>NC_134313.1:123212554-124647764 GCF_964195595.1 Calonectris borealis
ACTCCTGATTTTCTCTACCTCCTCCCACGCTGAGCGGCACAGTGGTTTGGGGAATGGGGGTTGTGATCAGTTCATCACACGTTGTCTCTGCCGCTCCTTCCTCCTCAAGGGGAGGACTCCTCACATGCTTTCCCTGATCCAGCACGGGATCCCTCCCACGGGACACAGTCGTCCACGAGCTTCTCCCACGTGAGTCCTTCCCACGGGCTGCAGTTCTTCACGAACTGCTCCATCGTGGGTCCCTTCCATGGGGTGCAATCCTTCAGGAACAGCCTGCTCCAGCATGGGTCCTGCCAGCAAACCTGCTCCAGTGTGGGCTCCTCTCTCCACAAGTCCGCAGGTCCTGCCAGGAGCCTGCTCCAGCTCTGGCTTCCCATGGGGTCACAGCCTCCTTTGGGCATCCACCTGCTCTGGAGCGGGGTCCTCCACGGGCTGCAGGTGGATAACTGCTCCCCCGTTAGTCTCCATGGGCTGCAGCCTTCCTCACCATGTTCTTCACTGTGCACTGCAGGGGAATCTCTGCTCTGGCACCTGGAGCACCTCCTCCTCCTCCTTCTTCACTGACCTTGGTGTCTGCAGAGTTGTTTCTCTCACATATTCTCACTCCTCTCTCTGCTGCTGTTCCACCAGATTTTTTCCCCCTTCTTAAATATATATATATTTATGTTATAACAGAGGCGCTACCACCGTCGCTGATGGGCTCGGCCTTAGCCAGCGGTGGGTCTGTCTTGCAGCCGACTGGCATTGGCTCTGTTGGATATTGGGGAAGCTTCCAGCAGCTTCCCACAGAAACCACCCCTGTAGCCCCCCCCCACTGCCAATACCTTGCCACACAAACCCAATACAGCTTCATATTGGTAGAACTGATGGTTTTAACTCACACGCAGCTCTGCAAAATCAAAGGCTTGTGCAGGTCCTCATTTTTGAAGCTGTGCTCTGGCTCACGTCTCCAGACAGTGCACCGACTACATGTTAAGTGAAATCCAGAGTTCACTGAAGCAAATGGCAAAAGCTTTTATTGATCACAATAGGGTCTTGACGTTACTGTCTGTGTGTAACATGTAAACAACCAGATGATCTATAAAGGTCTTCCTAAAATAAGATGAAGCTCATCTGCTGCCATGTGGATGATTGGAAGGGGAAGGTCCTTAAACAAAGAGACATTGCCCAGTTCTTGTCAGGGCCCTCAGGACACTAACAGACTTTAATGGCTCTGAGCAACCTCACCTGGGTCTTCCACCCACACCCATTAATTCCTCATTTAAGCTCAGCCTGGGGGCTTTGGTCCCTTCCTGAGCCATGTTGTAGGTTTGCCTGCCTCTTCCTCTGCCTCCTGGCTCAACCTTTGCCATACGCTGCAGGTAGCTCATCTCTTGGATGAATCCCTTGGCTGTATGTTGTAGCCTTATCTCTGGCCCTGTCTTCTTTTGCTCCTGACTGGAGCCCGTGGTTGGACCTTGGACCTTATTCATCACTTTCTGTCTCTGGGGCTATTGAAGGGCCCTTTTACCAGTCCTCAGGTCTGTCTGATGTGTTCAGACCCTGTGGGACGGTGCCCAGGTGGTGAGGGCACTGGGGTCACCATCAACTCCTGGTTCCATTTCCCTGGCCCTTGCTCATCCCTGACACTACTGGGAAAACTGAAAGTCAACATCTTAATGAAAACTAGGCTGACTGCTCCTTAAATTGTTTCTTATGCCTTGCTCTTAGTGCCATGGAACTGGTTCCCCAGGTCACTTATTACTATTCGGCTTGGAGAGGACATTGATTGGCAGAAGTGGATCCATAGTTGTTCCCATGTGAATATCCCTGTGCTGGCCCTTCTCCCAGATGTGTTCATATGTCAGTTCCAGACTCCAAACTTTTGCAAATAATCAAATGCCAGAAAATATCAGATATGAATGTTCATAGGAAAAAAAAACTACTTTGAGTGAAAATTACATTGTGGTTTACATGCATTGTAACAATGAGACAAAAGGATTATTTTGAAATGTGCATTGTATTACTCAACTGAAGCATTAACATGAATTTTTTAGAAGCAACATCCTCAGCTCACAGTTGTTTAACGCTCATCTGGATCAGCATGTTAGGGTAGGTATTTGCCAAATTTTAGGTGCTGAGCAAATGTGAATTCTGTGAGGTTTGGCATAGATGATGCTCATTTGTTCTGATGTGTTGCTCATTATTCATTCTTCTCACAGAATTGAATGGTTTGGGCGATCCTGGGCTGTTTCCAGTTAGCTGGGCTGTTAAATCAGTATTTTATCTTCCCAATGTGTGGAAAGCCAAAAACTTTGGGAATTCTAGATTTTGTTTAGCAAAAACACAAAAACCACCAGCTGTGCACTGCTGATTTGTAGCAACCATTTTGAGTGAACTTCTGTCTAAACAACATGCAGAAATCCTGGAAGGGCAGGCAACGAAGGTTTGCCAAAGCTGGGTGTATTTGCGTAGATGGTAGGTGGCAGTGGGTCAATCACTTAATCACCAGAGTTTGGGTTGTACTTCAAAATGAGTTTGGAAATGAAGGGAGGGTTACATTTCTTAGGGGTGTGTAAATCTAGATTTTCATATAAACCGAACATAGGGTTTGTTCAAGGGAAGAAATACTGTCTGATTTCCATATGAAAGACCACATCAGAGATAAGTAAGCCCTTGAAAATCAAGACACATTTTGTGCCTTATTCTCAAAATGCTAATTTATAAAAAAGAAATGAAAGGTTCAGGTAAATGACTTTCAGTGTTTGGAAGAAAGTTTTTCTTCCTCTTGTCCTTCTTTGAAGGGTTGTCATTTCTCTGTCCAGATCTGGACCTGCAAATTGTGAATATATGTGCATGTATATACAGTAATACATACAATGCAGTAATGTGGTAATGTGTGGAGGTACTGTGAAGCAGTAGTATGGATCCTAGAGTTGGATTTACGATCCTTATTCTCTGTATTCTGGTGGTGGCCATGGGTTAGCATGAGATGACTTAGAGTTGTCTGGCCTCTGTTGTCTGTCCTATCATGTCTGGGGATTTTTCATTCCAGAAACACATGGCAATAATGACTGATTACCCTAACCTGAGGCATTCACTGTTCATTATATTGGTGGTGGTTCATTTTTATCTTCTTTTTCTCAGGTTTGCTTGACGTACTGTGAGAACTGAAGTTGTTTTATATGACTGGCCTTTTTTCAGCTTTGTGCTCGTAAGATGATGCAGCAGTGTGCTTCTATTTAGCATAAACCCTAGTCCTTTCCCATTTTGGGAAGAAAGATACTCAGGAAGTTGGTGAGGTGGGAAGAGGGGTATTTTACATCTTTTTCTGTGTCTTGCAGTGGTTTCACTAAACAATGGGATTGGTTGAAAACCCTCAAAAGTATTCGTAAAAATTACTGATATTCAAGGGTTTTTTAAATTTCCAAATATACAACATAAAAGTTTATTTTAAAGTATGATAACCACTTGAATAATATTTTTGACCATGATCATGAAAAAACAAATCAAACTTCTTTTCTTAAATTAGCATAGAGAATGCAATTTTGAGGAAAATTAAATTAAAAAAAAAAGTTTGCCTAGAGAAAAGATTCCTTTGAATAGCAGGGTGATGCCTTTCTCTAAGTACCCAGGTGAAAGACTTGCCTCAGGAAATTCTTGCCATTGCCTCCAGGTCATAGATGTTCTGTACGCCTGGGATAGGTGACTTTCTACCTTGGACCGTCTCTGCTGTTTTCATGCCCTTATATGCCCATGAGGAAGTGAGCAGCCCTGATTACAACTGCACTTTAAACAAGTTAGTAGTTCTATTCAACCCTGTTCACAAAGTGGTTTTAACCCTTTAAATATTCTGTCATTGACTCTGTTGTGAGGTTGGTTTCTTCATTCTTTTTCCAGTGAAAGTTACTTAGTGCTGAATATTTGGGAAGGTAATGCTTTGTCAGTAATTTCTTCCCTAGCAGACAATAAGTTCCTCCTTATATTCTCCATTTGCTTCTCTCTACACGTGTCCAGTGTATTGGCCAGGGAATGGAGATTTAGCGTTCTTTCTTGGCTATTTCAATCATGGTCTCTTTAGAAAAGTGAACTTCACTCTTGTGAGAGAAGCATATGAGATCATATGCTTCCTGGTAAGATGTATGCTTCACCAAATCTCTTTTGGGATACCTTAGTGATATCATATCATCAGGCTCCTCATTTAATTCTGTGAACGGATTAATTTATAGACTTCCAATAGTTCATTCTTAGGAGTTATGCTGTTATCAGATAGCTCTGCATACAGGACTTAACTGCCCAGCATTGAAGAGTGGATATAGAAGAGGCTTTTTCAGTGGAAAAGTGAAACCTCCATATACAAATAAAAATTTCCAAATATCTCAGTGTTGAACTACAGAGATTTGCAGTGATTTAGATGAACTGTTAATTCATTTTAATAAAGCAAGGAAGACAGCATTATTTGGATTCAGACAGAACGGGAGGGATCAATGAACTCCTAATGTCTTTATAGTAAAAAGGACGTATTTTAAATGGTGTAATAATTGATGATCTTTACATGTTTTAGTGCAGTATTTCTGTGGATGTCTGTGATAGTCCCTGTGCCATCTAACTATGCCTCTGACCCTGAAGTGTCACTGGGCTTCATGTAAAATACACAAAGGAAGGAGTTTTACAGTGTTTCACTATATTTTTTTTTTAAGGAGTTTTTTTCTGAAAGCAGCATGGAGTACTGCCACTGGATATTTTTAACCTTGTGGCCAGTTGCCAGTAATGATAAGTTATCAGCAAAGAAAAGGCTGGGAGGTTTTAGCATTTGGTAAGAGTAAGTAATGAGAGGAGAGATAATAGCATTGGTGTGTCAGGACACAGATAGGGAATTGTAGCCAGGACCAAATCTTCCCGTTCTCAACTGCTCTTTATGTAAGACATCTTAATTACCCCCTTGCTTTCTGTGTGATGAATTAACTATACAGACCACAGTCTCCTGGAGAAGTCTGTGTGGTGACTAGAATGACTCTCTGCCCTCACTAGCTCCCATTGAGTTGATGACAACTCTCTCTGAAGCAATTTTGTAACATTAAGATTTTAGGTTTAATACTTGAAATTGTCAACTTTGGATGGCCAGGAGTAGGCAGTGGGAGTTGGTTGTTGCAACAGCAGGCCCGGCACTAAACTGAAGCTAAAGAGCTCCTCAGCAGTCATCCACGGGGTTTTTCTGTGTGAATCCTGAATTTGAGCAACAGCCTCCAGAGAGGCCGGTTCTGAAGGAAGCACCTTGGGAGAAACCCTCCAGCAGGTTTCTTCCTAAGGAAGCCAATTGATATAAGCAGCCTGAAATAAATCTTTAACCTTCTCAGGAGTTTCTCCTGCCTCTAGAAGTCTGACCTAAGCGGAAGCCAATACTGCTGTTAGCCTGCTGCACGAGAGGCCACCTGTTTCGGATGGTTTCTATCTCAGGTCCTGGGTGGCGATGCGCTCCTAGGGATGCGGGGGCAGTAGTCTACTGTGCACGTATCTCACTTAGCCTAATGTTGCTTACTTTTATAGATGCTGCTCATTATAAAAAATAACAACAGTGGTAATGATCAAAATGATTACTGAGTAAAGTCCCTTTCCTCTTAGAGTCACAATTTGCTGCCATGCTGTATCTTGTCACCCACAGTTTCTCACAAGAATTGTGCATTTAACGCTAAGCTTCTCCTCAGAATGTTTTACCCCTTGACATGTTTAATTAAGTCTGGCTGTATCTGCAGTACTGCCTTCACCTATGCAGTGTTTTTCACAAAGATTTTTTTTGCTTCCTGCAACCTCTCATAACTAGCTTTCCTAAATGATATGATCTATGCAATTATATTTTATTTCTGAGGGTTTATGAGTTAGTATAAAAAAGGCAGTTAGAGAGCTTGCTCATTTCTGAATTGGCTGTACCTGGTTTTGTTTCTCTTACTAAATTCTATTTAGCAATTTTGAAATTGCAGTTTCTGGCAGCAGTGAATGTAATGAATATAAATACTTTGATACTTTCCCTTCAGAATTTTTCATATTTTAGTTGGAGCATATAGATATTAACATACAAATGTGGGAGAACCGCTATGGTTTTGTCGGTGCGTGTTTCTAGCTTAGCATTTAACAGGGAGGTACACAAAGTTATGAAGGTGCGTATTTCACCATAGAGAAGAGCTATTGACTTATTTTGAACTTCAACTATCTAGGGAAAAGCTTTCCTCCCCACCCACACTTCTTTAAGAATGCCACCATTTCCATTTTTACCTTCAAGTTAGCTTTTGTTAAGCTGGCTAACCTGTCAAGCTAGTTTTGTGTGAGGATGAAGAAATACATTAAAGGAATTGTCATTTCATTCTCCTAACATAGGAAACCAATAGATAACCACAAAAATTCAAACAACGAAGGGTTCAAAAAGACAGCCAGAACAGAAAAAAATCTATTATATATTCTCATATTCATGGGCTTCTATTACTGTGCTCTTCGGCTAGTTTCCATGAACGTTAACGTCAGAAGCAGGAGTTGTGGTATGGATGGATAACACAGGCTACATTCCAGCCTTATGGCAATCTCTTTTCAAAGTGGTACTTGAGAGGATGAGGCTGTTAAGGATATTCCTGTAAGGAAGATATGTGATGTTTGTGATGGGGGAGCAAATGGCTGTAAGTTTTGCTATAAGTATCAATATCAAATAATTCATTTTATTTTTGAGCTAGTATGGGCAAGCTCATGTTCTGGAGAAATGTCTGCTGTATCTGTTATATCCCTGGAATGCTATTAAGCTGTCATAGATAACTACAGGATGTCACATAGCCTTTATATTTTACCCACTGGCTTTGTTTCTTTTTAATATCTTTTATATTCTTGAATGCTTTCACCTGTCATGGTTCAGAGCTTTGATTCAAATAAATATTTAGGAACCTAGATGCCTTGTGTTAAACTTCTTTAAAATCCATTGGCTGGAAATATATCTTGATAAACTTTTTGGGCTTTGTTCAGCAAGGACTATCTTGAGGAGGCCCTTTTAATATTTCAATACTTTCATCCTGTGAAAAAACAGGCATACCTAAGTATGTAATATAATATTAGTTCAGTGTTAAGTTTGGAGCAAAACTTCTGGTTTCACTGGTAAATACTGATTGATGCAATCTATATTCTTAATGGGAAATTTTTAAAGACATAAATGTTATGTTTTCTAGATAAAAATCTTGGAGATTGTCACTGCTTCATTTCACTGCTTAAGATGTAAAAAGTATATTTTTTCCAAGAGGCTGGCTTTTCATCCCAATCTAAAATCTGTACCTTAACATATATAAAGTTCATACCTGTCCCTTGCTAAAGTCTCAGGAAGAAGCTATTTAGATGCGAGGGCCCCAGCTGTGACCTCTTGCTCCCACCCTGGGGGTCTGGCTGCAGGGGCTCAGAGCATGGTTGTGTCACCTTGAATCACACTCCTGTGAAAAGGTGTGTAAGAACTGGTCAGGGGCTCCCTTGTTTGCTCTGGAGCCGCAAGGTAGATCAGGCACAGGCTAAGGGGAAGGCTTCAGCTACATCCCAGCCATGCCCGTGCCTGGCCATGTACCTTACTGATGAACCCTGACCTGTGACTTTACTTTCCAGCTTGACCTCAGCGTGCCTTATTGCTATGGATTTGTCTGACAATCGCTGGCTCGGCGGCTTAACCAGGTTAGCATCACCAGCCTTGAGCTCCTGCTCTTGTTCAGGTGCCATGGGACTGCACACCTCTGTTCGGTGAGACCACTGCCCCATGTCTGCTTTGACGTCACCTTGGGCTCCTGACTGCCCTTTGCTTGGGGAGCAGCTCTCTCCTGCGCCGCGCTGGCAACAGGCACAAAGAGATTCTTCTGGTCAGGCGAACAACTTGACTTTGCATATAGAGTAACCAACCCAAAATGAGGAGGTACCCGGCACTAAGCCGTCTTTGAATGATATGTGTTTTACAGTTGACCACTGTTATGTAGCTTGAATTTGTCTGCTAGCTTATTTTGAGGCCAAAAGGGGGAAAAAAGCCCGAAAGCCAATTTTATTTCTGGTGTAATAAAATATAATTTACTTCAGTAGAACTATATTGATTACAAGACCACAGAATTTAGACTAGTGTATTGCCTCAACAGAAAAGTTAGTTTAATTCTGTTTATTTCAGTGAAAATAAAATGCTCTCAAACTTGTATTTGTTCTTTAAAAAAAAAAAAGGTTTGGGGATATGAAATGTCCAATACAATTTATGTCTTCTCCAGAATATGAAAAATCCTGATAACATACATGGTTAACAGCAAATTCCAAACATAAAAACTAATAATAAGTATACAGATTAGTTTGTGTTTGTTCTTTCAATGTATCAGCTTATTTCTCCAGGTGAGAAGCAGCTGGGAGAAGACTTGGTTAGAGCGCAAGGTCTATTGGGATCACATGCCAACACTTGGACAAGGACCCAGCATTCTCATGGCCTTTTACCAAAGGCAGATTTGGGACTTTCATATTCTGCCCATCACCAAGCCAAAATTGGGGAACACCTGTGTTTGTTTCTTCTTGCCAATCTTCCATATAACTGCATTTGTTAAGGAGGAAAATCTTCTCAAATTTTGAGTCTAACTTACTCTATAGCTCTAGAGAATTTTACCTTCCATTCCCCATAAATCAATTTATAGTGACACGTATTGCAGATGGTCTACCAGCAATCAAACATTCAGTGCAGCTGTCCATATATCAGGCATTCAGGTTCCAGGATATAATGTCCAGTTTTGTTTGCTGGACACTCAAATAATGGAACCACTGGTGTGATTTATGGTTGCATAATTCTGTGGAAAGAGAGAGATCAGTGCCGTTGCACTCAGACAAAATAGCTCTGTCATTTCAGGTTCAGGGCTATAGCCAGGTACACAGTGGTGTTTCATTTGCCTGCCTTTTAGGGATTAGCACTGTGTGTTTACCTTCTAAAATGATTAACATAATAGTGAGGAGAGACTCCCTCGCAAACTGAGATGTCAACAAAGATAATATGAACTGCGACACAAGCTGAAAAGAAACAGTACTTGCCACATGAAGGAGGGAAAGGCAAAAAAATGTTCTTAACTGGTATTGATTGTTACGGCACAGGCAGGTGTTAAACGTACACAGCAGACAATTACAGCACAATTAGAATTACAAAGCTGGCCTCTCACCTCAATTAAAGGGAAACTTTTAGTTTGGTGTAGGCAATGTGACAAGGAGGAGAACTGTTCTCTCCTTTGGTTTTATCCTGTGAAGTGCTTCTTTCTCTGCTTCCACGGACTGTTTAGTCAGGTCTTTCATTTGCCTTTAGTCGAGATGTTAATTCTTTCTGCTTTCCTATGAGAAAATGCTTAAGAAGAAGAAAAAACGTAGACTCTGAAAACTGGGAAGAAATCTCAGTGGGGGCAGGGAAAGGAACAAATAGTATCTCAATTGCTATTAACTGTTGCAGGTCTTCTGACTTCAGTGTGCTTCCTCAGGCACACTCCACAAATCTCTCTCTCCTCATCCTTCAGAGCCAAAGTGACTTCCCATCATCACGGAGTGACTCACTGGAAGAATTAGAAAGGGCCTGGGTGTTGACATCTGTGCTGGCTCCTCAAATCACTGTTCAGTTCTTTCCCAAATGAGCTTTAAAGATGGAGATCCACCCTCCTAATGAAGGTACTTAGCAGTACAGAACAGCTGTTTCTCACCACTACCCATAGACATACTTATCATCATATTCTGTCATGTGTAGAAATGTCTTTCATTATTCTTAATGCTGAAATATAACCTAGTAGGCCATCTTGTCACTTCTCATCCCCCTGTCAGTATCACCAGGCAGCCTCTGGGTTGCTGACCTTGTGGGTGAAGGGAGGACGAATTTTTTTAATATAGAGAAAATGCTGAACCTAGTGTTGAAAATTGAATGAAGATGAAAGGGTCTTTAGAGTGCTTCCTCTGCTAAGTTAAATTGTCCAGTTGACTTCATACTCATGAAATGATTGATGTTTTGACAGCAAATTGATGTTTGACAATCAAATAGGGATTGAACTTATCTACCTCTTCCTATGACACTTTGCTAATTGTTGGTTACTAGAACTCTCCCATCTGTAAGGGCAATGGCTGATATCTATACAGGAGTTAACATATACCAGAGTGTAAAAAAAAATATATATATGCAAATACACCTTCTAGGTTCAATGTGTAACACAGTTTAAAAAAAAAATCACCTGCTTAACCTTGGCATGATCATACTAGCATAAGAAATTAATGTTAATGTGTAACTGTAGAGTAGATGGGAGTACTTCTGAAAGATATACCAGAATGATCTCTGAACTGAATGTTTAAGTTAAATTTGGGCTCAAAGTCCAGAGAGTACGACTGAGGCTGCAGTCTTCTCAGCTTTCTATGTACCCTTATTCTGACGTGATGCAATTTTGCAAGGCCAGCTGATATCATGCATCTTAGATATTTTCTTCCACCTCTTCTTGCAAGGTCCTTGTGGAGAAACTCTCTTTTTCAGTGTTAAGGATATACACTATTTAGCCATTGTTGCAGGGGTTAGTTTGTTTTCTGTCTGTATGGACTGTCAGTGGTTTTGATTTTCTTGACTGCTTTGTATCTGACCTGTTTGATAGAACGTATTCCTTTGGTGTGCAACAGGAGTGAACAACTGGAAGTGGAAGTCAGTGAAAGATTGCCATACTCCCTATGGTAAGCACAAACCGAACCCACCTGTTATTTACTTCTTAACATGTTCAAGCTTGTTCCTATGGAATACTGCCGGAAACTAATACATAGCTTTGGTTTAAATGAATTAGCTGAGTGTGTTTATTAAAATGAACATTGTTCCATCTTCCCATGTTTTGCATAAAGACATCTTCATTAATTTGGTTTGCTCTTCAAGAAAATCAATTCTTTTTACTGAAATCTTAATTTCTTTTGGTACTGGATGACATGAAACGTAAAAGATGTACCTTAATGTTGCATGTGGCTAGTATATAGATCAATTGATCCTGCTTCTCCTTTTACTAGGGAACTGGAAATATGGGCACAAATTTCATCAAGGTAAATTAGAAACAGGCATTCTTACAGGCTGCAAATCTTCTCTGACATTAAGACTTTGCGTTAGATGGGTCCTGAGCTGCACTGTGTACTTACTCAAAATCCTGTAGGTAGATAAGAGGTGGTGTGAGGTGTACTTTTACTTTAATAAATGTTTAGGACCCTTATTAGGGCACATGAGGTCTTAGAGATTTTTTTTTTTTTTTGCTATTTTGGGGACAACTGTGCATTCCTCGCACATGACTGAGTTTGAAATAATAAGGACCAGAGAACTCTGCTTATAGCCTCAGAGCAGTAAATGTTACTGTTCATCTGGGAATCTGCGTTATGACACACAGTGATGCAGTGGACGCACCATCCACATCGAGCTTTCTTTAAAAGTTTGTTCTTTAAAAGCTTGTTCACTGGAATACTGTGTCCTTAGGGAAAGAAGCACAAATAAATATATTTGCATAGTTAGCAGGTTTTGATTTTGCAAAAATTCTGTCCCAGTCTTAAGTGAACAAAGGTAGAAAAATGGACTCTGGCAACAACATCTATATCCAGAAGACATTCCATGCAAGGGTTTGTAAAGGTCATGAAAGATTTTGTGCCCACAGTACAAGTTGTTCTTTCTGAAATATTATTACCCTGTGTCTGGACCTGAGTGACTGGTGAATAATTAAAAAAGAGAGGGAGTTTGTCTGCCATGATTATATGAGGGAAAAAACCTACTCAAACTTTGATTTGTATGATGATGACTCTTATGCAAGTATTCTACTTTTTAACAAGATCCTGCAAGATGTTCCCACAAAGCTGGGAATGTGATCATGTAGTTCAAATGGACCTTCTTGATTCAAAATAACAGGAGGATGGTTCCAATACTTAATTTCTAACAAGAGCCTTGTATTGCATTCAGGTGGTGATAAACTCTCTTCATCACCTGTCAGACAGTTATGGCTGAACTATTTGAGCAGTTTTAAGGTAGGAGTGCAAGTCTAGATCCTGATATGAGAATACCAACCTAAACATTTTGAGGATTTCCTGAAAAAAACCCCTAATGTCTGAAGGGATTGTGGGGGCTGAAATACTTTACCCTTGAGATTTTGCACTGCAATTAATCAACAGCATGGATATATCTTCTTCGCTTTTGTGATGATGAGCCTCGACAGGTGAACCTTCTCTAGCAGAAAAATTTCACTTCTGTACAATCAGTCTGTCACATTTTGAAGAGCACTAACTTAATTTTTAAAATAAACATCTGGAAATAGAAATGTAGGTTAGAAGAAATAGAAATACGAGGTCAGAGGCAACCGCCTTCCCCCAGCAGTCTATTCTGAAAACCAAACATTTGTCTAATATTTAGTTCACTCCAACAAAGAAAACTCCAGATTAGTTTTCTGATAAGGTTGTGGGAGGTAGCGACCACACTAAAGTGATTCATTGATCAATCCAGAATGGCCCACAAACTTAGGGTGGAAGTTCATGCTTCTGCAGTTCAGTGTGGAATATGTGGTTTGTAAGATGACTGGAGCACTCTACCAGGGAAAGGTTAAGGCTTAATATCAGTGTTAGAGGACTAAATAAAATAATTCCTTCCTGAATCCGGTAAATGCATAGAAGCAAAGCTGTAATTCCCATGGACCAGTGTTAGTTTGAGTAGCATCATGGTCCCTCTGCCAGAGGAAAGTAGAGTTGCAGGCAGGTGACAATTATTGAAAATAAAAGTAAAGAATGTGATTTGTTTGTAAATCCTCAAAGCCTATGAAGAGAGAATGAGGTATAGTATTTACGTGAGACTGTGCTAAATATTTAATTTGCTTATGGTCAGGCAAAGATTAGGGTTGCACAAGACAGGGGTGAAGACTGTTGTTTATTGTTGGACTATGGGATTCAGCAGAGTTAAGACAGGACTGGTATTTCCAGTGGACAATGTTGTATCTCCATTATGGTGGTTGCTGCTCAAATTAATTCTGTCACAGAAAGAATTTGGGTTAGAAAGTAGGTGCTGGCAAAACAACCAGCTCACATGGACCCTGTGTGAGTGGTATGGATGGAAATGCCACCTCTCGTCCTAATTTTGTGCAATGCTCTAGGATGCAGCAATGAACTTGTAGGCTCCTTCTTCCTCTAAGCCTTTCCATGGGAAAAGGAAGCCTCATCTTTGATACGATTCCAGTGAAGCAACTGGGCATATCAGGTATAAATTTGGCTATTTAAGTGTCCTGGAAATAATATGCTTTCAGCATAAAAAGACAGTAATTTCACTTGCTCTGTTTATGATCTACTAATACTGAGTTACATGTTTGGATCTAGTCATCTTGCACAGAAAATGTTCAATGCGTATTGAAACACATCCAGATTGAATTCGATAACTATTTTGTTACACAACTGTTCAGTTGTCTAAGAACGGCTGCTAGAAATGTATTTCCAGAGCTGCAACTCCATCAGATATACTGCAAAAAACAAATGCTACTGTCACAGAAATTTTACTTTAGTATAAGCAAAAAGAAATGTTTTATGCATGTATAGGTACTTATGGAGGGATATAGAAGGAAGGTCGCAGGTGGCTGTGGGAATTTGATGCTAGATTACTGAGACAAATTAAGTTTTCACTTGCTTTAAAATGCTAAGGGATTTGGGAATGTCAAGCAAAAGTACTTTGGCCCTTAAAATGATGTGATGCAGCGTATCCCATGCCAGAAAAAGAACCAGTAAAGCACTTCTGAGTAGATGCTGACGGCTGGTGGGGACTTTGGGGAAAAATGTGGTTCATCACTACTCAGCACTTGTCTTCTTGACTTTAGTGAGTAATTAAGTTGCAGTGGCCCTTTTAGTGATCTGAGCTATGCACCAAGAGATTCACAGCCCAAAATCCAATAGCATGTGCTCTCCCGTTTCCTGACTAATCCTATAAGACGCAGTTGGTTGAATGGATGATCTAATAAGAGAATATAACTGCAGTCAGCTCACTCTTCTACAGAAATTAATAATGAAAGCCCACTGAAATAAAGAGAAAGAAACTCATTTATGAAGGAATAATAAAATAAAATAGCTAAAGTGGAAAGTTGCCTATTGGAGAATCAGATCTGGTAAGCAATTTTGTTAAGTATAAAGTATACCCACTGTGCTGCGTGCACCTGTGATTGCTGAGTTTCTCATGTCTGCTCCTTCTAGTAACCACATTGACAAAGTGGCCTGGGAAGGTAGTTTCATGCAGCACATCATTCAGAAATTTTGGATGCACAATCATTTAGAAATACATCTGAGATTTCCTCATGGGCCAAGGAAGTTTGTAAACCAAATTACTACTGTATACACACAAGTGAAAACTCTACATTTATGGAAGGAAAGAAAAGGTAGGCATAGAATTGCAGAAGCTGTTTATTGGGTCAGTTATTAAATTGTTTCTATGTAGCCCTATTACCGTGGAGTATTTTCACCCTTCTGTGGGGAAAAGCCACACATGGAAGATACTTCGCAAGCTATGGAACTGACTGAATATGTCTATGCCACTCTGGAAAAATTTGCAGCCAAAAATCTTGCTTTTTAATAAAACTTCCAACAACCCTTCTCCTTTCTCTGCAGTGAAAACATCCCTTCTTTTCCACCCCAGCACTTTCTCCTTGCTCCAGGACTTAAAATCCTCCATGCCTTCTCCAGCTCATCTTCTCTCATACTCCCTCTCAGTCCCTCTGAACCCCTAATGCTGTTTGGAGCTGGCCCAAAAACCAAAAAGGGGAATTAAATACAAACTGCAGGTCATTCTTCACTGCAGCTTTTTCTCCTGCTTTGGCAGCAGCATGATGGTGCTCCCTAGCAGCTGGCAATTTACCATACTGCAGCTCTGCAAGATAAATCAGGGGCCAAGGCTTATTAGCTGTCTTTAAAAAGTTAGGGATTAATTTCCCTGGAAGGAAGTTCAGCTAGTGGTGTGGGACTGTCTGTACCAAACCACCCTAAGGCATTATGAACTTGGCAACTTACTAGTAGCAAATTTAACTTGTGACATTTTCTGTTGGTAGAAGAGACTGGAAATTTTGCAAGGAAGTTTGCATCTGCAGTCACACATTTCTCTATGGTGCATTGCAACTTGCATGTCCCCTCCACAAACCTGCAGCTGTCTGCTTCGGTGTCCTCTGTGCATCTGGACCAACGGCTCTTGCTCTTCCCAAGGAAAATCAAGCGGTAACTAGCTTCCCTTTCTGCGTTGTGAGGAGACCTGGGCAAAACAGCAGAGCCTTCTCTCATTTAAAACTCAGTTTGGGCCACATCTTAAGTAAGGAACAGTGACAGGGTGAAAACATCTCACCTAACTCTCACTTAAAATCAATTTGACAAGCCTGTCTCAGTTACAGTAATCTGTAACGGAGAACCAGACTCCACTGGGTGTGGAGGTGTCACTGAAATATTGCTAATTTCTTATTTTGGGCTTCAAGGCCCTTTGGGCAAGGTCTCTCACTGTTTTTGAGCAGTGTGCAACACACAGGCACTTTGATTTAAATATAACAATAAAGTTTGTAACTGTACATAGGTAGACTAATGACACTGGGCAGGAACACGATGGTTCATTTGCTGGACCAAAAGACAGTCCTACAGCTTCCACCTTTGAGGCAAGACCTCTGCCCTAGGGCTCTGCTCTCCCACCAGCTGGATGAAAACCTGTAACTCTGAACACCAAGAAATTGAGAAGAAAGAGAGGAGTCTCTTGTGGCTGTTGGCCATACTTAGTTGCCTTGTCATCCGTAGGACATATTCTTATTCAAAATGGCATCAGATGAGGTACAGTTTAGTATGACCGTATTTTCATAGAATCATTAAGGTTGGAAAAGACCTCTAAGATCCTCGAGTCCAACCGTCAACCCAACACCACCATGCCCACTACACCATGTCCCTAAGCACCTCATCTACACGTCTTTTAAATACTTCCAGGGATGGTGACTCAACCACTTCCCTGGGCAGCCTGTTCCAAGGCCTGACCACTCTTTCAGTAAAGAAATTTCTCCTAATGTCCAGCCTAAACCTCCCTTGGTGCAACTTGAGGCCATTTCCTCTCGTCCTATCGCTAGTTACTTGGGAGAAGAGACCGACACCCACCTCGCTACAACCTCCCTTCAGGCAGTTGTAGAGCGCGATGAGGTCTCCCCTCAGCCTCCTCTTCTCCAGGCTAAACAACCCCAGTTCCCTCAGCCACTCCTCATAAGACTTGTGCTCGAGGCCCTTCACCAGCTTCGTTGCCCTTCTCTGGACACGCTCCAGCACCTCCATGTCCTTCTTGTAGTGAGGGGCCCAAAACTGAACACAGGATTCGAGGTGCGGCCTCACCAGTGCCGAGTACAGGGGCACGACCACCTCCCTGCTCCTGCTGGCCACACTATTTCTGATACAGGCCAGATGCCGTTGGCCTTCTTGGCCACCTGGGCACACTGCTGTCTCATGTTCAGCTGGCTGTCAACCAGCACCCCCAGGTCCTTTTCCTCTGGGCAGCTTTCCAGCCACTCTTCCCCAAGCCTGTAGCGTTGCATGGAGTTGTTGTGGCCGAAGTGCAGGACCCGGCACTTGGCCTTGTTGAATCTCATACAGTTGGCCTCAGCCCATCACTCCAGCCTGTCCAGGTCCTTCTGCAGAGCCTTCCTACCCTCGAGCACTCCCACCCAACTTGGTGTCGTCTGCAAACTCGCTGAGGGAGCACTCGATCCCCTCATCCAGATCGTTGATAAAGATATTGAACAGGACTGGCCCCAAAACGGAGCCCTGGGGAACACCGCTCGTGACCGGCCACCAATTGGATTTAGCTCCGTTCACCACAACTCTCTGGGCTCGGCCGTCCAGCCAGTTTTTTACCCAGTGAAGAGTACGCCTGTCTAAGCCGTGAGCCGCCAGCTTCTCTAGGAGAATGCTGTGGGAGACAGTGTCAAAGGCCTTACTGAAGTCCAGGTAGACCACATCCACAGCCTTTCCCTCATCCACAAGGCGGGTCACCTGGACATAGAAAGAGATCAGGTTGGTTGTGTGATTAGAGTCAGTTATAGGACTCCAGTATCTTATGTTTTCATAGCTACAGTGGATCAGTAGTAAGTTTATAATGTTTTGACTCCTGATATTATGCATATTCAGATTGTTGAATATCCTGATGACTTATTTTGCTGTTCATTGCTGGAAAATCCACTGTTCAGAAGCAGATCACTATGCCAGGAAACAGCAATGTTGGTGTTTCAGGAGGTATGTAACTATGGATGCTTCTTATGGGAGGTTTCTTCTGAACCCTGATTTGTTGCTTGCCACCACCACGGAGCAATTTCTCATCTGGCGTCTGGTTTTGCTATTGTTTTTGGATACAATGGGCTAAACTCATTTGTACTCTAGCTCCAGGGAAGTCAGTGAAAGTTCAGTTGGGATTAATTAGGAGCAGTATTCGAACTTCAGCAGTCAGAATCAGGGTACTTTGCTATGGGTCGTGTTGTTCCTGAGGCTCATTCTTTATCTGCCAGAACAGTCTTTTAGCCAGTGTTTGTCCCGTCCTTAAGGATGGGATTGGAAGGAAGCAGACTGGTTTGTGGTGCAAATGCTCAGTCCGTAGGACCTGATCAGTTCACAAGCACCTACTTGCTTCCTATAGGTCATCATATACCTTGTCATTATCACAGTTTATGCTGGATTTGAACCAATACTATTACACTGAAGGGCTTCTATGTCATGGCCAGATTCCCAGATTCTGCTCTTTCCTTTTGCTGAAGGAACTGAGAGATCTTTGGCCTATGCCAGCTATTGTTCGCACAGACATTAGCATCCATCTTGTAGTGATGTCCCTCTGGGGCTTTGTTTCATTTTACTAGAAGTCTTTCCAATTGTATGGGTTTTTAATTGCAGAACAATTAAATTTGTGTGTGCAAAGGGCAAAACTGAGCTTAGCTGTCTATTGCATCTGATGTTAAACAGCAAAGGCAGGGCAGCTATGAACACATTTGGCACAACATTAGTTGCTGATACCAAGACCACTGGGTAGAGAGAGCACACTCCTACTTCTGTGTGTCCCTGCAAGGGATGGGCACACTCTACTTCTTAATAAATGTGTTTTCCTTCTTAGTTTATATTAAGATCTATAACATGAATCACAACACAGTCCTGATGCCTGTATTATACTCCTACTGCATACACCTACAGCTATCTCACAACAAACCAGCTTACAAATTACAGCTTCTCTCTGCTACTTTGTGACACTGGTACTGGTATTAGAATGCTAACTTATTAGCAGACTGTTCTCTCTAATCCAGTAACAGCAACAATACTAATAAGTGAACTGCCTGAGGTCTGATTGACAGCAGACAAATCTGCTACTGATTTCAGGGAGGGCAGGAGTAGGTTGAAGGTCAATAAGACATTAATTTCCTTGATAATATCAACCATGAAAGATTTTCTTTCCTTCAATTAAACAATGGGGCTTATGACAGGGACTGTTAAATTACGCAGTTTTCTTGTGTATGTATTGTCACTTCTCTTGATGTTTCCCCAAAGACATCCCATTTTGGGGGAAAACATGTTCAGTCCAGCATCACTGTCTTCCTGTGTGGTAAGGGAAAACAGACATATTGTATCATCAAAAATAGCATTTCCTGACAGCCTCTAAAAATATACATCCCACATCGCTAGCTATTTTAAATAGCTGGCTAAAGGAAGAAAACCTCTCCAACATATCTCAATTATGAAGTATTGGCACATTAACATTTTACATAAAAGAAACAGCTCCTCATTAGCAGAAACTTATAATGAAGTTGCTAAGCATTTTTAGCCATTTTGAACAATAGAATAGAAAGATACATTAGACTGCATAGATCCTCTGAGGATACAGGTTTGGGAAATGCCCACAGAGAAATTAAGTGAATCAATACATTAGGTACTCACTCCATCCCCTAGGGAATATTGCCCAGTTATTACATAAGCTCAAAACTCCCATTAATGACCCACGAGCAGACCATAACACTGAGCAAAAATCAGTGCTGTAGGGAAAGGAAAACCGTACAAATCATGGGGTACAATTCTGTACCCCAGCAGAAGTGCTCTCCTCTGCTCCAGGGGAGTTATTTAGCATTTGTACTGAAACAAATTGTGAGAACTGTAGCAGCTCTTGAGGGTAGATTTTGATCTCCTCAAACTTGCCTGGATTTTGGAGCTAGTAGGAAGTGCAGCCTCCATAGATATTCCAGCTGGCAGGACGGGGGTAGGGAATTGAGTGTTGCTGTTCCTTACTCTATTCACTCTTCAGAGTAGCTGACCAAGCCGTGACGTATGAAAATGAACTGCACCTTTCCATGAACCACATTAATATTCTTTCCATCTCAACTATTATCTGACAGTACAGGAATGCCTGCAGTTCACTGTACAGTTATTGGGGTAACACCTCAATTATTACCTTTTGCTCAACAAGAAGACCCGAAGTGCACTTTAGCCCTTGAATGGGATCAATTTAAGCACTTTTGTGAAAGTCAAAATGCTTCCTTTTGAAAACTCTTCCTCTTAAATTTACTGCATTCATTTTCTGCACATCCTTACTTTGCAAATGGTCATTGTCATTTTTGCTCTGAGGGGTTGGTGACAAAGAGGTTACTTGCAGTCCGATATACCCTACAGGGCAGGGGCACATCCCTGTGGGCTCTGAATGCAGTTTGACCATCAGTTCCAGGGATGCTTAGAATATCAGCGAGGATCTGACATCAGGGGTCTTCTGAGGCCATCTGATCTTCATTGCTCAGAAGACTGAAGCACATTATTAGAATGTCTCATGGAGTAAGAAATTCAGAGCTTTCATTCCTTTGAGCTTTTAATCTCCCTTAATGCAACCCTAAAATAATACTTGATTCGAGATTAGCATTTTATCTGGATTTTCTCTAGTTTTTCTTCTGTTAAAAAAAAATCTCTTGCTAACACCATGTTTACCAGCAGACAGGTAACATATGCAGGTGATCTCTGGTCATCTTATAATTGCATAGTATGGAATGGTAGGGGTTTTTCAGAGCTCATAACAATGAACATCTCTTTTGTAGACACTAGACTGGTAGGTCCTGGGTTGTGAATTGGGAAAGTCTTATGTTATGGGTGATGCTTTTGGCTTGCTATGAGACCCTGAATAAAAGACAGTCCCTCTACATTGCCTCAGTTTACCTTCCCAGCCACTTCTTCTCTATGTGTCTCTGAAACCTTTGGAACACAGATTGTCCCTTAAAGTAGAAATAAATAAGCAAATCTTCGTACATGATAGCTTTGCGGTTGCAAGTAATGACAAGAGGTTGTTGCTTGTTTTCTCACTTTTGGAATTGCTAAGTCTGAAGAACTGAAATAAATAGAATTTACTCTGTATGCATTACAAAGTACAGGAAAGCCATATGAGTTACACAGCTCCTCCTGGAATGGTAGTAAGCACACAGGATGCGTCTGTGTTGTTGTCAGGCCAGTGATTATTGTCAGAGTTTCCTGATCTGGCTGATGTTAGAGGAATTAAAACTAATGTACTGAATAACTTGACTAAACCCGGTTGATTTGCTTTACTAATGAAACAAGTAATCCATTTTTCTTAGAGAATGGGTAAGAAAAGGAACTCTCTGTTTCAAAAAATGAAGTTCTAGAGTAACTGAAATTTTGCATTGTTCTAGTATCACGGAAACCATAGTCAGTTTGAGAGAAAACGTTTTCTCTGTGCTTCTTTGTCCCCCTCTCTATTTCTTGAAAGAGCAGCTTTCCCTAGGAGCCTCAGAATCTGCTCTTGCTTCCTGTTGTTATTATTCAGAGAACATGCAACAGAGTTTTACTGTCAGCACGTAAAGGTTTAATAGTGAACTGGAAAACGGCATAACCTGGTCATGCTCTATTACTGTTTCATATCTCTAGATGTGTTCTCTGGACAGCCTCAAAAAGTGTTGCTTTTGTGCCAAAGAGATGATGTGAAAGGGGTTCCACTCACTGACGGTATCCTAAGTTTACTTTCTGTTTGCAGGACCGTGTGATGAATTTAAAGGAGGCTTAAGACTTACTCAGTGGAACTGCTATAAACTATATTTCTTTATAGTTGTACTGGAATACTTCTCTATGGGAACCCTCCACTACAGAATAAAAGTTACAGTATTTCAGAATACCTATTTCCATTTAGAAGGAGAGACACAATGGTTTGGAAAAATGTTATATTTACTCTGGAGTGTACTGTACACAGAGGTAATTACCCTGAAGTAGCTATTCCTCTGCCACTCAATTTCAACAGTTAGGTATGCCCTGGTAGAATAATAATGTGCAATAAAATGCAATCCATTTTAATCAGGACAGATCTATGGGGACGATACTATCAGTGTGTAAGTTCAGCCAGGAAGAACTAGCAGATCATTCTCTGATGTCATGTGAGGAGATGGGAGACTTGTGATCTTCACCAGAAATTTGTCTGAGCTATACACTCAGTCCTCTTGTAGCATCTTTAGGATTAAAATAAAGTCAAGAGGGTTTCCTATTTAGACTTCTGTAGCACTGAGAATGGGAGATGTTTTCTACACTCTGTGTCTGTGTTTACGAATAGGTAAACACCTTTGGTTAGTGGTCAAACAGAAATATAAAAGTAAGGATATTTCAAAGTCACCTTGGAATCTATCTTCCAGCCCCCATCTGCAGAGTGTATGTTTAAAATGTCTGTATGATGGAGTGGTAGACGTCTGTCCATTTTGACAACTAACCACAGACCGTGGGGCAGTCTTGGCTTTGTTCTTTATACTCATTTGTGGTTTTTCTTACATTAGTAGTTGGTGTGTTTTTGTTTCTTGAGGATGTTTTTTCCAGATTCCTTGTTAGAACCTAATTACCTTTTTCGCTTGGAGATGAGGTGGCTATCTGTATGGGAGAGGAAAAAGACAATAAATGCAGTATTATCTGAGGAACTGGCAGACTGTGGAGACACAAGTGTGGATACATTTTGAGCTCCTGAAAGATAATTGTGGCTTGGGTGATTTCTCAATGGCAAGTTACTTCAGTTTTCTTCCTTTTGTTATCCTACTTCAAGGAGTTGTGGGGCTCAAAGTGTTAATGGATGTAAAATGCTTTAGAAATGGAAAGAGTTGTCTAAGTGCTGCTGCTGTTATTGTTATAGTGGCAACTCCAGACTGAAGGGAGTAGACTCTTCTCTTGCTATGCTGTAGCTGGTAAATAAAATAAAATACAGACTTGTCACCTTTCCGAGTGCTGGAGTTAGGGGTTAGTCATCCTCTGCCCTCAGGTTTCCACAGCAATTTTTTGTTGTCATGCTTCAGATGTGAAGGACTTTACGAGGCAGAATACTTCAATAGGCTACCAAAAATAGATGTGTGCAGGTGGCAGTGTGTTTGGGTTATGAACTATTTGTGGATAATGAATTAGTCTTTCCCTTAATAATCAATTTGTGCAGCATCCAGGAGGGGGCGGGGGGGGAAGAGTGTGGATAGCTTCTAATTATTTTGCCATTCTCCAAAAAATGCTTTTGGCAAGATATCCACAGGAATTAATAAACATTAATAAAACTTGAAAGCAACAGCGAAAAGTGTTTGATTCAGAGGCGGTAAGTACTTGCTTGCCATCATCCTAATTGATATGCGCTCTCCAAGTGTGGGGGGGCTGTACGGGGGGCCGAGGGGGGCTGTACAGAGCCCACTTCGATGAAAAGCTGTGGGGGGTGGCCCCGGCAGGGAGATGAAAAGCTCACCTTTCACAATATGCTGTGTAACGCTGACAGAAAATAACTTCTGTTAGCAGAGCAGCAGGTGTGGGGCTGGAAAGAAGCTCAAAAAACACGTCTGGGAATGTGACTGATGGGCGGCACAGTGGAGATGAAAGACCCTGCAACTCCACTCTCTTGGGAAGAGTCACAGAAAAGAAAGCAGAAGATGGATGGCCTGGGGAGGAGAGCTCCAGCCAAGGTAGGAACGTGCTGCCCTCTGTTTTCACGCAGTCATGAGCAGAGTCTAGGATCTCCTGTGTAAACAGCTCGTGTGGTTTGTTGTTCAAAGTCTGGAGTCCTGAGGCTCCTTGTCACCAGGGTTGGAGATGGTCGGCCAAAGTGGGGGCTATATCAGAGAGGTGGATGGTGTGGTGGATGTGTTCTTCCCCTCATGGACAGAGGGCATGTTCCAGCTGATGGGCAAATCCGTGGATGAATCAAGACAGACAGTGGTCTGGGCTGTGGAACAGATGTAGCAAACAATGTTTGAATGCTTGCAATTGTGCAGACATTGAATGGTGGCTCATCTGATTTTGTGTGACTTGACAGGGCTCTTGCGGAGCCCTCCATGTGGCAGGTCCTGTTGCCCTTGCAGCTAGGAAGTGTGGACTTTACAGGGCTGGGAGGGAGGCCCACTGCATGCAGTCAAGAATAAAAACTGGACCACATGGGAGCAGGAGAAGAGATGATGGCTGCAGTATCTTCATGCTGCTGTTATTCTGTTCTTCCTGGTGATCTGTATTTGTTTCTGTCCACAGCTGGGGCAAATACTTCACTTAGTAGCTCCTCTCTGGGAGGAGAATCTCTTGTTCTCCACACTCAGAAATGGGATTTTTTGTTTAGCCCATCAGTATCAGTGTTACCAACTCTTCCAATGAGTCTGGCATGTACAGATTTTATAGTGGATACTGTCAGGGTGCTGCAAGGGCCAGCTACTCCCTAAGAGGCAAGGATCCAAGGGAACTTCCCAGGGCAGCAGGGCAGGACCTCACCAGCCAGGGCCCATGCCACCATCCCAGTGAGGAGCAAGGCAGCCCCAGCCCTGGGCATCAGGCATGTCCCCGGGGACAGGGATGGGATGGGACGTGGGCCCAGCTCAGTGGGGCCCATGGCCAGGCATGGCAGGGCTGTGGGACGCTGGTGACTGGCCCTGCTACATCATTGCTGGGGCAGGCTCTGACGGTCCTGGGGGTGCTGGGCAGAGGGCAGGGTGAGGAGAGCCCCGCGGAGGCTGGGCAGAGACGGTCAGGGCTGGCTGTTGCTGTGGACGGCCTCCAAGGAGCTGGAAAGACTTCAGCAGCTGATTTGCATGTGGCTAGAGTACGGCATATAAGAAATAACAGGCTCTTTCTTAGCTAATGATGACCCTTGAGGGGAGTCTGTGGATAACAGATCATGTAGGGTTTCCTCCAGTAAGCAAGTGCAAATCTTTTGACAGGAGCTGCTGAAACCACTGATTAATCACTGATGAATTTGCTATGGGAAATAAACACTGTGGCTATGAGGACTCAGTAAATAGGATCAATAGCGTTCAGACTACTGTATGCCATAAGCTACATTTTAGTGGGAAGCCTTCCTGGGGAACACCTTTTTCTGGAGTTAAGCCAATTTGCTGCTGAGGCACAGGAAGGTAATTATTTTCCTAATCGACTTCAGCAGTGCAGCAGATGTGTAATGAAAGTTTGTTAATAAAATGATAAAATATGTCATTAATGATAATGTTGATAGTCCTGAATATTGTTTGGAAAGGAAAATAAACCCAAACCTAAGGTTAGCGAGATAGAGCTGGAAAAGAAGAGTTAGTAGATGGGGGATGAGGAAAGAGACAGAAGAGAAAAAGATGGAAGCCCAGATGAAGTGCCAGCAGTAAGATTCATGAAAAGAGGCAGGACACATACAGAGAAGATAAAAAAGGAGCCTAGAAACAACAAACCAATGAGTTTCTGGTTTTTTCCATAGGCTTCCTGCATGGAGCGTCAGAACTGCTCTGAGGCATGGATGCGCACATACACCCTTTCCCTTTGGTCATGAATTAGAAACTCAGCTAACATTTTTGATTTAAGCAAGGTGCTATATAAAAATGCTTTTAGCAGATGGTCGAATGTCTTCTTCACAGGTAACAGTTCAGGTGCATCAGGGTAGACTCTTGGAAATATTTTGTTAACAACTTGCAACAAAAAAGAAAAAATAAGTTGTTGAAAAGGAGCACACCAGGAGATAACCCTTTCTCATTAAAACTTAGGGATAAATCATAGTGCCCTTGAAGTTCTTCTCATTACCTTCAGCCTCCATCTCCAGCAACTATGCAGAAAAATATCAGCTCAGCAGTGTTAGCCACAGTACAAAGGAAAGTCTTCCCGTAGGAAATCTGAGGATTCCTCAATCCTTTTATTTATGACGCAAAATGACTGAAACATTGAAAGATCACAGACCCCATTTTTGGAAGCCCTGTTACAGGCTGAAAAAACACATGCACACACACCAGTCTAAAGAAAGGAGCATGACAATCTTTCTTTCCTTTTTTTTTTTAATACTTGTGTATGACCTGAAGTCAGGTAGGATAAAAGTCAGCACTTTGGGGAAAACATTAAGCAGCAACATGTAAGAACTTTCATGCTGAATCAGACCAATGCTTCATCTTGTTCTAACATCTTATCTTCGCGAATGACGACATTGCCTCAGTGGGTGGGTGATTAATGTAGAATAACCTGTGCATAGGCAAAATTTCTTCCTAATCTTGTCAGATAGGGGTTGGGATTTGCTGTGCTGCATGAAAAGCTGCACTCCTTCTAAACAACTAGATTTTTAAATAGTCATAGATTCTGAAAAGTGCAGTTACAAATATAGTGGGTGGGTTTTTTTCAAGCCTTTGTCTTGTCATGGGATTTGTTCTGACTGACCATCATTAAATTTTGCAGAACACTCTTGTAATCTGACAGGGCAAGAATCTCCCTGTAAGAGTCACCTTATTTTGGCTTCACTTGATGTATTTTTATTTTCTGCTTGCATGTCCGTCATTCATACTTGTTTAAAACACTTCTCCTGTTGCTAGGAGAGCAGAAACAACAGGAGAGAAAATGATCATCATCCTGCTTCATGTTACTGGTTAAAATCATTGCAAAGAACATATTTCATGCATCCTTCTGGGTAAAATGCTTTTAGTGTATATTTTCACCATCCCTGAAGGCCTCTATCACCCTTGCCACTGTGGTAGATCTGCAAGTCTTTCTCTTAGCACCAGCCACAACAGCTGGCACAGTGGCTCAGGCATCTCTGTTTACATCTGACATCCTCCTCACCCTGTCCTTGCTATAGCTCTCTGTACCCGAATGTGACGAATACGTTGTGTACACATATATTTTGGGGGTATTTCTATGCCTCTCTTCCGAAAATCCAGGGCTCATCTCAATCTAGATTGCTCACATTGTCTGAAATGTTCACTGGGATAGCTATGCACTTCCAATTGTAAAGCTTATGCTTTTCTTGAATAAGGAGCAGCTGCTTAATAGTAAGTACCTCCCTATGCTCAAATCCAGTAGGTGAGTTGTGACCATTTGGTTGTTCATGGGAGTTTAGCACACTAGGTGCTGAACTGGGAAGGGGTGATCAGAAGCTATGGGTCTTCTGTTGGCTCTGGCACTGGTTTGTTAACAAATCCTTTCAATAAATCAATTATTTCATCTGTGCCACTGTTTCCCCTCTCATGTCCACCTTCTCTATTCATCTGCTTTGGGACAGACACTGGCTTCTTATTTTATTCCTGTAAAGCCCCAACAGAGGGGGCTTCAGTTTCAGCTGGGATCCCTGGCTGCTACTTGTAATACTAGTATTCAGCAGTTCAGCCTCACCGATTTATGCCTTGCAGAAGTGGAGCCGGTGTTCAGGCCAGCTTCTGCAACAATAAAAATTGAACTTCAAGCTTAGCAGAACTAAATCCGATGTTTTAAATCCATTTTTCAGCAGGGAATCTCAAAGGCTCTGTAGCTTTGCCCATGAATGAGAGAAAATAGGCCAGGGTGTTCTTCCTTCTCCTCCAGTTGTGAAGCCAACCCTTCTTCTGTTCAGAGTACCAGCTTCATGGCCTCTCTTTGCTTGCCCTGGACATCACAACTGGCTTTCCACAGCAAAGGGTAAGAAGGTGGAAGCAATAGTTTCCATAATCATTATTGCTAAAAAGAAGGCAGTGCTTAATACCATGACTGCAAGAGAGTTGCACTAGAGGTAATTTTGGCCTTGGAGAGATGATGCTGAGGTTTAAAATAAAAAATAATAACAGAATGTAGGAACAAGTCAGACAAGTTAACATTTTTCTGCAGTGAAATACTAAAGAATCTTATCAATAAAACTGGAATTCATCAGCTACATTAAGATGTCTCCTTTCTCTATTAAACAGTATGCAGAACAATTAGGAGTCTTAGCTTTGCATCAGAAGACACTAAACTTATGCTTCTCCTGTTTCAGGCTTGGAGTATATGTGTAAGAGGAGTTTTCTGTTGTGACAGTGAAAACCTGATTTTACCTCCATAGAGTACTACCTCATTATAGAGAACAGGCTTAACTTCATCTTTAAATGGTGAAGATAACAAGATATTGAAGAGCTCTGGATGTACTTTTATTGATAAATTCCCATTTGGTACAGTACCTCCTTATCCATATTTTCATAAAAACAATAAAAATCACCATCTGTAGGATACAGGGAATATGGGATATTAAATATCTTCTATGATATCAGAGCTGTAATTGTTGCCAGGAACCATGGTACCTTATGAAGAAACACCTCTGACCCTGATGGTAGAGACTTTTTATTACTGAAACACCGAGATAGTCTCCTGCTGTGTGTGAAACTTCAGCACAAAAGGAGCTGGGTGTTTTTAAGCAAACCATTATTTCTAACAAAAGATGCCTTTTCCTCTCTCAGCCAATTGTTGAGAGAAAGTGACAGACGCTTACTGTTAAACAAGCTTTAGAGTTTTCCATTCCCAGGAAAATAGCATGAGGCTGGCATAATCAATTGCTATTTGACGGAGTGATAGAAATGCACACGCTACGCGGTAGCTAAAAATCTGTCAGGAAGCAGCCAGAACAGCAAATGACCGAGCACATTTCGGCGACAGCGTGGCCCAAGTGTTGCACGGAGTGTAATCTTTACCCTTTCATAACTCACAGATGAACAAAACACAGTTAAACTGAATCTTTATTTCTAGGTGAAATGTCATGTTTCATTCAGAAAAAAGGCTACAATGGACCAATTATTCTCAGCTTGTTTTAGGCTGTGACCTTTCCTCCTTCTCTACTTTGCTCTGGTGGGGGTGGAGGGGGCACAGAAGAAATATTATGGGCTGCCAAAACGCAGAAGAGGCTGGTAAGAGAAACATGAGACTTGACTGTAAGACTCTTCATTCAAAGTGTTGCTATATTAGCATATCCTTGCCAAATTATCACCAAAGTATATTAGATGAGGCCTACTGTAAGTCCTCCCAGTTCCACCATTGCTACAAGGAAAACTTTCTTCAATAATGCAATGGCACTTTAAAACAGTACCCCTCTGTTTAGATGCTGTGATCTGTCTTCAGTTTTCACTTTTCCATGATCTTCATGTAGCTAGTTTACTTTTAACTGTCTTTTAAATTCGCCCACATTAAATTCAGATATAACAAAAAATGTTGCAAACATCTTCCTTCCATGCACTGTGATCTTGCATCCTCCATCCTTGTCACCATATGGAAGGCAGTGTAGTTATGACACTCTGCCAATGCCTATTTGCAGTGCTGCCAGATGCCATGACAGCATCCTACGTGTTGGGTAGGTCTTACATCACCAGTTCATTGGCCAGTGAAAGGCCATATTGGTTACTTGTACCGGGCTTGAAAATCCATATAGGGTTAAATAGAGCCAAAATAGTGATACTGTAGTGACAGAGAAACACAGCCTCTCCTAACTACTTATCTGGTAATGTGAAGATTCATGAAATATGTGGAGTATGGTACCAGTGGAACTTGCAGGAGGGCACTTAACATTGCCTCATTGTGAAATGCATCTCTGTGATACCTCATTAGAATGAAATGAAAGTAGATGCAGCTGAATGTGTTTTGAATATGGATACAGAGCCTATAGAGGAGCTACAGGCTTCCTTCTGTAATGAACTCCCTTGTTGTAAGCAGTGCTAAGTCTGAACATGGCCACAAGTTCTGCGAGTTGTGCGAAGTAGTTGGTTGGATGCTTACCCTGCTCTCTGCTGAGCTATATGGTTCTTCATAAAGAAACCAGCTAGTAAAGCCTTCAGGCCAGAACCACACAGACAGGTACTGAAATCGGTAGAACTAAAGACCTAAACTCCACAGGTGGAAGCACAATTGCCATAAGCTCCACATTTAAGTCCATCTACAGTTGCAGCTGAATTGCATCGCTACAAGACCAAACATGTTCTCTGGCATCATTGGTGGCCCCTGTCACTGCAGCCACAAGAAATCCCCTGTGACTTTTCTGGGGAGGATGAGGGAGGATTTGATTTTCCTTTGTTAAGTTTTAGGAAGTGACAAATGTTTTTATTCAGAGTAGGATTATTTTTATTGTCTTCTCTGTTGATTGACTTGATGTCACTAAGCAGGGCTGGTTTTGTGAGATTGCACAATAGGGATGCATACACTGGAGAAGGGTAACAGTACCACCCATGGCAAAATGGCCTGGGGACACCTTAGCAAGCTGGGCAGGCAAAGCTGAAGCTATTTTTTCTATCTCAGAATCTTCAACCCTTATCGCTTTCTTTAATTATCTTCCTTTTTAATAATTTTCTGCAAGACAGGAATGTTTCTTAGAGAAACAAGGATATCTTTGTCTTTTTCCCATTCTTTCACTTGGTGTCACTTCCCAGAGATGTCAGATAGCTCAGCAGGTGGCACTGAAGATAACACAATCTTGCCAAGTCAGTGGCATCAATTTCTGTATCAGTTATTCCTTGTAATTGTCTTGCTTGGGATAACTCTTGTCTCCTGGGAGCTGCTGGGCACTACTCAGGCTCCTTACAGTCATGCCAAGGCATGAATGACTGTGATGCAGCAGTGGCAGGCAGCAAGAGATGATATCGCTTAGCAGGGCCAAAGGAGCTTTGTTAGAAAGCACGGTGCCTGCCTCCAGGCTAATGTGTACCTTCTCCTCTGTCACATTACTCGGTACCCCATCCTACTGACAGCAATGGTGTCAGCTCTATGGCTATTTTGTGCCACAAAGCTGTACTAAGGGACCCCAGAGTGATTAAGGATTGAAGCCAAGAGAATCCAGTGTAAGGGTTCAGATACTGCCACACATCACAAGATCGCCTAGTTAATTTGTATAACCGTTGGGATCCAAAGCTATAGCTGTAGCCCCAGTTGTTGTTGTTTTTTTTTCCTTTTTTATAATTCCCGTGTCATTTTAATTTTCTCTAATATGTCTAGTAGCTCCAAGTCCTCTAAAGGCAACGATGTGCTGGCAGAGGCTCTTGGGAACTGCTGGTTAAAATTCTGCTGCCAACACGATGAGAGTTTTAGGATAATTTCCTGGACTGGGAGATCAGCTCCTCTCTGAATACTATCAAAGCTGCCAATGTGTATCTATTGTGCCTATCTATGACACACATAAGGACCACATACAAAACTAAGAATAGCATCACTGCTGACAAGAAGAAAAAAACACCCAGTCTCTGTGCCACCTACTCACGATGACTGTTGTAAACACAGATTCATAACTCTAAATCTCAGGAGAACCAATCTTGCTTTTTTAGGGTAATAACTTCATTAAGAATAAATTCATGGGAGAAAATGGAAAACTGGAGTTGATCCTATATCACCATAGATCAGAGATGAGTTTTAGGGCAGCATATGTGACTTCTGATCCTGGAAACACCCTGAAAGAACTGAGTTTTCAGAAGGCAGATGATTTAAACCCCAGCCTTCTTCCACATACCTAAGTTTTAAAACTAAGGGGTCCCACCTCACTAGTCATTGTGGAGATCAATTATTTGGTCTCTAATGTAATTAATTCAGGCCTTTTGCAAGCAACAGTGTCAATGAAGTTCCTAAGCAAAATCTGGCACAAGTCTGGTAGAAAAGTCAGGTGCAAATGTTAGGTGAGCAGACCAACGCTTGCAAAGCCGACAAACACCAACTTATATCAGTTAAAATGGTTTTAAAGCGGGGGGAGGGGTGAAACAAAAAAAAACCCAACAACCCCACCACTTTTCCTGATGTGTTTTTGAAGTTCCTGTTTTCCCCCATTTACAACTGGTGGTGGTGCTGAGCGTAAGTTGATTAAGCTTCCTTGTGGCTTACACAGCCTTTCTCAGGCTGTGCAATTTAGTCATATGGGCAACTGAACAGTACAAGGCACTCTCTCAAATTCTGAAGAAAGTATTCTAAAATTAGCACAAGAATGAGCTTTGTATTCTCATCTTTCATAGCCTTAAGAAATATTGGCTGTGTAATACTCTGCAGGTAAGTAAGGCAGTCATTTGCTCAGCAGTTACACCCATATAGCTTTGGACATTAGCACTTGGGTGTTAGAGAGTGCATTTTGGCTTGGGGGTGTGCACTGACTTGTCTCACTGTAATGAGGTCTTTGCCGATCTATACAGCTACCAGAAACAACCATGACAGTTGTAACATGACAATTTGAAAATACAGAACAACCCTCCTCTGGTTAGACCTTAAATCTGTAGCCTCTGACATCCTGGCTTGCACTTGCAGTTCTGTGTCCTGTTGGACGACTGTGGTGATTCGTCTTCATCAATTTGTAACCATCTCATTGAGGCGTACATGAAAAGATATGAAACTACTCCTGGTGGTGATAAAGTTCTGATTTTTCTGAAGTCACAGAAGCTGAGAGGTTTTATCATGCATTTGCATCCTCTTGTGATAACTGCAATGTAGAGGGCATGGGCGCAAGGTGTCATAGAGCTTTCTTTGCCAGAATTAAAAGGGCTGATGGAGTCATGCTAATTCTTACTACTTTAAATCATTCATTTAATTTAAAGATCTGCTGGTTTATGTCAGCTTCTTAGCAAAAGCAGGACTTGCACTGTAATGATACTGCCTGTTGGCAAGCAGGAATATCATCCCTCTCCTCTCTCTTTCCCAAGCAAGCTTTGATCCACTGAAGATATTCTGATGCCACCCACAGGAGGACGCAGGTACTTTGAGCAGTTCTGTCCTAATTTACGGCAGCTCTCTGTCCTATTAAGGGTGCTTTAGCAGTACTAGCAGGAGACTAGCAGGTAATATCAGCAAGCAGAGGAAACGTCAAGGCATGTAGCTGCGTGGGCACGTAACTACAGGGTGACATTCAAGGCCCTTATTGTATCCGTGCCTCAGAACGGGAAGTATGATTTGAGTGCTGGAGCGTAAGATGGAGAACAGAAATCTCACACTTAGTGTTCATCCGGACTCAGCTAGGTGCAGATGGAGGTTGGATCCTACTCCTTCCTTTCACAGTCCCCTACTGTAGGGTGCCCAAGTGGTAGGCTCCAGCCTACAGCTAGACCACAAACACGTTTTGTGAAAATCTTGCCAAAGCCGCAGACGTGTGAGGTCTCCCATGTTGCTGCAGGGCATCCTGGGTTTCTTGCTGTTTTCTAGAGAGCTGAGCTGAACATCCGACATCCTGGTGCGCAGAGAGGCTGTGTCCTGCTTTCAGGAAGCAGATCCAGCGTGCTGTCACAGCTCCCAGCCATGACACAGCACGCAGAGTCTAGGAACCAAGCAGCCTTGCCCAACAGTTATTCTGGGATAGCACAACCTGCCTTTGTACTAATATACGGATTTCTCCTGGAGGCTTCACCAATATATTTCAGTGCAATATGGTTCTGCTGTTATTAAGCTAAAAGATTTGTGAGATCCAAGTAAAACTAAGGGAAACCTTGGCTTTCTGGAGAATTTGATTAGTTCTGTGGTTAGGCTATTGTGCACTGGGTGCATAAGGAAAAAAATCACAGTTATACTTTTACAAAAATAGTAACAGAATAGGTAAGCAGAAAAGACAAGGGAAATCATACTGTTTATGACAGTGAATTATGACAGTGTAAATCTCACTGTACTATAAAAGTAAATTGAGTTTATTTCTGTGGATGCATAAATAGAATGCATTGATTTTAATGCTGTGAAGAAATTACTGATCAGCAATATTTTTATATAATATGATCAGTAAACTTGCTTTTTATTTGCATTTTATTTGCATTTTATTTGCACTGTGAAAAAAAATCAGGTTTACAGTATATCTTTCCAACGTGCAGCAGTATGATGTTAGTGTCTCTAATTAGAGAGTCAGGATATTCTCTCAGAAGATTTCAGATATACCCCAAGTAATTGTTATTATTATTTTTAATTTGGAAGACTTGTGATGGGTGTTCCTGGTTTGGGCTAGCGAATGTGTGTGATTGCCTGCTCTCTGTTTCACACCTCAGAGTGCTCAGGAGCAGTAGTCCAAGCTTTGCCAGCTCACCAAACACCTGACATCAAGTTCACAGCATAAGACTGATTTGTTTCTGTTTTGCGCTCCTTTCCTTTCCTTGAAAATTTGCATCGCTGAAGAAATCTTCCTTTCAAAATGTTTTGTGTATGTATCTTTACGCCTATTTGGGTGAGGATGGGATGCAACTGCAGCATCTCTCTCTCAGTGCATATGCTCCAGGAGCGGTACCATTGTCAAATCGGTGTGCCTTGGAGAGGTTTATGAATTTATCTTGATCAGATTCTTGTGAAGTAGGGAGGGGAAATTAGATTATACAGATGGGGAGCTATGGCACAAAGGTGCTGTATCCCACAAACATTTAGGCACATGTTTAACTGACAAGTGCAAATCCAACTCTGCGTAATCTGAGGATTTCTGGGAAGCCAGCCAGACTTTTCACAAGAACACACTTCGGCATCGCTACAGCTGATCAAGAACTGAGTGGCTGCCATGGGTGGGCAAAGTCAAACAATGAATCCTGATATCCCAAGTCCTTGTGCTGCGTTTTAACTGTAAGAACTCTTTTTTGCTTAGTTGGGGCCATCCTATCCCCTCTCCCTGTTAGGACATCTAGAGAGGCATTGCAGAATCAGCGAGAGCCCTGATGCCAGGAGGAGCAGTGGCCCCTCAGCAACCAACAAAGCCTGCTTGCTCTTGCAGGCCGGCACTGCTGCTTCCCCAGCTTGTGGGCCCTGATGCATTTGCATTGCCTGCTGCATGTGGATGTCACAGCACGAATTTAACCAAACACTTAACTTGAACCAGTAGGCTCACTGGACATACTGGTCGGACTTAGTTAAACCCGTGCTCGCTGCTTCTCATCAGTGCAAGCAAAGTGGAATTCCTCCCCTAGAGATCAGGTTAGCCAAAACGGCCCCAGAGAAGAATTCGGTGCTCCCGGCTGGGAGGGCAGAGATGTGCAGGAGAGAGACCCGGAGCATCTCCAGCACCACCCCTGCCCTAGCCCCACGGCTTGGCCAGCCCGGCCGCCACTGCTGCTGCTGCGGGACGTGGGCGAACACAGGCGACCAGGAGCGGGGCCGGGCGCGAACACGCTCGTACCCCCGCGCCCGCCGGCCCCGCCTCAGCGGGCGAGGGAGGCTCCGTCCCCGCCGCAGCCCCCAGGGGGCGCTGCCGCGGGCTCGGCGGCTCCGACACCGCCGGGGCCGGGGCGGCTCCCAGCCGGGGGAGCGCCCGGCGCGTCAAGGCGCGCCCGCCCGCCCGCCTCCTCCCTCCGTCCCCTCCCCTCGGCGGTGGCGGTGGAGCCGCCGGGCTCCTTCGCTCCTCTTCACATGGGGCTCGCCCTGCTGGAGGGACAGCGCTCCTGCCCTCCCGCCAGCCGCTGAGAGGGACGCGGCGCGGGCGAAGGGGCTCCCCGCCGCCGGCAGGCAGGTAGGGGCGGGTGGCGCCCCTGAGGGGAAGTTGGGGAGCGGGCGGGTGCGGCGGGACGGGCGCGTGGGGCTTTGCCGCCCCGGCCGTTGGTGTCGGTTACGGCGCGAGGCTTCACCCGGGCGCTGCGACCGTTGGTGACGGGCTCGGAGCGGGGCGCACGTGGAGCGGGCGCCTCGCAGCCCGCCCTCCTCCCTCCCTTCGGTGCCGCCGCTCCGCCCGGGTCTTCTCGCCGCGGGGAAGGAGCTGGCCCCCGCCGCTCGCTTGTGGACGCATCACGGGTGGCTTCTCTTCCCGCCAGCGCCCGTAGTCGGTAGCTTCCCGGCTGCTGCGGGGAGCGGCGCAACTTCGGGGAGGAACCCGCGCGGGGACGCTTGTCTTCCCCGCTTACCCTAAGGTGATGTAGTTTTCTTAGAGTCGTGAATCTCCCACCGCCCGTGCCATCTTTTCTTTTAGCTGTCGTACAAAGGTCGCAGCCGGAGAACAGGTCCGTTATTTGTGAAACTGTTTTATGTCAGTTTGAGGTTTGTTTTTTTTGTTTGTTTGTTTGTTTTTGTACACTACCAAAGACCGCCTGCCGATGAGGTTAATTTCTATGGTTGGTAGATTAAACACAGGACAAATTCCTCGTGCCGTCAAGGCGAGAGTTATGGGCTTGCCGAGTTCATATCATCTGATGTTCTCATAGCTCAAAATAAACCTTTTCATTAAAAGGGAGAAAACCAGATCCAGTTCTTGCAGCTTTTGATTGATTAGAGCTCCCTTGTGGAAATCAGCAGGGAGTTTTTGCCTGATTAAGACCTGTAAAATTGTCCTGAGGTTTGTTATACAACTGGCTGTAGATGTGCAGTATGGCTTAGTTAGATAACTTTGCATCTGGATCTTGTTTTCACTGGTCCAGCTGAAGTACTTTCAAGTCAAATTAGTTTCGGTGCTCCACTTTAAGGAGTCAGCCCTCTCCACTTGACATGTCCAAGGGAGCAGGAGGACTGTTTTACCTGCCTTAAAGAAGAGTAGACCTGTTGGTTAAAGAGAGAAGTGGGTGACAGCCGCTGGAGATAGTGATTGAAATTTAGAAATGCTCCATGTGTTTTGATGGCAGTGCCAGGTAAAGTCAGCTATATTTATCCTGAATGCGTTTTGTTCCTTATTGCTTGTGTTGCAGTTGAGCCTCAGAAGCCCTTGTTAAGAACCAGGGACCCAGCTGTAGTAAAAGATGTACAAGCATGCGTGTAATCATAGTCTCACCACTAAAGAGCATGCTTTCTGGGTGTGATTATGGAGAAATGTTACAGAAAACAGAGCATTGCTCCCAGAAAAGCTTGCAGGTTGCAATTTCCACAGATGTGAGCTGGCTATTCAGTTATTGCTGTTCCATTTTTTTCTATGTTCCTAAAATACTTGATAGTAAGCAGATTATGGATTCTAGTCAGTTGTTTGTGGAACTTTTCTTGCTGCTGCAACTGGAAATGTTGCTGTAAAAGTGTTGTTTTTAAGGTGTGAAAGTAAGTAAAATAAAATGGAAATGTCCTTGCACTTCCAATAGTAGCAATATAGGACCAGACTTGGGGGGTGGAACAAACAAAACCCAACACTTTTTCTTTGTGCTGTAACTTTCAGATGAGAAAACTCCTTTGGGATGGCATTTCTCAAGATTGTTCTTGGGTCCTTGGAATTTCAGGTGGCAGAAATCTGGTCGGTCTAGTGCTTCAAGTGAGGAAAAAGGCGCTGTATTGTGGTCTGTGGCGTCCAAATGCACATTACTGGAAAGTTTCAAAGAGCCTTAAAATAATCTTTAGTGGGGCAGGTATATTTGCTATGTTTGGGGCAATTGAATTTGGTTACAAAAGAACAGGTAATGTTTCTGAAGTAGGGCATATCAGTGTAACTCTGCTAGCTCTGGTACTTCAGTACTGGTATTCCCAAACTGAGACCGTGATCCAGTACGAATACATGCATGTAAAATCAGTGTCTGTAGATAGATGTGTTGGTATTGCTAACCTCATGGCCACGCTGGAGGCTTGGATACCTAATATCCTTAAGGATAAGTCTTTGGAAAAACTCAGCCCAGCTTTCCTGGGCTAGGATGATAGAAAACAAATTGTGTATCACTAAAAGTATTCAGGAAAGCTGTTAATAACATTCAAAAAGAGATTCTTAATACACATGTGAAGAGCATTATCAGTTCGTGTAGCTGGGCTATCATGCCTAACTGTCCATCTCCTAATCTTTGGGGAGAGATTTTTCTAAAATGGGGTGCTTAAGTGTACCCCAGTATAAACTACTGAAGTGAGGTGAATTATGGTGAACTAATTCTGCTAGTAAGATTGCATGTTTGTACCTTGGACAGAAAAACTATCTTCTTAGCAGCATGCCAAAGCTTGGAGCTCTCCATATGCAGAAAAGCTAATGGAGTACGCATTGTGGTGTTATGCGTTCAGTGCTGTTTTACGGGAGGCATTTATAAGGCAGCTATCACTGATATATCACAATTGCTGATTTGTCTTCATAGAGGTGGGATAGGAAAATACCATGGCTGTGGAGAGACTAAGTGCCTTGCCGAGTCGCTCAGGAAGTCTGAAAGAGCAAGAAGTTGAGGCCAGATGGAAGAAGCTTTAGACTTGGCAATCCCAGCTGGATTGCTTGCCTTGTTTGCTATAGATTATGTTTGAATTCTGCTATAAAATAAAGATCTTTCTAGTTATTGCATCTAATGGTTGGCTGACAATGTTCGAAGTTTAAAAAGTGTTTTTCTATTATATGGCTTTCTATGTCCTTGCATGCATATGGTATTTGGTTGGCATTGGTATTTTATTATACTGTCATAGCTTGCCTTTTCTTAGGTTTGTTGTTTTAATATTTTAAAATCATCTAGTAGACTCCGTGCAAAAACAACACTCTGTTAATGGGTTGTTAGAGTGGGGAATTTGAAGGTGAGATAGCCAGCGGTCAGCATTATGATTCCCAACGCAACAATTAGTCAGCAATTAGTTTCACATAAATATCCAAACTAAAATTTAATATCATCCGCTGTAGTGTATTTCATTGGAAAAGTACTTTAAGCAAGCAGGAAGTTCTAACTTGAGGATGAAGAATACATGCCTACGAAGAGCAGTGCTGAGGTTGCTGTGCAAATGGTAACTTTGGGATTTTAGTGTTTGTGACTCAAACTTTAAGTCCATTTTTGCTCTTAAGAACTGCAACATGGAATTTTAAAGAGTGGCTGAATAGTTTTAGTTTTTTACAAGGTGTCTGACAGCAAAACCTCGGTGTAGCAAGACATGCTGCTCTGAGGAGCTCTGCTTTTGTCTGCAGTTGCAACTAAAGTGTCCTTTGCTGGTTCAGTTGCATGCGCCACTGATGCTAGCTGTTGGCAGAGAGGCACTTATTCTGTATAAACTCAGATCTGAGTAGCTGAAGACCCTTATGTTGTCTCCCACTAATCAGCCAATTGTAGTTTTTGTGTTTACTGCAAATTAACAAAAAGAAGTTGTGTTAATTTGCTTCTGCTTGCTCTTTTGTGCTGCAAACACTATACAGCTGTGAAGTTGCCTTCTAGCTCTGGTTTAGGAACATATTCTTCAAGGTGGTGTGCATGTCCTTAAACAGCCCTGATTCTCAAAGAAAGGTAAGTTTGAGAATTTGTGCCCTAGAAAAAGCTACACAGGGATAAGGGGAGCTACGTGCATGCTTAAAAACTAACACATGCCCAAGTGTTTTGGTGAATAAGCTTGAGTGCTTTGCTGAATCACAGCTGTGAGCGTGCAGAAATACTATACCTACAAAGTCTGCTACAGCTGAGTACAGTGCTTGTAATGTATTTCAGTGCAGGTGTTTGGAGACCATCCGAACAGCAAAAATGAATTAGGAGAGGGATCGTACATGCTATCAGACAAGAATGGAAAAGTAACATTGCAAGGGGCTTAATTCCGGCTTTGCTGGGAAATCTTACCAGGACTTCTCCCTTTCTCTCCAATACTCAAATACTGGGTGAAAACTGATGCAGTAAATGGCCCAATTCCCATTTATTTCCTTAAGAAAATTACTATAGAAAGGATGCATCCAAGTAAACTGCCTTGGAAGTTCCACTAGTGGCCTGCAGAAACGATAGGATTTGCCCGATACTGACATTTTTGTGGCAACCTGTGATACTGATTTGATAAGCAGGACTAGCGCTAAACATGCCAGCCCGCGGGGACGTGCAGTCCCGCTACCGACCTCCCTGCCCGCCGGCCTCTTTATTTGATTAATTTGCCCGAGACCTCCGAGGGCAGCGGAGGCGCTGCTGGCCGCACGCCGCGGGAAGGGAGCGGGGCTCGGCTGGTCGCCCACGCCGGAGCATCAGCGGGGCGGGCGGGCTGTCCCCCTTCCCCGCCGGGAGCGGGGTGGAGCCGCCAGGGGGCGCCGCAGGACCGGCGGAGCGCGGCGGCGAGTATGCCGGGCAGGGGCGCGCCCGGCTTCCCCCTCGCCCCCTGGGGATCCCGGCTGGTTTGCGGAGCGGGGAGATTAATCCCAGTTTACTCGATCCATTCCTCGGGTAAACTACATGACCTGCCTGGGCGCTCTCCTGTTCACAGTGACGAGCTGTGTTACGTTGGTCTTAGCTCACCGACAATAGCGAGGTAAATTCGGCTGAAATACGGCCATTCTAAGTGCAGTCATTGTAGGTGGTCCACTCAGAGGTGTAAATGAAATCGAAGTGATCCACTTCAAAGTTGTGGTCAGATGAAATTTGCAGTGCATCCAAGTGCAAAGCAGCCTGGCGTTGCAGGGCCCGGGGGAGGGTGTGGCTGAGTGCCCTGTCTGGTTCCCGTGGGGAGTGGGCCTTCTGCATTGGGCAAGCTGCTGGAAGAGGAGTGTGGGGCAGGGAAAATGCTGCTTCGGCAGCTGTTTGTGTCTTGCCACCAACAGGGTCTCTTTCTAGGTTAAAGGAGACAGCAAAGCCTTTTCATTGTGGGCCTGGTTATGTATAGGAGCTTGTCTGGCCAGGAGGAGTTTCCTCTCCTGACTGGTGTCCATCCCTTAGCTTGTCCACCCCCCTCTGTGATATCTTCTTACTTCTAGCCTTTCCTACCTTCCCAGCCTAGGCCCTCTAAAGTTGGAAATGAAATGCCTGCTAGCTTCTTTGATAGCCTGATTGAAGGGAGCATAGGAAGCACCTCAGGATGGGGTGCTAAGAGGATCCTTGGCCAGACGGACTGTTTGTGGCTAGAGCGGTGATTCCCGGCTGTAGCTACCCATGTGACTGTGATTCCTCATCTATTTTCAATAGATGCATGATTGACACAGGGGGAGTACCTACAGCATTTTATTTGCTAATGAGTGTCATTCATGCATCAGCGAAGTCTGTAAGTGGCTGTTACGGAGAATTGGGGTAGTATGGAATAAGATTCCCTTTAGTTGAACAGTGGATAAATGGAAAGCAGATGTGCCCCAGGCAAGAAAATTTTTCTTGGTGGAAAGGAATATAAGATATGGAACTGCTCTGGCATGACACCTGTGCATTTAATCCATGCTTTCCTAATCTACTGCCCGATGTAATTTCCTCCAGTAAATTATTTACTGTGAATTGATCACTAAACGTTACGTGGATTGTCAGTCATCAGGCAGCAAGACAGACATTCACTGTACATTTGGAGAGGGCAAGAAACCCTTCTCACAGGTGGCAAAAGCCAATCATTTGGCTATGGGGTGCAGCTTGGACATTGGTGGTATTTGGAATTAATTTCTAACTCTTTTTTTTATTATCTGTTTACTTCAGGGAGTTTCTTCTCTTGCGTTATGTTGTCCAGTGCCTTCAGGCAAGTTCATTGTCTTCAGTAATGCTTGTCACTGTGGCTCAGCATAATGTGAGGATTGTTAATACATTAGTTGCTATCTAGAAGGATTCTGTCAGTAAGCAACGGGATATTCTGATACATGTAGAATTGGATTGTTGAATTAAAAAACATCTTGTAAAATATCTGCAGTAAGAGAATATCTGTATAGTTACGTGACAGCTGTAGGTGACTGGCACTTTGATGTCAATGCCAGTAAAATCCTTGGAAACGTGGACAAAGGAATAACCCACTGCTAACAGTGTGCTAAGTAATGTAGACATTTATTTCATATTTGGCTTTATGCTAATTGCTGCTGCTGTTACCATTGCATTTGTGAGTTGATGGAGTTGCACATCATTTGTATACTCCTGGTGCAAATGTTGCCTTGGTACACCATATGTTGGTAACAGATATAAGCAGATGCTTTTACTTGGCTAATAATTTACGGTGAAAGTTTTATGGGATCATTAATGTTCACTGAGAAAGATTGAAAATGACTTGGAGATCTTGCCAGACGTTTGGCCAGATAGGCTCAGCTTCGCATAGTGATCAAAGAAATGGGGGGTGGGGGAAATCTATGAAATTATTTGTATGGAACTAGTGTATAGATGAAGGAGAGGAGACGAGTAAGGGAAGGGAAAATAGAAAATTGGACTAGCCTGTCTGTCAGAGTGGTTTAAGTACGGTCCAGTTCCCTGTGAAGGATTGCAGGCAGCTTGTAAACTGTCTGGGTGTATTCTTTTTGAATTTACAGAAAGGCTTTCAGTCTTAAGCTTGTGTTAATGGTCTGGGCTGAGCCTTCAGCTTCACTTGTGTGGAAGAAATGGAAGAAGGTTTCCTATGCTTGGGTTTTGGTTATTTTACAGATGTATAAAATACAATGTCAGCTCCCATGTGTTGGGGCTGACAGTACATGTGGGAGGTGGCCATAGACAAGCATAGAAAAAGCAAGCAGAAACTTTTAAGACACGTGTAATTTTCTCTGAATTTAGGAAAAGCCCTTTTGTCTTTTCATCTAGATTAAATGCTGCTTGAGTAACTTTAATTTTAATTTTGCTTCTCATTGTGACATAAGCAGCCGTGCTAACTTTGACAGATTCCAAATAAATATTTATGTCCGTTTTGATTTGATATCATGACAATTCACTTGCAACTTACAGGAAAAATGACTGCATCAGTCCTTCCTCTTCATGTCCATCACAATCTTATCTTCCAGAAGAAAGAATTTGCCATAAGACTATAGAGTAGTCAGAACTGGGGAAGCTGGTGAACTATATTTGAAAGTTGCTTTTTCTTCACAAGCAGAGATACCTTGTGTGTGTCTCTGTTGAAGGGCTGAGAGATGAAGCTTCAACATAAATGTTTGTCATATGCATTTGTAACTGCAGTTTAAAATGTGAGATGGAGCTTATAATTAGAAACGAGACTAAAACCTCATCTCTCTGAACATGGATTTATAATGAATGGCTGATGTAGAACAAAGTATACACAAAAAGGCATAGAAAAATGTTTAATGTTTTTGAGATTATCCTTTAGTATTGAATTAAATATTGTCTCACTTCTGTAATTATTGTAAGTGCCAAGAATGATATGAAAGTGACTGATTATACAAAAAAATCTTTTTTTGGGTGGAATTTTATTAGTCTTGTTTATAGGTGGACTACGTTCAACTATGGACCCAAGGAAGAGATACCACAAGATAGACCTGAATAAGCTGATGTAATGCTTCCCCATCAACTCAAAACAGTTTGAAAAATAAGTATAACTGCAACATTGAATAAAATTGATTGCAAGGAGAATTTTGTTGGAGAAGTAGTCTTTAGATTATTAATTCTTAAATGTCTTCCATGGACATTTAAGGGTAAAGGAGATGGTATTCCATTTTTTTCACACGAAGATAAAACATCTAGTTTGTAGGGACTTGTTATGAGCAAAGACTTTCTTATTTCATCAGTGCATTCATAACAGTAGAATTTTAAGAACTATTCAGGGTACTTAGCCAGCAACATAGATCCTGTTAGATAGATCCAGATCCTGCTAATTGCCCCCATGGGGAAAAGCTAATGCAGTTAACTCTAATGCTCTCTCTTGGTCACTTTGTTCACCCTTTACTGTGCACGAAGAGACTATGAAAGCAAGATATACATAACTTTAAATTATTATATTTATTGACAGAGATGTGTGATAGATAACTAGGATTAGTGAGCAACCAGGCAAAGCATTGACATGCCACCTCTGGGTAAGACACCAGATTCACAGAATCACAGAATAGCTGAGGTTGGAAGGGACCTCTGGAGGTCATTTGGTCCAATCCCCTTGCCCAAGCAAGACCACCTACAGCCAGTTGCCCAGGACTCTGTCTTGATGGTTCCTGAATACCTCCAAGGAGGGAGACTCCACGACTTCCCTGGGCAACCTGTGCCAGTGCTCGGTCACCCTCACAGTGAAAAACTGTTTCCTGATGTTCAGAGGGAACCTCCTGTGTATCAGTTGGTGCCCGTTGCCTCTGGTCCTGTCACTGGGCACCACTGGAAAGAGCCTGGCTCCGTCCTCTTTGCACCCTCCCTTCGGATATTTGTATACATTGATAAGATGCCCCCTGAGCCTTCTCTTCTCCAGGCTGAACAGTCCCAGCTCTCTCAACCTTTCCTTTTATGTGAGGTGCACCAGTCCCTTCATCATCCTTGTGGCCCTTTGCTGGGCTTTCTCCAGTATGTCCATGTTGCTCTTGCACTGAGGAGCCCAGAACTGGACATAGTACTCCAGATGTGGTCTCACCATCCTGGCACTGTTGTTGGCCTGGCAGCCATCAGTATTGGGGAAGGTTGACTTCTATTGCTTCTTGGATGGACTGATTCTTAGTGTTGCTGAATTGCTATATTCTGCATCCCTGTTTTTTTTCCTCTATAGGTTTTCATAGGTTTTTATGGGATTTTGATTTTTCTTGAGTCCTTGAACTGTTAACAGCGTATGTTTGAAGGATCTTATGTCTAGCTACAAATATACCGTTCTTATCTATCATGGCTCTAGTCTACGTATTGTCACACAACTTCCTTACAAGCTCGCAGTTTCCTGAGAAGTTTCATCCAAGGTTATGCAGTTCTGCTGTGTCAAAACTAGGCCTTGGATCACAGACAGCTGAACCCCTAGGAGGAGGATTCACACAAAGCTGAGGTGTGAAATCGGTATGAGCTATGCTGTACCAATTCCCTTAGGAGGACACACAGTGAATAGTAGCTGCAAGGTTATTTGAACTACTTTCAAAATAACCGGATGCCTGCAGGAGAAGCCTTGTAACTTAAGCCTTCTCTGCGCTGGACTTTTACACATCGGTGTGTTTTTGTATGTATTTCTGACACTAATGTGGTTTATAATTGGCTCTTTGCCTGGTCTTAGACAGTGAAAAGTGGTGCTGATATGGATTGCCTATGGTAAGGAAAACTTCTTTTCAAAAAAAAAAAAGCACAAAAGCCATTGAAAGGAATAGAGGAAGCTGAAGCTCAAGGTGTTGACAAGAGTTATAAAGGAGCGATTGACTGGGGGTGAGAACCAGTACACTGGTCTGCTACATTATATGCTATTTGATAGGAAAAGGTGGTACAGTAGGTAAAATTGGAGAGAAGGAAAAATAAGAACAGGTTTTATGAAGAGAGGAGAAGATACTTTTGGTATTTCCTGAGGGGTGGAAGGATCAGAAATTACAAGTGGGTTTTAATGAAAAAAACAGTCGGTAAAGTTCTGGCTCTTGTGAAATGCAAAGCAAAACTTACATTGCCTTCACTGGTGCTGGAATTATTCCTCTCTTGAATGTCAGGAAAGAAACTTAATTTTTTTTTTTTTATATATTTGTAAGTTTACGGACTTGGAACATTTGTTATCTGCAATGGAAAATCAGATCAAACACTGGGAAAAACTTTCTCACTGGAACTGTAGTGTAACTGGAAAAAATTTCTGAAGGAAGTGAAATTTCAATCATCTGGAAGTTTTAAGAACAAAGAGTGTCTACCATGAGTTTTTGAGATACAGTTAATTCAGTTTTGTGGGCAATTGATATTTCAGCCACACCCTTTGTGATTTTATAAAATTTTCCAGGAAGTAGGCTTGCAAATATATTTGATCCTTTCTACACAGGAGGCAAAGCTTTCTTAAATTGTTGATCTCTATGCAGCACATCAAGGAAGCCAATATGTTTCTGACATAAAATCACAAGAGTTAACAAGTTGTGAAAATAGTGTGGTTTGGTTTGTTTGGTTTTTTTTTTTTCCCTTAAAGTAAGATTTCTGATAGTGTGCAGCAGGTAATGGTACTAATTTGTAAACTGGCTACTTATTAATGCTCTTCGATCTTTTTGCTGTTGCGGTTTAGAGTTATTTATTTATTTATTTAGACAACCAGAAGTGGCCCCTATGACTTGCTATTATGTGCAAGTATTGGTCTGACATCTTTGAAAAGTGCCACCCCTCTTGTGCTGCTAGAGGTATGAAAAGTGTGATGTGAGTGAATTCCTGCTACTTCTTATGAATAGGTACAGAGGCTGTGGTAGATTCATCTAAGAGATGGCACTTACAGCTTCAGACACAGTGGCATAAGTATTCCTCAGGTGTTATCAAAGCGGCTGGCACATTGGTCATCTTCTAACTACTTCTGCAGTAAAATGTAAGTAATTGGATTGTTAAGGATTATTTTATGCACTGAAGTGGTGGTGTTTGTGTGTGGTGTGTGGGTTTTTTGTTTGGTGTGTGGTGTGTTTTGTGGTTTGTTGTGGATTTTTTTTTGTCAAGTATTCAGTTTGAGAGCAATTAAATTGCAGTAGTCTTTACAGGACAGTTTCTGCTAGTTTTGTTTTTGGAAACAGTCAACTGAATGGATGACAAGACTGCATACTTTCTGAAATCCTCATTTTTATCAGGATGTGATGCAGAGGAAGGCCTTTCTTCCATCCATCTGTAATCTTTACTTCCTGCTGTAGCAAACCAACAACTTGCAATGGTTCCTGCATTCAGCTGAAATTCCTTACAGCAGTGTTCTTTCTGAGTGTTCACTTAGTTCACTTAGTTATGGGTTGAATTTGCTGCCTAAATACATGGATTTGTCTTGTTTGTTTGTTTTTTTAAAAAAAAAAAAGGCAAGAATATCAGAGACCAGTTGCTTCGAAGTTCAGTAAAAACTTTTTTGTGGAAGCATCCTTGAAACTTTTTGGAATTTACTGCTCAAAGAGGTGTATTTAAAGGTTTGCAGTGATTCTCAGGAGGGTTGACTAGAGTTGTAAAGTTAGCTATTTTAGTCTGCAATGGAAATGGCTTTGGTTTGAACCAAAGTTTAACTGGTGTTCACAGAAAGTAGTTTTCACAGTGAAGATGCTTGTTTCCTGCTTTAAACGAATCTTTAATTTCTACACCTTGCTACTTGTGATGTTAATGTATTGGTTTCCTTTCCTGTCCTATTAAGCTATATTTGGCCTTCTTTTACTGAAATAAATTTGGTCCTGACAGTTTTCTTAGATAAATACTACCTACCTAGTATTAAAAAAGTCTAAACCTGGTCTCTACTAAGTATAAGATGAAGCATGACTTTTACAAGTGATGATGATGAAGCCAAATGTGTTCTGTAGGCATTTAGGATCATAATTAGCAAAAAGCAGATTTTTACACAACTTGAATTTTATTACCTTCTTAGATATAATGCATTTCACTGTGGGCAAATAGTTACTGTATAATCACTTCCTTTAGTGAGTACCCAGAGTTAATTTACTTATTTGCACTTATGTCTTGGTGGCATTTTATTGTGGAAGTAGTTATGTTTAACAACCCATTTAGCAGGTGAATAATTCTTTCATGCTGTTGTATCCATTTCACAGTGACCATCCATGACTTGTCAGATACTAACATTTTCAAAGGGTGCAGTTTTATGTCTGTGACCAGAGGCTAAATTGGAGTTGAATGAAATAGCAAAGGGAGACTGTTGAGGGTTTGATCAATTTGAAATGGTCCATTTCTCCTGCAGTTCGAGAGAATCGGGGAAGATGGATGCAGCAAGTGACTTGCAATGTAGCTGATCTCCTTAACTTCACTGACAAAATATGAGCTGCACTCAAGCAATGTTCACAAATTACCGCTGTGTAGGTTGCCAGCAGAATGCGCGAGATCTGCAAAAGTGGCAGTGCCCAGTGGTTTCTGAAGGATATGGGAAAACGAAGGGGAGAGTAGCCCTGACATTTTTCATGCAGCTTGCCAAGAAACTTCAGTTGAACATAATCTCTTATTGATTGTGGTTTTCTTGGCTTAGTGGTGATATAAGTTAGACCACAAATTTAGTTTCTCTAAACTGATTCTGATGTGGCCTATCCCTGGCTCTGATAGCAAAGAATTTTTGTAGTGTGGATTTTGTGCTGTTTGGTTTTTTTTGTTTTGTTTTGTTTTTTTTTTAAACTGAGTATGGATACCATAAGCAGATGGAAACCACCCAGTGGAATTGCAGTTGGAAAATAAGATAGAAGTTCAAGTCACTCAAGTGTTGAAGTGGAGGAAAAATTAGTATGCAGCTAAAAGCTTATGAGTAAGTGAAAGATTGGTGTTAAATGTTCTTAATAGCCATGTGTTGGGAGAAAAACACAGGAGCTGACCTCTGTGGAAAAGGTATAAAATGTCTTGTGAGCCTTGTAAAGAGCAAGCTAGTTACATTTGGTTTGTTATCTGCAATGGAGAGTGGGTTGCCAGGATGCCTGCTGCAGAATGACCCATGAGCAGCAGAAGCTTTGGAGCAGAGGGGATGAAAGGTGTCAGTAGGGGTGGAGATGGATAGAACTGCTGAGGTCCTTGCAGGAAGTCCTACCTGGATTGTCTGTTAATACCTACTTGCTTGTAGGGGCTTATATAGATGGTGAGTGTAAGGGCCTCTTGTGGCAGCTCCCACAGTGAAATCCCTTGTGTTATCAAGGTGTGATTCATGACAGCTCTTGTCATCCCTTTCCTGTTGAATGATCTCCGGGGTTTCTCTTTAAGTGTTTTGGGTAAATGTCTTGAAGCTATATGAGGATGCTGGTGTTAGACTCTTAGGACTATGGAGGCTGGCCATACCTGTTTTAAATAGTTTGCTAGATCATATTTGATGCTTGCAAGCATCCAGATATGTTTCCAAAGATGCACTGTCGTGGTTTAACCCCAGCCAGCAATTAAGCACCACACAGCCGCTCACGCACTCCCTCCCGGTGGGATGGGGGAGAGGATTGGAAGAGTAAAAGTGAGAATCATAGAATCATTAAAGTTGGAAAAGACCTCTAAGATCATCGAGTCCAACCATCAACCCAACACCACCATGCCCACTAAACCATGTCCCTAAGCACCTCATCTACATGTCTTTTAAATACTTCCAGGGATGGTGACTCAACCACTTCCCTGGGCAGCCTGTTCCAAGGCCTGACCACTCTTTCAGTAAAGAAATTTCTCCTAATGTCCAGTCTAAACCTCCCTTGGCGCAACTTGAGGCCATTTCCTCTTGTCCTGTCGCTAGTTACTTGGGAGAAGGGACCAACACCCACCTCGCTACAACCTCCTTTCAGGTAGTTGTAGAGTGCGATGAGGTCTCCCCTCAGCCTCCTCTTCTCCAGACTAAACAACCCCAGTTCCCTCAGCCACTCCTCATAAGACTTGTGCTCCAGGCCCTTCACCAGCTTCGTTGCCCTTCTCTGGACACGCTCCAGCACCTCCATGTCCTTCTTGTAGTGAGGGGCCCAAAACTGAACACAGTATTCGAGGTGCGGCCTCACCAGTGCCAAGTACAGGGGCACGATCACCTCCCTACTCCTGCTGGCCACACTATTTCTGATACACGCCAGGACACCATTGGCCTTCTTGGCCACCTGGGCACACTGCTGTCTCATGTTCAGCTGGCTGTCAACCAGCACCCCCAGGTCCTTTTCCTCTGGGCAGCTTTCCAGCCACTCTTCCCCAAGCCTGTAGCATTGCCTGGGGTTGTTGTGGCCGAAGTGCAGGACCCGCCACTTGGCCTTGTTGAATCTCATACAGTTGGCCTCAGCCCATCGATCCAGCCTGTCCAGGTCCTTCTGCAGAGCGTTCCTACCCTCCAGCAGATCAGCGCTCCTGCCCAACTTGGTGTCGTCTGCAAACTCACTGAGGGAGCACTCGATCCCCTCATCCAGATCGTTGATAAAGATATTGAACAGGACCGGCCCCAGTACTGAGCCCTGGGGAACACCGCTCGTGACCGGCCACCAACTGGATTTAGCTCCGTTCACCACAACTCTCTGGGCTCGGCCGTTCAGCCAGTTTTTTACCCAGCGAAGAGTGTACCTCTCTAAGCCGTGAGCCGCCAGCTTCTCTAGGAGAATGCTGTGGGAGACAGTGTCAAAGGCTTTACTGAAGTCCAGGTAGACCACATCCACAGCCTTTCCCTCATCCACGAGGCGGGTCACCTGGTCATAGAAGGAGATCAGGTTGGTCAAGCAGGACCTGCCTTCCATGAACCTGTGCTGGCTGGGCCTGATCCCCTGGTTGTCCCGGACATGGCTTGTGGGCGCCCTCAAAACGAACCGCTCCATAATCTTCCCTGGCACCGAGGTCAGGCTGACCGGCCTGTAGTTCCCCGGATCCTCCTTCCGGCCCTTCTTGTAGATGGGCGTCACATTGGCAAGCCTCCAGTCGTCCGGGACCTCCCCAGCTAACCAGGACTGCTTGTAAATGATGGAGAGTGGCTTGGCAAGCTCCTCCGCAAGCTCCCTCAGTACCCTTGGGTGGATCCCATCTGGCCCCATAGACTTGTGAGCATCCAGGTGGCACAGCAGGTCGTTAACTGCTTCCTCTTGGATTATGGGGGGTTTATCCTGCTCTCCGTCCCTGTCTTCCAGGTCAGGGGGCTGAGTACCCTGAGGATAACTGCTCTGGCTATTAAAGACTGAGGCAAAGAAGAAAACTTGTGGGTTGAGATGAAGACAGTTTAATAGGTAAAGCAAAAGCTGCGCACGCAAGCAAAGGAAAACAAGGAATTCATTCACTACTTCCCATGGGCAGGCAGCTGTTCAGCCATCTCCAGGAAAGCAGGGCTCCATCATGCCTAATGGTTACTTGGGAAGACAAACGCCATCACTCCGAACGTCCTCTCCTTCCTTCTTCTTCCCCCAGCTTTATATACTGAGCATGACATCATATGGTATGGTATACCCCATTGGTCAGTTGGGTCAGCTGTCCTGGCTATGCTCCCTCCTATGTGGGAGGGAGCTTCTCGTGCACCTGGCAGAGCGTGGGAGGCTGAAAAGTCCCTGACTAGATAAACACTACTTAGCAACAACTAAAACATCAGTGTGTTATCAACATTATTCTCATATTAAATCCAAAACACAGCACTATACTAACTACTAGCAAGAAAGTTAACTCTATCCCAGCCGAAACCAGGACATGCACTCAGACCTTAAACAGCAAAGATTAAATAAGCTTTGAGCATGAGTATGATTTAGCAACATAGGTTTCTCCAGCTGTCACTTGGCCCTGTCTCTGTGCTGCACTAGTCACCACCCAGGTATTAAGGGTACACAGAGAAAGGCCGTGGGGTTTAAGGGCACTGATTTGGTGACTCTTCCTTTTCTAATTAGTAGAAAGGAGATGATCAGAATGTTTCCCTGTTGCAAGAAAGAAGCAAGGATGCTTAAAAATCAAACCCAATGATCTCAAGGAAACAAGAGACTAAGACACAGTTCTTGTTCCACTGCTGACAGCATTTTTGTTGACTTAGTCTGTACCCAGGAGTCCTTTCATCTTCAGCATTAGCCCCACTCCATGTTTTCATGACATCTCATGAAAAAGAAATACGAGGCAAAGATGCTAAGAGGGTTTTATTCATTAATTCTTTCTTGTAGGGTATAAGGTTTAAGTATTTCATGCATGCAGAATGCTTTGAAAACGGAAAGTGTGACAGGAAACACTATTTTCTGGTATGTTTTTTCTCTGGGAGTTTATTATGTAGTGTATAGTATGGAGTTTTGACTCCGAAAGCATAGCTGGTTTGTGACTTAGCTGCTTTTCCTAACTCTTCTAGGATAATGTGTCTACTGGTATAATTTGTAAGCTCTATTGGCTTCTAGTTATTTCTTTGAACAACAGGTACCTAACTCAGTGTAGAATTACAGCATTTGCAGGGCCCAGTTTTGGGACTTTATTGGGTTTTTTCCTTCATAAAAAATGCTCACAAAGCATCAAACAATACTGAGCTGGGTAGAAAATCAGTAAAGAAACCAAACCAAACAAACTGTAGTGTGACATAGTTTAACATTATACATTGTATTGTCATCTTGATTTCTTGTTAGAAGTGGAAATAAAAATGAAAGGTATGAGCAGTGTCTTAAAATTAAGTGTAAACATCTGAAAAATGAGGATTTTTTGGTGTTCTATTTAAACAAATGATTTATAAAGATTTTCAAGTAAGTATTTTTTTTGTGTTTTATTCAGAGATAAAAAGGATTGGTTTTTAGCACTCATTTAATATCTAGCTCTCGGTTCTACTCAACTCTTACTGCTAGTGTATTTTAAAGTAGAATTTAAGGGGTTTATGGTTCTCTTTAACTGTATTATTAAGATTGAAACAGTTTTTTTTAAAGAAAACAAACTTACTTCTAATTACTTCAGATTTGTATAATAATTCTTATTTTCCTAATTCTAGAAATCCATTGACCTGGATTGAAGCAGATTTGCTTTCTGGCTTTCATATGTCAGGAAACATTTGTCTTTGCTTGCAGGGTTGGGTGAATAAAGTATTTTATTTGTTTGTCTGGACACTGAACCAAGTAACCACAATTGCTTGTTTGGTTTGTTCTGATACAAATCTTCATCTAAGTTGTTTTTCATTTTGAAAGAAAAATGAAAGATTTTTCTTAAAGATTTGGGAGGGTCAAATGAAATATTCCTTCCCTGAAAACAAAATTTTGTTTTCATCTGAAGTACTTTTCATGGCAGCAGAACACATAGGTGTCCTTGAAAAAATCAACAGCAAGAATTGCTGGTCCTTTGGTGCACAGGCCAGTGGCTAGAGCACTTTGTGTGGGTAGATTGAAACTTTCCTTTTTCTGTAAAATGTTTGTACTGAAGCTGGGTCAGAGGACGAGAGAACCATCTGGCTTCCCTGCTCAACCAGCTCCGGTAGGGAGAGGAGGTGCAGTGCCTGGTTTCATGTCTTATTGGAGTACATCACTTGCAGTGGCACAGGTGGGAGAGACCAAGGCAGCATCAGTAAACTGGATTAACAGCACTAAAGTTTGGAAGGAGAGAGGAAAGCCTTTGAATCCTCTCGGTTAGAGGAAGGACTTGAATCTCTCTTTCTTGTCTGGGGCCAATATCCTTTGGAGAAAAGACAGGGCTGGTAACAACTCTTCGCTGTAGATTGTCATTCAATTTTTAGTTGAAAACACTTAGCAAAGTGAGTGGAAATCACAAATAACTTGGGTGTGACAGAGAGACTGAAACTCTGGGGTTTTGGGGTTGTTTTTCCTAGTAGATATTTTCGGTAGCTCTCCCTCCATCCAATTCATCTTGATTGGAAACTCCAAACAGTATTGCTATTGCACAGGGTATTAGTAGCTGTCAGGGAAAGTGGTGACTCTCAGCTTTTTCTGCTCTTGTTCCTGTAGGGAGGGATCAAGGTATTCTGGGGAAAGCAGGGTTCAGGTGTGAGGGATGGCTGGGCAGCAATGCAGGGGGACAGATCTGCCTTCGCTCCCTGTCACGGTCTCTCTTACGTGAGGTGTGTGCCTTACTGGGAAGGAAGAGGCAATATGAAAGGTTGAAGCAGGAAGAAAATGAAGGAAAGATTAAAAAGAAAACTGCCTTTGAAGCGACAGTCTAACCAGCCTATGGATTCTTACAAATGTTGAGTAGTGTGGCTTCTCTGTGCCTGGGCAAATGAGTTGGAAACTGCTGCTGTGCTTTTTCAAATCTTGTGTAAAGAGGGGGAGTAATATTACTCCAGATCTACTGAGTGGGAACTGAGGGACAGCAAGGTTATGTGATTTGTTTGCAATCTTACTAGGGATCTATGGCGGTGACGCACTGGAAGAGGGGTGTTTGGACTTCTCCAACAGTAATCAAAGGTGACGCTTCCGGTCTGGCACACAATTATATGCATTTCCCCTAAAAAAGCATTTGCAATATTTTGTGTATATTGGAGAAAAAGAGCAGAAAGCCTGATCCCAAAATTCTGATTAATTTCTATTCAAAAAAATTAAAAGACAGGCAGAAATAGTTGCTTGTGATATTTCAGTAGTGCCGGTATGCTTTTGGCCCATGTAGAAGCACTTGTGGAAAAATTACTATTTATCAAGAGATTTAGAGCTATTTCTCTTGCATGAGCTATTTACTTCTTCAGCTGAGCTAACATCTATTAAACATTCATTCTAAGTAAAATACCCTCAAGAGTCAATTTAGGTAAACTGCAGTACCTCTTTCTAGACTAAAAATTGCTTTGCATAATGCATGTAGAAAAATCTATTAAATTAATTTTTCTGTTCCTCTCAGTCTTTATTGTATGTTGAGATTAAATTTTTTTTTTTTTATGAGGGAGTAGGGAAGGAGGCAAGAAAGCTCCTTTGTCAGCTGCATAAAGGGACAGTCAGAACTTTTGTGTATAAGGGTTTTTTTTTTTAATCATGTCTTCAATTTTCTTCTCTTTTAAGTTGAATATGTTATCATGACTGCAAACTTTCACACTCTTATTGTCATAAACAATAGTCTAATAACCTTTAGAGCTTTGGCACTTTCCAGCCTGGCAGCCAAATGAATGTTTGGAAGAATGTCGAAGGCAGTGACTTAAATCATGTTGCAATACACAGTTAGCCTGTCCTTTACTTCAAATACTGTATGGTATTTTTAAAACCATGTGCCTGCAGCATTGGATAATGTTTGAGAATTAGCATCACCTTTGATTACTGTTTGAGAAGACAAGCAGCTGCGTTGAGTTGGAGGTAAAAACCAAGATGCTGCTGAACTGTGCAGCTTGCTGAGCTGAAAGCTTGGGGGGGTAGGAGGGAGGATGATGAAGGTGAGACTTCCATAGAGGTGTGGGCTCTGGTGGGAAACTGGAGGGATTCAGCTCATCTTCTGGCTTGGGTGGTGGTTGGAGAGGGTCTGCGGTCTCCTAGCCTTACACCGATACCATTGTCACTCTCTCTTAGAACTTCAGCTTTACTCTGCATTTGGGTGTTACCAGATGTTTAAAACCCTAAAGTTTAAGACCTAGCTGTTAAGGGGTAGGTCATTAAGTGGCACAAAGAACTTGGGGAGGTATCATTATGGGATGGAACCAGAGCCCACTGAAGTCAGGGGACGTTTTTTCCTTGGCCTCTAGTGTATTTTTGGTGAGATTATACAAAGGTTTTAACAGGCTGGGTATTCGTGTGCAATGTCCTAACATTTTTTTACCAGGATGTTTTAAAGAGGCAAAACCAAAAATACCATTTGGGGACTTTGTGCAAGGATTCTTCGTTCCTTTAAGTGTGTTAATTCAACTTCAAATTATTCAGCATTGCAAGAGGGTAGGGGAATACCAGTAGCCCATCAGTAAATGGTAATGTTGCTTTTGTTGCTGCAGTTGTCCGGTAAAGCTAATATTTATCTGTGCTTCAGTGAATCCCCTCCCCATGCCCCCCAAATACTATCAGTTATTTCCAAGCTTAGGAAGGGGATTCAAGTTACCAATACCAGGCTCTGAACTCTTAGTCAAGGAGGGCTTACAAGTTACTGTGAATCAGGCGAGCTATGCTAACTTTGCATATTTATGCTTTGAACTCTTAACTACTGTGCATCTCCTCTAGACTACTTTAGCTGAATGTTGGAAATACAAATCTTTGGCTGCAAACAGTTATTCATTTTGCTGCGCTATTTGAAGTTGATGTCACTTGCTGGTACTTACCAGTGCCATGTTGCCAGAGGTTGTTCCTCTACAGCCCTGCGAGCAGAATAAGAATATTCTAGTCTGCTTCAGTCTAAATCTGTGAGACTAGTTTAACCTGCTTTGCATGTGGGGTGGGTTTGAGTTAGCCCACTGACTTTGCTGGAAGGAGACTAGAGAGTACTTTCTACCATGAGAGCCATAGGGAAGGGACAATGACAGGTAGCACAGCTACAGAAGACATCTTTGTAGAGCCTGTGATTTGTTGCCAGTTCATATATTTTACATCAATACAGGTTAAAGAGGTTGAAGTGTGTAAAAGTGCTCAAGGAGGTGCAAACTATACTAGTGGGTTTGGTTTGGTTTATACCTGTTATGACCAGTTCTTACATTTTGATGTCCCAGCAATGTGTTTTGAGTGTAGACAAAGGCACAGTGTTGATTCCTCCACTTCATCTAGCTTTGATTATTTTAAAAATCTCTGCTTAAAAAGAATCCACCCTTGTCAGGTAATGCAGCATTAGCTTGCTATAATTCTGAGTGCAGCTGAGCAAGTTTTAAGCTATTTTCAAGCAGGCAGATCTATGTAAGAAAGATTTGTCTCTGTAAACATCCAACAAGCCCAGTCAAGCATCTTCTCAAGCCAGGGTCCCAAAATGGCTAATTGCTCTTGTTTTTTTTTAAATTTTTCTCCACTCTGTATACTATACTGTACTGGTAGTATTCTGGCAGTCAAACTGCAGTTCACAGTTCCAAATGCAGATTTTATTTTATTTTCTACTTGTTGTTTTCTCACATGACACTTTTGCCATCTATCTTTCTTTGTAAAATACTCAAATTGAACCCTAGGAGCCATATTTTCCCAGCTAAAAGTCAATTTTTTTCTCAACAGGAATCGGTGGCATAGTATTTAATGCCACACAGGAGTGTAGCTGTAAAAGGTTTTTCATTCTTTTTTTTTTTTTCTTCTCCTTCTTCTTCCCCTTTATAAAGTACTACAAGCACACTTCAAAGTAGCAGCAATCTGGAAGGTTTTTTTCAAATAATTTCTTAAAATTTCTAATTCTTTCATATTTTCACGTTTCTATACATGAAATATATTATAAAAAAGTTGATTTACAGCAAGAAGTAGCAGATCTGTTGGCAAAACAATTTCAAGCTCATATTATATCAAGAAAAGGAAAATACTGAACTAATGTTGTAAACCGATTATGAACAGCTGAGCATACTCAATAAGCCAGAATCTTGCAGTAAGGTGTTCTTTTTTAATAATGACAGTATTTAACCTTTGGAAGCACTTACTATGGATGTAGTGAATTCATTGTTATTGTAAGTCTTATTCATAATTTCTGTCTTTTTAAAGGTTTGTCCTGTCACTCAATGACAAATCATAGGCTTGCTTTAAAACTTATGTAAAACATTATTCACTTTCTGATGCAGAATATCAAACTTCTTGTTCATAGTGATCCTTTCTGCCCTTAAGATAAGAATCTGGTGGCAGAATCAGGACTTCAAGTTGCCGTTTTTGTCAGGGGTTTGTCAGAATTGTATTCTACACTTGTTATAATGCACTCACGTAGCTGAATCATATCTCGGTTTTGCTGTAATTAACATGCCTACTGGTTTTCCAGAGTAAAAACAAACTCTTGCAGCTCCTGGGAGAAAATGAATTTGAGGAATATCTCAGCACATTGCACTGCTTACGTGTTGGACTAAGGGAGATCTGATGATTTAGCAACGATGATAGAAGAAACCAGAAAATGACTTCTACAATGATTCATTTTCTCATTTCTGGCAGCCATAGAAACAGATCCGAGAGCCTGTATTTCTAGTTTCTACTCTGTTACTGTGTCTACAGTAAATTGGATAATAAAATGTGAAAACAGATCTCCCATAAAGACTGCTAGTTTGTAAAGTGATAAGAGATTTGTGGGTATACATATGTATGTATGTATATTTCCTCCCTATTGTCTTGACACTTTATTCCGTAAGTGTTTCTGCAACTCTGTTCTCCATTCCTTGTGCTTTGCTGATTACAGTAAAGTCAAGCAAGCCTACCTCAGAGTCAGCATTTTGTTTATGGGACTGTACCACACAGGGCTACAGGGAAGATAAAAGTGCCAAAGAAATCTCTATATGTTGCCATCAAAGGTTTCCGAAGCATCGTGAAGTCAGGCCTCTTTGAGGGTGTGCTGGAGTCGGGGGGAAGGGCACTAACTACTTGTTCACTGTGTTATAGATGGCAATGGTGTCCCATTTTAGACTTTCCCTGACCTGAATCTGTCATCTGTAAGAAAAAGCTATTTTAAAGTGCATGGAGTCCAAAGAATGTTTTTCCTGGCCTCTCCTGTACATCATTTAATTCTCCTTATGTTAATGGATGTAAGTAAAATACAGTGTACAGACTGTAGTAGCTGAAGAAATGTTATGACTGGTGGGTGCTTTAAAAAGAAAAAATAGTTTTAGGAAGGACTGTTTTTTCTTTGCAAGATTACAGTTTGTCAGTATCGGTGAGTATTGTAGCCCTGTCAGATGCTGCTCATGAATCAGAAAAGGAGATGGGAGAGCTGTTAAAAGGGCTAATTCTAAAAAATGGAATACATGCAAGATGAATTTTGAATGATGAGGTAGAGCTCGCTTCAGGTCACTGGTGTTTATATGAAGGCTCATCAGTGTTGTGTGCTGGAGTGATTTTACTGGTGCCAGGAGCTCCTTGTGCATTTGTGTAACAGGCTGCAGAAGGGAGCTTGTAGGTCAGCAGGCAGCGCAGGGCACACTCGCCTGCCCCTGGAGCTTTGCAGTGAGGAATGTGTGCGCTGTCACTGGTGGCATACAGTGATGCTGCTGCTAGGTATGGCATGTAAAGAAGCTGTGATTCAGTAATCCTTGAATGAAACTAAGTAACTCACTCCGGGATGGCATGGAAACATAGGGACTTGCTATTTAAAAAACCAGACCAACCAAATAAAAAAAAACCTCCCCCAAACCTGAAAAATGTCTGTGTTTCCTCTGAATTGTTTCCATCTCCCTTCCTCCCTGGTTCTTGCTTTGGCCTGTGCTCCAGAAAGTCTGCAATTCCCCTTGCTCAGCAGAAGAGACGGGTGCAAAAGACCAGTGGGTATCCTTGATGACCCTGCCAGATGGGCATATGAGTGCCTATTATATGTCAAACACCACCTTCTCTGCTCTGTGCAGTATTTGAATGGCATGCTCTGCATGCCTCTCGTGCTGGTATCACATCTCTTCTCATTCAAAGCACATCTAGATAATGATCATAGAATATTATGTGACTGGTACAGTAACTTGTTACTAATGCACTGTTGCTAATACTATTGAATTGCATTGCGTCTAGATTAACAGTGGGGAGAATTGCTTCTAATTCACGCAGTAATAGGATTCTCAATGTAGTCATGCCTGAATTGACCTTTTTTTGGCATTGGCAGTGCATTGCTTGCTTTGCAGCCCTATTATCAGGGCATCTTGAATATAAGTTGGAAACGTGAAGTGGGGGATTTGAAAATGGGGATCTGGAAATACTGGTGTGAATACTTAAAAGTAGTAGAGTAGAGGGAAGTTCCCAGAAGGTCCTTGTTTTACCCTGTTTCCCTCCACAAAAGGTGCCAGTGTACCTCTGAAGTGCTGGTATGATAGGTATCCATCCCAGCAGGTACCGTCCTTTTAAAGGAGAGCGAGTGTATGGTTATCTTTTGTATTCAATCTATGTGCATGCTTTCTCAGTTCAAGTTCAGCCACCTCTAACTCACTCATGCAAGTCCTTTTGATTAGTTAATTCATTGCCCTTATTGAATGTCATTCAGAAATTAAAAGGCATGAAAGCTTCGACACAGGACCTTTGCTGGGCCTATTTGTTGAGCAGCCCAGTCCTTTTAATCAAGTTACTGAATTGCTCTGTTCCATCAGGCATGGTCTGGTCTCCTGAATCTCAGGGAACTTGGTTGCAGGAAGAGGAAAATGTTAAACCTATTCTAATCTAATAATCTATGATCAGAAAAGGGTAAAATTGCTATTTAGGTAAGTAGATAATGAGAAACCAATTTTTAAAGGAATTACTAGGTCTGCAAATATGCTTTGGCAATTTTTCATAGCAAATTCAAGTATTAAGGTAATGCAGTTTTCAAGGTTTTGATTTATATGGCTGATTTTACAGTTCTGCTTTACTCTGTAGAATAGGGTAAAGTGCTGTGCGAAAGTCATCCTGGGAAGTTTGTTTGTTGTGGTTATTTGAGACTGCACTCTCAGCCCAATAGACTCTGCAATACAGAGGCTGTGCACCTTTTGGGGCGAAGGGGACCATGTTGTCTGCTTGGTGCTGTGAAGAATGGAAAAAATTCTCGCTGAAATTCCTAGATGAGATATAGAATGGATGTCTAGGATTAAAAAAAGATAACCATGAATATAAACCACACAATAAAAAGACACTGCAAAACACTATAAGGTCTCCGAGTTACTGCTTGTGTTAACACCTTTTCATAGATACTTACTGAAAACTATAGAGAATTGCTCACTGTGGCTGAAGTTACTGCTTTGTTACAATAGTGGGTTGGAAATACCACATTACTGATAGCTCAAGTGGTAAATCCATATGTGCCCTCCAAAACTGAAGGTCCAAAATCAAGAACCATCTTTTCAACATGTCTTTTGGAGTATATGTCTTATTCCTCACCACCAGTTTTAATCATCTGGGTGATTAAAAAAACAAAACAACAACAAAAAATAAACAAACCACAAATAAGATAGAGTGATTTGCTGAAGCTCTGTTGGGAAGTTGCACTGCGAATTTAAATTTGACTTTCTGAAATCCTGTTCCACTGACCTATTATTCAGAACAACCTTCCCTGATCTAGGCTAATGCTAAGCAAAAGACTAACAGCAAGCATCTATGGCCTTAGATACTTGCCTGATTCCTGTATCTACATTTGTGGAAATCAGTGGGAAGCTAGGCACCAACATGGTGTGAAGCTGTCTCTAACTCTGTATTTAGTGTCATCTTTTTTTTTTTTTTTTTAATTTAACAGTCACATGAAGCTAATTGCATCAAAGTTCTATCTAGACCAATACTGAGGTATGCATCGTTGCACCTTAAGTTGTGACCATAAGAGGAAGTAAGTGCTAGGTACAGGAGCAAAGTAGCTTAATTGTAATTGTGATATCCTGTTATAGAAGTTATTTCTTGTTTAACTTTGAGGAAGAATGTGAACAATTGCAAGCAACACGCAGCTTGATTCTATGGACTTCTTAAAATTGCTTCAGCTATTTAGCCATCTTGAAGACTGTCATCCTTTCTGAGGACTGTACTGGTGCTAGCATGCTGGAAGGTTTACGCCACTCTAGAACTTCAGAAATCCCAGATCAAAAAGGGCAAATTAAATTAATTATGCCAGGAGATTATGTTGAGTTGCTGAATACAAAAATCCATTTAGCAACCTCTCATCAAACAATGCATAAAACATGAGGAGCTCTGCTTTAACCTGCTATGGAGAGTTCAGTCTTAGCTCTGTGATCTTGATAGATCAATCTGTTAAAGTAACTTTTTTAGATGTATTTAATGAATAAAGGCATCTATATTAATATTTCTATCTATGCCACCTAGCCCCTCGTTCTTGCTGTTCCCCCATATTTAAGTATGAGCAGCACATACCGCATCCCTCTGTAGAGTGCCTTAAATAGAGCTGACATAGAACTTATTTTCCTGATGCCCATTGTGTGACGAGAGCTTTTTCATGCTTTTCTCAATTTTCCCTGTGACTCTTAGGTCTGGCAGGATAGAGCTGGCAGAACAGAAAGGATGTAGGCTTCTCAAAGTTAATTCTATCCTCAGTTCCTGAAGGTGCTTTTATTTGGAGAATATTTGGGTTTTGCTTGTTTTCCATCAGCCTTTCTTGAATGCAAATGCCTGGATAAACATTCTGGTAATCCTAGTTTAGTTATTTAACCTAGGACAGTAATTAGGCCTTGTGTGCTTTAAACTCTCATATTGTGCAGGCACATGTGCCTGAATAATTGATCTGGAAAGTAAACAGGAAATCTCAGCAAATGGTATCACATAGTGTGAAGACAGAAATATATCTGCTATACAGACTTAGTGTGGGATCATTGTAATCTCTTATGTGACAACCAGTGCAAAGTTGGTAAGAACAGGAAAGTACATGGCTTTACCCCAAAGCTGTGTATAAGCATACACCTTTTCTTTTAAGGAATGTTTTCAAGCGTGACTGTAAGGTGAAAGCACTTTTTTCAGTACTGTTGTCTTGATGTGACTTTGTAGTAAAAGATTGAGTATTCCAGTTATTGTTATTAGTAGGTCTATTACATTAAGTATTTTCCAGGTCAGTATTAATTTAAATGTATGGTGGTTATGGGTGACAGCCTATGCTTTATATAGGCTTGTGTAATTCATTTATTACCACAGGTCAGTTGCCAGTTCCTCCTTGGTGGGTGCCAGCCACTTATAGTCCTAGCAAATTCAAACACCAGAAGAAGAATCAATAAACTTTCCATATTATATTCTAAATTTTTAATAAAAGCCATTGGGAGTACTGTGCAATGCTATGGAGCATATTCTGTATAGCAGTTAGATAAGAAATATTCTTAATATGAAAGGAACTATTGATCTTTCTGAAGGTCATCCATTTCTTGAAAGCTGTTCCTCTGAAGATGCTGAATTACTTTTTGAAGGACACTTTTGAGGATCACGGCATTCGTTTGATTGGTTTTGGTTTTTTTAAATACCATTCCTATCATCAGATGCATAAGAGGATTTAAATTTGTTATGGAAAGAATTAAAGCCATTGGGGATGTAAGTCTGGGTAGAGCCACATAATCAAGAGATAGTGGGAAATGATGAATAATGCTGCTGAATGTTTCCTGAACAGAGCAATTGGGACAAAATAGGGCAGGATCAGTTTGAAAGTATCAACTTTCTATGCATGTTTTTAAAGGCAAATTTGGAAAACAAACGTCATCAATCACAGACTGCTTCACCTGCAAAATGGTTCTGAAATTTTACAGTTAGGCTTTTAGACTTTTTAAATATTCCCTCCTTTGGGTTTGACCAGATGATCTCCAGATGTCCCTTGCAATTTTAAGTTACTCTGACTCATCACATTTTTTTCTCTGGCCGAAACTGTTTGGTAAATTTAATTTCAAATAATTTTGTTTTCCATGAAATTCTGTGAAGAATATACTACTTATTTAAAGCAGACGGTTGCTTTTTCCCCACCCTTAATAGTGAATGTGAATGGAAAGGTACAAATTGAAGGATGACTGCTAAAAAGAGTGTCAATACTGTGGGTGTATAATCGGAAGTTGAGATGATGCTTGCATCAGCTATGAAAAGAGTTCTGTTGTTTGGCACAGATTTGCTTGAAATCAATGGCAACTATATCAGCATTTTTTTGGCCCGATGTTTTTTCAGTCTTTTATATAATCCATAAATTCACTTAAATCTAGCAGAAACCTCTCCTTTGAGAGTTAATTCTATACAGTACAACTGTAGTGCAATCTCCCTAATTTTGTCATTTGTTTTTGTATTGAAAATGTAACCCCACTGTTGACATGTTATTAAGGTTTCTGCACGCAAAGGTCAATTCCCCCTGGAGTCTCCTTTCGTCTGGAAGATGGCATATATTAAAATTTTATAACAGTTCCCATTAGTTCCAATCCTATAATCTTGGGATCAATCTGGCTGCCCTTCTTCACAGCCGATGAAGTGCAATAAATGCCTTAGGTGAGCAATAAAGAGATTGGAATTAGATTCTTCTAAGTAAGACTTGTTTGCATAAAGGTTTAAACCTGGCCACATTTGTGCTGATAAGGCTCCTTTCACTTCAGATGAAAGGAGCTGCTGACACTTTCACATATAAACCAGCTGATCTTATGAAATAAGATTAAGTATGGGTGCATGTGGATGCAGAGCTACACTTTTAGGCATAATTTCTTTCACTTCAGTCTGCTTTTTGTACACAGTTAAAAAAGAAATAATCTTGTCTTAGTCTAAGTGTGAAGAGATAACTTTACCAAGGTTTCAAAAGGAAAAGGGATTGTTACATCATTCCCGAGAATGGTATCTGTCCTTTCCGCTTCTCTCTCCATGTCTTTGTTTGGGATTTGCTCTTCATTTTGGTCAATGCAGCCCCTGAGAGAGCTAGAACTGGAGAGTCCTTCCCAGCTGTTAGGAAGGGGATCCAGATCATCCAAGAATATGTTTGCTTTTATTTGTGTGTGAGAAGACTGGCCTGTGGCAGTCTAAGTAAGCTCTGTGGGTTAGCAGTTGTGGGAGTGGACTTGAGAGCAGAGGCCAGAATCCCACTTGTCCTTCAGTCACTGTAAAAGGAGGGTACTGAACAAATACCCGTGGCTGAAAGACTGGATTTCAGATATTTCCATCAGAAAACTTTAGATAAGGTCAAGGCAATTATTTTTTTCCTACAGATTTACTCCACTGTGACTAACACAATGGTCTGGTGCCTCTGGATGCTATTATGCCCCTGGACATTATTATGTGGATAATAATAAGATTAGCTTAAAAGCTTGGAGAGAGTCACTAAATTCATATTTTCAGTGTGGGATAAATTCTTCTCAAACAGCATGACACTTCATAATGGATTGCATTTTTTAAAATGTCAGGCAGTGTCCTGCTAAGTTTATTGATGAATGCAATGGGTGAAATGTAATATTAAGGGGGAAAAAACCCCCACAGCATCTAACAAACAAATCACGGTTTTCTTTTAAATCTCCTCTTGTCATGGTCTCTTGGAAGGATGCTGCAACATACCTGTGAGAACTAATATTACAGTTCACTGAGTATTTGTGAATGAGTAAGATGTCTGTCCTCTTGGCCAGCTCTTTAACAGGGAGGATGTTGCAGTGTCAAACCTCCATGATGAAACTATTTGGATGAGCTGCCCCTTTTTACAGTTGTAAAGAAGCCAAACTGTCAAATACCTTAACACTAAAAAGATTTATTGAGTTATGCCATGGTTGTGAAGGGTTTAAATAGCTCCCATCACCACCACTTGATCTGATACGTGCCCCACTGGGACTGATTGATCACTCGGTGCTTCTCAGTGGGTAAGTGTGTGAACTGGACTGAGAAGTACTGATTGAGCTGCCAGGTGCCATTACAAAAACTTGTGACAATTCCAGCATTATGTGATTCTTTGCTCGTATCTAATGTGATTGCTTGACTGAGTTGGTGGTTATTTTTTGTGGGTTTGTGAGGTTTATTTTTTTTGGAGTTAGGGGAGGGGAAAAAGAGTTAGTATCTTAACAGCTTTCTCAGTTCATGCAGGTATTGAGTTTGCCCAGCAAAATAAACAAACATGCCAAATGACTTCTGTCCTGTTCTCCACTTCTATGTCTATATATAACTCCAGACCTGCAACCTCCTGTTCTCATGGATAAACAAATAATTAAGAAAACCAAAAGAAAGACACATGGATTAAGCACTTAATTTCTTCACAATGTGGAGAGCCTTTCACAGTGTCCTGTGCAAATTGATGAGTCACATGAAATTATTTCAGGCAGTAATGCCAGCAGAAGTTCATTTTGGTGGATGCTGAAAGTGAGTTTTAAATGTTATTTTAAAGAATGAAAGCACTGATGAGCTCCAGGGGGTTGGTTATCTTCTGATATGTTGGGTGGGGGAGACAAATGCCTCTCTTAATGTAAGCATAATCTGATGTTAACCTAAAACTTAATTTGCTTTCTTCAGAATATATGCTTTTCTTGCTGCAGATTTCACAACGCTTTGTCTTCAGTACCTATGATCTTAAAGAAGCTGAGACACTGTTTTGCATCTCTTTACATTAAAGTGAAGAGCATAGTGCCAGTTATTATTAAGGTCATCTGACAGTTCACACTACAATACTCTGTTCTGAATTGCTTGCTGACTTTGATAACTCCTTTGATAAACTTTTATGCTGGAATTTGTCTTCCATACCATGTGCAACCTCCTAACTGCAAAGGAAAGCCAAAACATCCCTCAAGTAAGGTTCCAAGAAAGTGACATTTTTATACTTTTAAAATAAAACACAGTGGTCTTTTCTTTGAACAAAACTAGTTTTTTTATGTTTTAAATGAGGGAATTGAAATTTGGCAGAGTTTTAACTTTCTGTTCTAAAGAATATAATCTAAAAATAGGTGTATATAAGAACTGCTATAGACTAGACTGAAACCCATCAAATGTGAACCTTTTTCGAGTATGCCAAAGTATCTCATAGCTCTAACTGCTCACCAGGCTGCAAATGCGTCTTTGCTTCAGAGCCACTCAACACGCTTCAGCTGGGAGCTACATGGTCAGGTCAGGTTTTGTGTGCGATGGCTGCTTCTCTGGCATCCAGCCTCTCTACTTCAAGTTTGTCTTTCCTTTCTTGGTGAAATGAAGCAAGAGCTGTGTTTGAGAAGAGAAACAACCAGATTAGCCTCTGGTGGAAGGGAAGGAGAGCTATAGACCAGGCAAGGAAATTGGATGGGCCCGGCAAGTTTGGTTGGATTTGGAAAGAGTGTGGATGAGGACGTGAGAGCAGGAGAGAAACTGGTGCTGTGATCTGGAGAGGTAAGGAGAAGGACTGAATTGAGATACAAGAAATACAGGCTTAAAGAGTTTGAGGTAGGAGGATGACAGGGAGCCTCCTGAGCAAGAAGACTTGGCTGGGGGGAGCAAGAGTTGAGGAAGGTTTTCTTTTTTAAACAAACCACCCCCCAAACAAACAAAAAAACCCACCAAAAAACCCCCACAGAACTGTTGTGGTAGGGAGACCACAGTGAGTTGAGAAGCTCTCAAGGCTGGCAACTACTTGAACAAGGAAATTTGGCAGAAGATTGGTGATCTTAGCCCAAATGAAGAGCAGAAATTGAGCTAAGGGTAGAAAAGAGACGGGGTAGGCAGAGGTTGTAGAAAACACTGCAGCAAGGGTGAATAAAGGAGCAGCATATAGCTGTGCTGCAACCTGGAATGGGACCTGAGGTTTCTTTTTTTTTTTTTTTTTTAAAAAAAAAAAAAATTGTTCTACATCTATAAGTTATAGCAGAGCTCCCAATGAAAAAAACTTTGTTAACCAAGTGGTTGCCTCCCATCACCTGCTGCTCTTGCTGTGCTTTCTGGCACAAGAACTTCTGCATTTAGTGTACTTGCTACAAAGATCCGAGTATTGTATGCCTACGCCAGCAATTGTCATCAGGGAGTAATTGCTCTCCCGTGTGGTGTGAACTGAAAGTGGATGAGCAAAGCTCCTTTGTACAAAGCCCACTGCCATAGGTTGTGTTTTGTCACAGCCTTTACTTTGCTGTGGCCTACAGTAGACAGGAAAGTCTACTGCTGCTGTGGGTTCCACTTCAGCTTGAACAGCAGATATCTGTGCAATAAAAACCCCTTTGTCTTGTTGAGGTCTGTGTTTGGTACCACCAAGTGTTTGTTGGAATGGATTTTCTGCTTATGGTTTGCTTTCTAAATAACTCTGGCGTATTTCATGTAGCTCCCCCCTTTGAAAAGAAAAGCCAAGCACTTGAGGATCAGGAAATGCCAGAACAAAATATGACATGTGGACTTAATTGAGCCTTCTAGTTTGTGTGTGTTATGACCCCATCTTTTATGAAGTGATTATATGCTTTTTTTCCTGTGACAATCCTGCAACAGGAGGGCCTTTGGCATCTTAGGTGGTAATTTTATCACTCTTTTTGAGAGCATATGAGTTTGTAGATGACTCACTCCATAGCTTTCCTGCACCAAAGATCAAATGCTGCAAAAGCAAGGGGCTAAGGGGCCTCCATGGCCCTTTGAAGTAAATGGCATCTTTACGTTGACTTCAGAAGGCTTTAGAGTAGGTTTTAAATTGAGACAAAATTTGGACTGGAATTTCTTCCTTCTCCAATGACTTAATTGATGGGAAGACACGTAAAAGAACTGCTTCAGTGCAGCTCTGTTAGTTTTAGAAGCATGTTTCTTTTTTTTTAGACACTAAATAATACACAACAAAGTTGTTCTGTTTTTTAAATATTTGTCTGGATGCTTCACTGTTCAAGTGTGATCCTTGATGCAATTCATTAGCCGCCTCCTTAGGTGGAAAAACATCCTGGACAGTAAAGATTTATGTTCCAATCTAGTAATGCAATTTTCAGTGTTGTAAAGGATCTAAAATTAGGTGAAAAATCCATTCCTTTTATAATCAAGGGAATTGCAAAGAACAAAGCATTTGGTAGTGCAAGCTGTGTGTAATTGTGATGGAAGATTCACAACACTTCTTGTGAAGCCTTAGGATATCACTTGAGAGCATTTTAAGGGTCTTGGAAATCTGCATACCTGTACTGCTTAGCTTTTAATCAAAGAGTGTTAATATAAAAAAAAAGTATAAAGTTATTTTTAGCTGGTTGAAAAACGGTTACTGAAAGCAAGTCTTTCCTCTGACATGGTTACTACTTCTATATGTGTGTTGCAAATTTACTCTAAAGGTCTGATCTACTTTTTCAGTGTGCAGCAGCTCTGCTAGTGGTAATACTCTCACATAAGTCGCTGGAACGCCTCGGTAAATTAGAGAAGGCTTCAGTTTGGAGAGCTACTGGAATCCTGCAGAAACGCTGGGGAAATGCCACTCTATAGCCATAAAATGATTTTAACTGAGCAAATAGTTTTGAATGGATACTTTATGTAATGGGTATTTGTCTCTCTCCCTGTGTTTGTGGAATGTCCATGAAGAAGCTGGTAATGTGCTCAGTGTATTTGCTGTTCAATAAAATCTAAGTAGCAAACAACATTGTTCAATAAATATTGATTTCCATTTCTATTGGATACTTGTGACTGGCCAGCGAGTGATATTTCTTTTTTCTGATTTGACCTTATGTGACCAAAATCTCATGGAAAGAGGATTTTCTCTTTGAGTGGCATAGAAAATGCCTCCTTTAATAAAGTTTTGTCCCTTCTTGCTCTGAAGGGGAAGAGCGGAGAGATTTCCCTTTTCTGAGTGAAGATAGGTGGGCCTGGTATAATTATGATCATCTGTAATAATCATCACCCTTTTTTGAGCAGCTGCAGGCTTTGTGCAGGGAAGTTTACTGGATACATTTGACTCAACAGTCAAGATCTACTTTCTTCTTTCTCTTGCCAGCTGAATGAATCCTATCCCAACTCAAAAAGCATCTGTTTGTGTTGGAGACAGAGAACGTTAGTACCACACTGTGTGCGTCCTCCGCGTTCCACTTCTCATCCATTACATCTCATTCTAGAGCAGCAGACTCAGCTGTCCATAGCTGGCAATGTGAGTGGCATTGCACTGCTGCCAAAAAAGGTTGGGAAGCTGGCCAAAGTGGAGACGGCACAGAAGGGCTGTGGTAAGTTTGGCAAAGAAAAATAAATACAAAGGGAAAGTCAGAGGTAGACAGTTTTGAAAAGGGTTTCATGAGAACTGCTGCTTACTGTGTTCTTTTGAGGGGGAATGCTGGCTTCTGTCTTCTCAAGAGTCTCAATCCAGCAGCATGTTAAGTGTCTGAAGTCCCACTAAGGGGATATTTAGGGGCAGGAACACCTTACTATGTTCATAACCAATCTCTAATGGTCTGTGTCATTTTCTTTCCTCTTTCATGGCTTTTGTGGTCCTCTTTGACCATGCTATTTCCACAGTGACAATAGCTGTCCCACTAAACACTGCAGAATAATTGAGCTAAGGGCATTAAAAGATGCATTTTGGGTATTTTGTGCTTTTCTTGCACAAAATACCTTTGGCAAAATACTGCCTATATCAGATCTAAGCTGCTGGCTCTGGAGGTGACAGGATTTCGATTGTGGTGAGTCTGGCTGTATGGGTTGGGTGTGGAACTCCCAACCACTCAAACCTCACCATCACTCCAAAAGGGAAGCAGTTGGTCTGTTTTGATTATCGTCAAGATGAGCTATAGGTTGTGCCATATACCTCTTTTCTAACCAAGGAACATGTGGGTACAGCTACTGTGTTGGCAGTAGAGGACAAAATGAGTATCCCAAGCCTTACCTTTGGGACACAGCATTGGCTACTGGAAAAAGAGTAGCCCCTCCCCAATTTCACAGGAGCTCTGTTCAGTCACAGCAACTGTGTGTTTAGGCTCCATAATATCTGCTCTGAAGACATGAGTTGTGTTTGGTTTTGGTTTGGGCTTTTTTTGTGAGGCAAAAAGGGGAAAAGGGCTTTAGTCTTGCCTTCTGTGGTTTGGAAAGACTGTCATTCTTTTTTGAATAGGCAGGGTCATTGGCTGTCTTGGTGGTTACTTGGAGGTCATCTTTGAGTCCTACAGGCAACAGGTTGGTAAATGAGCTTCACTGCTTGGTATGGGGACTGTGTTTTGAGTTGGAATTAGTGAAGTAGGAGCCAGTGCAGTAATACGTATCTAAGAATTTGCTGATCTAAGGTGGAGGAGTATAGGAAATCCTAAAGGTGGTTGTTTGGGTAAGTACGAACTGTGTGAAGGGTAATGTGCTACGGTAGAAGGAAGTGCCCTGTGGAATTTGCCTTCCAACTGAAGATATTTTCCCTTATTTTAAAATCTTGCAGAACAGATGTCTATCTTGACTCCCCATGATCAGTAGGGAGACAGCTAGCCAGAGATGCTGCTTTCTCCCTCTGGGTCACTGGTAAACCCCATACTCACAGGTGTATTTGTGGTCTGCTTATAAGCAGACCAGGGTGTATAAGCATTTGTGATCTTGCTTATTTGAGTGGTAGTAGGAATCAACTGGACAGGCACAAGTAAATGCTAATAGTTTTAAAGTGCAACAAGCTACCAACTAATATGTAGCTCCTACTTTCCACACCGTTTCCACCATGAATTGCATTACCCAAATGTTTGAGTTTTGCTAGTCCTCGTGCTATATCAAGCCAAACTTAATTATCGAAGAGATTTGCCTGCTTCTGTATGGTTTGACCTTGAATGACCTTGTGTATGATGGGACATTCTTACAGAGGTGATTGGGAAAGAAAATAAAGCAGAAAGCTTACAGCTAGAAAGCGTATTGTGCGCAGAGACTAGAACGACGTAAAGAAGTCTAACCGCGAAGAACACAGCAATGGCTTCCCCAGCCTAGTCTTCTAACAGCACTAGACGAGGATAGAAGCAGGACTTATTAACAACCCATCCTCATTAACAGACGGGGAAGCTGAGGAACAGTGTGGTCTTTGGGTTATTTACTGTTTGGGGATGTCAGGTTCTTGAACATGCAGAGATGTATGGTTGAGAAGTTGAGGTGCAGTTTGGCATTCTGCATTGAAGTAGTTTAAATCGGCTTGCAGTTTGGGTAGCTTCTTTCAGCCTCTTAGAACAAAATGTATTGCACTACTTAAATACAAAGAAGTGCTCTGTTTCTCTTGATGGCAGGTCCTGATTTTGCTGATGCAGTGGTAACTAACCGGTTACTTGCCAGTTTCGTACCAGGTAAGATAAGGTCAGACAACTGGCTAAGCCAGGCTTAGGTTGAAATGGTTTCGCCTTTGCTGTAAACACTTGGGTTTGTTCTCATGTAAGCTAACTGACTGCTGGTTGTTAGTTAAGTAATGCAGTTCTACATGTTGTTTGATACTTGTATGCACTATTGTGGTTTTGTATTGCAAATGAAAAAGACTGGAATAGGGATGAGGTCCTCCTGCTTGGGGTCTCAGGTGTGTCAGCTTAGGAATTTTCAGCCTGTGGGTGCTTGATGGGCAATATCAAAAGTTCCTTGCCTTTAGGACATTATAAATGAAGGATTAGCATTTCCTGAAATATACCACTGCAAATGGCATGGTTTAAATAAAATTATTTTTTCATGGCAAAAATTGAAATGCCTGAGTACTGGGTGACAACTAGAGTGATATTTGGGCAAAATATTTTGAGTTTTCATGCAGTCAGACTAAAAAGATGATTTTGTGGCCTTTTAACCTTTGTTAGACTAAACCTAGTGTAATCAGAAATATGATTTTTTTTTTTTTTTTTTTTTTTTAACTTAAAGGCATTTTTGAGTAAGCATTTTCCACTTTTTTTGGCAGGAAACTTCTGTGTGACCTGTCTGGTTCTAAGGATAGTATTACTTCTCTGTTTGTAGATGGGGAGAACAAAATTAAGTTTTGATGTCTTGGAGCTTTTATCTTGCTGTTGGGGAGTTTGAGGCTATTGTTTCAAAAAAAATACAAAATAGAGAAGAAATTTCAAAGGTAATAAATTGAAGATGGGAATACTAGAGATAAGGCTATAGAAAATACAACTTCTGGTCTGAGCTGACTTTTTGGTTATTGCTTTAACTACTAAGGAAAGGCAAGGCCAGCATCTATCAGACATGCAGGTTCCAGAAAAGTTAAACATTACAGCCTACGTGGCAAATAAGAAAAACCATGATATTGTTAACAAACTAAGAGCCTTTATTAGAGTCTGTATCAATAAGTTTGTTTTCAAACTTCTTTTGGCTTTCCTAAACAATTTTATATAATGGGCAGATTTGAAGTGTTTTCATTTTGGACATCAGGTTGAAGCTAAACCAGTAATTTTTCTAGCAAACTGCTAAGTTTTATGCAATAACAAATACTAATTCTAAAGGGCAGTAGATAAGCTGAGGAAACAAGAAAGATTAATACCCTTAAAATTGCACAGCGATTTTAATTAAAGTTTTAATTTGAAAATACTGCAGAGAGAAATTATAATCCATTTTGAACAATTGGAAGGTAAAAGCAACTTTAAATATTTAATTTTCTCAGTGCAGTCTTTGAACAAAATTCTGAGGGGGGGGGGAAATCTCCAGATACCATATGTCTGAGTTCAAATGTGTTTACTGACTGAAAGGAGTTACTCAGAAATTCAGAAATACCAAGGAGTAAAAGATAAGGTTTTAGAGTCCCCCCTTTTTATCACTGTATTCTACTAAGCCACCTTTCTACTCAGAAACATCATTATAACAACCCAGACTAAACTTGCATTAATTTGTTTTACCCTTCTTGAGTGTCCCTTTAAGGAATGCATGGGAAGTACTACACCCCCATAAAAGATGTTTGTCTCTGTATTAATAGTTACTCTGTAGGCAATGTGTTAATGAGATGTTCAAGAGCTTGCAGTTTTGTTCGTAGGGTTTGACCAGCCAAAGTTGTCATGCATTGCAAATGGCTTCCTCTGAAGTCATTTATGGATGCAGCTCCCAGTTGGTATATGCTGTTTGTGTAATGTAACTACAGTCTTCTAAAGCCTGTCTTCGGCCCATAACATGCAGGAAATGGTAGTGATCTTTTTCCTTCTTTGTCCTAAATTGCTTAACTGAGTTAACCAGACCTCCTTCTGATACACACCAGCTAAGTAAGTCAGTGAAGTCACAGGGAGTCCTGGAAGGATCTGAGAACAAGCTTTGTTCAGCATTGATCAGTCACCTTGTAGGAGAATATAGAGAAGATGGAGCCAGGTTCTTCTTGGAGGGACGGGTAGGATGAGTGGCAACAGGCACAAGTTGCAACAAGGAAAATTGCAATAAATTGTTCACAGAGGTGGTGGTCAAACACTGGAGGCCCAGGAAGGCTGTGAGATCTCTGTCCTTGGAGATACTGAGAACTCACCTGACTGGACCTGCTTTGAGCTAGGGATTGGAATAGAGACCCCCCTGAGGTCCCTTTCAGCCGAAGTTACTTTCATCAGACAATTTGCCTGCATTAACTGTATTGAAGACCTAGTGCAATTTGACTTTAGCAATACAATATCTTGTCAGAGGTCGAGGTGTCAGTGACTGAGAATTAAAGAGCTCCTTTGCAGTAGCATTCTAGTAGCAGTCTAACATAATGTAGGTATATTCAAACTGCTCTGAGATTTTCTTAGGCAACCTATCTCACTTGGAAGCATAATCTTGGCAGAAGCCTAAGTTGGAAGAGATGGTTGTAGATATGCCTTAACCATAGGTGGAAAGAACATAGCTGCTCAGAGGCTGAAAAAGAGGAGGAATGGAAAAAGCAAGCTGAAGCTTCATATCTGAAATAGTAGCTAAATAAGAAATGCTGCAGTAATCACTTGACTGAAACAGTTTTCTTAATATGTTGCCTGTGTTCCTAAAAAGGGGAAGATTAAGAGTCAGCACAAAGGGTAATTCAGGTAGGAAATGTACTTTCATGCCAGGCGTTCTAGCTTGTGGTAAAAATATCATGAGAAGAATTTTCCTCCAGTAAGTATTAAATCTTTGTCTGTGCTATTTCTACCTTCAATTAAGTTAATGTTTAAGATGTCTCTTTTTGTGTGCTTCATTTAATAACATATTACACAAGTGAATCATTTGAAGAATTCTTCAGTGAAATATAGAAATAATTTTCATGTAACATCAGCACATTAACACCTGACTTCGATGTATTACACTAACTTAATATCCCAGCTCAGTCTTTGTTGATGCATTTACTCCAAAGTTGAAGCAATTTAGAACACTAAATGGTATAACTGTGTATTCCATCTCATTACAGACTTAGGGCAACAGCCGTCAAGCACCTGGTTATTTTATAACCCAATTTTTGTAAAGGGCAGAAATTATAGGTAAAATTTGCATTTTGGCTCTAAAGCATAAAGAATGCCATACATCATTCACTGGGTCAGATCTGAATTGCTATAATGTTTGTAACTGGCAGACAGTGCTTATGACTGAAACAGTGAGATGCTTTCAAAAGGGCGTATCTTTTCAGAATGTTTTAGAACTTTTTAGTACACCTTTTCCATAGGTATCCAGGGCTGGATTTGATACCACAGATCTATATGAAGAAGCATTTAAAGATCTATCACTGAGACTTTGATATTATGAGGACATGCATTTACTATAAGCCATGTTCTCTGATGTTCATTTGTGTGGGGTTTTTTGTTTGTTCTTTTCCTCTCCAAGCACCTTTACCTATGGGGAGTGCTGGCGCTAGAGAAGAAAATAAAAAACAAGTCTTCTGCTAGTTAAGAGGAACAAAAATTAAGATCTTGGGTTCCATACTCATAAAAGTCTTTCAAATCTTCTGTCTGGTGTCCCATTACACTTGTGTAGACTGAAGTATGTTCATGCATTAGACAAGTAGTTATATGAAATTATGACAACATCATTTTTGAGAAGTTGTGAAAAAATCTCTCTGTCTGATTATTGGACCTATTTGCACTGGATCAGTTCAGATCAGGGGTAAGACACGGATAAACACAGAGTACATAATAAATGCCTTGTATAGTTGGAGTATTCAAAGACCAATTTGAGTATTCTCTGTTGGTATAGTTGCATGTTGGTTACTGTCAACATGCATATTCCTAATTCTAAAAATATGTAAGTATAGAACCTGATGGCTATCCTTTTAAAGTTAAAATCCAGATATAAATGCTTGAACAGGGAAGACATTGCTTTGTGCTCTGAGCAATGATCAGGTGGTAGTGTGTTTTCAGTTTTGTATTTTCTTTAGTTCTTGGCAGCTCTCATGGATACTTGGAACCCAGTTTAGTTATCATCACTCCTTTTTGGCATCATGGGGTATCTACTGAGGCTCCTCTGTGGGCTTCTACTCTTCTATGGTCTTAGGAAATATCAATCTCTCAATGAGTATAAGGAATTTGAGGAGGCTTGTTTTGATGTTTCCGTCTCTTGGTGATGAGGCCAAGAACATGACAGTACAAGTTCTTGTCAGTCAAGTGCAGGGTGTGCAGCTAGTGTGGAGGGAATGACAGGTACAACCAGATGCTATAGTTTGGCTTCACACCTTTATTTTTACCAAAATTCTTAAGCATTACTTTTGAGCGAAGTGCTGACAGCTCTTTTATTTAGGCTTATAAAGCTTGCAACTATTGGTATTTCAAAGAAACCAGCAACTTGAACATCTACCTAAGCTATGCTCAAGTGAAATGCTTGTTTCCTTTCCTCTGTGCTTCACTTATGCTGCTGCAATTTATCCTTCAGGTGAAGATTGTCTTCTTCTGAGGTCTTCCACCACCATGTATAGTGGACTATTACATCATAGTGACCCTGCTTTGCTATTCCTTATCTATGTAATTTTCCTGATGCTTTGCAGCTTTTGCATATTCAGCAGAGGGCAGGTAGGGGAGGGAATTATCAGTTTTACAGATTTGGAGAGAAAGCCCAGGAATGCCTTTAAACTTTCAATTCATACAGCACCATGCCTTAGATAATCTGACCAGAACTATTGCAGTTGTGCAGTGGAAACATCTGGTTGGGACTTCAATACCAGCTTCTTGCATCTCCTCTGCATTGAGTGCCATCAATGCTGGCTTATTGGCATTGTTTTCTCTCTGTCATTTTAACTAGCAACTGCAGTGGGTGGTTCATTTACTTTATTGCAATTTGTATAAATTTGTCCTTTAAAGACAGCTGAATGTAGGTGAAGCCCTGCGCAATACATGCTCAAATCTTAGGGGTATTGCTTGCCTAATGTGCACTTCATGAAATGCTCTCCTACCAGGCAGTGATGTCAAGATCAGCAGTTGTTATGCTGCTCTTTATGTGTGGCGGTTGGCAGTAGGAATTCCATCAATACTGATGATACAAGTCCTTTTTTTTTTTTGTGCATTACTTAAGAACTGAAAACCCCTTCCCTCCACGTCCAAACTAGCAGAACTGAATTGTTTTACCTTTTTGTTGTCAGTATATGCTAACAAAGACTGATGGTGACTTTCACAAGTCACAAGATTTCACGAGGAAGACATAACTCCTGTGTATACTTCGTAGGTTCCTTTTAGAAGAGCTTAAGAGACAATCTTGTGTCAGGGAAAGTTTTATAAAAGACATTCCAAGTATCTTGCTTCTCATCTGTATTAGTAGTTGACAACAGCGATTCATGTCCCAAGAATTTCTGAGGGAGAGAAACATTTGAAAACTCTTGGTGGGTTGGATTTCTAGAGCTTGTTTTCAAAAGTGATGTTAAGCCAAAGCCTTGGCACTGTGTCAGGAGGAAGTAGCTCCACTATAACATTGCTGACAAAGCTGTGTTGCTTCCAGGGCCCAGGTTAGGATCTGTGTGAGGTTGCGCTGTGTCTTGACACGTTAGGATGCAGCTTTGGTAGCTTGGTAGAGCACTGTTCCTGTGGAGCATGGGAATGCCAGCAGAGGAACGGCAAGGCACTGGAACCAGTGATGTGTTTGGCACTGATGGGACCTTTTGCTGACAGCATGCTGCAATTCTTTTATGAATCAATTTGATACCAAAAATAGCTACTGGCTTCTTCAGAGACCAAGTCTATCATGGTACGGGGGTAGTGTGATTGCGAAGCACTCCCAATAGGGAGCAGGATATAGCTCCATAGAGAAAAGTCAGACTAAGCTAGTAGAAATGAATCTAGGAAAGAAAGGAGCACTTCCAATATAAATATAATTTGGCTGGCAGAGCTGCTTCTCCTTTAGGATTTTCTGGCGCCTGCAGTTGGAGCTGCAATGTGATCATATCCCTTGCTAATTTAGCTGAGACAGTGGCAATGTGTGCTTGGCCTAAGTCACATGGGTGACTCTTCAAACATTTGCTCAAGGATCTTTAAAAGGAAATAAAAAGTAAGTAAATGACAAGAAGGCAAGAAGGGCTCATGCTCTAACTTAAAATAGTGGTACAAGCCCGACTTGTTGTCATAGAACCTCCATTGCAAAGGAAATGAACTCAGGATGGCGCTAGTCAGCAGGCAAAGCTGGCCATTGCCCAGCAGCCTCCTGAGGGCAGTCAGGCTGCTCCTTGTATATCAGAATCGTGGGAGGCCGTAGGAGTTCTGGTTATTGCTGAAAAGGGATCAAACATGTTGGCGGAGCAACTATGAAGTGAGAGAGCAACTGCTTGCGGCAGTATCAGTTGTTCCCTTTCTTCTGCTCCTGTCCTACCTGACAGAGCAACTTGACATTAAAGCTCTGTCCCAGTTTTGGGCTCAGTGTGGCCCCAAGAACATTCCTGTGTAGTAGATAAATTCAGTTTTTCTCACACTGCTAAGAAGCCCTGAGCCAAGTTGTAGTAAGTGTACCTTCTGGTTGCATTGCAAATGCAGGAACTGAATGGTGAATGGGAAGTTCTTCCTCACTGTTGTTCTTGATGTGCCTATCTTTGGATTAGCAGCAGAAAGCAGCTTCTCTCGTAGGATCATTTTTATGCTGCAGGAAAAGCCGTTATGGCCATCTGTTGAGGAAAATGAGCAGTTTGCAATATGTTACATCTGTAAATGGATAAACTCTTCCAAGCATTACGTGTGTTTATATACATACTTCGATGTAATTGAGTATAACTGAGGAACAAAACTTGCTGCTTCATTTCCCTGTAGCTGGTAGCCAGTGTGCTTTTACAAAGTGGATAGTGGGTAATTGTCATTTCAAATGTATTTTATGTATGTGTAGATGATAATGCAAGGATTAATGTAGTAGACTCTTAATCTTTCTTGTTGTTCAGAATTGGCTAATTATTTAAAAATTATTTTGGCTCAAATGTGTTCTGAAGGCACTCAGCTGCGTTTACTTGATAGCAGAATTGTGACTGCTACACCTTGGAGTGCTGGGATTATTTTACTTTGTTCCAAGCTTATCTTTCTCTGAAGTATAGTGGAATATCAATTCAACTTCAATTATTTAACATTCTTGGGTAAGTAACTATATTGCAAGGCTTCAGAATTCTTGTTAAGTCAAACACTGGTTTATTTTCCCTCTGATACCTAACTGGGAGAGCTGATTTTGAAAAAAGCAACAAACACATATCCTCAGAGTGAATAAACTTTTTTTCCTGTATTTCCGTTGACATGTTGCTTAGTACAAGCAGCAAACTAAAACGGCAAAGCTAAGAAAATTGTAATGGCTTTCAGTGATAAGCAGTCGAATACGTATCACATGCTAGTAACTTTGAAGTTGTTGATCAGAGAGAGAGATTCAATTACATTTTTGTGATTTACTATGCTTACTTATCACTTACATTCACAAACCACATATGTGGTTTGCATATAATAGGTTATTTTTTTTTGTGAAACTTCTCAGTATGGTGTTTGAAGTGGATTCAATGGTCCTGAGCTTTTCCGTGTATCAGTGCCTCGTTCCTGTGCTTATAGCTACCCGTGCTTCAGATATCATCTCAACAGTAATACAGCAGTCTCCCGAGACCCAATAGCCAAACCAGTAGGCAAACTATTTTCTTATTTGGCAGCCTGAATTTTACTGGGGCTTCATGTTATTCAGTCCCACTCGTAAATCCTCAGTTCATGGAGTCATGTTATGGAGATATTTTGAACTTTGCTGGCATTTCTTTCCTTTGCTTTTTAACTGCATTTTTAACTTTTATAGTTGTGAGAAAGGGCTGTAGAACATCAGTTCTAATGGCTTTGCAAATGGAAGTGAAATCAAGAAAGAATCCGCTCTCTTTAATGTTTTCTGAGATAAAATATGCCAGTTTCATGATTTGGAAGAGGAACAGTGGGACTGTTTAATGTTTTTGTTTGGCAGTATTGAGTTGCAAGTGAAGGATTTGGACAGGCATATTTAAGGAAACAAGACTGTGGGTAAGAGGACAACTGTGGGGCTAGCTGTTACAGCGTGTCAGTATATAGATGAGACAGTCTGTTTTCCTTCTGGCTTCTACACTGTTCCTAATAAAATATACTCTGTTATCCTATTCAGACACCACGCTGTCTTAGAAGGTGTCATTTTTTAAACAGTACAAAAAATGCACCCTCTGTACCAAAGCCTCTAAGTTAGCCTTGCCATAGGAGAGGTGGACTGCTTGTGACTCGTACAAATCCAGCGCATGTAAATAAAGCAGACTTTGGTTAATTCTGTGAAAAATCTCTGCCACTTGTCCTCTAAAAAGCATTGGTACTGCTTTCCAGTAGTGGTGGACCCTCTTGTCTGCATCTATCCCTGGGGAAGATATTTTAATCTCTTATCTGTTCAATCTCCTGTCTTTTGTATTAATGATTTTTAGTTTTGTCTTCTCCTGCATGTTACAACATTGTAAGCGGGAAGACAGTGGGAACTTGGAGAAGAAGGAGGTGACTGATGGCATTAACTACATACTAAAGGAACAAAGGAGAATCTTAGATTTGCGCTTCTAATAGAGGGTAATAGAATATATGTGTATTTTAGCTGCTGACTCTTACAGGTGCTTTGCATTGCATCAAGTCAGTCTGACTTCAATGGGGACCACTCAGAACATCCAGAATTGCGCACATTCAGGCATCTCCCAGTGCTCCAGTTATTGTGGGGTTTTCCCCTCCCTTAACTGAAATGGGGTTGTTTGTATAGGTGCAGCACACTTTTGTACAGTGTTCTGTCATACATTAGATGTCTCAATTTCTTTCCAGTGACTTTCCCGTCTCCCCTTATAATTGAACCAGCTGGTTCTATGGTAATGTGTCCTTTTGAACTGTCAGTGTGTGTATATTTCCATTTACACTGCTGGCACTTTGTTCTGAACCTTCTCCCCTTCTGTCCAAATAAATTACTTACACTATCAGATCTGTTTCATTGTTCACAATAGCACTGCTGTGGATTCTCCAAGGATTCTCCTTGCTTACTGAGTTTATTGCTCATTTTGCAAAGAGCTCTTTCAAACTTTGGTAGGTGTAACTTTAAATAATCCTTGTTAATTGTTGTATGAGTCAGAGAATCAAAGGGAAGGAGGAAAAATCGTGTTTTTAATTGCACAAACTATCCTGTGGATGGGTCTAGCTAACCTATTGACTTCTTGTTATATGGTAATTTATATTCAAATTAATTTTGGCAGCTGGCATTTTGTCTGTATTAGCTGTGATCATTTAAACTTCTGTAGCAATTTATAACGTAGTTGATGTTGACCAGAATAATTTTTTAATACTGATAGGAGGAGAGTCTTGTGCAGTGAATAGAGATACGGCTGATAATCAGGAGTCTGTAAGAGTGGTCAAAGGTAAGTAGTTGAATGACCATGTTTTAAGATAGTACTGATTGTTAATGAGAAGTAAGTTTCCACAGATGCACAGAGAAACGCCAAGAGGTAACGGTCACAGCTGCAACAAGATTAGACGTAAGGAAAAAAATGGGTCATAGTGAGGTTGGTCAAACAATCTAACAGGGGTTACAGAAAACCCTATGCTATGAAAATGCTACAGTGAAAAAAATGTTGCTTTACAGAGGAGATAGAAGACAATGAACATCAGTTTCTGTGGCTGATCACTGGTTCCCAATCATTGATACATTTGCCATAAAGATAGGTCTGCTTTTTCTACTATCACTCTGGGCTCTTGCTTGCCTATGTTCGGTCCTGGGCCAGCCAGGTGTCTTAGCAAGTTCCTGATTAAGCACATGGAATATTAATTTATTCAACTTGCTGAATGAGGACCTCCTGTTGAATTCCCATCTTTCCTCATTTGTACAAAGTTTATTTGCCAACCACACAGCTGAATGAGAAGGAAAGAGTTTGCTTTTCACAACCAAGGAAGCCTTGATGCCAACAACTAATACAGTAATTCAATGAGACTGGGAATTCCCAATCACATAAAGTTTCTTAAAGAAAAATGTTTGCTGATCTCAATTAATATCATTCCCTGAAGGGGTCCATGGCCTCCATTCTGCTGGAGTTGAACAGATAACTAAGCAGAGCAACCTTTTAAAACTTTCCTATCTGAACACCCGACATAATTTCATCCTTTTCTATAAATCTTGCTCTTACTGTATTTCGTGCAACTTGATCTCGCATCATAATGGGAGATAGGATAGAAGCACATAAAATCTTCAAGGCCTGAGAAATGCACATTTGAAGCCAATGAATAAGTTTAGTGGCATTTGGGCCAGGCCCCAAGAGGCCATTCTGAAGCACTTGAACCCTCTGTGCCTGATGATTATTTTTCATTACTGCGTTGCCAAATGATAAAATACACTGGGAGAAGACAGGATTGCTTGTGGCACTATATCACTCAGCCGCCCACTTTATTGAAATCAATGGGTTATTTTCTCACTGACTTCTGTGGATCTCAGATCAGACCCTATAAAAAGTTTAGTATACTTTCAAAATGGCATTTTATTTAATCAGATTCTCCTTGTCACTTAAAGCTAGTGATTTCACCTAAAAATGAACATGACTACTTAGATTTTGATTTTGCCAGAGTTGTAATATAAATTGAGAATCTAGAACAGAACTAGAGGAAACAACTTTCCTAGTGCTACAAGGATCGTATTTCTTAATAATGTAGAAAATCGTTTTTTCTCTCTTTCAAACTGTGGAGCACTAACTGTTTTCCAGCAGAAGCTGGTAGTCTGAGTTTTATAAATGTTAAGCTGCTAACTGTAGCCCTGGTTTTCATATTTACTTTTATTAGACTGCAAACCATGGAAGATCCACAAACTTTAGGTTCAAAGCTTTCAGCATAGAGATTTCATCTGCTCCTGTGTTTTGAATGCTAAATGTCTCTCCTGTATATCATTTATAAGTATAAATAAGTAGGGAGCAGCTAGTGCTACAACATCGAGTGCTTTTAGGTCTTGCCCTCTTTTGGAGGCGCTTATTCACAGCTCTTATTTCATATAACTCTACCATTAGTATTTCCCACCACATGCACATACTGTAAACATCATTTACGTTTCCAGGAGCAGAGTCTTGCTGTTTACTTTTTCAGAAGCAGACAGATGCTATTGGCTCGTTTTCATTTCATGACCAGGGTGCCACTAAAATAAATGATTCAGACACAGCCCTCAACAGATGGTGACGGGAAACCTGCAATCCCCAAATCCATTTGTAATTTCGTCTGGAGTACAGGTTTCTAAATAACAAGGCCTATTTCTAAATGCAGAGCACACTGGTTACTGCTTTTAATCCCAGCATCTTTCTCATTCCCTACTCATTTATTACCTGAACTGAAGCTGAGGCTGAGTGCGAGTGTTTTTCTGATTCTTCACAAGGTGCTGTAGAGAAGAAATCATAGAATCATAGAATGGTTTGGGTTGGAAGGGACCTTAAAGATCATCTAGTTCCAAATCCCCTGCCATGGGCAGGGTCATCTTCCACTAGACCGGGTTGCTCAAAGCCCCATTCAACTTGGCCTTGAACACTTCCAGGGATGGGGCATCCACAGCTTCTCTGGGCAACCTGTTCCAGTGCCTCACCACCCTCATAGTGAAGAATTTCTTCCTCATAGCTAATCTAAACCTACCCTCTTTCAGTTTAAAGCCATTACCCCTTGTCCTGTCACTACATGCCCTTGTAAAAAGTCCCTTTTCATCTTTCTTGTAGACCCTCTTGAAGTACTGGAAGGCTGCATTAAGGTCTCCCTGGAGCCTTCTCTTCTCCAGGCTGAACAATCCCAACTCTCTTAGCCTGTCTTCATGAGAGGTGCTCCAGCCCTCTGATCATCTTCGTGGCCCTCCTCTGGACTCTCTCCAGCAGGTCCATTGTCCTTCTTATGTTGTGGGCCCCAGAGCTGAACACAGTACTCCAGGTGGGGTCTCACGAGAGCAGAGAAGAGGAGGAGAATCATCTCCCTCGACCTGCTGGCTATGCTTCTTTTGATGCAGCCCAGGATACGGTTGGCTTTCTGGGCTGCAAGCGCACATTGCTGGGCCATGTTGAGCTTCTCATCAACCAACACCCCCAAGTCCTTCTCAGCAGGGCTGCTCTCAATCCCTTCATCCCCCAGCCTGTATTGATACCAGCGGTTGCCCCAACCCAGGTGCAGGACCCTGCACTTGGCCTTGTTGAACCTCATGAGGCTCACACGGGCCCACCTTTCAAGCCTGTCCAGGTCCCTCTAGATGGCATCCCTTCCCTCCATCGTGTCGATCGCACCACTCAGCTTGGTGTCGTCAGCAAACTTGCTGAGGGTGCACTCAATCCCACTGTCCATGTCACTGACAAGGATGTTAAATAGCACCGGTCCCAAAATCTCTTCGTACTTCACCCAGACAACTTGCAGAAAAGCTTTTGGGGAGGCGGGGGAGAGTGTGTGTGTAAACAAATTTATCTTCTTACACACACAAATTATTTTCTTAACATAGTATGTGTTTTGATTTCATCACAGTGTACTTTTTCCAGTTGGTACTGCCTTCTTTGCTGTTTCACCATGGAGAGGTGAAACCATAAGGCCTGATCTTGCCTCCTCGTTCTGGGCAGTCTAGCACTGGCTAATGAGTTTGTGTGGGAAGCATGTAATGATAGACTGTTTTCCTCTTTTCCAGAGGAAATATAAGAGCACGTATGTAGCAATGAACTGGAAACTTCAGTAGTATGTAACTTATTACTTAGTTCACTTACTTTCATATCTACACTATGCTTTCCTCTCACAGATACAGCTCTTAATCAGTGAATATTAAAGATTCACACGGACATTGAAGGAATAATGAGGTTCTAATGAAGTGAAAAAGGAAGAGTTTGTAGCAAAAAAAAAAGAACAATTTATTCCTCCATCAATAATGTACGCAGTTAATTGACAAAAAACTTCTTACGCAATCTAACTTGTCTATGTTTACGTAAAATAGTACTTTTTTTAGCGACTTTCAGTAGGCTCAAAATCTATTTTCCAGGCCCCCAGCTTCCTGGTAACATGACATCAGTACAACAGCCCAAGCCGGTGATTATATTAGAAGAAGAATATAATGGGACAAATGAATAAGACTGTGACTTGATCTTTTCCATTGATAAATTTAGAACTTGTAAAAGCTGAAGTAATAGTTATAGTGATGAAAAGAAATATAATTTTATACTTACCACTGTTCTAAAAAACCAGTGTATAATTATTGTGGGAGGAAGAAAAATACATCTCTCCCCCTCACTCTGCTACTTTTTCCCCTTCTATTTAGTGTTGAAATCATCCGGTTTAATTAAATCACCAACCTATTTCTGCACAAAGGATGACATTTCATTAATGATATAAGATGTGCATGAGACAGAATTAACCCAATTTTCAAATGGATTTCAATTTGGAAAGGGCAACATGTAAAAATGTCTTGTAAATGTGTGGGATGAGCTTGTTGAGCAGCTTTCCGAAGGAGATGGGATTATAAAATGATGAATAATTAGACAACAGTCCCTGCCCCCACCTCAGTTTCTAACAGTCTTTTTGTAATCCCAGTTGATGGAAACTTTGGTACCTGACATCACATATCAGGGATATATTAGAAATAGAATGAAGAAAGACTTGTGACGATTGCTAGCAAAATACATATAAATACATATAATTTTCTCTGTACTTTTTAGCTAAATAGTAGCCTTCAGCTAAAATTACCACCACCTTAATCTGTTCTGGTTTTGGAAAAAAAGCAACAAAAAGAAGAAAACCAGTCTCCCAAATATTGTTTTGAATAATCACTTTTGGTAGCACTTTTTCAAGACACTTATTGTCATGCTTAGTTGAGGTATCAGATGTCAGGTTCCTCTTGCATGTGGATCATTGCTTGTCAAATTATGATTTTGTCAGAGTAATTCTGACTAGGCTAGAGCTCAGTTCCCCTTGCTTGCTGTTGCTTTCAAGCTAGGACTGTGATCTTGCTATCGCTGACGTTCTCCACCCTGTAATAGATTTTGAGATTTGAGAGGTGCTGGTCTATTTGCAGTGTCAGGAGTCTCACCTAAAAATGTATGAGAAACTAAACTAGCGTATAGGAATATACTGTGTGGAAGTTGAGTATGCTCTTTGGGCTTTATAACATAGCCTACTCACCTGTCTCATCATTCAGGCTTACATTCCTGAAGTTTATCTGTATGTATTAGAGGTCCACACCGCATTGCCAAATCTTCTTACTCTGAATTTAGAATACCTTTTATTTTTGCCTTTATAATTCATAGGGAAAATGGATATTCTGAAGGTGTGGATTTTGTTTTTATTTTTAACTTCTCAGAGTTGGGGAAGAAAACTTCACTTTCCTCTCCAAATCACCAAAATTTAACTTTTATCAAAACAGTTCTCAAAAATCGTTAACCTCTGAGAATAGGGTGTTGTGGAAGAGTCAGTGAAGAGGTTTGAAACAGACGACAAAAAATCTGTTGGTAATCTGGTAAGATAAATCTGCCCTCTAAAAGTGTGAAACTAATTTTTTGCAGCTCTTATGTATGGGGTAAGGGGGGGTGAAGGCACTAATCCTTGTATTAGGAGACAGATTTTTAGAGGTCAGACTGTGAAGTTCAGAACAAGCGATCAAAAATGATTGTATAGTGATTTTTGCTAAGCTCTGTGTTAAAAATGTTTTTTTGTTGCTTCTGTTGAAAGCAAAGGCTTGAGTTGCAAGATTGGCGGTGTTTGTAATGAAATAAGGGCCAGAGGTTCTCACTATTCCAGCCATCTGTGTTCATGTAACTGTGATTCCTGACCCAGAAGAGCAGACACTGTATAACAACAAGATTTGCCAGCATAAATATCCTGCCCTTCTGCTTAGACCATCAATCTTGACTACTTGCTTAGGAATGCAGGGAGGTAATTTTCTGCAGTAAGTGTGGAAATAGAGAGTGAAATGTATTTTGGAATTTAAGTTTGATATGAAAGGGGCCTTCCACAGCATTTACACAAAAAGTTTTTGTAAGATGCAGTGCATGCTTTTTAGATGGAGTGTGGAGAAATAAAAGCAGATTGAAGGAGTGCTGAACAAATTAATTTATCCTTGTTACTGGAATAAAGTATTATCAGGAGAAATTAAGAATTACCATCCTTTCTATCTTTTGGCCTAGGGAAATGTGGCTCTATAAGCAGGAACAGAGCTGAAAGGCAAGGTCACTGTTCACACCCAGAGTTCAGGGGCATGGTGGAAAGTTTCATTCTGAAGTTGACTTATTTCTAAACATACAGGATGATGTATTTATTTCTTCCATAGGTATTCCTTTGATTTTATTTTTTCCCCTCTTGCTCTGGATCTTTTTCACAGTTATAGTCCCATTGGCTAGCAGAACATTGCGTTGGCTTCCGCATGGAAGGAAGAACTGTACTATGTGAGCACTGTTCTTAATGGACCTTTTCTCTCTTTCAGAAAAAGGAATGAAGAAAATGAGCAACATCTATGAATCAGCAGCCAATACCCTGGGAATTTTTAACAGCCCATGCCTGACTAAAGTGGAGCTGCGAGTTGCATGCAAAGGCATATCAGATAGGGATGCCCTCTCAAAACCAGATCCTTGTGTCATCCTTAAAATGCAGTCGCATGGCCAGTGGTTTGAGGTGAGTGTTTAATAAAATAAAAATGATTCTTCTGATGCTTTAGGATGGCATAGAGAAACTGAGGCAGAATTCAAATAGCAAGAACAATAAAGTGAAGAAGCAATTTGAAGACTGTGGCATAATCTTGCAAGAGTGAAGGGAGATTTTTCCATTAACTCTAACACACTTTGAATCAGACTCTTAATGATACTTTGAACTTCTCTTTGGCGTCTAGATTAAAAATGAAGATGATTAAAGAATGAAGCATCATAAAACTTTTCCCTTTAGGCCCTCTTGTTTCATAGAAGCTATATAATAGCAGAGATAATGATAGTGACCATGATGCTTTCCAATCTAAAGAAGAAAAATGCTGTGGAAGAGAGGAGTATTTATTACTAGTTGGCAAGGAATTTGGTGACAGAGTAGTTCGATTTGCAAATTTTGAGCATTACAGTTGGATTCACAGTTGAAATTAGTAACTTAAACTAATGCATTTGCCTTATCAATTTGCGTTGTATTGCAGATTGCATGTTTGCTTAAAATCCCACTTCGGGTTATTTTACCTAATCTTATAAACCATTTGATTGATAAATGGAAACAGGATGTCTTAGAGACATGCAAATTGTAAATAAAGAACATTAGAATGGAATATAATATTTTAAATGAAATCTTGGTTGTTATTTTACTTAAAAGTTACACTTAAGTGTTTGTGGTTAATCAAGCTAAAAGGTGTGAGTTTTAATGGAAAGTATGCATGAGAAAATCGGGAATCTATTAAATCCAGTTCTTATTTTGATTGAGTATTCATCCCTCTCTTTTCAACAGTTTCAGCATTCAGAATAAGATTGTGTTATCTATCAAAAGATAAAAATAATAATAGCTGTGAGCATATATAGAAAGCAAAATCCTAAATTGATGAGTTTTTTAATTTAGTGTTTTCAGCCAAGTCTCTCAGACTTTGGGGGTTTTGTTCCAGTTATTCCAGTTGTGTGGTTTTGACCTATGGACCTCTGAAATTTTTCCGGTGCAGGGTCAGCACTAGCATAGCAAACTTAAGGTTTTTTGGCGGTACTCTTCCTCTTTTCTTAGTTCGCTGCTGTGGAACCATTAGATAGGTCCCTGGTAGAAAAGCACACTACAAGTAGAAATAAAACTCTCACAAATGATCTAGTGCTATAAAATCAGTATCTTCATGTAATTGAAATTTAAGGTGATATAATAGTTAGCCAAACAAAGGGTAATTCTAGCCAGCCATGTAGAAAGGCGCATTTAGCTGCACTGTATGTAATCACTCAAATAGTAGAAATTAACCAAGCAATGGATTAAAGGTCAAAATAAGTGGAACGCCCCTGTTTGGAAAGAACAGAATGAAATCTTTTGGGCCGTTTCAGTTCTCTGAGTAATCTTGAGTGCATTTCACACAGTTTGTCTGTGGCCAGTTACAAGCAGGCTAAGTAGCTTTGAATTATATATTCTTATGTTGTAATGGAGATTCCCTTTATTTGATGTGGTTTTTAATTTGGAAAGTGATTGTGTGAATAGAGTAATTCTTGCAGAACAGATCTGCTCACTGATACAATTCTCATCCTACATCAGTTGTTCCTACTGTCTAATGAAAGTCCAGGGAACTAATTTTAGTATGAATAAAAAGTTTTTATTAGTTCATGTTCCTATCAGTGCTGCAGTGCTAATACAGCTCTGACATGCTGAGCCTTTTCCTATTCTGGCCCACACATTCTCAGCAGAATTTTTAATTAAGTTCCAATTGCTGAGTTAAATTGAGCAGAGTCACTCAGGTATAGCTGAAGACAATTGGCTGGAAGAATCTTCTGCTTATGACAATCAATGATCCAGCAAGACCTGAGACAGCAGACAGACTAATAATTCAAAAAAAAATCTAGTTACCAGTGAAGTGAGTATATTCAACATAGAAATCACTAAACAACCCAAAGAGGGGTGGAACTTAAGAGTTTTGCCTCTATGGATTTAGTGACTTCACGAACTTGTCTTGAATTTCCAAATACCTTAAACCCCCTGGAGGTTGGATGTCTCCAGACAGGCTGTAGCAAAATCCAGTATTACTGAACATTCATACTGATCACATATTCTGGTTGTGTGGAGGATTTATGAACCACAAGCAGCTGGATTGAAAGTGCCTGAAATTCAGGTTGTGGTCTGTATATGGTTATGCTCTTGCAAATGGGTGCTTTTAAAATGTATGGAAGGTACTGAGGACTGACTGCACAGCCCTTACTGGGCCAGATGCAGCTGAAGCTGGTGGGCTTAAGCTGATGGGATTGCATTGTGCATGCTATTAGAGATGCTAGAATGTGATGGATTCACTCTGCAGATGCAGACAATCCCTGAAAGTGAGAAATCTGTGCATATTTGTCTCTGGGAAAATTTTGATTAAACATGTCAGCCTGAGGAGAATTTTTTTTTTCAGTTCTGCAGTACTGTGTGCATATGTGTGTGTTTGTGTAAATTATGCCACTCGCATATAAAAATATAAAATGAAAATATCCATGCTATTGTAGAGCAGGTAGGTGCTGTTTCCAGAGATTGGAAAGGGCAAATAGGTATTTTTTAAGATGTGACTTTTTCTGGTTTGTTTTTTTTGGGGGGGTTTTTTTGGTTTTTTTTCAGTCGCAGAATGGCTGAGGTTGGAAAGGACCTCTAGAGATCATCTGGTCCAACCCCGCTGCTCAAGCAGGGACACCTTCAGCCAGTTGCCCAGAACTGTGTCAGACTTTTTTTTTTAATATATCTGAGGAGGAGGACTCCACAACCTCCCTGAGCAACCTGTGCCAGTGATTGGTCACCCTCACAGTAAAAAAGTGTTTCCTGATGTTCAGAGGGAACCTCCTATGTTCCAGCTGGTGGCCATTGCCTCTGGTCCTGGCACTGGCCACCACTGAAAAGAAGCCTGGTTCTGTCTTCTTTGTGCCCTTCCTTCGGTATTTATATACATTGATAAGATTTCCCCTTAGCGCTCCAGGTGTGGCCTTACCCATCCTGAGTAGAGAGGAAGGATCACCTCCCGTGATCTTCTGGCAATACTTTGTCTAATGCAGCCAAGGATACCATGTGTCTTTGCCACAAGGGCATGTTGCTGGCTCACGTTCCACTTGGTGTCCACTGGGACCCCCAGGTTCTTTTCTGCAAAGCTGCTTTCCAGCTGGTTGTGACCCTCAGCATGTACTGGTGCATGGGGTTATTCCTCTGCAAGGGTAGGGCTCTGCACTTCCCTCTGTTGAACTTCTTGAGGTTCCTGTTGGCTCATTCCTCCAGCCTGTCAAGATCCCTCTGGATGGCAGCACGACCCTCTAGCGTATCAGTCGCTCCTCTGCATCTGCAAACTTGCTGAGGGTATACTTTGCCCCATCATCCAGATAATTAGTGACGATGTTAAGGACTGGATCCAGTATTGATCCCTGTGGTACACAGCTAGTTACTGGCCTCCAACTAGACTTTGCGTTGCTGGTGACGATCCTCTGGGCCCGGCCAGTTTTCAGTCCACCTCACTGTCTGCTCATCCATCCCACACATCAACAGCTCCTCTATGAGGATCTTATGGGAGACAGTGTCAAAGGCCTTACTGAAGTCCAGGTAGACAATATCCACTGCTCTCCCCTCATCTACCAGGCCAGTCACTTCATGACAGAAGTTTGTCATGTTGGTCAAGCGTGACTTCCCCTTGGTGAAGCCATGTTGACTACTCCTGATTTTCTCATCCTTAGTGTTCCTGGAAGTGGTTTCCAGGATTAACTGCTCCATCACTTTCCCAGGAATCGAGGTGAGGCTGATCGGCCTGTAGTTCCCTCCATCATTTTAGGATGCCCACATTACTCCTCAGATGTGAAACCATTAGGAACACGGGCAGGACATGGACAAGTACTCAAAGAAGTCTCAGTGTTGTCCTCAGTTCTGGCCCCGATATGCTTGCTGTTTTTCTCTTCCTGTCTGGGTAGATGTTTCCCTACAAACCAACCCGCAAGCACACACGCACAAATGTGCACACATACCTCCCCCCCCATTTCTCTGTGTATGTATGTTGCTGCTGTCTGAAAAGCACTATCTCTGCCAATCTAGAATTAAAACGATCTATTGTGTCTCCAAGGAGAATCAGCAGTTTTCTCTTTCTCTCACATGAAGTTTGTATTTTTAGCCTGAGATGACAGGGTGTGATATAGCAGAATTTAAGACTATGCTATCCATATGTCCTAAAAGACAATTTGCTGATCCAGGGCTGAATTTTAGCTCTTCTGGCCTTAGTTTTAGGAAGATACACTTGCAGGGGGGCCAAATATTGTGTTTCTTAAACTGTTTGTTTAAGATAATAATTTGATGGCTGTTTTTCCATATTGATTTGAATGTGTTCAAGGAGTTTAATTACTGGACTAAGCTTCAGATGGTGAATGGCTGAGTGGGGTAGTAGAATCAGGCAGAGGTACATGATGATAAATTCCTTTGCACCAATGATTATTTTACCCATTTGCAGTGTGAATGTTCTTGGGTAATAAATGTTAATTGCGTATAGCACTGCAGTCTTCAGCCGAGATGTGCTAGCACTGAAATTCTCATTGACTTCTTATTCCTAAGAAAGTAGCTTGGGCCTGTTCACAGGTTGTTATCTGCGTATGACAAGTACACATGTTATTTTGAAAGTCGGATAAGTCGCTGAGCTGTGTCTGGTCATATGAGATTTACAATGAGATCAGGAGGTGTAATATAGCCTGATGTAGCCAGATTGAATGTGATGTCTGTAACTATGAAAAGAGAAGAGGAGCTTAGGAAAACAGCAGCCATGTTTAAAAATTAGGGCAGGCTTCCTGTAGCTGTACTCATAACTTTCTGCAGCAGGACTTAGAATATCTGCTACCTTGTGGATTTGAACAGCCAGCCAGAGGTTTTGCTTTTTCCCCTAGGTTTTTATTAAACTTGAAGTAACCGCAGAGCAAATAAAGCAGCACCCAAAGACAACATGCAGTTGCTAAAATTCATGTTGATGGAATTGGGTGAGTTTTTTTGGTTGGAAAGGTTTGTTTACTGAAATAGGTTTTTTCATTAAAATGTTGACTGAGATCACAAATTTGATGAAACTCAGTGAGTCTTGTTAAAACTGTATTGGGCAAGCCCACAACTTTTCATTTCGGTGTTTTTAAAATAAAAGGCATTCACTTGTCTCTTAGCATGACATTTGATTTCAAGGATCAGCTTGGCATGATTAAAAAAACAAAACTGAGTTTTCTTTTTTGGTTTTGCTTTGAGCAACTAGCCCTGCATGTCCACACAGACCTTCATGCAAACAGACAGTAGAGACCAGTTAGCTTGGAAATGCATTGAACTAATTAATGTGTAGAATACGGGTGGAGCCTACTAAACCTACCTAGGAATCAAGCTGCAGGAAGGACAGAGTCTTGCTTTTCATCTCTATTTGCTTTTCCCCTTAGTCCTGCTTTCTCTTTGCAATATTTCGGAATTAATTCCAGCATCCTTCTCCTTCCTCCTCCTCTGCCTCCTCTCCTGCCTCAGCTCCCAGTTTCCATTCCAAACACCTGCTGCCTCATTTTCGTCCTCTGCGTGTTGGAGAGTGAGGGAGATTCCCTGCCCCTTCCTCACATGGAGAAAGGATCTGAAGAGAAGACCTTGAGGCAGACTTCAGCTACTTGTTCCCATAGATACCCCAAAGTCTCTCTCATGTAATCCATCTGTGGCTGTTACAGCCCACCGCAGAAGCCAACAAGCCATGAAATAGGGGAGTCCGTGGGTTGACATTTTCCATGACTCTACCAAACTGTTCCAAAATAACTACAAAAGCACTGTGAAGAGAAAAAAACCCCACATATATAAATAAACCCAAATAAATACATCTTTTTCAGTTCATGTAGATGAACAGAGTAATAGAGGAAGCATTTGGATGGAACTGAAAGTTTAATGATCGGAATCGAGAACTACCACCACCAGCAGCCATACAGAATCAGACTGAAGGGCTGTCTAACCCCATCTTGCATCTGCTATTTGGTGACAGTGAGGAGGTGTGAGATCAGGGAAATAAAGTGTCTTTCCAACTTGCTCTGACAGCCCTCAGCGATCTGCAGCTCAGGGAGTTCTTAAACAGGAGTTTGTGTCTTTGTAATTAAAAAACGTTGGTAGATTTAACTTCTGTAACTTTGTTAAAATAATTTTAGAAATTTTTGTATTTAAAAAATAAGATTTCTTGGTATCCTGGGGCATAGAGTTCTGCAGCTTAAGTAGTTGTTGAATAAATTAATATTACTTTTATTTTTTGAACTTGCCATTTGCTGATTCATTTTAAGTCCCTTGTTCCTTTATTGGAGAGAGACTGTGAAAATCCCTATTCATTTTCTCAATGCCATTTGGGATTTTAGTCTTATGATTTGTCTATGACAGTATAAGAAGGCAACTATTATGTCCTATATTTTGAAGATTAAGCATATCTATCCCATCCAAGGAACATGGATTAGTTTGGATGGTTATTTGAACCCGTTTGTTTCAAAACATTTTAGGGATACAGCGCCAAAAGCTATTGCTGTATTCCCATAGAGATTTTCAAGCAGTGATTTGCGGTTTATTCTCTGCTTTAAAGAGCTGCAGGACTTCACAATGGGCTGGTTTATTGGATATTTGTTGGTTTTTTTGATTTTTTTTTTTCCCTGCTAGAGCAGATTCTAGATATTCTGATTTTATTCTAAGATTTCAACTTGGTGAACAGACATCCTGTACAAAATTAATTGTAACTAATGAGGTAGCAGTAAGATGAACATACCGTCTTATGAAGATTTTTCTTTGACAAAGAAAGGGAGTTACAAAGTTCTGTTGAGATGTTTTGTATCAGATTATGCACAATTTGGTGGCAGGGAGGTGCTTTCACTGAATAGCTATTATGAAATTAGCTCCTCTCATTGTGAAAAAACTTCTGATTCATTTGCAGATTTGGGGTTTCTTCTCTTCTGGATGTAGAATGGGGCTGATAATTGGAAATGCTACCTGCATTTTCTCTGGCCAAAGCTTAGGACAAAGTCTTTAGTGCAATACTAGATTTATTTAAATACCTTTGGATTCATGCAAATCTTGGTTGTTAAAAGCCAACGGGGAAGAATTGAGTCTTTAACTGAAATGATCAAGCCCTTCATCAGAAAAGAAAGGCAATGAGATTCTTTTTAATTAAGCCACCATGTGACCAAGGTCCTATCATTCCTGACTTGGAGCTGGCAATCTAGTTGATTGGCCCCTACTGCCCAGGTCCTTCGAGTGCTTATCTTGTGCACAGATCTGTACCGTGCACATCTTACAGGTGATGATCTGTTAGTGCAAGTGTTGATTACTGACCTTTGGACCTAAGAAGAAATGGCAGCAGTCCTGCTGCATTCATTTCCCAAGGAGTATTCCTAGAAGATGATGCTTAAGAGTTTTTCAGGTGCCATTAGACCCCTCTTGTTCTCATCAAACAGAAACCTGTGATTTTATTTACACCACAGCAATGTGCCTGTGTATGCGCCTTTATAGCCTCTTGTATCCTCATAATTCAATATTGTACTTCTCTTCCTCCTTTTTGTTAAGTGTATGTTGTTGCTAATGAGTGCTTCTTTGCTCAAGACTACTTGATAACCTCTGTGGCTGCCAAGATTTGCTTTCACCTTCTGGTTTATGCTGGTGGTAAATTTCTCTGAAGTCTTTCTGTATGGTGCGAATGACAAAGACAGCTCTTCTTTTTCAAACACCACTGGAAGTCTGTGGGGTCAGGCTGCGGGCTAATTGAATATTTTATCTCAGTCCATTCTCAGCCTGAATTCATTTAATTGGATATTTTACTTTCCAAGCCTTAATATTTTGGAGGCATTCTCTGTTCCAAGGCTTTACCTGTTGAAGAGCTCCTGTCATTAACTTTTTCAGGAAAAAGAAAAGTTCTCCACATGGACATGGTCCTGTTCTGCAACAATTTAAGCAGGGGAGAGCCCTGATGCTGACAGCAAATCACTAGCTGTCTTCTGAGAAAAAAAGACTTGGTATCTTTCCTTGTAATTTCTTAGCCTTACGTATGTATTTAAAAAGTACATGCTCTTTGAAAGACCATTTCATTATAACCAAGGCAGGAGAGAATCTACTGTGAAGTTTTCCTCCATATCGTACAGAACATCTTTCATAATATTCTATTCAACTTCTAATGCACTGATATATTTTTACAAACATATATGCATAAACTCAAAACCTGGAATTGCTTTGTATATTATCCTCCTTTTTAAAAACAAGGACAACTCTCTTCCTCTCCCAACTCTCTTCCAACTTCTTATGCAAAGTCATAAGTGTGAAAACTAAAGGCTGTAAATCTTTTGTGTTGGCAAATATTTGATTAGAAGCTGGTACTGGGAATTTTGTCCTCCTGTGCCTAGTTCAGAAACATGAACATCATTAGGTTTTGATGAGATTTTTCTTTTTACACCCCAGGTAGTAATAAGTGACTATTTTAAATCCATTTTATAGTAACTCTTTTTTGCTTTTATCATCTCATTCATCACTGCTGCTTTCTCTTGAGCCTCTTCCTTGTCTCAGCATTTAAACATAGCCACAGTGTTTTTTTCCTGTCTTTTTAAAAATCGACTAGTCTTTAAACTTGAACTCATTTGAATCAGACAGAATCATAGAATCATTAAGGTTGGAAAAGACCTCTAAGATCATTGAGTCCAACCGTCAACCCAACACCACCATGGCCACTAAGCCGTATCCCTAAGCGCCACACCTACACGTCTTTTAAATACTTCCAGGGATGGAGACTCAACCACTTCCCTGGGCAGCCTGTTCCAAGGCCTGACCACTCTTTCAGTAAAGAATTTTTTCCTAATGTCCAATGTCAAATGCTGTCACTTTGAGTCAATATATATGAACTATCATAACGTTCCACTAGCTCAAACAGCAATTTCTGCCTCTGTAGTGCAGTTTGTGAAACCTAATGCATGCGCAAAGGAGAGAAAGAGAAAACTTGCATGGTAGAAGTCTGTTTTCTTATTGAGGGTGGTCATGTTTGGGCTTGCTGCTTCCTCTCTACCAGAGCTGTGGGATCCCCTGCCACAGCAGCAGCAGCAGAAAGCTGTATCTGTCCAACTAAATCTCTGCAGGTCCCCTGTCTTCATGTTGTGGCAGAATAAAGAGTTTTTCCTCATAGTTTAGAAAAATGAATAAAAACAAGTTTACTCCTGGGAAGTCAGGAGGGAGCATTTATATAGAGAGGTGGTAAAAGCTACATGGTCTCTCCCTGATCCTGTGGCCTGAAGCATCTTCTACTGGGAAGATCTCCTGTTGGGACCAATTTCCAGGAGCCTTCTGCCTGGTAAATCTGCCTCTGGGAGAGCCATGGAAATGAAAGTATCAAAAGAGTTGTGGGATCACATAATCATTTTTCCATGTTAGGAAATAGTTACCTGCTTAAAAATCAGTTTAATACTGTAGTAGCTTAGATGAAAATATGAATGACCTATCCTTGTTTACATCCTGTTTCACTGTTCAGTGGATCAGGGATTGTGGAAATGATTGAAGAACTTTGTTCATTTCTTGTGAACAATTTCTGCATAACCGTACTCCAGCCGCCATCTTCAATTAGTGCGCATCAGTGTTTTTGCAAGCAGCACTATGCACATATCTTCCCATTTGTACCTGTGAAGGAGGGGACTGGGCTGGGTGCTCGGTTGTTGGATTTCTCTATGCCTTTGCAAACATTTGTGTATTGTTGCTGGTAAAAACGTCTTGAATGGTTTTAAGCTGCCTGAAAATTTTGCCTTCATCTTAACTGTTGAGTAATTTGATTGCAGACATGAAATACAAAGAAACAACTGGGAGGAGTTCTTATTTATTCTTGTATTTATCACATTTGGTCAAACTATGGCTGACAAAATATATGACTTTTATTAATAAAAGCTTTTTTTGTCTCAGAAAAGGGCATTTGAATTACTTCTCCCGTCGTGAATATTCCTTTGTTATTATTGCACTTTCATCAGTATTTCTAACGATCCTAAGACGTGCTTGCAAATACTGCCTTTAGCCATGCTGTCTATTTCATGGTTCTTAATTCATGCTTCACTAGATTTTCACAATTTTTTTCTCAGGATAACTTTCCATGAAAGCTGTGACTCTTAAGCAGTGTTCTCAGTCATACTAATAAAACAAGAGTTTTCTGATATTTACTTTTTAAACAGGTCAAGCCTTTTAGTTTTGTTGTATGAGTAGGGTAAAAAAAAAAAAAGAAAAAAGAGACCATTTAAAAAGTTTTAAAATTATTTAAGGAAGATATCAGGAAGAGGAAGTGTTCCCACTTTGTTAACACTGGATAACTGGCTTGGGAATCTGTCACAATTTATATGTTTATAGAATAGATATGAAGTTGTCTGTCACACCTGTGAGACTGAATACTGGTGTATGGTATTTATTAGTAGTAGTCTTCCTATTATCCAAAGGGTCAGGAATAGATCTGAGGGCTTGCAAATACCCTCATTTCTATAGCTAGCTCAGAGTGATTTTCTTCTACTGCAGAAAGAAATCAGCCTTCCTCTAAAATCTGTAGCCGTAATCCCTGATTGCACAAAAAAAGGACACTTGAGCTTTTCTGTACACAAGCATGTAAGGACATCCTTTAAGCAGAATGATGGCCTCATCAGGTAGAGGTGCTTAAAGGGGAGAGTTATCTTTGTTTTCATGTGTCCCTGTGGGGCAGAGACAAGGTAATGTGGACTGAGGATGTACAGGTGGTGGGAAACCTTCAGCTGTGGCTCCCTTGCAGGTCAAGATAAAAGAACTGACAACCATGAAGGATATGAGCTTAAGAAGGAGTTGCTTTCTCTCCGTCTCTCCCTTTCACTCAGGAATTAAAACAGAGATTGTAAAATAAAAGCTGGGATGTGTTTTCTCATGCAACACTGTACTAGGTTTTTGCAGATACAAATCCTCAGAAGAGCTTTTTCAGAGGCATTCAGCAAGTAAAGGAAACCAAAGAGCTGATAGTAAAAATACGAGAAATAATTAGAGAAATGCTACCACTACTTAAAAAAAAAAGTTGTTTTGATTCCTGATGAAGAGGTAGCACAGAATACCAGTAGCTCATGTGGCTGAATAGCCTTAGGGAGAACTTTGCAGAAATCCAGCCCCAATCTGTGAACTGGGGGGATGCATCATCACTACGTTTAGCCTTAAGCATATCTTGACTGCGTTCAGTATTCTTTGGCATCAACCAAAAGGAAAAATGCTATAGTTCTGCATAGGAGGAGTTGCTATACTGCCACCAGCAGTCCGACATTCAAAAAAATGATTCTTTTGCCCTCTTTCCCTGCAGTTTAATTATCTATCCATCAGATACGTAATATTTTAAATTTAGATGAAGAGTCTAAGGCTGCTTTTATCATGGGCAGGCAGATGCACATTTCAGATTAGGTCAGTGATATTCCTGCCTCTCATGAGCCGTTTATTACAGATAGACAAACTTCACACATCTCCAGGACAGATTTTAAGCCTGACTTGACTTTAGTAGTCTGACAGATTGTGATAAACCTACGGTAAACAGGAATCTTTGGATCTGGTTTGTAAGTAGGTAATTCACTTGATTGATTTGGTACACTAATTCTTAACCTATAGCATCAGAACGGGACTGAGAGATTGTCAGCAGCTTGAACGTCTTCTGCTTTTACTGGGAGGGGTGTTAGGGCCTAATATTAATTGTTTCCTGAAGTGAAAGAGCGGTTATGAAACTCTGAGAATAACTGATTTGGAAAAACAGTCTGAATTACTGCAAATGTTCTTTCAAAGGTCTTTTATTCAAATATTGATTGACCGGGGATACCAAATTCATTAAGCTGGTTTGGTTTAAAACTAGTGCATAACAAGATAACATGCTATTGATATGAATTGACGGCATTTATGCAAAGGAAAGGAAAAGCAATTTCACTGGAACTGTTGTTTTTCATCTTCCTTCATGTTTGGTACTAGCTTAAAAATATATTGCATTAGTTATGTTGTAATCAGGTCAGAATATAGACCCCATGAAATCTAACTGAGAACTGAAGTGTCCAAACTACATTTCCATATAGATGTGCTGACCTTATTTGTTACAGCTATTTTCAGTCTTTGCCTGAATTTTTTTCATTTTTAAAAAATGGAATGGATTGACTTTTTTTTCTTTCTCCCCTTGAAAACTTTACAATTGTGCATACAAAAAACCATGAAATCCAAGCAGAGCCACATTGCATCAATTATCTGCATAGCTCTGCACTGAGATTTCTTACATAGTTTGTGGTATTCATTTTGTATGTGTTGCTGGTGGGTGCTCAGAGCATACACAGAGCAGAATACAAAGCCAGAGTGTATTTCTAGATAAATTACACGCGCTCATCCTGATTTCTCTTTTGAATCTTACTTGTCAAAAAAAGGGGCTTTTTGCCCATCAGCTCACATCTTGCAGACCACCTCACTGACTGAAATGGTATTCCTGTGCCTTTGTTGCAGCTTTGCTTTAGGTGTTTCACATTTTCTCGTTGGAAGCTAAGATTGTGTCTAAGTAAAACATCAGAAAGGTGATTTCTGCTTTTGTTTCTTTTACTACCCTTTGCGTTCTCCAAAATAAGATCCCAGACAGTGGCATGTGTAAACTAGTAAGAGACTACCTCAGGCGTAAAGCAACAGGGCTGAAAAAATCCTCTATTCCTGGCAGAGGGATGCAACCACCTGGCTGCAACCACCATCACACCACTGCTGCTGACAGCAAAGCAAACAGCTTTTACCAATCCTGGCTCTACAAAGGTGCTTACTTGCTAAGAAAAGTTCAGGGCACTATGGCCAGTCTATCCAAAGTCTGTACTATTTGGGTGTAGGTTACTTTGGTGATCTGGCTTGACAGATTTACCTGCCTTTTGTTCAAAATGTCACACTTAAAGATGGCAAAATAAAAATATGTGATAAGCCAATTCTTGGTTTAAAGTCTCTTCTGGAAAAGCATGTAACTGGAATCAGTTCATTGGAACTGGAATCACTGCTGTAGTAATTTCTAAGTTCAGAGACAGACAGTGTATTGTTCAGCCAGTTTCTTTATAATCTAGGTTGAAATTAATCATAAAATATTAACTGCAGCTATCTGAGGTAAATCTCATCATTTTGTGAGGTGCTCAGTTTTTATTCCACACCACCACCCCAGAACATGGTGTTTTTGAAGCAGAAAACTATCCATTGTGGTAATCCGAATTTGTCATGATATACTTAATCAAAGGGAAAAATAAGAAGTTTGAGGCTTTTGTTTTATTTGAAAAACTCATTGCCTTACTATTGCATCAGCCAGCCTCATGTGTGCCGTTGGTGTAGAACCAGCTGCTGGTGTAGAACCAAGTGCACTACATCACTTCTGTATGCTGCTTCAGGGAAACATTATGATGATTACTGTACCTTGTTGTATTTAACTTTAAATGCTCTTTGAAGACTGATTAGTCTGCTGTAGCCTTGTTACTTGGGTAAACTTAAAAGCTTATGCTGTGTCACTGCCTCGTGAACTGGAATAGTTTCAGTAGCCTTACTCCCCTGGCTGCCCTTTGGATTCCACATGGCTGCAGGAACTGTTTTTACTGACAGTGACACTTGCCGGTTTAAAACCGTATTTGCACTTCTCCAGCTTATATTGGGCATGCCAGCTGCCGTGCCTGCGTCTTTTCTATTCTGCACAGGAATATACTATACCAATTCCTATGCCTTTGTTTCTCTATTTGAAGTTATTGCCTTTATGTTGTCAGTTATCATCCGATGTTTCAGTAGACTGTTTACAGCCCAGTGTGTGCTTAACTTTGTTCAAGGTCCTGTGCTTGCCTGCTTGCTTCCTTGGTTCTTTAATATAAATCCTAGAGTGGTTCCTTGCTCATCATTGCATTAATCTTATTCTTTCTTTTAGAAAATACATTAATAGCTTCTTTATTAAGAAGTGTCCCTTCTTTCTTCCTTAGGATGGTGGCACCTGATGTTTTTCCATGTTTAGCCTAATAGCTCTGTGATGAAGTCACATCCAAAATGTTACAGCCAAAGTTTCCTTTTTTTGTATATATAACACATATTTTTCACTGAGAATTTTTTGAGATTTTCTAATAATACTGGAAACTGTTGATCGTATCTAATCCTGTGGTAGAGAATGAGACTTATCCTTAAAAAAAAGTTAAAATGCTACATGCAACTCCAATTCCACACAAAAGTGTTATTTTTTAATTCAATTTATATGTGGTGCTGTTTTTTAAACTTCTAGAAATTTTTGCCCAGGTTTTGGTTAGTTGTGGATTTACTGCTCAACATTAAACTGCAGTATTGGTACCAAAAATAAAGTGCTTGCAGAGCTTGGAGTTTGCATGCTTGTTTTTTAAATTTATTTTATAGACTTTGCTTTTCAGGATTGATCTAATGTTGTCATGACTTAAAGTGGCCATGTCCTGACCTTCAGGAGCCGCTGCTTTCTGTGGGAAAGAAGGTGGTTGCAAGTCACAGTTTGAATGGAAAATAACACACTTAGTGTAGCTCTTTCAACTAGATAATAATTTTGTCTCTGAGCTTTTTTTTTTATGATGGAAACCTTTCCAATTCACATAGTTTGGAGTTAAAGAATGAAAGGAATCATTTTTGCACTTTAAGGAACGATTCAAAAGCCTGAAGTTGTTCTTTATAATGTAGAAGAGCTGTAATATTCTCTGCTAAGCTGGGCATCAGCTGTTTATGTTTGCGTTATTTTTGGAAGGGTGATACTAAGAACCTGAAGGAATATATGCATCTTTCATAAACTTTGAAACCAAGGAAGTCCATATTTTTGAATACATTTTAATTGTATCAGTTGAGAATATTTTTAAATAAGATTCTGGCACAATGGTAGAGTTCACAGAGTTTACCTTGTCATAGTATGCCTCTTTCCATCTGTATATCCTCTTTCAAAGCAGCCATGTGCTCTTATCCATTTAACTGAGCACAGCTGATGTGGGCTAATTATTTTTTTCCTCCTTTTCATTGTATCACTCTGCTTTTTCTGCTGATTTCAGCTGGAGATGGAGGACAGTCTATTTAAAGAGCACACACTTTTATCTCAATGTCTCTTGCGAACTGTTGTATAATTTGGCTACTCCTGGGGATCTCTGTGGTGAGAATACATAATTTACTGACCATCTGCCTGCCTTTTCCTTTTCTTTTCATTACAGATGCGGGGAGGAAAAGCTGAAAAAGAGGCAATCATATAACATGTATGCAGAACCAGTTGGTAAACTGCTGACCAAGTTACATATTGTGTTTGTCATTCAGAAGTCAGCTTTGTGCCAGCAGTTGCTGTTATAACATGAAATACAAAGGAAGGCTGTTGTGTCTCACATAGTACTGAAGAGAAATGTTTATGATGGATTAGTTTGTTCTGAAAGCAGTTGTTTGAGCTTTTTCATAACATGATTGTTGATTTCCTTACAGCTCGATATTGCCTTCAGCCAGTGTTCAAAATCCCAGGCTGCGCCTGACTTTGTGACCATCCTTCTTTCATGGCAGCTCTGGGAAACCTCTTTCTGCCCAAACAGGGAGCTACTGAAAGTCCTGAATGATCTGGCTGGAAGGGCTCAAGCTAGTTTTATTTGGGGGTTGTATGTATATGTGAATAGGAGAAAGAGGAAAGCAAGAGAAGATGGAAGAGACACTAATGTAGAATCAAAATGAGATTGTACCTAAAAACCAATAAGCATGGAAACTTTAATACAGCCTGGAGAGCAGTGGAGGGTAGTCTCAAGAGAAGCCTAGAGAATAGGCTTTTGGATCTGAGATTTGTCTAAAGAACATCTATGGCTGTGAGGAAGGAAAACTTTGGTCATTTGACTTCTTTATGAATGTTTTAAAATAGTTGCATCAAAGCTACGTGACTCCAAAGAACTCTAGAAAGCCACTCTATTCTGGAGAAAAAGTCCTGTGAAGAGTGGCTGAGGGAACTGGTGTTTTTCCTCTGGAGAAAAGGAGGCTCAGGGGAGACCTTATTGCTCTCTACAAGTAACTGAGAGGAGGCTGGAGCGAGGTGGGTGTTGGTCTCTTCTGCCAAGTGACAAGCGATAGGACAAGAGGAAATGGCCTCAAGTTGCGCCAGGGAAGGTTTAGATTGGCTGTTAGGAAAAATGTCTTCACCGCAAGGGTTATCAAGCCTTGGAACAGGCTGCCCAGGGAAGTGGTTGAGCCACCAACCCTGGAGGTATCTAAAAGACGTGTAGATGTGGTGCTTAGGGACATGGGTTAGTGGTGGACTTGGCAGTGTTAGGTTAACGGTTGGACTCGATGATCTGAAAGGTCTTTTCCAACCTAAACGATTCTATGATTCTAACCCGTTTTCATTCTCAGTGGAATAATCTTACAGGACCCAAATCTTGGTACATAGTTCAGATGGGATCATACTTCACTGAGGTTTATATCAGGATGGATACTCTTTGTGTTGGATACTCCTGCCTTTTTGCGGAAGTTGTAATATCTCTGTATGAAAGTGATCATGGTGTGTCTGCAGAGTGATGTTTCCTGTGCCAGGTTCCAGTAGATATAGGTGCAATGGACATATTCTTCACCATCACTGCTAAAGTTGATCTTTTAAACCCCTACAGGGACCTTGTATCCAATCTCACAAATTGCAGTTTTATTCTAAAAATACATGTATGCAAACTCAGACCTAAAGTAGTTCTTTTGCTCTGGTGATTTTTTTTCCGAATTGCTTGCCATGCTGTTGTCTGTGTTTATAAACTACTTAGATATAAGCCCTTAGGGGCAGGAAATACCTCTTGCGTTTTATTTGCAAAGGATAGTAAGAACCTTATCTAGGTCTCTAGGTGCTATCACAATATAAATAATCATAATGATAGGCCTCTGAGTAGTAGTAAGTCTGATATAGCTGAAGTGAAGTAGTAGCTTACCCTGGAGTGAAAGTTTTTATTTGAAGTGTGGAGAAAAGATAGCAAAACATACATGGATTCTTTTTTTGTTATCTTTTGCTTAGAGAAGGTATTAAACATGGCTTGTCACTTAACTTGGCCAGGGCTATCTTCTTGCAGCTTTTTTTTTTTAAAAAAACCAATTATTCTGCAATATGGAGTGTTTTGATTTAGGCACGTTTTTTAAAGATCAGCATTCCTGGCACATGCAGTGAAGAGCAATTTAAAATTAAAAGGCTGCTTTAGACTTTTAAGAGCACCTGGATCTTATTTTAGAAGGAATTGGAACTCTGGGCCAGCACCTTGTAGGGTAATTTAAATTCTTTTTTTTTTTTTTTTTAATTTGAGTACTTGGTGAGGAATTGATTTGAACAGCGTGGTGCTGAGCTCTTCAGATTTTGAAGTACTTCCAATTCCCAATCACATTTAGCTGCAGATCATGATCTTCTCCTCCTGGTCTTACAAGGCCAGCCATTTTAAGAATATCACCCAGACAAAGAAATGAATCTAGGCTCTTTTGATTTATCAAACATTTTATTTCATGTATTTCTTCTCTTTTGCTTATGCATAGAAGAAGTTCCTTAGGTCAACAGGAAGACATTTAAAAGTTTCAAAAGAAAATACAGGCATGCAAAAGTAGCCAATTGTACCATATCAGTTCAGTATTTGAAGAATTTTCATCAGTAAAATGTTCATAAGCACTGCAGTAAATTATGTGTATTGATTTGTCCAGGGTAAAAGGTGTGGGGGGAGAAGAAGCAATCCTTTCGTTATATTCGGTACTCTATTTGGGAGTATGTTCTGCCCCATGCCCCATGTGAGACAGCAAACGTGGGGATGAGGTGCAGGGAAAGGGGGAATCATCATGTAACCAAAGCTTATCATTATTCACAGGCAAAAAGAGAAACTGTGGCTCAACAAGTGGTCTCCATTCTGGAAATTACTATCCTGAGCACTTGGCTTTGAACCATAAGTCTTCACTTTAATGAAGACTTTCTGGATGTTTTGGAATGCCCTATGCAAATACAAGGATATAATGATGCTTAACTCATATCAAGTGACACAAGACAGTAATTTCCTTTCTCAGCTTTATTTTCACAAGTACAAAAATATTGGGATGTCCATTCTCAGCAAGAGGTAGTAGCTGTCCTAAATACAGGGATTTTTGTTCCTGTCTCCATAGAGCGGTCAGCCCCTTGCAGACATATACAGCTGCTCCCAGATTGTGAGCAGCTGGGGCTATAGCGATGAGTCAGTAAGTCATTGGAAATTCACTGGGATGTGAACCACCAGCAAGAACCTGTCTAATACAATAGCTGCAATACAACGAGAAGCTGCCAACAGGCAGCTCATGGTAACAGTTTGCAACTACGTGCGGTGGTGCTCAGAGATGGTGTGGGGGAGTGTACGCCAATATAGAGATGTTTTATAAACTGGAACTGTGAAACTGAGGATGACATTAAACAGCATCAGCATCTCCTCGTACTGGATGGATTTCTTATAAGAAGCTGGAGGAAGCTGATATAATTTATTTGGGGAAATGCTCAGTGTATTTTTGCCTTTGGGTTGAGATAAATAAAACATCATAAGATACGTTAGAGATTTCACTGGAGTGTGGAGGAGGAGAATGTAAAGTCTGAATATTTTGTTTTCTGTCTGAATCACTAATGTGCTACCAGTCAGTTTAATTAGAATAATTAGTCATGAAATATATAATTGGTCTGAATCTTCCTGCAGATTATATAGAGAGCTTTTGAAGAGGAATGTGGTTATTTGATACTGATCCTGCAAACATTTATGCACGCTCTTAGCTCGGTGTGCATGAATCAGTGTGTATGCAGTGACATCCCATTGACTGCGGAAGGGAAGCGTCCCTTTAGCCAAGGGGCTTTCTCAAATTGAGCTTCATCAGTGGGCTGCATTTTTCTGTGACCGTGTAATTTGTAGCAAGTCCACTGTTTTAGGGATGCCTTCACTAAGGGCCAGCTTTCACCTTTAAACAATTACTGGTGTCTGCAAAACAGTAACTTTGAGTGACCAAGAGGTGGCATGTCCTCTGTGCCTCGGTTTGTATCTTGGTCTCTAAAGGGGTGCTTCTCCTGTACCATCTCTGTGAGGTTATTTTGACATCACTATTGTGGGTCCTGCTGTGGGGAAATGACCCAGTTGAGTAGTAACTGTGGGGAAGAGCATGCTCTTGCTTTCTTGTGGACTATGCCGGATCATTTCCCGGATCTGGTTCAGCTTGTGGCTGTGCACACACCTGATCCTGGGAAGCTCAGGAGAAGTGAAGTGAGGATGGGATGTTGCTGGTACTGTGTGGGAGAATGGGCCTGGGGTGGGTTAGGCTTGTCTGGGATTAGGTTGTTTTGGTTTTCCCTGTAGAAAAACTTGAAAAAATAGAGCAATTATTGTAGATGTTGACAAGTGCTACCATTTGATCCCTTTTTCCCTCCCCAGAAGAGATTTTTTTTCTTTTGTCATGGGTTTTACTGTTGGTTGTTTTTTTTGTGTTACATCATTTAAGTGTCTCTGTTCATTATAAATCGTATGAATGAATGATGTGTCCTTGAATTTTGCAAGTTAGAAGCACTGATGTCCATGCTATTACTGTGAATAGTCCCATCTAAGTCAGTAGGTTTACTCTTCATAGGACAGTGAAGTATTTTAACTTATGTTTGCAAGTTTTAGACTGATATGAGGTTATTGTGAGCTGAAGGAAAGGGACTATATAAGAAATGCTACTGGTAGTATATTTCCTAGCTACTGTTTCACTGGATTTTGAATTTCTGCTGACAAGAGTCTGAAATTGCATTTCTATTGGCATCCCACTCAGTGTGATAACAGAATGCTTAGGTGAACAGGAGATATTTTGATCTAGAAACACGTAAAATGTCGATTCATCTTGTCTCAATTGCATATTGTCTAATGGTACTGGTTTTAAGTTCTCCCAGTTTTCTGAGAAAGTAACATTAAGAGACTTGTTCTTCTTACCTTATTTGTTTCTTATGTCAAAATTATTTCTCACCCTGGGATTATGTAACAGTTTCATTACAGGTAGTAAATTTAGTACCAAAGAAGTCCTGTAAAGTTATTTAGGCAGCCCTGCTATATGCATAGGATTTTCTGCTTGTAGCATATGCTTACATGCTTTGGTCTAGTTTGATAGACTAATTGACTATAACAGTAGATAGTGTACATCAACTGTGTAAGAAAACTTACAGTTTTCGTTATCTTTGGCTACAACGAACAGTTGAAAGCTTATGGAGTTTCTTACTATTTTCATGGTGCTTCAGTTAATTCCATTTCTCTTTTTTGGCTGTACAATGTTTAATATAAAAATACGTGATTCAGCAAAAGCTGTGGAAGGTTTTCTGTTACTGTGGTGTACAGAATTGCAGCTACTGCGAAACAGACTGAAATAAAAAGAAGGGAATATGGTGTTTCTGTGGGGTAGGACTGTGTCATCCTGTGGCCTTACTTATCAGTTCACAAAACTAATTGTGGTGTTCCCTTGAGTATTCTGTATGCACTAGAAACCCTAGTGAAGCCACATCAGATACCCTTTCCTATCCAGAAAAGCAGAAATCCCCCAATGTTTGATAAAGTTGCATCACTCCTTCACCAGTATCAGAAACCTAGCCCCATCTTTCTCATTAGTTCAGCTCAGGACCTGTTATTTCCCAAGATTTGATCTTGCCTATTCGGTATTTGGTATCTCTTGTCTCTCCAGCGCATCACTCAATGCACAGAAGCCATCCTTACCTTTTAGCCCCAGTCCTGGTTCCAGTGTCCGTGATGTGAGCAGCACCAGGAGACTGGAGCAGTGATCTGGATCTAAAGTGACATAGCTCGAGGACTTTGCGGATGGACAGAATTGTGAAGCGCAGTCTCTCCTTACTCTATCACAGAAAAAAAACAAAACAGATTTCATTTTCCATGCTTCTGTTTTCACAAAAGTCTGTTTCAGGTAGGCTGACCTAGGACCCTTCCTCTGTAGCTCAGAAATTATCTTTGAAATTAGGACTCTTTCCAGTTTAAGTTGCTTTTGCTGACTTTGTTGATTCCTCAGGCGGTATTAGTATTAGTAAATGACACAGGACAATAAGAGTGTATCTGTAAAGCAAAATAGTTTGTGGTGAGAACCTGAGATCCACACTCCTCTATGTATTTTTAGACTTTTTTTTTTTTATTTAGTTGAGCTCTAGTTTTTCTCATCTGGTCCCAGACACAGGATGTCCATTAGTGGCTGGAGTGTGCGCTCTTGGAGTGTATCTTCCAGTTTAGTTTCATGTGAAAGGAGTGTGGATCCATGTGCGCCATAATGTCAACCAATGCATAGTAAGAATAGATGACCAGGCGACTAGCTTAAAAATTGCAGTTCTGACTGAATTAAAGCACTAATGTAAGTGCACCATCAGTTAAACTGCATCACCTCAACCACAAATGCCTGTTTCCTTCTGTGCATGCTAGTAAGATATATTTAATGACCCTTCCTAGTCTGGGAGGGTCATAGTGTAGCTGCTTGTCAGCCACATTGCATATTCATTCACTAAAAGCATTAAAAATCCAAGTCTTTCTACTATGACATTGTTACTATTAACTATGAATTCATAACTTATAGAGAGAAAATGTTCCTGAATTGTTGTATTGTCTTCTGGTTTGATAGGTAGTATTGGCTTTTGTGTCTTGAGATATTTGAAAGTCCCATGGTATTGGCTGCTTTGCATACTTTTCATTCTGGATCATGAATTTAGCAAGTAAATATCAGTGAATCTAAGACGAATTACAACTAGTGTCATACACAGTTTGAAACTCCTCAAGTGGAACGACAAAAGGCACGATAAGGTGTATATGAAATCAATGGCATGACCCAAATTTTCTGAAGCCCAGCTATTCTCTTAAGGATGCTCAACAGTTGAAATGTGATGTTCACATTTCTCTCTTGGTGGCCAGAAAGTTAAATAATTCACATTAGTGCTTTTTGTGTCTTTTGGGGAGCAGAGTACCACAAGCCTGTCTATGTGAGTACCATGCCATGCTCTCCTAATAAGATGGTATTTTTCTGCATGCTGAAGTTATGGCTACAATGGAAGACTATATTTGGGGTTTAGTGCCTTGTCAATGTAGCTTCGCCTATTAGCACAATATATCTGGGGGCAAGCCAGGTGAAGATGACATGGTAGTCCTTTTTAATACTGAAGGTCACAGATGTGGAGGATCTTGCTGTCACTGTTCTTGAATAACCACATCTTCCAATGAGGTCTGTTGGAGTTCAGGGTGAGGGACTGTTGCCTCAACTGAAAACAGCTCTGAAAAGCCACAGCTGAAGAATGAAAGTTGCTTTGGGATGCTAGAAACTGGAAAGAGTATAAGATGTCATTAGTTTAAGCTACTTATTTTGATGACTGGCCTTGAATTTATCTGAACTTCTGTATAGTCTCTTAGATTCTGATCAGCAATAAGCCTAGCAGAATTTACATTTTAAGAGAGCATGAATACAACGTTGCTTATGTTTCAGCTAACCATTCAGTTGCATTCCTATGCAAACCGTGTCTTTCCTATTCCAGCCCCTTCTCTAAATCTCATCTTTGTTGTGCTTGCATGAAAGAAACAAAAACAAACAAACAAGAAACTCATATTGTAAAGGTCATGCAGTTGAGAGTCAGTTTGTTTCCATAAAACACCATGGACGTCTGTGATTTTTTTATGTGTTTAAAAACAACAACAACAAAACCCCTTATAAAATTGTAGTACATCTGACAAGTTCTCTAGGGTTGTCGCAGGAAAAATTACTGCACACTGCACAGCCCAGATTGTGCAGTAGTCCAGAATAACCTCTTCAGTTCCTTCATTCTGGTGAATGTTACAAGTCCCATTGCTCAAAGCCTAGCATGTTTGACTGTGATAACTGTTGTTAACTAACTTTGTTTCTAGACAGCTGCTCAGAAACTCAGGACAAAGCTGCAAAAAGCATGTAGATGTGTAGAAAGGAGAGGGGAAAAAGAAAGAGGAGAGGGAGCTCTAAGTGTATATCAACTCAAAGTAGAAGAAAAACAAAATAGAAGAATGGAAAACAGAATATTTGTTTTTTCATGCATTTCACAAAGTGTTAGCAAAGTGTGTGAGCGGGGGGAGCTGGGGACTTGGGAGGAAGCTGCTATCTTAAAAGATTTGAGGGGAAAACACTTCTCTTCATACATTCAAGTTGAAAATTACTGAGTGCCTTTCAAGCAGCCATATGTTGCAACATTTTAGCTGAAAGAGAAGTATGCGTTTAGGGTTTTTTTTATATTTTTGTATAAAAGCTTGAAAAATGTAATGGGAAAATTGACATTTCCTTTTTACAACAACAAAGCAAGCCATCTCCTGTCTAAGCTTTGGCCAACTATGTCCCAAACTGTCTTAATTCCTTCAGGCATTTTAGAGAGGAAGGTAAGCACTGTTCCTTTGCACCAGTGGATGAGGAATTAAGAATTAAACAGAATTGCGAATTGTGGCAGAGCCTGGATTCTAAAGTTCAGTGCCTTCAGAAGGCTGGTATCCTGGTTTCGGCTGGGATAGAGTTAATTTTCTTCCTAGTAGCTAGTATAGTGCTGTGTTTTGGATTTAGTATGAGAATAATGTTGATAACACGCTGATGTTTTAGTTGTTGCTAAGTAATGTTTACATCAGTCAAGAACTTTTCAGCTTCCCATGCTCTGCCAGGTGCTGCACAAGAAGCTGGGAGGGAGCACAGCCAGGACAGCTGATCCAAACTGGCCAACAGGGTATTCCATACCATATGATGTCATGCTCAGTATATAAACTGGGGGGAGTTGGCTGGGGAGCAGCGGTCACTGCTCAGGGACTGGCTGGGGGTGGGTGGTGAACAATTGCATTGTGCATCACTTACTTTGTGTATTCTATCATCATCATTATTATTATTTTCTGTTCTATTAAACTGTCTTTATCTCAGTCCATGAATTTGACTTTCTTTTTCGATTGTCTCCCCCATCCCACTGGGGGGGGGGGGGAATGAGCAAGAGGCTGTGTGGTGTTTGGCTGCCTGCCGGGTTAAACCACAACAGCTGGGTTTCTGTTTATCTGTCTAGCTTATCTACCTCGTTCACATAGCATTTGTTTACCAGTTCATTTATACTTGTATCACCTCTGTGAGGCTGACAAGTACTGTTGTGCTCTTTGTATAGATGTAAAATTCAAGAATAGGTGATCTAAGTGAGTACCCAAGGTTACACAAGAAATCTATGGAATAGAAGGGACTGAATAAAGCTTACTTAAATCCCAGGCAATAACCTTATCTTTTTGGGCCTTACTCATTTGCTTGAGAGAAAAGCAGAGACAAAAAAGGAGGAGAAAAAAAGAGAGAGAGGAATGCAGAAGGGGGTTATCTTCTTTCCCTTGAAGACTGGTTTCCCGTTTTGATTTCAGAAACAAAATCAGTAGTTTTCAATTTTAATTTCAGAAGTGGTACTTTTTTGCAGCAGATGCCAGTTTTTCAGAGGAATTCCCCAATTTCACAGAGAGGTTACAGTGAACAAAGAGAAGGGGAAGATAATAAAGGAGGAGGAAAGAAAGAATGCTATGAATGGAGTCCCAAGACTTCCCTGCTTCCACTTGCCAGTGTTGTGGCTTCCTTTTCAGTCCATGCCTTTGAAACTGGCTTAGCAGGATCTCGGCACTTTCTAAGATGGGTGTTGTGTATTCAGTCAGAGCACCAACTCCATGCTGTGAGGCATGAGGGAGCACGTAGTGGCATTTCTAGCAATAAGCTTGTCAAAATAAACAGTCTCGCTTTTAAAATATGTATCTGGAATGTGTTGCCTGCTAATGCATATTCATGTCTTAAATGCAAATATCTCCCTTTCCTGCACATATTGTGGATGTTTGCCCTCTCTATTTGGGTTGTGTATTATATGGCATGTAAATAAGAGATGACAAGTTGTGTAATAAGTGGAGGGGGGGAGGAGAAGAGGAGTTGAAGGGATTTGATTTAATAAGAAACATGCATAATTTACACACACAGCACAATTCCACTCTGGTTTTGCATACTTTAATTGCAAATCCTCTGGCTTCGTACCAACCAATATCTTACAAATAATAGCCCTTTACTAGCCTTAAAGATAAGATTTCTGAGATGAAATTCGCTTGCTAAAATACGCATCCTGCAGTGGTTTGGCTTTACACTGAAGCTTGTAAATGTCCTTGTTTCTTTGCAAGGTGAAGGCAGATATGTCAGTTTGGCTAGATAAATCAAATATACAGTATGAGCAAGAAGACGTGTTTTAGGTGATGTTTTTATCACATCCACAAGTTGGAAATACAAATTATTTTAGGATGGATTTATGTGTCTTTGACCTGTAAATGATCTAAGCTGAGGGCACAAATGAATATTAAGATGCTGAGGTACCCAAATATCCATAGTTGTTTGCCTTTGCAATGTGGTGGTGGCATAAAACCAGAGGGTAGTTTAAGAATATTTTTTTATAATCACTGGTGCTTGTTCCAGTCATTCCAGGAACTGACCATGTGAAATGGGTTCAGCTAAGTGTAGCCTGCTTAGCTGTTCGTGTGCATATCCTTCTGTGTACAAGAACCAAAATCACTCTAAATAGGCAGAAAGCAGAAAAGATACTGTGAGATGTCATTCAGGGAAGCTTGTGAGTGCTCAGCTTCACCATCAGTGAGAGACTTCATGAGGTATCAAATCCAGTCCCAAACTACCACAGGGACATGCCTCTTATAAGCAGGGGAAAGACAAAAATGGAAGAGAGATTGCAAGGAGTGGCACAGAGAAAAGAAACAGGGCAGATGAGGTTTCTGCATGGAAAAGCTTATGCTGGCATTTGTTTTTTGTGGAGACATCCAATGCTTCTGTGAATGACTAACTGTGGACCACTGTGCTGGTTCAATAGACTTGAGCTCATTTGTCTTATGCTCTGGAATAGCTTTGCGGTGATCTAACACCGTTGTCTGCTTCTACTTGTGGGCTATATAGGCAGGCTGCCAATTTGTAGGTTGGTTTCCAGTACCCAGAGAAACTGCTTCGTGAGCCCTATTGCTGCTGCCACTAAACCCAGCCCAGCATTTCAGAAGCTGGTTCTGGCCTGGGTCGAAACTGGGTTCTACAGTGAGACAAACGCATCAAGTTTGAATGTGATTTTGGATCCAAATTCTGCTAGAGTTTGTGGGTTCATGACCTTTTTTTGTTTGTTTTTAAACATGGACTTATCTATAATTACTATAAAACTTCCATCTCTTCCATGTTTCCCTGTCTTTTTTTTTTTTTTCTTTTAAACCCTATTTTAGACATGAGTATTTCAGGCAAGTGCTGAATCAAAAAATGCCATTGGCCACTGAAATTAATAGCAGTGCCTGAAGTTTGTTGTGATATGCGTAGAGATATAGCTGAATTAAAGAGCTTTTTACTCGAAGGCAGCAGTTCAAGGAACGTACTTCAGTGAACTGTTCTTCTGGCACAAAGTGAAGCCTTGATGGAGGAGTTCCTGTGACATTGCAGCCCTGACTGGTGTGGGCCTTCGTTTTACCTCAGGTGTATGTCAAGTGTCTGCTGCAGTATCATAAGGCATGTTCCCTGTAGTCGTGTCCCCTCTTTATACAGCATGGAGAGGAGAGAGAAAGAGAGTTCAATGTGTGTTCCTGAACACCTACTTTTATGGGTCCTTGACCCATGGGTAGTATCTCTGAGAGGAGAAAAAAAATCTCGCTGGTTTTTGAAGGCAGTTCAGCCAGGTTCAGTCTGAGTGAATATTAGAGGGGGAGATTTATTTTGTTGGGGTTTTCTTCCGGTATAAGTAAAGTTTTTCAAAATCCAGCTCTCTTGTATGAAGGTCATAAAAAATGTTAATATCCTATCTTACAGGAGTGGGAAATCTTTGGAGGTAGTGTTGTTTCTCCCTTCCTGCTCCCCATACTAAAGAGACTCACAAGCAGAAGGAGCACCAGGCATAAGCAATGAGTAAGATTTGCCTCCTTCTCATACATACGCCTTAATCATGAAGAAGGACACTTCTTGTCAATAATAACAGTCCCTTATGATACCTATAAAGTTCTCTGCAATGACATGAGCAGTTTCATGATTTAAATTGGGGAAACCAAGATGCCCATTGCTCCACGCATTTTCATTTCCATGCTGCTTATGTAAAGACATGCGGTCTTCAGAGCAGTGTGTTGTAGATCTAATCCCCAGTTGGGAATCACTAAACACACTGAAATGGAAACAATTAGTGATGATTTTTTCCCCTCACTCCATATTATCTTCTCAAAAGAGACTGAGCAAAACAAGCGGCAAGGAAATGATGCTCTCCAAACTAGGAGCTTGTCTCCTGAAGGCTGTTAAATAAATATGGAAAAGAGTAAAATTTACTTTTCTGAATTATGGAATGGGTTTCTGAGCAATGAACTACTACTTGTCTCTCGAATACCTTTCATTAGTTTTTCTGAAAAAATACAGCATGCATGAATACTTATTGGAATTTTATCTTCAAAAAAAGCAGAATTAAAATTGGTGTATATGTAGGGGGGTTACAAATGCAAGGTAATTGTGTCTTTATCAAGTTTCCTGACTTTCAGTGTTTTCTCCATTTTAAGGCTTTGTACTATTCAAGTCTCCTAATCATCCATTTGAATAGATAAGAGAGTGTTCTGGATAGATACAAAAACACTAGTTCTTTAGCTACCTGCCTCCCTCGGCAGTAGAGGAAAAGTAATCAAACATTAAGTTCTGATTCTTGGTGCCTACTGAGCAGAGAGGAATTGGATGTTTTGCAAGAAGGCCAGTTAAAGGGCAGGATCTGAATTTGGTAGGGTTTGTTCTGGAAAAAATTGCAATGCAGAGTGGCGTTTGGTTTAGGAGGAGAGTGCTCTCCTACTGCTCTGCCGTTGTTGTTTTGGAAAGCTTTATACTCACCTGTCAGTGTGGGAGAGTTGGGAGTTGCTGAAGCACCAGCTAGCTTGCCCCTTGCAGGACAGGCAGGCATGCAGTGCTGGTCGAGCTCCTCTGTTACTGGGGGATCTTGTGACTGTACAGCAGAGCAGGATGGTTGAAGGTCCTTGGGCCAGGGAGGATCTATCTTTAAGGCCAGCTATGAAATGCTGCCTATGTCAGGGAATAACCTCTCTTCCAGCTGCAAGGGCATTCCCTATAGAAAGATAACCATCAGGCACTATCAAGAGTGTAGGTTTTGGCATATCAGCGCTGTCTGGAGGTAAGCTGGTTAGCAGGTAACAGTATTGTAGTGGTCACCTAGTGGCTTCCATTCTACTGAAGCCTCCATGCAGCTAGGAGCTAGTAAGCGTACAGACAGTATAAGGAAGGGCTAAAGTAGCCTGGTGATTGGAACAGAAAGGAAAGGAAAATTAAGGGCTATGGTCAGTGAAGCAGTTGATTGGAGAAGCTTTCTACAAAAGAAAGCTTGGTCTTCCCGCCCTTTTATTATACTGTACATATGCTGCCATGGTTTCATACCTATCAATTGGAATCCAGATGATTCTGTAGCCTGTTACAATGTCAGGTTTTTGGTTTTTTTTTTTTTTTTGCAAATAAATACCCATTTAAACTAACATGATGGAAAATACACAAGCTCGAGAAGTGGGCCCGTGTGAACTTCATGAGGTTCAGTGAGGCCAAATGCAAGATCCTCCACATTGGTTGGGGCAACTCCCGGTATCAATACAGGCTGGGGATGAAGGGGTTGAGAGCAGCCCTGCTGAGAAGGACTTGGGGGTGTTGATTGATGAAAAGCTGGACATGAGCCGATAATGTGCGCTCACAGCCCAGAAGGCCAACTGTACCCTGGGCTGCATCAAAAGAAGCGTGGCCAGCAGATCAAGGGAGGTGATTCAGGCCCTCTACTCTGCTCTGCTGAGACCCCACCGGGCGTACTGCTTCCACCTCTGGAGTTCTCAGCACAGGAAAGACATGGACCTGTAGGAGCGGGGTCCAGAGGAGGGCCATGAAAATGATCAGGGGGATGGAACGCCTCTCTTATGAAGAAAGGCTGAGAGAGTTGGGGTTGTTCAGCCTGGAGAAGAGAAGGCTTTGGGGAGACCTTATTGCAGCCTTTCAGTACTTAAAGGGGGCTTATAAGAAAGATGGGGACAGGCTTTTTAGTAGGGTATGTTGTGATAAAACAAGGGGGAATGGTTTTAAACTAAAAGGGGGTAGATTTAGACTAGATATAAGGAAAAAATTTTTTACAATGAGGGTGGTGAAACACTGGAACAGGTTGCCCAGAGAGGTGGTAGATGCCCCATCCCTGGAAACATTCAAGGTCAAGTTGGACGGGCCTCTGAGTAACCTGATCTAGATGAAGATGTCCCTGCCCATGGCAGGAGGGATGGACTAGATGACCTTTAAAGGTCCCTTTCAACCCAAACTATTCTATGATTCTATGAAAATACGTGATTTTGGGTGGGAAGCAAATAGTGCAATAGGCTCAGTTTTCTGTTCCCTCCTAATAACACTTCCTTTCACATCACTCTTATCTTTGTTGGCCTTCCATCTTCCCCAGGCATACAACCTTTTCTTCACACATGTATTATTTAAAACCCTTGGTTGCAACAGCCACTGCACAGATTGGAGGTGCTGGGAGGAGAGACAAGAAGGGAGGGAAGGGAGCAGGAAAGGAGCTGAGTGTTTTATTCCCAGTACATCTGCCTCAGGAGCCAGGCATGGCAGAAAAAATGGTAGTCCTGGCACACAGGGAAATTTGTCCTGAAGCTTCCTTCTCATATCCATATTCATCTCTGGTCTCAAATGGGGGGATGTGGGCTGATCATCCTTTGCGTTAGCATCTCACACTCATGACCCAGACTACTCATTAAGCCAATAAGCCAAATGTTTTTGTATTGAGTATATTAGTTTATACAGCAGCCTGAGGGGATGAAAACATAGCTGCGTGCAATGTAAAAATAATGTATGCTATTCTTTGGATACGTATCCAAAATAGTAAACATAGGAAAATTTGCATCAGATAGATTAGTATCTTATATCCTTGATATCCACTAATACTAGGATTAACACACATAGAGCAGTTTCTGATCCTCCCTGCTTATCTTGCTTCAGCTACCTGAGAAGAGAGACCCTTCCCTCCCCCGTGCATGATTGCATATCTGGAAAAAATTTGTGTGAGGAAGAGGTCTGGTTGCAGGGCTCAGGAAATGTTCTTGAAAGTCCTCTGTTTGCAACCCCACACCGCTTGTACCAAAGTGCCTGGTGCTTGCTCGCTTCTTCATGTGTTATGGCTGGAAATGAGACCTCTGATGAGCAGGGATCCAGGCAGCTAAGAAGTGGCCTCCTTTGGGGAGCACAGCCTGCTGCAGGGGCTCCTGGCCTGGCCATGTCTTGAGCTACCTCTGGGACTGGAGGCAGCAGAGGTGCGGTGAGCTGCCCATGCTCACCCCAGCACAGCACTGTACAGTTGCCAACTTCGATGCAAATCCACAGAGTTATAGCTGCGTCTTTTGTGCTGAAAGAGCTTGAGAAATCACAGCTTGTCAAAGATCTATAAGCTGTGCGGTGTAAAGTTGGCTGCTCGTGCTTTACAAGGGGGGAGTGCTTCTCTGGCCTCCCAGTCTGAGTCTTGATTTAACCAAGCAGGCTGCAGCAATGTGGGTGGCAAACTTTTGGGCTGCTGATCCAGTGCCTTGTTGCCATTACTCACGCAGTGTGCAGCTCTGGCTGTTTAGAAATGCTAAGTCTGCTGTTTGGCACAGCATCTTACCAAGAGGATGCATAAATCAGATAAGCTCTCACTCCCCTAGCAAATGAGAGTAATGGATGATTTATACTTACATTGCTATCTTGGTATTTGTCAAACTGACTCGTGTTTGACTTTCAAATCCTTAATTTGGGTTTTATACTTGGTTACTATGAAATATCTTTTTATCACCCCAGCAACACTGTCAGCCCAAGGTCTCGCTTGTCTTCCCCCTACTGACATGGAAATATCAGTTCACTGATCTATTTCTCATTCCTTCTTGAATAGTCTCCCAGGATGTATTCTCTGGAAAACAGCCAATTCATTGTACAATGCTATAAGCACCGAAATCTAAATTAATATGAAGTAAAATTCTCCTAGATTACGCTTCCTGCTACAGGAGGTTCCTGCTGTGGGCTGAGTTTTAATGGTTCAGCTTCAAATTCGTCCGTGTTTCTAGATTAATGCTTCCACTTCAGTCTTAGAAGCGCAATTGTTGAAACTCAGTGCTTGTGCTTCTCTTCCAAGTTGCTCTGTGACAGACATGTATAGTTCAGAGTTTTATGAAAACAGGCCAGAGGCCAGAAGAAATGGGCTACTTAAATCTTCTTTCAATAGATTTCTTCAACCTCATCACTGTCATATCTAACAGTATGGAACAGCAAAGGCCAACTTAATAACAAGAGGCAGCTAATTAGGAAAAAGGATGTGTTGTGCCCCACAGGAAAAGATCTCATAAAATATGTTGCTTTTCTTAATGCCAGACCTCCTGGCATAATGACTCTCCACCCCGCCCCCCCCCCCAAAAAAAAAAAAAAGAGTGGGTCACTTTGTGCAGAGAAAGCAGGAGAGAGCATATCCATAAGGTCACAAAAAAGAGTATAAATTTAGAACCATTGAATATGTACCTATTTTAAAACAATGACAAAATCAACAACTCATGATTTTTGAAGCCAGCATTACTATTTAAGATGCTGAGGACTGACTTGCAATTTTTTACAGACTTCAGTTTAGTGAGGCAAAGGATGAGCTCCTCACTCGCCTAGTCTTTTGCTCAAGCAAGCTTTGGTAATAATAATAATAATCTTTACCCAGAAATGATTTTTGCTTTGCCTTTTTGTTCTCAGCTCTCTGAGTGTCATGCTTTCCTGTGGTCTGCTCTTCCCTTTGCCTTTGCTGTCCTCAGCAGCAGCTGTTCAATTTCTAATTTGACAAGGTGAACACCACTTGGGTTAGATAGTGGTGCTTCTGTGCCAAGAAGGCTTCACAGTTCAGTCCACCACAGTGCTTTAGTGTGATACTATACTGTAATCAGCTTACCAAGAACTGCAAACAGCACACTCCTATATTAACAAAAGTACCACTAAGACTATAAACACCTTTTGATGCTTCCATGCTAAAAACTCGTTTTCAATTCTTACGATTTTGGCAAACTGCTTCTGTTTGGGTTAACATATTACAAGACAGGGATAAGCCTCCTGATGAATTATTTCTTGTGAAAATTTGGGCCAGAAAAGCTCAGCCATTTAATGACTAGGCTAGGGCAAAATAATGTTGTTAGGAAGCCAGCATTCAGAATCAAACCTAAGCCACATACCCATGATGCAACCTGCACCAGACTAAACGTAGTGACTTTGCCTGCATCTCTGCTTTCATCAAACCTTACATTAGGGGGAATTAATGATGCAGTATGTTGTACTGCCTGTATTCAAAGATGCATTCACTTTTTTGGGTAGAGGTAGTGCCTCCTACCTGCAGTTTTGTGAAGGGGATGCCCATTGCAGTCTCCAGGAAAATCTGCACATATTTAGCAAACTAATAAGCACGTTTTAAACCATAAGCTTATGTTTAATCAAGATTTCTGAGATTTTAGTGGATAAACTTATCACTGCGGTAGAAAACTTATAAACCATTGTGATACATAGCTCAGAAAATCCCATGAAGTTGTTAATGCTGCTTTGAGAGCCCAGTTTGAATTATATACAGTGAATAAGATAAGGCGTCACACATGGAACAACAAGAAGAAAGGAAGAAGATGACAAATAGCTGCTTGTTAAGTGAGCATCTATTCTGTGTGTTGAATGAGGCAAAGGCTAGGTAGGAAAAAAGGGGATGTGAACATGTAATTAATAACTGCATCATAATGCATATGGACAAAAGGGCCAAAATTAGGGTTGTACAGGCAACCCTGAGAAGCAGAGAAGTGTGTTTCATGTAGTAACTTTAATAATGCTTTTCTAATGCAAGGGGTGTGTGTGTATTTAAGCTGTGTGACAGTGTTACATAAACATAGTTAATATGCAGTAACACTATTGCACATCAGAAAACGCTGAGCATTTTATCTGGTGTTCTCCCATTTGAATTTTTTCGTGCTATGTGAGGAGAGATACTAATTCTGCATCATGTCAAATGGAAATACTAACAAAAAGAAAACCAAATACTTACATCCCTGCTACTCTGGACTCTCAGAGTGCTAACCCAAGTCTCTAATTTTCATCAAACTTGTAGGAAGTCACTTCCCTTTGGTTAAAACTGACCAAAGTCTTCCCAAGTTGATCAAGGGGTGCTTGCAGAAAGGGACAAGGCTGTGACAGCAGGTGGTTTTGAACAGCCATGGGGTTCCTGTGTAGCTGATGGCTGTTTGGGTTTGTTTTATTCTGACTGGGCTTAACTGTGTTCCTCCCCTGCCTTCTCCAGACCTGGAAGCAAGGAGATGCAGATCCAGCTCATCCTAAAAGACAGATGCCCGATAGCTGCTCAGCTGAAGTGATGGCTCTCTGGCCTTTCCAGCTCTGCTAGTCTCCATTGGCCATAATGGAAAGGTTAGACCTCTAGCTCACACATACACATTAAATTGAGCTATCTTAAATCTCAGGATAAATCCCACCCCTGCAGACACAGGGTTCCTGCCTTCTGTGGCTTGAGGCATCATCTTTGGAACAAAGAACTGAAAAATTACTTTTCAAACAGGTTTAAATTGGTGTATTTGTTTCCCCCATCTGTGATATTCTCGGTGCTTTTTTCAGCAAGAGGTATTTTCTTTTAAGCAAATGTCACTTATTTCTACACCTTGGAGCATGGTATTTCAGAACAAAAAAAGAAAGAATCTGAAGAACGTGTGATATGATAATGGACATCTTTTTATTATGTACCCCACACCATCAGTATTCTTTAGTTTCAGGGAGAAAATAGAAACTTAATATAATTTTTATTTTTCTTCTGAGGAGTATTTTCCCCCAAAAAAATTCTTTTTCTTTTTCCCCCTGACTTCAGAAATGGCTTTATTGCTTCAGGCATTCCTGCCAAATTGCCAGGTGGTCATTAAGTAGCAGTGGAATATCAAATTAACCTTAAAATAGCCCTCAAACTGATTTAGGGAATTAGGAACTGTTTGAGAGACATGCATTAAAATGCAGGGCCCTTGTGATTTTTGGAGAGAAATAATATTTCAAGAAAATGTGTTCTTGGTGAGATTTTTAGTAAGATTTTTAAACCTGCCCTGGCTTTTCTGAGTTTTTGATCTGTATCCTTCATGTGCACAATGTTTACAAACTCTTTTTGTTTTAATTATTTGGAGTTATTTCTTCAACATGGTAAGAGAAAGAATGGTATAAACAGAATAAATCTTGTGGCTAGAAAGAGTCAGAGCTTACCCTTTCAGCTGTATGATCTGATTGCCTTTGTGATACATGCAATGGCCTATTCTTGATTTAGAGTCTCGGCTACTCAGACCGCGTAGCACAGGCTTACCCGAAACACCCGAACTGCCCAAGTGAGTGAAAAATCAAGCAGTAAGAGTTGAAGTAGCATTTTGGGGGAAGAATTCTTGAGGGCCAGGGATGTGACTGCAAAACATTCAGTGTGGTTTTGATTATGTTTTTGAATTCACGGCATTATGTTACAGGACATCTTATTGATGTTATAAGATCTTTTCTTAAAATTAACTTGAGTCACACCAATTAAATGCTCATGTAGCAGTGGATAACTGAAAGCTAGGATCCACTTATGAAGGCAATGGCTTGTGTCATAGAAGTGGCAGCCTCTCATAGAGAGCACACTGCTCTTTGGTCAGAAATATTTAAGCTCAGGGACCACGAAAAAGATGTTACCTTTGAGTGTCACTCTCAAACTGGCATGTTTATTGCATGCAGCACTTATTCTCCAGTTATGTACTTAAGGCTTTCTTCTTCCTGCTTTGGGAAAGAAGTATGGTCACTATTATTTAGCCAGTCATAGGTATGGAAGAATAAGCATCAGAAGCAGTGGTGTTAAAATCTTCATGACATATCCCACTGGTTTCATCTCACTTCACCTGATGGTGTTATACTGCTGTACTTGTCTCTCCCCAGCACTGCCAGCAGAGTGCTAGACTCTGCACTGCAGCATTTTCCATTTGCTTCTCCTGTTTTTTTGGTGGTTTTTTTAAACACTTTGTTGACAGTGGTATTATTTATCTTTCTGCAGGATACCTCAATGAGTAACAATAAATGAAATTTTGGGTAGTAAATTTTAATGGTATCTCCCAGTGGGCACAATGCATTTCATTTATATGAAAATATTTTCAATGGGATTAACCATCAAGAGATTAGCCACTTTGGATGTATTGCCTACTCTATAAACTCTGGGAGAAGATTAGGTACAAAAGCATAAAAAATGCTGATCATGGCACAAATGACATATGTGGATGAGTGTTTCACTCACTCCTTTTCAGTACAGTATCAACCACTGCAGTGTCTTAGCATTTTCAGCAGGTGTGCTCTTTGATTGATTACTCCCATAAAGACTTTGGAGATTCCTTTCCTCAGTAGTGTAATGAAAATGTAAATGCAAATCATCAGCAGTGTAAACTTGCATAGCTCCCCTGCAGCGAGCAGATCCAGGCCATTTTCTATCAGCTGAGGAGCAGCCTTGGAGTATCAGTAAGTTGCAGATCAGTATGCTTTGTTGTTTCACTAGTATATGAAGTGCACCCATAATGTAATTACTTTCAACCCCAGTTTCCCCAAATGGCTTCATCTCAGAAAAAGGAGAGAATGCTGATCACTCTTTTAAACCTCTGCTGGTAAGATTTATTTGTGAAGTCTCACTTTTGAGCAGAATGCAAATACCTGACTAATCACTGCAACTTTTTATTGTTAGATCTGCTTGAGAGGGAAATCGGCAGAAGTTTTGCCTTGCTCCATAATTTCTCATCCCATCCAGTAGCCTGCTGGAGGAACTCAGACTCTTGTCCAATTACTGTCAGATGTCTTTTCTTCTTTGAGAAAATGGATGTTGTGACGTGGAAGGGAAAATTGTCTTTTAAACTTTTTTGAGAAATAATAGAAAGAATAGAAGCGCAATGAGAACTTGACCTAAGAGCTGCCTTTTTGGGCCAGGAGTGCATTGTTAATACCTTCAGATCACTGCAGGCAGAAGCTTCTGCCGTTAGGCAGTGCTTGCTCAGGAAGGAGAATCAGCAATCCAGCAGATGGTGTGAGCTCCCTGGTAACTGAGCATTTTATTCATTCAGATACTCACCTGTTGCCTGTGTCTAATGAAATTCCTCTGTCTGACTGTGTCTGATTCTTAAGTGAAACCTAATCTGGCAATCTCTGACACACAAAACGTGCTTTGACTGTAGCAGTAGGCATCACTAAGGCACCTAGCACTGCCTGGTTTAGCCTTAGTTGTGTGTTAAAGAAAGCACTTTTTGCAGTACCATTGTGCCCATTCCTTCTACGTTCTGGTAAGAACAGAGGCATGTCTGATACTGAGTAGTTTCAAAAGGTCATCCAGATTTCATTCTTTTCTGGATACCTCTCCCCATTATTCCCCCTTGCAAAGGATCCTTTGTCTGTCCTTAACAGAACTGGAAGGAGCCTAGGACCTTGTCCATTTTCCGTGCTCTAAAAGCAGATGTATGTCTCACCTCTCCCTCAAGACCTCCAGTGATGGAGACTCCAGAGCTTCCCCAGGCACCCTCTTCTAGCACTACTCCTTAAACACTACTCGTTTCATTATAATTTCCATTGCATCTAACCTTAGTTTTGTTTTTTGCAGTTTTAGCACTTAAGTCCTCTGAGGATGAACAACAGACTTTTTCCTTCTCTTTAGCTGTTTGTAAATTTTTGTCAGTCTTTTCAGGACAGCAAGCCCAGTTTGTTCAGCCTTTCCTCTTAAGCCATTTTTTCCAAACCTATGATCATTCTTCAGTATTCTGCCTGTGGGCATGCTTCAGGTAGTCATTCCTGTTTTGAAATGCAATGCCCCAATCTGAGCAGGTACTCCAGCAGGTAAAGTCGAGTGGAAAGATTTACTTTGTGCATCTCACAAGCTGTACCTCTCCTCATACATTGCTGTAAAAAGATTGTCTTCTTCCCAACAGTGTCATGGAACAGTTGTCATGTGTCCATTGCTGATGTACAGATTGCCTTCCCTGTAGCCAGGTATTCCCTGACTTGCACTGATATACCTAATTGTTCCTGCTGAGGTATAGAACATTATACTTCTCACAAGCAGAACATGCACTAACTGTTTTCAGCCTATTCTCCAGTTTGCCAAGATAGTTTGAAATCCTGCCTCCAACATACTTAAAGTCCCTCCCAGCTGAGTGCTATTTAACCACCTTTTTTTTTCCCTATCCTTCAGTTCATTAAGAAAAATATTCAGTAATGCCACAGCTAGGACACTTCCCTGTGGAATATCATTGAATGCATGCATCTCTGTTTAATTATGATGAGCCATGTATGTTTTCTTTCTGAGTAGCCTTTTCCAACCATTTCTAGAGCCTCCTAATATTTCCACCTTGTTTAAAAGAATTTCACATGAAATCAAAGTCAAACTTACTTAAGTAAAGCAATATGACAGCTACTGTTTTTTCTCTATCCCCAAAGGCCATTATGCTGTCACAGAAGGAAATTAGATTGGTTTGATGGGGCTCCTTCCTGACAAATCCATGCTGTCTGTTCTTCATCATCTTGTTTTTTCTAAGTATTTACAAGTAGTTTGATTATTTATTCTGTTACAGTTCTGGGAATTGAAGCTAAGCTGTTGGGTTTATAGGTCTGTGGCTCCTCCTGTTTATTGTTTGCCATTTTGCAGTCTTCTGGTAACTCACTGTATCCCAGGGGACCTCCAAGATAAATGCCAACAGCTCATCCAGCAGCTCTTCAAGAACAGTCAGACCAAGCTGAAAATGTCTGATTTACCAAGGTATTCTCTAATCCTTTTCTTTCCTGATTAGAGATTGATGTCTCAGCATCTCTAGCTGGTATTAATTATGAGAGCTAATTGATGTTTAATGAAATGATGATGCAAAAAAAGGCCTTCCAAATTTCAGCTTTCCAGCTGACATCCCTAAGCAAGGTCCCAGTTTCACTGAGTAGTAGACTGACACTTTTGTTGGTTTTCTTCTTCTATTAAAATACTTATAGGACACTTTCTTGTTAATCTTGATGGCCTTTGTGAATTGCATCTGACTGTGGCCTTGTCTTTCCTGACTTTGAAAATATCAGCTCATACTGTACTTTTTACCTGTCCTTAACAGACTGACCTGGTGCTTTTAAACTGTCTTGAATTTAAGGTACAGGATGTGTTCAGGGCATAGTCAAATCCATCTTCTAGCTACGTTTGCTATCTTATCTCCACCCACAGGATGATTTGTGTTTCTGACATTACTATTTTTTCTCTAAGGAAATGTCACTCTTCACTACCCTTTTCCTTTAGACCGGCATTCCTAGGGATCTGTAGTCACATCTCTGGGTGTGCTGGAAATTGCTTTCCCGAATGCCATTGGTTTTTATTTGCTGTTCCCACTTTCCTAAGCCAAAGATTGTGAACTCTGTTGTAGTCCCTGTTGGCTTTGTTTGGGTAGGAAGAAAATGCAAAGGTACAAACATCCACGTTTAAACTAGGCTATTCAGATTTTGGAGATAGGCTGATTTGCAGTGGCATTCCTCAGCCTACCTTCATCCTTAATGAGTTCAAGGGTAAAAATCACTGGTTCGAGCATTAAGGTGTGGTGGCCCAGTCAGTGAGAGCAGTGGGTCTGAAACTGTGAAAAGCAGAGGGATTACACCCCTAGAAGTGCTGTGCATACCACACCGTGACTACTGTGAATGTCGGCTACCTTTCCTCTTCTCTGCCTTCAAACCCCTGAGTATCATGGAAGCAGTAATTCACTGCCATCAAGCCTTTTTTAAAAGAAAAGCAAAAATCATTAGTTGTCTCTTCGATCTTTTACCAATTAGAGAAGTTAACTTAAATTGTCTGTATCCAAAAATAGTACAAGCTTGCTTTGAAATTTTAGGAAATGTGTAACTGTAATAATTTAAAAATAGGCTTTGAAATTTCATTTTCTCTTTTGGCAATGTTGGTTGCCATGGAGTTCAAGTAATAGGTTGTGATGTTTAACACTGAATTAATTACTACTTCTCACTCACAGAGAACATCTAATTATACATATTCATGAAGAACAGTGTTTGGCATTCCTGAGGGAGAAAGTATCTTTTTTAATACTGTATATACATACTTTTGGAAACAGATGGGGTCTATTAAATGCATAATCTTATAGCACTTTTTCCCAGGGTTTTTAATTGTTTCCTAATTTAACAAAATTTGGAGTTTTAAATATTGCCTTAAAATAAACTCCCTGTATTAAGAATATTTACATTTGATGAGTACAGGCATTTACTTTTAAAGTACTAAAAGTTTAAATGGACATATAGGTGAATGAATTCATAGGACAACATACACTTTTTTTTTCTCAGGCAAAACAGGACTACAGTGATTACTTAGACAGCAATTTGGCCCCGATGTTCAGCAGTCCTTGCTCTGTTGTGGTCAGAGCAGCTAAATTAATTGGCACTGATTATAGATGTAGGCCTGTCTGCAACGAGGGTGTTGTGCACTTCTAACCTTGCAGAGCTCTTGCACTTGGCTCTCTCTAGCTTCATGGTAGCTTCACAAACCAGAACAGCCCTTGGCATAAAGACTCACAAACCTAGATCTTCATTTAGTGGGACTTCGGCTCCTGCCTGTGTGTATGGCTTTGGGTCTCTGTTCAGGAAGACATCTGTGCTCAAAAAGATCTTTCTGCTGAGCACATTCTTTAGTGCTGTCATGAGTGATAGTGCACTGATGAGAACCAAAAATGGTGCTGTTGGGCATAGACCATTCTTCCCTGTAGACAAGCTATTAGAGATGCTTTGGCTTTCAGAGACAGCTTCCTGGCTCTTCAAGAGTCACCATTACTTTCCTGAGCACCTCTGTGTAGGCAGTCTTATAGGGCCCCGTGAAAATATCTGTTATGATACAGTTAAAATACTTGGTTCTGACTACAAGCCGTTTTTATTATAAAACACACACCTAAGCTTAAGTAATATTTGCAGTACAATTTCTGGGGATCATCCAGTTTTGCACATAACTGTCTTGTGCTTCTAGAAACTGATCTTGTGTACTTGATGCCAGATCACATATTTCGAAGGAGGCATTCAATGCTGAACCTGTTTTCTCCTTAGCATATATAGTTGCTTCTTAGCATATATAGTTTATCTTCAATTATAAGTCATGTAAATGACAAGCAAGGTGGAGAATCCTTGCTGTCTTTATTTCAGCTGATTAAACCTTTTCAAGTTCTCCATAGAAAAGAATCTGATGCTTAGAGATAGATTTGTTGCTTTTAGATAGTAAATCGCATTCTAGGATGGACACTAGTATCTTTGGCTTTGGTGAGCTAAACTGAGAATCGTGCTAGACAAAACAAATGAATTATCTGCTTCTGTCTGATAAACATCTGCAGAAAGCTTTTGTCAAAACTGAACAACTAATATCAATTAGCTATCACTGTTGTTAACTAGAAAGGGTGAGGTGTTAAATCACCGGTGTCCTCTCATCCATCTCCAGTATATTCTGTTTTCTAAAAGTGATCAGCTGAGCTGTGCTTTTTTTAATGCAAAAACTCATAAAGTGGAGGTTGCATGAGTAACTGTCGTCTTCTTTCTATACAGCCTCACTCTTTCACATTCTGTCCATTGGTATATATCTAGTTGAAATTAATGAGATCTGTGCTGTCTTTCCTTACGCATCTAGTGGCAACAGCATGCTTACTGCAGTGATTTTCTTAAGACCAAGTACCTTTACTTTCCCACTTTCAAAACAGTAAGCCGGAAAACTACATTATCAAATAGTAAGGCAATAAACTTTATATGAACTTCAGCTAAGCAGGTAACAGAAAATGTTGGAGAGAAAGGTTGCCAGCAAGATTTCTAAATTCGGATCTCTTGCTTATGTGCAACAGGTGCAAGGAAGTAGTAATGTGGTATTTTACTTTCTTTGGGCAGTTAGTGTAATTCTGAGTTGATTTTACTCTTGCAAAGAAGGATTTGGTACCATGAAGCATTTTAACATACCAAGACCTGTTTCCTTTTCCCTTTTTCTGGCAGGCAAAAAATGTTGACAATAACATGGGTAAAAATGTCAAGAATGAAGTGATACATGAAAAATTTTGAAGGATGCTTACAAGTTTGCATGAAAATTTCTCTAAGAATTTTTTCAAGAGGGAAAAAAGTGAATAAATGTGTAATAAATTAGGCAATTAGTACCTTTAAAGTAACTACAGTAATTCAGGTGTTTGAACCAGCAATTGTCAACAGTGGGCAACCAGCTGTTGTTTTTTTTTTTCCCCCCATGATTTCCCATCAAAAAAAAAAAAAAAGAAAAAATGAGATTCAAGAACAAATGAGGTTTGCTAATCATCTTTTGTTGGCTGTATCTAATCCACTCTCTGCTTTTCTACTGGAATTTCTGATCCTTTGTGTCATCACTGCATGGGATGGTACTTGGAATTTGAGCTAGCGCAGAGTCTGGATTTGTTTACTTTTTTGTAGATTTGATACTTAAAATAATTCCGCTTCAGAACTGTTGCACTATTAGCAGTTTTCAGTGGTAATAATGGGCACCGTGCTATACTTTCTCTAGTCTTTTTCACACAGACTAATTTGCTGTCTATTCTTTGAGTGACAAAAATGAGGAAGAATCAGAAGTAGGAATAATAACAAGAGAGAATAAAGATGGTTACAATGGCGTGCTTCATTATGAAGGTTCTTGTAGGAGGAGTAGGATGTGTAACATGGGAAGCATTATGGTTTCCTTTTGTGGGTTAGTTCAGAGTATGTTTCATCATCTTGTTGCAAGGACTGTAGGACTGGGGAGATGAAACTTCAGTACTGCTGTGTATGATATTGAAATTAAACATGATGAGGGGCTGTGGTGGGTTGACCCTGGCTGGATGCCAGGTGCCCACCAAAGCCGCTCTATCACTCCCCTCCTCAGCTGGACAGGGGAGAGAAAACATAACGAAAGACTCCTGGGTTGAGATAAGGGGAGGGAGGGATCACTCACCAATTACCATCATGAGCAAAACAGACTCAACTTGGGGAAAAATAATTTAATTTATTACCAATCAAATCAGAGTAGGATAATAAGAAATAAAACCAAATCTTAAAAACACCTTCCTCCTGCCCCTCCCTTCTTCCCGGGCTCAACTTCACTCCCGATTTTCTCTACCTCTTCCTGTGCTGAGCGGCACAGAGGTTCGGGGAATGGGGGTTGTGATCAGTTCATCACACGTTGTCTCTGCTGCTCTTTCCTCCTCTTCCCCTGATCCAGCGTGGGGTCCCTCCCACGGGACACAGCCCTCCACGAGCCCATGTGAGTCTTTCCCACGGGCTGCAGTTCTTCACATGGGTCCCTTCCACGGGGTGCAGTCCTTCAGGAACAGCCTGCTCCAGCGTGGGTCCCCCACAGGGTCACAAGTCCTGCCAGAAAACCTGCTCCAGCGTTGGCTCCTCTCTCCATGGGTCCACATTTCCTGCCAGGAGCCTGCTCCAGCACGGGCTTCCCATGGGGTCACAGCCTCCTTTGGGTATCCACCTGCTCTGGTGTGGGGTGCTCCACGGGCTCCAGGTGGATATCTGCTCCACTGTTAACCTCCATGGGCTGCAGAGGAATCTCTGTTCTGGCGCCTGGAGTATCTCCTCCCCCTCCTTCTTCACTGACCTTGGTGTCTGCAGAGTTGTTTCTCTCACATATTCTCACTCCTCTCTCTGGCTGCAATTGCTGTTGCAGCAGCAACCTTTTCCCCTTCTTAAATGTGTTATCACAGAGGCACTACCACCGTTGCTGATGGGCTCGGCCTTGGCTAGCAGCAGGTCCATCTTGGAGCTGGCTGGCATTGGGTCTGGCAGACTTAGGGGAAGCTTCCAGCAGCTTCTCACAGAAGCCACCCCTGTAGCCCCCCTGCTACCAAAACCTTGCCACACAAACCCAGTACAGAGGCACTGGTACAGTTTTACTAATAACTCATGAGCTTCTGAGAAATACAATGTTCTGTTTTGCTCAGGCAAAGAAGCTATACCTACCCTCCAGAAATTGAGGGAAGATCCTACAAACTCCTGCTAATCTGGTTACCATGTTCAAATCACAACTTTTACACTGCTTTGTAACCAGTAAGCAGCACCATTGTCTCCAAAGATGGCTTGGATCATCACAGTATGTGGTTCAAACAATTAATATAAAATTGAGTTCTGACCCTGCTGATCTCAGGATTTCTCATCTCTTGCCATTGCACTGAGTGCCTCTTGTCTTGCACTGAGTGCATTACACTGTCTGTTGCCATTGCAGTTCTAAGGTCATGCATTGTTGGTATCTGTTGTCCTGAAAAAAAAACAACTGTGAAAGAGTTGTACATTTTTGATCTGGTCTTGCTTCTGTGAAAAAATGTATGCCAAGTTTGCTTTCATGAGACTCACTAGGAATCATATCATAGCAGGCATTTCCTTCTTTCAGATTCCAAAGCTCTGCTCTCTCTGTATTGACACTCTAGGAAGAAAGCTGTGTTTCAGCTCCTCTTCCTTCTTGGGGTCATGATATGTAAGTATTTCCGTGGATGTCCCAGGCTTTCTGCCCTTTCTGGGTTTCAGTGTTGTTTTCTGGCGTAAGTGTTCACATACACAATTCCACCAAAGCAAAACCCAGTTTTCACCTTTTCTTTCATTCAGAGAAACTCCATCCACCTTCACATTGCTGCTCCTGCACGCAGGCTCTGCTTTTGTGTGGTGGCTCCTATTGTTCAAACTTGTACTATTCAAAAAGGAGTTTAACATCTCCTCAGACTTAACAGCTATTGTGCCACAACTTTAACAATGTTTTCTCAACTGCTGGTCCACCATGGTACAAGCCACTGAAATGAAGTTTAATGGAAATGAAAGGGTTCAAATAGGAGGGCCATTTGGAAGTGTCACCGTTTCCCCAGGAAGAGAGTTGCCAACAGTTCAGTTGATTACACACCATATACCTAATGAGGATGGCCTTGGCCAGCTCTAATTTTTGACAGCAAGGAAGCTGATGTTGAAGGTGTGGCATGGCAATAGCTGTGTGCATGGAGCTGCTGCAGGAGTTGGGTGGTAGGGCATGACATCCCTATGGGATGACATAACATCTTTTCTCTCTCATAGGGAGTTCCAGGAACTGTCCCCCTTTGGGTAGCTTTCAAGGAGTTGCTGGCTTTGAGGATAATTGGCAACAAAATCTGCATTTTAGCTCCTCGGTCTGATCTGTGTTATTCTTGTTTCTTTATTAACAGGGGATTTAGATGCATCTACATATTGATATGATTCTTGCGCATAATTTTTTACACTTTAAGATACCTAAAGCCTGCACCAACTTTATCGAGCTCCTTTCAATCATAGAGATTAATATACACTGTAAAACTACCCTGATCTTATTAATATTTTAAGGTGATGTCAGATTTCAAATTAAATCTCACTTGGCTGTGTTAAAAAGAATGGAATTCAGCCAACCTGAAAGTTGTCATTAGTTTCCAAAATGCTTTTAGGAAGACAAATATATGGTAGAAAACAAAACGTGTAATTAGAAGAGGAGCTCTGAAGAAGAGTTGTAGTTAATATTTAAACCCATAAGTAGTATAGTAACAGCATTTTCTGCCAAGAACATACTTTTATTGCATTTTAATGCAATTAAAATTACATCACAGTCTGCTAATTTCCTTCCAGTTCTGTACCCTTAAAAGCAAGAGTAAATCCTGCTGATGAATGTTTGTAAAGGGAGATCTTTATGTGACAAGTATTATGTGAGAAGCGCAAAGTTACACAAAATGATGGGTTGTGCTACCCTGTGCAATTTTTCTTTTTGCCCACTTTTCTCTCCTTTACCCTAGTGTTAGTCAACTGGAAGCCTTACTACTGATTAAAAAAGACACTGCAGATAATAAACAATCTTGAAGTTCTTGATTAAAAAAGTCACTGCAGATAATAAACAGTCTCTCTCTTAAGGGGGATCACATAGCTTTGTATGGGGTTTTTTGTACAGTGCAATGCTCCAGGAATCATATAAATGGTAGCACAAGAGCACAGTATTCAGAATAATGCAGCCTTTGGAACTGCCTCCGATTAGGCTGGTGGGGCTCAAAATGGCAGTCTTGTTTCAGATAAGCTTTTTGCTCCTCTCAAAGTGAATGTGTTACGATTCACATTAAAAAGTTATGGTTCAGATTGACATTTTCCTCAGATGGGATTTGCCGTAAGCCTTGGACCCTGGAAGTCCCAGGATTCTTTGGAGCTCTGAGCTTGCGTGGTAGGTCCCCACCTGGAGGCCTTCAGCTCCAAAGTACTGTGGCTGGCAGTAGACCTAGTTTTTAAGGTAATTTCAGGATAGAACTTTTTTGTTTTGCTTTGGTTTTTAATGATGTTCAGAGTGAAATGAATATGGCAATTTCTAGTGCCAAAACACCATGCTGGACCTTTGCTCACTCTACTTGAATTGTACTGTAAAATTCAGAGGCGTCCCCACTTTATCCATCCACAGGACCTTTCAACCTTTTCTGAATTGCTTTCTTACTATTTTTACTGTTCCCAAATATTGCTGTAATCAGACATTCTTTAAGAGAAACTTTTTTGTTGTTTCTGAACTCTCCAAATGTTTCCTGATGCTCTTTAGCTCCACTTATCACCTGCGTGATAGTTCGCTACCCACCAGTTTGTTTATTAACTCTTGCATTCCTAGTAGCAGTTGCAGAATAAGCATTTCTTTTCGTACCGGATTGACTTAAATGGTATCTTGGAGAAAGTACAGTTCAGGGAGTGGCTCTCCAATGGCATTTGGCTTCTCCTCTCATTTTGCCACTAGCCAACTGTAAGAGCTGGGATAATTTCCTCCTTTTCCCTATCTTCTGGTACATAGCAGCAGCTGCCAGTTCTGTCCAACTCACCCGTAGTGTGGAGACATACAGGTTTAAGACAGATTGGATTAAGAAGCGATGTAGCCACCCAAGTCAATAAGCCCCACTGCATCAGCGTGACACTATGGATTTCAGATCTGAACTGGTGTATCTATACACATCTCAGATTGGGTACTCAGATTGGGTAGATTGGAGGGCGGGGAGCAGGGTTGGTCTCTGTACTGAACTCATTTTCCAGTGTAAATGAGACCCATTTTTCAATCCTACTCTCTCTGACAGCTCTTCTGGCTTAGCAGCAATAGCTTTAATCTGCGAGGGATGACAGTGACTTCAGCACACGCTAGCAACTCAGACCTGTCCTTGAATCTCTTCTCCATTACGCTGGTTGTGGCTGCAGGTACAGCTCGCTCCATTGCGGTCAGATCCGCTCTCTCTTCCGCTCAGACAGATAACTGGCCCTCGCCCACCTGCCTTGGCTTGCCAAGCTCTGTGACCTGAAGGGGGGGGAAAAGGAACTGGTAGGATCCCACACTGTAGAAGTTTGTGGAAATCAGTACCCTGCACAGGCTACGCTTCTCCATAGCTTCTCTGACCCTTTGGGAACTTGGAAACTCTTTAATGGTAATGAACCTTGCGTGATCATTGCACGCTTTGTTTGAACACTCAGTGCTGCAGTTAATGGGTTAGGGAAGGTCTCCTGACCAGGGCCTGGCACTGAGTCCTTTAAATCAAGGTAGTCTTTGAGAGCCTAAGATAAGAGATTTGGCTCTTGAGGTATGCTGTATTTGCTCGTGTAGGGGCTGTATATCCTTCCCCGTCCTGTGGATATGTTGTCTTAAAACAAAGTCGCAACCAGGCTTGCCTGTTCTTGAAATCGCCAGTGATCTACGGCTTGCTACCAATCAGGGAACATCCACTAAATGTGCTAATACAGTATTTAAATTATTGAGTACTAAAAAGTACCAGCTTAGAGAGCCTCTGTGACATGAGACAGAAGTTTCTCTGAACTGGCTTTATTAGACTTTAATGGAACAGCAGGTGTCACACAGAATAATGCATATGGTCCATTTGCTTGGAAACGTTGTCCAGGCTTTTCTGTGTTTTATTTCTGTGGCAAGACTGCAATTTCTGCAGCTCCACCTCCCTGCCTTCAGGTTTGAGAATATGATATCAGCATCTCTTTGAGTTTTGGGTCATCCAGCAGGTACTCAGTGCAACTGACAGCTCTAGGAAAAGATGGAATAAATATTTCATCTTTCATTTATTAAAAAATAATGTAGTTTGTAACAGGGCTCTGGCAGATGCTCAGCCATGCCTGAATCAAATCTCTGATTCCAAATAAGACTTTTTTGATCCGTTTGATTTGGCTTTTGAGAAGAGAGCAGCTCAGAGAAAATCAGGAGCATCTGTTCTGCACATCTGGCCCAAACTCACACTCTAGAAATATTTCAGAGGCTTTTGTTTGGGATCAGAGATCTCTTTCAGGGTATGCATTTTTTGATACATCCCTGCTCTAGCTTTCTGCAGTATGTGATTTATGGCATCTCTGCAAGCACAGTTTTACCAGGTTCTTAGGCTAGAGGTTATTTGAAGGAAAAAAGCTTGCAAAGAACTATAAAATTATGAAACTGATTTCATTTAAATCTGAATGACAATACCTCATGTTTATATAATGCAGGTTTTTAACTATTTAACTCATTGCTAGTGATATTAATAGAAATAGTTTTCCATAGCTACTGCTTATGTGAGCTGCCTGTAAATAACATGTAAGCCAAACTGTATTTATTTAGAAGAGAAATCTGTTTCAGCTGATCAGCTATATTTAATAAAATGCTGTAATATGCACTAAGTTTTAAATGCTGGTTTTTAAACCACACTGATTTCATTTGGACTTAACTAATATTTCATTTGGACTTAAGTATATTATTACTGGGACTTACTTGTATTATTGAGCATGTGTCTGACCGCTTTGCTGAGGAAAGAGTCACTAAAATGCGACTTAGAAGCCTGGTTTAACTGGGGCGTAAGCAGAGGCTGATTTATATTTATATGGGATTTTAGAGTGGTTTCTTTTTTGATTTCAGGCTACAGTCTTAACAAAATCTAAGGAACTGAAAGCTACAGTTACTTGCTCATTTTTACACAATCTTTGATTCAAGTACTTAAAGGCTGTTGGGAAGCACATGCTATGAAAGCCTAGCAGATAAGTTACACAGCATAAATTTTGTAAGTGAGTATCCTTTAAGAAAACTGCAAAAGCAAAATGATAAGGGAATGAATGCACATGAAATCTTTGAGGATCTTTCCGGGGCACCTCAGAGACAATTATTATTAAAACCAACCAAACAAGATCAATCTAAATTCAAAATGTGACCTGGCTGAACCTTTTATAGTTTGATCTCATTTGTACTCAGTGGTGCCTTGAGAGAGAAGACGCTAAATTCTGTCTTCCTGTATAAAGCACTAATCCAGATTTTCATTACGCAGTTTGAATGGGGCTGATTTTATCTCTTTATCCTTGTGGATTTCTTTTTTCCAGCATTGACCAGAATTTCTTCAGGACTTAGCACGTGCATCTGTCCGCTTTTTTTTGCTAAATCGAAGTGAAATGCTGTGCTTTGTCTACTCCTATGGAGTCCGTGCTCTACAACTAGGGCAGCAGACCTCTGAGAGCATAGCCCCTTGGCAGAGATGCAAAGCAGACCTACCAAAGGTGGTTTTCTGCTGCTGTATGTACACTTCCTCTTCCTAAGATGTGTACCAAAATGACAACAGCTCTTTCTTGAATATACCTAGAAGGGGCTTTTTGGGTTTAAAAGTAGTGTGATTTTTTCAACATGGAGCTGGCAACCATCCCAACCAAACCCCTAAGAATACAGGCTGAACTGAAGAATAATTCATCTTAGATTTAAATAATGCCTTTTCCCTCAAGTTCTTTTCATAAAGAATTTAAGTATGTATTTAAACCTCCTGGGTATCAGTTGGGCTTGAGTATATACTGTGCAGGATTGGGACAGACTTAAGGGTGTGCTTGAGACTGAACTTGCTTGAATAAAGTCCTTGCATGCTGCAATCCTGTAACGTTTTATTAATCAGATTATATACTGTGGTATGGGCATAAATTTTCTAGTGGATTTGAGGTCTATTGTAGTAAATTAAATTGCAGTTTAATTTTTGTGGAAGGATGATGATACGATAAGCCCACTAGACTTTCCTGATACAGAAACACTGAGGGCTGGCTCACAGAAATTGAAGAATGCAAATATAGGATCAGCTAGTTTAGGTGTCCTGAGTATCCCTGTTATTACACTAAAGACTCTATGAGTAGGGAATTTGCTCTTCTGAATTACACCTTCAGTGCTTAACGTACATGCAGCAAATACTCCACTAAGTGTAAATAATGGAAGGAAATTATCCTCATGGAGTTGTGTGATGTTTTGTCCTTTTTTCTAATTGGAAGAGAGGTAAGGAGAGAAATGGTTCTCACATTTTAAAGAAAGGACATAAAAGTAAATTAGAACAAATACAATTTAGATGATTTTTTCTCCTTGTTGTATTATCTGTTGAGGGCTCGGCTCAGAAGACTTGTCAGAAGGAGTTTCTGCTACTTTTCTGACAATCTTCCTGTTGATCAAGAGGGTTGTCAGGAGGCATTTGTGTCAGAAGACCAAAGCTGTTTGCAAACACCTGTGGTGCGGTATCTTCTTGTCTGTCAGTTGAAAAATATCAGTGAGCGTGCTTAAAATGTACACAGAATTACTGTCCATGTTAAAAGTCAGAAAGCAGGCAATTTAGAAATGTTCTCTTGTTGCTAAACTAGATCGTACACAAAAGAAAGTGTAACCATTTTGCATTTCTCTTCATGACTGACACTTACTATTCTGCAGGTTTTCGGCAAGTCTCTCAGTTCAGTGCGAAGTGTCTCTTAGGTGTGTGCTTCTGCTGTAGCGATCTTTTTTTGGTAAGAAGTGGGACTCTTCCTTTTAAAAATAGCATTGTGCAGGTGTAGAGGAACTTAATGGAGAAAGATGTGTGAAGAAAGTACTGTGTTTATGTATGTATCAGCCAGCTGAGAAATCACTTGAATAGAAGAGACTGCAAAGCCTCATTTCATTTTCTATTACATTTCTATTTTTAATCTTCTGTTTATTCTCCTGAAAGAGAACTAAGAAGTAATGTCATGTGAGACTTCATTAGACAGCGGTAAGCATTTTTTCTTACCTTTGGGGTTGTCTTTGGTGTGAACCATTAACCTTTGGCAGTTGCACTTACTTTCAGCCCAACACCAGGTACACATGACTTCCTAGATTTCAAAGAAACAGGTAACCAAAGTGTGAATTCTCTGTAAGTATGCACACACTGTTAATGTGTGTACACACATACATGCACAAGTTTGTAGAGAATTCACAGTTAGGCTACCAAGTGTTTTAATGCTAAATGGCCACCTGTGCATGTCCTTTATATCCATGCATGCATACGGACACGCAGTAAAAAAAACCAAACCGCACAGCTAAGGCAGGTCATTTATTTTTGTGTACTGAGAGTTTGCAACAGGGAGTGGCAAAAAGCACCTTCTGAATTTTATAACCCCATCTCACTGCCCCTCCTCTTTCAAGCCCTTCCTTGAATTCACATACTATAAATATACTGTTCATGAATTGTATATTTCCTTGCCTTGGATTATATAGAGGTTGTTGTGTGGGGTTTTTTTTTCATTCTGTCTATTCATGTCTGTATTTGGCTGGCATTGTGCCTTTTCACAGTTAGTTTGCCTGCAGTGGATGCCATATGATGATGGATTTAGCCACCTGTGTAGCACTGCAAGTGATATTGCTATAACATATGTTTGCTCTTCACCCCAGCAAAGCCATTTCAAGGCAAAGCAGTGTCAGTAGGGAATGAACACAGTCCAGATTCACATAATCAGTGTTTTGCCTGAGTAGCTCTATCACCAAACAGCTCCTAGGGGGTACAGCTAACATTGCCCCTTGGCTGACAAAGCCTGTGCAAACCCAGACAACATCCTAAGTGAAGTAACTTATTGGCAAAGAACAGTTTTGTTGAAAGAACTTTATTTGGTGGGACTTGGTGATCCATCTGTGTTACTCAGGAGTGACAACTGATATGACTAAATCAGCACAAGCTCAGGGCAGAGAGCTGTCACCAAAGGGTCAAGGGAGGAAAGTCTGAGACAAGAACCAAAACTTCCAGAAAGGCAGATTTTTTTTTCCCAGAATGGTTTGAATAGCTCTTTAAGTATGTCTCTCAAGCTAGGTACACCAACACTGTTGTCCCCTTGACAAAATAAACAGTCATACAGGAATCTAGACCAAGCTGGAAACAGCCACCAGCAGCATCCAGCAGTAGCACTTTGTGACACCAATGTATGTGCTCCTCCAGTGGCAAGAAAAAACTGTGTGCATAGGGAAGGCAGCGATAACAAGGGCAGAGATGCCGAGTGGTGAGAAGGATGGCTAACAGTAGCTGAGCTTGACCATTGCTTGCAACCATACATTTATATGGGACTAGGGTTAATAATGAGGTCCAAGTCTGGAGGCAGTAATAAGGTCTGGAGGCAGTATGTGTGCCAGAGTCAGGTATGTATGGCGGGGTCTGTGACACTGCCATAGCTCACCCATGCTTGTCAGCTCTGTAGGTGGGTAACACCATAATATAGACACTGGAACAAATTTGCAAAGCCAGAAGAAGATTTGAATGCTCAGCAACATTTGGTGTCTTGATTTCTTGAGTGACCTGGTCCCACCACACCATTACTCCAGGGGACTGAGAATAAACTGTTGCGCAGTTTTAGGAAAAGGCTCAGGCTGTTGGAAATATCTCCAACAAAACTGAGATGAAGTATGTTTGTTCTTGCATAACCTCATGGACGCATCATGCATGTGATGTGTATTATTGGAGTGCTCCGTGAACCAGCTCACACAGGTAGAAATGAGAGGCCACACCTGGCTGTAGATGTATTTGAAGCTAGGCCAGGAACTACTTTATGTGCCAAGCCCATGGCACCTCTTCTCGCTGATGGAAACATGCGCATTATCCTGCCAATAAAGTATTCGCCCTGAGAGGAAGAAACCTGCGGGCCACTGCTCTTCCTGGTGACTCCACTGAAGCCTTTTGAGTAAGAGGCTCTGTTCATTTGTAAATGCGGTGACATTTTGAGCTTTTGTACAGCAAACAGAAGCTCCCTGGGAGGCTCATGGCTGAATGATTTCTTCCTAGAGAGCAGTAAATGAGGTTAAATCAATTTCCTTCTGCAACAGGAGGGGGACGGAAGGAGAGGAAATAACATTTTTCCCTTTAGCTCTCAGAGAAAAGTAGCTTTATTTACAGAACTTTTCATTATATTTCCCCTTTTAGTTTCTCCTAATCATTCACATTTCCAAAACTGGGAAATCTTTTGTCTTGGGCACAAAATCTTGAAATCTTTAGTAATAAATATGACACTGGCTTATTAAGATTCTAAATACCAAGAATATTTCTTTTGTGTTAAACCCCTGTTACTGTTATGGAAAAATCAGTAATCAGTACTTAGAAGTTTGGCAACACACTGATATTTAATGTCTCTTATAACTGTCAGATATGTGAAATATTTCTGACAGCTGATGGAAACACCGTGGGAGTCAGGTAATACCTCTGCTAGATTGGACGAGTGAGGAAAAATGCCTCTCTCATGCTCTCCCTGTCACCCTGCCTTTGGTTCCTTGAAGCTAAGGAGGTTTATTTGTATTTTGTTACCTTGCTGTCCTTTGTGTTCGGATGTGACGGGATGGGAGGAGAGGAGAATCCCATGGAGCCATAATCTCACTTCAGATGCGGGGGTGCACGCATGGGTGGTGATGGTGGACTGGGCAGCTTGCTATTTCTGTGTATTTCTCCTCCCTCAGCATGGGATAAATAAGATGCGAATAGCACTGAGAGATGAATAATTGCGTGGAAAACAATAGGTGAAAGGTTTTGAGCCCCCTGAGAAATCTTGGCTTTGGCCCCCTCTGTGTTTTGGTTACTTCTTAAATATTGTCTAAGCTGATGTCTCTGAACAATTTTGAAAATTCCTGGAAATCTTTCAAGGTGGGATGGTAGCACACTTGAATGATAAAGAGCAGTATCTGGAGCTCTGTTGGCATCTCAAATACATTTCTGATTAAAATGTAAATGCGTCAGGTGAAATGAGCCTGGGAAGAGCAGCTAACCTGCACTGTGTAAGGGGACTGCAGTGAGATTTATCCGTGTAAGAAAGAATGTAGATTTGGAGAGAAATATTAAAGAAGGAAAAAACTCCATGAGCATAGTTTGGTTCAGAGGTACTGAAAACTTCCTCCTTTGATTGAAGTGCTCAAGTCCTTTGCAAATATGACTAAAGTACCTATTTCTAAAAGCATATAAATAAAATTTATGTACATATATTTTTAAAGAAGTTGTGTAAAAAAACTTTCAGTTGTCATTTGATAAATACAGACTAGAAAATATCAGTTGCTTTCAGTAGCTCCCTAGCCCAATAACCACGTAAACATGAGTTATACTGAGCTGTCCTCATTTTTCTTAAAGCAGCCTTGTATTCCATATTCCATTTTCTTAAAGCTTCCTGAGAGATTCAGTTTTTTTATTTCTATCAGGCTAAGTAGTGGAGGATTTTTTCCCTTACAATGATGAGCATTTTGTTGCCCATGTAGTATTGCATTACACAGGATTTCCTCCTCATTTACCAGGAACAGTCCAATGGAAGAAATTCTTAGAGCGATAGTATTTGGAGTCAGGAGGAAGGTAAAGTAAGGACAGATCCCCTCAGAGTTGCTCTTTAGTTCTAATGACTCTTGCTTATTATTTCACAATGTACTCATGTATGTCTTACGTTACTGGAGGCAAAATTCTCCATGTGAATGGGATAGTTCTGTTGCAGAGGAATCAGAAGTTTACAGTAGCTACACCACGCATTTCCTGAGGTGTAGCTTTTCCAGGAGTGTTTTATAACTCTAGAGCAATTCTGGCTTTTGTTTGAATTACTTCATCTAAAGCTAAACATCCCATTTAAATCTGTCAGTGTCTCTCAATGCCCATGATGCTCATGGTGTTCACATCTAGATTTAGGTCCGTTTCTTTCCCTAACTGATGATATGCATCAGAGTAAATCATTGTGGCTAAATGACTTCTGCAAATATTTTTTTTATCATCATCCTTGAAGATTAATGAGGGGAAGGAGCAATATTTTATAATTTGTTGACATGAACTTTATGATTGTATGCTTAATATGTGCATGATGGGCTTATTTTCCCCTTACACTGTGAGACAAGACATTACTCTTAAAGCAGAAAAAGGAATCTTAACATAAGATTGAATAGAAAGGTCCTTGTGTTAGCAAAGTCAACACAGAGATAGCTATTTAAAATGTAAACCAAACCAAATGGTCTTGTTTTTAGTGCAAGTGGGGTACGCATCCACTGAACACTAAGGAGGTTTATGGTTTACTACCACTTCTTTAGGACGGACAGTCATCATCTGCTTTTGAGCATGTTACTGAGCAGTGATGTGGATTTGTTTTGGTATCTTACAATGCCACCCTTCCCCTGATGTAATTCCTTCATATTATGTGGACACTTACTGAAGTACATGTGTATCCAAGCAATAGGATGCTCCAAGCATAGAGAAAAAATGGGAAGAAAATTTCAATGTTTAGATGCAATGTTGGTAAACAGTGTGTATAATTAGCAAGTGTTTTATTGGATCGCTAATACCACTTCTGTTAGCAGTTGTTCAGGAAAACAGATTTCAGAGCAGATTCTACATGTGTGAAAATCTAGAGACACATCTAAATATGCTTCTATGTGCATATGGATTTACAGCAGCATTTCTGCCTCTCCTGAATTCTCTCTGCTGTTACTTCTTTGTGAGAAGTAAAGCCTGTGGTGGAAGTGTGTTCAAGTGTAGATCTGCAGTTTAGAAGGATGGGGTGGACAGTCTTCCTCCCTAGCGTCAGTGCACGTCCTTCTGTCTCTGGGCTGCCTGGAGCCCTGTTGAGCAGTCACGATTTGATGGGACATGCTCGGATTCTGCCTTCCTTTCTCCAAAGAGAGTTAGCTACGGTTGGCTACCACAGCCTTATGCCAATGACAGATCCTACAAAAAATGACCAGTATCTGACCAAAGGTCTACCTAGTTCAGCTGCTTGTCTCCTACAGTGGCCAGTGATGGGTTGCATGGAGAAAGGTACTGGAAACAAGGCAAGTATTGGCTATTGCTTTCTTTTGTATAGCTTCTCAGCATTTGTCAGTCAGAGACTTACAGGCCCCTTAAGTGAGAGTCTGGATTTTTTGATGAGAACTGGCTTACAGCTACTCAGCTTGGAGCACAGGTAAAGGAGCCCAGGTCTTTGTGGCCTCCAGTACAGGCTGCCCAATAATCTGGTCCTCTGTTTCACATGAAACTCTTCCATGAGTTGCGTGTGGTTGAGTTTTGGGGAAGCAGGTGGGGATAGTAGTGTGTGCACACAGTTTGGAAGTGATATGAAGTAAAAATGTGTTAAGTTGTAAATAGAGGTGTTGACGATATGGTTGGCAATAACAGATGTACTTGACAGAAGGTGTGGGTAGCTGTTTAGTGCTCAGGAGGAGAGCACTCAGCCCCCCTGCTCTTCAGGAGTTTTATGAAACACTGTGAAACCCAGTGCGTGTTTGAAAAGCACCTTCATCCTTTCAGCCAGCAGGACTGTATGTGCGGGAGAGCGTATACTGGATTGGATATGCGTTCGCTGAGCTACCTCTGTCATAATGTACATCTGCTATGAACAAGAGAACGCTGTACAATCCTGATGGTTTGTTTTTCTGTTTGTCACAGGATGCACCTAAAGCCTAAACAAGTCTTTTCTTGTAACTGATTGCTGCAGTGTCAGAGATATCATCTTGCTGCTTGTTGGCCACTTCTCCTAGTGCTGCTGAGAGCCTCCCAACCATATGTGCACTCCTGTACACGCTGCTTAAATTTTCCATATGCCACCTGACAAGCTTCCCATGGCACTTTATACCACCTTGAAATAACTCCCACTTCTTGTAACAAAATATATCATGTAGGAATATTTTGCCCTTCAGAACATTTCACAGAGACTTCAGACCTTCTCATGAGATGAGCAGTACCTTTCCAGAAAGATTTAGATTTTCAGATTGCTACAGTAGACAGTAAATAGTCTGCCACTATCACAAGCCAACAATACATTCTAGTCTTTTTGCCCCCTTAGATCTTCTAGCAGCTTTTTTCCGTGCTATATTTTTGGTATTGCTGTCTCCATAGGTAACTACAGAAGCAAAAAAGTCTCTCAGAAGAGACTACGTGGTGTCTAACATGGGGACTGTATTATTTTCTCATTTTTGTTGTTGTGACTCTATGGAGTTAAGATCAAGGTGGTCCCTTCCCTCTGAATCTCTAGCCTCTGGATGATTCACCATAGCAATCACCTGTGTGGCGTTTTATCCACAGAAATTGGAATTTAAGCACAGTTTCGACTTAAATTTTGAAATCTGGAGTGGACAGACCCTGTACAATTTTCCCTAATGCATCCAGGGCTTTGTCCAGGCATCACCAGCACAAGTTTGGATTTCAGTTTTAACCCAGGAACTTCTCAGCAATTGAGTAGCATGAGAAAAACACCCACTGCAGAAACTTGCTGATTATTTCTAGAGATGTTGGCTTTTTTTCCTTTCTTTTCATTCTGTGATTGGTTTTATAGCTGAGGAAAACTGTGCAAAGTATTCTTTCATTTGGAGCTTTTTACATAAGGTAGCTTCTAAAAAATAACTTTACCCAGGCCTTCCAAATTCTTTTTCTGAGACTAGCTGTTTACATAGCTATGTCACATTGTGAAAAGATCAGTGATATATTAAGAGTTTGGGTGTACAGTGCAGTGGGTTTATATTGCAGGGGGAAAAAATCCAAGATAATGCTCTGAGGAATTTGTAATTAGGTGGGGTTTTTTTGCCTTTGCCTTACAGTAATTCCATGCCGCATTACAATTAAGAAATTGCATTTAAAAATACAAGTGTTCCCCGCAGAAGATAAAGGAATGAAATCATTGCCCCTTTTCATTAAGGTGGATGTCTTGGTTAAGACAGATGCTAAAAGATATTCTGCATGATGCCAATTCCATGTAGGGTCTTACGGTATTTCTGGAATACAGGTGAGACATTTTTTAAGTTTTTTTAAAGGTTGAGATTAAAAATCCGGTTACCTCCATACGAAGTAGGAGCAGATGTCAAGAACCGTAACTTTCTGTTGCTGAGGAAATCTGTGGTGGTTTATCTGTGTTTTTGTCTTGTATAACTGAGTATGTTTATGGTAGTCCCTGTCCTGGTTTCGGCTGGGATAGGGTTAAATTTCTTCCTAGTGATGTGTTTTGGATTTAGTATGAGGTTATGATTTAGTATGAGGTTATTTAGTATGAGGTTAAACCACGACAGTCCCTCAATGAAATGCCACAAAAAGCAAGCTTGCTACGTCTTGGGGATGCCCAGGACTTTTTGAGTTTCTCTGCCTCATGGACTGTGCTAGTTGGAGTGCTGAAGCCAGGGGTTCACACATCCTGCCTCTCTGCAGTAGTTTTCACCCCAGATGATGTGTATCTGAAAATAAGCAACAGCAAAACTTTCCTGTTAGACTGAAAAATGCTTGAACATTTAGGAAAATATTTGTGCCATTGTGTGTAGCATTACTAACTGAAGGCCCAATTATAGTTATAGCAAGCAAAAATAAGCTTGATTTGAACTATTGAAATAATTGTTAGGTCTTTGTCATTTCAGAGAGGTTTTTAAAATTCCACCTAGCAATGACTAATTAAAACAGGACCCGTGTGCAATTTAAATAGCAATATTGTAACTGTTAGCAGCGATGACTTTTAAGAGTTACATTGCTACATAACTAAAGTATTATGAAGTGCTCCAATTCACAAAACACTTGGGTGCTTCATTACTTTTTTGCAGTCTAGTCATCCATTAAAACTGGGGAGACTTTTGCGCCTACATGAAAGGAGACGTGTAAATGCTTTATTGAATCAGGGTTAAACTAGCAGCACTACCTACTATTCCGTGAAAACTTAGTTTCTGATGAGCCTTGCAAAGTCTGGAAGATTTCGTATATACACTGATAAACAATTTTCCTAGAATAAATAGAGCAGCACATGAATAAAAAATGACATTTTTGGAAAAAAGATATGACAGCAAATCTGTTCTTGTAGTATTTGTGGAAACACTGAAAAGTTTAGCTATGATTGAAAACCATCTTTCTGCATTGTAGATTTGCATGGGTTCTGAATATTGATACATCAAGCATGGATTTACTGGCAGGGAAGCAGTATTAAATGGCTTTAGGCCAGATTATCACTGGTGTGTGTGATCTGCACTTCCACATCAGCTGACATGGGTGCAGCTGCACAGATGTCCTTCTTAAATCTTCCCACCCCTGTTACAGCAGTGCCTGTGGTAAAATTGTCTGCTGCTAAATTAGATTATAGGAACATCCCCACCATATCTTAGAAAAGCTAGTTCCTGCCTTGAAGAGTGTATGATTAGGAAGACAAGATACAGGCTAAACTGGGATGATGGGGAGAAACAAAGCAGCAGATTCCTTGGGTTTATCATTCATGTGTCTTGTTTTATGGTTTTCGATTCAAAGTGAGTTGGGTTTGGTTTTTTTTTTCATGAACAGTACATATACGTTTATTCATTTTGCAACGTTGTGGGTCCTGTCTATCTGATTCATCAAATCAGTTTGCTTCATGAGGATCACAGCTCATTGTCCCTAATGGGATCATGGCTGAAATGTTCTCTTCTGAGCTATCCTCTGTGTTTTGGTACACCTGTCCCTTAAAAATTTTGTGGCAGCAGCCTGTACAGCCATGTTTTCACGTAGTAGACTAACACTTAGGTTTCTCTGCAATATCTTTACATAGTTAATGGAAAAAACCCAGCCTTTTCTAATGCTGAGCTGGATTAGCAGAAGATTGCTCATCCCTGCACCAAAATTGATTCTGAAATTAAGATAAGTGATTTACATTCCAAAAGGCTCATTAACCATCAAACTGCTATGGATTAGATCACTAATGGGTTCCTGATGGTTGCATGCAACTTCCAGCAGATTTGTGGGTAGCTAGCATTAAATCCATTTGAATTATAATGAGGAGGCCCTAATACATAAACATTTATTAGCAGGACTCTGTAGCTATGACTGCCAGGTCTGTATTTTAATTTTCACTAATGGTTTCATGCACATCCTAGATATTGTTGCTCACAGGACCAAGTGGGATGCTATGCTTTGGCATTTTATGCCAGAGATTCAAACCCAGGATACCAAAATCTAAAAGCATGAAATCCTGGACTGAGTCCCTACATGTGACCCAACCAATCATGTCATTACAGCAGGGATTACAAAGGTTGACAAGGCCAACTTCACACATTTCAGGGCATCGCATCAACTTGCGAGATCATTAAAAAGGAAAGAGATTAAGAAAAATCAATGTTAACTCCATTTTAGTTGTTTGCTGTCATCCAGTTTTCAAATTACTAGACAATTCTTCTTATATTTCAGAACTTTTCCCAAAAACATGAAGAAAAGAACTTTAGTTAAGAAAACTGGTATTTTGTCATTTGGGATCTTTACAAGAGGTGCCAAAACTCATGATACGTGCAGCAAAATCAAGACAATTGACAACATTGGAAAGGATGGAGAGGGTTATTGCAACTAAGTTTTCAATGCATTTACCAATTCCCTGGCCTATCTTACTCTAATCACTCTCAGCAGCATCCCAGCACAACTTTGCGTAACTCCCAGGATAAATTCCATGCAATCCTCTTTGCTTTTCTTTCTTCTGTGCTCCCCATCACCTCGGAGCTGAATTCTCTTGTGGGAAAACCTCTAAGCTGGGTTGTGGCTGTCCCGCTACTCACTGATGTAGATGTGACCTTCAGAAGTGCTGAGCACTTACAGTCCTTGCTGGATTCAGTTGGAGCACTGGGAACACAGCAGCCTTAAAAATCAGACTGCATGTATCTCAATGGATAGACCCTGAATCAAAGATGCCTGAAATGAAAGGCCACTGTTGAATACATTTAGTCCTAAGAGATTTGCTTTGTACAAATGCAGCAAGTGATGTTAGAGACAAAATAAAATCTGCTAACTGGTAGAAATATGAAGCCATCCTTAACTATCAATAAAATAAAAGCAAAGGTAGAAAATTGAAGTAGACAAAGAAAAGAGGGGTAAAGACCGTAGGACTCAATCTCAATGAATAATTAATTGATTGAACTATTTTCTTCCTGTTTTCAACATGTCTAGATAAAGAAAGGCATTCTCCTTGAGCTGCTTCCTTCTGATTAAATAGAAGAGTTGTCCTATCAAAAAAGAACAGCAGGAATTTATTAGAAAAGGTAGCTCTTAATTTAAAACAAGTTAGTCTTCTGGAGATGCAGATTGTTTGAAGACCAGTTATGTCTCTATTGTGTCTCAATATTGACATGTTTTGTCATGGTTGGTATCTACTTCACCTGGTTCTATCCATTTGAAGCTGAAGAGAGCAGTGTGTCTGTGATAATAATTCTTTCATTCCACTGTCTTTTTATTCTGCAGGAATGGCAATAAGATAGCAGGATGAGCAATGTTCCACTCCTGATTGTATCATGGGAGCTTCATCCTACTGCTGTTGCTTTTCCCTAGGCTTTATTCCCCTCTAGCCATGCTAGCAATTCACCTGTCTTCTCCCCACTTCACGGTATGTCACTCTGCTAGACCACTTATGCCATTGCTTCAACCTGGCAGGACGCAGGTCCTGTTTTTGTGTCTCATTATGCAAGGAGAGTTGGCTCAATGTCCTGGGCTGAAGCAACACAGTGGGATGAGTCATTTAGTGTAGTATGTTTGTGTTTCAGGGCTGGCAACTGGAGTTCCAAGCACACAACAGACTGATAGGAAATGGATTACAGGACTTCTTACACATGTAGAGCAACCTACTAGTGCCCTGTCAGTGACAGAATCAGTGATCAAATGGCTAAGGGCTCTATCAGTGATATCTAAGCACAGGCAATACTCTAACAGTAATTGGATTAGTGCAAGTTGTGCCCTGATGTGCTATTCCTGGTTTCCACTGTGTGGTTCAGCCAAGATCCCTCTTGTACTCAGTCGCTACAAGGAGAGTTTTCTTTTGACTTTGTCAGTCATTGGAAGGTGCTAAATTATTTGCCGCACCATACCTGAGAATACCTAACACCAGGGTCGGTTAGGCAGGTGGCAGCCTGATGGAGGTTTTCACAAAAGTGCACCTCAATATGGATACATGCAGTGTGCCTGAACCCATCTCTTCCTTGTTTAAATTCAGCCCTAATGAGCCCAGTGTGTGGTCAGTACAAGGCTCTGAGCTGAACCTACTACTGGGAGCGTCCTCTCTCAACCATCACATGTTTTGGGGTTGGACTGTTGGTACGGAAAAAGAATGGTGAGTGCATTGCTGTAAGTCTCTTAAATTGGAACAGAATGCAAGAATGTGTTTTCTCTTCTGCCCAAACCTGCACAACAGGAACAATTTTCTGGAGTATTCCAGATCTAAAGATGAACTTCCATCAAGCATTATTTACATTTCTCATTTTCGCATCAGTTTGTTAATAGCAAATGCCATGATGCACAGAGAATGTATTGAAAAGAAGTCTTGTCAAAGAGAATTTTAGAGGAGATATGTGGAGAGCAGGTATTAAATTTAATTTTTTTGCATGGAAGCATTGGATAAACTTTCTGAATATATCAATTGAAAAACAGCATGCCTGAAATATATTAGCATATTACTATGCTGAAAGGTCAGTTTAGAAAACATCTTCTATTTTATGCAAAAAAAACTTGAACACATTTGACATTGCAGATACATAATAACAGTGCTACTGGTTTCCATTGTTTTCCAGTTCCATTGTTTAGCAAGACATGAAAATGCAAATTTGAGTTTTGTTGACTTCAAAATTACTGGTATCAGGCAAAGACCTTGGATACACAGAGAGAAAACTGAAATCCACTCAAAGCTTTCTTTGGTTTGTAACAGGTTTACAGTCACTGAAGGGTGAAGACAGGAGAGTCTTACTGCCAAATGTGGTACTTCTCTGTGAGTCCAGCACGGCAGCCTCTTGGGACAAGAAAATATTTGATCATATTTAGTTGCATTCATTTTTCTTCTCTTTTTTTAAAGTAGATAAAATGCAGGACATTTTAGCCAAAATGTCTCTCAGTGATGTGTTTCATCCCAGAGGCAGCTCATAGCTTTTCAGCAGTGTCAGCAAAATTAAATTTTCAGACCCCATACATAAAGACAAAGTGGCTTATGAATTACTTAATAACTAATTAAGCAAGTTCCATTGCAGTGGTCCCCCAGGGCAGATGGTATCAGAGCTGGAAGCGGGGAAATGTGAGGGCTGTGAACAGCCTTGGACATGACTGTCTCCTGAGCGATCTGGTTGTAACCCCAGCTGGGCTGTGCATGCAAACTGGGTGAGAACTGGGATCTTGCTACATGGTCTCAGCATGCTGAACTGCTTGGGTGTGCTGAACATTTTGCTTCTACTCTTTAAGACAGAGCAACCTGGGCAGTGTTTTTATTTTGAAGCTGTGTTTTCTCATGCCTACATGTCTGCCTGTGCCTGTAGCCAACCTTCATAAGAGCCTCAGAAGGGCAGCCCTGAACTAAGCCTGGGCAAGTCTCCATCAAAACCTGCATTGCTACAAGCTGCTGCTTCACAGCTTCAGTCGTAGCTAAATTTTAAAGTCTACCAAGAAGACCAAATCCTATTGACACTGCTTATTGGTTGTGGCCATTAGTGCCTACAGTTTCATGGGGCTTACCATGAGTTCCATGGGGTTTACCTGAAGGTTGCTCAGACTTAGCTATTCTGTGTTATTTTTGGCCTAGGTTTCTTCTATAGCCATAGTGACCACTCTCCTAATAGGCAGTGCCTTCCACAGGACATTGTGCTCTGTCTGTTGGTTGTTTGGTCATAAGTTAAAAACCCTAAGTGCCAGAGCTGAAATATCTCATGGTGGGATATACAGCTTCTGCATCGTGAAATGGTTCTTCGTTAAAGTACTCAGTGACCTCTTATGTACCCTTTGTACTCCGGTGTAAAAATCCCAAACTCCCTTCTCCTTATGGTGTGCTGTAAGGAGATGAAGAAAGAAATTGGCAGGTATAATTTCACTGTGATTGAATATACCTTGTCTTAGGCTCTTCTCTTCATGCTGTTAGACTTGTGTTTTCTTAAGCTTCCTGCCTAAATAAGACAAGAAAGCCTTGAAGTGAATTTTGTTCAAGCCGTGGAATTATTACCACCTCTTCAGATGATTGAGTTAGTAAGTAAAGGTTTAATTAGTTCGTTGCTGGTCTGGGGCCTGATTTGCCTCTGTATCACACATCTGAAGTCTGTTCTATAAAGCAGGAAGTAATAATAGCTCTGACTGACGGGATCTGAAGGACAATGAGATTAGTTGGGAATTAAAGAGAGAACGTGCAGAGATGGGAAATAGGTTAATTATAACGACATAGAAGTAAAATGAAGTTTGGGAAAAAAAATTAAAAATTGAGGGACTACTGTAAAAACATTGCTGAATAATGTTAGAATCTTCACTCTCGAACCAAGAATAATTAAAACACCCTCTGGAATGGAATGATGTATTTAATTAATTGATATAATGAGGGTGTTCTTGCAAATGCAGGTGTAAGTGCTGAATTGGTTTTTTTTCTTTACAGCAAATGAATTTTTGAAAGAATTCAATGTTATTTTGCTAAGACATGACATAACTCTGTGTACTGTCTTGCATCTGGTAAGGCACCTGATAAAGTAGCAAATCAGTTGCTGAAGAGTATATACCACAGATGAGGAAAACCTCCTTTCTGAGCCCAGAGCTCTCCTGTGCACAAGGGAACTCCCTAATTTTTCTGTTCCTATGGCCTCAAATAACAAGGTACTAAAACTTTTGAGAAACTTACAGGACTTAGGCACCCAACTCCCTTGAAAATTCCAGCTCTAAAGTAATGCAATCAGCATTGTAATATTGAATCATTATGGAGCGTGTATAACTTACACCAATAAGCCTGTATTTACAATATGTAGAACATGATAGTAGGAAATAGGAGTAGTTATGTGGGCTACTTTCACTTAATGGAAATACCCGCAAGACTAACATTTGTCTTCTAAGATCAAATCTTGTGCTCGTTAGTTGAAAAAGTCAACGCTTACCATCCCTGCTGTTGCCAAGAGGCATTCCAGGGCTGGATTTGGTTTGCTCTGCACATTTGAACCTGCTTCACAGCTATGCTATATACCAACCAATTTTATAAATCCCTGTGAATGTAAGAGGGACTGATATGTATGTGTGCTGCATATATCTGATGTATGTGGACGTCGGGCATATTGTTTGCGAGCAACTGAAAGGCATGACACTTTCCAGAAGAGCCTGCAGCCATTACAGGAAGCAGCTTTGGGCTGCTTATTGCCCAAAGTGGTTGTGTGGGCAAGTCAGATTTGGTAAAAAATAATCCCTGTATGTAGCATATCCCTGGCTGCAGTCATTCTCAGGGAAGGGAAAATCGTGGTCACCTCAGATTAAGTTTGTATATCTTTGGGTAGTGTGCATGTAGGCTAGATTACAAGGCTTTTGTTTTCCAGAAACTTTGAATAGATATTCCCAGATAAATACAGGAACCATAACTTACTGAGATCCTTCAAGAGTAGTGCAAACCAAACAGCCCCCGAGTCGGGAGTCTGATAGGATGCTGTCTGCAAAACCGTAATACAGCTTGGCTGAACTTGCTGTCCATTTCTAATCAGTTAGTTATGTACTATTCAATGCCAGAACGTGTGCTTATGGGTGTAACTGGGCTGAAAACCAAATAATATTGTATTCTATTTTCCCGTTTTTTGTGGTAGTTCACGGAAAGGCTTCCACTGCTGTTCCTGGGTAGTGGATCAAGCTGTTGGGCTGCTATGGTTTCAACAAATGGCAGCCCCATTGACAGACTTAATAAGATGCATGTGTAAAAGAAAAGAAAGAATGTGAGTTGCTTATAATGGACATGAATCACAAGAGATCTGTTATTTTTCTAGCAGTCATTCCAACACATGGCCTAAATTCCCCAGTTGTGTGGGAAGACTGGAGTTGGCCTTGTAAATTGTTACTTCTAGTATAGGAATTCAGGAAAGCCTGGTAAAGCAGTGTGTATCTTGCGTAATAGCGCATTGCCTTCCTGCTGCTAATGCCTCGATGATATAATTGATTTAGCAGTTGAATTACAACATTAAAAGTAAATTAATAAATCTTTAATTATGAGCACTTTGATAGCAAATTAATTTCTTAAACTAACAATTTGACTAGGCCTATTTCAATTGACATAATTCATTAACCCATATGAGAATCCATGTTAGTTATGCTTAACTTACCTGAGTGTATGAGGCAGGAGATCTTTCTCGGTATAAATAAATTATCAAATCACTATTTATAGTCAGTTAATTAAAGAGCAATTACTGAAGCAGTGTAGATTTCCTACTTAGTATAATGTAGTCCCACTGATATTCAGTGAGCAAAGGATCATCCCATTACTTCATTTTTCTCTGTTCTCAATTACCTGTAACTTTCTGAGAAATGGTATGATGCCAGATTTCTCTCCTTGATCAATCCTGTGCCGCCATGCACTCTTCCAAAGGCCTCTTTGCAGGCTTAATTGCTGCTCAGCAGCAGCAAACATCTGCGCTTTTGTTTGAATAGGCTGGCACTACAACACGTTTGTCCATCTTCTAAATCTCTTGCCCTCCAGGACATCAGGCAAAGAAGAAACGTGTCTGTAATTGCTGTGGAAGCCCAGTGCCCAGGATGTGAGATTATCTAAAGGTGACAATACTGAAAATTAATTCTGGAAGTCAGTTTTGGAGTAATGAAAGGTGGAATTAGCAAATAAATACTTTGCCTCCTGATTAGGGTAAGTTTGAATTCATTTCTTTGTAGCCCAATGCTGCAGCAGAATCTAATTATGTGACTACAGTATTCTGGCAATGAGGTTTCCCAAGCAATGGCATTTGAAAAAAGCAACCTTCAGGTACCTGGCACATTTTAAATTACATTCCAAAAACCAGTAATGTTGTAGCATTTTTTGTAGCTGCCGTGCAGGCAAGGTCATGCATTGTATTGTGAATCAAAAGAATATTCAAAACAGAATTTCCTTTGAAAGTAAAGAACTTAAAATTTAGCTGATCAGGAGACATTAAAATATCATCTGTATGGGGAAAAACAGTCAAGTAATTGATACATACCTTGATAAAAACCTGTCCCTTCTTGCACAAAAATAACCAACAAAACTGTGTTTCTCCTTACAAGCAGACTAAAAATGAGCAACCAAATAACAATGAAATTGAAACTCCATCAGTGAAGACCTATATTCCCAAGGCTTTCTAATCTGTGGGGGAAACTGAGTGGAGAATATACGGCTGAAGAGCTGCATATGCGGAGAATATATGGCTGCATGGTGCTCTGACTTTCAGACTGCTGCCAGGCACTGCACTGCTTATGAGCATTTTGTGACTAGTTGAGAGTGGAGCTAAATGGTATAATATGTGAATATTTTTGTTGCCACTTCGAAGGACCAGTCTCGTCCTCTACAAAAAGCCTGTGTCCTCAGGGACATGCAAATTAAGAAGATTTGATTGAAGCTCTCCACATCAAATGAAAGTTGGGGAATAATAAATGGCAGTCGTCATAGTCTTTGAACGTCTGGGCTGTATTTGGGATATAAAGTAAAGGAAGATTTAGCATCCAGGCTTCGGGACTCAGCTTTGAGGTAGGATTCAAGAGTTTTCAGTGAAAACATGAATCCTCTTTTTTCTTATGCCAGTATAATCACATCTGAGTGGGTTACAGCACCTTATCTCATGAGTTGATGTGGGTCATTATCCACTTGTGTTGATGTTTGCTGAGCACTTGTTAAATATGCAGGGAGCACAGCACATGGAATCTCCTGCCACCGAGCGACTTCTATGAGCTCCTTCTGCAGTACTTATGGCTGGGTCAGGATGTGTTGACTACCTCAGAAGAAGCACTCTTTAATACCAAAATTTCTATAGCTGCCAATTTTATATGATTGTTAAGACTCTGAAGGTCTTACCAGAATAAGATAAAGGGCTTTGATGTGAGTAATTCCATTTACTGTCTGAACCCTCTAGCAGGAATAGCATAATCATTGCTTCTCTCTATTTAATGACTCTGCAGGAGGTAGACTGGTGCAGACAAGAGTGCAGCACTCTTACTGCTGCCTGCTCCAAAACACAACTCAGTCCATGGCCATGGTCACTGGAAGGGGTGGCCTGCAGAATATTGTCTCCTGCAGCTGCTGGCCTTATGCGATGGGAGCCTCGGGGAGTTTGCTGGACTTCCTTACTAGAAGAGTGTGTGTGGGGCTACTCAGTCTTTTTTTAAAACTTTAACTCATGCTCATCCATTTCAGCCAGGTGTTAATGCAGAAAGGTAGCTCTTGAGCTGTTGTAATTTGCTGTACATGGCAGCTGGCAGTAAAATCAGAGGGACAGTGGCGATTCACATTGAACAGAAATCTGCTCAAAACACTTCTGGAAGGGAAGCAAACAGATTTTGGAGATAAAAAGGGAGGGGTCCTCAGGCACCTTTGGAAAATCTGTCAACCACACTGATCACAGCATGTCATCAGCACAGAGGCCTCTATATGAAGACGGAGCCTACACTCCCCTCAGCTGATAAAGAGCATCAAAGGTCTGGCATAGCATTTACACTACAAGCAGTAGTTCCCATTGGAGAGTGCTGGCTCTGTCTCACAGACTGATACTACATTCCAAAGTACTGTGCATACCTCAAATTAGGTGAAATAATAAACATTGTTATAAAAGTCAAGGCCTTAAAGCAACTAGTTACTTGTAAACATAAGCCGAAGTTTTTGGGTGCCCGAGAGGGTATTGTGTTAGGTCACCTCTGAGTGATAGCTCGTAGCTAATTGTGAGGATAACTTCATGGCTTAGGCAGGAATACAGGTGAAAGGGCTTGCACAATCCTCAGGCATGAGCACTACCCAGCGCAGTGACAGCGAGGGCCAAAAGACGAGAGATCCCTGAGCACCCAGGAGAACCCACCCTGGAGGCTCCAGGTGGGATTATATCTTTGTGCTGCTTTGCAGGAAGTTCAGTTGCTCATGAAGAAGTTGCCCAAGTCTTTTATGAGTGCCTGAAGTGACATTTTCTCTTCAGACTTGTCCTTCTGATCTCTAGCAGGACTCAAAATATTGCACACAAAAATCCAGAATTACAAGTGTTCCCATATTAAATGTAAGAAAATGTAAAATATCTTCTAGAAAAGGCAGTTATTGCTATCTCACTACATTACCATGGTCCTCTCAGTGTTCAGTCCACTTAATCATTGTGCATTGGAAAGACCTTAATTTACGCTGTGTTAATGCTGTGCTCTAAAGAGACATTGTGCTTTTCAGGTTCACTGAAATGTTCTGCAACTGGCTCTTCAAAACTGTCTTGAATATTCACAGTACAGCGGCTGGTGCAAGAAGTATTGTCCTTTATAACCCAAGGTCAATAGATGTAAAAAGCTTCATGTTTTACAGTTTTTACATACAGAAGAAGATCTGCAATTAGGCTCAAGAGAAGCTGCAGCATTTATGTTTGTCCTCAGTTAAAATTTCAGGGCTGGAGTTCTTTGCTATTCCATGCTTTATACCAAATCTTAGTTCACAGGAGGCAAATTAAAATTGCGATCCATGTTTTCCTTACCATCCCTGAGCCTGGACTGGCCAGGCAGTAAGTGCAGATGACAGAGTCTGGGGTTTCCTCCTTTCCAGGCAAGGAGGTTTCCTGGGGAGCTGGTCTCACTTCAGGAGTTCACCAACCCCTCTGCCCGTCAGTGCTTCCCTCTAACAAGCCGGCAGACGGAGAAGTCAGTGCAGCGCCGGCAGCCGAGCTGAGACAGTGACTAGTGCAAGGGGCCAGGACGGGTGGAGGATGAGCAAGCCGTGTGTGTGCATACATTTGGCAGTTGGGACTCACTTTTACGTGAGCACAGCGTGACTCAGCGGCGCTGCGGTGCTGGGGTCCTGGTGACCCTTCCTGGCCTTACGCACCGCAACTGCCTGGTTGCAGTCTGCTTCTCTGGGACAGTAAGTATTCTATAATTTAGAGAAAACAATGCAGAGGGAGCCATGTGAAATAGGCAGTAGCCGGGTGACTAAGATGGTCCCCGGTGGTTTGAGGGACCAAAGTTAGCATTTCTGGTCTGAATCAGACAGAGCAGAGACCTTGGTCAGATGTCCAGGAGGAGCAGCTGGGTTATTTTCAGACCCTTCTGGGCAAAAGTTTCATCAAACCTCTGTGGCTGACAAAGCCTCCAAACTTCCTGTTTAACCTAAGTTTGTGTTCCAATAAAACACTCTTTCACTGGAAAATGCCATCTCTGTACTTATAGGGACACAAGTAGGACTCATCCCCTGTGATACAACCACAGTGCTTTGTGTAGTTTTTTACTGGGTGTGTATAAATTAGATGCTTTGCAGTTTACCGCTAAACCAAATTAGCCTTTTAGTCCTTTCTAAAAAAATTTTAAAAATATTTTAAGTGTGATTTAATATTTTAATCATTTTAATATCTTAATATTATACATTAATATATTAGTATAAATTAATTAACATCAATACTGACATATTAATATTTAATATTTTGCATATGGTGTTTTTAATATTTTACATGCTTTTTGTTTTGTTATTTAGGAGGGGGTTTTTTAAATATTGTTGGTAGGAAATAGTGGGTCAGAATCTACCCAGATTACATCAATGCCATCCAGCTAAAACTGTCACAGAATCATGGCAGAACAGGTCTCCCAGCACTGACAAATGCAGATGGAGTCCCATCAGCAATGTTATCAGGAAAGCAATTAGAGATCCAAAAGGATTACATGAAAGTCTCCCAACAAAGTAGCAATTTTAATCTGTTTGCTTTCATTGCGGTCCATACAGTGACTAAAAATTATCACTCCAGCCCAAAAGATTTGGATTTCGTGACATAAGGCTGAGAAGACTCGGTGTCTTCTGACTCCCAGAACTGTTCAAATGACATGAAAGTATTTCTTTCCAGAGGAGAGTAAACTAAAAGCAGGTATCTAGAGCATTCAGGGACAGTGTGACTACACATTAATGTGTTAGTTGAGCATTTGCTTTTTTTCTCTCATATCTGAGCTTTCCTAAATGACAGTAGTGGGAGGGATATCTTTGTACTTTCCAGTGTCTTTATGCAACCTAGAAAGCCTAGACTTACCAAGGAGGTTGATGACAACAACTGCACATGGTCCTAAAGCTAAAGGGGAGTATTCCCCAGAGGTGTCTTTTATTCCAGAAAACTGGGGATTCCTTTGGCACAAGGGTTCCCAACCAGTTTAGGTCCTGCTTTCTTCATACGAGGGATTGAGCATCACTCTTTCCCATCCCAGCTGAAACGATCTCCTTGTTCAGCTCCTGAATAACGTTACCACTATTGCCTGCCACTAGTAGTTAGCCTGTATTGCATCCACAGTTCTTTGCAGATTTTCTAACTGTGAGAGCTTGGGGTTGCTCAGATGTGACTCTGAAGTCTGTACTGGCTGGGAGTCTGCCAAGGATCAGTGTAGGTCCTCAAGTGCAAATATTGAGTGCCTGTCTGTGCAGTGGCTATTGTAACTATATCATGTTTTGTTTCTGAGTGAGTGAGAGAAACGACATGTAAATAGCTATCAACAATCATATTTCTCTCTTCGTTTAAAAGCTGTGAGCGTATAAGGCAAACTCCATCCAGGAACTTCTCAAAGAATTTATACATAGTATATATTATAAATTATCTCTTTCCTGTTTCAAAGCAATGAAAAGTAACTGAGAAAGTGAAAGTAATTAAGCAGAGGACAGTCAGTGGCCCTGAAGAGAGAAGTGGGCTTTCTTAATGAAGAACTTTCCAACTAAGAAATAATAATGCTTGTTTTACTGTAATTCCAATTGTTTAGATTGGAGCCCCTTGAGGCCTGGGCTGTTTCTATGTATTAGTTTTTCCAGTGCTTGAAAGCAGGTCTTCATGGTTGTGACTTGGAGGTTTACAAGCTATTTAATATTTATATCACATAAATAAAAGAAACTACTTGCAGATAATTTCCAGACCGTTCACGTTAAACGCTTTTCTTCCAGCCAACTTGCAGCCAAAAGGTTTTTGTCGACATTGACAAGATTGTGCTTAGCTTTGAGCTCTACAGCCTAAAAAGAGTTAAAGACCTGTTGGTTTCTTTTCACTGTTTTCAAACATCTATTAAACTGAAAACAAGGGCTATAAATTATGGTGACCTTTGCAATGACTTTTCATTTGTGGGATAGAGATGTGATGATGTGAAAGCACTGTTAATAATAAAAAAAAAATTATTAATAACTTCCTCAGGAACCACCAAGCAAAGTGTAAATTGCTTTCTGCTTGGTATCAAATTTTCATGTAAGGTACTGTATCATGGAAATTTTTAGTCTTGTTAAAATTCAGATGGCCTAAAAATAATGCTACCCCTTCACCTCTGTGCATTTTGTCATCTCAGCTAACAAATGTGATTTTTCTAGATTTAATCAGCATTTTATAATGACTTCTACTGAAATTAGAGCCTGTTTGTTTTCCCTTGTGGCCTGTAAAATGTATAGGGAACAGTGGGTTTATTTGTTGGTCTAGGAACTTGCTAAAAAAGTAACAGCCACAAAAAGCATGCTTTGGGCTGAATAGCGGCACCAGCTCTCTAATGGAATTTGCATGTTTATGGCTTTTCAACTAGTTTTTTAAAAACACTTAAGGAAACACAGCACCAGTGTAAATTTTCAGACCATAGTTCTGTAAACCAAAGATTTTCCTTAGTTCGTGAGACAGCTATATCATTATTGACTATAGCATTGCTATGCTATTTCCTGAGCCTGATTAAAATTTCCACCAAAGAATTGTCCTTTTGGTGAGAAGACAGTGAATCCTCCATGGCCGTTTGACTCTTTGCTGCGCTTCACCTCAAAGATGTCAAGTAACAACAATTGAAAATGTGTTGCTTTTGTGCTAGTTACATGGGAAGGAGAGGCGGTGGAGTAGCCCTGTACGTTAGGGAGTGCTTTGACTGTCTAGAGCTCAATGATAGTGATGATGAGGTCGAGTGCTTGTGGGTAAGGATGAGGGGGAAGGCCAACAAGGCAGATATCCTGGTGGGAGTCTGTTGTAGACCACCTAAGCAGGACGAGGAGGCAGACGAAATATTCTACCAGAGGCTCGCAGAAGTCTCACAGTCGCTAGCCCTTGTTCTCGTGAGGGACTTCAACTTTCTGGACGTCTGCTGGAAATACCACACAGCAGAGAGGAAACAGTCGAGGAGGTTCCTGGAGTGTGTGGAAGATAACTTCCTGACGTAAGCGAGCTCACTAGGGGAGGTGCCTCACTTGACCTGCTGCTCACAAACAAGGACTGGTGGGAGATGTGGTGGTCGGAGGCCGGCTGGGGCTTAGCGACCATGAAATGATAGAATACTCAATACTTAGTGAAGTAAGGAGGGGGGCCAGCAAAACCGCTACCATGGACTTCCGGAGGGCGGACTTTGGCCTGCTCAGGACACTGGTCGAGAGCGTCCCTCGGGAGACAGTCTTGAAGGGCAAAGGAGTCCAGGAATGCTGGACGTTCTTCAAGAAGGAAGTCTTAAAGGCGCAGGAGCGGGCTGTCCCCATGTGCCGCAAGAAGAACGGGCGGGGAAGACGACCGGCCTGGCTGAATGGGGAGCTCTGGCTGGGACTCAGGAAAAAAAGGAGAGTTTATCACCTTTGGAAGAAGGGGCAGGCAACTCAAGAAGAGTACAGGGATCTCGTTAGGTCGTGCAGAGTGGAAATTAGAAAGGCAAAAGCCCAGCTAGAACTCAACCTGGCCACTGTCGTGAGAGACAACAAAAAATGCTTTTACAAGTGTATTAATGACAAAAGGAGAGCCAAGGAGAATCTTAATCCTCTATTGGATGCGGGGGGAACATTGCCACCAAGGACGAGGATAAGGCTGAGGTACTTAATGCCTTCTTTGCCTCAGTCTTTAATAGTCAGAGCAGTTATCCTCAGGGTACTCAGCCCCCTGACCTGGAAGACAGGGACGGAGAGCAGGATAAACCCCCCATAATCCAAGAGGAAGCAGTTAACGACCTGCTGCGCCACCTGGACGCTCACAAGTCTATGGGACCGGATGGGATCCACCCAAGGGTACTGAGGGAGCTGGTGGAGGAGCTTGCCGAGCCGCTGTCCATCATTTACCACCAGTCCTGGTCAACTGGGGAGGTCCTGGACGACTGGAGGCTTGCCAATGTGACACCCATCTACAAGAAGGGCCGGAAGGAGGATCCGGGGAACTACAGGGTGGTCAGCCTGACCTCGGTGCCAGGGAAGATTATGGAGCGGTTCGTTTTGAGGGCACTCACGAGCCATGTCCGGGACAACCAGGGGATCAGGCCCAGCCAGCACGGGTTCATGGAAGGCAGGTCCTGCTTGACCAACCTGATCTCCTTCTATGACCAGGTGACCCGCCTGGTGGATGAGGGAAAGGCTGTGGATGTGGTCTGCCTGGACTTCAGTAAAGCCTTTGACACTGTCTCCCACAGCATTCTCCTAGAGAAGCTGGCGGCTCACGGCTTAGAGAGGTACACTCTTCGCTGGGTAAAAAACTGGCTGGACAGCCGAGCCCAGAGAGTTGTGGTGAACGGAGTTAAATCCAGTTGGCGGCCGGTCACGAGCGGTGTTCCCCAGGGCTCAGTACTGGGGCCGGTCTTGTTCAATATCTTTATCAACGATCTGGATGGGGGGATCGAGTGCTCCCTCAGTAAGTTTGCAGATCACACCAAGTTGGGTGGGAGTGTTGATCTGCTGGAGGGTAGGAAGGCTCTGCAGAGGGACCTGGATAGGCTGGATCGATGGGCCGAGGCCAACTGTATGAGGTTCAACAAGGCCAAGTGCCGGGTCCTGCACTTGGGTCACAACAACCCCATGCAATGCTACAGGCTTGGGGAAGAGTGGCTGGAAAGCTGCCCGGAGGAAAAGGACCTGGGGGTGCTGGTTGACAGCCAGCTGAACATGAGCCGGCAGTGTGCCCAGGTGGCCAAGAAGGCCAATGCCATCCTGGCCTGTATCAGAAATAGTGTGGCCAGCAGGAGCAGGGAAGTGATCGTGCCCCTGTACTCGGCACTGGTGAGGCCGCACCTCGAATCCTGTGTTCAGTTTTGGGCCCCTCATTACAAGAAGGACATGGAGGTGCTGGAGCGTGTCCAGAGAAGGGCAATGAAGCTGGTGAAGGGCCTGGAGCACAAGTCTTATGAGGAGCGGCTGAGGGAACTGGGGTTGTTTAGCCTGGGGAAGAGGAGGCTGAGGGGAGACCTCATCACTCTCTACAACTACCTGAAGGGAGGTTGTAGTGAGGTGGGTGTTGGTCTCTTCTCCCAAACACAGCTGATTTGTGCTAAATGCTGAAGCATGGCCTTGAGGTGCAGAGCTTCAGGTCTTGTAGATAATTCTCCATTTCCCTGGTTCCCGAGGGCATGCTGAGAAAGCTGTGTTTATGATCACTTGAAAGCCTTAAATACCAGGTGACAGTGAGCTGCTACCTAATCCTTGTTCATCATTGTATGTGCAATAGCTTATACTTCCATCTAATTTTGGTAGAGGAAGAAAAAAAATCCCCCTCAAGCTGGCTCTTTTTCGTCAACTCCACTTTTCAACTAAGGTGGAAGATGGAAAGGAGATCCTCAGCCTGAACTTTAACCATTGGATTACTTCTTTGTCAGTGAAATTTTAGCTAGGATGAAGAATTGTTTCCTCACTGAAATTACCATGTTTATCACAGTTCTGCAAAGCTTACTGCTTTTCAGTACCTCACAAACAAAAGATGCAAACAGCATAAGTAGCCTGAATTTTAATATTTTTTCATCTGTCTTTTGAGCTTCCTTTAATTTGATGCTATCTGACTGCAAAGATGGTTTTGCAGTCCTTCAGCCGTGATGGTAGGTCAACAGGAAAGCAGGCAGGCATTTCTGCTAACTGTCCATCCACGGTGAGCGGTAGAAAGAGAAAACAACTTTCAAACCCAGCTTCCAGCTTCCTCCAGGTTTGAACGAGAGGATTCAGAAGGCCCAAAGCAAGAAGTCCTTTTCTTTTCTATATTTTAATTCCTGCTGTTGAGATGGCGCTTTATGCTGTGGAGGCCTACTTTGGTGTTTGTATGCCAGTCATAGTTCCCCAAGGGGAAGCTCACAGGGTGGCTGCATCCAGATGGGCCTGCCAAGTAATCCTGGCTGCTCAGCAGGGTGCCACCTTCTGTGGAGTGACAAGGGCCTAAAGAGATGAAGAGGGAAAGCAGCGTGAGTCCATCCCAGGAGGTGAAGATGCAAGTCTTTTTCTCTGTATAAATTGTCCTTGAAGGGAAAGTGCAGATAAAGCTGTACCATGAAGCAGATGTTCAGATCGTGGTGTCAGCTGAAGCACTGCTCTTTTTAAGGTCAATTTTAACTGTTGACACAACCTAAAGGTGCATGTAGCTGTCAATTGTTTCTTTTGAAAATTCATTCTGCTTTAATAAATTGGAGAAATTCCTTGTTATAGCGAAGTCCAGAAATAACAGATGGCTCGTATGTCAGGCATCAGCAAATCCTAAAGCTGTGAGCATGACCCCTGTCCATGTCCTGTTGAGAAATTTACCTGCCTTCAGGATTAGGTTGCCCAAGAGTTTGGTGTTTTCTATAACAAGACCAAAAGTGTAAGTTCCACTTGCTTATAACATGCTGTTGTTGGACTTAAAAACTCTCGTCTGCAGAAGTAATGGAGATTTAATGTTGTTGGTGGTGTTCTGCGTTGTGTTTTGGAGACCATTCAAGCTGAGAAGTTCTAACTTTCTGAATGTTCAGTTGATGAGGCTGGGCGAAGCTGAACTGAGTTTTCTTTAAGCATTTGAGCCTTCATCATCCATGCAAGTGGAAGTGCTGTTACTGATTTTGAGTGACAACGGGATTGAGGACATATAGCATGAGGTCGACATCTTGTCAAGACTGCTATGGACCTGTGTTTTGGGTTAGCATGGAACATGTCACCAGGTTTTGCTTGAAATGAAACAGGTCCTGCTGGTATTGGAATAAGTTGTGGTCAAAAACACGTCAGCCTTTTTTTTTTTGAAGTGTCTGCAGCACTGTAGATCATGACCTCCTTGATGATTATCAGCATGAAACTGCATCTATCAACAGTATTCTCATCAGTTTTCATTAAGGTTTCATGCTCATCCAGCATTTCTAAAGAGAGTGTTAAGGCTTTACAATTGAATATGAGAGCAGGAATACTCAAGAAAGAACAGTCTCTATAAGTGGCAGAAGTCAAATGGAGATTATACCTTGTGTTTATATAGCATCTTTTAACCTAGAGTGTTCCATGAGAGTTAGTGAATTTATTGAACCTTTCTGTTCACCACTGCTTCTTCGTCGTGAGTCACTCCAGCTGGTTATCTGTGCTTAGCCCTGCTGCACAGTAATCAAAGCGAGGGAATGGAGCCGTGCTTCCCATGCTGAGGACCCTGCCAGACTTTCTAACCAAAGAGTGGGGTAACTGTGAAATATGCTGACAAAGCAGACTGGAGACACGGCAGACTAATAGGCCTAATGCTATTGCACGCTGCTGACTGCTGAGAGAGGCATGAAGAATTTTATATTGCTTGTGGAACTGTTGGTGTTCCTTCTTTCGATATAGATTTTTTTCACATAATCCCATGCTCTGACATGCTGGCTTGATGTATCATCTCAATAATGTGGGAAGACTGGGGAAATTCAGTGAAATGGCTATATTTCAGTACTGTGTCTGTCAAGGGAAGGATGTCAGTCAATCACAAGCTGGAAAAAGCAAACAGTGTCTTAGCGTTATATGAGACTAAAATTCTTAATGTCCCTGTGTGCAGACCTGTGCCTGCATTTTCAGGCACTTCATTCCCTTAAACAGTCACGTATTTAACCTGTGTTGAGCACAAGTGTAAATCTTGCTGCATTTCGCAGTGGAGAACTGTTTCCCCACATTCCAGCAGCAAAGTAGAGATGCGGAGAAACAACAACAGAGAAATTTCAGTTACTGCCTGAGGAGATCTGCCATACCAATGAAGCAATTAAAATGATGCTATTAAATTAACAGTTTATAAACTTAAAAGGAATGAGTTTAGGAGATTGCTGTGGCTATCAAGAAAGATTTAAAACTGATCATTTAAATGTTTTGATTTTTGGATCTGCTAATGCATTATTTCATGAGATGACCGCTCTTTTGCAAGGGGATTGAATCACTTTCCACTTAGAAGAGACCTCTGAGACATCCCATTGAACTGACTGGTCATGTGACATAAGGAATATTTCATGTTGTAGCAGTAACGGTGATTTGAAGTCACATTGATTGCAAGTGGAGCTCAAAAAATTTTTGAGATAGGCTAAGCTGAATGAAGGTAGCTCGTATCCCTTCTCACTTATGTAATTCTTATTATGCTTTGCATCACTGTTATCAGAACCATCATTTTTAGCTAGGCTAAGCAAAGAGATTAAGAATTGAATTTGTAAGTAAGGCTGCTTTCCTTTTTGTGATGGTCTCATCTTGGCATAGTCAGAGCACATTGACACAGCTGTGTGAGGAGACAGCAATGGTAGCACTGGTTTGCATCTGTTCGATGACTGGTAGCATCTGTTTGATGATTAACTAAAGGATGTCAGCTGTTAGAGCTGTCAATCTGACACCTTTGATGAGCACTAAAATAAATCTGTGCTACCAGGAACTCCTCATTTTTTTCCCCCTGCTTTTGATTTACTTGACTCTTTGTGTCCTTGCCGATAACTACTAGGAAGGCTAATGCATTATAAACTCTGAAAAGTGAAGCAAGCGGCTGTCATTTTTTGCACAACAGATGTTCCTGATCAGGAATCAGACAAAGGATCTCATCACTCTTCCTCTGAGCAATTTAATTTGTTCCATGGCACACCAGCCATCTCCTGTATAGTGACTGACATGCCCAAGTCCTACTTCATTTTAGGATCAGTTCCTTTAATCTTACAGAATTATTAGGTTTTTTTCTGTGCCAGAGCAAAGAGAGTGGAAAAAAGGAAATAGCTTCATTGCTTACACTGTCACCAATAATGCATCATAATGAAAAGTAGCAAAGGCCTACTTCAAAATAGGAAACCCAAGTACTACATTTTAAGAGAACTAGAAAGTACTCTATGAACACTTTTTTGAAGAAATAGCAATTTAGATTTGATGGTGTTTCTTTAGCAGTTGTAAGGCTCAGAGGTAGGGATAAGCAGTGTATAATCCATCAGATTCTTGTAATGTAACTTAGCGAGGTGGAAGAATTGATATATTTTTAAGAAAAGTTGTTTGCAGTGGATCCAGTTCTCCACTCCTTAATCATGCAATTTGTCCAACATGAGTAATTACTGAGGTTTTTGCTTGCTTTTCCATTTAGTTTGATAAAACTGTATTGCTCTGCTGCTGTTCTGTAGTGATGGATGGGTACTGCTGGAGATGTAAATTTTATAGTTATTCTATTGTTAATTTCCCAGTTACTAGTCCAACACAGAAGTCGGTTGTTTTGCCTATGCACAGCTCCTGACTCTGCCCCCTGACTGATCTAGTACACCCAATGAGGGGCATCATTGCTCACCCTGCAAAGGAGGCTGCAGACTGTGCCCCGTGTTCCTACCAATATCTGCCAAAGACTTGCTAGAAGGGAGAGGCAAGGGAAGTTGGCCATATCTTGTGCATGTGGCCAGCCCTGCACAGATATGGCAGCTGCTGCTGCCCATACAAATGGTAGGGTCCATGGCCGCAGTCACAGCTGTCAGTCCTGATAAATGAGCAAACTGTATTTGAGGAGCTCATTGTAGTCCATAACTGGTAGAAAGAGAAACCACTCATATGACCTCTTTTCCATTTGGCAGGTTGACAGGACAGAAGTGATTCGAACCTGTATAAATCCCATCTTCTCCAAGCTGTTCACGGTGGACTTCTATTTTGAAGAGGTGCAGCGGTTGCGGTTTGAAGTCCATGACATTAGCAGCAATCACAATGGGCTAAAGGAAGCAGATTTTCTTGGTGGCATGGAATGCACTCTTGGACAAGTAGGTATCACTGCCATTTTTCCCCCTTGTCTCTCATCTTTTGTATGTATATGAAATGTATCGCTTTGTTAAATGACTGATGGGTGAGATTGTCATTAATGACAAAATTCTTAATCAGTGCTTTGAACAGGATAATTAAGAACTTCTGCTGGTTTAATGTACTGCTCTAGTATAGCTTCAAGTCAGTCAGTGCTATAGGAAACTGGGCGTCAGTGACTGGCCATGTACAGTAAGAGCACAGGCTTATTACACAGTGTTGAGACATACACTGATTTGGGAGAAAGTTACTGTTCTAACGTGTTATGGGATTTAGAGCAAGTTCCAAGTCCAAGGAATGCTTACAAATAAACTTTATTCACATAAGGTAGTGCCTGGTGATGTGGCAAAGAGAGACATAGGGTTGGATTCATTTGCTTGACTCTCAGTCATCCAAAAGTTAGGTGTCTAGACGGTTACTCTTCTGATTTCCATCTTTAGTTCAGTGGAGAGAAACAGACAGTTCCAGCAGTTGATTCATTCCACCTGAGACACCTATCATAGATTAGGATAAATTGCCTTGAGGAGATACCTGTCTTTCCCCATCAGTTATCAAGAGAGTCTAGACAGCTGGCTTAGCGTAGATACCCAACTTTTTAGATGACTATATTTAAGAGTGATGAGTCCTACCCACAGGATCGATATCTAGAGGTCTCCAGAGCCAGGTCTGCAGCGAATTCCTATATTGCTGACTGGTAGCACGCTACAGTGTCTCAGGTATCACAGTTTATTTCTAACTTGCAGACTTTTTGTTATACAGGGTCTCATAACACAGATCTCAGCTCCGTCCATAATGGCAGTGCCAAGGATGGTCTCAGTTTCACTGAGCTGAGTGTAAATTGGCTCTCCGCTCTGTGGTCTGTGGTAGCTTGCATGACAAGAGCAAGCAGTGCTTTTGTTTAGACTATCCATTGCAGTGCTTCCATGTAAGTTTGTAGCCTGAACATGGTAGCTTGGCGTGGAAGATGCTGCAAAGCTTTTGTTTCTTATTTTCTTACCTTTTGTTGTTGCTTCCTCAGCCCCACCGCACATGAATCCCTTTGTTTTTCTTCCCAAAGCCATTGGGCCAAATATGCTGAAAGAGGAAAAGTCCTCTCAGTGAGACAATTAATATGAAATATATGTATTTACTAACTTGAAAGCTCAACATGAAGGTATTGGTATTTAGGATATTTACAGTGCGCACTAAAGTCTGTTCTTTGTGACAGACTTTTTGTGGACTTAATCCATGAAAATAAGCTATCCTATAACACCAAGGAGAGTGAGAAACAAAGAAAAAAGTTATTACAATGTTCTTCTCGCTTAATTGGCTTGAAAATGAAGGGGGGAAAAATGTCATTGCTGCTGCCTGTAGCATAAACGTCTTTATAATGATTCAATCTCTATAAATAGCACACAGCTGGGTTGGTTGCAGTGTAATTTTAGTGGTAACCAAGAAAAAATAATAACAATGTGAAATCTGTTCACAGTAATGTAGCCTTGAGGACTCTGATCTCGTATTTAGACTTTGTTGGTGGGTTCCTCCCCCCCCGCCTTTCTAGTTTTTTAACTTTACATAATTCCTCAACTGATTTAAAACCCCAAAATGCTAGCGCTAGAATTGTCATCCAAGCAAAGCCATTATGAGGAGTCCTGCGTTGAAAATCCTGCAGCACAGGTTGTACATATGGAGCTTACACTCATGCTTAGCTGTTTGGTATAACTACTGCATTTTTTTAATGATGATAATAGAGTTGTGGCTTTTCTTGAGGTAATTTTGACATGAATTTGTTGCTCTACATCATTTTAATGCCTGTATAAAACATGATTTTGTGTGAGAGTGTATACCTGCCTATCAATTCACTTTCCCATTGCAAGTAGGCTCTATCCGAGACATCCAGGCAAGCTCCAGATTTTTAGGCATAGTCTGAAAGATTGATTCCCTCCCCACCCTCCATAAATGTGCCAACTTCTATTGCGCTCTTCTAGGTAATAGTTGAACTATAAGAGATTCACTGCTACCTGTACCTGTTTGTAGATCATCATTTAGATGTGTAGTAAACCTGTGTTTTTGCCCGAAACATGTAATACTCCTACCTAAAACAAAATCGGTAGGAATAATAAATATTGGGAAAGGCAATAGCATAGTTATGCAGTAAGCTGATGGAGAGAAGTGAGTTCCTCTTTCTTCTGATCTATTGAAATCTTTACATGCAGCCTACCCAATAGATACAAGTTTATTGGAAATTTGGGGTCTTGGATGCGAATGATGGAGAAATGTGTTCCTTTGGAAGGTGTCATTAATAGCCTCCTCCCAAATACTGTAATAAATCTCTGTCCCAGAAGAGCGATAAGAGCAGTGGCTTGTAGGCTGTTAGATCCTGAATATACACTGTCTAGTGACATCCCACTGGATTTTCAGGAAGACTTGCTCTTGCAGACAAGCCAATTCTGTGCCTCTACTGGTAAATACTGTGGTCAGCAGCATTCTGGCATGCAATCAATTATACCTGGATGTGAAGAGCAGGTGCATCAACAGGCATTTCATATGCCGCAGTATTTAAATACAGTAGAATAAATGGTTGTGGATAGATACCTGCTGAGTGTAATTAAGAAAAAGTCAATGTGCTAAATAAAGACATTTCCTTAAAGTGCTTTGTTTTGTCCATCATGCTCAAGAGTTGCCCTTTCAAATAAAACAATAGCATATTATCTCTTGAAGGATTTGAGGGGAAGAAGGTTTAGTGCAGGGGCTTTGGGGGAATTTTTTTTGGTGTGTTTTTAAGTACTAAAAGTCTGTTCCTTCCACTCAGATAGGCTCTTTTTACATTCCAGTTTCACAGCTTCTTCAGAGTGTCCTGGTAATGTGCTGAATTGCAGAATGCTAACAAATCTGTTCTGTACGATTGGAATGATAGATCAAGAAAGCCCTAAAATATTAGAGAAGGTACTAAAATTGAAAGTTCAAACAAATTTTCTTCAGTTAGTAGCATCATCTTAAAATATGGTCTGCAATTATATGTAGTTTATAAAATGGAGTTTCTTAAGGAACTTTTACATGAAGAGAATGTACCATACTCCAGCCAATTAAGCTATCTATGCACTATTACTTAAATAAAGTGGCATTGTTAAATGGTAGGTTAAGACGCATAATTAAAAACTATGCATTTTTAAAATATATTACTATTTTTCATTTTGCAGTTCATTTCTAAGAAACTGCATAAAACTAATGTCTTTTTTAACAGTTAAGTTGTACAGTCATACAGGAGCTACTTAAGCAAGGAAACTGTACAGTGTTGTGCTTGTAACGTCACAAAGATTATTCCAAATCTGAAGCGTATTTGTGAAATTATGGGACTTTTTTTTCTTTTTTTTTTTTAACAGTGTTGTCCCCTAAAAAGCAATAGACCATGAAACATCCTTCATCCAGACGCATTTGTGAAAGAAGTTGTTTGGGATTTACCTTTGGCTTTGGCTTGCTTTAGGAATATAGTTATAGAAAGAGCAGATGAATTCTAGCAAAGCTAACATTTCTAGTTTTTACCCTAATTTTAGGTATCTGTGCACAGAATTCCTACCTGGAAGACATTTCTTATCAGAATTTGAGCATGCAACCAGCTTGTTCTGACAAAATCTGTTAATTCTTGAGTTCAAGGCTGAGTCTAGACAATTTCATGCCACATGAAATAACTTTGAGGAAGGTGTGATTGAGAAGCCTGCGTGAGGCTGGAAGAGGAGACTAAACTGTGACAGAATAGTCGGTGTGTTTCAACTGAGCCTAATGAAAAGCTGAAATTGGAGGGAAAGTTTAGTGCAATTTACTTGAAATGCCATGCAAGGAGGCAGCATAGACATTTGGGAATGTGTGCTCTTCCTGTTCCAATCATAAAGTAATTTAAGTCAGAAGGGACCTCTGGAGTCTCTAGTTCAATCTGCTGCTCAAAACAGATAAGAGCAGGTTGCTCAGTCCCATTTTGAATGTCTCCAAGGATGGAGATCTCATGGGCTCCCTGGGCTTTGTCCCAGTGCTTTGCCACCCTCACAATAGCAATGGCTTCCTGTCCCTAGGGTTTGCCTACGTCTGGCAAGACCAGAGAAAAGCAGAGGCGTAATGAACCCTCACTCCTATGTCATGTGCAAACATTTACAAATGCTTGTAGTAGCTTTCAAGGGGCAAAAGGAAGTCTGAATTGGCAAATCAAAAGTAAACAAAGCAGGGATGACTTAGCCATAGCTGATCTTGCTTTGGGAGAAAGGGAGTAATAGCAGCCTTCTCGAGCTGCTGCTGTAGATGACAGCTCTCATCCTTTGGAGTGGGAGTGTTGGGGTAGAGCAGTGATTTGGCACCGTGCTTTCCACTACAACGTAAATGGCTTTGGATGCTCCATCAGGCTGTGCTTCTGCCCACTAGTCTTCTAGCGCTTTGATTCACTCTAAATAGTTGTTGTTCTTTGCATAGGCACGGGCAAGCAGAGGCACCCATGTATCTTTGTAGTGATAAGCAGTGAAATCACAAGCAGTAATATTTTAACTGCCATTTTGGGGCACCACTGCGTAAAGGTGACTTCCTGCTTTCATATAGGTGCTTTAGGTGCTATGAATCAGTTCATCCTTGGTTGTGTTTTACAAATGTTGTCTGTAACTGAGGAGAGTAAATTCTTCCCCTTCTCTTTCCCCTTTGTTTTTCCCTTTCCCCTTCCCCATCCCTAGGAAAAGTGTTCAGGCACTCCACTCATCCAGACTGATCACTTCCAACTGAATCCCCATCTAATCACTGAAGGTTTTGTTATTCTGCTGCTTTTTGGTTGCTCATAAAAACTGTGATTGATTGTTTCAAGGGGCAAGAGAGATTTATTTATTTATTTATTTTTTATTTAGTGGTTTGGGTTTTTTTTGTCCATCAAAAAACAATGGGAAAAAAATCTTAGATGGATAAACACTCTCAGAAATTTGATAGCCTAATTCTCATGATATTCAGCTGGGATAGCAAAACCCCAAACCAAGTCCTTTTCTGTTTATGTGTTAATGCCTTCATGTGTTTCTGAGCCCCTGTAAAGCTCTGTCATTGGAATTGTTCAGTTTTATATTCCATAAACATTATAAAGCATTGAAATTGGATCATTTAGTACAGTAAGGGCTCAAATTTTCTAATAGCCAAAGTTAATTTCTTAACCACACAGGAATTAAGTATCAGGAGGGTGGCTTAGGAACACTTTTTTCCTCTTGAAGTTTCACCCCGAAGTCTCAGCCTGATCATTAAGAACTCACAAAAATTATTTCAATGATTAATCATTTTCTGATGAGAACTAAACTAACTTACATTGCCAAGAGATTCTTGATTACTCAGCTCAGCTGAGTTGCAACTCTTGTTGCTCAGCTGTATCTGCAACATCATTAAATTATAGGAACTAGTAAAGTTGTTATTTCTTAAATGCTGTGAACCATCCTAGCTCTGCAGTGTTAGAATAGCCTTTGTGGCTTTCCTTCATTACTTACCATGGCTGGTCTTTGCCATTTTCAAATTTGTGATTCCATTCCTTGTTTGGTGTCTTTTAATTTACAGAAGTGTTAAAATATTGTTACAATTCACAACTCCCTCACTTGCTCAACTAAGTAGCACAAGTAACGAAAACTGCAGAGATGTACACCTTTTCCCGCCAAGAACATTTTCAAGTATTATTTAGAGATTTAAGATTTCCCATACATGCATTTGTGTACATATTATATTAAAAATCTTCCTTCTCAGTAATGAGTATTATTGGTTTTTGTGTGCTTTTAATAATATGTGCCATTAGCAGATTATGCCCTTGAAAATGCTGACTGATTGTTAGTTCAGTTTCAGCCATTGCAAATCCCCTTGTTCTTGAATTGGAGAACGGCTAAAAGAGCCATGATTGCACCTGAATTAATTAAATTGACATAGTTTGTATGAGAAAATTTGTTTAATGGACTGCTGACTGCTTCTGTAGTGCAAAAGACATAGGACCATTTTTTTTAAGGTATTTGAATTCCTAAATCTCATTAGATACCTGTATGCCTCCTTAGGTATCTAAATACCTTTAAATACTTGACCTTTGATCTCCTCCAAATGAAGTTGCTCTATTCATTAGTGCGATGAATAATGTACTTTATTAGATATGAATGTCATTTTCTACCAGGGCTGACTCAGAGCACAAGCAAATCATCAACGCAGCACTCTTCCCTAACTTTAGCTAACCGTGTAAACACTTCAGTTATCCCCAAGAAGCTTTTGCTTTGCCATTGCAACATGATCTCTGGAGCTGTAAGATTTTTAGTTCTGGATGAATCTTGCCAGTCAAAGTTAATGGAATTACTTGTACAGTTTGTACTGCTTTGTTTTTACATACTTTATCTTTTTGTATGAATTACTGTAGCAGTCTTTAGAAAAGTAATTTAAAATTTAGTTTGCTATTATAATGAGTTATTATTACGACTAATTATAAAAGGCTGCTAGACTACATACTAATTAAATTCAAAGACCTTTATGCTATTGATAAGCTATTTCCTGTAATAATGTTATTGCCTCTTGTGATAGGGCTATCTTTTTTTCTCAGTGTTCTGTTTTGATTGACTATTTTCAGGTACAGATCTTTAAGAAAGACAGGGAGAGGTGTAATTCAGCTGCAAATAGACTATGAGCTTATCAATACTATAGGGAACAAAAGAAATCTTGAAGAGTGGTGAGTATGGTACAGAAAGTATCTTATGTACAGGGAGGATGATTATAGCAATAAAACTGGCTCTACCGAGAAACAAGAATTCTGTGAGCAGTTAGACAGAATGAAATTTCCTTCATTATGGACATATACATCTGAACTTGTTCTCTTGCAGGGATTTCTTGGTGTCTGTGAAGGGGTGAACTCATCCCCAAAACCTTTTTTTCATGACAGTGGAGTAATGTCACTGGCATCTACCTGCTGTCTGGTCTCTTTTCATGTTGAAATGTAGAATACTTGATGCATTTTTCTACTATCTGCCACCATTCATGGAAATTATTTAGTGGATTCGAAAGTGGCTGGGGGATGGATAGCAAGACAGATACAAGCACATCAGAGTTGTATAAATCTTGCTTTGTCAAAAACTAGGCTAAAGATGAACGCGTGAAGAAGAAGAGACACTTTTTACACTGTGAGCCAGAGCTACCTCAGTTCTTCTGCCCTTTTTAAATCAGTCATTTACCCACACAGGTAAAATGTTTAATAAAGTCTGTCATTTTATTTGTGAGTGTTCAGAAGCTTGCAGTATTTGACTTAAATGAATTAGAGCAAGAGCACAGTCGTATTTTAATTGACAAGCTTCAAGATGCATTTTACAAATGTTAGATCTCAAATCATTTGTCTAGCCACTCTGGTTGTATCATTTTACTTACAGCAATATCATGAAAGTATTACAGTCCTTTATTTGGGAGACTTTGTAGCTGTGAAAAAGGTGCTTTAAGGGTTGTACTTACTTCTGTGCGAGAAGGGGAGAGCTTAAGAGAGCGTGTACCTTAACTAGTAAGTACTTTTGATATGATTATGTCCTGAGTTTTACATATCACAGAATCCTTCTCTTGCTATACACCAAGGATTAAAATTATTTTGGAAACACAGTCAAGTCATTTTAATTGTATGTGTTAAAATCTCTGCCCCAACTTGGCAAGATAGCAATTGCTTGTCAGGAAAGGAACAGAACTTAGGTAAAAGATGCTTTAGGTTAGGCCAGCTGTGCATTTTAGCACCTTTTGTAGCAAACAATTCAAAAAACTGTAACTTCAGGAAGCTCTGAAAAACTCATTCAAATCAACTGTTGTTTTAGAAAGACAGGTTGCTCTACAGGGCTGAGCAGTCGGAACCCGGAGGCTGAAATTTCACAAGTACTTGTCTCACTTTTTGAATCCAAGCAATGCTGGATACAACATGGTACAAGCAAAAAAATTGCAAACTAGTGATTGAAAGACCCAACACAGTGGTTCCTCCCCAAAAATGTGGAGACAGCCCAAGAAGGCTTAAATAGCATTCATCCTCTCTCCACAAGCAGTGGGGTGCAGGCAAAGAGGATGACAGTAAGAATAGAGACATGTTTCTTATGAAGTGGGTTTGAAGCATTTAATGTTTTAGTAGCTATTAGTTGATTTAACTGGAGAGAGACAACTGACACTGTATTACAGGAATTTGAAGAATCCCCTTTGAAAAGGAACATGTTTGTTCACTTTTCTGAATTGAGAAAAACAAAATGAAAATATGGAAGGCTGATGTAAGGTTGAAGACTCGGTCTTCTCAGTTTGGGGTATTAACTGAGCCCATCTTAAGACACTAAATTATAACTAATAACTGAGGCAAAATGCTTGGAAAAGACAACTGCAGGGCACAGAATTATCCTTTGCTGAAGTTTAGGGAGGGAGGAGGAAGCAGAGCAGTGGTACTGTGAAATGTGAATCATCATATCACAGAGAAATGCAATTTAGGCAGAATGTGCTTCCTAGCTGGCCTCTCAAACACCATCACAGGGAGGTGTAGATGCTGTTGTAAACAAAGTAGTGCCATGTTTAAAAAAAGATGCTGATAGCCGAGTGAAGTATGCCACTTGGGAAGCACATGCATAGTGTGAGCAAAAAGATGAGAAGATCAGCTCAGAGAGGTTCAGTAGAGGATCAGTAGGTAGTATCACAGCTAAAGGTGCGTGGGTTAGCAGTCCAAAAGGAACTGGAGCGTTCATGAGGCTTAAGCTGAACAATGGTGCATGAGCTAACACGGTGCCAAAACCATGGACAAGCCTGAGAGCTTACAGTGGTCATTCTGCAGCTAGAGAGGTACTTCAACTGCAATTTGGAAAGATACAAATTGAAGTAGTGCCTAGGGGAGGAGAGGAAAGTAATGCTTGTTGAGTTAGAAGCCCTGTCAAGCCATGGAGCTGATCAGGGATAAATATCCAGTGGAGGGCAGTTAGATGTCTAGAGAAGAATTTGCAGATTTTTGCAAGATTTGGTGAAAGGTTCGAGAGAGACATTTTTGGAAAGAGTATGACAGGTACTTTTCTTTGCTTGATATATCAACACAGTTCTCGTGAAAGCTGTTAGAAAAACGCTCTGTTTCTACATGTACCGTTGCTGTTTGGTGGGAGATTGTTTCTCCAGACTCGAGGTTGTATTGTGTGAGGCACCAAGGGCTGTGTGCTGGGAAAGTGAATGCATTTGATGGTGAAGATTCAGTCTGTGTAAAAGGCATTTGGATCGAGGGAAAAATGCTAGCAAAATGTGACTAGGTGCTCTTTGCAGTCCTGAGAAGAGTTGGGTCTGCTAGAAGAAAGTTAAGCAACTGTGCAAGTCCTTATAACAGGAATAACACATCTGGGAGAAGAATTAACATCGAGGTGCTGGGAAGTGATTGTTCAGCTGAAGCTATTTGTCTGACTATCCCAGCTGGCAAGGAAGAGATACAAAGACTTCTTGGAGTTGTGTACTGTGGAGGGAAATTTGTGCCTAACCTGGCTGTCTAAATAACTAAATCTGGGGTTCCTGTAAGAAAGTCCAATGGGCAGAAGTGGCCAGTCTGAATAAAGAATTTGAGACATTGAAGGAGTTATTTAAAATGATCCTAATCTTGTCGTTTTGTAACCACAAAGCTATGTTGCGTACACTCTTACATGTCACTAAGCAGAGTATTTGCCCAGTCCTTGGTTCTGTCAAAATCAGAGACCAGTGGTTCGCATGTCACTAGAGTTGACAAAAGCCAAGTGTCATAGCACATAAATAGAAAAAGAGCTATGGCCATTATCCATGGACATTTCAAGAAGCCTTTAACCAAAGAATATTGGTGTTATGTCCAGAGCTAGATATTATACAAGTCAATTTAATTGAAGCAAGTAAATAAACAAAAAACACACAACTTCCTGATCTCAGAGGAAATGTGGAGTGTGACCATCAGGCCTCTGGCTCGGGTTGGCACCTTGCAAAACGGAGTCAATGCTGTTGAAAGAACTTGGACCAGCCCCAGCTGTCAATGTAAACAGGACTTCTCAGTATGATATATGGGATTTATCTGTTCCTGCCAATGCTAAATCACTAGGTTAAAAAGCCATATTGAAATTTTCTCGTTAGTTTGATTTGTAAGCATTGGGAATTCTGTATGATATTTTTGCAAGTTATCCCTATATTTGGTTAAGGAAGGACCACATAGAGAAATATATTTTAAAAGGTTCTTACACAAGCCAGGAAAAATGGGTCATTATATTTCACAGCTCATCTTACACAATGCTGATTAGTCATGACTCAGACATAGGAGAAAGCAAACCTTCATCAGAGTCCCTGTCTCTGAGTGACTGCTGAGCAATGCACTGTACACAGCTGGTGTCAGTGCCTCAGTGCTTTTATCCAAAGTGTTGCATCTGTTCATACTTCTAAAATAAAAAAAGCAAAGCACCTTTTATATATTTTAAATTGGAAATAGGATCAAAGAGCAACATGTGAATCCAGATTTAATTACAGCAATATAGAGCATCTGTTCAGATCTGTCCTTAACCTATTTGGGCTTGTATGTAATAAGGCAAATTTAGATCATCTTCAAGGGAATTTCCCACCCTCGTCTTACCAAGGAGCTGATATCCCTTAGCACTGCAGACCAGAAATCTAGTCGAGGTGATGTTCTGTTGAGATGATTACATATTTGATAAATAGGAATCACTTCATGTGCATATCCTCCCTCTCTGAAACAGAGCAGTGGCTTTTACATTCTGTTCCTATTCCCACCTCTTGCAAATGTATTCAGTATGATACATATTACTGGACATGTGGCTGTCTCAGACCAGAACTGGGTAGTAGTTTATATGTGGCTGTAGCTGCAAATAAACTTCACTTCACTTCCTAAGTCTCTTTCAGCCTCACCTCTTAAATCTCTGAGGTTTCTATATCCATTTGTTCACCAGTAGGTCATGCTTCTAATAAAATGTTCATGAAGAAACATGTTCCAGAAATGTAATGAGGTTTACTAGGGCTGAACTGGATTCTACTGTCTGTGTTTTGGAAAGAAGAGACATTTACTTTATGCAATTCTTCACATCAGTTTTGGACAAAACATCTTTTTCTCTGAAGTTGAAGTTTTAAATTACAAGTTTTTGAAGTAGGAGTCAAACCAAAGATTCCTGACAAATGGAAGATCTGTAGTTAATTACCTTCTTGTAAGCCATTTTGCAAGTTCAGTTATCTCTGTAACTGAACTTAGACAAGTGCTTTCTAGGACCTCGAGTTACCGTTGTTTAGGGCTTGCTGTCTGGCAATCAGGTCAGCAAATGCTTTTTATGATAATGTTCAGAAGAAGATTTACACTGATACATAAACAATAAATATGGTATATAATTGATGGAAGCTTCTTTAGAAGTGGTTCTTTTAACCAACAAGAGCTGACTTGTACAGTGCATGAACAAAAAGGGCAATTTACTGCTAAGGAGAAGAGTTTTCTTGACAGTTATTGCAATGATAGTCTGTGAATCCTAAATCACTAATTACAGTTCGAGGCAACGATGTTAGCATTGTCGCCAGATGGAAGATTCATTTTACTGGCCACTTAATTAACAACTGGTAAACAGTTACACCCAAATACACATATTTACATATGCAGAGTGCTTAGTGTGTCACAATGACATCTGAATCCTGGCAGTACTGGTCATCTTACCTGTACCAAGTTAATTTGGAGAAGTGAGAGAGATGATGGCAGCAGGCTGGATTATGGACGGCAGTCCAAAAAGGACGAGTGTTAAATTATTCACTTTAGTAATAGCCAAGATGCAAAAATGCAGGGTAAGAAACAGCTGGCAATCTGAAATGGTTGCCAGGTGAACATTGGTTAACAGTATCATGGTGTTCTTAAAATAAGTCAAATGCAATCCTAGAGTGTATCAGCAGCATAGCTTGCAAGGCATGAAAAGCTCTTCTTGCGTAGGAAGGACCTGGAGGATTGTGTCCAATTTTGAGCATTATTCTAAGAGTAGGATATGGGCCAATCCATGAGGGCTCAGCAGAGAGCAGTGAGAATGGTTTGAGGGCTAGGAAATTTGGTCAAAAAGGAAAGGTAGGACAAACTTAGGTTCTATAGTCTAAAGATGGTTGTGGAGGGTTGATATTAGTCGTCAGATATAAAGATTGCCTGGAAGAGGAAGGGAAGAAGATTGTCATACTTATTCATGGTGCATTGGACAGAAATAATGGGCTTAAACTGCAGAAAATTGCGTTAGCTGTTAGGAAAATATATTTACAGTAAGGCTAATGAATACCATAATAACTTGCTAGAGGAGGGTGTTTCCCTCTACCTCTGGATATCTTTAAGAACTGATTAGACACACATCTGTCAGGTATAGCTGACCCAGGTGTAACTGGTCCTGCATTAGGTCTGAGAAGCTGGACAAAGTGGTTCTGGATGTCCTGTCCAGTCCCATGGCAAGCCTGTTATCCAGCCCTGTGATGGCTCTCCTATCTCACATTTAAAGCACATTTAAAACTTGCTTCTGTCCTCCTGCCTCCATCATGACAGTAGCTGAGGATAATCTGAGGTGCCACTTTCATTTTTCTGTTCAGTTTAGCAAACTGATGAGCAGGACAAACATGTTTCCCCATGGTGATGTTAGGGTAAAATTTATATCCTATTCTCTCCTATCTCACAGCACCTTTTTTGCCTGGCCATGACTTTGCATTACTCACAGTCCTCCGGCTCCAGCCGTTACCTACTGATGTGGTTTATTGCTGAAATGCGTATGACGCCCAGGACTCTAATGAAGGGCCTGGGGCCATTCTTCTCCCTTGATGATTGCATCTCTTTTACAACTAATACTTCTGCATATTTTGCCAAAGATGTCTATTTGTGGATCATTTTATTTGAAGTGTTATAGATTAGCCATCTGGATGAAGTTGTCCAAGTAATGTTGGATGGGGGGAAAGAACTGTTTCTAGTATAAAAGCCACAATCCAGAGGTTAGGGTTTTTCCCAGGGCAGAGGTAGTCTTTGCTCAGTATCTGCACAGCACCTGGCACAACACAGTCCTGCTGCAATATTGTTACAATAAAAAATAATATCAATTGTGATTCCTAAGCTGTGTTTGGAGTTACCTCTACATCTGTCTACATTTTAAAGTTTTCCAATTAAAAATAAATAAATTAATATAGCATTTACTTTACGGAGAGGAGCGACCTAATATACAGGGACATCACTGTAGCTTACTAATTATGCATTATTGTAAGGGTTTTTCTTTTTCTAATATTTTTACAGATCTAGTTTTAAATGTTTCAAGTTTGTTAGGGAAATTTAATGATTATTGGTGTAAGAAATAACATCTTTTGTCAGTGTCACTCTGATAACATTTATTTGAAGTACATTTATAAATTGGTCAATGGACAAGTTCATTTGCAATGTCGAGTTCCAGGGGAGGTCTGGTACGTGGTAAGCAAAGGAGCTTTGGAACTGAAACTATGGGGCAGATTGCTTGCTTCTGTCCTGAGTTGAGAGTTGCTGATATTTTGAAATAAAATAAATGCCTTCTTTTTGAAACGGACTTCAATTCCCTATGAAAATAAATGGGTTTTGGAGGCATCTCTGATAGATTTGCTGTGTACAGCTCCCCCCTTATTGCGTTCTAAAGTCCGTTTAAAGCTTGCTTCTATCCTGTCGCCATCACGGCAATAGTTGAGGAAAGCCTGAAGTGCAATTTCCACTATTCTGTTCAACTCAGTGAATTGTGTTCTTCCCGTTCTGCTTGACCCCATCTATTTGCTTTGTCCTTCCACTGGCATCCTGTCTGCAGACTTCCTGGGGAGCCGTTCTTCTCAGTCGTGGTCCTACTGTGCTAACTCTGATCGTGGATTGAGACACTACCTTGATTCAAAAAAAAAGGCAACATAAAAATGAAATCACAATAAGCCATGTATTTACTACAGATTCTAATTTTTTTCCCTTTGTTTTTATTTTTGTGCAGATTGTTTCTCAGAGGAAACTCTCCAAGTCCTTACTCAAACATGGGAACACAGCAGGAAAGTCATCTATAACAGTAAGTCAGTCTTAAATACATTCTTACTTTCCTGTTATTTAGAAACATCTGATGCGACTAATTCTCCCTAAAAGCATCCTGCTAGGTAACCAGAACAAGACTTGATTGAGAAATGTATTTAAATTGTTTATTTAACAGATTACTTGAAATATTTCTGACAAATGCTTGTTGTAAGGAAATGGCAACAAATAATGTATCATTTGTACAAAAGCCACAATATTTACTACTACTACTTTTAAGGTACTTTGATGACAGCAAGAAAGATGCGCTGCTTGATTACTTTTAGTTGAAGATCTAGAACCTTCAGCAATTCATTTTGACCTGCTTTGGCACACGAAGGAGTCTGATGTTTATTGGCCTTTGGGCATTTTCCAGTTTCTAAAAAAAAAAAAAAACAACTCAGAAAACAGACACACATGCACCCAGCAACACCAAATGTGGAAGTTTGATGAAATTAGGTATTTTAGCTGCAATTACGGACTGGATAGTTACAGTAGCCCCATGTGTATCTTGAAATCTGCAAATCAGTGTATTACCTCTCTTTCATCTTTCTCTTTGCTGGCTTGTTTGGGAGATCAAGCTTGTCTTCACTGAACCTAGCATGCTTGTGACATTTGCAGCTCTGCATTAAGACAAAGACTATAATAAAATATTCTGCTTTGGGGACCTCTGCTCTGTTGCCTCATGGGGTTGAGAAGGATTTTTTTTCCTTGATGTGCAATTAGCCAGATGGGTTTCTTTTGGCTTGATTGTTTGGATTTTTTTTCTGCGTTCAGCCACAGAAGAGACAGCAGACTGTGAGAAATAATGCTTTCTGAGAGCCCAGGGAATTTTCTTTCTTAGATGTCTTCCTTGGTGCCTGACTGGGAAGAGTTTTGCTTAAATGCATAAGGTGAAACTCATTTTTGGTCTGGAATTGGAAAAGAATTCCCCGTTTTTCTGGCTGAATAGAACCAGGAGAGAGTTTTGCTCCCTAAATAACTTGATGTGTTTTGCCCGCTGGGATTATCTGGGCATACTGCATCTTGTCCATCCCCATGGTGTTCTGGTCTCCCCTCCTGCTCTATGAGGGACATGAAGTTGAGTCTTGTGAAAACACAAATGCTGTAGCTCAATTAAAATCCTTCGGCTTGCTAGTAGAGTGTTCTGGCAAAAATTAATGCTCTGTGATATACAGAAGATGAGAGAAAATGAGTTAATAGTCCCTGCTGGTCTAACGCTGGATGATAACCATGAACCATGGACCTTAGTTACTTGCTTTGGCTTCTGGCCAGTAGTACTAAAAGGCAAGTCAAGTTTACTCAAATGGGATAAATCTGAACTCAAACAAAAAATATTGTGTGAGAAATTTGCTGTCTCAACAGAATAAGTCAAAATCGATATGTATCATTATTTCTGGACCTGGGTGTCTGTCAAGTATGGAAGTTAAAAATACTAGTTTCCTAAATTGTTCAGTGTACTGAATTATGAGGTTTTGGTAGGATTTTGAAAATTCCCGTCTCAGCATGTTTTGCTGGAATTTTACTAGCCCTTTGACTGTGTAATGTCTCATCAATACAGTTTTATTATATGACTGTGGGATAGAAACAGAACCTCTATCAGCTTCTCCAGTTGGACGTCTGTCAAACTTCATAAGAGAGGGTTCATTATTTTCAGTTTAAAATATTTGTGAAACTTGGTGTGCAAATCCCAGAGCACTGTTTGTCATATATAGCTTATGATGTTTTAAACCATCAAACTATGTGGAAGAGAAATGTTGTGTCAGACTCTATAAGCCAAATTTCCAGCAAGCTCACGTTTACCTGGAACATGTGAAATACCACATACGTGCTTGTGTGATAGTACTTTCATGCAGGGCTAAGCATCTGTGCCCCTACGTGGCTGCATGTGAATATTTAGCATGAAGAAATACCACAGTTCACTGCTATGAGGTGTCACAGCCAGAATAGTCTTAATGCCCCACAGTCCCTTTGGAGGAGTCCTTCCTCCAGTGTAGGCTTACCTGCAGGCTGCAGGCCCTCAGAGGTACCTCCTCTAGCATGGAGCACCTCCTTCCTAGAGCGCATCTCCAGCTGTGTCCTCAACAACATCCCCTTCCTCATGCCTCCTCCTGGATCTTCTTTAGGGTGGACTTGCAGGCTTTCTACTGCACCTCCCTTTGTGCCTTCTGCCTCTAGCAGCTGCCACCCTTTCTTAAATATGTTCATACAGAGGCACCATATGCACCTCTGATGGGTTGATGTTTTGGGATGCAGTTGTTAGCTGCCGCCCACTGCCAAACCAGCTGGAGCCAGCTGTGACCAGTATGGGACAGTTCATGGCCTCCCCACGCAGGTCACCACCGCAGTCCCTGCTACCAAAACCCTGCCACTTACACCCAGTGCAGAATCTGTTAGTTTCTGTCAAACAAAGAAAAAAGGTCTTACAAAATCCCGATGAAACTGAAGTTTATTGATGCTGTAGACAGCCTGGCTAATTCCTGGGAGCTGCATATGTGGGCAGTAAAAGCATCCCATGCTGCAATGCTCTGGCTGCAGCTCTAACCTCAGCAGCCTTCAGCTGGTTTGAAGAATAGTTCGGGTGTCCCAGCGGCTCCCCAAGGACCTGGAGTTAGTGCAGTGGAGATGGTCTGAGCCTGGCTGGGGAGCTGACGTGGCTGCCAAGTGTGTGGCTGTGGGCATGAAACACCCAGGAAAAAGGTTCTTTTGGGCAATTTAATCTCTGGGGAGAATGTTTACAATAGGGAAAGATTTTATAACTGTCAAATAGAATATAACGTGGTTTGTTTCAAAGAACATTTTTCAGTGAAGTATCCCAGGTTTGGTTAATACCTTCTATCCACTGAAGCATTTTAATGGCCTAGTCAGGAAGGCTGTTTTGGTTGGTTTTGTTTTTGTTTTTTTTTTAACAACATTGCACAACATGGTGACTGGCATCATTATCAGCATAGCTTACGCCATCTGAAAGAATCACACTACATTATTTTAGTGTTATTTTCTTCTGACTCAGTCTACAGTAAGTGGTTTTACCAAAGTAGCTATTGCAGAAAAACTATACCAGGAGAACTATCCTACTGTAAATGTGCCTTTCATGGCAACTAATGACGGGTGACTTCACTTCTTTTTCCATTTAGCTTGCCAAATGATGCTGAAGCAGCATAAAAATAATCGAAGCTTTAGACCCAAATAAAACAACTCTTGTACAGCTTTTTTGTCCCCTTGGACACTGTGAGACTGTGGAATTCTCCATTGTCCTATCTGAGGAAAAGTACTTGGTAAGAGGAAAGGGATCCCTGATGGATGTTGAGGTCTATCCATTGACAGGTGATTGACAAGGCATAGTTGCGTGATACAAAGTGATTCAGGTTTGTAGGCTTAACAAGGTGCCATCCATCAGCTGAACAAGGGATTCACTGAACGCTCTTAGCCCTTCCTGATTGCAAAGAGAAACATATTAACTTGTACCACGCTTCAGTTTCCTAATGGGGTCTACAGTCTTCACACTGGAAAATGGCATCTTTCTCCTCTCTCATTACACCATGCAAAACTCAAATGTAGCTTTCCATTTAGGTGATTGCTGAGGAATTGTCTGGCAATGACGACTACGTTGAACTTTCATTCAGTGCACGGAAATTGGATGACAAGGTAAGCTGCTTGATATTAACCTTACTGAAAGATATAAGAATGCCTGCAAATATAATTTGATGAGATTTTCCCGGACAGATATTTTTTGCCTTATATTATTAAACACATCAGAGATTTCAGATGAATGTTCACAATGAGTCTTTCCTCAAGTTGCGAAGTAATTAAAAAAAAAACCTCAAGGGAATCTAATTAAAACCAAGACAATTTAATTACGCTATAACCAAGACAATTTAATTATTTAAAATGCCACAGATCAGAAGTGCTTAGAGAAGTGAGCTTTCTGTAAGTAGTCAAAGATGTTATAATTGAAGTAAGCATCTTAAAATAAAGCTAGAAAACTTCATAACAGCTCAGTCTGATATACATTTTGTTCAACAAAATGTAGCTTGAATGTGAGAAAGAGACTCTTGCGTACTTGTTAAAAACTTTTTCCTTCTTTAATAAGAAAACTCTCCACTGACTCAAACACTACTCTTCATTATAAGGACTACTTCTTTCTGAAAATATCCATTGTTGTTCAACAACACACCGCCCAAGAAATCCAGATGACCGCTTGTAAGGCACACTCTCTGTTATTTCAGTGTAATAGAAGACACAAAATTATTTGAGGTAGTCTGGGGTATATCTTTGTAATTAATAGATGTCATAAGACTATGACCCTCTTTAGATAATAGGGCATTACATATAATTGAAGATCAGATGGTTACGATTGTACTCGATCACATTATCTACCATTACTATATAGTCCCTTCCTATATATAAAGCAGCTTCTAATTAGAACCACATGGTGACACTATACAAAAGTTTATGATTCTAATGCTCTAAGCATGTGCTTGTAAACATTTGACATGTTAGTAGTTTAAAATCAAATCAGTGAGAGTACTTTTGGATACATACATCAGATTTTCAAAATCAGGCCGTAACTGATGAATAATATTTTCAGTTGAAACTGCCAGGAAAACTCAGACAAGCAGAAAGTAACCCAGAAAGATTAATGGTACCAGAATTTATTTAGAACATACAGGTAAATAACATCACTATGCTCAGGATCATTAACAATCATAAATGATCAGGACCTTAATTTGCTTCTCATCTGAAAGATGAATTACCTCTTCCTTCAGAGGTGCTGGAGTCTTAGTGTTTCTGAATCATGTGATTTATTGAGGTGTCAAAATGTAGATTTAACAACCTCTCTTTAGACAGACATCTTTAGGCCTGATTTCCAAAGTTGTACACAAGTTTCTTCCTGTTCTACATGCTGTCACATCTAGAAAAAGGAAAGGAAATATACGACATAATAAGACTTCACTTGGTCATTTCTTTTCCACAAATGTAAAATGTAATCTGGTGTAGATATTATGATTGCTTATGGCTCTTGTTGTTATAAATTAAAAGAATACTGCCAGAGTATGCTTCTGAGCCAGGTCAATGTTGTCTGGGCAATAGCTTTAGAGTGGTTGAAACACTTTATGGAGATAAATTAAGGAGGATCATTCTGAAATATTGCAAGAACATTGTCATTCTTATCATTTTAATATGTCCAGTCAAGGTGGGCTTCATCTAATAAAAGATTCCTGGGTGGTGCAATTCAGGCAATGACTCATTGTATGTTATCTGAATCAAAACTCCTGTCTTCAGCTGATGAAAATCACTGGAATCCTATTACAGTTGAAAGAAGTCTTTCAATTTCCTCCAGCTAGAGACGTAGCTCTAAACCTGGCTGAACCTTGGCTTACCTTGTTTATAAGAAAAGGCTCAGGCTTTTGGTATGGCTTGTAATGAACTTTGATGTCAGTAGATGCAAGGCACTATTAGTAATTACCGTTACTAAGGTCTGAAATTACTTAAATTGTGCAGTTCAGCCATTGGTGAAAAAGCATGAGTGCCCCAATGTCACATAAATGTCCAAAAAAACCATCAGAGAATTGAGAAGAGCTCATCTTGTGAAATCCTAAGCATGGTTTTGCATGCCTCTCCCTACTCAGAGGAGTGAAGACCCGAGTAGAGATGTAACATCAGAGAAGCAGACTGAGGGCTGGAACTGGCCTGGGGTTCTCCTGAAAGACAGAGGAAGCCTGTGGGAGCAATCATTCACACAGGGTCACTTTTGTAACCCCAGAAGTTCTTGCACTGGTAGCAGAATCCAAATATCTCTCAACTTGGGGATAAAGGAAGGGGTAGAGGTACATTCTGGATGTACTTTAAGGATTAAAAAAAAAAAAATTTGTTCCATGCATTACTGCAGTGGTATCTTGAAAGGACAAGAATTTTCTTCTTCCACCCTTTAAAGGAACGTTCCTTGAAAGAGGATACAGATTGTGGTCCTTAAACATATGAGTTTCCTCCACTAAGGAAAAAGATGTGAACAACATATTTTTGGCAGATGAAACAAAAATTTTTGGTCTAATTTAACAGGCAGTATATGTTTGCTAGTTTTTTTCACTCCCCCCACATAAAACTGCAAGAGTTTTAGAGAGGCCATAAAACAAGTAAAGCCTACTCAATTTTTCCTGGAGCGGTGGCTGAAACATTCTGTAAAAAATTATAGGAAAGTCACAGGTATGAAAGTTTCCTTTAGTTAACTGACTTTGCAGAGATAAAGGTTATATTTTTTATTGCAGTGCTTGTTGGGAAGGTATAACTGCTTTTTCATTTTTTATTGAAGCCCAGTCAGCTCAGATGGCACATCTTTGTTTCGAGAGATCCACTGAGAACACTTCACAGTGGAACAATAACTTTTGGAAAGGTTCTATTGCATTAATAGCTGTATCACAATTACCATAACAAGCAGCTATGTTTTTATGATAGCTATTATAAATTACGAGCACTGAGGCAGGCAAACTGCTTTTCCTGTTCTGAGAGAGGCAGTTATCATTACTTGGGAAAGATTTTCCAGCAAATGTCTGCAAAATACAAGCTAATACTGCTTTTTTATCTATTTCCCTGGTACTAAACTACTAAAGAAAAAAATCCTTAAATGCCCTGTCTTGCTGCTGAAGAATTTTCAAAATCATTAGTGTCTTTAGGCTACTTCAGCCTTTTTCTGAGGGACCTTTGACTTGACCCCCAAACCTGAATTTTAAAGTGTCATGCTTTGAAAATTAATGTACTAAAAGACATGTCAAACTAGGTGCTCAGAAATGGAGATAGTTAATTTTTTAAAGTTTAAGCCACGTACCTTTGTTATTACTGTGTAACTGCTGCACATACTGAAAGAACAGTGTGCATTATACCACTAGCAAATGCATTACATTAATCATTTAAACATTATTAAAATATCAAAACATTAAACCTTTATTGCTGCTATTCTTCTTTCAAAGGATGTTCTTGTGAGATAATGCAAAGCTGTTAGATTCAGCATAACAGGCAAAAAGCTTTGGAAATGTTAATAGCTATGAAATAAAATGTTTCTTCAGCATGTAATTTTTGAGTTGTTACGAAGCACCTTCAATATTGAAGGATTTTTTGTTTGTACCTTCATCCGAAAGGAATTAGGCTTTGTTTTTACATTGAAGGGGGGGGTGATATAAGTTATTATCCGGCATTAAAATCTTTCCCTTTAGGTGGTAATGCCTTGGTAGTTAAAAACAGATATTAAAAATTACTTCCCTTGTGCTGATTTGCTGTTTCAGTTTTCACGATACTCAGCTGGGTATGATACTATATTTTGAGTCTTATACAAAATCCTGGTTTCCTTTCTGAATTTCTCTGCACTCCAGGGTGCATTCTTTGGATGTATCATTTTGACGTGTTTTCTTTCAGACAACTTTTCTTATCAAACTTGCGTTTGATAAAGAATCTGTTAACATTAAGCTTTTACTCAACTTCAATCAGTGTACTTAGGTGTGAGAAGAGGCAGCTCAATCTTTTTTAACCCTATGCACTCTGGATTTTGGTGTCGCTGTGATGAAACCAGCACTCTCACTCTCAGCTTGTTCTTTTTTGCTATGCAGTCGTAATCTGGCAGAATTTGATCACCAAAGCCCCCTATATACTAGCAGTTTCAAGTGCTGAATGGAGTCCAGATAGTAAATCTACATCAGGGCCTTGAAGCAAACTCTGGAGTTACAGACTTTGTTGGGTTTTGTGCTGGTTCTACACACTTTTACATAAATGTCCTGTAACCGTGTAATTGGAACAAACAGGCAAACATTCAGCTTTGTTGTTTAGAGCTCCATGTGATAAGATTTAACAAATACATAGGCACGTGCTTTGCATCAGTTTCTAAACATACCATTACCTTTTCTCTAGTAGGAAAAGAAACCGATCATTCACAGAACAGCACTCTGAACACAACCTTGATAGGTGTCATCTTTAGGGTACGGAAAAGACTTTAGGTTGATTGAGCCTTGCCAAGGCTTCGTAGTCCCTAGGGACTCACTTCCTTCTCCAGACATTCAAATTCAGGTGTCCCTTTTCAATGCCCCGATTTCTTTGCTTGTTTTGCAGTTGTGGAATTGTAAAAATGCCCTGAAGACAAATTTGACCAAAATGATGCACCCAGACTTTGGCTAGCATCTTCTACAAAGCTGTTCCCATCCCAGTGGCTATTAGCTAGTCAAAAATAAGTATGGTGGGCATTTGGTGAGGAGAAGATTGTAGAACTATGCATATTACAGTCATTTTTACACTAACGCTTTTATAGAAACACTGGGAGAGCAAACAGAATTCTTCACTTCCCCAAATTGATGTGAAGGTCTGTGGTTTTGGATATGGCCTATAGAGAAGAATAATATTCATACTCATGAAGTTAATCATGTGGCTCCTTTGAAGAAGAAAATGAAGACGGGAGTTGAAACTACAGAAAATGAGCTGAGTCCATTTGAATCCTGCTCTTGCAGCATTGCACAGTTAGAAATTTGAATTAGCCAGCTTTCCCCCTCCAGCTGTGGAGGGCTAACACCCAGTTACTCTTCCGCCGCCCCGAGCCAGCATGTCCAGAAGAAATGAGATGTTGTTGAAACAAAAGAGGCTTTGGCCAGACTGCAGCAACGCTATAGAAAGCAACTTAATTTAGGTTTGTGTAAGAACGCTCAGGGTTGTTAGCTGGATGCAAGACCTAGGGGAAGGTGTTCTACGGTGCAGTGATTATGTGAACCTCAATGTCTGTCACAGATTTGCTTGTACTTAGAGATATCAAGTAATTTTCTGCATTCCGCTGCTCTGTTTGTCATCTTAACATGGGCCATGTTATCACACCCTAAAGAGCACTTGCTTCTCTAACCTTCTCTAATCCATCTTGCCAGAACTTGTGTTATCTGGTAGCAGCACAATGTCTTGGCCGATTAACTTCTGTTTTGAGGGGGTGGGCGATTAGTGTGAAATTCAATCCCACTGCCGAATATGCTTCAAAGAGTGTTGCATGATAAAACTGATGTCAAAAGACCAAACAGGTGTGGAGACAGAACAAAACAAGCTAGGTGGATGAAGGAGCTAAAGCTCAGGAATCTGGACTGGGTGTAGGAAGGGAAAAGGCTGTAAAATGACATTTTACAGTTCTGCCTGCCATGATTGAATAGTCAAACTGAGAAAAACAGCAGTGCCATGGAAGTCCTTGTGGAACAAGGACAAGAATGAAATATTGCTGAGAGACACCAAGAGGTCTCACTAAAATCACGCCGGCTCTCTTTTTCTATTAGCAGTCAGGGAACCACCAGTGCACTGTGCCTGAAAACCTCAAACAAAAAGAAGTCTCAAGAGTAACCTGTCCTATATTTTATTTTAGGATTTCTTCAGCAAATCTGATCCTTTTCTGGAGATTTTCCGGATGAATGATGATGCAACCCAACAACTTGTTCACAGGACTGAGGTAAGGAATAGGGTTGGATTTACTTTCCAAGGACCCAGGTGGGCTGTCAGGAGGAATAGTTTATGCTTCCCATGTCACAAAGGGTATTGCAAGCACCCACATTTAAAAACATTTCTATCTCTGTGTAATTATTGACTAATGGGTATCAGGCCTTGACTTATGCACATGAGAGTAAAGGAAGATGGTACTGAAGCCAAAGATCCAAATTTAATTAAACTGGCAGATATTCTGTTTGAAGGTCAGGAGTTATACATATTATATTTAGCCCAAACCATGCTACAGACAGTATCATATTTTCCCATTAATACTATGTTGCATCTTCTCCACCTCCTCTCAGGTTGCTGATTCTAAAGATTTTTGTAATCTGGGTGCTTTACATTTGTCTCCTGTGTCCCAGTGTCATAACTGCTTCCATGGTAATGACTGGCATTGTCTTAAAAAGTAGCATTTAGGTGTACAGGGTGGAACTGTGGCAGACATTCGGTGTTATAAACCCGTCTGTTATGGGTCCCATAAAGTCTTCCTGGCAAGGCAGACCGTGTGTCTGTAAATTGATACTGCCCATCCCCATTGCCCAGTCCTGCACCTCTTCCATGGCTTCCAGTTCAGGAATGTATTCCACAACCTTTCCCTTGTGAGTTACGCCCCTGCTGAGGCATGGCAGTGCTGGGGCAATCTCTGTAGCATGATCTGTGTACGGGTCCATTTCCCACTTGTGGTCCTTTTTGGGTCTTCCCAGAGGAGGAGTGTTGCAAACTGCAGGTTGCTCAAGGGCACGTATCCCATGCACGTTGTTCTGCAAACCTCCAGCTGAGCTCTGCTTTCTTCTCTTTCTGGTGAACGTACTGTATTGAAAATTGTGGCACTTGTTAGCATTCTGTTTGGAGATGTGCAAATGTTAAGGGTTCCCTTCCTTTCTTTTCACTCACAGGTTGTGATGAATAACTTAAATCCAGCCTGGAAGACCTTTAAAGTGTCTGTGAATTCTCTGTGCAGTGGAGACCAGGACCGCAGGCTAAAGGTCAGAAGTCATTCCTCCTTTTTGAATAGTTTTACTCATAGAAAACAAAACTTTGTCTTCCTTTTTCAATTGAAGATCGCTACTCTGCACTCTTCTTTGATGGAGAAGATGATCACACAGCTGCTTTATGATTACCGCAATCAAATTAAGAATGCAGAGGAGTGGTAATCCACTGTAATCAGTAGATTATGTTCTATAGTTCTTACAGTAACCTCAAAAAATGATGGGGCTGTTTTTGCCAATCAGTTGGATAATTTGAACCCAGCATCATTTAACTGGTGGAAGTATACTCAAGGGAAGTGGCAGCCCTGTCACCATTTTAACTACTATTTCCTCACTTTTATGTCTGGAGACCTTCTGTAAAAGAAACACTGATTTATGAGATCTGTTGTTATATCTGAAGAATAGGATGGCCACAAAAAGACATGTGCCATAGTAATGACAGTGTTACTAGTCAGCAGAGAGACTGATGGTTGGGAGCTTGGAGCTTTGTGTAGAAAAATTCATCTTCATGTGGCTAATTTGGGTTAAATCAAGACTGAATCCAATTGTTCATATCTTCTAATCAGGTTTAAGGTTAATACTAAATTAAAAAATGTTAAATGAAGTGTCTATTCAGCCTCTTGGACCTGATGAAAGGACACTGGACCCAAAATAATGTCTTTTTTTCTTTTCTTACTATACTAAATGGTCTAATAAAAATTTTTCCATGTCCCTGCAGACCTTTCTTCTTTCATCATTATAGCTGCACAACCGTGCAGAAGCAGTATTGTCATTTTTCACTCGTTACATACTGCAGGATGTGCTGTGCAGATAGAAAAAATAAAATGCCTGGTGTCTACATGTTACAAGGCGTGCCACAAATGGGTGGAAAAGGTAAAATAAGCATTGTCTTACAAATGCTTGGACTTATACTGGTCATGCTGATTGTGATTTATAACTTCACAAAATCAGCACTGTTATTATGGAACAACAGTGGTACCAACGCAGTGTTTGTACGTATAGGTTTGTATGGTATTGGGAATGCACGAGGAAGACACGGGTATGAATGGTTATCTTTATATATTGTTTGTGTCCCTTGTGGCCCTGTTGGGCAAACAAGATGAGTCCAAGGGCAAAAGAAGTACCAAAAGATTGAGGAAGTTTGAGAAAACAATGAGAGATGTAGCAAGGAAAAGTGAAGGGTGAAGTAGATGGAGCACAGGATACTTAGGAGGCCAGACCAACGTGTTTGTGACAGGGGCATCTGAGATGTTGGAATGAAACTCAGCACTTCAGGTGGTACAAGGAAGCAGTTGTGAAATATCTTTTCATCTACTCCTTAGCTGGTAAATGGTCAAAGCAGTTGTGTTTGGCATGTCCAATAGGATTGAAACAGAGTTGTAGCAGATGAAATAGAGAATGAGGTGTAGGGAAAGAACAGCCTCCATTTTAAACTGCAAGCAAAATTAACAGTATTGGCTAAAGAGGATTTCTAATGCAAATGAAGAAATGTAGAGGAGTTATTTATTGTAGCATGTGTAGGATGACAGTAATGTGAAGTGTCAGGATAATGACTTTGTTATCTTGGGAGGTTGCAATTTTATAAATTTCCTGGGTAGATTAAATATCTATAAGTTAGTTGCCTGAAACACAGAAGACAAGCAAATTACTCTGTGTTGCATAAGCAATATAGATCTCCAGGAGAGGAAAAGAAAAAAAAAAAAAGAGCAGCTACCCTCCAGAGGTGGTAATTGACTGACTCAAAGGACGGTCAAGGACAAGGCGCACTGCCATGGCTGGGGCCCCCGTTGGCGCCTCCGACGCCTGGGCTGCTACTTCATGACAAAAGGGAAGCACTGGAAAAAGCACAGAAAGTGCTTGTTTGGACAACGAGCTCACATCACAGCTCAGGCAGAGCTGGGAACTGAGCTTTTGCTTTTGAATGGAATGAGCTATGAAAGGCTTGGAAAGGGAGGGTGAGCAGTTCTTTGATGTGCTAGAGAAGGGCGAGCCACTGGTGGGACGTATAGACAGAGGTGATATGGTTAAAGCAGGTGGGAGTACTGTAGCTGCTGCAGCATTCTGTGAAGGTGAAAGGGAGCAGAACTGACGGGGGCAACGCTAAAGAACATGGTATACTCAAAATGTGAGATGCTGAGAGGCTGAAGAAGAGATGTAATGCGACAGATTATGTGTTATGCAGCCTCTCTGAGGGTGCACCTTACACAATCAGATGCAAAAGGTTGCACCCTGCCTCTTCCTTGGCACAGGGTCCCAGATCATTTAGTCCAGCTTATATCTGACAGTCACTTAGAGCAATCAGTTGTGCCTGCCCGTATAGGATCTGCTTCTTGAGGTAGCTTAAATTCAAATGGGTAATATCCCATAGTAATGTGACTATATAGGTTTGAGACAAGAGATGGATCAGATTTCTGCCATTCATATGAAAAGCAGAATTAGCACAGCACTGCCCTCACCACATTGTGTGTATGTGGCCTTTAAATCACTTAGATGAGAAAACCTAGGAAGAGATGCAAACAAAATGTGATGCCTAGAATGTCAGAGCAAGTGGCAAGTCCGTAAGGGTAGAGAAATGTGGTTCTGGAGGGAGAAACGTGCTTTCATCTCTTTGAAATTGAGGTGAGAAGGTATGAGAAAGGCTGAGATTTCAGCTTGGGCAGAAGAAGATGGGTCTGGGAATAAAGGGGGTCCTTGAACTATGAGCAGAGACTCAGTAGTCGAATTTGTTTGTAGATGATACTGCCAAAAGAGAGGCTGATGAGGGAGAAGTGAAGAGGAACAAGAATAGTCCTTTAGGACTGCCCGTAGAGAAGATGAGGGGAAAGTCAGTGAGGGAATGGATGAAGAAGAGAACCAGGGCAAGATGGATCTTATGAACCTATTGACAATTTTCAAAATAGTCTTGATTCTGTGGGATTTTTTTTCCCTTTTTTTGGAGAATACATGTTTTTATTTGTGTATGCAAGTGTTTGCAGGCCCTGATTTAGGTATCTGAGTATTTGCCTGAGGCTGCAGTTCAGACATTTGCAGAAAAACTAAAAGTAGTAAGATTTGCAGCAGATCATTCATAAGGGCAGAAATATTTTAAAATTAATTGTGGCTGTAAAAGAAGAAAAAAGCTTGAAGCTTCTTTAAAATTCAGGCCCTTTATACCTTTTTGTGGGTGTAAGATAAGGCTGCTATGGTAGAGCAGCCCTGAAAATCACTTGTGTTTGGCAGATAGCATATAGTACTTGTCAGATGACTATTCTGTTTGCTTTCTATACGGACTATAACTTAGGAATTTGATGGCGGCAAGGATGGAAGAGTGGAAATTAGAAGAATTAGAGAGGTGAAGTGTCTGTGACGGGTTTACCACTGCATGAATGTTTGTACTTTGATTTACACTGACTAAGCATTCCAGTCTTCACCCTGCCATATTTTGGAACATTTGACTTAAGTTGCTTTATTTCACTTCATAAAGTATATAGCAATATGTTACTGCTAAGTGTTGGAAGAATTCCCTGTGCCATATTTAACGTGGGGAGATTTAGTGTATTCCAGCTGCCTTGCTGAGCATCAGCTTCTCGCCAGGATTGCTTGATCACTGTGAACAGTAATTGCATAAGGCTGGGTAGTTTTGTACCTGTACCTGCTGTTTCTTTTTTACATACTCTGGAAGGCATAATCTAAGTTAAGGCTTTAAGAGGCACCAGAAATGCTTGGAGGGAAATGTCAGCTCGTGGAAATTCTGCAAATGGAGGGAGACTTCTTAACAACAGCAGACATTGCAACCGTCACTACGTTTGGCTTGCCTGTGTAGGCTATTTGGAGCTCTGAAGTCTTGGCCTTTCATCTCTGCCACTGAAATTACATGGGTACTGAGCTTAGTGGCCTGATTTGTGTTGTGAGAAATGGGGATTAACATGGCAAAAATACTCTAAAACAACTGAGTTTAACTTACAGAAGTTTGCTCTTTGTAAGTCTTGCACCAAAAGCAGCCTTTACGCTGTCTGGGCATTTGAAACTTTCTTATTTAAAATGTCTGTTTAGAAAGGTAAGATAAGCAAGGTCACTAAAATCAAAGCAACCAATAATTAGGGTCTCCCTCAAAAGTCTTTTGCTAGCATCCTTTACAAAGTCTGTTAATTTGAAATCCTTATGGGCTTTTAAAAAAATTCTAATTTTGCTTTATTTAGCTGTGGTGCAGCGAGCAGTTATTTTTTTATTCCTCTCACAACACCTTGTAAAACTTTATTGCAATTATTGCTGCTCTAGGTTTTATTATGAAAAAGATATATTAGATTTATGAACCTATTGAGCTTTTCTTCCCAGACATTGAAACCATCTGAGAAGTCTGGTCACACTTCAGTCTTGGTCATAACTTCTTTTAATGCTAACGGTACAGACAATTTGTGTATGTATTGAAGTGAACAGAATACCTCTTTGATCCAAAAGTAGTGCATTGCTTTTCTAATATGTAAAGAGATTCAGTTCACAATGGTAATTACTGACAAATCTGAGTGAGGGATAGAATCCTTCTGAAAGCAGTTTTTATCCTAGTCTGCTGTGCTGAAGGTCCTGTAAATTGTGGAACTTTGGCATTCAAGTCTGGTTTCAGCATGTGAGGTATGTTGCCGTCAAAGGTTTATCTGAAATTGCATTGTGAGTATCTTCTGGTAGGGATCATCTACTGTCCCTCCATTCTAATAGTTGCGGGTTCCGCTTTTTCTAGTCGAGTCTTGGTAATGTACACTGAAAAATAATCTCTTTTTGTTTTGGTATTAGATATTGTAAATTGGGAAATAAACACCTAACAAGGTGCTGTAGAGACACAGGCCAAACAGTGCACATGGCATAGAGTAAGAGTATCTTCTGCTGAGGTTGTACAGAGAACTTCACTGAAGGAAATTCTGGTCGTGAGGAAAAGTTGGAAAAGAGGCAAAAAAACCTGGAAGAAAAACGTTGCTGCAGGTGAAGTAATAAGCTGCAAGGAGAGGGGAAAGCATGTGTCATATCTGTGTAGAAAGTCCTTTCCATCTTCCACGCACATAGGGGAAATTTTCAAAAGAAGAATGTCCATTAGATATATTTCTACCTTTCAAAAATCTTTATATTGCAACTGTATCATTGTTGTCAGTTCATTTATTGTTTCGTCCCTGCCTAGCCCAGATCGCAGATGATGATCCTGATCCTGATGACATTTATGCATGTACAGTTCTGAGTGGGGCCCACAGCTGTGGTTACCAGGGCTATTACATACATCAGGTCATAAGGCCTCTGTGTGTATGAACGGCTCTTTGCAGTATGAAGCCCTGAGACATTACTGTTGCTTACCTTTGAGTAACCATAAGAAGGTTGCCTCTTCCTGTGCACTTCTAATGAGGTTAAAACCTGGTTCTGCCATTCTTCTCCATTCTCTCCTGTGTCCAGTTGCCTTCCTGGGCTCTGTCTATCCAATCTGTTGGAGTAGCTGTGTCTTAGCACTCAAATTGTATGTTTGGTTTTCTGCTGAGGGGTCTATCTGCATATGCTTGTAGGCCCCAGTATATCTACGATGCTTTAGTGCTAGTGAGATGCATTCAGAAGTTTAAAGGTCATGTGATTTTCAATTCATTTCCATACTAAGACGTTTATAAATAGCAATACGTTGGCCTTTCCAATGTGAATTTTCATAGGCCATGAATTTTCTACATTTTTGTGGTAGATAACTGTTAACAAGGTCTTCTTGAGAGATCTGCACTTTGCTTAAATTAATAATCTATGCAACGCTGCTTCTGCCTTGCTGATACTGTTACATAATGTGATCCTTACTTACAATACAATAGAAGAAGCTCCATAGCCTATGAGAAAGATTTTGATGTTATGCCGGATGGAAATAGGCAATCACTTTCTTTTATTTTTATGAATTAAAAAAATTAAATTAAAACAACAATATTAATTTAATAATCTCTTCCCCAGGGTCTGTTATGGCATTTTGGGGGCATGGAAGGTTGGGTCTTCCTCAAATAGTTGTAACCATGTTTCCTTTTGATTTTTTTCAAAGTGTTGAATCTTTCATGCAAAATGATGGATCATTAGGGGAAAAACATTTCTTAAAGGTCTGTGAGTGTATTGGCTGCTCCATTCTGAGTTAAGGAAAAGCAAATAGTGGTTATTTTGGTGTTCTCTGAGTTATTACTGCAGTGTTCTCTAGATCAATAAGCTTTCAGTGACCTTTAATACTTGACTACAGCTCTGCTTATACAGGTATATTATAAACTGTAATCCTTCAATAAGCCCTCAGTATCTCTGAAAGCCAATGGTGAAAGTAACTGAGCAGAACCTGTGAAGAAGGCCAAGTAAAGCTTAAGAGACAAGCAATAAGTAATACATTCAGACAAATCCATTAGTGCTTTTATTCTTTCACGGTTTAGCTGTCATAGAGAGTTTGAAGCACTAATGTGGAAAGATATGGTTTATGGTCAACAGCAACACTTTATGCAGTATTTAAAAAAGCATGTGGCACAAAGGGCAATTCAAGCAGTGTCAAATGATAATTAGAAAAGCATGAACTGAAGGGTTTCACACTGTTCTGTAAGAGAAAACTCATTTGTTGTTGCTGTTTTCTTTGGGCTTTTAATTCCATCTAGAGAGAAACTGGCACCAAGAACGAATTACAACATAGGCTAGACTTGCTGTTTATTTACTTGATTGGGTGGTTTCGGTCATACCTGGCTAACTACGCAGTTCTACATTTTCCCCTTCAATTTACTCACAAAATTAATGCCAGTGGAGCCAATCATTCCCTGCTTGCTTACCCTGATGTTGCTGAAGAGGTATTTGCATATGGAGTCCTTCTTGTGGAAAGTCTTCAAGAAAAGAAAGGGGGACTCAACCTTTACATGTCTTTAATATGAATCAAAAGATGCTTTCAAATGACTTTTTCAGTAAGCCATTTCTTTTTCATTAGGTGAGGGCATTTTCCTGGAATCTTTAGAATAATTGCCTCACTCTTGGAGGGTGCAGATCTTTCTTTATAATCTGAATAGTATTTATTTATTAGTCATTTTAAGGATGTTAGCGTGTTGTGAATTTCCAGAGAAGTTCTTGTAAAACTGACTGTGCAGCTGATAATTTTATATAATAAAAAGTTCATTCTTGGTGGTCAAAAGAAACACAAAAAAATTAAGCTTAAATATTGGGATGTGCTGTGTATTTAATAAGCTAATAGAAATATTTGTATAAGTGCATACTGCTTAACCAGAGTAGGAGAGGATGATACATTATTTTGAGGATTATTATAAAATTAAAGTAAATGACACACTGTAAAAGCCAATTTCTGAGACCTCCTTGCATAAATGCCATTGGACCTACTTTTCCAGTAAATGATTCATTAGAATACTACAATTCTTAAATGTTTCTCTTGCTTTCTCTCTACGTGCCTGTGGTTGCAGGCACTACACTGATTATTAAAAACTCAAGTGGCCTACTTCACAAGGTCTACAGTGATTGTGGGGAATTTGCTGCAACTACTCACTCTGTTTTGTGAGTTTGGGTTAATCTATAATTTAGCAATTGGTTTATAATATGAGTGCCCCCTGAATTCATTAATCGCAGCAGTGTGTTTGGAACCCTGATTTATTTGAGCATGTCAAGGACTGATCCGATCAATCTTCATAAACTCTGTGCAGGTGGGGTGCAAGATTTAAGATCATACTTAAAACAAAACTGATTAACTCCTGGTGTGTGTGATCTCATCTCACAGATTCATTTTTTCCTCTCCCCTTTCCTTGGCTGTATTCTTGATAAAGCAGTTGAAGATGCCACCAGATTGCAGTGAAGATTTAGGAGGGAGAAATAGACTCAAGAAATGAGCTTGATCCCGTTTTTGTTAGAGTCAAGGGAACTCATTCTGATGACTTTAACAGGCATGAGTTTGTTCTCCATTATTGTAACTGCTGGATATATAGCAAATTAATTGTCAGATTAATTAATCTAGATTTGGGTTAATTGATGTTTGTGAAGTGCTTTGAAGATGAAAGAGCTATCTAAATGACAAGTGTTGTCACAACAATTAAGGGTGCAAGTGGATTGCACAAGGGAAAGATCATCTGATATACAGTGGTTAAAAAGAAAAGAGCTGATACTCACATCTCCAAGGTCTTGGGCTGCTGATAAATATGGTGGTAGAAGGCTGAAGGGCTGGTACATTCGAATAAAAGGGTAGCAAGAGACAGGAGTCTTCTTCCCAGAGTTGGGTGACTCTGACAGACTGAATTTCAGAGGGCTCCCTGTAAAAGGAGATTTTTACTTCCCGTTCCCTACCAGAGCCCCCGGTTCCATGAGTCCTGGGGCAGAAATGAAGAAACTTCCCCCTGACATTGCAAAGAGCATTCGTTGTGTGAAACAAGGGCAAAGAGAGGACAACAAACAACCAAAAATTTTGTGTGTGAATTTGTTTGCCTGCATTAGGGGATCCGAGGAGTGTTTTCTCTGTTTCTCTTTTGCAAATAAGAGAGGATTGCCTCCAAATAATTTGTACGTTGCATTTATTGTGAGTGAGCATTTCTTCCAATTGCTGACTGCCTCCGTGGTTCCATCCCATGACAAATAAATACAGCCTTCCGCAGCTTTGCTATGCAAGTCATCAGTATGAGAAATGTTTTGAAGGGCTCTCTCTCACCTCTCTTGAGCTGTCTTTGAAAGTGAGTTTTAATCCCCTGAAATGAAACAGAGACTCCTGTAAGTGCTGCTGACTATAATCCAAATCAGAGGTGTCTAGTTCCTTCCCAGGGCAATAGCTGATAAAGTACTAAATCCCATCCCTGGGACCATTTAAAATGAGACAAAGCAAAGCCCTGGTAATGAGGATCCGTTCCACACTGGAGGTTGGGGCATAGGGGATGCTCATAAATTAAATGACCTCTACATTCTTCCCGATTTTCAGATCACTGTGTTGATAATGCACTGAACACCCTACAGACCCCAGTATTAGCTGCAGAGCTGCTTACTGTAGAAGTTTTAAAACCAGTGCTACCATTTTGAATTAAAAGAATAAAACGAAGCCCTGCTTTCACTAAAACAGATCAGGATTAAGGCTTAGCTGTAACCTTGTAAAGCAGCTGAATGCTGTACTGAGGGAATTTTAGTGTTGCATATCTTAAAGAAAATCCATTAGTCTCATACTTCTGTGTCTACAGGACATTTTGCTGTGTGACTTACAGTATCTCATGATATTAAAAATGAGAGAAAATGAAAGTGTAACCAGTTTTTCATTTTTTTTTTTCATTTCTTTCAGTTGAGACTGGGAAGAATAGTGAAGGCAATTTCCAGACAATCTCATTTCAGACTCTCATAAACTAGCAAAGCCTCACATTGGCTGACATATAACCAACTTATAAAGACCCTCGGTTTCTTTTCAGATATCTTTTTTACTGTGTAAATTGAAAATTACACACTCATGGAAATTCTTCTCTTGTTGTTAAATCTTGTAATAAATGTATTCTTTGCTATGAACGATATATTTTGGCTACTTAAATAGAAAGCTTACCTTAACATTCTACTCATGAATCATGTCTTTATAGTTTATATGCTAACATACTGCCACACAAAAATGGTTACACATTGCAGATAATAACATATGTGTATTTTAAATGGTAGTATTCTCAGGGAACATAGCAGAGTCAAATTTAAGGCAAAATAATGTATTTGTTTAAAAAAAATTACAGTAAGTATCTTCAGGTACCTAATTATAAATTAATGTTTGTGATACTCTAGGCAGCATTAGGGCAGAAATTAAGTGTGTCTAAACTTTAATATTTTACAAGTTGTCTCAGTATATAGGGGTCACTTGAAAAGCGTGAACTTTATCTCACACTGGAAATGTGTATTTAGGCCTTCCGTACACAGTGATCTCGCCTACCACACATTCTGTTAAAATAATTTAGATCTGCATTTTTCATTTGTTTCCTCCCAGCTACGACATACACGTTTTGTAATGTGTACATACATGTGTATAATGTATATTATGCACCTTACATAATGAATGGAGCTGTGTTTTGTAATAAAAATGTTTTATCTGCTTTACCAAATCTAAATTAAGCATGTTTATCATGTATGTTGGATCTCCAAATGATTTTGAAAATTCTTGATAGCTATGCTCTACAGGACTCCCCAGAAAAAGCATTTAGCTGGTCACAGCCCTCCTTGTGGTAATACTAGAAGAAACCAAGGCTCTTGGGATCGGAGACTTCAGTGTGTTTGTGGATAGTTGTTGTTCTGTTTGTGTGTTACAGCTGCTAAAACATGCCAGGGAAGTTTTACCATAGGGTTGACCACCACTAGCTCTGAGCTTTGGGTGGGATTCAGTGTTAGGATAAAACTTGTTTGCGACACCTTCATCGCAGTCCCCCTCAGTCAATGAGAAATCAAGACTTGCTTGTTCACCAGGGACAGTGGAGTTATTTTAATGGTCTGCTCACCAAGACCAATGCTGCCAGTGTGTGTTCAGGAAGCCTGGGAGGAAGGTGTTCTCTTGTCCCCCTCTGCTCTGAGCTGCCAGTACAGCAGCCCCGGCTGTCATGCTCTTCAGGGCTCCTTACTGACTCTGGCCAGCTGCAGCGTAGCAATCCTTTCCCCCTTCCGTGTCGCTGTTTCCACCATACTATTCATAGCAGTCTTGCGCAACGGAATTGTTCAAAGTGGCTGCTAGCTTAGTGTATCCAGTTCATTGCTGCTGCTGAACAACTCGAAGGATGTGCAAGCTGTTCTGGGGGTAAGACTTCTCTGTGACCGTGAAGCTGATTCGTGCCCTGAGCCTGACAGCCATTGTGTCTGCTTTGCCTGAGATTAACAAAGGGATAATGTTTCCTATCACACACACACTAATCCTTTCCCTTCTGAAAAATGCATGGATTGTCCATGCATCTTTAAGTGAAAGCGAAGGCGAGTAATGTTAGAAATCATTTCTCAATATTACCAATATTACAGACTGCTGAGTCTTCCAGTATGCTTTCAGAAGAGATCATAAAAAAGGCTATGGCTGGCCTGCCCCCTACACTTTAAATTGCCTTGGTCTGAAGTTACAACACAGGAACAGCAACAGCATCAGCAGTTGATCTCTTAGACAACTCTTTAGCTATCAACTGCCTAAGGTTTGTTCAGATTTACTAATCACCTGTTACGTTGTTGACCGTTGCATTACTAGCCTAGAGTTCCTATTGGCTCTCCTCATTTATTTTATTTCTGAGAAATTCCAGGATTTACTGATAGCAGTTTCTTTTCTATACTAGGAAATCTCATGGGATGCCAGCAAGATCTGTTTAGTCTCACACACTTTTCCACAGTCTTGCCAATACTTAACAAGTGCTCAGCAGTAGAGAAGGAGTATTGGACAGACGAGGACTTTGTAATACCTCTTAAACAATGACAACAACAGCAGGACAAGTTCTGTCATTCATACCCATCTCTTGAATTAATAACACAGCATTTTACAGAACAGCATCTCAGAGATCTGAAGAGTAGTATCATTTGCAGTTTTAATGTAAATGAAGTATATATGAGACCTTGAGTCACATCAAACCTCCTAAGTAACTGCAGGAGCCAAGATACTAGACCATTGTATTGGGTCCCCAAAGAAGATAAATGCTGGGTCCATTCATATCATTGTGCAGAATGCAGTTAAATGTGTATTAAGTAACATAGTTTCTGTTGACAGCTTTTCCTGAAACAAAAGAAAAGAAATAGAGGATGGGAAGAAATGGAGGAAGTTATTAGAAAGGTTTCTGGTTATCTCTGCTGGGACCAGATATTGTTTAAGATATTCATAAATGACCTGGAGAAAGGGAAAAATAGGGTAACAAAATTTGTAGGTGACCAAATAATCTGGGATTGTTTTGACTTCAAAATGTCCCAAAGGATCTTAATGCTAATGATTGGCACTAAGACACAAAGAAACTCAACATAAATGATCATAGGAAAGCTTCCTTCTGCAAAGAGGCTAAATTCAGACTGGAAGGAAAGATAATCTCGTAGAGGTAGTTCTGAAGCCATGAATGACTTGAGGGAAATGATGAGGGAATAGTTTGATTATTTGTCCTCAGGGTACATGCACTTGAAAATCACCATGACCAGGCACAATGCTTAAAACAAAAGGAAGTTCTGTTTCCATACAACACAGTGGGATATGTTGTCAAAGGATGTTGGGAAGCCAAAAACGGTAAATATGCTAAAAATGGGACTAGACAAATTCATGAATGATTATTGCTTTGGCTGGCTATTAACAGCATGTATCAGATGCTCTCTCCAACTTTAGCAGAGTGTAAAGTTGTTGACTGGCAGGAATTGGGAGAATATGATGAAGTAAAGATGAATGTACCTTTCCTTGTCTTATATAGCCTTTCTCTAAGTATTCACTAGCATCTGACAGAACGATTATACTGGTACCATGTACTTTCAATATTTTCTTATGGTGAATGCTTGTAGCTTTCAAGGTGAAATTTAAGTGCTGATTTTCATCTGAGAAAGCTCTAAATGGTTAGGGTTTCATTATTTGAGAAATTGTGCATATTCATGGCAAGGGTATGCACATACTGCTAGTGGGTCATGTTGCAAGGTATGACCTTCATGAAGAGGTGGCTCCGGTATGACTTCATGAAAAGGTGAAAGGTAAATGGATTATTTAGAGCTGAAGTGTGTCTAGTTTGCTGTATATAAACACATAGATAAGCCAGGCTAGTCCTTTGCTATTCTGTGGCAGCTGCAGTAGAGCATAGGGAATTCTGGGTATGCCTTCAAATACTCACCCTGACCCTGTTTACACATGCACAGCCCTCTGCTGCATTTCTTTCTTGTATATACTAGCTTATACGTTTTGCAGAAAAATACTACCCTTCCACAGAATCCCTGTTTGATATCACCTATTTCTGTTTTTTAACGAATCCATTTCTAGTTGCAAGCAAAACATCTGAAAATCTGATGACTAGATGTCTGGAAAGGCAGGCTTGTTTTTAAAGGCTAAGTAAAAAGTAGGCTACTCAACATTGGGCAGTCACGATTCCTCTCTTAGACAACAGCGTTTCAGACACTTGCTCTTCAAAATATTGAAAAATACTTTGTTAGACTTGTGCCAAAAATGAGTCTTCAACTCATGACCAGGCTAAAATGTGGGAGTAAAAAATTTGCCTATTGTCAGATTTCAAGGGTATTTTGTTCATAATACTACAAGCAACCATCATGAATAAAAGGGAAGCTGGGGTGGGGGGGAAATATTGCTGCAGACTGGTGGTAAATGTTATTAATAAATGAGTTATGTTGATCCAATCAGTGCTGAAAATTATCACTTAAATGTTTTGTGATACTGTCACTAAGAAAGAAAGGTAGCAGGACACAACCAGATTATCTGACAGGGGTTCCCGGAGGGAAGGTGTCTCCTTCCTCCCTAGGTGCCCACTCCCCAGCCAGTCTGAGCTGTCTGGGAAGAGTCAGGATCCAGCCATGGGGGACTTCACTTTGTGGTTGTCTTGGGCATGGTAAGAAAACCTATACGCCTTTGTACTTTATTTTGAGTATGGGATCCCTCTCCTACAGTTCAGCCCTTCCTCCATCCCTTGTCCCTCTCCTGGGAGTCCTGGATGACCCCAGCTCTGACACTTGGCAGGGACTGGCTGAGATGGGGGAAGCAGAAGCATGGCCTGGCTCTAGCCATTCCCCATGCCAGTCTGGGTACGAGGAATTCATGCAGATTAAAGCTTACCAGCCCTGGGGAAGGCAGAGGTGAAGCAGAGAGGATGGGCCGGAGCTGGGCAGCAGAAGGTGCCACGTGTGGTTAGAATTGAGGTTGTGATAGTATCAGCCCCCAATGGTACTATGGACATTTGAAACTGAGTCTGCTGCAATGTTATTTTATGTTCTGTCCCTGAAACCTTGTCTTGTGCTATACTGAAGCTGTGTTAAGAGCGCGCGATAATGGCATTCCTCATCAGAATGCAGTGTGTGCTTCTCCAGGGGACTTATGAATATGTAAAGCTTGCACAAAATAATTAAAAATCACTAAGTCATACTTTTAATCATCTCATGCACATTTTAAAATTTAGAATTGTGATTTTAGTAGCCTAAATTTGTTTGTTCACAGCACTTGAACCTTAATCTCCTTAAGAGCTTTAAATCCTCAACACTACATACCTTTAAGGTGACCTGCAAAAGTAAAATACAGGATTCTGGTAATGCTCTCCTAGCTGACTTGCTCCCATTTTCCTGGCTGTTCAGAGCATTAAGCATGTACTTGTAAAGTTGTTGACATTTGAGTTCTTTCCTTCGATCTTTAATGATACAGAAATAAGGGCCTGATCTGTCTTATATACAGCTTCTTGTGCTGATTCCTTTGGCTGTTAATTTCCTGCCTTCCTACAGAAAGCAACACATCATTCTGATCATCACTATGCAACTGTCATTGCTGTGTGCACAGGGACAGACTTGCCATCGAGTTTAAGATCAAGATCAGTTACAGGATAGATATTCAGAGGAGCTTAGGAGGTAAAGGTGAAGTTCAGGGAAGAAAAATAAGCCAAAGAAAGATACTCCTTTGTTAGTCTTGTATAGGCGACCATTCCTTTATAGGCAAATAACTGAGGTTTTCTGTAAAACTGAGTGTTTTCTCTACAGGATATTACTTTTAAGCACTCTTTCATCTTAAAAGGCATGCAGAGGTTTGCCTGTGGTTAATTTTTTTTTTTAAGTATTTGTGTTTCAAGGAATACAGCATTAGCAGAGGCCGGTACTGGAATCAGTTCTGCTCGTGATATTTTGGATGTAGAATATATGTCCCCCGATTGCAGCTGCAGATGCAGTGATCCTTCACAACCCCAAACGCTACTGCAAAACACAATTCTGCAAAACATAGGCATATTTTTAGTACTGAAAGCTTCCCTTACTTGTTTGCCAGAACTGAGAAAAATGAAAGGTTGCACATTTTGTAAGCACTATTCTGTTAATAGTTGCCAAGAAAGACCTCCTTCGTTTACCTTCTATATTTTATCTGTCCATCAATTTATGCTGCTCACAGGATATCTATTGCTACAATATCTCAGCATTGTATAAGTTTTACTTGTCGGAAACATCCAGAATTATTGATCAATTTTCAAAAATATTGTCCTGTATCTTTTAGGAAAGTTTGCACAAAATCCAGTGATGCCAGGATCCTTTTGTGACTTTTAGATGTGTGCTTCCACTTGATGTTCTGGAGAGAGGGAAATATCTATGCAAGTCTGCAATAGAGTCCTACAATAGCAATCCCACAAGAGCACTTCGTGAATAGCCTATTTATGCCAACACAATGCTGTGCTGAAGGAGAGCCTCGGGATAGCAGTGCGTTCGCTCCCTTTTTCAGCCATCCCTTTGCTCTCACCATCTTTGTGCTCAACGTACGTCTCCCAAAACCAGCATAAATACAAAGAGCCAAACAAAGTTTGTCAGGATTTTCATCCCAACTTTTTTCACCATAACGTCCTGCTTGGTTCAGCTGAAACAATTTGAATCTATGACAGTTTTGCCAGACTATTCATCAAAAGAAGTCCCCCCAAAACCAAATGTGCTTATTTTTTGCTACTCAAGACAGCATTTCATAGATAAATTTTCTTCTCTTACTTTAAATTTTAAAACTGGGAATTGAAAGCCCGAGGCTTTTTCTGTTTTCTGCTTTTTTTTTTTTTTTTAATTGGTTTGGCTCAAACAGGGCAAGTTTGTGTAATGTGTTTTGCAACCTCCAGTAAAGATAGCATTTCATGTAGTTCTGTTCCTGTCCAAGGAGACTGGATAGCGGCGAGCTCAGGGCGACGTTCCTGGGGGACGTGCCATACGCAGTCAGCATCTTTGCCGTTCAGGTGCTTGATTCAAGCCCCCTCACAGTTTGTAGAAAAGCGTATTTCGGAGGAATACATTTCATATAGGCAAGATCTGCACTTCCCAGCTATCATGTATGAAAAGGGACCACCGATTAGTCTTTTTCATTTTCTACCTGGTATATTTTGTAAATAAAGTATCTTGAGTATATTCTGGGAGTCTTAAAATACCTTGTAAATTTGGAATAGTACTTGAGAAGTTACACTGCCATTGCCTTTGTGATAAAATACTGTTTTCATCTACAGGAGCAGTTATTAAAATGAATGTTACAGCACTGCAAGGAGCAACTGCATGTTCCATTTACTGTCATTTCTTACAACAGAGAAGCATAGCCATGTTTGAGCATGAACACTTTTATTCAATGAACATGAACAGACTGGTATTTTGAAATTAATTGTGCTTGGAGTTTATAAAAACAGCTTAATACATGACTTCTTTTATACTTCACTTTGATTTCTTAAAGGCTGAACAAGCTGCCTAAAGCTTCTCCTCCTTGAGAATCAATTTTTCATGTGGCATTGCCATCCTAGTAATGATTCCTTAGTGCCTTTTCCTGTTCCAGACCTCAGTGATTTTATCTATAAAAAAGAGGTAGTAGTAGCTGGAAAAAAAGCCTATCAGCTTATTTTCTCTCCTTCCTCTCTGCCCTAATTAAAAAAAAAGGTTCTGAAATAAAATAGTCACTAGCTTGCTTTCTACTTTCTTTCTAGCTTATGACCCAACTCTAGTGCATTGCAATTAATGAAAAGTTGTTCTCATTGACCCATGCTGTACTTAAGCATCTTAGAGAGGGGCATTTGTTTCAGAACTCAGGAGTGTTTCTGATTAAGTCTCAGTTTTGTTTTTTTTTAAACAGAAAATGTGCAAAGTCCTGTTACTCTGAATACAACAGTCAAGCAGCAGGCAGTTTCTTTGCTCATACTTCCAAGTTCTTTTCTGCTGAGCCAAAATGATTTTTTTGCTTTGTTTTTGGCTTTCCAGTGCTTTTCAGCCCAGCTTCTCCTCTCCTATCCGTGCTTATCTCACAGACAGACAGAAATGTCTACCGGAGACATTTCAGTGGACTCCTTTTTTTCTAGGGTTTTTTTTTGAGAGGTGATGTGAATCTCCTTTTCACTTGGAGTCTCCATTGCTTCTTAGTGATTTCCAAAAAGGGACGTAATTGTTTCATACATTTCTCAGTTGTTGATAATGGCTATTACATCTCAGTTAATGAGAGACAGGTGGATCCCAATCTGTCAAAAAGTATTTTATTTTAATATCTATATCTGACCTTGTTCCTACATTTTGAATTTTCTATCAAGCCTACTTTAAAGCAAATACAGGTCTGAGCATCACTTCTTTGTTGTTTTTTTTTCTCTCCACTGATAACTGAAGGGGGACAATCACGTATCCAAAACGGATAATATATTGTAATATTTAGGAATGGTACCTTAACTTTTTTCTAGCCGTTTCTGTTTCAGTTCTGACATCATGGTTAACCAACATAGTATCAGCACTTCTAAAGCACATTTTTTTCTACAGATTTTATTAATGTTACATTTACTTCCAAAGCCCCCTCAGAAGTCCTTAAATATTTTATTATATCCACTATATTAATAGCATAAATAAAGCATATCAGTGAAGTGACTTAAACTGTGGAAAGGCTTTCTGAGCTGGGATGAGATTGCAGGTGTTCTTCAGGCCTGAGTCATTGGATAATAGACCTCTCTAAGTTTCAGGAGTCATCCCCTGGAAAAAATGAGAGTAATTACACAGCCTTCTGCTAATATTTTAGATCTAGATACCCGTAGATGATTACAAAATTATGGAATAATTTAGCCTGGAAGGGACTTTAGCATTTTGAATTCAAATGACCTTGTTAACAGCATCTCTCTTAGATGAATATGTAACACTAGAGAATAAATATGAAAGATGTTTTTATCTCTAAGCCCTGTCCCTAAACTGGAAGTAAACTGAAACCATGTGACCTAAGTCTGATTCAAGTGCTTTTAACTGAAATACACTGGAGATTTTTGGCTAGGATTTTAAAAAAGTACCAATTATTTTTGTGCACCTAACCTGAGGCAGTCTAGGAAGATTTGACTTTTCGAAGGGGTACGTTCTCAGCACTTTCTGAAAAATCTCTTGAAGGGTGTTAAGCTGGAGGAATCAAAATCACAAGTCTCCAATGAAAAATTTTGGTTTGTGAAGTTATTGCTATATCTCATCTTTATTATTTTGTCTAGATATACACCTAGGCCCCCTCTGTACTAAACTGTCTGTTAAATTGACTGACTTGTTAAATTTTAAAAAACAGAGTCAGGGATCATTGTTCCTGGTAGGGTCCAGTTAATTGTCATGTTTGATGAATTCCTATGGTATTTTTCAGTTCTTCTGAAAGACAGGATCTTCTAACACAGTGAGAGCACATCACTAAAAGACACTTCTGCTAACTGCATTTGATTTTGTAACAACTTCAGCTAGTAGAACTTCTGTAACTTCAAGTGATTGAAAAATTAGAGTGATAACCACTGAAAGGAGCTATTCCTTTTCTTTCCTGCTTTCTTGTGCATTCATTAAATACATTTCTTTATTTCACAATTTCAGTATGTGGATCTAATGTATCTTTCCTTAACACATTTACTTAATAGGTTTAATCGGTATTTATTCAGAGCATTTCCTTCAAGGATTTTGAAATACTTTACAATTAATTATTTTATATACTTGTGACATGAAGCTGGTTAATAACAATAAAACCACCCTGGAGAAAACTAGAGAAAGTAAAGCCTAGACCCTGCCATTACCTCAGATAATACTGCCAAGCACCATTGCTCAAAATAATGAATCAGATCTCAGCAAGTTACACAAATGAAATAAAAGCATAAATAAAAGCATAATATTTTTAAATACTATTGCCTACCTTCTGTTCAGGTTTTATATGTACAAAGAGTCACTTTTTTTTATATGTGAGTTGAGTCATAACACACTTCTGGTTTAATGCGGGGACATCATCTCCAAGGCAGCATAGCCAAGGAATTCTGCACCTTAAGTCCATTTTTTTCCTAGTGCCAGTGGATGGGAAGAGTGATAATGTGTACGTAAATAATTTGATTGAGATCACATCAGTGTTAGAACCAGGGTGTACTGCCACTTGTTCTTGACACTCAGCAGTGCTGTAAGATGGCTGCTAAGCATCAATAGATGTTTTCCATACACGATTGTTCACCAGAAGAGGTTGATTTAACTGCATCTGAAAATTCATGGAAATGCACCTATTTTGACAAAAATTTTCCTTGAGAAATATTTTAAGCAGGGTGGGAAATTCTGGTTAGAATGACAGAGAGAAAGAAAGAGCGAGCGAGTAGCACTGCAGGAGCCCATGGCCCAGAACAGCTGGCTGAGATGTGGGAAAGCCGTTTGAATACAAGTCATTCGGATATTGGCTAATTGCAAGCTGATTTTACCAGTCTTTTCTATTGAAGCAGATCCACATAGTGTAATTGAACTGGGGGGAGTGAACAAGAGAAAGGCTGATGCTATCATCCGATATTTAAATGCTCTCCTTTGATGTGAGAAACTCAGGTTCAAAACCTTGCCTTAATAAATATTTAAAGATTTATGCAAACCGAAGCAGCTCCAACAGAGAAGAATAAGAGAGAGGCACTGAGCAGAAGCCTAGAATGGCTCCTATCGCAGTGGATAAAGCCTGTCACTGAAAAGCAGGGAAAATGATGGAGAAGGAAGTCGGAGCAAAAAGTGCCCTACCCACAGGGCAGAAACACTATTTTCCGTTCCCTCCCTCAGTCCCTAAAAGAAATCTGAACAGTTTCGGTTTGTCCTGATGGAGAAGGAGGGAGGCTTCTGAAATCCTGAAAGTCCTCCAGGGAGAGGAAAACATTTTCCCCTATGCTCTCATTAGAAAAAGGTTTCTTATTTACAAATGCTATCGAGGACAGGTGTGTCAGGCAGGATCTTAGAGATATGCAGGATAGCCAGGCTGTTGACTAAGGAAAGGAATTAGAATATAGCATGAGGAGCCAAAAATGCTTAATAAAACCAATTCCCTTTAAAAGGAGCAACAGCTCCTTCTTGGAGACCACTTCATTAGCATATCTGAAAAAAGTACTTAGCCAGCTTGATTATTGTTACCTCCTTTTAATAGACGAGTAAAAAAATTGCACAGAAGTTAACTCCTGGCCCCAAATTATTCTAGGACTTCCAGACACTGCATCTTGTGCTTAGGTCATTTCAGAATATGAAGCATTTTGTATGTATATTTTCCAACTGAATGCAGCAGTAAGATGGTGAGAATTTAATTATGTGTAACAAGTTGACAACTTTCTGCAAATTTCATAGTTTATTTCAGCTCATACTTGCATAGTGCAATACTGAAATGAAACTATGACTTCAAAATGAGCAATCCACTTCCAGTCTGAGATCCGTTTTCAGTGATTTGAATCTCCATTAAGGACCGTGCCAGCTCTTTGTACACTACTGGAATTAAGCCTAACACTGCTCTGTGGGCACTTGGAAAGCAAAGTGTATGACAAATATTAAAGAAATTTCTATCCTCTATGATGTTAGCTTGTCTGGAATACAGATTTCTCTGAGCCTTGAGTATTCTCAGGCCATTCATATAAAAGGTTATTTACCTATTTCTCTTTATATTTCCTGAGAGATTTTACCCTGAGTTTCATCTTTCTACTTGTGAGTCCCCACTGACGACTCAGCCTCACCTTAATATCTTGACTGTTAACTGCCTGACTGCTAAGCAACAATATTTTTCTTACATCCAAAGGCGGTCTCCCTGGGACAGTTTATATAGCTCTGGAATAATTGATCAAACTGGTAGATGGGGGCTAGCTTACAGGGAGATCGACAGCTATTACTGACTTACAAAACTCCTCCCGATGATACTGCAGAAACCTGAAAGACAGTGAAGCTAATTGCTGACATGCTGGTGCACACCTGGTGGAAGTGAATGCTTCTGTGTGCTGTACACCTTGCACGCTGGTGTGCTTGCTAGCAAGAGGTACCGCTTTTGAGTGCTCCACAGAAGTCTCCCGGGAATCAGTGTTTCTGCACACAGCAGAGTCATCACAAATTGGAAATACTTCAGTGTATGCACATGAAAAGTGGAGAAAAGTGTGCTGACTGCAGAGCTTCCACGTTTAGTGTGCTCGTCGGGTGATTTAGATTTAGACACAGGTCTAATGTATTTTTCACATACATCATAGCACCAAATAAGGTAAGCGGTGTTGGAGTTCCCTCTTTTTCCAAGTAGCTCTACAAAGCCAGCATCCTGTTCCTGCCAACTCCACCACAAACTTCTTGTTATCTGTACGTAGGATAGGGTCAGCTTTTGGGAGGATGGCAGTTGTGTACAAGATGGCTTCCTGGTAGACTGTTTACTCCTTTTGTAAAACATAATATAATATTTCTACAATTTCGTCAGTACTTTGTGAGCAATGTTGTCACTTTAGTAACATTCCTGAAAATGTCACAGCTTGTTTTTTTCGACGTTATAACTGCTCTTCATTTCATCACAGTACATAGCAGAATTAACTGCACTGTGGCATCTGCTTTACTCCTGACCAGCTGTTTTAAAGATAGAGATCTTGCACTATTATGCTTGCAGATTTTTTTTTTCTCAGGTGTTCCTTCTGAGGGCCCCATCCAAAGGCCATTGAAGGTCAATGGGACATTCTCAGCTGGTGTAAATGATACAGCTCCATTTACTTCAGCTAATGTTGACAGTTTGCATCAGATGATAACTCCTAATCTTTGCCTCAGGGAGAATTGTTTTTCCTATATATGACTAGTATTAGATTGCATACTTTATATTCATAGAGTACTTCACTAAGTAGGTTAGACTTCTCTGTGCTGCCTACTTGTCTCAGGAATAATATTGTTTCATTTCAAAATGACATAATGGTGCCATCTGCAGTCCAGAGCTTTATACAAGTGATTTCAGATAATGTGGTTCATAATAATAAAAGCATTGAACACAGTAACGGGAAGGATAACAATAATCAGTCATTTGTAGAAGTCACTGCATTTTAAGAAGAGCTGCTTTATTTCTGATACCGTAATAAGAGCTTAAATTTCTCACTATTTTCCTTGAAAATGAAGTCAATGAAACCAAAATCTTTGCACTGGTGACTTGTCAGGGGCATCCGATAAAGCTCAGTAACGTTATTCTCTGTAGCTCTTTACGATACCAAGTATGCTGGAACACTGCTAAAACACTTCATAGCAAATGTCTGTCCCTGTGCACACACCACAAATACGGAAAGCTTGTACCCTGTAAACTGTGTTTGAACCTGAAGGATATTTTTCTTTTTATTAGCAGGGGAAAATCAGAATGACTAACTGATTAATATTGTTCTTTTGTGTCTTTCTCACCTATCCGGTGGGGTTTTCTCTTAAATTTTTTTTATAGGGAAACCTGTCTCCTAATGCCAAAGGGTGCCCAACTACCGAGTATTGTGCTACGAATTCTTTATTATTATAACTTTTAATATGTGGATTTTGACATTTTTTTCAGTGCTTTTTCTTTCATCTCCTTTTTACAGTTGTCAAAGAGAGAGTACATTTGTGCTTTACATAAATGTATGAAAATCAATCTCTAAAAAGTGGTGACCTGTACAGAGCCAATGTGCAAACATATCACATGGTTTGGGAAACTGGGAGAAGGAATATGATGAAATAGAGAAGATACTCAAAAATCCTGTTAGTTCCAGTTGCAGTTTAAGAGGATGAACTTGGTATTTATGACTTGGATTTTTTTTCAGTTACTTTTCTTTGTGGGTAGTCCTCAGAGAATATCTGCTGACCAGTTAGAATAATCACTTTATTCTGCCTGAATATTCTTCTCTGTGTAGGGTCTCGTTTTTTACTGAAATGTGATCATTGTTTAATAGCTAGCCTATTGATACAGGCATGTGTTTTACTTAAGTGTCCTTACTTCCTTTAATCATAGTGAGATAAATCACCCACATTAGGAGGAAATAGGGGTTATAATTACATTGAATTAAATGTTTGATTCTCCTTCTTCTTCCATTGGTAATTATTTTAATGATAGCTTCGTAATTCACCTAGCAGAGTAATGAAAGAATGTCCACACCTACATCATTGTCCTGAACACAAAGGAAATTGCACATTAATCTGACAAAATGTTGACATTAGGGAATGAATTATCAGCTCAGTTTTAACCAGGTCTCTTTTTATTCACCTCCAGTTATTTGTGGCATGATTTTGGTCATTTACGCAATCTAAATACCTGATTGCATATTCAGAGAAGGTACTTAGGTATCTTAGCACTGTTACTTTCTACCATTTATTTGGAGTACAAACATAGAGCTCAGCTATTGAAAGTCTGGTTTTCGAGTACTAGCTACGCTCTTTACTGAAGTTCTTATTTTTCCAAAATGCTGCATTTCTTCGAACTTTCAAAACACCCGAGCCCTCTGCTAAACCCAGTGCTAACAGGCATTGCTGCTGTTTTCCAAAACTGTTTGCTAGTTTTATATGCTTGATAAATACTCCAGCATGATAATCATACTATTTTTCTCCCATTCTACTTTGCAGTATTCTTCAGTCTGGGGTGTGTTAGTGGGTAGTTTTAACTTGAGAGCAGGCATACTGAAATGTATGGGGTTTATTTTTACAGAAAGTTCACAGGCAATCAGCCATTTTCTTTCATTTAATCTCATCGGTCCTGTATGCCCTGGGAACTGAGTTGAAGTGCAGAGAAGGAAACAGAAAATGGGCAGATATGTACAAATGTTTTCTTTTTATTATTCTATGCTGTTATGCCATGGAAGTGTAAATATTTTAAGTCGCTCTTCACAACTTATTCATCTTCAATAACAAAAAGGAGCTAGACCTAGATTTTCTTCAGCTGATGAGAGGTGATAGTGGAACAATAAGCAGTGAAGGTCTTAGCTCTTAGTTGCTTGCAACACAGTAATTGCAAAGTCTTGCACATGAGCAAGGCTTCATCCGCTGCTGTTAGGCAGCCGTCTCTGGGGGTGACCTGTGGCAACTCCTCAAGAGCATGCAGAAACGCTCTGCGGCAGTTCAGGGCAGGAAGCAGCAAATAACACTGTTCCAGTCTGAACTGCAGGGGTTGTTGAGATGGTAGAAATTTAATTGCTTGTGCTGGAATCAGGCCAGTAAACAGGGTCAGCTCTCCTGTCCTTTGAAGAAGTATTTTGGCACATCTCAGATGCAGCAGCAGCACTTGGAGTTACAGCAGAAATTTTTTGCAGCAAGCTTCGATCCCATCCTGAATCTGGAGGGTCGTCCCTGTACTGAAAAACCCACCCTGTAACCCTGTTACCTATGGGCTCACTCAAATAATATCAGTGCCAGCCACAGTCCAGCTCAGAGTGTATGTCTTCACTAGTATCTTTGGCCAAGATCTTGGCTCTTTGTTGTAGGGTGAAGATGTATCTCTGCCACCTCATTCATATGCCACTGACGATAGCCATGTGTCGTTTGGCATTAATCTTTATTTACTTATTTTGAAGGAGGAAAGGTGGTTGGATACAGGATTATTTTCAAAACTGCTAAGTATTTGTTAGAAATGTGATAGTTCAATGGAAACAGAGAAATCCCGAAGATAAACTTGATATTAAACAATATTACCTTTCATTGTCACTGGAAAACGTGCCAAGAAACAGAATTTGAATAGGTATTTCCTTCCTGAAGATCTTCTCACCACTGGTTCTGGGCAATTTGGGCCTAAATTTTGCTGCGTTGTGAATATGTCAGAATTTTATTCCGGTTGTTTAGTACCAAACTTTGAAACTTCACTTAGTCACAACAAATTGCTCACAAGTGAGAAACAAAATAAGCACAGAAACTCTTCAAAATAAATGTATCGTTTCACAAAAATCATCATCTGTTTGTAGATGCTTGATAAGAGGGAGGGAGACAAAATTAATCAAATAAATTACTGTTTGCACATGCTTTGCTTTGCATATTTGGCAAAAAAATGTCACAATAGTGATTTAAGGCAACTACTTTCTAGAGTGTTCTGTGTGCAGCAGATTATATGTCTCTTAGAAATATTGTTATACTCATAGAAAGCTGTCAGATTCCTTCTTCTAGTTCCAGTATATGTAGCTGAGTTTTCTTATGAGTCAGTATTTACACAACATCATGTTTCCTTGCTCAGGAAGCAGGAAAGGATTCATATAAAGCAAGACTAATATATTATTTTCCTTGTTGATTTGGACTGTATATATATTATATAATATATGTGATACTAGGTATGATACTGTATATACTTGTCGTGGATTAAACCACAACAATACTATATTTTATAGATTTATTATAAATTTTTACATTAATATTATATTTTTATATATATATTATAATATGCTACATAATGATATACATGTATATTCCACAGTGTTTCATCTTCTCCATAGGGGAAGAATCTGGCCTCACCAGATGCTATAGCAAAGTACTTAATTACCTCGCTGGGCTTAGGCTTTCATCTGGTTTCTAGATCATTTCACCCATGTGGAAACCTCAGTGGTTCTATTTTCCGCAGCATATTTTCTGTCACAGATTTTCTGCCTTCCTTCCATGCCCCTATCTTTACAAAATGTTCTTTCAGAAGAGACTGCTGTGTTCAGCCCATCCATATATGCCCATACCTTCAGGTTTGCCAGTCATCTAGGGTAACTGTGGTGCTGGGCACCTTGGGTTTCCAGTCTGTTCCCTCCTGAGTTTCAGGAGATGTTGGAAACAAGCCTGATGGGCAAACGCAAGAGCTCCCTGTTCATGTGCCAGTTTTCCCGGTGAGCTCACCCTCAAGTTTCCACCCCACCATACAGAGTGTTTGCTTATACGAAGTGTCACATCCGTTGTTATGGACAGAGATAAACCCGGAAAATATAGAGCAGTTACTGAGAACTCATAATTATAGAGAACATTTATTAAATACTTGAATGGATACAAATAGGAAAGGAAGTCTGTATAGATTTAGACAGGCAGTTAATGTAATCTGTTAAAGTCTTATTTTCTACCCAGTCAAGAACAAAACCCAGAAATTAGGTTACTGTACGTGTGCAAAAAACCAAAGATCTGAGCAGTTACCTAAAAAATATGGTATATGTCAACAGTGTTACTGTTTCACAGTTTTAGCCTGTTTGTAAGCTTCCAAGAAATAGGAAAATATCTGCTATTTAGCTGATATGTAATCTTTTTTGAAAGATACAGACACCATGTCATGATCTTAATTTAACTCTTACTGGAAATCTTTGACAATACATTGCCGCGGGAGCTTGTGGCAGTGCAGGGTTTTAGATTCTTCATGGAGATGCTTTCAGCGTCCGTACAGGAGATGAATTCAACACTAAATACAACATAGGAGATAAAATAAGAGTCTGGCCAGAAAACTAACTTAAAAGCAGTGCTGAAAAAGGCTGGAGTTTTTGTTTTTAAGTACGTAATCTGTGCACTTATCAAGAGGAGATATATGGAGGGTTCACCTTGAAACAACAGTGTGTCTGTGTGAAGGCACTAACGCAAGCTCAGAACAACAACAACAAAAAAACCAGAAATGAGGCCATTTACATCCAGTGATGACTGCAATAACAAGTGCGAAATATTCAGTAGAAATTTTACAAGGATGGATTTAAAAAATCCAGTATGTGAATATGAGATAAGGAACTGTGACCTTTATTCTCAGACCTTTACCCTTAAATTAAGCTTAGGTTTAACCTTTAATCTTGACCTTTTATGTTACTTTAGCCATTTCAGTTATTGTGTCTCTACTTAACCTAGAAATCTAAGTATTTCATCTCTTCATTTTCCATAGGAAACACGGTTTAGAAAATTGTTTTAATAAACATTTAGAATTGCTTCACATTTCTTAATTGATTTTTTGTCCACTTTATACTAAAAACTTTCCATGTTTGAAACCTTTACCGGTCTTAGTTTTATAAATTACCCATAATTGGGAAGATCCACCTCCACTGATGTTTATGCTGTGGTATCATCCACTGAATGGAGTGACCGGTTCAGGGCCATTAAACCCAATGCTGTTTGCCAGGTCACTCTTTGCAATGATATTCAAGAGAGGTGTAATTAACTCCCCCACTGATTGACAACAGAAAGAACAGTGTAATCAGTCACTTTGTATAAACACTCATCATTATTACAAGTGGTGTTTGGGGACAGATTCATGCTGCTCTGGAGGGGAAGAGCATTTTGTACTCCTGCTGCCAAGTATCATCATCTTCCTTTCCTGCTCGAGATATAAGGCAATGGTTGATTTTTATCTGCTGACTTTCAGAGTGCAAGATAAAGCTAACTTGAGGTTTTTTTAGGAACTGAGAGTAGACAGTGGGAACTGGATAGAGTCTTGTTCTGTCTGAGAGCTTTTTGATATGTGCCCGTGAGTTATGATAGATTTCACTGTTGTGCCTGCAGCTTCTCCAATAGGTACGTCAGAGGGGACGGCCGATGAGCAATGCCTTTTTTTAGTACGCAGGGAATTGTTAGTTAGATGAGCGGAAATCTCAGATACATGTTGGCTACGAGAGGAGGCACTACTGGGTCAGTACACTAGTTTATCAGCTCTCACAAAAGTTTTGGAAGACAGATTCTTTTGCATAGGGACAGAACAGACTGTGAACTAAAAGGAGGGATATTCATGGAGAAAACTACCTGAGATGTATTGATGATCTTACAACAGGAGCCTTAGGGTGGTGTTTGCATAAAGTTTTGCTGTTATTATGTTTTGCTATTGGGTTTGTGTTTATCGTATCATATGTGAAAAAAGTTGCACATTATGTTATGGACTATTAGGCCAAAGACATAGGCTCAAAAACTGGAATCTCATTGATTGAGAGGGAAAGTCACCATTTTATATTTGTTTTAAAAATGCTCCAGCCTGCTCTCTCATTTGTTGGACAACTAAGTCTTCATGAACACAAGCAGGATACTGAAAAATTGTCCCATTTCTGTGTTGCATATTAAGTTGCTAGGGGTGATTTGGATGAGGAAATACAAAAAAAGAAATGTTGTAATTAACATGGAGTTCTTCGCCCTTACATAAAGAAAGTGTAGTTTCTAATAAATTTATAGGCATGCATTACAACTACACAGACCTCTATTTTAGGCCAGTGCGCAAATGAAAGTGTGCATTCACGTCCGTGCTGAATCTGATTAGTAACTGCACAGTTTCTTGTATATATACTGAGGATTTTGTTGCATAAACCTAACTGTGACTGTGGAGTAGAAGCTTATTTATGTTGTCACCATCAAAACCTACAGAGTCATTGAAAATCCAGTTACAAGTTGTCCCTCAAATGATGTAACTTATAGCATATTTCTGTGTTTCAGAGGAATACGTCTGGGGTTCATTTGTCAGCACTGAACAGGGTGAAAGATCTATGTTTGAAGCTTCTAGGCACCCTTGTAATACAAATAAGGGTAATCAACAAGCTATGGGTTTAAGTAATTGGTTTTGAAATGACCCTGATGTTTGTTACGTGCTGTGAGCTGTCAAGAAGAGGCAACATCCAACTGTGAGGCTGCCCGTCATTGCTGAGTCACTGCCGATGCGCTCAAATCGGTGATGGTGGTGTAGAGAGACTAGCTTGGTGATGATGGTTCTGTAAACAGTCCCTGTTTTCATTTGGCAAGAAGTGAAATAGGCTCAGGCTGGTGTCATGTCACAGTTGTCAATAAAATATGACTCACTCACACTGATCCTGAATCAGAGGACCTGCCACTTTTTGTAGAAAAATAAGAATTCTCCTTCCCTTCACTCTTCTCTCCCAAGCAGATAATTTTAAAAGCAAACTTCCCAGGTGTTTAGATCCACAGGAAGATTATTTTTCTTTGTGTTTTGACTGTGTCTTGGGTGCTATACTTACTGCAGCGTGTCGAAGGGAATGCTGAATCACTTACCATTAACCAAGAGGAAGCTATCAATGAGAGTCTGTCTCCTTCAATAGGCAAAGGATCTGAATCCAATACAACCCTGTCAACTTCTAACATATCAATTACCGCCATCTATGTACAGGAGGCACAAAGGTATTGATGAAATCCTGGCACTTGTTGAAGTTAATAGGAAAAGTCTCATCGCCTGCAATGGAGCCAGGATTTCACCTAGTCCTTATGGGGCAAACTCAGCTGTGCTGGTGGACTGATGAGTTTCAGTCCATTCAAATTCAGCAGAACAGAAGATGTAGTTTTCAAAAAGAATGAGGCTCTGTAGTCAAGAAGAAGATTTTGGAAGTTGCTTCTAGGTTGACTTCACAGAGGCTGTACATAGCCTAATAGTGTAGGGTATGAGCAATTTTTCCCCCATTAGTCCAATTTTTTTTAGGTAGTTTAGTTTGAAGAATTGAGTTAATCTTTCTGAAAAGAAAAAGTTCAAATATTTTATCTACAGTGCTCTGAAGAAGGCTTTTCTTCAGCCAGTGAGAGGCTTGCAAGAAACATTGGTTCATTTCAGCTGGTTCACTCTATTCTCACTGGAGCCCAACTTCAGAGGAAATCTGAAATGAGCTGTAAAAGGTTTATTTTAACTTTTTGGAGAAGCACAACTAATGAAAAGAAAAAACTGTGATGACCAGCTTGGATGAAAAAAAAACAGAGTGAAGAATTTCACATACAGCAGGAAAGACTAAATTTCTGTACAGTTATTCTCCAGCGCGTAACCCAGGGTTGTGATGTGTATAATGTAGAATTTGGCCTTGGAACATCATGACTACAGAAACAGGATAACTTGAAGAGTTTTAGCTTTTGTACTGAAGGTTTTGCATAGCTTTTCTCATACCCAAGTGGGGAAAATGGGTAGGTAGTGGATAAAGGCTTTCCTATAAAAAGACTTTCTTTGAAGTATTCCAAGTGGGGTACATATGCTTCAGGGAGGTACAGTAGGAGGTTTACTTCATTATCAAGTAATAATAACCCTGATGAGAGACAGACTGTTCCAGAAAAATCACTTTGATGATGAAGTAAATTTTTTTCTGAGATTTTTTTTCACCTTTTCTGTTCGGCTTTTCTGGGTCTTTTTTTTTTTTGTAATGTTGTCATTGATACTAGAGAATGAACCAAAGAAGAGTTTCTGTATGTAGTCTCTTGCCACCTCATACCACCTGCAGCTCAGAGTGATTCTAGAAGTAGAGCAGGTCACTGACATTTGCCTCAAGAACTTCGTTTCTTTGAGAGATAGTAAGTGTCATATAAAATCTACCTAAAAATTATTGTGATGTTATTTTAGTTGAGACTTGAATGGTAAGAACTTTGTAACTGATTGGGCTGTAATTTATTACATTCAAGTCCAAAACCGAGCATTCTCCTTCTTGCCTAGCCACAAGATACCTTGTTTCACAGAAATGCAAGGAAAAGCCATCCAAGACACTTTCTGTTCAGAATTTAAACCACTCTTGTTCAGTTCCCCTAACAAACACCTAGCTAGGGACTACAGGCAATTAATGGACAAAGATAATTCTCTTCCTTGAAAGGTATCCCTTCCACTCCTTATTGAGTGTCAGGGGATAGATACTGAAGTAACAACACACAGAGAAATCTCCTTTTTAATGCAATATATGAACTAGGATCTCACCTGCATCAGAGCCAGATCAGAGTAGGGAGCCTGCTGTTCAAGGGACTACTCTGGCTGCTCGAAGCTGCTGCCTTTCTGGCTGTTTTGCTCTTCTGCTAGCATAGAGCAGCGGGACAGTGGACCAAGGATTTGGACTTCTCTCCCATCCAAGCTGGTATCTTTTGATTGCAAGTTAGTGAAGCGTTTTAAGTTAAGTATCTCTTACGTTGTCAGGAGGGCTGTCCAACACTGTACCTCTCCAACTAGGTGGCAAGGTAGTACCAGCACAAGCCATGATAACATTTCATAATCGGACTTTGAGCATCTGCAGACCTGGAGAAACTCAGGCTGGCAAGACTGGGAATTTTCTAGTTTTTGCTGGCTTTGTGCATGCTATAATCTGCAGTGTCTGGCCAGCTGAGGGAAATTTAAATGGATTATTTTCAAGAAGTACGTTTCCGTGGTCTGGCTGTCAGCTGCCTCCAGACAGGATTTAGTCATAAGACTCACTGCCAGTCTTTTAAAAACTAACCTTCGGAGCATGTTTTGGGCTGGTTCATAAATTGCAAGGTTAAATTACAAGTCTCTCCATTAATCCTGCCCAAAGGTGCTGTATATGATAGTTCTCTCATTGTGACAACCTAATGGGGACAGATCACTTGAAGCATTTCCCCAAAGTTATATAGGGAAAATAATCTCAGTACCTACAGACTCCCACACACAAATGCATACTTACAGTAGTCAGTCTTTTCTCTTAGTTATCCTTGTGGTTAAAGCTAGGTAGGATGGTGAGCATGGGAAGAATTATTTTATGACAATTGTACTAGAATTTTGCTCAGTGAAAACATATTCTGACTTTTATATTGAGACTTGCAACACCACTTTCTTGTCTCAAGTCAGATCATGGAAATTAAACTTCAAAAAAATAATGCTTGAGTTTGGATCATATGATCTGGATCTGAGGTAGGAATTCCTTTTTTGCTGCTGAATTATCAAACAGGAAAACTGCCTCACTCCGTGGGAGACCTGGATAGAGAAATTGGTTTACTTCTCATCTAGGCATCATCACATCACAGAACATCAGTATTGGCTGGAGCTGGAGGATGGTCCAGATTATATTTTTGTGAAATATAATTAAAATCAAAAATCGTGCAAGTGAGTTTTTTTGCTCACGCAGAGGTAGCAAGATTAATCTAGCTGTCATCTTCTAGGAAGCATTAGGAAATTCACCAAGAGAAGCCTGTGCTGTTGTAGCTCTAGTGCCAATGCAATTTTTCCTGCATGCTGCTCAGAAGTTCCCTTTGTAGTGAGAATATTGCCAAAATCTACTTTTGGTGAAAAATCTGAACAGAAATAAAACCAGGGAAAATTTCCATCTGTATCCACCTGAGATATCTTTTTCTTTGTAAAATGGACCTTTCTCCCTCCTTTCTCCAGTGAAAAGTTCAATTTCAGCCTGAAAGGAAATCTTTCATTTTGTGGCATTTACAAGAAAAGCTGAAGGAATGAAGATGTGGAAGCCCAGAAGTGATCCTCTGATGTTCTCTTGACTGGGTCTATCAGACATAGCGCCTTTCCTTGAGAGGGCCTGAAGCAGTGTTCCCTTTCGCTGCAGTCAGCCGATATTTTGGGGAGGGAGGAAGGACCATGCAGGAGTGGAAAATGTTCTCCATCATTCCGGTCAGCGCTATTCCATCACCATGCAGCATTAGACAGAAGTTTTTATTCCCTGCGTTTGAGCTTGTAACCAATAGGTAGGAGACAGAATTCTTTCACCAGTTATCTGAGCACTTATTTACCAGTGTTTAAAATTAAGCATATGGAAAGCCTCCTTAAATTAATGAGACTTTTAATAGAGTGCAGGTATACTGTTAATCATCTGCTTAAGCAACCTGTAAGAGTACAGACCCAAAGAACACATTAAGGTTTGCCTAAAGATAAAGGATGATTTATGGAGGATTTGATTTGAAAAGCACATCGGGACTTCTTAAAAAAAAAAAAACAACTTTAAAGTATTTCATAGGGAAATAATCCTTTGATTATCACCTCTGGTCTTTACCTGATTCTGGATTATTTGCAAAGGTCCTTCCCTGCTTATTTTATCTGTCTGAGTGGGTTTTTATAAAAACTTCTGGACCCCAGTATTTATATGTTTCAGAAATACTTTTCACATACAGCTGAAATGCAGAATCATTACTGTGTACAATGTGTTTTTCAGAGGGTAACAATTAATTTCTATGGCCAGATGTGAAACTCTGAAAAAAAAAGAAGTCGTAATGGATGTACTTGCAGGAACCCCCTTTCTCCCTTAGCTCTAATTGTGCAAATGGCACTGAGATAATACTGTAATTGTTTGTCTTTTCCTTGAAGCCAATATGAAGATTAAAGTACCATCTGGCTTTCTGAAAGCTAAAGTTAGAAAACCTCTAGCTTGAAAGAAACAAGCAGTTGGATCCTTTTTGGGTGGACATTTTAAATGTAATTTAACTTTGCTCATCTCCAGTTAAAATTCTAACCACAGATCAGCACTCAGAGCTTTTCCCTCTTCATAAGAGTTAGCATCCTAACAGAAATTTTTCAAAGTACCTTTTTCTGGAGGTCTCTGATAAACTTGGGTCTGTTCTTGTATTTAGGCTCCAACAGAGTTTAAATACAGAACCTGAAAAGTAAATCTGGTTGGAAAATTTCACAATAAGGGTTGGTTTTGTTCTTTGTGAAATAGCCATTTTTTCAAAAGCATTTTTTAAAAAAGATGCCAGCATTACTAAAACTATACTTTTTGCACATTTATATCAATTTTGCTATGACATTTTGACAAATCTTTTTACTTAGTGTTACTTTTAGGATTTTAAAGCATTTCCACAATCATTACAAAAAAAAAAAAAAACAAAACCACAAACATTTAAAGTCATGCTTCATCTGTGAAATCCATTTTTTCATGAAATATTTAGAAAGTAATTTCAATAAAAATTGACTAATTTATATTAACAAGAAATTTCACAGAAAAAGAAAATGAAACTGTTTCAAGCTCTGTGAAACAAAAACAGTTTTGGGGTTTGGTTGTAAATTAAATTATTTTTTCTTGGTCTTTTTTTGTTACCAGCTTATCTAAAAATTGCAGTTGATAATAAGCATAGAGTGATTATTAGTGAAGATTTCATCATAAAGAATTCTCCAGGGCTGTTAGTGATGAAAATACTGTGTCTAGTTTTTGTTCCAGGCAACATTACCACTATCAGAACCAGAAACCCACTCTCATTTGATTACTGTTGTATAAAATTTAGCCTATAAACAAACACACACAGGAACTCCCCCCCTTTTCCCTCTACCCTCCACCAATGTCAAAGCTGCTAAAAAGGATCTCCAAGTCTTTGAACAAAATATTTTCACTTTTTGTTCTGGACATCTTCCTTTTGTCTGGGATCCCTGCATAAAAAAAAGTAAGCAAAATTGCAGGTGATAGGATGGAAAAGTAACAGAGGGCTCAAGAACCAGGTCTTTGCCTGACCAGTGAACTGTTTCAACTGATTAACGTCTGTAGCAATAAGAGATATGCTTGTACTCTTTCCCTATGGGCAGTCCTTTGTACCTCTACTGCACATCTTCTATATGGATCAAAGAAATTCCCCTTGCATTGAACCAAATCTCTTCCTGGGGCTAAGTGGAACACTGTTGAAAGTTCGAAAGAAAGCTAGAGTCGTCATAAAAAAAAAAGGAACCTAAATGATAACATAGGTGGTGGTATACTGCCTGGAGGAATCCTGGGTATGAATTTAGTGAAATCACCACCTGTGTTGCTTCTACAAAGGCAAATAAGGTGCCTAGGCACTTAACAGCATAATAAATTCAGGTAACTGGCTTAGATGTAGAGATCTGTCCTGGTTTCAGCTGGGACAGAGTTAATTTTCCTCCTAGTAGCTGGTATAGTGCTGTGTTTTGGTTTTAGCATGAGAATAATGTTGATAACACACTGATGTTTTATAAGCAGTGCTTACACTAAGTCAAGGACTTCTTGGCTTCCCATGCTCTGCCAGGTGCACAAGAAGCTGTGAGGGAGCATAGCCACGACAGCTGACCCAAACTAGCCAACGGGGTATTGCATACCATATGGCATCATGCTCAGTATATAAACTGGGGGGAGTTGGTCAGGAGGCAGCGATCGCTGCTCAGGGACTGGCTGGGCATCGGTCAGCAGGTGGTGAGCGGTTGCATCACTTTTTTGTCCTGGGTTTTGTTTCTCTCTCTCTTTTTGTTGTTTTCCTTTTCATTACAATTTATTATTATTATTTTATTTTATTTTATTTTATTTCAATCATTAAACTGTTCTTATCTCAACCCACGAGTTTTCTTACTTTTGCCCTTCCGATTCTCTCCCCCATCCCACCATGGGGGGAGGGTGAGCAAGCGGCTGTGTGGTGGTTGGTTGCTGACTGGGGTTAAACCACAACAAGATCAAATATCTCCCTACCTATGTTTCAAGTCAATGGACCTCACATGGACAAACATTTGTGTGGAAGAGGCTATTTATTAACTTATGGCTGTGGTGGGAGGATGTTAGGTGATGAACACCCATTAAGGCTGATTTTGTGAGAGACTCTGCCTGGAGTGAGTTAAGCTGTTTTAGATAGTCTTTCTCCTGAAACTTTTTTTGTCCGTTTGCTCTCACTGAAAGAATTCAGTCATTTTGCCTGTATCTCAAGCTTTCTATAGAGTCTTTCCCCCTACCCTCAAAGTGAATTTACAAACCACTGGTTTGATGGTCCAGTAAAAAGGGATTGGCCACAGTGCTCACATACCAGCTTTGACTGGATTATTCAGGCTGGTTAGAAAGCGTAGCTGGTGGACATGGAAGTCAGTTTCAATAAAATGCCTTTCTGGAAATATTTAACACTCAAGATCCAGTCGAGATCCAGTGATTTCAGTTCCCTTCTGGGTGAGCTCAAAGTGCCCCTTTGGACGAAGCAAACTTCAAACAGCTTGAGGACTTTCTGAGGAGCAAACTTCACTCTTCTTGTGTTGTCTGACCACCAATGCTGGGTTAAAAGCAGTGAGCCTCGTTGAGACAAAGTGGCCTGATAAAACCCACTGTTGTTAAGCCTGGTACCCCACTATTGTTGCCCCACCACCCCCAGTTATGTTTCATTCGTGCCTTTCTCTGCAGGGAGCTCCTCCACTACTTCCACCAGTCCAGTTCTCACCCCATACCCATGCATAGACCTAGATGACCCTGACCCTCAGGAGGAAGTCAAAGTTACCCTCAAAGTCATCTCATAGCCAAATGTCAGTGCACTCCTCATGTGGTAGTGCAGATGGCTTTGAGGCATTTCTGCTTTTAAAAAAAAAAAAAGAGAGAGAGATATTTTCTAGCAGGACATTTTCAGTAAAGGCCTCCTGATTCTGTCAATGTATGCAAGCTTTATCTAGGGAGACCATGGGGCTGACTTTGGGATTTTGTTCTTTAAAGTTGTGAGCCCCTTTGTTGTCTTTGGACCAGTTTTAAAATTAATATTTAGCAAAGCATGTAGTTATTGCTATGTGCTTCAGTCTTGGCTAACTGAATTGTATTTAGCAATGTCTGTAAAATAAAATTCTCACAGCTCAAACTCATTGAGATATTCATGTATATGCATGAATTTAGGAATGACTACCAGCAAGGTTTGGTTGAACAGTCACTGTTGAGCAACGCTGGAAAACGGCCAAGATATGGGCATCAAACACTGACATGTATAAATTCAAAGCCATTTCAGAAAATGATCTCTGTAATCATTGTCTCACCTTCACTGACTGTAAAAATGAGAATGGTAATGTTTGCCCACGGCAACTAGTGTTTTGAATATTAATTTATATTTGTAAAACACTTCAGTGAGGTAAGTTAGTCTTAATTCAAGACACCATTTGACCATGAACATGCAAATACACATAATCCTGTATTTTTACACCTAGCAAAAAGATGGAGTCAAGAAATCTCTTCTTTCTAAAATATATGAACTTGCTTTCGTCAGCCAAATCCATAACACACAAATGTCAGTAGCAAGCTGTGCTGAGATTTCACTTGTCATTTCATTTTGATCTGGACAAAAATATATTTTTAATATGTCTTGTGATTTCCTTCTAGATAAAACACTCCACCCAAAGCCTATCATAATTTCTCCTTTCTATCTGAAGAAAAATGTGCTTTTTTGTTCTTTTCCCCTTTGCCTTCCCAGTGCATAGTTTGGGACTGGGATTCCAACGGAAAGCATGACTTCATTGGAGAATTTAGCTCAACTTTCAAGGAAATGCGAGGAGCTATGGAAGGAAGACAGGTAAGTGAAAACCACCGAAGCAATCTCAATATGTAAGCTTTGTAGAGCAGTGTTCCTCAAACAATCCTGTAATAAAGCAAGTGAATTGCCTCATCATCTCTCAGAAGTTAGTTGCTGTGTTGATCTCTCCCATAGGTTTTACTGTTATCTGCACATGATAATCTGAAAATGCAAAAAGCAGCCTTTCCTGTACTTCCATGCCTGAAATCCTTAGGGTCTTTTTCTAGTTCATATTCTACAGGCATTTCTTTCTGCTAAGATGTATTTCCTTTGAGCCCAAGCACATGGTTTCTCTGAGGTGCTCTGCTGTTATGGCAAAGCAGACGCCCAGTCTGGTCACTCAAAGCATTTCCCTACTGGCCTAACGGCCCTTCTTGGGTGAGGGTCATTCTCTGTCTTTCTCCATTTCTCATGGGCTGCATTCACTGCTGCCAGCTCTAACTTGAACCCGTCATGATGAAACTAATCAGTTTCCTAAATATCTCATGAATTACAGTCCTAAGGGAAAATGAAATTATTAGCTTATCAATGATTTAACTTCTTTATGTCAGCCTGATCTTTTCAAATTGAAATTGATGGTAATTATTGAATATGATAAATGATTTGGCATATCTAATTCCAGAAATTGTCATTTCCTATTATGACTTATTCTTGAAGGTGTTAATTTTGATAAATTCTCTGAGGGGGAGTTAAAAATGTTGACTTTCTAATCTGCTGATAATTTGCATTCACTGCTTCATGGTGATCTCAAAACCAAACACAAATGCCTAATAAGCTTTATTTGGGCTTTATATTAAGGTTCTGTTTATAATGTGTTAATAGAAAGCTAACAGAGTCAAAAGGTGTTTAATAAATGGTAAGCAGTCAGGCTATTCCATAGGTCAGGAAGACTTTATGATTCTTCCAGATATTTTGTACTGATGTTCTTAGAATAACCTGGACTTTAGCAAAGGTTGCTCATGTGTATAAAATACTCTTGATATATATCAGTCATATATTAATCAGCCATTAAATAACTTCTGAACAGAACCTGAGTGTAAATGAAACCCTGTTTTGTTCTCTCAAATTAAGACAGAGGATCAAAACTTAAACCAAACTGAATTTGAGTGGAAATAAAATCTACCTAAAGAGGTAAACAGATTCCAGAGTGAGGAACATTAACAAAGCCACTGATGTGACAACACTCCAATTTTGTATACAAATACCTGTGGCTGGAAAGGGACTGTGTGAGAGTGGTAAAGGGTGTGTATTTCCAATGTAAATGTCTTCAAAAGAGCATTACCGTCCTTCCCAAACAGACAGCTTGTTGGCCAAGACAAGAGACTTGCAGTCCAGAGTGCCAGGAATGGCTGTGAAGGATAAACTATATATTCTTTCTTATGATGGAGAGACAGTGTGCTCTTTTCATCCTCAGCTAGTGAAAAGGATGGTTACTCTTTCAGAGGCATAAGAAGTTAGTGCAGCCATTTGTCAATTCTCGTTCTACGTTGACACTGCAGTATCAGAGTGCTGTCCAGGAATGTTTTAATGTTGCACAATGCTTTAAGTACCTGAACCTTTGTCTTTCTAAGGGCCTGCCATTTGCCATTCGGCAGGCTGTCTTTCACCTGTAACATTGCAATCTGCTTTTCACTGAAAAAGTGCAGCTTTTCTCCTCCACACGCCTAAGGCGTTGTGGCATTATTTCTTCCTTATTGCTCTGATTCTGTTGTTACTGTGCAGTTATTCTACGGGCTTGCACCTCCAAAACCCAATGCTGTTGTTATAGCCAGTTCTTATGGGACACAATTGCCACCAATGTGAGAATCAGTCCTTCTCCCCCCTCCTCTCTTCTAATCCTTGTTTTGTAGACTATTCTAGAGGGAAACAAGATTTAGTGGATAAAATAGTAGGTAATCATAATTTAAGTAGCTAATAAATATTGCCCAATACATGCACATGCTAGATAGCTCTTGCACCTGATGAAAGCAGGCTTCAGTGAGCACTAATAGCATGATAGGCAAGAACAAGCAGTAGGGAGTTTCACTGATCGTGGTGAAAATGATATAGTTATTATGGAAAAAGTATTGTGATCATGTGTTGTACAGGAGAGGTTGCTTGTGTGGCGGGAGCCAGAGAGCAATTTCCCTTTCCTTTTCTCTCTTTCTCTCCCTCTGTGCCTCCCTCCCTTGTCCTCTCTCCTTTTTCTCTATTCTTCAGAAATAATTATTGCTGCTAAAGGCAATATATGCCATTAGCTGTGGACCCCATAAATACATCTTAGTGCATAGTTTATCTCAACATCCTTTGTGCAACACTAAGAAATGTGATTAGCATTTGTCAGTTTTTTTCTTTCATTTTATTCTCCCCAAAGAAGCAACATGTGCAATGGAGTGTTTACTTTGAATAAAGGGGGTTTAGTAGACCTTGAGGGAATGGCAGAGGGGAAGGAAGGCCACATCAGAGAAATGTAATTATATGGGGGTGAGGAGATGAGTAGGTTAGACATAGTCCTTCATTCCTAGAAGAGACTTTTTCATAGCCTCAGTCCAGAAAATGTTCTGTTTTCCATTTGGTAATCCTTTCAGTCAGAGGAATAAAACTACATCCTTCAGCCCATGGCGTTAAGCATTCTTTCACACAGCATCACAACGGTGAGTGTCGAAGATGAGGATCAAAACCTGGAATTTCATCTCAGATGCTGTGGAGGCCAGTGTGAAGAGCAGAACCCAGGTTTGACATCCCTGTTTGAGTTGCTAAGGAGACACACAGAAACTTTTTATTCTGGTTATATTTTCTTTTGTGCAGTAGACTTTATGGCCAGCTACAGTACATTGCTATAGTTCCGTGAAAAGATAATTAAAAGATAATAAAAACACCCTAGTGATTGTCAACCAGGGTTTTTCACTCTCACAAACAACTGGAGAGAATAGGAGGGAACATTTATCATTGATGGGGGATCTAAGAACTCTCCTTAAGTACCAGCTGCAAACCTGTGTATTGTTAAAGGAGGCTACACCAATGGCATGGCTCTCCCTCTCTGCCCATCAGCAACGTCTGTATTAGTTGATATCAGCTTCACAAGTTGTCATAAAAGCATTAAGCAATAAGGGTGGGAGTAACACAGTAGTTTGTGCTGGTGAGCAGGAATAACTGTGTGTCATCTGTGAACTGCTAGTACTTCTCACCATTTCATCAGCTCACCTCATCTCTGGAGGACTTGACAAGGATCTTGAAGTTGCCTTTTAGTTGCCTTGTACATAGTTCATCCTCCGGAAAGCACAGAGTATTCTGATCCATTCTTCAACCTCCCTCTCTTGGCTACAAGATAAAAGGAACTTGTAGCCAATCTATGAACTGCTACAGAACCATTTGAGATGGTCAGAATGGACATGTGTCACCTACTTATTAAAGGAGTTGATGGTGCTTCTAAGACTGTTTCAGTTCCATCCCTGGGCTGCGTACTGATTATCCCAAGTTTTGAGTGTCAGCCTCTGATCAGATGAGCTTATATTTGGCTTGCTGGCTTGCCTCCATTGTGAGATTTCTTGGGAATTTGTGTTTCAGACCAGGCATCATTTAGATAAATGGTGTGAATCTAGCACTGGCACCTTGCTAATGGTTGAACCAATAGTGTGTGAAGGAAGGAGAGAAGATTCCTTCTCTGAGTGATTGATCACCTGTTTTGATCAGAATGGCAAGAGTAGTTTATGAATTTCTTTTCGATATGTGCCAGGTCCTGGATGAGATTCACAAGTCTTGAATTATGACTCTTTCAGAGTGACAGTTGCTTCTCAATGACTGAAAGGACTGAATTCTGAGAAAGTTTGTTGGTCTTTGGTTGGTGGTACAGGTGAAATTAATTCATGCTGTTTAAGAAGACTTCCTGATCATGAACAACCTCAGAATAATAGCTTGGTGTGTATTTCTGTTCCGTAATAACTACCTTGTTGTCACAGACTGTTATATTCTGACACCTAGCCTGTTTTCTTACTGACCACCAATAAAAAATGGCACAAAGACATCCTGTTGTTCAAATGCCTATCTGAAGCAGGCATTTCTAAACCTTCTGTTTAACATTTTCCATCATTCCAAAATTCATCATTTACTCCTTCACCATAATCTTGACACAAGAAAACACAGTAAGAACAAGTCCATCCCTATTTGTGACAGTTTTGGGGTTTTTTTTAGCAAAATACTAGTTAATACTTTGAGTTTATTGTATGCTTAGGATTTGTTCCAAATGTATGTATAATATATATTTTTAATATGTGTGTACAGTGGCAGTTTTATAAGGTGTTCTAATATTAAACTATCAAACATTTGAAAACAAGATTAGAAAAGCTTGATAAAAATTTAAGGACTATTAAAGCTTTTCATAGTTGAAAGGAGAAATCCTCCACTAATTAGAAAAAAGTCACAATCTTTTTTAAATGGAGGCAATAAAACCAGAGGGATTCGGGGGGAAAAAAGTCATAGAAACATAAACCACCTGGATCCCCATGCAGCACAGAAGTTACGTAAGGGAAGAATCTGTTCCTGTATGGCATAGAAATGGACACAAGTTTACACAAACACACACACAAAAAGCAAAGGGGAGGAAGAAACCCTGCTGTACTTAGCACCTCCACTGACATTCCCACAAGTTCGAGGTGTCTTTAGGGGGGTGAGGACATCTGCTGGGGTGCACAGGGTTGGATGGGGTCCTGAGGGGATCTGAGCTGGGTTCCCCCGTTTGTCCAGGTATCTGACTATGATCCTAACTCAGGGCCTTTGCATCAGGTAGCTCTTCAAATAATTGAGCATGGATGAAACCTTTAAGCCTTTGGTAATGGGCCAAGGAGTTTATTGACGCCAGTGGACAATTCCATGTCGAGTTTTATCAGGAGACAGGCAGGTTCATCCAGGACTGTCTGCAACATCAGCAGCTGCTGCTGGCCCCAGACAGGGCAACAGAGGCCCCAGGGGAGGGTGTAGCCATGTCAGGCACCTGCCACATCCGTGTCATTAGGCAACCGGTGGTGCAACCTCAGGAGCGCGGATGAGGCTGGAGGCCTTGACTGGGGAAACAAGAAACGCTTTGGTTTTTACTTCGTTCCCCAGGTGCAGGTTTCCAGAGGAAACCTCTGATAGTGATTAAAAATAGCTCGTCTCCCATGGTGGATGTCTTTCTAGGACAGAAGGAGAAAAACAAAAAAACATTCTGTCCTCTTGCCTGAAGGGATGGCAGGAATAAACTAGCCTTTCGGGCAGGAGGAGTTGCAGGTCGCTTAAAAGTTACTTGCTTTTTTTGAGGCATCAGAAAGGGATAATGCAGGACATAATGCTGCCTGCTATCGATTGGGTTTTTTCACCCTGTCCATTAGACCGTGATGCCTCCTTTGTCATTTACAAACTACGCAATTTGTTGCAGCAGCTGTACCTGATGGAACAAGAGAGAAACAAAAGACTTGCAGGGGAGGCAAGAGAACATGCTAATGATAACCCAAGCTTTGCCATAGTCTAGTCCTTTCCTCACAGGACTACCCAATGTCCTGGTGTGCAAGTACAGTGTCCCAGAGAAAGGAACTGCTCTGTATCATGATTTCTCTTGCCTTAGTGTACATGAAACTCTCCTGACATCTTCATTTCTTTCTCTGAATAGCTTGCGCTATTGGTAGCCACATACTGTTCAAATTTCGGTTCTACAATGGTTGCCTACACTTAGTCACCTCCGCTTCCCTTTGCTGGTGTGTGGCACTGGTGGTTGCACCGTTTGCTCTTCTCTTCTGAAGGTTTGGTAAGAAAGAGAAGGGATAGGGATGTTTGGGAAGGCAGCATCCTTCACTGCAGAGCGTAACATCTCCCACTGAGGATCTGTGTCTCCTCATTACAGCAAGGAGGGGATTATGACCTTACAAGTGTCAGCATTAGTTTGCTGACTTTCATTGACGAATAACTGGATGGAGTTTGTTTTACATTCAGAAATTCTCCACACAGTGGTTTAAATTTCAGGGTATGAAAGAAACACCAAAGCAGTATAGTCTGGGCGTTCATTACCAACATTTGCAACAGTACTTGAATGAACAGGACATAGTTAAAACCAGGTTGCTTTCTGTTTCAGATTCACCGTGGTGTTTGACAGGGAAAGAGCTTGCATAGCCCAGAGCTGCAAGGCATTTGGAGGAAATGCTAAGTGACTTTCAGAATGATGAATCCAAACTTCACAATATTTCCTGTTCGTGTCGGATTGCAGACTCTTGCATTAGTTTCCTCTCAACTGAAAAGTTAATTTAGGAGAAAAAAATGAATCAATAAAATACAATGTCAGATACCAAATCAATACTGGGAATGTAGGAACAGACTGAAAATTGAGCTTGGCCTCACAGTGCAAGCAAAATATTTGAAAATTGTTTCTCATTACTTACCTGCTTAGAGCTGTATTCTGAACTCTGTTCCCTTTAGAAGAGCTGGAGATATGACAAGGCCTGAATAGGGAATTTCCTTCAAATGATGCTTGTCACATCTTCAGCTCTAACTGTGGGCATTGCCAAGGTCAGAACTGGATCTTGGGGGGTAAGTGAAGATTGAGAGTTTTATGTAAAACAGTATTACTGGTTTTTTAAGCCTATGAATTGGGAAAGAACGTCTTCCTCCTCTCCTCTCCTATTCCCTTCCCTTCTTTATATATCACATCAACAGATTTAATAGGTGCAAAATTGTTCTTCTTTCTGTTTTCCTACTTTCTAGGAATTTGCTAGTCTTTTCTTTCCTTTGGTTTATTATCCACATCAGCCAATGACATGTTAGTGACTTGCACATGGAATATTTTAATGAGCTTTAGATAGTTGCTGAGCATTGTTATCCGTACATCTCAAAATGCATTGCAAAGGTAGGTGAACATTCCTAGTTGCATTTTACAGTTAGCACACAGAAGCTGAGAGGCTGGCCACAGGCACAGATTTTTGTCCCCTGAATTAGTGTTTTATGCTGCTTTGGTCCTTATATAGTATAAACTTCTTCCAGAAACCAATTACGTGATAATAATGTTTGTCAGGCTTAAATAATCCTTTTCCCAAGGAGAGGAATTATGTGCATAGTGTAAGGGTTCATATAGGTCAGGCCTTGTTTAAACATACACATTGACAAGTGTTCATGTTGGAGGATGATAAAATTAAGGAAGTGCACCTTGGACATTCAGGGGAAAGCAGTAAGGTCTCCCCAGTGTAGTTCAGTGTCAGAGGGAGGAACACAAATCCTGACTCCTATTTTTTCTCTCTGTTCGATATATTACAGTTTCTTTGTAATGTACAGACAGCACAATTTCGCTGTAGGAATGCTTCCAATAAGTTTGGAAACAACTGTATGCGAAACCATTTTGCCAGACAGCAACATATCAAGATGCGAGTGGGCAGTGCTTTTGCCTCGCTGTCAGATTGCTTTCCCAAGTATGAGCTTAGTGAACTCTGGCATTGGTGTCACAGAGCTCTCTCTTTACTTGGAGAGAAGGGCTTTTATTTCTTAAGCCTGACTGCTTCTCTTGAATAGAGAAAAAATGTTTATGGAGGATTTCCCCTGAACATGTGGGCCTGTGTCTGCCTGTTTTTTCAGCTGGAAAATTCATTTCACAAGACAAATAATTGAGCTGTAGGCTAACTGGGAGAGCAAGCAGATGTGCTTCCTGCAGTTGGAACATTTTTTTGTCTTTTCCCATTCTTCACTCTGTCACCTGTCTCCAGTAACACAGTGATGAAAATACTCTTCCTCTCCTGTGCGGAAAAGGTCTCATATTGCTCCAAAGCCATATGCTTTGCCTTCCCTTTTTTGACATTTCACAAAAGCTCTAAGTTTTAAATACTTCAGAGACATCCAAATAATTGCTGTTTGAAGCTTGATGAAATCGCTGGGGCTGTTCATAAAGTAAAAATGATTTTACGTGCTCAAACACTTTGCTCAGACAGATCCTATATGAAGGCCTTCACTATAGACAAAGTGTTGTAACCCTTATGAAAGATATGTTTCATCTCAAAATGTCGTAATAGGGTTTTTTAGGTAATAGACCATCCTGGTTCACTTTGGAGATATATTCTTTGTTACGCCACATAACATTAGCAGCTCACATGTTTTCTCCCAGCACTTGAAAACAACGCCCTGAAAGAAAATAGTAATGATCTTAACCATATTTAATAACACATTACCTATACAAATCTGGATTTACAAATGCCAATAGATACTTGCATGTACAAACATATATTTTAGTCCTGCAGTAAGAGGCATGAATAGTCATTAGTGTAGTCATTAGAGGTCAGGGTTTGAAAGCTTGACCTTATCAATCTGCCTGAAACCAGAGGAGGGTAGAACATTTGAAGTAGAAATCAGTAAGACTCTGGGAGATGTTATGACAGGAACAAGACAACGTATTTCAGTAACAAGGTAGGACTATTTTGCTATAAAATTGACTATTTGTAAATAAAACTAATCAGAACATTTTCAAAAAAGGGTTTTAATATATTCTTAGGGATAAATTTTAAATATATCAGTAATTAGTTAACTGCATCTTCGTGCACTTTTTAGTGATTTTTTTAACTTTTATTTTACTACCAGACTTAAAGGAGAAACTATTGATCTCTTTCAAGAGAGAGCAAGACAATCTCTGATCAGAATTTCTCTAATCATGAGTTTAATACAAAACACCAGCGTTACTGCATAGGCAGTTTTGTAGTTAATGCATCAGGTTGCTCCCTCCAGTATTTTCATTTGTATTAAGTTCCCTCTTTTTTTCTCCCCTTAAATGTTCTCAAAAGATTCTCAATCTTGCTTATGTAACACCCGTACCTACAAGACTGGACAACAACAAACACCACACGAATCTGGATATCTCTCTTAGTGCTGTGTCCACGGGTATATGTTTGAAGACAGATGTTTGCCCTGGGCCTTTTTCTGTTAAGATAATTCTCTGCACAGTTAATGATTTTCACTTTTAGTTCTGTGTGCACAATTATTTGATAGGATTTAGTCAACTGTGGAAATCAGACAGTGCCATTTTTGTTAATTATTCAATTTGTACATAAATTTTCCTTCAAGCAGTGACTGCTATTTTTCACAGGTACAATGGGAATGCATTAACCCCAAGTACAAAGCAAAGAAGAAGAATTACAAGAACTCAGGCATCGTCATCCTTAACCAGTGCAAGGTAAATACGTGTTTTGCTCTTTGGCTGTTTCTTTACTAAGCCCTCAGCGATATATTTTAATGGTGTTTGTAGACAACAAAGTGGAACTGCCTGTAGAATAGCGATGGAAACTGATCCACTACCAAAAGTAAAGCCAAGGACTTGAATCCCAAAAGTAAGCTGACTGTCCCCAACTTTTGTCTTTCATTTCTTTTGCCGTATCCCTGCTGTTGTGCAATGGAGTAGGCAGTACTCAACTCTTACACCTACAGGCTTGCCAATTGGCCTTTTGTGTGTTTCCCTTCTAATCCTTCCATCATTTCTACAAAATAGCTCTTGTTCCTCCTAAACCAATAGCAAAATTTCCACTGACTTCCCACTGAGAAGCAGAGCTTGGTTCTACTTTTGATGTGAATTTTTCTTTCTGTACTTATAGAATTTTTATATTTTCTCTGTTTACATTTTTGTTTCTGTCTCAAACTATATTTAACACTTTCTTCCTTTACCTTATTTTCAGTCCCTTCCCTCCTTCCAATTTACTTTTTTCAGGCAGTTCTCTGATGTTTTATCAGTACACAGCTAATTTGAATGTCTTGCTTTCTTGTCTGCAGATCCACAAGATGCATTCTTTCTTAGATTATATCATGGGAGGCTGCCAAATACAGTTTACAGTAAGTGTCTTACTTCTCTAACTTGTTTTAAAGAAAAGGAATCCCCTTAGATACTGATTCATTACTTTCACAAAGAAATGATTCTTACATGGTAAATTAGTAAAGAAATGATTCTTACATGGTAAATTAGTAAAGTATCCTTGCAAAATGTATTAAGCCCAGAAAATAAAACTATGCTAATGCACTAAGATTTTTCTTGCACATGCTGATTTACTTTTATGTTTTGCAGCAATGACAATCACGTTGCAAAAAGTAAAGACAGCTTCATTCAGGGGTGACAAGTTAAGCTGGCGTAGTTCCACCAATTCCATCTGAGCTACACCCAGTCCCAAAAGCTGGAGAGCTGAATTAGCCTCTGTGACAATGCTGACTGGCCTTTGGCTTTTAAGCCTCAGTTTGTTCTCAAGAATTTCAAATAAATTTCCTTGCTGGCACTGTGTCACAGGGAGGGATTTCATTTCACCTGCCTTTAGCTACTTAAATATTAGATGTCCTGTTCATCAATCCTGTGGGCCAGTCTTGCTTTCCAGAATGAGTCCTCCATTGAAGCAAGTTGTTTCCCCTCTAATGGTGCCAAACAGAAAGTTACAGGCAGGGAGATAGTCCAGCCAGGGACCTCTCTCCGTCAGTCTGGCCTAAATGCTAGGGTAAACGCTGATGTTTTGTACCTCAGCTGTAACTACCAGCACTGTAGATGGCACTACAGGTGGACGAGGTTGTAACTTAGTGCGAATTTAGAAGCTATTCCGTTCAAGGAACAGGGGATAAAATGATTTGCGGAGCTCTCCATAAACAGAAATACAATATTTTGCATTTCCAAATAATCATTTTTAGGAACATTTAACGCTGTGTGGTTTTGATGGGTTTTTTCCTTTTTTTTTTTTTTTTTTGGTATTTTGAATCTGGGAAATAAAGTAAAGTAAAATAAAATAAAACAATATATCATTATTTCCCACAGCACAGGAGTACAGATTGTGGTTCAGTTCCAGTCTGGTTTATGTGACTTCTAATTTCATGCCAGTTACAAGGTAAAATCTAATGCTCCAGGGTAGTATTCTTCTTCTGGAGATCTCTTCTTTTCCTGTAGCACCCTGCCCTGTTTCTGCTCCCAGGTATCAAGTATCAGACATTGGATGCTACTGAAATGTTCCATTTCACTTTTTCCAGACAAGCCTTCATTTTCCAAAAAGATTTAACAAAAAAGGAATGGTTTTTTTTGTCCCAACAGAAAGTTCCAGCAACAGCAGCAGCTCTAGACAGTAGTGGATTGTCTTCTATGTATGAATCAGTTTTTTGAGGTGTAAAACATGCACTTTGCCAGTACACCTCACAAACTCATTGGATAACACCCAGAACTGAGGACCCCGTTTCTGATTTTGAAGGGAATACCTACTGTAATGGACAAAGATCTTTATAGTTGTCTTCTCTCAAGCAAAGCATCCTGTGTAATTACCTCTCTGCCTTACCTGGCTGCTTCTTCTGTTATCCCCAAATGCCTGCAATGCCCATTTCTCCTCCAAATCTGAAACTCGCCAATCCCTGGAAACCCCTTTAATTTCTCTTTCCTGACATTTCCACCTTAAGAATATGACTGCAAGAACTCAATCATCAAATGTGTTCAAGGTCATTAGCAGAAAGACAGTAATGTCTTCAAGTAATACGTAAAAGCTTTTCTAACCAGGGCAGGTGCTTAAGTAAATGCAAAGACTAGTTAATATGCATTTTCCACAAGTCTAGCACAAGCACAGGAGCATTGTAACCATTAGAAAGTGTCTAGGGATGTACATATTACTATGTTACAGCTGTGCTTTTCAAACTCTTTTTGATTCCTCCTAAATGTTTTCCAGTGAAGAGCAAGTCCTTACACAGCACACTGAAGGGTCGTGGCAGTTTGCTTCCCTTTTATTTGCTTCTTGCAGATTTCCTATTTAGTAGGCTGTGAACCACAAGTTGAAAACTGCTGTGTTAAAATGGATTTCTTGATATATTTGATTGATAGTATTGCTTCTACTATATTTTACTATTTTAATATTTCATTTTGCTGAAATGAAACAAAACCATTGATAATAGGTAACTTAGGTAAACTCATCTGCAAGGATGGGCAGTGAGGAGATAAAGGAACTGCAGAGATCCCTGAATTACTGCTGACCTCAGTGGTAAATCCACCAGCTAAAGAACTGTGTAAACTCAGCACTATCAGTTTTCAACCTACATGGAGTCAGGGGAAGCTGTTGTGGATGTCTCTGTGCCTGGGGCTCTGTTCATGCGTAACCTAGTGGTTCTACTTAAAGAATGTCACAAGCTGACTGTCTGCATGTTTTACTTCCTCCTACCTCAGTTGCACCAGTCCCCGGTGCTGATAGCACAGACTGGTTGTGAGATGCGCTGCTGTTTCCAGAAATGTATCAGAGATTCTCCAGTGGGCACTGAAGCGAAAGGCTGCAGCCTACAGGGGAAATACTCAACGCTCCCTTGCTTTCTGCACACGTCATATAATCTCCTTTTCACATAGTCCTAATCTGGTTAATTCAGACCACTGAAGTAGAGGGGGCTTATTCCTTCTACCTTCCCAGATTTCCATTTCTTTTAACTGGAATGGATCTGGAATTGTTTGAAAGTCTCCTGGTGCATGTATTGTTGTTGTTGTCTTAATATTAATGACATTTCTATTGAGTTCATGCTGCGTACAGGCAGTACGATACAACTGTGATTTGAAAGGGCACTTGCTGAGGGAGGGAAACTGGGATGCTAAGCATACATTTGATAACAAAAAGCTGTAGTATGATGTACCTGCTAATTTAAGGCACTAATGAAGGCTTTGGTAACATCATGCTGTGTGTTCTTGGGATACTTTGTACATCTATTGTAGGAACATAGTTTGTAGTTAGAAAGAATGTCACTGAAAAACAGAAGTAAACTTTTCCTTCACTTTAAAACCATTTATTAAGAAGCTTTCATCTATAGACATCAATAATGCTGATTCCAGTTTGCTACTTTTATGCACTGCTTTTTGCAAAACACTGTATCTCTTATCAGACAGTGTTCCCTGCTGCAGAAGAAATGTTCAGAAGTTGGCAGTGCAAATGGATCTGTAGTCAGAAGACATTTTCATCACTTTAGGGAATACAGCAGAAAGGATGTGTAACATGCATAAAAGGAACTGTAATAGAAAGATATATTGGACAGATTCTCTCTTAGGCAGGTCACGGTATTGGACAGGCTGATTCATTGCTGATGGATCTAGCAGGAGGTCCGAGCTATGTAGGATGTTTTCAGTGCAATGAAAATCGCCCTTTTACAAGGCTGAGGGAAAAAAATGCTAAGAGTGTAGTTATTGCTATGTTATGTTCTTATTTAGCTGTGGGAAGATGACTGGTACATTTGAACTGATACATTTAAAGATACACTGATAAAAATCAAATGTACGCACTGTAAAAAAGATTCCTACTTGCTGCCTACATGATTAGCTCAGTTTTGATATTAGCCTAGCTTCTGTGATATGCTGGTTTTACAAATCCTTATCCTACTTGTTTGCACAAAGTCTTGGTACTGCTGGGTAATGCTAAAAGAGCAGAACTTTGCGTTGTTATTTTGGAATCGTGGCAAGTAACAGCGAACATCTTTCTTAAAAGTCCTCCCCTCGGGAATCAAACAGATTTGGATCAAAGTGAAGTACAGTGCATCCGAGTACAAATATTCATAAAGGCTTCATCATAGGAAATTAGGATATTTTGTCCTTATCAGCAGATTTCTACTGCAAGGACCATTTCCAAAATGCAAGCTTGTTTTGGGGAGGGTTTTTTTCTTTCCCAAACACTAGCCACAGACTTTTTTCCAAGCTCATGAAACCCACTACTTATTCCTACACTCTACTCTTGTTTTCAGTTAAAAAGCATTTAACAGGCACAAAGGAAGATTTGTCCAGTTCTGTCTGATGTGTCGCTCCAGCCTCATTAATGTCTGTTTTGGGGTTATCAGTGAAAACACCCTTTTTACAAGCTTTTAACAATTTTACAGGAATGCCCTCTGTTTCCCTATCGGTGAAATTCTTGCACTTTCTATGATCAGAACAAAAAACTAAAGTTAAATTAATATCAGAGAAAATATGCATCTTTTTAAGAAAATATGCACAACTTGGCTAAGATTTTTTGAAAATAAGCGTCCCAAAACTAAGCTAATCCACACAAGTATCTATGGATTTACCTTAGGTTTCACAAACCACTAGTGTTTCTTTCTTTGTCAGTTATGTACATGCATGCAAGTGAGAACATGAGAGGTATCGCATTGATTTATTCAAGTTAAATCAAGCTATCATTTGCGGAAAAAGATCTATGTGGAAAACAGACTCACTGCTTCAGTGCATGAACAGTGAGTAGGGAAGCGGAGGTGAAAGATTACTTTATCTGCAAGCCAAATTAAGCTTATATCTCCTGACTGAAATGTGGTGAGGTGTCGGGGGTTCATAGTTGATCAAGGCGATGAAGGGATTTCCAAGCTAACTAGAGCCCAGGGAAAAATATTTTTCTTCAGCCAAGAGTTAAAGGTGGAAAATCAGAAATGGTGGGGAAAAGCCATGTTGGGTTGAGCCAGTATGATTTTTTCCTTTTAGTTTTTAGCAACAAAAAATAAGTTTCAGGAGAACTGTGCTGTTTTTTTTAAGGGAGAATGAAAATGTCATGTTTCATTTGCATTTTATAGCTGCATAAAATAGACTTCCCTGTGCCAAGCAGAGGCTTCAGCTGGGGAAGCTGCACATTTGCAGAGGCAAGCTGGGACTTCAAAGTTCTTCTTGCAGCCTTCAGCAAAGCCCTTACCTGTCAACTGCCCTGTAAAAACTGAAAATTGAACTCTGTGCATTTGTACGTATTGAAGGTCCAGGTATAAGGGTTTTTTGGAGGAAGAGGTCATTGGACAAAATCATAAGAAAGTTTATAAATGGCTTTGTTCCCTCTATGAGACCCTTCGGGTTTTGTGTTGCTCCTTTTAGGAATTCCCAGAAAACAGCATCAAAAATTCGGAAGAGAACCTTCTGGTCCATGACAGTCATATCACAGAAAGATGCATGCCAGAGTATATCTTCAGTGAGAAGTATAAAGAGCATTGAGAAATGAATTTTAAGAGGATTCATTAGTATTTGCTTTTGCATTGACTGCTTCCCACAATCTTCTCTAAGCCTTTTCAACACAAACATCTGTGCAGGATTCAAGCTTTATTTTTGCCCTGCAGGTCACCTTTAAGCTTGCTATCATCTATGAAATTGGGAGGGTTAATTATTTAGTGCTTAGATGTTTTGAAGATAAAAAATACCAGACAGGCATTATCTACTACTATTACTACAGCCACAGTAAGGTTTAAAATAGCTAAGAAATGTTCCGAACTGGAGTTTTAATTTATAGTTGTAGTATGACTTTTAACTCTCTTGGGACATTTTTGCTGCACAGCTTTTATGTCCTGAACATCACCTGAGCTAGAATAATTTAATTAAGTATGAGAACCTAGAGATAGTTAATTTGATTCATGTGCATTAGAACATAATTTTCCACATAGAATCATAATGCAGTTCATTTTTTTCCTAATTATGCCATTTTAGTTTTATTATCTCTTATTTTATAAGTTGTCATTTACTTTTAGACGTATTTATCAATACTATCCTAATTCAAGTTTGATGAAGTACGCTGTAAAATGACCTTTGCTTTAAGGCTGCAATCTCTGCAGAAAACTGTTTCTGGTAAAGATACATGGTTGGTGTGGATATACTTATGCCCAGAAGAGCTCCACAACATATTGGCTTTTCTTCTTTTCCAGGTAGCTATAGATTTCACTGCATCAAATGGTGATCCTAGGAACAGCTGCTCACTGCACTACATCCACCCCTATCAACCCAATGAGTACTTGAAAGCATTGGTAGCTGTTGGGGAGATTTGCCAAGACTATGACAGGTAAATAACCACATCTGATAACAGAGTTGTCTTTAGAAAGTGTTTTCACAGTGTGCAATCAATGACTGCCTGCTGCTGGCTGCAGTAGCTCTATATTTCGTCACTTAAGAGAAATGACTGCACGTCAGAAAGATTAGCGTACCTTAACACGCTTTTGAGAGTGACGGTGAGTTTAGATCATGAAAGGCCTGGTTCTTGGCTGTTTGGCAGATATGTGTGTTAAGTTTCAGGTTTGTATTCACGTGCCAAAATTGCATGTTTGAATGGATTTTTCATTTGTGTTAAACTTGAAGCCTGTTTGCAGATGCTGATAGCATCCTTTCTGATACACTTGGGAGTCTGGTTCTGTCCCATCCTATAGAAAAGTGTTCCCGAGATTTTGTGTTTGAAACTGAATTTGTAGTTGCCTAAACTGCTTAGTGGCCATGTCTATTGTTAGCAGTAAATGTGTGGTCTTCTTCAGTGTTCTCCTGGCCTGTTGAATGTTACAGTCTCTTCTAAAATAAATATTAAAAGATAGTGATAATGTGTGCATACAACATGCCTTTAAATAAATAAACAAATGCAAGTAACTGGGCCAAATATGCTTTGATTACATTATGTACTTCTGTTGCTTTCAAATAGGCTGCCTGCTTCTATCAAATTAATTGCCCAGTATTAATCTAATTACCAAGTGCATTTCCTTTAAATGTTCTTTGTTGGTGAGGCATAGTATCTTACACAATTATTCTTTCTAACCTTTGCACATGTAAGAGACATCCACCCACCACTTTGCCATATGTAAATACCAGATCTCAAAAAAACAATGGTATTTTCAGTCAAATTTGAATTATACTTTCTGTATAAAATGTGGAGTGACTTAATACTGTGGTTTGCATGTTACATGTCGCATATACCAATTAGTTTGCTCAGAGGCACTTCCATTTGCATGGTAATGAAATGTCTTCTCAAAGAAGAATGAGGAAAATACTGCCCTGATACAATTTCTGTAAGAATTTGATGGTCAAACTTAGTCAATGAGTCTAAGAAAATTAATATTTTATTGTAAGTGAGCTGATGATTCCTTAGTGATTATCCAGTAATTTAATAATTACTAGCAATAATTCAGTGGGTAAATATCCTTCGAAATAGAGAAAGGAATAAAAAGGGCTGGTTAACGCATACAGATTTTTTTATTTTATCACTTAAGGTGTATTTTTTAAGAAAATGAAATAGTTAAGTGGCACAGGCCTTCCTGTACAGAGATATTAATCCCAAATCAGGATTCTCCTCTCAATATAGCGTATTCCAATCAGTACAAAAAATAATGGCCTGTCATTTTTTAGATGCAATCATCAGCATCTTTCAGTTCTATTGTACTGCTGAAAATGCCTATTGATGCTAATCAGCACAACTAAGGTTGTATAAGCTATGGACTCTGGCTGAACAAAAGCCAGAATTTCTTTTCCCAGGGAAACGTCACCTTTCTGGCATGTGTTTGACCTATACATGCTCTCAAGTTGTGACACTATAAATACATTCCCATGGGCAAGTTGATTCAACATGGTCAATGCTTTCTGATCAAAATGTCAAGTGAGGACCTTTTCTTTATACTTGCACATTTTGAATCCAGCAAACTGGAAATGAAAACGTATAATTTCTCCAAAGAAGAAAAGGAATTACGAGGAGCAAACCTTTGCACAAAATAATCTACAGGTTCTATATAGGAGTTCTTTTTGTGTTTAGTTGCAGCCTTGAGATATATGAGCATATATGACCTATAAAGCAAATCTGTATATACACTTTAAAAAAAAGAGTTTCAAATTCAGTTAAAAATCAAAAATGTGGCACAGATCCATAACTGGTCCAGTGAGCTCAGTTGTGCTTCAAATACTAGAGCAGGATTTCTGTTTCCAGGTTAAGATCAGCCAGAAGTGAAAAGAGAGGGGCTTGCTGAACCTAAGAGCTGTTTAGAGCCAGTGTCATCATTTGCATAGGGGCATGTCTTTAGTAAGATTCAAATATGAGCCCACAAAGACGGCAGTGCTCTTACCTGAAGTTTTATAGTTTGTACCCATCAATTATCTCAAATGCGCAGAACTGGCTGAATCCAAACCAAGGAAAATGGAGTGGTTTTCTTTGGGTCTCGGGATTAATGTATTTACATCAAATGAAAGAAGAGTTGGAATAAAGTAAAATCTGTTGTGTGCAATGTTTTTTGCATTCCAATAGCACAACTGTTGAATGCTAAGTACTTTTGCTACATTTATATACCAAAAGACCGCTTTTTTATATTTGTAACAAAACAAAAAAAAAGCCTATAGCTATTACTTAAAATACTTCTGTAATTAGAAACATTCAAATTTATTTGTAATTTGGGAGCAATTGGATTGGCAAGTAATATATAGAGAGACTACACTCAAAATCCAAAATTTTCTGTTATATACTCTAGTTAGTTCTGTCGATCAAGCCATATCTTCTCATAATCTAGGTTTCTGTACATATCAGCCTAACATAATGTATCCCTAAGTAATTAATGCCCCAAATTAAGCGCTGCCTCACATCCCTTGATACAGTGGAATAATCCCTGCTCATCCAAAAGCCCATTTATCTGTATGGTTCAGAGATTCCTGAAACGGTTAAATGAATAGCGCTGTTCTGCGTAGTTAAGCATGAAAGAATAAGATTCGTTCTTTCATCAGCAATATTCAGAGAATGAGAAATAGACTTTGATTATTGTCCTGATTGTAGAAATGCTGCAGTCCTGTAGGAATAGGCCAATCTGATAATGGCATGGGAAATGGAAGAGCTGTTCACCTGCACAAAAGACTTAATACTTTATCTATATGGTGGAATTGTTTCAGGCTGTAACAACATTTGTCATAAAAGAGGAGATAAAGTTTGTATGTCATATAATCAGTGGCTAAGCAACACAGCAATGGACCATAAAGGAAGGAGAAACATTCATTAGTTTTAAGGAATTAGGCTCTAAAATGTAGTTAGAAATACTGGAAAGGGGAAAACACATTAAAAACTTATTATTGAAAATATTTGGTAAAATAAGCAGACAGCTCCATGGAGAAGAATTTATTTTAAGATAAATGACTCATGAATGTTTAAAGATGACCTCCTGAAGCAATAAGTGAGAAATATATATTTCCATTTAAATATATGGAAATATTTAAATGATTTGACTTCTGGATCAGAAGTCAAATGACTTCTGGATCAGAAGTCAAATCAAGTGGTTTCTGACAACCAGCAATATCAGCCTCGCCAGGATCCTGAAAAATCAGTTGATCACTACCAGATGTGCGTATATTCCCTCTACGTGTTTTGAACAATGAGTTAGGAAGTGTACTTGAGGCAGATGAGGTTATACCTAGCTCTCTGTGCACTATGGCTGGCTTAGGACTTCTAACCTTCACCAACTCTGAACAGTGGTTTTGGCCACCCTTTTGTTTTGGAGCCTGGTGGAGACCCCTTCAAGAGAATGCTATTTTCAAAGGATAGATGGCAGGTGTCTTTCCTGGTTGAATACCCAGATATGAGGAAATACAAACTCATTCATCAGTTGAAATATCAGACCTATGAACCAGAATCTTATAAAAGCCATGAAACTCTAAGTTATATAGTAATAATTTTGAATGTGTCCTGTTCTCCATGGCAACTGTTCCCCAAATACTTTTCATTTATATCACAAAACTGCCCCCTGCTCAGCATGGAACAACAGTGCTTCGTAAGCTGGAGGAGCCTGAGGCTGAACTGGGGAATCAGGGAACGTTTCCTTTCCCCTGTGTCCCAGCATAAGGTCTGGCCATGTCCGGACTGCAAGTCAGGACCTGACCTACCTCTTCTCCCTTTCCCTTCACACATCCTGGCTTCCATCAAAAGAAAACAGAGGCGTGTGGACAGGGAGGAGCTCCCGTGCTCTGCAGGAGGATATACCGTCTGAATAACTGTCTGAAGGGGAGACAGCGCCTGCGAGCCGCACAGCGCAACACAGCTGCCTTGTGTAGGCGAGAAACAGCACCCAAATAGTACTGGGACGTGCCCTCAGCACATATACATGCACACTGACAAGTCTGTTTCCATTATTATAATCTGGAAACATCTGTGAAAACTAGTATCTATAGATAAAACAAGTACTTTTCCCAAGATAGATGCAGGTGTGCTGTGAATCTCTCAGGTAAGCACCTAGAGTTATATACCTAGACACACACATATATATATGTATATACAACTAGAGTTTTACTCGTGTGTGTATAAATATATAGGTATACATATAATATATAGGTATTATATACTTATATATGTATAACATGTATGGTTAACACTTAACCATGCAGTAAAAAAATTGATTTCTCTTTTATGCTGTTTTATAGCTTCCTTCTCTGCAGAGCAAAGCAATAAGTCACAATAACAACAGTGTACACAGTTTATTAAAATGGCTGGTCCTTTGATCTTAATGATTTGTTTTACCAGTGCTGGAATACAACCAGCTAGCCATGAGTGTAGCTCATCTTTCATTCTGCAGTGATTGCTGTCTCTGGCAAAAGAAAAAGGGCTGTAAATAGCTTGTTGGTAAGGATAAATGCTTTTACATACACACAATGCTAAAGGCTGAAATAATTCCTAAATGATCTTACATTATTACAGGTTTTAATGATGATATTGTGAGTGAAGCCCATGGCAGGACTTGCAAATCTGCTCCTCACTTTGAAATCTGATTTCTGCAGTTAGTAGCTTTCCTTTCTCTTCTGCTTATTGAGAATCTCATTATATTACATTAAATATTTATCTTTGCGTTAAAACCTCTGTTCTGATTCAGCAAGACAGTAGAGCTTGTTATCTAATCCCATTGAATTCAGTCTGACTCAAGCAAACACTGAAGTATTATGCAGAATATAGATGGCACTAAGGTGGAGTGAAGAGTCTTACTGAATTTGAACTTTATTGATAATTGTTCCCCCAATGTTCCCCAAATGTTCAGTGCCTCCCATATACCTGGATGATCTTTATGATTAATTTTTACACATAGTTTTATATTTGTGCCTACATTCAGAGTTCTTCACTGGATTAATAAAATGTGCTCACAAACGTGTGAGAATCAGCTTTTGTGTGGTCAGATCTATACTCATACCTTGAAAAAGACAAAGGTTAATGTATTTTATCAAAGACACTTAAGCATTTGTTGCATTGGATATTTGTGGAACTTCCCATTCTTGATGGGCCATTCCCTTTCTCATCTACACACTCAACTCATGATTCCATGTGTTTGACCACATAGTTTTGTAAAATGGTGTCATAAAATTGGTCTTCATTTTATTTGTATCCAAAATCTATTTAAAAAAATAGTTCTTAATTGTTTTAAATGTCTGTGTCTGTTTATTCACTCTTAAAGATACTGCAGATTTTTTTTTATTTCCAAGAGCCCTTGAAACACAGGGAAGATAAATTCCATCTGTTTCCTGACACTAATGTCCTTTTTCATTTAGGCAAATAGCCTCCTTAACTCTAAATACTCAAGTAGCTCCTTAAAACTGACATTCACACTGAGATCATATGTTAACAAATAAACTGCTTGTGTAAAACACACTTGTCTAGCAACCTCCCCAAAGGCCACTAATGAGCAAAGAGTACATTATTCCTGCAAAGTGCAGAAATTATTTATGTGTAGAGCTCTATAAAATCCTTAAGAGTGAAAATTTGAAAACTGGGCCACATTCCACAACAGATATGAAAGTCCTGAAGTCAGTCTGAGTTTCAACATTAGCTTCTGCAATCAATGAATTGCAGCAGTAGCTGACTAGATGCAAAAATTCCTCTTTATGATTTCTTCTTCAGTATTTTAGGCCTGAGCGAGCACATTCACTCTGATTGAAAACCGTATATAAAACCTTCATGCAATAAAGTGTGCTTGAAAATTAAGAAGAGAAAGAATGAAAGGAGAAAATAAAAAGAGCAGGGTTTAGATCTAAGACGGGAAAAAACTAAGTTGGATGAAAGGTCCGTCTGTCCCAGAAACACATTTCCTGAGGTACCCAGCAGAGGGCAGTTAGGGAGGAGAAAGAGGACAAGGTATGTATAATGCAGTACGTGTTATGGAAGTCATTTATAAATCAGTGCAATTGGTCCCAAATACAAAGATCAGTACATACTTAAATGCTGTGTTTTAGATCGAGGCTTTAAGTGGAAAAGAGATCCCAGAGTTTACACCTTGCAGTCTGCTTTATTAATCAGAGCTTCATCCCCAAGAATTACTTAACAGGTCATTCTGAAGCTATGTCTGGGTTTGTGGACGAAGACTCAGAGAGTTACCTTGGCTGGAGGGATCTGATTTAAATACCTTGAGGTAATTTTGCCAGACACGAGGAGAAAAACAGAAACTTGCTTTGGTTGAGATAGTGGTATAATAGTAGTTCATTAAAACTGGGGCGAAAGAATGATGCCTAGAATAAGTGGCACTATATGCGACATTAAATATTTCATTAAATCCCTCCATAGAGCTATAGATGTTAAAATTTAACCTACCCATGCAGATCAATAAATAAAAATATGCTTAATTATTAAGCATCTCTCTTTATCACTTTAATTACAGAAACAACCTTTCTGGAGGCTGTTAAGCAAAAAAGCTGATTAGCATATCTAAACAACTTTAGATATGGTTTAAAAAACATGAGGGAAAAGACATGAATCTTTTTATTTAGTGCTTTAATAGGACCAAATTTGCATAGACATACAACGGAAGAAAAATAGAAAAACAGTAACCTATACAGAAAAAATTGTAGCTTATGTTTATCATGCTACATGTAGCTCATGTGGGTAAACATGTTCTGAAGTGTTTGGATAACCCAGGACTAGAACTGCACTGGGAAAAAGGAATTGCTAATACTTTTAATCACCAAACTGGATTGAAAATCCTTGGATTTAAGTGTTGAGGACCTAGGCTGGCACAATTACATAATATATACATACACGTATTTAGTATTTGCCTTTGCAGAATCTGTATTTCAGACTGCTGCCACACAGAGGTTTCTACAATCACCACTTTCTATCCCAAGAATCAGTACAGGAGAATTAGTCTAGTACAACTGTGTTAGGAGGGTGACTTTGTAACAGTTTCTTTTGCATGTGTACATACATACATACATACATATGTGTGTGTGTATATATGTGTATATGTGTGTGTGTGTATGTATGTATATATCTGCAGGCCCTTTATCTGGGCAGATACTGTCAATTCTTACAGCTCTGCCTTTTCCCTTACCAAGTTTTCATCTTTGTGTCTTCTTTATACTGCCTTTTCTTCCAGGAACTCAGTTCCTATGTCAGCGTATCAGTCACGAGCAGCCCCTTCCAAGTTTCTTAGCAAAACCACTGCTTCCTCCGTGTGCTTTTCAGAGACCTCTGCTGCATTCTGTCAGCTGGTAGATACATCAAAATCTGAACCTTCTGCATCGCTTTTCTATGCGGTCTTTACTGTTTCTCAGTTCAGCTTGAAATCTCCTCTGAGGAAGAGCTTTGTTCCTGTGCAGTAGTTGACAGTTCTCTGGGACTGTGCAGACTGGTACCGTTGGGATTTCTCTGTCAGCTTTTCTTTCTGAAGAGAATGACTTGAAGTATAAAACCCTACAAACTTTATGTGAAATTGCATACCACCTACTGCTGTGTAATTAAATAAGTATTAATAAGTAAATAAACATAAACCAAGAAGATAGATAGCAATTTATCTGATGCCATCTGATACTGATCTGGTACACCTTTAGTCGACGCAACCATTTCCACAATTTCAGAAGCGTGAATTTCCTCCTTGCGTTGTTAAGGATATAACTATTCTAGTCACCCACTCCATTATATTAGCATATAGCTGAGAAGCAAATTATTCCCAAATTATTTACCCATCTGTGGGTAAATGAACACCACGTTCTAAATCTTCTCATGCAAGTTTCCTCCTTTACAGAAAGCGGACACCTTTTGCCTGAGTCGACCTTAACAGGATGTTTGTGGGTCAACTGCTCTCAGATAAAGCTAGGCAATTCTTGTGAATTAGGTTCCATTTACTATCTTGCTATCCCCTCCAAATTATTGTGAAATTAACCTTGATCAGAGATTTGAAATCAGCAGACAAACAGAGGGTAGTAGCGCATTTTCCCCTGCATATTCAGTGATGCCTAGCTGAATGTTTAGTCATCAGTATATTTCACTTACAATTTTCCTCTAACTTGTTTTGATAGTGTTCTTCATTTTGACTTAACGTCATTTTGATTTTGGTAAAATTACATCAACAGCTCATTTGGTCACATTAAATCACAATATAATCTCTATAATGGTTTTATCCTGCTCATCCTAGAAAGCTCATTTGTATCTTGAGAGCATTTGATGAGAAATTCCTCTCCCAGCACTTCCCTGCATACATATGCCAACACAGTCCTGTATTCCCCTCTTCCCAGCATACCCCTTATAAATAGATATTTTCTGATAGAAAATTGTTGCAGAGGAAGGTCTCTGACCAACCCTTTCTGCTGTAATTTGTAAAAAAGGACAAAATTATGTGCATATGTACCAAAGCTTTTGTTCTTGTCGTTGCTTAGTGCAGTACACCCTGAAACTTGAAAGCCACACTTGTGTTTCAAGAGGGCAAACTCTTCGGTTTGGGGTTCTTCACGATCTGCACCTTACATGATGGAATTCAGCCTGCTGCCTGCAGTGTCGTCTTTAAGTCACGTCAAATTTTAAACGTCTGAGATTACAGTCTGTGTGAGAATGACCTTTTCAGTGATGGTACAGTTTTCCATATATGATCCCACAGATATGCCGATTCACTACAGAGTTAAGGTTTTGGAAGCTACAGGGACATATGTGCAACCCCTTAAAATACATAGGACTGTCTGGAAACTGCATGGTTTGAGAAGTTAAATATAACTTGCTGTAGCCTCTTGCAGCATCCCCTTCCCTAGTTTATTCCCAGTTATAAAGTCCCATTTCTTTTTCAAGATACATTTTACTGAATTGGGTCATTCATGTAGGTACAAATCAGGTCATTGCAATTTATTTGTCATCTTGCAGGGAAGCTTGACATTTTGTCTCACCTTCCTGAGTATGCCGTTTTATTAGGCTATCCTTCTAGCAAGTGATACATCTCGCTGCCATTTCATTTTGTTTAACCTACTCCTCTCTCAAGCTCTAATGACTTTTTTTTTCTGTGGGTATTTACTTTTCCCCAATCTAGGAATTTCTGAGTTCACTTGACATTTTTACCCTGCAGAGTTTCTTTTGCAGTGTTAACAAGGGGAAGTTTAAATCCATTGTACCTGGATTTGGCTTTGTTATTTCATGAGTTGATGCTTTTCGGTGGTTAGCTTCAGGGAATTTGTATTCCCCTGCTTCATTAACTATTTCCCTTGCAGGTGAGACAGGCATTCCCCCATATTCTTGAAACCCAGTTACATGACAGTATCTATTTCTCAGTATTCAGCAAATTCTAGCTCCCCTAAGGTAACTAAGAGCTGTAATTAAAGATAGCAAGTGAATTTTAATGTCAGGATTTTGCACATGGTTGTGTAGCATCTCTGTTTGTGATAGACCAAACAATGTAGCTGTTGCAGTGATTTATCATTGATTTGCAGGCTCCCAGCTTTCTTTTGTGACAGAGACGTATGATAATCAGTTCATTCTTGCTGCTCTGTCAAAAATCACTGTGCATTATGGACTGGATGCCAAGCCTTGTTAGGTACAGTGCAAGTTTGATTAAACACACGGTAACCTGGCCAAGACCAGAGATGTGGTTGTATCGAACCAGGAACAACCGCACAGTGAATATGTGGTGACAGCGTAGCAGTCCCCCAGAGAATAACACAGATTAGGAGGAGAAAACACTGCTGCTGCTGAACTCTTGAGGTCTTTCTGACTCTGACTGGGGCAGGCTGAGAGCTGGACCACAGCCTGGCTCTACCCTCAGGCCATCCTGGAGGAGCACTGGTGGCTGTGCTAACTGCAAGGGGTGAAGCGGATGGGCTCTGGTCCCTTCCACTTAAATGGTTTTATTTAGCCCTATTCGATCATACAGATCATGTCCTTTATTTACCTAGCTCTGCTTGCAAAGCAGGAACTGAAAATGTTTAAATATTTCAAATGATTTCTGTATTTTCTTTGGAACTGCTGCTAATCCCTGTAAGCTGTTATGATTCAGAATTTACTGGCATCAATCCCTTCTCAGATAAGTACTAAATAATGCATTCAGGAACATGATTCATTCATATGCTTTAGAAAAAAAACACTTAATTCAGCTCATATTCTTCCAGTTCGCTCCCTGAACATGAAAGATTACAATTTTAATTGAGTTTAGAGATGACTCTATTTTGTTTGTGGCATTTACTGTTTTCTCCTTTTTCTTTTCCTTTCCATGTTCCTCTCTCTTCTCTCCCTCTTCCTCTTCCCGTGCCCCCTCCCCTTCCTTCTCCCCCTCCTCACATTCACACTCTTTTCAATTGTATGTGTAACAGACACTCCCCTTTTACTTTGGCAATTTGAAATTTCTTTCTAACAGAGGAAAAATATCTGATTTCATCACAGGAAAAGTATGTAGAGCAGAGCAGATCCACAGTTTATTCTTTTAAGATTGGAATTGAAAATGAAAGGCATAGTAATTGATTTGCTGCGTCCAGCATAGTACTTTAAAAATATCTCCCTGGTAGTTCTGATCTGACCCAAAACCAAAATTACAAGTGACAGCTTAATATCGAGGGATTCTAGTCAGGTATATTCCTTGCAAGAATTTCAAAGAGCTGTAAATTTAAGATTCTTGGTTATTTGAAATTAAAAATGGGTTCTTAGTGTTTCTTTCTCCCCATCCCATGTTTCTTTCTTATCCCCCCATTCACTGCATCATTAGTACCGCTAGTGCTACTACGTTGCTCTAGCATAAAGTGAGCAGGTTCTTATGCTGGGGCTCTCCAAGGTCAGTTCAGTAGCATCCATACAAATTGCTGCATTGACTTCAGGAGCTTAAAGGTAAGCACATCTATAGCTACATACCAAAGGGCTTTCATGAGCACCAGTAGAATGAGTCCCGAACAACCTGTGTAAGTGGCTAGCTAGAAGTTCATCTTTCAGAATGAATAAATGGCATATAGAATGACTTAGGCCTTTTTTCCCCCTACCTTTACTCCATACAATTAAGAACTTAGATTCCCAATTTAGATTTTAAAAAGGAACTCATTTTCAGAGAACGTAGTCCTGGCAGCTCTTGTTTTCCTTTCTGAATACAGGTATTGCTGGTGAATATCTAGCTCTATCTCCAGCATTGTCTGCCTATGCCAGCAGCTTCAGAGGAAGTTGCAAAAGACTCTCTAATGTCTGACTAATTAATTTCACCCAGTGGAATAGTTTTATCTGAATTCTCCTCCTTGTTACTAGCAATAGCAAATCCTTCTCAGAATAAAGCTGAACTCCAGGTTTCAATGATACTACATGTCAGAGGGCACCAGTGGTTAACGAGACAAGATTTTGAAATGTTCTTTATTTTGTCTCCTTATCTTTATTATAAACTTATTTCTTACTTTCCAGTAACACTAGTCTTCCTAGTGAAACAGAAAAAGGTATCATTATCTGTATCACTTTTACTAATTTACAAAGCCTTACTATTTCCTCTATTCATCTCTTTTCCTGTCTGTGCAGTACAGCTCACTGAAATCTCTCTCCTCTCTGCCCCTATTAATGTATTGATTTGTCATTGCACTTCCTCAGTTTCCACTGGATAGCTTGAAGGCTGGGTGCTTAAAACTGAGCAGTGTTCCACAAGGATAATATGGATATTTTCAGAATTTATTTTCTGCTACGCATTATGTAATAGTTGAGGTTACCAGGGGACTTTTCTCTAACTGGTTGTATTTCTGTTCAGAAGACTACAGTCTTGGAGTCCTGACAATTCCTTTCTGTGTGCATTAATTTACATTTACCAATTGAACAGTGAACCTAAACCCTCTCCCTGATTTTACCTTTAGCGTATAACCTAGATCTGTTCAGTCTTTGCTATCTTTCAGTAATATATGCCTGTTTTGACTGGAAAAAGTACGAGAAACCATATACATCTATACTTGCATGACTGCTCATGGCCCTTACATAACCACGTATAAAAGTCAAAGTCCAATGCTTCTGCTTTTTTGATCTTCAAGTCAAGTACTTCAGCTTTTTGAGAATTATGCCAAGTTTTAATTTTCAAGGGAACCTATGTAAAACAAAGAACAATATAAAATGGGAAGTAGACATTATAGAGTAATTTTGTAAAGATTCTGCCAAGCCATGATCCTCTTTTTCTTACTTGATTTTGTAAATTTCAGGATTTATAGAACCGGCTCGTTTTCCACTTCTGAGTTTCTTTCCTGTCCCTTTGGCAATCTGTCTCCAGCAGGAGAGTACAGGCAGTTTCCTTGCATGTGCCAAGGACTCCCTGGCTAGCTTTAAACAAAACAGGTCAAAGATCCTGGTGGGGCCTGAGGCCAAGGACATGACACTGTCCATGTCCTTGTATCTCACCTTTCTTCCTCCCAGCACAAACTGGTGATGCCCAAACTGCCATTTGGGAGCAGTCTCAAGCACAGCTGTCCCCAGCACTGTCCCTGGGAAGTCTCTGGGGGCTGCTGGTTGGCAGGAGCCAGCCCTATGCCAGGGAGAGTGCTAACAGACCACGTCTATAGTCACGTCCCAGTGTTTCAGCCAGGGTCCCAAGCCTATTTCCTGGTATAAATGAAGACCGAATGCCTGAGCAAGCGACACACAGGAAAAGAAAACTGGTTCTCACTTTTCTTTTTTTGAGTGAGTTTAAATTACAAAGGACGAAAAGAAAAGTCATTGAGAGCAGATCCCTTTCCTACTGAAATGCCAGGTTAGGAAACAGAGCTGGAGTCTCTGATGTGTGCAATTCATCCTTGAGGCAGGAGGAAACCTTCTTTTCATTTTCTGACTGTAGTTTCAGTCCCTGGATGGCGTAACCCTTGACATAGCTTCCAGAAGCTGGGAAGCTGCTCTGTTTTCTGCTGCAAGCTGCCATGATAGCCCTGGGTCTGGCAGAGCAGCTCTGTCACGCCTCTATACCATACGGGATTGTCCTGGAAGTGAGAGAGTCCTTGGCTGCCCTTCTGGGTCACTTTTTCCCTGCTGTGTCTCAGTAGTGCAGGATAAGCAGAATAAGGGCAGCAGGTTCAGCTGCTGGGTTTTTTCTCATGTGACGAAGTGAGGGCTGGATGGGAAGACTAGAGAGGGTTACTTTGTAAAATATCACTAAGCCATTAAACTGCATACTTACTGAAGAGCGAGACCTTTATATTAGCTAAACACCTTGGTTTGTGTGATAGGAGGAAAAGTATTGCTTACATTAAAATTTTACTTTATTCTGAAAGCTGCCAGCCACAAATTTTGAGGTGTGGCAGGATTATATTTTTTATGCAAGGGATGTCATGAGTGATAATCAAAAGATTCCTTCTTACCTTAAAGATCAAGTTCCGAGAGCATATGAAAGTTAATTCCTTGGTCCCAGCAGCTTGAATCAGAATACCAGAGGTATGTACCTAAATTCTGGAAAATGAGGAGCTTCCTAAAGAGAGTGTGGAGCTATTCTGAGTGAGGCAAGAGAAAGTACTAAGTACAGGAGTAGACCCCAAGATACCGCTCCCCTCTAGAGTTCATGCACTTCCCGTCTACAAAGTGGCCATATGGAATCCCATCTTGAGGTTGTACGTGATCACGCTTTACTCTTTCACAAGCCAATTATAACAGTAACTAGCACTTGCTCAAAAAGGAGATATGGGAGATTCAGACATCAAGGCAGGTGTCCTGACCGTGGTGGTAAGGTATTCTGGGTGCAGAATAACAGTGGGGGCTGTGCCACTGTGTGACTGGGAATGTGGGAGTCTCGCCACCAGAAGGAGAATCCAGGTTGCTGGAGGTATCACTTAGTGCTGTCTCTGAATTGCTGCAGAACAGAAGATGGAGCTGCAGATACGAGAGTGCCTACACTTGTTTACACTTGAGAAACATTGCAGTACAAATGCAGGCGCTGTATGGGTTTAGGCATCTCCCATGTTGGGTAATTGCTGCCAACATCAGCTTTTTTGATTACTTTATTGAACTTAGACACTTATGTTCTGCCTAAGTAAAATTCTTTTTTAATCTTTGTTTGCTCTTGCCCAAAATCAATTAACTTGCAGCTCCACAGGGTTTGATTTTCTAATCCAACCATGCTTAATCATTGATGTAAAACAAGATTTTTTTCTCCCCTCAAATTCTTTTCTAATGGCTTCTTATTTCTTGCCCTCTAAGTGTGCGCCTGAATTCTCTGCAGCTATTTATAAGGGCTTTCCCGCTTCCAGGAGTGTTTCATCAAAGAGATGGCTATCAGCAGGTGGTTAGCATCAAATGTCAGCAGCTACTTCGTTTCTGACATCTCTTGAAAAAAATGTTTCGTTACCATGCAAATGATGTTAGCCTTCCTTTCAAAGATCCATTGTCACACACTGCAACATATGGTACACAAATTGTGCTCCCAAGATTTATGCGGCAACTACATTTTGTAGCAGAACAACAATTGTGAGAGCTAAACCATCAGATGACAGTCATCACTGTTTCCCAATGAGCTGGTGAATATTGCTGTATCTCATGGTTACTCTAACTTTGGGGGGGGAGGGGAGAGGGGCTTATTTCTGCTTTCTTTTAAACTCTTCCATTTTTCTTTAGCTTGCATCAGAAATATCATGGTGCCTGTCACAGCCTGTGCCAGACAGAATAGCCCAGCAGCTTTAATGGGTGCTGTTACCCTTCTTGAATATGTCTGGGAAGCGAATTATCCAGTTGATACTTGGAGTGGCAATGCCTTGAACTACACAAAGAAAATTGAAACTGCTGGCCTCTCTTGGGAATTTTTGAAAGTGCCAATAATGGTAGTAGGAACGCAACTTTTCCAAGGGCCCTGAAACCCTGTAAGCAGAATAGGATAAACCTCTGAGGTGTTTGATTCATCAGAGCACTGGAGTACAGTTCAGTGACTTCAGCAGGGCTTCAGGATGTATTTAGAGTTAAGCATATGTTTGGGTGAATTGTTAATCTCAAGTGTGTGATCAAGTGCTTTGCTGACTCAGGGACGAGACATTCCTTACAGCTTGTTGTTTTCCACTTTGCCATCTGGGAAGAGGCAGCTTGACAGCCCGTGGGCTGTGTGAGACATTACTGCATTTCTGAAAGGGTGTTAACAACCTTGAAGTTTCCAGGTTCTCTGAATCAGGAATTTTTGTCTCTGCAGAACTAACTGGCGTAGAACAACCTCACTGTAGTGTTTGAAAGCAAACTGACTATGCCACAGCATTTGCTAGGTTATCAGTCAACCTATGCCTAATTAAAATAATCTCATGTTTTAGTGGAACTACTAAAGATGCAGGTAGAAAGCTTTACAGAACTTGCAGGTTTGGGGGCGTGAAATTGCCCCTTTTGGATATTTTAGGAAGTCTCTTTTGCGCCCAGACAACTGTAAGAACCCAAATTTGCAAACACTTTTAATTACAGAGTCATCCCTTCACTACACCATTTTCTGAGCTGGGGGAGCACTTCCGTATTTATATGAAAAAATGTTGTTACAAGCTGCTAAGACAACTCATCCTCATGCTGCAGCCAGGTAGTGCAAAAGAGTGGGTAATACAGACCTGTTATTACATTTGTGGGAGAAGTGCAAGATATCTTGATCCCTCAGTATTCTCCAAATGATTTTAACTTCCCAAAAGTACTAGGGGTTCACCTGAAAAATCTCCCATATCACTCCCCCATCTGGTTAGCACACACCCCTCCTTCTCTAATCCGATACCCTTCCAGTTTGCCACGTAACATTCTTGACCTCAAAGCCACTTCTGTTGTGCTGCTTTGTATTTTTGATGAATGCTTACAGAAGAATAAATGTTTATTGTAACAAAATGCATTTCTCTGTAGGAACTCTTCTCTTTTTTTATTCTTTTCCAGTGACAAAATGTTCCCAGCCTTTGGATTTGGAGCAAGGATACCCCCAGAATACAAAGTAGGTGCATAAATGACATTTTCTAGCTTCCTTGGTTTATGAGGCACAAAATAAGGGAGAAATGGTTCAGTGCAGGGCAGGGGCTACGGGAAGCAGCTCCTACTGCTTGGTTTCTTTCATCTGGCTTTCTCACCCAGTGATACCTCACTGAAACCAGAAATCAAGGCTAGACTTAAAATAGTTGTGTTACATCCAAAATATGCCATGGTATTGGCAAAGCTTTGTTAATGGATGCTAGTCTAGTAAGAAGAGAACTGATTTTTTGAACAACACTTGCAAGCATATTTTGAAGCTTTGCAAACCCTGGTTTGACAGAACCCAATTTTGGAAGATGTGGTTCAGTGAGCGGCCTAGTGTCCATGCTCTATGATGAAGAGATTTAACATCTTCCTGAAAATGAAGACTTCAGAAGAGTTTTGGTTTGTGGCAAATTTCTGTGTCGTGGTGAACATCGTCAATACCAGGAAGAGAAATATAAGAGCATGTATCCATGCTGGAGAGAAGTGGTATTTATAAACAAAGCAAAATAAGAGTCATCTACAGTGTTAGTGCAATTGTGAGTGTAAATATGCAATCTGGTAGGGCTGGAGTGAAGACAGTGGAGTAAAAGAAGGAGCATCCAACAGAGAAAGACCTAAGAAGAAACAGGCAGAAGTTCAAATCCTGCATACATGCAGAGGGAGTGTGGGCAAAGAGTAGTTCTGCACAAATAACTAACCACAAACTAGCTGGGGATTCTGCAACTCAGATACTATCTGGAAAAGAACAGCATTAGACTTCTGATCATGCAGACTTCATCCAGTATCCCCACGTCCCCTGCTCTGGGTTGTGTCTCTCACCTGTGGCTGGAGTAGGGACACTGGCCAGGTGAGAATTTCTGTGCAGAGAGGGATCGTGTGTCACTCAGCATTGTAAAGCATGAATCAGCAGATGAAAAAAATGTACCAGTGTGTTCCTCATGGCTTGAGGGTTTGATACCTGCATAAGAATAACAGTAGTGATGTACAGCAAATTTGATACATGTCTTGCAAACGGGTGTCTAAGGTAAGTCAATGTATGTCTTAACAACATTGCCTTCTAAGCTAAAAAGCAGTTACAAAAAAGAGGACTGTGCCTGACAAGGTGTTTTGCAGTGCTCTGTTCCTGAAAAGTAACACCAGTGTTAATGCCTTCCAAAATCAGAGACAGCTTGCAGAACTTTGATACAGATTTTAACGTGGTAAATGCACACAGAACATCTGTGTCTGTTGTATATCTGTTCCAACTGCACCAGCTGACAACCATCTCTGCTATGTAAGGGGGAGTGTTTTGGAGAGTAAACATGAGCAGCCTCCACCACCAGACACATTAGTGAAACACAGTAGCTACTTCTCAAATGTCCATCCCTTCGCCACGAATATGTGCCTCCCTACCCATGGCTGTATAGCAGTGTTAACTGGGTGAGTTGGACTATACATTGCAACCCGATCGCTCTTTCAAGCCCAGTACTGGCCATCACTGACAATGCCACGTACTATTGTGATTGTCCCAAACAAAGGTACCAGCCTGGTGGTGTGCCAGGGGCCAGTTGTTCCATCATCTGCGAGGTGACCATCATTGCATGGGGGAAAACTTGCAGTTCTTTCAGCTGCAGAGAGCCATCCTTATCTAAGGACTGCTTGAAGGAAGATGTTAGTGTGCTGGCTGAAGTCTTTTCACTGGTTTGCTGGTGATGGCAGTAGAGTAAAATTCACAGCACAAGACTGCTTCTTTCCCAAACAAAATAATCAGCTGGTGGCATTGATGCCTCAGGTCAAATGAGCATATTGGCAACATACCAGTTTTGTTAGACCCCAGCAACAGCCTCTTCACCTGACTGTGGGAGCAGATCTCAGGTGTCAGCTGAAATACACTTGTCTTGCCAGAAAATGATTTCAGGGGGACTTTGTAAGCAGATATTCCTACAATCACCAACACCAATTGATTTTCTGCTTTGGCAGAACTGTTGTTTGGATAATTTCCTGACAAGTACTCTTAAGAAAGTTAGAGACTTGCATTGAACTTAGTACCCCATGCATGGATGAAGGGTCTTGCCCAATAGCATGACCTGCCCTGAAAAGTCTGTATGTTACTAACCTCTCAAAGCAAAAAAATAGATGAATCAGGACCTTCAGATTTTGAGAAGTTCAGGAAGAGTAAGGGTAAACTTAAGAGGATGGGACTACTTGCTTGTGGATTACATATGTGTGAGTAAACAAAACAAGTTGCAAAGTAAATGGAGATGCAAGTGAGGGCCAGAACAACATCTTTAATCTCCACTATGGAAAATTGTGACAGACAATGACAAAGACAAAATGACATGACATCAGTTTACCAATGTAATAAAACTTTGAAGAAGATAAGAACCACATTGCGGGGGGACTAGCCCTTCTGTGCAACAGATGGGGACAAATAATTAGCTTGGTGTCTATCATGGGCACATCCAACTGGAACTGGATTAGGAATTAACAGTCATCTGTGCTATTGTTCAGTCCCTCCCTGTGATACTCTACACAGTCCCTACAAGTATCTGTCTTCTTAAAATAAACTGCATCAACACTTTCGAGTCCCTCCTTGGCTTTGGCTGCACTTCTAAATTGAAAGATACACCCTCTAAGAGAGTGAAGAGTCAGCCTCATCATGATGCATTAATAAGTCAAGACAAATAAACCTGAAAATTCTTCAGTAATTTAGTCTACACTGGTATCATAAAGTTAATTTAAAGCCAACAATTATTAGTGTTTGATGTGGAACATAGCCAAGATGCAGAGGAAACAGAGAAGGAACTCATATAATTAAAAGTAACAAAGATTGTAGAAAAAAGTGCTCCCAACTTGTCTCTCTCCTAACTTATCTTCTGCCGCAAAAATATGGTAACACTAGACACCACAGCGACACTGCAGGTTTCGTGCTGTTCAAATGCTCTTCTGATGTTTTCAGTCAAAGGTATTACAAGTCATACATATCTTTTGTTTTATTAAAGGACAGCAGTGTCATAACTGTAATAATTCACATCTTCAAAATCATTATGAGAACTTCTAAGTTCTGACCCCATCATGTGGATAAATTAGCTTTTCATTTTAATTTAGAGTGTCTGCTTTCGAGCCTTCAGGCCTAATAAGATGATCTAACCTGCTCATAGAACATTGGTCTCTGCACACCAGCAGCTGCTCTTTTATTTCTTCCAGTAGACAACAAATTGCTAGGGCTGTGGAAGAAATGACTCCCACTGACAAGGGTTTCTAAGTAACGATTGAGAGCCTCCACACAACTTAAACAACATAGCTTCCCTAAAAGTCTGTGTGAAAGCTGACCAACGTATGCATGGCAGTAACACAGTGAGGGAAGGCCAAAGGTAAGCAGCCTGGTAAAAACAGTAGGCAACGTAAGTGGATCGAGTGGATTCAGGTCTAATTTATGTCATGCTCGGTCACAAGCTGTAGAAAAATGAGGCCTGTAACTCACTGTTCAGCATGAATCAATGCTAACAATGCTATTTAGGATCAGCTGAAAGCCACTGCTTCAAAGCTCTAAATTTTTTTGCCAAGGTCTCCTTGGCGCACTAGACCACATGGGAGAAAGGTGTCCGTTTGCGGTGTTGTCAAACCAGTCCCTTGGTTTCGTACTGTCTTGAGCTCCTGCCAATAGCCTGGGATGGGTGCTGGAGGGCAGTATCCACCTGTCCGCTTAGTGAGACTCTAGCCTCCTCACATCCTTTTACATGCTACAAGAAAAGCAATGTTTGCTATGCCAACTATTATTCCCCATGGAAAAATACCCGCCCCCATTTTACACTAGCACTTCAGAACAATGTCAGTATCCACCTCTGCAGGCTCTTCATGAATCTCTTGAGGTTGAACCCCTTTAAAAACATGTTTTCATATGTTTTCTACAGAATTTCCATTTCAAGAGCACACTGCTATGTTACGCTGACTTTTTTCCCTCATTTCAGCTCCAAATGAAACACTTCAGCTGTTAGCAGAAAAACACCAGTTTCTTAGTGGCATAAGGAATCTGTGGGAGTGAAGGAAGCAAGACATGCTATATATAACATTCCTCATCAGTCTAGAGATCTTTCATCTAATATTCGGCAATATGATTTTTTTCCCCAAGGCCTGACAAATACATCACCCTGCTCCTTGATCTAAGTAAACCTCTGAGAGCAATATTCCCCTCTTGAGTTTCTATCACACAAAACTTGCAGAACATGCCAGTTATTCCACAGCAGTGTCTCCAACCCATCACTTTTTTTTTTGCAATGCGAAGTATCTGAGACGTCTGATGCAAAGTGAAGAGGTGGCAGATAATATGGACTCAGACATTGCTGCAAAAGGTCACAGTGAAGAGGAGGAAAGAAAGTCGAACCACACACACTAATTTCTTAGCAGGCAGAACTCAAAGGAGCTGAAAAACCACACAGCAGCACAAAAGTTACTGTTAAAATGAAGAGAAAGTTAGAACTGTGTCAGCCCCATGACAAGCATATTGCCAATAATGAAGTGTTCTTTCCTAAAGAATTGCAGGCTGACACCTGAATAGGTAGGAAACAACTTGCAGTTTGCTTTAAGACAGTCCTGGTTATTTCTGCATTTTTAATGAAAGCTTCATTCACTGCTTATGCTGAGAAGAGTTGCTGGAGAGAACCTCACTGCAGTTACAGAAGCAGTACAGCATCCTTACGACCCTAACCTGCACTGTCTGGTTTGCTGGACAGGCAAGGACTTGAAAAGTGCTGTGATCTTTGTGGTTCCTGCACTTTTCAGGAGCTTGAGGGCAAAAATATATGCAAACCTGACAAAAAAAGAACCAGTAGAAGGATGTGTAATGGCCCAAGGGAAAAAACAGAATTTGTCACCTTATCCATGCAACTTGGATTTAGATGTGGAAACTGGGCAGCATGCTCAAAAATCAAGCACAAAGGAAAATAAATGGCCAAGCTTTGCCAAGCAGAAGTATCTATAATGTGGTCTTAGCCAGAGACACAAGCTGTCCAGCTCCCAAACTATTTGATTAATGAGCATTCTGAAAATAATAGCTTTCGAGCAATGGTTCTTTAAATTTGTTAATGTCTTAAGCTTTTGCAAAATATGCAGGCATTCCATCTTTAATTTTCAGACTGGCAGTGGCTTAATAGTGTTCAATTTATTCACAGATAAGTGCTCAACATTGTGCATCTCGGCATTTACGCTTGTATGCATCTATTGTTCATGGATTTTTGACAATCTCTATTTAAATTAGTAAGAAAGCATTCCTAAACATGGCTGAATTTGTCAGATTGTTTGTCAAGTAGTTCCAGTATCATCACCATAGAGGTTTCTGGAAAGCTGGAGCTTGGGACAGGGAGGTTAATTTAAATGAATTCAACAATCCGAGAGGGGAAAAAAAAGATTACTAATTTTCAGAATTGAGGCATCCATATTCAGCATTCACAGAATGAATGAAAAACGTCATGTGCCTGAACTCTCTGCTGGTTTGGACCCTCTTGAATTCTGGCCACCACAGGGGAGACAGCACAGGGACAGGTTGAAGCACAGCTGGTTTTACTCACCCGAGTGGGGAATGAGTTCCGAGCATTTGGACAAACTCTGCTTTAAAAATATCTGCTGTTGGTTTGCCTTGGGTGATGATTTCCTGCTTGTGAACCATCACTGAGCTGCTCAAAGAACTTCTTTCCTTCAGATTATACTTTAATCTTGTTTAAATTGTGATATATTGTTCAGAGAGCATAGGAAACAACCAGATATGCCTGCATTCATTGTATTTCCTGTCCTGCCTTCAGGATAAATTTTAATGCTGTTCTTGGTGAATTAGGATGGCAATGTATGAGGGCCACTTGCTTTGGGAGAATAGCAGCCATTGTTCAGACAGTATTATTTTTTGGATCATTGTGCACACTTACTAGACTTGGGATTTCCTTATTGGCCTGAACTGTTGTCTACGTTTTTCTTTAAAAATAGAAAACAAAAGCCTGGGTGCCATAAATCTGAACCAGATAAATTGTACAGTGTGATCCTGAAAGAGCTATAGCGACAAAAGTATCCAGCCCACGCTTGCATGTGAGATTAAAATACTGTATTCATAGCTCTGGAAAAGAATTGTGATACTCCTTTTGCTATAATTTCAAATGCATTTGGAATAAATAAATAAAATCACTGAAGAGGCACAGTGTTAGAAGAATCAGCCTGCAATACATAAACATGCATCACCATCCTTCTTGCTTTTGAGATGCAGTTAGTATAAAATACAGAAAGCCTAAAGGAAGAAGAAAGGCTCTTGAACAACAAAAAAATCATCAGCGAGTGAAAACTCACATAACCATTCTTGACAGCTGCAATTACCCTTGGCCTGCAGCTGGTCATGAGACTGGCAGATACCAGCTGGGCAAAGTGTGCCAAGAGACGTACAGAGCAACCAGACAGAAGGGCTCTGGAGCACCTCTGAAGTGTATCTGACAGCCCTGCTCTTCTGTGCCTGCTCAGCGAGGAACATACGTCGTGACTTTCTGCATTATCTTCCATAGCTGAGCAGGGTAGCCTGAATGGCCCACGTAAAACCCTTTGCAAGAGGCAATTGATGCTTGATGTAGACATAGCAAACTCCTGGCTAGGCTGAACTGGCTGCAGACTCTTCAGTGACTTTTTGCTTCAGTCCTTTCCCATCATGGTAGAAGTCCTGCTTTATTTAACCTCTTAATAAGTAATGGTAGGCAGCACTGTGGTGAGCAAGGCCAGCGTATGATGGGGAAAATCAATTTCTCTGTGAGAAGCTCTCTTTGACAGTAATTAGCCAACTTATACCACTTCGCTTTTACAGAAGCTTCTCTGTAATCACATATTTGATCTATTGGTCTATTAGTCATGAACCAATTTCTGTGATGTGCTGTGAAGTCATCTAAACTGGCAAATAAAACAGCGACATCCAACAAACAAATCTCCTTCTGCAAATAATCCAGGTTCCATTGTACAGGGGGTAAACAGGTTGCTTTCCATATGACTAGGACTGTTGGCACTTCTGAAGGTCCTACAGAGATTTATGAAGTCTCAAAGGTGTGTAATTAAGAGTTAGCTGTATAAATGCCTTCATGCATCTGGGATGATATACCTACATTTAACTTTGAATTATGCAAATCGCCTGCTTAGCTCTCAGCCATATACACTTTTTGCAAACCAAAATGTATACATGTATATGTTGTGCATTGCAAGTCAAAAGTTGGGCTTCATTCAAGACAACGGAAGACCAATAGGAGAATTAAGAAACTGAGCTGAAGAGCTGAAGAGACTAAAAGGAGTCAAGCCTTCTCAGTGATCGAAGAAAGGAGCAAAAAGGAATCTGGAAAAAATGCAGGCAAGAACAAACCTTAAAAGAGCAAAACCAGAAAAAAGCATCTGAAGAAAGTTTTAGTCCCAGCAGATTTGTGCTGTGGATGCAGATCTCTAAGTGACGGGCAGATAGAGGAAGCCTGGAACCTGAGACTTACCTTGCCTTGCATTATTTGCGCATACAGAAGTCTTGTATTATTTTCCCAAGCCGCTAAAGATACAATACAATGTTTTACTAGAAAATCAGCAACTTTTTTGTATTCGCAGTCATTTCTCTTAGAAAATAGCTCTGTGGTATTTTATTACAGACAGACTGAGAGAGAGAATGGGATATTCATTAAATTTGAGGAAAACCAAGTCTTCAAGTTTTTTCTTATTGTTTTCCCCCCAGCCTAATCTAATTTCTGAACCAGCTTAGGATCGTTACATTCCTTACATTATTATTTCACAATGGGTCTAGGTGATTTCCTTGATCTCTTTGGAGAATAAATTCTTTTCCCAGTAATCCCATGGCCTTCAAATGAGGAACTGTTCACCCATGGGAATGCAGGATTCAGAAGGGGGCTGAGCTTGTGCTGTCAGTGATGTATCACAACCTGCTTTCTCTCTCCTGCAATCTGAGATGCTGAGCTAGGGAGAGCTGGCATTTAAATCTCCTCAGCAATAGATCTCTCTTCTGCAGCTGGCATTGATAGCCCAATCCTGACACCATATTTATGTGATTTCTCATGTACTTCAGTGTTTTTTCTTCGTGCTATTTTTTCTTGGTTTTGTTGTTGTTATTGACAAGTTTGATCCCAGTTTTTTTACTTTGTTTCTGGAGGGAGTTCCAGCTGGGACTGTATTTCACACTTAATGGCTGAAAGCTTGAAAGATCTCTGGTTTAACACAGAAAGAATGTAAAGGGTGTTTAACTGCAAGTCCTCTTGGGATAATTTTTCTGGCTACAGTCCTCTTCTCTTCTTTCCATTTATTTGCAGGTCTCTCATGATTTTGCAATCAATTTCAATGAAGACAACCCAGAATGTGCAGGTAACACTCACATTGGGACAGACTGATGTATTTCTGCTGTGTGCAAAATGTGCTTGTATTTTTTATTGTATCCCCTGAATATTGTTTAAAGTGTTTTTTTAAGAAAGCAGCCAGGAGTTTCGAAACCTGACAGACTCCAAGCCATCAGGCTTAGCTTTAGAAACCTTAGAAAGTGCCACACATTAATTTCCTGAATAATAGGTCCCTTTGAAAGTACACCATGTTGGACATTCAGCACTTCAACTTCTCCAAATCACTAGCATTTCTGAAAACTAAAGCTGTGTTTTCTAGATTCATTCCAGATCTTCAGCTACAGCAACATCACAGGTTGGGCAGCTAAGAAGGGCAGGGCTTGCAAAAGCAGGCTGAGCACCTCTGTGATCACAGACTCCCTCCTGTAGAGCCAGTTCTTTCGCCAGGCCTATAGCAACAGTAGCCTGCTGCAAGTCAGCCCAGCGATGTCCAGCACCAAAGGGCCAGGGCAGCAGCTGAGGACTGCTATAATAGAAGGAAGCACACTTTCATGACAGCGAATGCAGCAAGACACTGTTTTAACACAGCGTAAGATACTGGTGTGTTCTAGCAACAATCACTAATCCTCGGCAGTCAGAGGCCAGATTCAGGTAGCAGATTTTGCTGTATGTCTTGTATTTGTGACATCTGCAGTGACTGATGCTGTCTTTCTAGAACCTGCCACAATTCACAGATTGTGTAAAAGATGAGGATAACAGAACAATAATCTCTAAACAGTCTAACAAGTAGTCCCAGACTAACACTTTATTTGAGGGTCCACTTCAGATGATCATTGCTGTCTAAAATCCACAGGTTGTTATTCTTCCTTACCCTTCTGCTACCTTCCAAACACTGAAATGGGTGTTTCAAAATGCTCTTCCTGTTCACATTTTCTAGCTGCCTCTTTCAGCCCTTCTCAGGCTTATTACTTCATGTATGGTCAGCAGAATATGTTCAGGATGAGAATTAAGATGCCAAGAAATGAAGTGAGGAAAAGAAGAGAGGACAAGCAATTCAAGGGAAAGAGACATTAAAAGAATTCAGAGTTCACGCATCTTAAATGCAAGACCTCTGTTTTCGGTTCAGTGGGCATTCCTGCTTTGTTGTTGTGCTTGGATTGTTGGACTGCCCCAGCCTCTGCAGGTCATATGCTTGAAATGTAATTGGGCATGAGTCCTACAGCTGCTTGATGCATTCACACAGCTTTTTACATTGCTTTTATGGAGTTAAAAGAAGCTGAAATTACATGTATGCATCTAGATGTGTCTGTAAACTTGTAAGCCAGCTTGAAGTTGAGATTTTAGTCACACTGAGAGCGTAGGCTTGAGGTGGGGAAGCAAAACAGACCTCAGAATTTTGTCTGGGCCATCATATTTTAAAATGTAATTAGCTTGCCTGCTTCTGAACACAGACACATTGGCATCTATGCAGTGCCTGATCTGTTTAAAACATCTCAGTTAACAATGGTCAGTATTAGGTGATAACATATGGTGCACATAGTGTTAGAATATAGCTTTGTTTCCCAGTCTAAATGCAGGACATTTCTGACCTTCTGCGTACCTCAGAAAAAAAAAGCCCTAGCACTCTATGCAAAGAACACATTTTTTATCCCCCCCTTTGCTGCCTCTTTTGAGTCCAAGGCTAATTCTTTTATCTCACTGGCATTGTTACATAATGATTTGTATTGATTGACTGGTACTTTAAAAGGCTGTCTCATCTATATAGTGCCAGCAGCAGGTCAGAGGTTGGACAGACAAACCCTCTGCAAGTAAAGAACTTAGTATCCGTACCATACAATGTATGCAAAATAAAATGTAACAATGGAAATGAGAGGAGGTTAAAAAAAAAGGAAGAAACTGCTCCGTGAGCTTTGCATTGGCCTATGTTACTTAATATTTGTTATGTATTTAAACTTTATTTGTTTTTTTGCATAAGACTCAGTTATCTGATAAGTTAACCCATCACCTAAAAGGAGTTTTAGGGCTAAGAAGACATAAAAAGATGGTTGCGGCACGAAAGAAGGCCAGCAAAGAAATTTTGCAGCGCTCGCACATGCATCTACAAGATATAAAAAGCACTTCTTTGTCTTAAATGATACCTTTTAAAATAATATCCATCTGGATGAAAGCAAGAAAAGGAGACAGATCAGAAAACGTCTTGTTTAATCAAGTGCTGCAGCTTGCTCATAACCTGCCTGTCATGGATGCTTGATTAGTTCCTACCAATTGTTCTGTGATGTCTTCTAGATGCTCTCACTGTATTAGGTGACACAGAGAGCAGTAACACCAGCATATCATGTGGAGAGAAGATGCGAGAGTGAGATAAAGTGCTTAGTGACCACACTATTTTTCCTTGTAATATTTAGCATACTTGCCAGAAAACAAAGGAAAATTGCTGAAGATATCTTGCTTTAAATCAAGAAACAGAGGTTGGACACAATATAAAAAGTATGTGTCTAATTTGCTTTTGAGGAATGAAATCCCTTTCTTTGTGGAAGTAGTGAGCTTTCGCTGGCACAGGGTAGTGTGAAGCATCATGCTACCTTGAGTAAAGGACTGTGTATTCATATGAAGATCACTGGAATTCATAAAATACAGATATCCTCACCTTTCCTCCCCTATTACCATTTCAATTCTTGAAAATATTAGTATTTATAGCCTTATATTTAATATATTTATAGTATATTATATTTATGGTTTTATGCTTAGTATTTAGTCTTCATTGTCTGAGGAAGAAAGTAAGTGACAACCTCTAATCTGGATGAATGCTTCTACACATGTATGCATTTTACACGCATCTTAAACCCATATATATATGCATACACTGTATTTCATCAAAGCTATTGAAAGTGGATTCCATTTAAAAATGTGAAGACTTGAACTGTGAAGAAAAATGCACACTGGCTCTCTCTAAAATAAAGGAGTCCAAGAAAAGTAAGCTACAAAGTAAGCCACTCACATATCCTGTTGGATTTGAATATAGAAGGACAGTAGCTATTTCTAAAAGATATTAATCTGAGATAGTGTACAAGAAATTATGTTTCTAGAACATATTTCATTCTAAGATGAAAGCAACTTTCTGACACGAACCATGCTAAATCTGTGTGGAATGCAGGGAGTAAGGTTATCTCATACTACTTTAATGCATAAGAAAAAAACTACAGTGTATCTTGTCATCATCTTAGGGAAGATTTATGAGGCCTTCATGCAAGATCAGTAAGTATATGTAATGAAATCCTTAGCAGGTTTAAAATTGGGACTTAACAAAAGGTCAGTTTTGCAGTATGTAATTTAGTCACTGGAATTACCAAGGGTGATTTCGTAACATTACTCTACATTTTAGCCAATCATAGCTATAATTGGAGCGTGTTCTTTTGCCTGTGAGCACTGCAGTGGAAAAATATGTTTGTAACTATCTATAAAGAGAGAAGACTGCATTCTCCACCATTTTTTCATAGGAGGTTCAGGTGTACCGTTGTAAAGCAATTACAACTGCCTGTGATTTGTTAGTAACGGGTCTGCACCCATACATCCTGTAAACATGGTTGAGTAAAACCTCATGAGTGAGCTAGTCTCAGTGCAAGCTGAAACTGGCTCAGGATCTTATTGAAGTCATTTCATTCTTCAGCATCCTTTACAAAGCTCCTCAGTCTATCACTTTCTTTCCAACTTTAGACCGCTAATCCTTTAGGTCTGGTAAGCTGGGAGTTCTGAATGCAGAGGCTAACATGCATCACTTCAAGAAATCCTTCTTCTCAATGATTGAAAACACCAATTTCCATTCTGTGATCTGTCAAGTGTGTCAGCAGAAGTCTGTTCTCCCTGGTCTGGCTATCTATCCTGAAATGAAAAAGCCAAAAATAGCTAGTTCTCCATCAAAACTTCTTGACTAAAGCTCATTTTTCTGTAGACTGCAAAGCATCCTGCTGTTTCTTCCAAGATTTCACAGCTTTTGGTCATAGTCGCAATTGAGCAATTATGCAAATTCACCCTGAAAAATTATTTTCTTAGCACAGGGGAGTCAGGTATTTGAAAAGATATTTGAATTCCTTGACAGCTCCAAGGTGTAAGTACAAAGGGCAAATTTGTTGGTAACTACCATGATAAACAGAAATAAATATTTATCTGAAGAGGAGGAGAGAGAAGTGTTGAAGTGTGTTTAATTTGCGTCTACTCTTTTAGCCTAAATCTTAGCTGGTGATCAGGAAGTGATCACTTACACCTTGAACTGAGAAGGATGGAAGCTATTGCATTGCAAGCTGATACCTGGAAAATAGACATTAAAAACTGCTGGGAAGGAGAAGCATGATATAATGAATTATATATTACAAACTAGATTCAAGGCAGCTAGAGACAGCTTCTCGGAAATTATTTGAAGTTGTTAGTTCTTGCTAATCATGTGATATTTTGCATTTATTCATTAAGCACCCATCTTTTATTTACATTTTAAACAAGCATGATATTAGTGATGTGCTCCACATTTATTTGCCTTTTGTGTGGCTTTTCATGTCAGGAATACAAGGTGTTGTGGAGGCTTATCAGAGCTGCCTTCCCAAGCTGCAGCTGTATGGGCCGACAAACATTGCTCCCATCATCCAGAAGGTGGCAAAATCAGCATCAGAGGAAACCAATACCAAGGAGGCCTCGGTAAGGGCGTCATGCTGTGTTTGGCTTTTTTCCTGTCTTACGGTGGGTCTCTTGTAGGCCATCAAAATAAGGCATTTTCATGTATGTGAATCATGCCTTCACAGTTTTCACTAACTGCCTTCACAGAAGGCAGCTGGAGTCTGTGTCAGCTGGAGCAGCGTATCTAGTCTTTATAGCTTCCATAGTCACAACTTTAAATTCTTCCCCCACTGTTCTGTTTCCTGCTTTTAGAGCTGTTTTACTGTAACACACCCAGTTCTTCACTGTGGAAACATAAATGGCACCACTAAGGTTACAAAAATTTAGGGGCCAAGCCCTAAGGTGTTCATCATACAAGAAGATGAGTTCAAATGTTTCCCTACACAGACTACCCAATTCCAAGTCTCTAGCAGAGGCTGTACTAAAACTTTTTTGTTCAACTACGAGATTTTTCCAACCATTCCTCTGAAAATCGTAGTGATACAGTTTTTGATTTGCTGATATGGAGTATCATGTTCCTTTTAGAAATCAGGAGACAAGTCTGTTAGCCTGCATCTGATACAAAATCCATGACAGATTTCTTGGGCTAAAAGACTTAAGCATAGATTGTGTTTTAAATGTACATCTTTGAAATGCGTTAGGCTTATTTTTCTCCTGCCTTCCAGACAGAATGGGAGAATAAGAGAATTGGAGAGAATATGTGAACGAGTAGCTCTGAAACATTTACAAGAGCAGTGCTGTGGGAGTAAAGGATGTAAGAGAGAATTCGTATACTGCAGCAAGAAAAATGCCTATGTATAGGAACAGAATAGAGCTGTACATTGGCATGCATCTCATCACCAGGCCTAGAGCTCGCTCTAAGCTTTCTTCATGTGCTGAGCCTTTTTTTAATTCCTATTAAGGCAGCAGTTCCCAAACATTTCTGTTCATGAGTCTGGGCTTGTGATTGTCACTCCACTGCTGTTTCCAGGATCTTGATAGTATTTAGGGTCCCAGTCCTAAAATGCGGAATTGCTATGTTTGAATTTCCATACCCACCTAATCCTGAGGTGGCTCACTCGGTTCCGAGTGCTGCCTCTGAACTAGTATGTCATATTGAGTAAGTTGCTTCATTCTTCTAAACCTAAGCTTCCCCTCTTTCTGTTTGAAAAACAAATCAATTTATAGCATGAGTCTTCAAGATAAAGTTTTCTCCCTGCATGTTTTGTTTTATTCATGGCAGGAGGTGATGAACAGAACACTTTGAGTTTATATAGCTGTGTATACATAAACTTTAATGATGCTTAGTATGTTGGTATTGCTCGTGCAGAGTGACCAAATTCTATGACCTGTTCATTTTTCCTATTAATGTACATTTGTTAAATGACTCCAGCTGCCTAACAATTCACAAAGGATCCACGTGAGAGTCACTCTTCCCCATTACCAAGTGAAGATACGTCATAGCCCATGATCCCAGTTCAGTGGGCTTTGGAGTTTTGGGAAAGAAATGACAAGCGCACAAAATTGCTTGCTCTCCTTTAGAGAACGAGAGAAACCTCTCTTCAGGGCTCTGTATGAAGTGTTTGAAGATGGATATATTCCTCCCTGCACATGCCCTCGCTCTCCTCAGGGACCCCATTACTCTGCAGAATGCAGTAGACCCGCCATGGTGTGGTGCTTCTCCCACAGGCAGCAGTGGGTCACCCTCCAGTTTGCAGATGGCTGCGCCCACCCCACTTGCCTGGTAGCAAAGCACCTCTGCAAAGCGCTGTTATAACCTCCCTGACAGCTCTGCCACAGGCTTGTAATGCTTCAATACCCCATTCCTCCCTGCCTCCCACCGGTTCCCAAAGGGAAAAATAATGTAATCGGAAACTGTCAGCAGAAGTGATTGTGCAGCAGATGGAAAATAGGGCTAGTGAAGATCTCAGGACTATTCCAGACTTTTGAGCCAAAGTCCTGACTCTCCCAGCCCTAGCAGCTAGAAAACCCCTTTTCTACACTGTGCATCCCTTGGCTCCCTCCAGCTCCTGGAAATTACCTGAACTACAGCTAAACTCCAGAAGAGGAGAAATTAGTAGCTGAGGAGGTTCGGATGGGACATGCACTCAACCTTTGAGTCACTATAAAGTCTCTTTTCTATTTAAAAAAGTCCATGAGTGAGTTACCAGAAACACTTGTATACTGGAAAAGGGCAAGCAGCTTTGGAAGATTAACTAATGATACAATTTTTCACTTCTTGTCCAACAACTTCAGCAATATTTCATCTTGCTGATTCTGACGGATGGCGTCATCACAGACATGGCTGACACCAGAGAGGCCATTGTCCATGCCTCTCACCTTCCCATGTCAGTCATCATCGTCGGGGTGGGGAACGCCGATTTTAGTGACATGCAGATGCTGGATGGTGATGATGGGATCCTGAGGTCTCCCAAGGGCGAGCCTGTGCTTCGAGACATTGTCCAGTTTGTGCCATTTAGGAACTTCAAACATGTAAGCTGACTTTTCCATCCATTCTGCAGAAGGGTGAATGTATATAACATACAGTGAACGGTCCCTGGGGCTGGGCCTAACTTTGGATGGGCATGAAGTGGTTAGTAAGTCTATGGCATTATGGTGTCAGAAATGGAGAAAAAAAGTGAATACAGAATGAAATGTGCTCCATTAGTGAGATGGTGAGGGTGGGGAAAGAAGAGATGGGGCAGAATCCATGTACTTCTTGTGGTGCCAGTCCTTACCTCCATTTTCTCCCTGATTTTAGTTTGATTGCCCTCCCTGACTTATTTTTCCTAGTTTCCATTTCTTTTCCATTCTCTTTGCATCTGTTCTGTTAGGACTACTGTATTCTGCTTTCCATCCCTTCATTTCCACAGGCAGCTGAAATGGCTGTGGATTTGTACTCACAGTGTTCCCCAGGAGGCTGTTTCCTTATTGAAATTTAGGTCCCTAAGCTCTTAAAGGCAGGACAATCCACCCACAGCATCCTGGTTGCCTCCAAACCCTTTACCCAAATTTTGTATAAGAACAAATCCAAGGAAGTGCTGTTACTAAGAGCTTCCCTGTGCCCTCAGCCAGCTGTTCCTGTCTGAGCCCAGCGTGGTGTAGGAGACGCTCTCTAGGCGAGGAGGGGAGAGACCCAGCATTAAACTGCCAAATTTGAAATAATCCCTTGGCCATGTACTTTTCTCCTCGGTCACCTGCCCTACATTGCAGCATCTGTCGCAGGGACTTTTTCAGCAGCTGGGTAGAGACAGGCGTGAAATGGCCGTTGTGTTCCTCTGCGATACTGATCACATCCCTTTCCCTCTGTTTTTCCATCTTTCTCTCCCTTCCTTCCCCTCATTCCTTCTGTCATATTTAAGTGGTTCTCTGGACTGTTTTTTTGCTCACCCCAGTGTCTAGGAAGGATGTCCTTGATATTTGATTTGAAAATTTCCTTACCGCACAGCGTAACTGACTCATTCTCCTCATGAGATTGCCCTTTCCAATCTGCTCTCATATGCTAGTGGTCCTTAGATCTGGATTTGTCACACAGAAGTTTTCAGTTCTGGGTCAGTTTTAGTCTGCATATGGGTTTGCAGTGCTTACATTTCTTTAGTTTTTCTAGGCTTTTTGTTACCGCAGGAGACTTTTTTCTTTTTGCTACTTCCAAAATACCTTCATTTTATTTTCCTCTTCTCAAGAGTTGTTCTTTTTTCTCCCTTCAAAATACAATTCTGCCGTATTTGTCTTAGATCTAGACACACTTCTTACTTTTGCAAACCCTACTGAGGAGTAAGAGAAACAGACTTGTTCCTCTTTTCCCTCTACCTTTGTGAAGAATGGAGCCTCATAGGAGGTAAAACTCACCTTGTGCTATTAGTTTGGTGACACGATGCCAAATGGCTGCAGATTTGCCACTGAATTGTAGATACATACATTTCTATGTTGACAGTGCCACTCAGTCACTTATTTGCTGGAACAAAGTATGAGCACGACCTGCTCGTAGCCCTGCATCAGATAATCACAAGAGCATAGTGCTGCACTGTAGTCTATTGTAAAAGTGTTGAGAGGCAAGTTATTTATGGGCTAGTGCTAGACCTACTTTCAATTAGTTGAAAATATGTTTCTGCAAGAAACTGGCAAAGCCAGCTGCATTTGTTATTTTTAGTTTCATTTTGTGATTTTATAACAAAGTTGAAATCATCCTTGATTGAATAGATTAATGCTGACAGTTGCGGTTCTGGGCACTGAATATGTTGTGCCTCTGGTGTTAACTTGTGAGTGATTCTATGTGTGATTTTAATTGCTAGCACTGGTCAAATGACAAGCATGTATCATTTTTAGCTGTTTCAGATTAACTTCCCCAGTACTGGGAGAGGATAGCAATCTTAAAAATTTATTGTTCTTGTTAAATAGTGATATTTTTCTCCCCCTTTCTCTAAGTAGCAGAGATAATATAGATATAGAGATAGATCATGTATTTCTATATCAGAAAAGTCAATCTATCTTATGCAACTTGATATTTAGTCTGTTTATTGTGATCTTTCAGCATTCCAACAAATGTCAGTGTAATGGATGAGTGCCCATAACAATAGCCACTTCTGGTTGAATTTCTTTATTGTCATATCCCAAATAATCTCTCTCTCTGAACAAAGTGACATTCACAGCTATCTTGCTTACTTATCCTCAGCACAAACAGAAGACCATGCCTTTTGCATCAACTAGTGAAATAATTTTTCATGGTAGAAATGAGTGTGATGTTTTGATTCAAACTTTTTTTTTCCCCCCACAGAAAAATGCAGATTTAACCCATTTTGGGGATTTTTGTCAGATCAGTTCTGATCACACACAAGAATTGCCATAAATCAGTATATTACATTTAACAGCTTTAAGTGAAAGATGTATTTAGTTAAAAATCACATCCCTTTTGTCAATGTACCTTGTATTTAGGTCAACATACCTTTGGTATTGAGGATATTCAATTATTAAATAGAAAAAAAAAATTGAAGGATCTTTTTAGAAAAACTACAAATCAAGTTTTATAAGGTTTATAGATTTCTCTGATAAATCAAGTGTTTATTTATGCCTAAATCCATATTACCTCTACTACTGACAGAAGAAGGGAAGAAAATGTTACTTGTGAGCAATTATTTTTTGTTTTGCTGGAACAGTAAACCAAAACTCATTTGGAGTCAACCCAAACAGTATTTTTTTTCATTACTTCAATTCTCAGGTCAGCCTGGAACTCAAAATCTCATATCTATCCAAAGAGATCAAAAATAATATATCCAAAAGCTGTCCCTGTGAGAAAACTGAAAGGAGGGAGAAGGAAGTTGTAAAAATAACCTATAGAGTGAATCTCTTTTATTTTATAAGTTTGACTTCAGAGAAGGTTCTGATCCTGCATGGCACTCATACAGGCATTTAACGCATTTCAATTAGGTACAATTATTCACATACCTAAAACCTCATAGCCACTTCAATGTTTTACTGGCTCAAGACCCAATGTAGACAGAAATCTTTATTATAGGGGTTTAATCTCCTACATGATGTAAAGTATCAGGAGTACTTCAGTAAAGCATCTTATCTTTTTGAGTCTCTCTTTAAGGAATGTATTTGAAGCTATCAAAATAATAATTCTAGTGATTCTTGGCAAATCCTATAGTTGCAGAGGCTTGATAAAATCAAGGTAACCATTACTATTTTAAAAAATGTCCCATTGTATAGTGGGTGACATGTGCAATTCACTACACGGGAACATAACAAAGGGAAAATATTTTCCCTGAATCCAAGTGAATTTCTTCTCTCTGTGATTATCACCACCCCAGCAATGTGAGTGTCCTTCACCTGAAACTGTAGAACAGTGATGCTCACAATCACTGAAATGTAGTTGAAGAAAATCACCTGTCTCAATCCATTCACAGTCATATTTTAAGAGCTGAAATGCCTTTAGGATGCATGATACATTTACTGCGCACAAATCTGATGCCACAGGTAGCTTGTATTCCACTCTGCGTTGTACTTAATCATAAAGGCTAACAACTGTGACTTAATAACACATATATCACAAATGAGCATGGAAAGCATAGCTCTTAACCACTACAAGGAGCAATGTTTTGCACTATGCATTGTAATTAAAGATTAAGCATGGTGAAGCTATAGAACTGAATCAACAGTCATTTGTAATATACACCAATTACCATCATAGGGGATTATTTTCCTGCTGCTGGCTGATCTGATTGTTGTGTATTAGCCATCAGTTGAGAACTATTCATCTTGAGGTGTTTATTGCTAGGATGCTCTTCAAGCACAGCAAGTAAACAGTGGAGAAAACGTTACAGTAAAACATTAATGTGCCATCTGTGTTAAAAACCCAGCGAAGGTAACCCTGACACAGCACTGCTGAACTGGGGCTGGTTTTTAGCTCAGAAGTTACTGGGTCTGATTCTTACTTACACAAATGCTGCTTTGCACCATCTGGTCTAGAAGAGTGCTTTACCACCACGAAAGTATGTAAGGTACAGGTGGCCGAAATCGTCAGACAGGAGATCACCCCTAACCCTGGTTTTGGGATGCTCCCTGCTAGAAAGAGCCCCAGGACGAACAGACATCACCAGCATGATGAAACTCTGTAAAGCAACAGTTGTCCATGTTCAGACTGAAGCACGGAGTCAAGCCAGCTACCCCAAGGCAGCCCTGTGTGGGGCCACACGTTGCCTGTGAGCCTGTGGGCACAGTAAATTTGTTAGCTTAAACCTCAACGAAAGGCTTTTTACTTCACATGCACGCTGGGCGAGGAGTGCATAGCTGAGTTGACTCCCCAAGTGGCAGTGATTCAGCCGTGCATCTGAGCCCTGACAGAGCCTGTTCTGAAGGGCTGACCCTTCGTTCAGCAAGAATGGATGTGGCGTCAGAAGAGAGAGGAGTAGCAACGGGAGGATGATGCAGAGGGGTCAGTGTTGGCCCCATGTTCTGACACGTGGACTACATGTGATCCAGAGAAACCGGTGGCAAGTACTGCTGCCCAGCATTTTTAAAGATAGAGCAGAGTGAAGTTTCCTTGTGTGTGTGCGGTGATGGCCCAGGACTCTCCCCCACTCCCTGTCTTTACTCTTTATGTGGGGTTGTATTTTGTATTTTTGGTAAGAGGGCACAGAGGCAGGCTGAGGTATATACAGCTTTGGCACACCGGGAAGGAGATTAAAAAAGCAGTAATTCTCAGTAGCAACATAGAAATCAGCCATTTGCCTGATTCCAAGGGGTATTTTCTGCTGATTTCAGTGAAAACAGGTTTAGGCAAGAACAGGGCAATTGTGGAGAACCATGCATTTCACTTTGAAGGACTAAAATAAATGGGTTTTGTTACTGTGTAACACCTGAGAACCGTTGCTGCGCTGTCACACAAAGCATGGGCCCTGCTTTGCCAGTTTGTTCATGCAGAAATGTTCCAGGCTTTTTTGCCTGCACAAATATTTTTATATAAATGTCACAGTAGGGAAATAGCAGTTCATTTTATTCATTACTAATCACATATGTGACTCAAAATACCAAAATACAAAAACCAGTTTTGTTTCTACTTTTGCTAGCATTATCTTTGTATTTGTAGTATTGTAACATTTGATACTGGAATTTATAATAGCCCAGGGGCTTTCTGCACCCCTGGATTAGCTTGCCTATGAATAGTTTACCATTTACATCCTATGTAAGCTTAATTTTAAGACTCTGGAAGGATAAGGATGCCACCCCATGAAATAGAGTAGCACAATAAATAGTCAATACAAATACTTTGTGACACGATAGTTTTGAAACTTGGCTGAAAATATTACAGACAGTGAGGAGGAAGGTGTTCATTAGTGTGGGAAAAAGTACTTGGTATGCAGAAGAGATGTGACCCAGCCACCAGTTGAGGAGTTCCCATGCATCAGCTGAGCTGCAATGCGTGATCCATGTGTGCTCTATCTGGAGAGAAACACATTCGTTTAAACTTCTCAAACTGAAGTTTAAGCATTTGCATTTTTACTGCATTTTTGTGGAGGGCTCAGAGGGAACATGGTCGGGCAGGCTGGCTCCGGGGATGTTGGAATCAGCTCTACCCAAATACTTAGAAACAAGCAAATCCAAAACACAGGGCAGGAGGGTGCTGTTGAGCTGCATGGGAGAACAGGAGCCCAGTTCTGTCACCACTGAGTACAGGGGCTGAGGAAAATCCCTGCAGCACATGGGATAACGGTTGCTCACAAAACATACACAGGCCCCGCTCTTTAAAACAAAGCATTGTCAGGGGGTGAGGCAGCAACTGTGTGTTGTCAATGGAGGGCATGGTTTCTCATTGCACTGAGGGGAAGCCCTCCTCCCTGCCTGTGGCGAAAGCCAGTGGCCATCTCTATATCCATCTCTACATTTCAGGGTCATCAGTTCTTAAGTCTGGTTGACACCCACCATTTATACGTTGCAGGAAGAGCTTTAGAGCCTCCACAAAGCCTAGGATTGAAGCTTTCTCATGACCGTGGTTTAATTCCAACGAAAAAATATTTTTTATTGAATTAAAAACCTCGCCAGCCATTAAAACACCATGCCAGATCCTGAAGAGCAGAATGGCCCTTTTACAGTGCTGTCCATTCATGTTCAACTTGAAGCTCTGCAGGGTTCCTCACTGAGTACTGATGAATGAAGTCTTTGCAGCCCTTTTCATTGTGATATGGTGCTCTCCCAGAGCGCAGGGACGTTCAGTTACCCTGAACTTAAAATAGTCCAAACGGACCTGAAAAACATGCAGAACACTTTTGGCTTTAGTGTACATTCAGGCAACAACAGCTCCAAGCCCAAACTGACTCACGAAATGAGTTTCCAGCAATAGTGCCACGCACTTTGAGTCTTCTTTGCCTTCCATTTCTGTACCATACTTCCTACCTTGATCTCATGGCACCAGTGCCTCTAAAACCCATGGCACTTCTAGCAGAGAGACAGGTTAACACTTGTGTTTTCTACCATTTCCTGCAGGCATCCCCAGCTGCTCTAGCAAAAAGCGTTTTGGCTGAAGTTCCAAACCAAGTCGTGGACTATTACAATGGCAAAGGGATAAAACCAAAATGTATGTCAGAGTACGAGTCTTCCAGGACACTAGCTCCATGAACCTGCCTGCACTCTTTTACAAAATTAAAAAAGAAAAATGCTACTGTCTACAACTACTGTACTTAAAAATGAAACAAAAAAAATAGCACGTTTTGGTGATTTTTAACTAAAATAACCATTTTTTTTGCATGTGTAGCCTAAAGGCTTAAATCTGTTAAGCGGTTGTATCGTTGAAAACTTTTTATGAGAAAAAAACATCCAGAAAAAAAAAGTGAACTCTTTACATTACAGCATGTCGCCTTGAAATAAAAAGTTATCTGTATCTGGTTTTTATACAGGTTTGTTGAAATTTTGCTAAATTTCTTATCTTTACACTGTAAAGCATTTTGAAATATTTATTGAGAGTCGATAGCCAAAATGTCTTTGGTTTAATCTGCTATGAACTGAGAGATTTTTCAAAATGGCAGATGCATGAACTGTATTTTGCATGTTTAAAATAAAAACAACACAGTTTTGCAGTTGTTGTCTTTATTTCTTTCTCTGCCACAAGACTGCCTGCTTTCAACTTCCAAATTCCAAGAAAAGGGTAATAACGTGTTTCAAGGGATACCTGGCCTGAAGCATGGGCATTTCTAATGTTAGTGGCTTCTAATATGGGCACCCGAACATGCCCACTCAGTCTGTGGCCTGAGTAGCCATTTTTCAAAAGCCTGAGACATCCAGCTGTTATGAAGGGTTCAGACTGTAGCTATAAACAGATCTGGCTCACAGGGCGTGATCCATCAGGATTGCATGTCTTAAAATACGCCCACTTAATCCAAACAATCTGGCTGGTTTTCGAATGGGTTGTATTTTGGCTACCCAAATTTATAATTTCTTACATTTGGGAATTCTTATTTTGTTTCATTTGTATTTTTTATCTCACACCCAATATCCAACTTTGCATGACACGTTTTCCAAAAGAAATTTTGCACAGCCTGATTTTGTGACAACCAGTGATTTGTAACTTCATGCACACACATATCACATGTGTGTGATAGAAAAACTGGGTTTGTACCAAAAGAATATTCAAGCTACCTTTTTTTTTAAAAGAGGACACACAAGAACAGATTGGCAGTGGATTGATCTTTCCATTGAAATATTTATGTATATAAATGAAGATCATTGTTATTCTTAGTGTTTGAATTTTGGCTTCTTTATTTGCTGAAAGACAATAGTGAAAGATGTGACTTGTTAGAAGTTAAGGATAAAATTTGACCAAAAATAATTTGTGTGGGATTGTCTGAAGGGCACAGCTTTGGATGAGTTGTGCTTCCACTGAATTGAAAACATTCTTGTTGCTAGTTCCAGAAGAAGCTGTTTCGGGCCAGTACTGAGTATTTTGGAAAATCTCACCTGTGAGCAAGGGTTTCTGGTTTTAGAAATATGTATTTTTAAATGAGTTTGCAGGTAATGTAGAACTCTAGCTCCCTGGTTCTCCTTTAGAAGTAACTTCCATGGAATCAGCTTTGATTGATGATTTTGTACCACAAAGTGAAGGCAATGGGATAGCCAAGATGCATGGGGCTGTCTCCCCAGCACATTCAGTTCTGCTCCATCTATGTCCTGCAGCGCAATCGTTCATGCTTGCTAGTAAAGATTCCTTCAGCTGATCGGATATTGAACAGCAGCCAGTATTACTTGGTCATAGGTATAAATTGTCTGAAGATGTCCCGACTAATAGATCTCAAATCCACATTTCCATTTAATGGCTGACTGTTCATTTGAGAGCTTGCCCCAGCAGACTGCACATCTCTCCCTTTGTGGATGTATTTCAGCTGGAAGTTAATGTGATTTTCCCTTATATTTCATACACCACTCTGCCAACGTATCTTAATTCTTATCTACATCTCTAGTTTCTTATTCCCATTTCCCCCCTTTTTTCTTTCCTTCTCTATTCTCAGAAGGAGCATTTTCTAGCTGTTAAAGCACATGACTGAAAAATCAATGACTCCATGTTCTTTGCTCCTCCAGTATCTTATTTTGTAATCTTGGGCAAGTTGTTTAACTTTTCTGTACCTCAGATTCCTCATCTGTAAAATGAAGGTCACTGCCATGTATTCATAAATATCTCACAGTGGTAGTGGGGGACTTTAATACTTGAAAAGCAATTTGAGATCCTCAGAGGCATGACGGTGCTCTCGCCATGTAAGGAGTATTACTTTACCCAGGGCATGGATTTAGGGATGTAATGCACAGCTGAGGAGGGGTTAAGCCTTTTCTTTATTATTTGCCAGACTGAAGGAAAGAAAAAGAAAACTTTCAGCAAGAAAAAATTAGGAATCCGATAAATTGTTCTTCTGGTACATACGATCTTTGGCTAAACTGATTTTTGAAGTGTTCATGGTTACATGGAATTGGGCAGTTACAGCTCTTCATTAGCAGAGGTGTTACAAGGTGCTTCTATAATGTAGCGTCACATAAAATGCAGAGAACAACATGTGGTTGTTCAATGGTTATTGTATGCTGAGCTATATAAACCATCAGTCATTTTCTTGTATGTAGGTGATCTGTAAGTGTCTCAGAGAATCACAGTTGCTGCAGATCTTTCTGTTTACTTCACACAATCCAGATTATAAATGTTGTCTACTTAAAAACAAATCATTATCAGTGGTAATATAGATCAGCAATTCTGTAGCAGCCCTCAAGGTATTTGAAAAGACACTTCCATGATATTGAAAAATCAGTTGGAAATCTCCTTCAATCTACATAGATTCCAGCATGTAAAACAAGCACGTAATAGTGTGGTGAGCTGGTGTAGGAGAATGCACAGAAGACAAAACTAGCCATATGGTAAAGGCTTTATAATGAGCCTTTGAATGTTATTTTCATTGCTCCAAGTTACTCAGTGCAGTAAGATAGTATGGGCTTTGTGCAGAGTAATATCATTAAGCATATGAATATATCTCTGAAACGGCATTTTTTCTCCTGCTTTATCTACTTAGGGTTTTAGCGAGGCCGTTCTGCCTGTAGGCAGAACCACCATCAATTTTTCTTGTAGATTTTTTAATGCAAATTTAAACTTCTACTGCCTTTTGATGGATCATTTTAAATTCTGAAAACTCCTTTAAAATAAATTATATCTTGTCCTTTTGAGGTAATTGATGATTTAAAGTATCTTCTCTGCATACTGCAATCCTGCCTTCCTTTTTACTGTCTCTCAAATCCGATTCAAAACCCAAAAGTCCCAGAATACTCAAAGATATTCTTGATCCCTATTAGCCCAAAATACATTAACATCCATAATTTTTGAGTCAGATACTGACCTGAGTTGTATTTTTAGCTGTGTAGGGGAAATTAAGTCTACAATAATAAAAAAAAGCACTAATACTGCTAAGTGCTTATTACCCCAAGGTAAAACCTACCTGTGTAAAGTTCTTACCATGATAAGTAATATAGTGTTCTATAGCATTTGATGAAAGAGTGTACAGGTATGAAATGAAAATGAAATTATAATAAAAGTATTGCTTTAAAACATCTCTTTTAGTCTCCAAATATCAAAGGTACAGAACTGATGACAGCTAGCAGTTTTACAGTTTGATCGTTAGAGACCTGCTGGGTGCAATGGAGAGCAGAGGTTTAAGCCAAGGCTCGCTGCAGGTTGCAGAGATGTTATTCCAAAACGCACGGGTTCCACCTGAGGCCCCTGTTCTGAGCAGATTTGTATGACAGAGCCTTGCAGGTCTGCAACACTCAACTGCATCCCTTGGGTTTACCCACACACCAAATACAGTGATAGAACAGTGTATGGCTTAATGAGCCTCATTATTGTATTGCTGTAAGATCTTTGCTGACGAGTTTAATAGAGCTGCCTCCTTCAGCGTGGCTCTCCAGCTGCTCAAACGGGACACGGCTTACTCCCAGAAAGAACCCAACTGGTTATTCAGATTGACCTTTCTCACTTGGGAGTATGGGTCTTGCAGTCACACCTGCTATGTAAATCTAAACTTATCTCCAACCTTTCCAGAGTGAGAGAGGTACTAGACAAACTCCCTTTACTCCTAAGTAGCATCGACATTCCAGGCACAAAACATAGGTACATTTACACTCACATTTTTTGGAATGAGAAGGATGAGCTGGAGGACTCCTAGGACAAGGTTACATTTCTGAGGTTGTTTATTCTCTTTATTTACAGGAAGAGCCATTTCCCACAGAGAAAATACAGGAGTGTGTGTGTGAAAGCTGTTGGTAGTTTTCTGGATCAGTTTTGGGTGCGAACGCCAAAATTCTGCTCACTGTTATCCACTCTGAGGTGCCTACAGCTTCTCTTGGATTTGGTTAGCTGGCCACAAGCCTCAAATGCAACACACACACACACACAGACCACAGGGGGGAAGAAAACGGAGAGGCAGGGTAAAGAGGACAAGCAATGACGGACTTCGGCTGGCCACGCTGAACGGTCACGTATCTTTAAAATTCTGTTGAAGCCAAAAGGGAATCTAGGGTTCATACCCATTCACTATCCTACCTAGTGCACTGTCAGCTGTGCTGGTGCCCTGCTCAGAAAAAAGAGTGAATTAATTCTGAATACAGATGAAAGCCAGAGAGGCAGAGATACCAGCCCTGCGCCAGGCTGCCCAGACATCCTCTGCCTGGCCCACCTGCGTTAACTTTGCCAGTAACATCGCTGACTACAATGTTAAATATAATACTTGCCACAGATGTTGCCCTCCCACTCTTAAGTGGCCTACCCGCTCGCAAGGAGCTCCTGAAGCACTTAAGCCCCGCACCCTGCAGCGGTTTGATAAAGCAGAGAGGTTTCTGCCCAAACCCCCCAGGCGTCCGCTCGACGCCTGCATGGTGGGGGAAGGTTTTGAATCCATGCGAGGGTCCTGCAACCCTATGTGCCTACGTGGTGCTTGCCAGCGATAAACTTCACCCGCCACGGGACAGTTTCCCTTATTGACGCTTATTTGTTGGATTTTGGCGGCTGGAATGGAGGCGCGGGAGCGATGGCAGTGCTGGCGGGGTCAGGGGAAAGCGTGCCCACGGCTATTTCTGCACATCCTCTCCCACCACTGCCTTGGGTAAGGTCTTCCCCTTGTGTCAGAGAAGCCCCATCGGCCACGGGTGCTGCAGCCCTGACCCGCGGGGCCTTCGGGCAGCAGCCGCCCCCGGGCACGGATAAGCCCAGCTGGCCACCAGCCAGGGCCCAGGTTAAACCCCAGGTAGTGCCGCAGGGCAGGTGCCTTCACCTGGGGGGGGGGGGGGGGTAACCTGTCCCCCTAGGCCGGTTTGGGAAGCCGCTGAGGCCAGCGGTGTGGGGGATGGCTGACGCACAACCACGTCTTTGGGTTGATTCGGGAGTTTTTATGTTAACTTTTGAGTAAACTGTCTCCCGCCGCCGGGAGCGCGGGCCGGAACCTTCTTTCCGAGGCAGCACGGAAGGTTTGCAGCGCCGGACCAGGCGGCGCCGGAAGCCGGCGGATGCTCCGCCAACGGTCGTGGCATGGCGGGCTGGGGGCTGCTGTGCCGGCTGGGGAGCCGGCTGCGGGCGGCAGCGCCGGGGAGGCCGCTCTGGGCGGCGGCTTCCGGCGACAGGTAGCGGAAGGGCTGGGAGGGGAAGGGGCTGCTGCGGGGAGAGGCGCGGCGGGAGGGCCGGGAAGAGCGGGGCAGAGGGGGACCCGGCCCCTGTCGCAGCTCCGAGATGAGGGGCTCGGCGGCCCCTTACCCTTGGCGGCGCCTCTGGTCTCCACCGTTTGGAGAGGCCTCTGGGTGCAGGCTGTTGGCAGCGCCCGGGAAGTTTGAATGCGCAAAGGTGGTTGGGCCCCGGTTTACTACTGGGGCACTGTCTTTGCTTCATTCTGAGTGACTTGACCTGCTGTGTTTTGAGTTGCCTTGGCCAGCTGCTACAGCTAGTCACGTGCGTTCACTAACTGTATTGTTATCTGTTTCATTGTACTTGCAGAGGATTGAGGCGTATTCAAGCTTTCCTTAGCCCTCACAAGAATTATGGCAGTGCAGTGAGGTGTTTAGCAGTGAATGTAAAATCAGAGAGTTGTGGGGGCTGGAAGGGAGCTCAGGGAGTTTCTAGTCTAACCTGCTTACAGTGTGGCCAGCTCTGAGGTTAGACCACGTTGTTCACGGCTTTGTCTGGTTGGGCCTTGAGAGTCTCCAAGGACAGAGGCGGCACAGTGACTCTGGGCCCTTGTTCCAGTTTGACTGTCCTCAGGCTGGACATTTTTTCCTTACGTCAAATCAGAACCTGCTCTTTCAGTTTATACCAATTCTCTCATTCTCCTGGCATGCACCTCAGTAAACATGGCATGGCTCTGTTTTTTTCAGTAACCTTCTCATAGGTATTAGAAGGCTGCTGCAGGTTCCCCCTAAGCCTTCTCTTCTCCAGACTAAACAAGCCCAGTTACATCAATCCTCCTTGCAGGGCAAGTGCTCCAGCCCCTGTATTTTTGTGTACCATTGCTGTACTTGCTCGTCTATAAACGTCCCTGTTGTTCTGGGGACCCAAAACTGAATTTAGTATTGCAGATGTGGTCTACTTGGAGTGCTGAAGAAGGGGTGATAACTGCTTCCCTTGATCTCCTGACTGTGCTTCTGTTGATGCAGCCCAGGCTGCTGTCAACCTTCTTTGCTGCCAGGAGCCTGCTGGCTCCCTTCTTACCTTTTTGCACCCCAGGACTCCCAGGTTCTTTGGCTGGCTGGGGAGCAGCTCTGCTGAGGTCAGTGCCTGTGCCCTTGCAGGAAGTTATTCCATCCCAGGTGTGGGACTTTGCATCTCTCCTTTATGAATTTCATCAGGTTCGTTATTGGCCTGTCCCTCTGACTGGCAGAGGGACGCCCTTGAGCACTGTCAACTGCTCCCTTCAGTTTTATTTGCAAACTTAAGAAGGGTGCGCTCATCCCCTCTTACAGGTTGCTGATAAAGATATTAAACAGGCCAAGTTCCCAGATAGACTCTTGAGGAACTCTGCTTGTAACTGGCCTTCTGGTAGAGCGCAAACCATTAACCATGACTCTCAGCCTGATGATCCAGCCAGGTTTTTGCTCATCTGATAGCCCTGCCATCCGTGCCATAACATCCCAGCGCGGATAGAAGGATGCCACAGGAGATCGTGTTGAAAGCCTTGCTAAAGTTAAAGTAAACAACACCCACTGCTATCTCTTCACTCACGAATCTAGCTTTTTTTATCACAGAAGGAGTGGTTATTTGATTTGTCGTTGCTTGCCCCCCTTTGGTGTGTTTTAGAATACCTTAAAAGTTAGATGAGAGCATTACAAATAATTAGGTGGTGTTGGTCAGGGGTGGCCAGTTTAAGTGATGGTGGTTGAATAGCTTGCTAGTATAATTTTGGTCTTTTTGACTGTTTAATGTAATGATATAATTATGTAGTATGTATTACATTACGAACATACATGTTATGAGACATTATTTGAACTGATAAGACACTTAAAACTTTTTCTCATTACTGGAAAGGGGACAGCTGGGCTTTGTAATCAGGCATGTTAACAGTACAACGTGGTGGCACGAGCATCTTTCTGAAGAGAATGTCCAGTTCCTCAAGAAGATAACTGCGGAGGAATACAAAGCTCAGACAGCTAGCAAGCTGTGCCCTCTGAAGGATGAGCCATGGCCACTGAACGAGTGGAAACCAGGTGAGAAAGTATCTCTTCTGAAATACCAAACTCATACTGGAATTATTGTTGTTGTGTTGTTGCATTCAGTAACATCAGGATTGTGTCCTTTTTGCTTTTACCTCAATCATCCAACATATCTCCTAGTATAGCAGTAAATGTAATTCTCTAAAAAGCATTTAAAATATTACAAGGTGTTAAGAACGTTGTAAAAACTTAGGTTTTAGTCCAAATCAGCGCTTGGCCGGTCCCATTGCTGCACAAGGACAAGATAATAAACTACAAATTAATCAAAAAAGACTCCCTAGAATATAAAGTATATGAACTTGAAAATGTTCCTGTAAATATTGCTGGACCCTGAAGAAAAACTGTAGCATATAATACATCCCACTTCTATTCAGTGATTCATAGAATCATCTCAGGTTGGCGGGGACCCATAAGGATCCCCGAGTCCAACACCCTGCTCTTCGCAGGACTACCTAACATTAAACCGTATGACTAAGACCGTTGTCCAGACGCTCATTGAGCTCTAATGGGCTTGGTGCCGTGACCACTTCCCTGGGGAGTCCGTTCCAGTGACTGACCACCCTCTCCGTGAAGAACCTTTTCCTAATGTCAAATGTCTTACGGACTAGAACACAAGATAAAGGTTTTGAGTCTTCAAAAGGGTCACATCATTTGACAGCAAACAACAGAGTCTGCAAATCCATGGCAAGATCCTCGGGTATGACAGTGGAAACTGGAACAAAGAGCATTTTTCAAACTTTAAAGCATTTATTCTTCATCTTAAGTGTTCTGTTTTTCACAGCATGGACTGTCAGGAGCCAGATTTGACAGGTTGCCTTTGCTGTACAGTTATAGTGACAAAAACATGCAGAGGTCAGGGTGGGAGGAACCTACTGCAGTTAAACTTTTCAATAGTTAGTTTGGCTCTAGTGAAACTAACTACATGAGTGTTGTATTTTCAAAAAAAAACCAGTGTGAAGCGTTGGTTGTTCTGAACTTAATGGGGAACTGTTTTTCATGTTCTATCAAACACAATTGGAACAAAGAGAACTTTACTGCTAATGGAATTAAAAACAGTGAACAGGTTATTCCCAGCCGATCTGCAGGGAGTCAGCGATGTTTTCTCTCGTTCCTCAAGTCCTTAGGAAAGGTCTGAGTTAATGAGACTTTGCAAGTTATGAGATGGGCTCTTTCAAATACTAAGTGTGGAGTTGCATCCGTATTCTGTTTTGATCTACAGATTCCATCAGAGTTGGTGTTGTTGCAGTAAAACTGGGAATGATGCCAATATGGACCAAGTCAGGAAAAAAACATGCTGTCACACTACTTAAGGTGAAATAAATCATAATTAATTTAATCTCCTATACCGTATTCAGATCGTTAACCAGAAGTTTCAGGCAAAAGTGAAACTTTCCACTTGTACAGAGTAGGAAATCCCTAACGAAAGGAAAGATTTCTTTCAGCCCTGCATAGTACACTGTGCCTATTCTGTTTATATCCTAAACTTTCTAGGAGCGGTGTGCCTTCTGCCTCAGTTATTCGAGTGCTGCGGAACTGTGTGTGGTATTACCTAGGTGAGGGGAGATGAGAGGCAGCATAAAGCTGGTGTTAACTACCCCACTTCACTTTTTTTTTTTTTTTTGCCACCTGCAGCAGCCACTCTGGGATTAGTTTCACCTTGGTAACTGAGCCTTTGTAGCCCTGAAGCTGCTGCTGCTTATTCTCTGGCAGATACTACTGTGATGAAGCTGTTTCACTGACCTGTTGCTGCCATATGATCAAGCGGGGCTGTGAAGGATATTGGGTTTACAGGGCAAAGGAGCCAGAGTCTAAAATGTGGGCTCTTACGGGCATGCTTTGCTGCTGCATACAGTAGGGAAAAGATGGCTATAAAAGTTTATTCAATTTCTAGGGCATTTATGAAAATATAGTTTGCATTCTACTAATATTTTTTTTCTAAAATAAGCCTTTAATTGATTGGAAAAAGAATGTCTATGGTAAAAAGGTAACACACTCCCCTACTTGTAGGCTGTATCTCCTGTTATATAGATAAAAATGAAAACAGAGACTGACTTTGTTTCACTTGTTTTGATACTCTCTTACTATGGTCTCAAAGCTTACACATCTGCTAATACTCAAATAAACACTATTTTACTTTTCTTAAGGTGCAAGATTGCCATGTTTTAAAATACATTTCAAAGGAAGAGTCAGGTGGAAAAACATCTAAGCTACTTGTTGGAGGCAAAAACGCATCTCCTTTTTCTGTAAGTGAACCACTTTGGGTGTTTTTCTGTTGTGATTACAGTACAAAAGTAGCACAGGTAGACTTCTCTAAAGATTAATTGGCAGACACGCATGCTTTGGAACTGATCTTTTGTCACATCCACCCTTGCTTATTTCCTAATGCTAGTGTCAGTTCTTGGATAAGAGAATAGCAAGAAGAACTTTTTGAAGTTCAAGTTTTGCCTCTTGATTCTCTAGGAAAGCTGTGGGTTTAGGAAGTTGCTTTGGTGTGCATGATGATGAAAGGGTCTGAAGGGCCATTAGCAATGTAGAAACACGTGTGTTCACCATGTCTGTGGAGATACAATACAAGACCAGGACTGCAAGATACACGCATTAATGGCCTGTTGTAAACTTATCCAGCTTCCTCGGTTGTTTAGAAGACTTTGTTCTCTAGCTTGCTCCTCCATAGTTGTAATTTTTCCACAAGTCTGTTGAGATTGTTTAATTTGCATATAGTTTTACTGATCCATAAGTTTCAGACTTAAATTTTCAGCTTCATGATTATAGCTCATCAACAGCAATATCAAAGCCACTCACTTGTTTAGACACCCCAAATCCTGATGTGGAATTCCCAGCCACCTTCAGTGGCTAAGGTTGTCTAGCAGAGCTGTCATTCCTGAGGAGGAAAATTGAATTATAGATCAAGGCAGGAACAAAGCTTTGCCTCAAAGTATTGCAGTTTTATGATCCATTATTTCTATAAAATATCACTTTTCATTTCTTGCAGCATCCTGACATTCGTTTGTTTGATTTAGGCAAGTAAAGAAAAATAGAACTCGTGATTACTAAGCAGATTATCTCAGTTGGTGATTGTGTCTTTTTGAGGGCATATATTTCCCTTTTGCAAACAAAAGGTTGTCCCAGAGCCTCAAAATTAATCTTGTTTTTCCAGTGAGGGAAGAAAGAGCTTTTTTCATTTGATAAATCTGTTGGCTTTTACCGTATATTCTACTGATTTTGAACAGGTTTATATTTTAAGGTATCTTTCTTTTATTCAGTGGATTTATGCCATGTTTCACCATCATTGCTTGTACTTTTCAGGTGCCTATCCTGTCACTTTAGTCCATTTCCACTTTCCAGGTGTGACATTTTTCCTGGAGAAATTACAACTGTGTTTTTTCTTCCTGTTATCTTGGTTTAAGACATGCAAGAATCATGTGAATAATGATTTTCAAGTTGTATTGTGCACATTAGACTCCTTACAGCTGATCTTTTCATAAAAATGAAAGTGATTCAATATGTTGTCAGGGTAAAAATGTGCAGGAAGCAAGGAAGTATATAGAAAATTTCTATTTAAGCAGCTCTTGTGAATTAAGAAAATTTCTTCAAAGCCAAACTACCTAAAAAGTCAACTCAAGGATTTTTTAGTAGTTGGAGTTATGTTAAAGACTCTCGTGGACATAACTTCTTCCAAGTTAGTTCCCATTAATTTGGTTGAACGTAGACTCATTTTAATAAAGAAATTCATTAAATATCCTTAGACCAGTCTGTGGTGAGGACCTGGCCTGAGACTGAGCTCTGTATTGCTATTATTGCTGTTGTTATCATCATCATCATTGTATAAACTAGATAATTTCTAAGAACAAATTTGGCATGCCAATTCTGAACAATTTTACTTGTTAAGGAACTAACAAATGATGTTTTTCTGTGGTTTAGCTGCGGGTTTGAATCATTGCTCTCCTATGTTTATCAGTCTTTTTACGTGTTTCTTTTCTCTCTGAAGTGTCTGAAAGTGAGAATTAAAAGAAGGCTGAATGATACTGTATTGTATGAGCATAAGCAGTTTATCTTCTGTTAGTTCCTCATAGGAACATCTGTCTTCCTCAGATTCCTCAGAGCTACTGATTTTTCATGAATTTAATCTAATGATTCCCTCAGTAATTGTACTAACAAAGAGTTTTATGTATTTCTTTTGAGTGTCAAATTGCTTAAAAAAAATGATAAGGGGTATTGCATTTTTAGCAAGATTTTTTTTTGCCTTTTTAACTTGATGTATGTCAGTCTATTACAAGTGAACAGATTTTTCATGATTTTTTAAATGCAAAATTATTCTCAAAAGTACAATTCTGTCAGTGTTCTAACAATTTTTTGTCAAAAATACTTTATGTGCTTCCCTTAAGTGAGGGCATATCGATCATTTTCGTATAATACTGGAGGATATTGTTTGTTTTTTTAAAAAAAAGAACATCTGAGAATTCACTCAATGTTCTCTTCAGTATTGCTTTTTAGGAAGGCTTTGTAAAGACTGCAGTGTTTTGTTTGTAGAAATATGTCTCTTTGACTTGACTGTTTGAAGAAAACTTGTTGTTGAAGTAGAACAGTGCAAGGCTATAGTAGGACTCTTGAGATGTAAGTGATTTTTACCCTCTGACTTCACTATGCTTTTCTTTAGCCGTGGTAGCTCTTTCCAGGCACCCATGCTGAGCACAGAGCTCCCCTTGCTGTCATCTAAGGCAGCAGTTTTACATAGCAGTGGAAATAAAGGATCGATATGCAGGCATTTAGTAGAAAGGGTATTTCTTTATTTTTAATTCCTACATAAGGTACTACAGTTTAATACAGTTATACTCCATTGATGCTTCAAATTTTTGTGGTCTTAGGGGAGATTTTGTATTTAGTTGATGACTTTTTTTTTTTTTAAATAAAGGTATTTGAAGCGTTTTGTGCTATGAAGTCAAATTAACAAACACTCAAAAAAACTTTTAACTCTCAAAGACTTTGTATTTACGCTTTCTCCTCAAATAAGGACAGATTCATAAAGTTAAGATTTCTGTTTTGTGTCTAAGTCAGAGATCCTCATCGTCTTGCTCCCTTATTCTTGACAAAACTTCCTTTGTTCTAACACTTTTAAACATGCAGATTTTCAAACTAAGCTAAGTAGCGATTTTAAAGTTACTAACATTATTTGTCTTAAAATACACAAAATTATTTTTGAGAGAGAGAGAACTGCACAGAACTTTTGAGAAGTGAACCTCAGAGATGTGACTATCCAAGTGTGACAGTATTGTCAGATGCTTAAATTGCTTTCTAGGAGAATTCGTTTGAAGAAAAATCAGCTGCATTGCTTTTTTCCTATGGCCACAGTTTTCCTGCATCACTGTTTCCATTACTTGTATCATCTCAGTGGTCAGCTATTCTGTGAGTTTTCTTGTTTAAAACAGCTGAGAACAATTTTAAGTACTTTTGTCAGACTCCTCTAAAAAGAAGAGTCCTTCTTTAATAAGTCAGCAGTGCTTTGACACTGAGTGTACTTGGTATATCTTAAAAATACATGAATCATAAACTTGCTGTTCTTCATTTTTCTTTTTTTGTCCAGAGACTCTAGATCCTCTTCCGTGGGAAGTTAAGCATTTCTAGAAGTTTCTGCAAGACCAGGCTTTATTTCTCTGCTTTTGTTAGTTAAATCAAATAAATTATATTTACGGTGGTGTGGAACTAAGTCATTAGAAGCTTTGAAAAAGAGAAAATGCTTTTAAATTACTACAAAAATCTTTGAAAGTCATGAAAAAGCAGTAATATATTTTATATACATTCTAAATGATTGATTTCCCTTTTCTGATCTTAAAAATCTTCATATATCTCTTGTTTATATGATGTAGCTGTAGGGTAACAAGTTGACAGAAAATAAAATGCAGACACAGGAGTTTTAAATTAATTTTATATACAGTTAAAATGCTAGTCTCAAGATAAAAATGTAGTATGATATATCTGTTTTTCTCAGTGGTGTTGACAGCCTGTAATCACTTTCTGTACTAGGTTGATCCTTGGGTATTTTAAGATCACTTCTTTTTTTATGGTTGCTCTTCGTTTCAGAAATCAGAGTCTGCAATGGAAATTTTTAAAGAAGCTGGAGTACCACGGAAGCAGAAAGTTACAATATTTAATGTAACAGATGATGCCATAATTAAACCAGGTAATCTTTTTGAGCTACTGAATGTTATATGCATAATCATTTAATGTCTGCCGCTTGTAGACCTAAACCAAGTTATGACGTGTATTTCTTTTTTGTTTTGTATGGAAATTGCTGAATTCTTATTTCTTTGTCATTGAGCACAAACAAACTTTTTTCTTAGGGAAAACTATAAAATAGTCTTTTCTGTGTGATGAGAAGTTGGATTTTTCCTTTTTCCTGGATATTATGTTTCTGTTGATTAGAAAACAAGTCTGATCCAAACTAGCCAATATGAACATTGAATTAAGAAATAAATGTCTGTAACATTGACTCACTTGTTGGGAATCAATATGAATGCATTTACAGGAAGTTCTCTGAATATCCTTACGAGAGGGGCACCGAGAATTTTGTGGTAATGTTTCTCAGGAGCCTAAAATAACAGTTTGAGGTTTGTTTCTTCTCGCTACATTCAGAAGTAGGACTGATGGCTGTCATATATGGCATTTTTTCTGGCAGCTTGCAAAGCAAAACACATTAAAACATGTTATAACAAACGTTCTCACTGAAAATCAGTATTAGAAATCTGGAAATTTAATGAAAAGTTTTATGTTTTTAAGGTTTTATTAGCTAGTGTATTTAGGTTGCTTTCATTGTGTGCTTTTTGACAGTTGTAAGTATTTTCCCAAGAATTATGTAGGGTAGGAAATTCTAATGTATTACATCTTTATTTGCCATTGACAAGGTTTTTGCAAGACCTTTTTAAGACAGCGCGGTAACTGATAAAAATCAAATCTGACGTGAGGAAGTCTGGACTGATAAATAGAAGCAAAAACTTGAGATAAAGCAGAACTGCAAGTTTTCAATAAACTGATTTTGTAGTGTGTGTATTTTGTACATAACATCCTTCATATACATGATTTTCTGTCAGTTGACAGGCATCTTATCCCAGGTGTGTATGGATCATATAAATATAACATGAAATAATAGGAGGATTTTTATGCTTGAGACTTAGGAGAGGTTTATGTCATTTCAGTTTGCATTCATACAGATTTGAAAACAGCATGAAAATGAGTGTAGACATGAAGCAATTAAAATTTATTTTTTTTAATTGACTTAAAACAGGCTGGAAACTCTGTTAAAGATGCAGCTGCATGGATCTTCAGATTAAAGTTAATTTATAATGAACTAAGTTATCAATTCTGGTTTTTTTTAAAGCTGCTAATAAAACAATATTGCACTTGGATGAAAAAAAATTGCTGAAGACAAAATAGATCTTTAAGTAAAATTAAAACTTTGATCCTACAAGCACTTAGGGGAATTAATGTAATTGCAGTCAGGTGAGTGATGTCACTGATCAACGGTAGCACTACTTCTGCTAAAGGCTGGTGTATAGGTAATTCCCCGGTGGATGAAGCTGTACTTCTGCCACAGTCTTTAGTTTGGAAACACCGCGTCTTAACAAAGAGGAAGCATTGCAAAACTTTTTTCTTATTCTTAACGCAATTTTTATAGGAAGTGTTTTGGGTTTTGGTTTTTGTTTTTGTTTTTTTAAAAAAACCCTCCACCTTGTGAAGGGCTAGTAGTTATAAGTGGAGCATGTTCTGTGTTCTTGCCAAGTTTGTTTATTGTGAGTCTTAACTAATAAAGCATTTTGGGCTTTGTCTCTTTCTGTGTCTGAAGTGCAACATGTCTGCGTAAAGCCCCAACCCTTCCTTCCTACTTATCTGAAATTGGGCTAGGAACTGAGAAGTGTGCTTAAGTAGTAACTACCAAGCACCTATTTTAGTCAGTGAGGTTTATAAAGAAGAAGAAATAATATGTGAATAAAAACAAAGTTTTGTTTCCTTTCCTGTGACTGTAATCTACCCTGGATGGTAATGACTGGGTAGTGGTTTGAGGATTTCAGCACTTAGTTGAACATGATCTCTCCTCTTCTTTTAAAGGTACTCCTTTGTATGCTGCTCACTTCCGCCCAGGGCAGTTCGTGGATGTTACTGCAAAAACGTAGGTTCCTGATGATTTAACATGTATCGTTCATCTTTCAAATAGACTGGTACAATTTTTTTCCCCCCTCTACTTTGGCTTGAACTCATGGCTCACGAAAGCTGAAATACAATTGCAAGGGTAGTGGCAGGAAATAGAAGTCCATTCAGCCATTGAGTCAAAAATATGAAATTATCTTTCTTTGCTGAGGCTTACTTTTGATTTTGAACACGGTAGGTAAACAAATAATATTATTAGGGCTATGGTTCTGCATGTGTTGTCTGTCGCACACACATGATTAGCGTGGAGGGGCTTGACAAACAGCTTGAGAAGGGGGTGCTCAAGCTTAGCACGGGCGAAGAGGTCTATAATGCAGCATCTGTGGTATGTAGAAGTAGGGAATAAATGCTGAAAGGCATAAATTCCCAGAAAGACTGCTTAATTTTGATTTGGTGAAGAGATGCAAAGACAGATGTATCATGCAGACCGAAAGAAAAGCAAAAAGATAGTGAATACGTTTAGCCAGACAATGGAGCTGTCAAATTCCCTTTTTGTTTTCTCTCATATTCCAGCTCGTCTCCTCTGCCAGCAATGGCTAATGATCTTTTACTTTAATGTGGGAGGAATGATTTCCTCTCAGACCACTGCGAATGCCAAATTAGAGCTCAAGTGCTAGAGAGTGTCAAAAGAAAAACTGGCATCTTGGCGCAAAGACTAGTCATGCCTCTTCTATTATGTCCATGGTTTCCACTGCCCAAGAGAGCTCCTATCTCCATATTTCAGTGAAGTGTATTTTTGTTATGTTGCGATGCCAGATAATGTTTTCCATTTGACGTTTTTTGTGTAATGGAGATTATACCCAACTGGCCTTGTTGAAATATCCATTGTAATTGTTGCACATATGTGTAATACTTATAAATGTCTAATATTATTCACAGGGCTTTGTATGTATGGGGAAACTGACCATATAAGTACAGCCGAGTAGTCGGTTCTAGTATAGCTACTAGCTAGCATACACCTATGAGGGCACCCTGTTGAGAACAGGAAGTCGAGGAGTTGACTGGAATTAGTATTTTTCTATGTCAAACTTACTTATGTAAGACTTAGATCTAGTACATTATTCATTCTGCTTCTAAATTGCATTCAGTGAACAGCCTGTGAGAGACAATAGCTTGTTTGCAAAGCAAAGCACAGGGTCATTAGGAGTACAGTCATTGCACGTAGATTGTCATCCTTTGTTAATGCAGAAAAGCTTTGTTTTTCTAGAAGTATTTCAAGAACTAGGAAAGGTTTTTTTGGCAATGTAAGAGGTACTGATAAGCAGCCACAGGGTATTGATTTGTATCTTACTGTATGTATTTTAAAATACTAGCAAGCTAAAAATAGACTGGGTTCTTGGTTGTGTTTAGTGAATCCATCCTGTCTTTTAATTCAGTATTTCTAATCTATTTTCTCCTGATATTTGTATGATCCTTTTCAGAAATTTTTGTTTGTACTGCTGATTTTGGTAGCATATTACATGTAATCCTACTATACAGGTGCCTGATATAAAAGGAGCAGAAAAAATTCTTAAGCTAAAGAGAAAGATCAGGTTTTTTATCATGGGTTTTCTATCAATATGGTTGTCTAATCATCTCAGTCTTTCTATATCTGGGGTTTTTTAAACCTTTTTCTGTGACTTACTTGCTTTCTCATTTCTACTTTTAATGTTTCTTTCTTGTTAATTTCCACTTTTCTGGAATGCTGCATTTATCATATTCCTTTAACTCTTGGGCAAGACTTAAATTATTTTACTACATTTCAGTTTTTCTTCAGGTCCTTTACTTTATTGCATGCAATTTCATCCAGTGTTGCTTAGTCTCATACTTGGGTGGGGTTTGATTTTTCATTATTTTTCAGAATGCTGTATCCATCGTTCTTAGTTACTGTAAGTACAGATTTTACAATGTCACAAAAATATCCAAGAAATGCTTCAGTGAAGGACTGAAGTTATCTTGGGAATGATTATAGCATTGAGCTATAGTATTTGGGCTGCGCTGTGGGAGAAAAATGAGAACTTCATGTTGTACTTGTGTTCTGAACCCCCCTCAAGAGGAGCCAGCTTCTCCCTACTGAGCAAAGAGGGAACCTGGGGAGGTTTGGTCCACAGGCTGAAATGAGCCTCTCTGAAGTCCCATTTTCAGAAGTGATGCAGGCACTTGAAAGATCCTAAGCTATAGGGGCATTTTGAAAAGGTACTTAAGGATATAATGCTGTAGGGAGCACAGATTGACTTCCTCTCCTTCCTTCCACAACTTCCGTCTTCCTGATTCAAACCATTATGGACTTAAAAGACAGTTATTCCTAAAATCTTGCTATCACCGCTAGTAAATTTTTTTAGAAACATTTTTACATGAATATGTACTTTACTTTTTAAGATTGTCAGTAATTTTGTTTTACTGGAGAGAACACTGAAGTGTGCAATGTTTGAAATCATACAGATGATAATAGCAGAGCTGTTGTTAATAGCATGATTAATTCTAATTATTCCTTTAAAAAGGAAAGAAAGAAAACTAATGTCACCTCAATGAGTAGATAATATAGTGGAATATAAAGGATATTTTAATTTTTTACCAACTTTTAATGATTTGGATGAGCAAGGTATCCTTTTGTATGCTTCCTTCTGTCAAGACGTAAATCAAAAATATGCTCCTTAAAAATGAGCAAGCTTTTCTTAGTTATTGTAGCTTGAACAAACTAGCACTACATTTCAGAAGTCTTGGTTAACATCTTGATTTCATTACCAAAGTGCAGGGTGTTTTTATATGTCTGCTTTAAACTTTCCTTGCAAATGTTTTTGTCAAACTCTTTTGAAATGTTTTGATTCATTTATACCTCTGTGAAGAAAAACACTTTCACAGAAACGAGACGGTTCAGTTAAAGATGTATGCAGTTTGTTTTTATTTGAAGTCTCGTAATTTGTTCAGCACAGTATGAGTAGCTTTTAGAGCTGTCTGCATGCTGTCTATCTTCCTTAGTGCTGAATTTTTTCCATAGTACTTATTTTCAGCAACTTAAAAGGTCAATCCTTAAATTTTATAGCCGTCTTTAATGACAGGACTTTTCCTCGGTGTTTCAGAGGTGTGTTTAATGCGTAAAGGCTTACTGCCCTTTTTGGGACAGCAGTAAACTTCAGAATTCCTGTGGCCTGATGGTCAGGTTTAGCCCTGATATGCTTTGTGTTAAAATACATAGCACCGTCCAGAAACGCTTCTCTCGCAGGCTGCACTTCTGTGACCTCTTTAAGCTGGCGTAGTAGAGGCTGCTGCCCGAAGGGGAGGTGGTGCTCGCTCCCACAGAGTTCCCTTTGGCTCCTAGCGCTGGTACTGGTGTCCTGAGTTGCATGAAGGAAAAGATCAGTGTGAGATATCTACATTCTTCACTGGATTAGTTTTCAGCTGGATCGGTTGCACGCCCCAGCTTGCTGATCAGCTGAGTGAGCTTCTGCACTAGTACAAAGATGACCAAAACATGGGGATGGGGAGAGGTGGGACCATGCCTTACAGTGGTAGCCCAATGCTGTATGGAGATGGAGTTCTATTATACTTCATTTTTCTGCCAGTTCATGATCTGTTTCATCAACATTTCACAAAACCTTTGGAACATCAGAAATTTTATCACTCCAAAGAAAAAGCCAACAGTAGTTTTGTTTGAAATGTGTCAGAATTAAGTGGTGATTCTGCTGTGTTTAGTGGTTTATTTAAGCTTTACTAGGTTAACAGTGTAATCTGAGCCTGAACGTATGCTCTACAATTGTCTGAAATTATTTGACTAAGTAGTTGGAATCCTTTTCCTCTACAGCATCTAAATAATTGTCTTTTAAATTAGCTAAGTTTGAAGAGTTAGCAGCAAACTAAATTGTTGCTTAATTAGAGTGCTTTATTCCAGTAGCTTTCTAAATGGAAGTTGGCTCATTAGGTACTGACATTTTGCCTATCAAACCTGGTATCAAACCTGGAAAATAAGGTTTTGTACAAAATTAGGTGGTTGACCTGAACAGCTGCTTTTCTGCAGGTGAGACTAGAACAACTATGTCTAATTAAACTCTATTTTTAATTTTGCAGAAAGATTATTTTCCTTTCATTTAACATTTGTGTGTCTTAGTTTTGCATATCATCATTGCTGCCTATGATTCCTTTCTCGGATTCAGGTAATCATGCTTCAGTGAAGCTAAGTAAAGTAAGTGACTAAATTCCATGTATTGAAGAACAGTGGCATTATACATACTAAGTCTCATAAAGATAGTTCTTGTGCATGTTTTTTTGTTCAGATATGGCATTTAATGTTACTGTTGTCGGAATAAAAATACATAGTCCTTGATACAAACCAAGACAAAGGTAGAAGATGTATTATCAAGAAATCACAACAGTGTAAGTAGGATGGCAAACGTTCTACTTCAATGTAGGTTCTTGATTATCATGTCTCAGATACTGCACACAACTCGATTCATTCAGAGTGGAATCTAGATATTAATTCTGTTTAATTAATATATGGTTCTGGATTAAAATACCACTTTGACAAATCTTAATGTTTTTTGAAAATATCTGAAGTTGTCAATACTATGCCTATTAAGAGATTTTGGAGTTGTACCTCTTCTTATGCATGTTTGAGTTTGTTCTAAATTAGCATTCTATTGTGTTTCTTTTTAAAGATTTCACAGACTTTAATGAACAAGATGTAGTGGGATGTCAGTACTTAGGACTTCTGGGGGGGGAAAATCAGGGATTCTTCTGATGCATCCTTAAATGAAATTGTGATGCAGATCATCGTAAGAAAAGTAACTGCAGGAGAGGTTCATGTTTGGTTGGTATCTTTTATACATTATGTTGGCTAATGTGAAATCACATACAATAGTGTATATAATTCTCACTCTTACCCTTCTGGTTCTCTCCCTGTTGTTTACTCTTTTAAAGAAATCAAAAACTCCAAAATGAAATAAAACTATAGCTTCTTCTTAAAACTTGGTTTTATTTTCCAATCACAATGGTGACTGAGTAGAAAATTAACCTTCAAAAAGCTATAAGATAAAGTGTATTTGTAGGTAATTCAGAGGCTTTCAATCAGTTCTTTACCAATAAAAAATGAAACTATTCTAAAAAATTATTGAACTACTATGATGAAAGAACCTTTGTAGATAATAAAGCATTATACATTATGAAATACCCTAATTTCAGCATTAAGATATCGTTTCTTGACTTTATCCAGAATACTTCAGATGTTGGAGATTTGTTTTTGTATTCCAGATAACAGATGCATGAGAATTTTCAGGTTTATCAGAGTGCTCTTTTTCAGTCTGGCCACACTTTCTATAAATTTCCTAAGGCTTCACTATTGAGTATTTGTTCACTGGAAAATACGTGTGTGATTGGAAAGACCAAAAAGTAGATGAGCGTAGTCTATTGCATAAATCATTAAACACTAGCAACTCTTATCTTAGGATATAATAGCTTCTTTTTGAAGATATCTTATAATATTTGATATCGTAAATGTTTTTTTTTCCAAAATGCATCTCTTACAAGTATTAACTATTTCTTATATTTTTATATTTTATTAAAAAGTACAGTTTACAGTATTCTAAATTGTTCATGTCTAAAAATGAACAATCTGAATGAAGTATTGAAGTGCTTTCATGATATCAGGGATTTATGCTTCTTGATTAAAGTTGACAGTACTGTTTTCTTTTGAAATGGTAGCTTTTGATAGTTGTATGGTCTTCTCTGAATTGCGAGTACATTTCTGCAGCTAAAGAATTAATCATGCCCCCAGTCTGCTCGCTCTGGTAACTGCACAGCTGTTGTTATGCGACCCACTTGCAGTTGGTTTTGGAGAGTTTGCTAATTCCATCTTCCAGCTAGAGATGCCAGAAGTCTACTTGGAAAACATGGCCAATAATAGAAAGTTTTAAAGAAAAGATAGTGTTTTGGCTTAACAGATACAAGTTTTCCTGTAGCGCTTCCCCTTCCCCCCCGCCATACGTAGTTTCTGCTATGTATTTCGAAGTTACTAATCCCTCAGCAATCTGCAGACATAGAAAAAGACAAATTTGGGGCCTCTCTTAAGGCGCGAATATTTTTCAAATTGGTTTTTTACAGCTATCACTGTTCATTACTGCAAGCTTTTAAAATAAGGTGATTCATGAGAAACTGGTGTAACAAAGCCTTGCATCCTTCAGATTTCTGTCTTGTGTTCCTGATCATCCCAGGTAACCCTGGTCCTCCGCAGGTGCCTTCAGCTCCCTCTCATGGCCCTGACCCCCTGTTGCACCACTGTCTGCTGGCCTGGACAGACTCTTGCTGGTGGCAAAGCACTTGCCCAACTGGCTAGCTGGCAAGCCAAAGGAACATATCACTACTTTAATCATGTTCTAGCATCTCCTCAGTTGTAGGAAAGGAGCAAAAAAACCTCAGTACTTTCTAACCAATGATTTTGATCTCATACAATTAGGTATCTTTCTTCTGTGCCAAATTTAACTGGAATTGACCACTAGGTTTAGGGCAGGGAAGGGGAAAACAAAGAGGCGGACACCATGGTTGCACAAGTCTTGTTTCCTCACAGTTCTGTGGCTCTAGGGAGTCTTTCCATCTGTGGCTGGTTTTGACGGTGGTTTGGCTTGCTCTATGCAACTGGGCCAGCAATCACAGGAGAATTATTCAAGTGGAAGAGGAAAGAATCCAGTTTTTGTGAATGTTGGTCCGCATTTGTGTGTTTTCTCTTGTTTTTAATGGTAGTGCTGTTCTCATCAGGGGAGTCAGCAAAATGTAGTGCATCTGTACAACGTGCTGTATGCATGCTCATACCCAGTTTTATTTTCCTGTGTTTGGCCGGAAGGTTCTAATGCTTGAACTAATAGGATCACAACATTGCAAAGTGCGTTAGTAGAGAAAAGATTTCTGTAAATTGGAGGAAAAGGATCATCTTGTTAAATTAAATAATCAGTGCAGCCATAAACCCTGTGGTCAGACTTTTCCTGTTGGAAACAGATAATGCTGGTTTAAACACACATTTTAATCAGCTTTTCTTTTGTGCAGTGGTGAGGCAGTTTTTCCTATTGAGTCTGTCCCTGCAGTAAGCAGAGAACTCCAAAGGCAGTAATACTATCATGCGCCTCAAAGATTAAGGCATGGGCACTGACAATACGTCTTATTTGTTATTCTGCTTTAGACCTTATTTGTCAGATGAGTACAGAACAAAAGAGTTAAGTGTTTTTACTACACATAAAACTGTTTTCAAGAGATGAGTCTATTGTAGTTTGGAAAAGAAATGTTCGTTGGCTTATTTTTATGCTAGTTAAGCAGCCATCTCTTCCCTTTTGACGCTTAGGGCCTTTCATTAAGTTTTGGTATGTGTTTTTATACAGTTGCTTTTTATTTGGGTTTTGGGGGTCTTTTTTTTTTTGTGTCCAATCTTAATATTGGTGAAAGCTTCATTACACTACTATATATTGAGACCATGACAGCAAGGAGCATTTTGTGTTAGCCTTTTTGCCTACTTGACTCATTTCTAGTGCTTCGTATTCTCTAAAGCAATGTTTAATTATTGCACTAGAATATGTTTGTGGTATAAAATACAGATTTGTAAAAAAATATTTGCTGAGCTTTGCTAAAGGTAAAAAGATCGTGAGCCTGACTGAAATTACTGTTTCTTGACAGAAACTTTATTTGAAGTCTGACTAACCCAGGTTTGTTTCTTTATTATTTTTCTTTTCAGAATTGGTAAAGGATTTCAAGGTGTCATGAAAAGGTGGGGATTTAAAGGCCAGCCTGCTAGCCACGGCCAGACGAAAACTCACAGACGTCCTGGAGCAATATCTACCAACGTGAGGATTCTTATTTCTTCTCATTTCTTGATGTAAACATTCTTCAGTATTTTTAGAACTGCTTACTAAAAATGAACGATTTCACAATGGCTAGCTGTTACCATCTAGCTACCATTCTCTGTGGTAGCAAAGAATCCCAGCTTTTTCAAAGGAAGTTCAGAAACCCGTATAACGAGCAATGCAGCTAGCTATTCTCTTATGCCTCGATTTATGAATATTCTATATTGCTCGTAAGTAAGCAAACGTATTTTAACTGAGCAAATTGTGGTATTTTGTAGTATAGCTGAGAGAAATAGCCTTCATGCTTCGAAGAGTTCTAAGAATCTTTTATCACAGCATTTATAGATTGGAAAGGATTTACTTGGTATTTTATACTGCAGATACTGTACTATTCTTTGGAACCCTAGTTGCTTTTATCACCTTACCTGGCTTGTGTAGCTGCTTTATGAACTCTTTCATTCCCAAAATATTTTGTTGGCTTCTTAGCATTTTTAAGCAGAGTAAAGAGTAATATTTTTAAGTTTCAAGCTATAAACAATATTAGTGTAAAAGCTCTTTGGAACAGATGCATTTAAAACTTTGTCCCTATAAAGATTGCACAAAATTTAGGCTGAACTAAGAGGGATTTTTGCAAAGTAGCTTTGTTACACAGAATTAAAACAAACAGAGTCACAGTACTGAACCTGAATTGTCTGTAACTTTCTTGGAGAAATTAAAATAAAAATTAAAAAAGGATTAATAATGCATAAGAGAAAGTAAAAGCAAAAAGGCATCAGGCAACAAAGTTAGAGTAATTGAGACTGTAAAAGCATACAGTACTAATTTTTAGTCCTTCATTTCAACTGGAAAATGAATTCTACACCTGGCACTGTTTTCTCTGAAGACTGAAGAACGTAAATATTTGAACATACAACACTTTGTTTTAGCAGATGGTATTCATCATTACAAAATAACCCCTCATTACTTTCCTTTAAATTAGAATTTCCTAAGCAGTAACACTGCATGTAATTTCACAAAGTATATAGAATGGGAATATACAGTGTTAGAAATAGGTATGAGGAAACAAGGTGAAAGGATGCAATAGGGGAAAAACAATGCCTTGATTTTTATTTTCCAGTCTAGTGTTGACCACCTCAGATATTTTAGTAATCCTGCATTGTTTAGTACAGAATCGTGTCCCTAGAACTTCATTGCAGCTGATTTCCTGAAATAATGATTTTCACACGAGTTTAAAAAAAAAAAAAAACCACACACATTATTAATGAATAACAGAGTGGTGCAGGAGGCTGAGACAAATCCCTGGATAATACTATAGAACTGAAAATTATTGCACTTATTCCTGTCTTTTCTTTTCCACCTTTGTTCTCCAGGCTATACCTAGCCAAACAAAATGGGATACAGAAACTAAGCAATAGCAGGGAATGTAATTAAAAATTCTATTCTTAAAAATACATAATTTAAAAAATCTGGTTTACATCAGTATAAAACTCACGGATTAGGGAGAGGGGAGAAGCTGCAGTGTATCTTAACTTTGGCAGCCTTCCAGGGCAGGACTGCACTGGAGCTCTGTGGTAGCATCCACACATAGTTTAGGGAAGTTTGCCAGTTGCTGCGGTCTGTGGTCTAGGTTTTAGAAAAAAACTTTTTCTTGTTTTTCACTAAGTGAAGATATGGCATGAGTGAAGATTTTGCTCTGAATCTAGACACCTATTAATTACCTATTAAGCAAAGCTAGAATCCCTTTGTCGATTCAACAATATTTATAGCAATTTTCTGACTGGGGTCAAGTATTTCAGATAACATACCTAACCTCCAGCAGGAGGTATTTAAAATGCTAATCAATATTAGATATTTTCAATATTAGATATTTTCAACATTGGAAATACCAGCATATTTTCTTTCCTGCTCTTCTTGAGTTTGTAGATGTACCTCTTGCAGTTACATGATTTTTTGTTTTTTATCTAGAAAGCTGCCAAAGTTTATCGTGGAAAGAAAATGCCTGGTAAAATGGGTAACATCTATAGGACATCTTTTGGATTAAAGGTGAGTTCTGAATGTACTAGAATGCGTATAAGGTGGTTGCATTGCCAAGCGATGGACTTAGCCATGTAGCCTTGTGTTGGTGTACTGTCTATCAGAATTGTCTGTTAGTTGGTGTACTGTCTGTTGGTGTTCTGTCAGAATCTAGACAGGAGCACCTTGAAGTACGCAAGCTGGAAAGACAAAAGCAGCAAACGTGTGCTCCTGTCTTCTTGTGGCTTACAAATAAGTTATCTGAACTTCCTTTGCATATGTGCAGTCCCTGGGGAGTGGGATTTCAGGTGATACCTTCACACCTGATGTGTTTTTCACTGTCCCCCTTGATTTCTGCCTTTGAAGTGGGAAAACAATCAGGCTTTTGGTGACCTTCAGTTAATGATTTCATGCCTATTCCACTTGTTCAAACCCAACCCAAGTCTGAGTTGTTTGAAGTCCTAACGTTGTTATGGTCCTTCACTTTCATGTGCAAAAAGGGGATTACAGTTTCTGTCTAGATTCTGATGTGTGCATAGCTGCAGCAGTTCCTGGGCTATTACAGCTACTATTCTCTGTCTCTGAAGGCAACCTCTGCAGTTTGCACAGAAAGCGTATTAGCCTCTAGTTTGCAAAAAAGTATGCTGCTGCTCTCTGCTAACTAAAACTAATTTTTTTTGTAACAGAAAATGTGTGTATTCAGTTGAGCACCTCACAGAATTAGGAAATTAACAAATGGTCGCAGTAACATTTTCATGAGCATATTTATTTTAATTTGTCATGTGTGATGTTTTTCAACAACTCTTGCTCTTAGAGGGAGAACAGACTTGGGAGCTTCTGTTGGTATGATGCTGAACAAAGGGCTGCCTTACCAAATATAGCCTGATCACAAGCCCTTTAAAACTGGTTAATAGACTTCTGCATTAGAAAGCTGTGCACAGAGTAGCGTGTGACTGAATTTTGTGGCAACTTTAGGCCTGTGCAGAACATTCTTCTTCCCCAGAGTACCACCTCCAGTTAATCAGTTAGTGCTTTGCTGGACTACTTTTTGTAAAACTGGGAATAGTCTCTAAAATGAGCTCAATTTCTGTTTTTTTTCTGTCTCCTAGGTGTGGAGGATCAACACAAAACATGACATTATTTACGTAAACGGATCTGTTCCAGGTCACACAAATTGTCTGGTGAAGGTATGTTTGCTAGTTTCAACTTACTGGTGTTAGTGACTCCTAAGCTCTCTCCAACTCTCTTCTTATAAGAGGAAAAACATTGATTGAATACAATCTTCTTTTCTTCAGAGTTCCATCTTGTACTATTGAATTAAAGGGCAGTAGGATCAGCTCTGTAAAAGAGAGTGATTAATAGGGGCAGTGGGTCACCGCTTAGTCTAAACGGCTCATTCTTAGCTTTGCACTGGGGTTGTGCACCCGTGTAGCAATGATAAACCAAGACAGTCCCTGTAGCCCTGTGGTAAGTGTCTCAGGGCTAGGTCCATCCCCTTTTAACACTAGCCTGAGTCAGTAGCATGGTGGTGAGATTTCCAGAATATTATTTAAGGGCTGTATTCATGAACAGAAATACACAGCAAGCACTGCTTTAAGGATTATTCAAAGCATTCCCATACACAGTAGCAGTTAGCTTTCCATGGAGCAGCTGAGGTACCAGAGGAGAGAGCTGGAGTTCGCAGTAATGATACGAGTTCCCTTTGCAATCAGTATAAATGGGTCAGTGTTATTTTCTGTGGTGTTCTACAGAATTAATTTAAAATTTTATAGAGATTGTTTTATGGAGATTGTTTCAAGATTTATGGAGGATTTCTATGAAAAACTGAAACAATGAAGAGTCTAATATGTGTTCTTACAATGTAAATAATCCACATCAAAGCAAGAAAAGTACTTTTAAGGATTATTTTCAAAATAGCCTTTTCTTTCTATTTAGGTATATTCTACACATGTGTAAGCACAAATTACTTGGAGGAAGTTGATTCCTTTCTGACTTAATAGGTTACAGGGTATCAAGCATCTTTATTATGAATGACTATATATACCTATATATCTGATATATAGTTTAAAATCCTCATAAGTATTGTAGGGATTTAAATGATCCAGTTCTTGAAAAGTTACAGAGTTCAGAAAGTTCAGGTGTTTTCAACTGGTTTATTTTGTTCTTGTCATATTTTACTATGGGCATCCAGTTTCTGTTACGTGTTTCCTAGTTGTGGAGCAGAACTCCACAGTTACGGGGCCTTAAGTAAAGCAATCGTAGCTTTCAAATAGGTGTTTTACACACAGAAAAATGAAGTTTGCTGTTGTGTTTCTCTCATTGGAAATAAGGCCTTTTTTAATGAGTGAGGTATCTCTAAACTGCTTTGGTTGTAATGTCCAGCCCAAGCCTGGAGAATACATTACACATTTCTCTCCCAAGACAGTGAAAATCAGCTAACAGATGTCCAGGTGAAGTAGTTTTCAGGATAACTTCTGCAAAATTACTGGGCATGACATCAGTAATATAGAATTAAGACTGTAGTTTGACTGGCTTTTCATCCGTATATCAGACTGAATGACCTTTTCTTCAACAGTGTTCTAAGTATTTTTTTCTAATCCTGAGCCATGAACCTGATTGCTATATATTAGTCTGAGGTTTAATTAAGTGTGAATTTGTTGTTGGATGTTATTTTTAAATTATAATGCATGTATACAAGCAAAATCAGTTGAAAAAATGAGTAACGTTTGATGCTCAGACTTTATTCTTTGATCTTAATAGTACTCTTAAGCAAGAGCTAATTGTTGCAAAAGGTTGTGCATCTTGTTCTCCTAGTCATGCTGTTAAAATCCACACTTACATGGTTCAGTGGCAACTGCATGTACACATCTCAGATGTTTTATCTGCAAGGATACATCGTTTTATGAAGCCATTGAGACTCTGAATACAGTATTTATTTCTACCAGCTCATAACTTCTATTCTAACTAGACTCAGTAAATTCATTTTTTGATTTTGGTTTTAAGTGAGCTAAGAAAACAAACATTTGTTAAACACCTGTAATATAAACTGTTTTTAAAAGCAAAGCTATGTGTGTTAATACCACACGTTCTTATGTACACTGTGAAGATCTAATTTAAACAAATCAATGTCCCCTTACTAATCAGACACAGCACACTTCCACTTGGAGAAGAACCTACTGGAAGTGTTGCATGCTTTCTCTCATGATTGGGTCATTTCTACCTGTTTCTTCCACCTTCTCTTTTTCTTTACTCAGACATTACTCTTGCCTAGGCTAGAAAGCATCCCCCTTACCACCTTGGATTTATGGTTTCTATTCTTGAAAACAGTCCTGCTGTTAGCTTGAAAAGATCCTTGAGGCAGCAGTACTGCCATAGTCAACACCCTTGTTAAAAGGAGACTGCTGGGCCAAGCCATTTGAGCATATGCAGTAAAACAACCGTGTTGACATCTGTGATGTGAAAAGGATAATGGGCTTTGATTGCTTTGGCAGTCTGCTGCTAACCGTTTAAGTGCTTGCCATGTCCAGGAGTAATTTCTGTTCAGTTCACTCACCATGGATGATGACTGGAGCTTCAGCCTAAGACCAGAAGTTAAAATGGCTCCATTATGGGTTTTTTTTTTTTTTCAAGTAAACTTAATCTGTCATTATTAACTAAGTGGCAGAAGGCACTTTTTTGACTGCTTTACTAAGTCTTGTACATGATGTCCACAAGGTGTAGAATCTGTATTAATTGTATTTGCAAGTTACCTGTGTGTGAAAATGTTTCAAGCCATAGCTACCTGCAATTTAGAAGTCCAAATATCTTCAAGTATGCATTTTGGCGTACACGTTTCAGAATTGCAGCTAATTCCATTATTAGAAATGAGGCTTGAGGATCCATGGGAAGAATGAGGGATTTCATCCCGTAGAGCTCTTTGATTAACATGATACAATATTTGAAAGATCTTGATCAAAGTGCTCCACTTTCAGACTTTCATGGCTTTTTAGTAATAAACAATTCTGTTTTGAGATGAAGGTACAGTAGTAGGTATTACTACAATTAGGAAATAGATTTTTAAAAATTGTTTCCACTCACATATTTGGTATTTGGACGGACTATGTAGTCAGCAAACAGTTCATTCCAATTCTTCGAGTTGGTGAATCCATTCTGGTTTTTTTCTTCCACAAGCCATAGAATTACATGTATTAATTAAAAAATCTTCCCTTGTATTTTCAACTACATCTCTGAAGAGTAGAGAAGGCTTTAATTAAAAAAGCATGCAAAGCAATACTACTTGGTATGTGTTCTCTGATTTCTGAGGATTTTTTCTCCATTTAATCTTGCTGCACTCATCTGTGGTGTTTTTAGCTTGTGTCTTATGCCTGCCTTTCAGGGTGTTTTCTTGTTTGCATGTACACTTCGACGTCCTATACATTGTTGTATATTTGTTTGGATCTGTAGTTGGGGAGAGAAATTATGGGATATTAGTGTTCACCATTACTGTTCGTTCCACTAAATACTTGCCTATAATTAGGTAGGACTAACGTCTAGGGGATGTGGATCCATCTGTCTTTGAGCTCAGAAAGTGAAATATCAGATAATACTTTTCTCTCATGTGTGCCTCTAAGAGGAGAGCATTGGTTTTCCATGCCCACTTTGTGTTGCTTGGTAACCATTAAAACCACAGTGCACCTTGAAGCATATGTTTATTTTGTATGTTATATATTTTTGGAAACTTAGTGCATCAGCACTGTATCCAGACTGAGATGAAGCACTTAAATTTTTCAAGTTTCATTTTCAGCAGAAAAAGTGCACAATAGTACGATTGATGGATTCCTGGTTTAATTAAAAATCAGTTTTCATTTGATATTGCACACTGAAGCATGCAGGTAAATAACTGACATAAGTAATGTTTCTAGCCAACTGGAAAACTAATCAAAAAAGCTTACTTTAGCATAGATTTCTTTCTCAATGACAAGGCCTAATAAAATCAAGAAACTTTAGCATGATGCTAGAATGTATGGAATTTTTCTGTTACAAGAGTAACATCGCAGAGTAAGCATCTGTAAATTATTGTGTTGTGCTTATCGAGATAGCCTGCCTCAGGTAATACCTGTTTGTCTTGGTATATCTTCTTAGATTACAAGGCCTAGAGTTACCGTCCATGGTGTTGATCCTCTAGAAAAAAAGCTAATAGTTTTTTCTTTTGGAAGCCTATGACTCTCAATTTCTCTCCCAAGCATATTATCGAAACGTTACCTCTTCTGTCATTCAAAAGAGAAGCACAAGACTAATTCCCTTTTTACATAAATGGAGGACATACTGTAATATGGCATATTATAATACAGATGTTATAGTTTATACCTGATAATGTTTTATACCTGTCCTAATTTTAAGGCACATGATTTTCTTAGGACATTCAATGTTGGTCACTTTGAATATATCAGTTCTAGCGAAGGCAAAAATTCTGGCAAATCTATGTAACCCATAGAGAAGTCTGTAGTAGTTTGCATCCTCCGTATTTTGTATCATGCCTGCCAATATTACTGTCTGTGTTTCTAGCTGCTGATGCCAGAGTTGGGTGTGCTGAGCTTAAATGAGGGACATGCAGGAATAGTGTCATGGCTTGACTTGTTTCGTGTTCCCTGTCTGTTACCTTGGGCCCCATGATAGAGTTGCGTGGAGGTTTTTTTGTTTGTGTTTCTGTTTTTTAGGGTTTTTTAAGGCAAAATAAGGCTGGTCAGAAATGGATATAGTTCTTGAATTCAATTTTCTGTCTAGTTTCAAAAATAGCACTGAAGCTGAGCTAGGTAATGTATAATACCTGAGGAGATAATTTCTAACATTCTGTATATTTAGACACATTTTCCTGTTTAGCAAACAACTTGCATTCTTTGCTGTGGTTGCGAACACAGCCTGAAGCCCTGTTAAACTGCAAATGTGAGTTGTGACTTAAGCATCAAGTTTTGATGCCTGTTTAAGACCATATTAAGTATTTCGTGCTGATAGATTTCTGAATTTGTATTTGTTTATACTACCTATTATGCTGTCAATATATGGGACATGCATATGTGTAGTTTATAAACTGTCTGCAAAAACCCTTTATGACTGTTCTAAAGATTTAGTGACAAAATCCCGACCAGCTCCAATTTCAGCTTTCTCTAGTATTTTTCTCAATAAAAAACTTCACAGAAAATATACGGTAGTATTTATACACTACTATATACACTATCTATTCACAGTATAGTGTACTATAATATATAGCAGTATTAATAGAGTGGTTAAGCAAGCCAAGTGTTTTATGTTATATTGAGTTATACAGTGAATGCTTCTATGGATTGTAATAACCAGTTGGGCTCTCAGCCCAATTCCTTCTATGGGCGAGAGCTAAATTCACAGGATTTTAGTAACACAGAGCATTAAAACTTATTCTTTTTTTTTTCTTTTTTTTCTTTTTTTTCTTTTTTCCCCCTTTTTTTCCTTTGGTTTCCTTTGGTTTCCTTTGGTTTCCTTTGGTTTCCTTTGGTTTCCTTTGGTTTCCTTTGGTTTCCTTTGGTTTCCTTTGGTGGTTTCCTTTGGTGGTTTCCTTTTCCCCCCTTTTCCCCCCTTTTCCCCCCTTTTCCCCCCTTTTCCCCCCTTTTCCCCCCTTTTCCCCCCTTTTCCCCCCTTTTCCCCCCTTTTCCCCCCCTTTTCCCCCCCTTTTCCCCCCCTTTTCCCCCCCTTTTCCCCCCCTTTTCCCCCCCTTTTCCCCCCCTTTCCCCCCCTTTCCCCCCCTTTTCCCCCCCTTTTCCCCCCCTTTTCCCCCCCTTTTCCCCCCTTTTCCCCCCTTTTCCCCCCTTTTCCCCCCTTTTCCCCCCTTTTCCCCCCTTTCCCCCCCTTTTCCCCCCCTTTTCCCCCCCTTTTCCCCCCCTTTTCCCCCCCTTTTCCCCCCCTTTTCCCCCCCTTTTCCCCCCCTTTTCCCCCCCTTTTCCCCCCCTTTTCCCCCCCTTTTCCCCCCCTTTTCCCCCCCTTTTCCCCCCCTTTTCCCCCCCTTTTCCCCCCTTTTCCCCCCTTTTCCCCCCCTTTTCCCCCCCTTTTCCCCCCCTTTTCCCCCCCTTTTCCCCCCCTTTTCCCCCCCTTTTCCCCCCCTTTTCCCCCCCTTTTCCCCCCCTTTTCCCCCCCTTTTCCCCCCCTTTTCCCCCCCTTTTCCCCCCCTTTTCCCCCCCTTTTCCCCCCCTTTTCCCCCCCTTTTCCCCCCCTTTTCCCCCCCTTTTCCCCCCCTTTTCCCCCCCTTTTCCCCCCCTTTTCCCCCCCTTCCTCCCCCTTCCTCCCCCTTCCTCCCCCTTCCTCCCCCTTCCTCCCCCTTCCTCCCCCTTCCTCCCCCTTCCTCCCCCTTCCTCCCCCTTCCTCCCCCTTCCTCCCCCTTCCTCCCCCTTCTCCCCCTTCCTTTCCCTTTCTTTCCTTTTTTTTTCCTTCCTTTTTTTTTCCTCCTTTTTTTTTTAAAATTAATATATTGAATGGGATCAGTGCTATCCATTGTGATCACATTGGATTTATATTGGCAGGAAACCTGCTTGTTCAAAGTTTAATAATCTCACGTCCAAGATTTTGAGTTGCAGATATTATTTTTTTCTTAGGGCCTAAAAGCAGTTATGAGGGAAGTTTGTATGTTAATTATTTGTGCAGCCTTACTGTAAAAGGTTACCAGAGCAATTGCTTATAATGCAGTTTCAGCATAGAATGTAAAAATATTTTGTGAACTGATTGGGAAGGAAGAAAGTGAAATGTTACTTGTTTTGTTTTCTTTGCTGTGAGGCATTGTTTTCATAGAATCATGGAATATCTCAAGTTGGAAGGGACCCATAAGGATCAAGTTTTGAAGCCGTGGGTTTTTGACTCTGAGGAATATGGTGAAAGACATTCGCTGGCAGTTTTTTCCTTTATTAGGGATGCTCTCAGAAGGTTAGTGGGAGAACAGGAAGAGCTGTGCTGGGTCACACTTCTTGTCTGTGTACACGCTTATACAGCCAAGTGTAACTGCTGCTGCATACCATTTAGCTCCCTTACAATGTTGTGAAATTACTGTGCAGGAATCTGAGGTAATACATACAGGAATCCTTTGGTATGCTGCATCCTTCATAAATGTAAAGGAAGTAACTCAGTAATTCTCTTGAGAAGACAGTTAAATCGTTCCATGTTTTAAGTTGCCAATAGGTACTTTCAGGCGTAAAATAAAATTGAGTTCTTCCTTTTCACAGGGATAATAATACCTGTCTAACAACTTTTGAAACTTAGAAGGGAGGAAGAGGCATGTTCGTTCAGTTTGGTAGTTATGCTCTAAGATGGTGCTTCAGGAGTAGAACTTAAATTGCATTTGAAAGCAGTGAATGTAGAAAAAGATTGAAAAAGAGCAGTGGTTTTCACCAGTCAAAAGGAATACTGTGTCAATTATACCAATCAAAAGAAAGAGCATATCAGAAGAAAGTAATTTTAACATCAGATGTGGCTTCTGGGATCTGTCAGGCTTCTGAGGAGTTTGGAAGGGGCAAAATGAAACAGTATTGTACTTCTCTGAAAGCAACAATGGTCTGTTGAAAATGTTTCGTAAGAATCTACTTTAAGAATTCTCCTTATCACACAAGAGGCATTATCTGCAAAATGCCACTTGACATTAATATGTAAAATGCTGAACAGAAATCTTACATTTATTTAGATAAACTAATACAGGACAAAGATTAGGCTGTTGGCTTTGCCTTTGGTTAAGAGCAGATGTCTTACTCCTAAGTCCTATGATAAGAAATTGTTTTAAGAAAAGGAAAAAAATTTAAATTCCTTTCACTTTCCAGTCCAAGAGTGCCCGTAATGACACAGCCTGCATGTAACAGCACGTATTATTTCATTATGAGAATAATCCAAAATAACAAAAAAGTAGACATGAAAAACATTTTAATAAGACACATATGAAATAAGTAAGTTATCAGAAATAAAATCATTTATTCTCATCTTCCTAATATTATTGTAACTCATGTGGAGACCATGGGGGTTTTTGCTGTTGACAAAGAAGGCTTATGATGTGTAATAGGATTAGGGAGTAAAAGAGAAAGGGGCAAGGGAAATAATAGATAACTGGTGAAGTTATTAAAACATGTTTTCATATAGAAAAAGAAACAACAGCAATGTATGGAAGGGGAAGGATGACTTCTCAGCCACAGCAGTTCAGATGGCACTGTTGAAGCTATCTGACTGTGTTTCCTCTGAACTCACTGCTGCTGGAACTGTTGCAGCAAGGATCTTTGGACTTGGACCTCAGCCTGGTTTACTCCATGTAGATATGTAATGAAAATTGCTGTCTGTTCAGACTATAGGTACTTCAGTAGTTATGCATGGCAGTTTACAAGTGAATAGAGAACACTTTTAATAGGGAGGTGTCCGGTAGAAGAGGAGTGATCTACTCAAAAAGCTAAGTAGCCATCCTAACCGATACAACATGTGCAGCCCTTTGCCCCCACATTCTTAGCAAAAGGTTTTCTTTTGTTTATCAAGCCTGCAGTCAGAAAACTGTTGGAATTTCCTTGGGGGGGGGAACCAAACAGTTTTTCAGAAGCTGAAGTTTAAGTCAAATTTATTGTGCACTTCATCTGCAGGAATCCTCATGGACTTTGGGAAAGGCTCAAGTAATAGCAGATATGAATCTGGTAAATATAGTGATGTCAGAACAGAACTGTCAGTGGGCATAAAATTGTTTTATTTAATTTCTGGTATAAATTACAATTGTCTTATGTGAGTTTTTTGTCCAACCAAGTAAGAATAAGCTTCCTGTTCTTTAAAACCCCACCAAAAAATTAAGAGGAAGAGCTTATCTTCTCTATATTAAAATTTTGTCTAATCTATTTGTACTTTTTTTTTTCAAATCCTGTTGAGTATAGTGGCTGAAAGGGATTATTACAGCTCAGGAGGAAGATCATATATAACAATATAGAAATGAAGAATTTCATTTTAACTAAAATTTCCTCGCTTGAGAATTTGTAGCTCTTTTTTTGTTCAGAGATACCAGCTTTCTATCTTCTATGGCAGACAAACTGATTTTTGCTGATAATGCTAGCTACTAATTTTCTTCAGAGATTGGAGTTTCAGGGGCTAGATTTTAAATCTTTCCACATGTAGAGAGGTCAGTAAGGGAAAGTTATTTCTCTGTAGCACTACAGTTCTTGGAAACTAACTTTCTTAAAGCCTCATGTTCTACAAACTTGGGTACTGATTCCTGGGTGAAGAATTCTAGATGCTTAACGCTGCAGTCACTGAATAGCTGTGCAGTAGCCGAGGGACTGAGTACAGCACATGCACATATCTTTGCAAAATTAATTGCCATAATTAGTTTGTATCGTAAATACAAAAGCATGTCTTGGTTGTTGAAGAGGTGATTACACTGCATAAGATAACTTGATATGTCATGTAGGAAAGTACTGTGGGTTATAAACAGTTTAAACAAGCCATACTTACACACTTCTATTTTAATAATGTTTTAAAATATTGAGCAATGAATTCATGAGAGTAGGTCTTGATTCTCTCACAGTGTGATACAAGTGATAAATTCTCTTTGTTTTTTTTGTTTTGTTTTGCTGGTTTTTTCAAAAAACTCCTTAATGACTGGTACAAAATGTTAAATTCAATAGCTGGGGTTGATATTAAAGTAACTGATGATTATACATGGAATTCTTCAGATAAACAAGTGTAACGTGAATGCTGTTAGGTTTTTTTCTTATGCGTGCACGGTGATTTCTTTAATTTCTAATGTATCACTGTCTGAAAGTCTTCTGGAAGATTTATTAACCCCACTCTTCCCCCTCCTGCTTTTTAGGTCAAAGATAGCAAATTGCCTACTTACAAGGACTGCAATAAAAACCCTCCATTCCCTACGTTTTTTGCTGATGGAGATGAAAAACTACCAGAAGACTTGTACGATGATGAGATTTTCCAGTTCACAGATCCATCTGTCACATATGCATAATGTTCTGCGCATCTTTGAAAAAACACAATTTTGTTATTTTCACGAACTTTGCAACAGTGTATAAGAGTAAAGCTATGAATTGCAGTCTGGCCAACTGACTTGAACACTTCAGATATTGCCATTTTGGTCAGGTAATAAGATTTACCACTGTCAATTTCAAGCCTGTCTTTAAAGCAGCGGGTGAGTCTGAGGGGCAGGTTGTAAAGCGCACCAAACAGGTTGTCTACAGTGATCTTTTGTCCTCTGTCAGAGGCTGTGAAAAGTTATGCATTGTTGAAAAACTGTTGTTTGGAAGATGATTCCATTTAATTTTCTGAATGCTACCAAACTTTCCGTTTCTCTTTTGTGGAAAGTGTTCTGGCCAACTCTGATAATCAAAAAAATTTTCAAATCTGCTTTGGCATCTGGGGGGATGGATAAATCAGATGTGAGTCAAATTTCATGAAGAGTAATCCAAAATAAAACAGGAAAATGCATTGCTCTGTAGCAGCATGAGCTTGTTTTGTTTCCTTCTTTTCACCAGAGCTCTTTCTCTCCTTTTGCTTTAATGTTGTGTTGAGTTTAATGTACCAGATACCCAACAAATTTTCTAGAGGAAAAATAGTGCCAACCACGGTCTGTCCCTTCAGAGAGTTCTGGCAGTGTGTACAGTGAGGGGGTGTTCGGATGGGAAGTGTTCAGTAACAAAGCAGCACTAAGACTGCAGTGGCCACCTGTTTGTCGCCTTCGGTGACAGCTTGTTCCGAACTTCACAGAGGATCCCTTGCATGATCTCTGCAGAAATATCTCTGCATTCACTGTTGTCTCTGTATTGGATTCTTATGCTGTTACAGGAGAGCTATTACAAGGACAACAGGCCAAATGTGAAGGATTTGTCTTTATGATAATGCTTATTTTTCTTCTACCCCACCTTGCAGTAATAGCTGGAATCAATACACTCATTTTATTTTTCATCTTGCATAATTTACTATTTAGTAAAAAAAAAAAAGTCTGATCTTTTGAACACTGTAAAGCCTCTCACATACAGAAGCAAGTACCTGCATAACTGTCAGTGCCATCTGAGCGCTTACTCACAAGCCCTGCAGTAGTTCCAGAATTTGCATATACTAAGCTACTGTTAATACTGTGGCAGTGCTGTCTACTCATCTTTGCAGCTTCATCACAAGATATCAAATATCTAAAGTAAATATGAGATTTCTAAAGACCTTACTAATACTATCCAATTTAAAAGGTGATATCCTTGTCGTTATGGTGTCTCTCAGTCAGTGAAGGTGTTTTGAATTTTTTTGTAATAGCTTGAAGAAACCACATGCCATCTTAAAGAGGCTGTACATAGCTACTGGCTTGTAGTAGACTGGGAGAGATCATTAGAGACTGTGGTACAGAAATGTGAACTGGTAAATATCTACATTGAGTATCCTCTTAGCTGGATTTAGTTGAATTAAAAAATTCAAACGCTGATTATTCTGATTATTCATCAGAATGCTGAATAACAGCACCACCTTCATGCTTCCCCTTCTCTTCAGTAACACTGGCTCTGCAAGTGCAGATATCGCACACACAGAGCAGATGTGATGCAGAAAGCCCATACATGTAGCAAATAGCCAGTGGAATGTCACGTTTTGGCCATGATGCTAGTAATGAGTGCAACCTTCACCTGTTCCAGATAGTTGCCATTTCCTGAAGAGGTGTTTGGTATTCAGTGTCCTGATTACAAAATAGATCTTAAAAGTTGCAACATTTCAACTTTAGTTGCTGTCGAACACATGTGTGTCCAAATGAGTAGCTTGCTGTCCTGCTCTGGTTTATGGGATAATTCTGCCACACATATGCTTTCCTTGAGGAGCTGCTTTGTGGTTTTTTGTTTGAGTTTTGGTTTTTTTTTTTTACTTAATTGGTAATTATCCTGGACTATCACTGAGATGACTATAATAGAGAGAGAGATGCTTTCTCCTACTTGGTTTCTCAGCCAGAAGTTCCAGAACCGCGGAATCCTCTCCTGTAAGTTGTTATATTTTGGGTTTGCTTTCAGCGTATGCCTTGAAAAGCACCAAGAATCAAATGTGAGCTCAAAGGGACTCACAGGTTTAAAAAAGTAAATTTAAATTAGTTCTGTCTCAAATGAGATTTCAGCTTGAGGGGAAAATCGACAATCTACTTCAATTCCTATTTCTTTAGAAAGAGAACTCCCTTTTTGGCATGAACAGTGAAATTCCAGTGATCTGATCATGTTACTTTTTAGCTTCATTGACCAGGGAATGACTGCAGTCATTCAGGGGATTCTGTAGTTAAGGTTGCCTTCCATTTGTTTAGCTTTAAAATTTCTGTTGAAGCCTGTGTACTATCAGGGTAGTCTCTGCAATTGTGCTTTTGAAATGCATGCTGGACGTGAGCCATATGATTTTTCCAGATGCTGCTTTTTCAGGTAGGTGTTGGTCTCATTTTTCTTGAGATGTACAGGTGAAACCTTTTCCATCTTTGTTTATCAAGAATGCTTGGACACTAAAGACAAGAGCTTTCATAACTCAAGTAAAGACTGATGTCCTGAAGGTAAGTTGTAGAGCAGATGCAGGGTGAGATGGGTAAAATCTATTGATGTGAGCTCAGAGTAGAGCAACCTAGGCTGGAACTTAAACATCTATTAGTCCTGTTCTTCCATCAGGCGTTGGAAGGCTTGTGGTGTTTTGTATTTAATTTTCCATATGCTCCCCATCTCTCTGTCTTCTCCTCTTCTGACTAATGAAAGGTCTTTGTGCAGGAGAAACGCGGGCTGAATTTATTTCAAGGAGCAAAATTGCTCAGAAGTGTAATGACACCAAATGCTTTAAGCCCACCTACAGGGTTGTTCTTAGAAAAGGCTATGGGTGCTTACTGAAGTATTTTTAGGTTTTATCAAAGGTGCTGGATCTGAGTATTTTATTCCTTACTCCCTCAACGTGGCTGAAGGTTGTTGTGGCTTACCCAGCAGATGTTCTTTTAAGAGTCAAATAAAAGCAGACAAAATTAGTCAAATACCAAGTCCTCATGTCTCAGATGAGCCAACAGTTTCTTGGGCTAAGGGATGTGTTCATTTTTCTGAAAAGGCGAACCAAGGGCTCTGTTGCAAGTAGATGCCTGTGCATTTTTTTGCTATTCCTGAGTACGGAAGGGTTAGAGCCATCAGGGAACATATGCTCAGGCAGCAACAACAGCAACAAAAAGAAGCTCTTACTCCATGTTACCTATAGATTATTAAAGGAGCTGAACATGTTACCAGGAGTCTGAATCCCGTAGGACAACATCCTACCCAGTGTTGCAGTCTGTTTTGCTGTCTGAGGAAGTAATTGTGGGCAAGCTCTGCTACCACTGCCATAACTTGCGAAGCAGCTGAGATCTGCCATGAATTGCATACCTGTTTCAGCAGAGAGAGAGAACAAAGTATTGATCTCCTCTGGGACCATAATGCTTGAAAGTCCTGCACTCTCTCCTCGGCCCCTTCTGTGTCCTTGGGCTGGTAAAGGGCCTGTGCTTTCCCTCGCACATATCGTTTTGCTTTGTGGTGCTTAAAAATCATAAGGGGCTCCAGCAAAAAGCATCAGTGCTTTTAAAACCGTGAGTGCGAGTAGGTTTATTGTGTCCTCTACTTTATTACTATCTTAGCAGGAAACCTGTTGTGCAGCTCTTCTTTTCTTGTGTTTTCTGGCAAAACACTAGCATACACTGGTGCCCATACACGCTAGGAATTTGACTGTGCCTGGAGCTGCCTGTAACGATGAGGCAAAATGTGTATACCAAGCAGTTCTTCCATATTTAGACTGTTTTCCCCAGGCATTTGTGAATATAAGGGTTGTGAGCGAGGCACTGAGCTGGGGTTTGCATGTCCAGGAGCACTTTACCCCCTCCTTGGGCTCTTCTGTTTGTTTCGGCTAGTGGGGTGGTTTTAACATCACTAACGCACAGCTTTGGAGGATGTAGGGTTAAGCTTTAGCTGCATCCATGGCTTCATGGTGTGACTGCTTTGAAAAATAAATACTCTTGATTAATAACCCCTCTCCGTAGTTCTAATAGTACATGAATAAACAGTGGCAAGCTTACAATATAAGTTGAAGGTAAAAAGACAGCAGGAAGAGGAAATCAAAACACTCATCTATCACTTGACAACATAATTGCAGTCATTGATGCAATGATCAAACAAGGAGAGTTTATTTCTCTCTTAAATACCATTGCTCTGTCATTATGTGAGACCAATAAACATTTTCCTTTGCTATATTCAGTTGATGTGGAAAAATGTGGTTTGTTCTGTTAGCATTTAACAAATATTATTCTAATAAGCTGAAAGGATGACAGGAGTTTATATGTAGAATTTTACCTTCCTCCGCCCTCCATGTGGATTTTGGTGCCTGGTATGGCCCGAGCTTTTCCCGAAATTGCTGTTTCCTTGCTGAATTCTAAAAATTCTGGGGGACTGAAAGCAGACTGATTACAATGTAAACCATGAGTGAGGCTGATCTGTGTAACCCAGCTGCCTCCGCGATGCCCAGCAGCGGAGAGCCCGACACCCCCAACCAGCGGCTTTGCACTGGCAGCCCGATGCAGGGCAGGCGAGTGCGCCGGTGCGAGCCCCCGTACCTGTGAGCTCCAGCACACAGGGCTCCTACGTGATGCCAAGGTAATTGCTATTTAAAAGAAATTGCTGGCCCTGTCTTAGGGTGCTTCATAAAGTCTGGCTAATAAAGTTTCCTGTACTAACAACCACAGTGAGGACAGTGGTGGGGTGCATTCATTCTATGAGTGTTACTCTGTAACCCTATCGCTTGGCTTGGATCCTTCTCCTGATTTATGTCATTCCCACGTCTCCTTGAAGTTTAACGTGGGAGTGCCTCGGTTTCATAATTGTAAGCATTGCTTGCGCACCGCGCCTTCTAATAATTAGCTCCTATGCCCTTCAGTGCACAGATTGTGCTTATTAATTGCATTTAATGAGCATCTCTCACCTGCAGCAAATTGCCCTGCAGTGTCATATGCCTTAGTGTGTAACATAGCATAGTATGATTTATTTATATAACACACTTGATGACACTTAACAGCTGTAAAAATATGCAAAAATGCTGACCTTGGTCTTGGGTATTTATTGGTTTTGGAGGAAGCACGCAATTTCTGGTGGAGGAATTAAAGTTGATTACCCGTAGCCTTAACGTTATCGCACCAGAAAGAGAATTAATTTCAGCTGGTGCAGCTCTGCCGTGTTTGAAGTGTGGCAGCAAAACAGATAAAAAGCTGGCAGTTGTTTCTGGGGGCTGTGTCGTAGCGTGTATTGCAGCAAGGTGTGTCAGGTAGTAAAGGGGTACATTAGGACTGATGGTCTCCAAATTAATGCAGCCTGCTGAGCTGCCTCATGAAGTACCCAGAAAGATGTGTGATGTGTGAACTGGGGAGGACTATCACACCAGTTCAGTCCCCAGTCGTTCTGTCAGCGCACTCTTCCTTGCATCTCTCCCCTCATTTTACAGAAGTGTGTGTGTGTGGTGTGAATGTGTCGCTGGGGTGGGATTCACAAGAAAGATTTCCAGCAGCATCAGTGTCCAGGATAACGTGAGGACTAATAATGTCCTCGTTCTCTGTATCTTTGTCCCATTTCCCTCATTCCAGCAGGATATCACGTGTGGGTTCCCACCTACGTGTATGGTTGATATGCCATAGACTCCTTTCTGTCTGAATACTGAAGACCTGAGGTATGTTCTTGCTTTCTGATCTAAGTGGGCAATTGGTAATTTGCGGAATTAGAGCTCCTATCTAGCTACTGCCCATGATGAATTGAAAATCACGGCTTGTGAATAATTAGATTTTTGGGTGAAGTTAACATCCACTTTCATGGCAGTAACTTTGAGCACTAGAACAGAACCCAAAAGAAGCAATCAGCTGAGAAAGTGAGTGCAGTTTCCAGTGCGAATGCAGACAACGGCTTGAATTGTTTGGTATAATCTTACAAGCATATGCTGGGGATGGAGCCTTCTGCGCCCTGGTGCTTACTGCTGTGTAATTCCGGTGTGTAAAATCTTCTGGCATAAGCTGTACATATTGAAGCCAAACTACGGATGAATCCAGCTTTTGGGGATTTGGAAGGGGTGGGATTGCAAGGGGAGGTTGTTAACAAAAAATTGGCTTAAACCAATTTCATATCATTCAAATTGTGCTATATAATTTGCTTCACATTTCCCTGGGTGACACAGTCTTACAGTCAGCTAAGTCAAGTTTTCATCTGTCTGTTTTCATCTCCTTCCTCATCTCTTTTCTAAGTCGTAGAAAACCTTAAAAAATATGGGGTTTTTTGCAGGTATTCAAAACAATAGCCTTGAAGAGGGTTCCTTGGCAACCTGCTGCTCTATTGAAAAGCAGCATGATTCATCTTTCATAGGCAAGACAGACATTTTATAAAACTTTCTTTTTTTATTTCTAAAAGATCAAGAGGAAAGATTAACATCGCTGAAGCAGAGGCTTTTCTCTATGTGGCCTCTCCGAAACCGATGTTCCACAGATTCACGCGCCAAATCCTGCCTGAAACATGTTGTTGCTCCATGCAGCAATGAACTCGCAGCACGAATTACAGTTTTGGTGCCTCAGCCTTGTTTAAAATGCATCTGCCCAGCATCACACAAAATATATGTGAGAGAATTTGGCAGAGGATGATGAGGGACTTACCACATGGTGCAGATAGTTCAAAATCATGGTACCTTTCTCTGCAGTTACCAAGAAAGGCATTTTTGTTTGCTGGTTTGTTCTCAAATTGCACCACCTGTTTCTGAAGGGAGATTTTCTTCAGGAGCTTCTATGTACTTCCATAGGCTAGCCTGAAATTTTCCTTTATTTGGCCTGAAATTTTAGAGCAGCATATGGAGAAATAGCCTGATAGAAAAGAAACAGGTTTGATTTCTCTTCCCTCATCTTCCATTTCCCTTGATCACAGGTCAACAGAGAACTGCTTTCCCCGTATGCCACTTAAAGAGAAAATCAATTGTTTTCTGTGAAATTGCCAGTTGATTTCTAAACCTCTATTTCACCCCCACAGAGAAGATGCTGTTAAACGTCCTTCGGCTCTTTGTCACGCCATCTCGGATCGGTAAGGCGGCAGCTCTGAGCCCAAAGGCTATCAGCCTGCAGGAGCGGCAAGCGCCGGAGGCAGAATGTTTCGAGCTTTGTTGTACGAAGCTCTTTCTTTGACAATTTAATGGTGCAGCCACTGAAACTGACCTCTTAGGGGGTGCACGGAGGACACTCGCCCACCCCTGACACACACACAGGGTGTGGAAGGAGTTTCAGGGAGGCTTTGTCTTTTCATGCTATGGGAAAGCCAAGAAGTGCTTTTGGAAGCACTGTTTGCTAAGTACCCTGCACGGTGGCTCTTCTTATAGCTGTGAACTTCTACGGCTCTGAGTTAGTAGCTGAATAATCCAAACAACACGGTGTGTACACTCTGTGTGTGTACGTGCCTGTCCTCCGGCGCTTGCTCTTTGTTCATGCCTGATCGGGAGACTCGGTGACAGGCTTTCAAGCATCGCCTGTTTACAGTTCAGTGAAACTGCTCCAGTTGGCAAAGCAGTCTGTTCTCTGTGCTCTTTGAAGGAAGGAAAAAAAGCAAATGGAGTCCTCAAACTTCAGCGTATAGGCATGCAGGCAAAAGCGTGATGGCCTTCTCCCCTATTATGCATCCCCCGCAATCAGATCTGTCATGTTTACTGATGTCCCAAATGTGGGCTTTGATGTGAACACAAAACTTGCTCTTGTCTGAAATGCAGCCTGTATCAGAAATACCATCAGGTGGTGTCATCTGTTCTCATTGAAGCCAGTGTTTTAACTGGTCATCTTCTCTTAATCACTTGATGAGCTTTATTGTGGATGATTAAAAGTAATTGCTTATTTGCAAGCATAGAGAGATTTTGACAAAATAATTCCATAGTTATTAAACATCAAGTTAAAATAATTGCTGTTTTATAAACATATAAGTAGTTCATCTGTTAATTCACATTTAGGAAACCTAATGAATTATTAGTGCCAACGCTTTATTTATAAAGTATTTTTACAACCACAGATTCTTATCTTTACAAATGCTGTTACATGTGTTTAAATTTATGCTGGTAAGCAGAGGTTTCAAGAGAGCACAAGTCTGTGAGATCTCAGTAAACTGCAAAATATATCCCCCGTCCCACAGCCTGTGGAATTAATGAAACAGGACGAGTGTTTTGTGAGGCCCTGGGGAAGCAGGGGCTGCTCAGAAAAGGGCTTCCAAGGAGAAGAGAGTAAAGGCCCGGCAGCTGAGGGCTGGGCACATGGTTACAGCTGTGCTGCACGGAGAGCAGCACGCCTGGAAGCTGCGGGAGAGAGAGAGGGGAGCGAGGAGAAAGGTGTGTAAGGAGCATGAGGAGCCCAGCATTGCAGGCACCGGGGAAGCGGTGCGGTGGGGAGCAACCGAGGAAGGAGACACCGAGGGCCAGCGGAGGAATTTGCAGAGGAGCCGTTCAGCTGACAGGAGAGGAACGTGGCTTCACGCTGCAGGTTGGCGTGAGCAAGGGAAGAGACTGTAAAGCCAGGATGGACGTGAGTAGTAAATCTAGGAAGTGTTTGTAGCTAAGGACTGTGTTGAAAGGATCTGGCCGGGCATCATCTGAGAGAATGACCTGACAGAATCGGGTAGATAAACTCTCAGAAGGGCAAGGCTGGAGGAAAGGGGGGGATAAAGATGCCCCACACCCTTGGTGAGCCTGCTTTAACCCAGCTGAAAAGATAAGCAACCCTCCTGAAAGGAGAAATTCAGGCACTTCAGAAGTCTTCAGAAGAGGAATCCAGGTGCTGAATTATTTTCTGAGGAAAGTGCCTGCCGATCACCCGCCGCTAGACTTTCATTCCCTGATTAAGGGCAGGATTTAAATTTAAGCCCCGTCCTTGGTGATTCCTATTAGCTGTCTTAAGTAGTCCCCTGCTTGCTGTGCTGGCTGCTGTGCACTTTGGGTACCGAGAGGATTTTGGTAGGGTGCCAGCAGGACCTACGGACCTCGCATTTTGAAGGCTGAGCGCGATGCAAGGGCAATCTGTGCTGAGGTGTCCATCAGCCTCTGCCCCTCTGTCCTCTTCTCATTTGTCTCTATTTGCCTCCCTGTGGCAGTGGCTGTCAGTCATTTAATAACAAACTTAATTACTGCCGGTGACTTGTTATGGCCAGTAAACTTACTGCAAGAGCCAACAAGAAATAGAGAAGATGCAATACATTAGATGGGTGGAAGAAGAGAAAGTTTTGTGGAAGGAGTTGAATAGAGAAAAGACTTTGTTCTGCATCTCGTCCATACCCAAAATTAGCTACAGAGAAATTTTTGAGTAGAGAGGGAATGTAGGATCAGGCCTAGATGTATCTATATCTCTGGTGCTTGATGTCTGTGGGATGCCAGGTATCATAGTCCCACTCCTGATGCTTCTACAGGTTCACTTGGAATTTAACATGTGTCTGACAGGCTCTGTGACTGATCGCATCTGTGCCTTCCCGGCGGTTCTTACACAGCATAGATTATGTTAACATCTCCAGAAAGCTGTTGACAGACAAAACCCTAAAAGGTGATAATATCTTAATAACAGCTAAGCTTTCCTCTTCTCTCTTTTTTTTCTTTTTTTTTCCCTTCTTCTAATCTTTTTTTTTCCTTTTTTTTTTTTTTTCCCCCTTTTTCCTTCAGTACCTCACTGTAACTGCCAGCCAGGTCTGTAAACCCTGATCGTCTGTTATCAGGCACTGCAGGTTTGGCGTGACAGCAACGGTGCTTGGGTTCTGCACATGGAAGACCACTGGTTTGAGTTTCTCCTGTGAGAAACAGAGGATGCTTGGCTCCTTCGTTGCAGAGAGCTGGGGGATAGATTTTATTTCACATTAATTTAACCTGCTTTTCCTCAGCTGCCTCTTTCCCTCTCTACTGTGTTCAGTTTTCCTTTGCATTTAAAATAGGGAACAGCAGGGCAGGATCTGACCACTTTTGCACTTTGTGGGTTCAAGTATTCAAAAGCAAAACTTAAAAATCTCCAAGGTTGATTAGTTTACAGAGTAGAAATTGGATCCCATAAAATCTAGCTCCAGATTTTATAGGTTCACAGATTAAGTAACCAAATAGTCGAAGTTAACTAAAATCTACTTTGTATAGATATAGATTCCTCATTTTATATCATTTCAGTGAAAGCCACACTTTTTTAAAATCCCTGAATATAGAAATATACATTTTTGCATGTTCTGCTGCGAAGCCTGGCCCAAGGGAACCTGCATGAAAGGAGTGAATGTGGGTGTACCATCTCCACAGCGACAATAACTCAAAAGAAGGTGGAGGGCAGGCTTTGCCAAGGCCAGCTCTTCACCTGAAGGACTGGGATAAGTGGGGCGACTGGGAAAGCCGTGACTGTTAGACATGGCTTGTACTGGAGGTCTGCAGGACAGCATGTGCTTCCAGCTCTGGAGAACGTGTGCTCCTCTCCAGCCAAATGCTTTCCTGTCACCGGGAGGTGACAGCAGGGTTGTTCCTCCAATCTCAAAACTGATCCCAGTGCTGCAACCTCTAGTGAGCCCTACAGAGCCAAATATCATGTCCCAACTCTTTGTCACATTCTGGGAGTCCCTCCCTGCTCTAGCACGGGGGGGGGGACCTAAATATAACTCTGGTCTGAGGGCTCTGCCGATGTGGTGACACCTGTGGTGAACAGATTTCAAGTTATAGAAATCTGCATTTTGTTCCCCAACAGCTCTCCATACTCAGGTTACTAAGGTTAATGTATATAACAGCTTCTGCTTGGTCACTCTTGGACGGCTGAAGACTGCTAGCCCCTTTTGTTTGCTATTTTGCAGGTTTACTTGTAGGACTCATTTTAGAGATGCAACGAGAGACGTGCATGTCTGGGTGCTGCATCTCAGGAAAGTTTGCAGCATTGTTTTGTTTCCATTTGGTCAGTAAACGTTCGTTGGTTCCCATGGGAACACAGGTAAGCCGATGCTGAGTGCTTTGGAGAAGTCTGTGCCCTAAATGACATTAATTATGCCCTCAAAAGTGTGGGTGCAATAGAGAATTTGAGTTAAATCCAGGCTGGAAAAAAATCAAGGCTGGAAAAGTTTTGTTTGTATGCAGGAAAATTACCTAACTCTAGTGTTAAAAAAATCAATACTTTTCTACCTTCCTCCAGTAGTTTCTGTCATTCCGCTTCACGCAGTAACTGCAGAATGCTGTAGGCTACAATATTAATTTGAACTAAGGGCTCAGGTGCTTGGGTTTCAATAAGTTCATCCATCTATAAACTAGCCAGACCTTTATGAGGAAGAAAGAACAGACTTCTCTCGCTGGTAATACATTACTAACAAACGCAGGAGACCTTATGTACGTACTTTGCATGGACAGATGCAGTTCAGCTCTCCTTTGTGTTCTGAGGCGACGTAGCATAGTTTTCAAATGAGCTGCAGTGGCACAGGCTGCAAAGCAACAAAGCCAAGCAAGTCCTAAGGGACTTACAATTACTATTCAGAAAGTCAGAGCAAGCTGTTCTTCAGCGTGGAAAAATTTCAGGTCATCTAATTATGGGGTGTGCACCACTGGCAGCAGTAGGAACCCGAGTGCTTGTTGGAAAATTTTCCTCGCCTCCAGTTTACCCTTCAAGTTGTATCTTGCGCAGTATTTCAGCACGTGATGATTCAGGTGGGACGCGCAGGAGCGGTGTTAGCCGCGCTGCCCCTGCCGCGAAGCTGCTGCCAGTTACTGACTTTATGGGAGCGCTGACAGCTCTGCCCCGAGCTCAGAGCTGTTTCGCTTTCTCTCAGCCCACGAATGGCTTCCACGGCCCTGGAGGTTGTCTCAAGGTTCGCTAGCAAATTATACCAGCCAAGCGCCATCTTATTTACTGGGTCCACTGAACAAACAGATACGAGGCAACCAAACCATCTCGGCTGTTCCAAGAGGTTTCTACGCAGCAGCTCCAGGCCAGGCTGGAGGCTGGAGCTCCCTGTGGGCAGGGGGGAACAGCTCCCCCTGCATTGCCTGTGCTGAGAGGGCTTGTCCTGCTGTCTGTATTCATGCCCTGGACCCCAAATTCCTTCAGCAGAGCAGGGAGCGATGCAGCCTCTTAGGTACAAGGAAAAGCTAATAGATTCTTGCCGATGCCTTAGCAAAACCACATCAGTGGAGCTAATATAGAATTATATGAGGAGATTTATTTGAGTCTTTGAAAGAACCAGAAAGCAAAAATAAGAAGCTAATAATTATTTTCTTTTTTAAAAAGGAAGCTGTTAGCAGCTTCTCGCAGTCTTTCACTTTAATTAGCCTCATGTTCGCACGAACATTGTGAAATCCAAACAGCATATGAAGTATCTTGTTAAATGCAACTTGTATCCAATCCTAGTCCCACAGTCCCACAAGTGTCCAAGCCAAGAAAATGAGAGAGCAGGAGACAAGCTCCTCTTGCAAGTTTCATTATCAAAATCTTAATAATCCATTCCTTTTCATTGCACATTGACCACACTTTTTTTCTTACCATCCTACACATCACTGTCTAATTAAGGTACAAAACAAGGTGGAGAAGGCGGCCCTGTACTTTCAAATATTCACGTTTCATATGGCTTTTGTGGCTTACGTTGAATGGGCTTCCCTTACAGAAAAGATGATACCTCTGCCTTTTAAGCCAATTTGACTTATCTGCTCACTGTTTGTTGAGGGTCATCTCTGGAAATCCTTATTCAGAATCTAATACTATCATTAATATCTAATTACTATCATTAATAATAGCAGCTGCAGCAACAATAATAAGTGCTGCTTATGTTGCCGAAGGCCTTAGGGAGTCCAGTTGCAAAGTGGCCCTCTCCTTTGCTTCCACTGCTGGACCTCTGGGGCGGTCTTTGTCTGGGAGAACGGCTAAAGTCTGCATGAGAGGAGCCGGAGGACCTGTGCCTCTCTGCTGGGTCAGCCCCTCTCTGTGGAGCTACCTGAGCTGAACCCCCGGGCAGCGAAGGAGGATCCCAAAGGCTGGTGTCCCCTATGGAAGAGCTGCATTCTTCAGGTCCTGGGTAGTTGAAGTTAAACCCGTATCGGTTTGGGGATCAATGAAGCAAACCAACAGAATGAAAAAGACTGAACAATGTGAAACAGCTTAAATAAAAATGAAGAGCCTGACTGCGCTTCATGTTCTGCTTGTGACTGATATTTTAAAAATAAGCGCCTAAATTTAGTCTCCTAAATTCAATTTTGCTTATTTTCCAATTATGGACATCTCATTAGCTAGCTGTTTCAAATTATTCGACTATTTATTTAGGTACCTAAAAATTAGATGTAAGAAATTTAAGGCAATCTTGAAAAAAGCCCTGACCTGCTCTGTTGGAATTAGATCTTTGCATTCTGCTCCTCATACTCACGTGTGAGCTGGGATAATGTCCGCAAATTGTGGCTTGGGAGCTTCATGATTGACATGAGGAAGAAATTTCTCCACGCTGGAAGAGGTTACTGAGAAGCTGTAGATTAAGCAAAGCTCAGACGAGGCTCTGAGGGAGAGTTGGAGATGTGCAAATAACGGGAAGGGAACTGCTGCACATTGGCACCAGCGGCGCTCAGCCAACATTTCTGGGACTCTCTGAAAACAACCCTAGGCTGTCTATATTTCAAGTATAGGCCAGCAAGTTGATCTTCATGGTTTATGAAATGGCCAAAAAGAAAATGATAACAGACAACACAGATTTTTGTTCTACTGTGTATTAAGAAAGGACAGGGATTTTTTTTTTTTTAAATGAAATGTGCTATCAAAATCCTTGCTGTGCATTTCCCACCCCCAGCAAGCCACTCTCACAGTTCCTGACTACAGCTGTAGTTTAATCACTAGCTGTGTTTCAGACTGCAGAAAACCATGTGGCCATAATCATGTTTTCAAACATAAACTCAATCTTAAAGTTAGCTTTATTTTTGCCAATAATCTTTAGCAACACTCAATGGATCTGCCTATTTCAGTGGGCTCTGTCTTCAGGTTTTCAGTAGTCCTTCCTCAGCCAGGCTCTCGCTGGGCGCATGAGGGAAGGTGAGCAGTGGTGCTGGTGCCAGTTCCTGCTCTGGGCAGGGACAGGCTGCGGTGGCTCATAGGGATTTTGCACTCGTAGAAGTCACAAACTGTGTGATTCTTTGCTAGATGCCATGAGATACGGCCCCAGAAAAGTTACTGATAACTTATCATTTCCTTTGACGGTCCCTAGGTAAGCTGTCACCTCTGAGCTGCCGAGCCCTGAGTCGTGTTCAGCCTTTCAACTTTTTGTTCCAAGAGACTGCACCAGCTTCTTCCCCACTGGAGAACAGCTGGTTTTTCCCCGTGGGAGCAGAGCCTGACACCCCTCACAAACAGTCCTGTTGCACTGCACAGCGTGGGGCTGGATGGCAAAGCCTGGGTCCCTGTGAATCGTTTGGGAAGGCTGCAAATAGATACAGCCTTAGCCGATAGATACTGTCCTAGCTCTAGTAATGCCTCCAAGTGAGAATGTCCCTTGAGAAAGCTTCTAGCCCCAGATGTTTGTCTCTGCCACTTTAGTGAAGGGTGAACTGGTTTTATCACGCTGGTCCATCTTCCTCAGCTCTTCCCCCTCCCTCTCAAAAAATAATTTATTTCTCCCTCTCTTGATAGACGACTTCGATTTAACATACAGAGGCTGGAGATTTGGTCTCTCTGATTTTCACCCATGTTGGATAAAACCGGCTGTGAGTTATTTATAGCATCAATCCAAGTCCATTTTTTTTCCCCTTTTATACTCGTGAATTAAGCAGAGTTCAAATGAGTGTCTGCGAGAGAGGTGGTGGGAGGCTTTAAAGAGGTTGAAAATAACAGGAAGACAGCTGCTGCATCGGTGCGGCTCAGCCACCCCCCTGTCGATCGGGGGACAGATCGACTTGCATTAATCAGAATACAGTTTTAATATTAAAAAAAAGCAGAGAAACTCTTCTGCCTGGGTGCCGGGTTTCCATTCGTTCTGCAGTTTTAGCTTTCTCCACATGCTCATCAGAAATAGAAAGTGCCATTGTGCCGGTGATTGCTGGGTTTCTTTTCAGAGGAGCAGAAGAGGGGGAACGAGGTACAATTTAGGCTTTACAATCTGGAGGTGCTGAAAGAGAAGTCCGAATCGTTGCTGTGCCTGCTATTACCAAAAATGCTTTCAACGTCTCGGTAAAAGCCTGCCCTGCCAGGTGGGGGGCTGGAAGTAGCCCTGGGGGTGCTGAGATCCCCATCCCCATAACTTGTCTGCAGAGCCCAAAGGAGCAGCCCGGGCACAGGGCCGGGCAGCCCAGGAGGATGCTGTGTGAAAGATCCCATAGGTTGAGTGCCGTGGTCCACCCGTCTGAAGCACCTCAAAATGTGCCCCCACCTCAAAATGTGCCCCCACCAGCAGGGGCACTGGTTCCCTCTGGAAAATCTCGGCCTCTGCAGACAGCTTGTCTCTTCCTACTGAAGCCATAAACACTTCAGGGTAGGTGTATTTTCATCCTCGGTTGCTTGTAAAAGCCCTCTGCAGTTTGGTCGCTCTGTAAATAGCTACAACATTTAGGTCCTGCTGAGATACGTGCGTGGTACAAAGTCCTGCAGGAAAATGTACTTTACCGCCGAGTCCAGATGGAGGATTTTAAAGGGGGTCGCAACTCTCTGCATGTTATGCGGGGCCCAAATGAAGCTCCAAGGGAACGCGAAGCACTTGTGCCTGGTGGGATGGATGCCGGAGGTGAGGGTGTCGGGCAAGGACCTGGTGCGGGGAAGGAAGCCACTCCTCGGCTCTGCGCCGCCGACCTTCACCCACCGCCGCGCCCCAGCAGCCCAATTCAGCTGGGAGGTCTGCTCAGTCGCGGGGGGCGGTTGCCTCCATCCATTCTCCCTGACGTTTGGGGAAAGATTTTTAGCCACCCAAGGGGTGAGCTGGTCCCTCTGTATTTGCACCAAGGAAAAGTGGCCGAAGCTCGGGGGATTTCCTAGTCTTGTAAGATGTAGACTTGCACCTCAAGCACGCAATACAACCTAGCGACGCTCAGCCATGCAAAAGCATCAGGTGGGGCCAAGACAGAGCAGAGAGGAAAGTGTGGTAGTGCCTAAGGAGACATCCCTGTGAGGCCACCTGGGCCTGGTACCATGATCTGGCCATGCATCGGGGCTAGTGTGTGCCATGGGTGCCATTTTGCTCCAGACACTGTGTAGGTGTGATCATGGAGCTGACTGGTCCCTGCTCCTCCTCTGCCCCCACACATATACTCTTGATTTGCTACGTCTGTACCACTGCCATGCCTTTTATTAGCACTAGATAACTAGGTGGACATTTGAATAAATGGTATAGTTTTCCATTGTGCAGAAATATTCCTTCTACCCTTGTGAGAAGGATGAGCAAGAGGCTCAATAACACATAAGCAAAAACCAGATGACTTGTGCTTCGTCACTGCCCTGGCGTGGTGAAACAGTGACTTCTCTATGTACCGCGCAACCTTACACACAACAACAGGTTGGTAAACTATGAATGTGTTCAAAGTTTGGTGTTGAAAACATTTTTGCTGCATTGATTAGTAGGAAATTGCACTGCAGAGAACTTTCCGAAGAGACATCTTTAATTTTCTCCGTTACTTTTGCCATTGCTAGTAATTGCCCCACTTAATTAACATTGCTCTGTGTGTTCCCAAGGATTTTGTCCTTTCCTCTCCTCCCATCATGAGCCACCTTCTCCTGTGGGGAAGTGTCTCAAGATGGGGCCTTAAGGGAAGAAATGCTCTGTAGGATCTTTGCAAGGTTTTTGCCAGGCTCCTCTAGGTGAGAGTAGAGTTTCACCCATCCATCCCAAAATGAGCAGCTGTCACCTCCATGCACTGAAAATGCCTAAAAACGGTACCCATCGTCAGTGGAGGACTCCATACGCAACGTATCTGGGGAAGCCAAGTGGGATTATGTCTGCTGTGATGGGTGATGTTCCCTTCTGGTGTTTTAGCTGTGCTGAACTGGGCCTGTTTGGTGTGGAGGTGTGATTTTACCGCGTCCTTCAACGGCAACTCAGGCTAGCTTGTGATCAAAGCCGAAATTAGAGCCACATTGTGACATTTGGAAAGGATATAGTGAAAACTCTTTAAATGTTATTGGGTCACTGAGAAAGGATGGGGTTGGTGTTGGCGCAGACGCAGCACTTAAGGAGCTTGCGTGTTTCTAAATAGGCTTCTGCCCTCTTTTTTCCCTTTTTACAAATGGCGTTTGACCCCACTATTGTGGAGCCAGCTGGGAAAGCGCAGATGAAGGAGAGCTATAAAGATCTCATTCCAACAGCCCTGTTTTAGGAACCCACCCACTCAGGGCAGAAGTTGAGGGAAACTCGTTTTGCTGAAGAGCGTCACGCGAATGGGCGCACAGCCAGGCCAATGCCCACTGGTCTGAAGGGCTGTCTTTAAGAGAGTTCTGTTGTATAGGGCAGTGATTCAAGGGCCATATTAATCCATACAATGTCTGTGAAGACAGTAGTATTACTGTTTCCATCTGTTTCTTAACTATTTCATAGATTTTTTTTTTATAGTGAGGATGTACTTTTGGAGGCTATTGCGTGGTTCCCCCCAAAAAACTGAAAAGTTACTGTTTTTCATTAAATATAACAACATTTTTTTCTGCAGGACTTGAAATAATTTATTGTTTCTGGTACTTCTGAACTCCATCTGGTTAGTTTTTCTCTATACGTTTGTTGTTACAGCTGCCTTTAAAAAGCGCTGAGCGTTATGTCTCTGCTTCATGCTCTTGATTTTTTTTCATGTCACTAATAATGGCACTGGTTCTGATCACAGTGACTCGGCGTTCAGAGTCAGCCATGTCAGTCAATGGATAGGTTTTCCTCCTGCAGAGAAAAATCAATTGTTTGTCTAACTTCATTGGGGCAAATAAAAAAAAAATTATCTTACAGCCATCAGTGCCTCTGCCTTCCTCTCATTAGAGTCAGTAAAAACTTCCCTGTGATTCCTGGGGCCTTTGGATTAGGCCATTATAGAGAATGGAGCTTCTTGAAATAAAAAGTATTTTTCTATTCTCATAACTTACAGTCACAAACTTGCCTGATTTGATCACTGGTGGTTTTAAAGCTGGTTCCAAGAAGAGCAGTTTCAAATAAATGCCAGTTCCCAAATTCACAGGACTGTGGATTTTTTTCTTTCATTATGCGGTATTTATCAAGAGAAGGTTTATTTTCACCCTGCAGTGCAGTCACGCTCCCACTTCAAGTCTGCCAGGATCAGCAGCGATCCTTGTGGAAGTGACCCAACGGCGCAGACAGCCCGTGGAACAGCATAGATGGAAAGAGGCTTCAGGAATAAAAAAAGAGTGAGAAAAGGATGTGGTCCCCATCTGACTGGGGTGGCCAACTGGTTGCATTGGACCACATCATGTGAAAGGGTTATTTGCACTGGTTGATGTTAACCATGGAGAAACGAAGCCTTCCTATTTCCCTTGTTCTCCCTGTCACCCTTGTGCTGCCCATATCTTTGTGCCTGTATTTGGTCTAGGATATCCACAAAATGAGATGAGTCTGGGTGGATTCATTATGTTCGAGGACCTATCGTGCTCTGGCTTGATAAAAAGGCCCAATTCTGGTCAGAAGGGGCAAGGATATTCTCAGCAGCGTGTGTCTCAAAGGCCAAAAACGTATGGGACAAATGAAGGCAAAGTGGGGCAGAAGCCCGCTGAAGTGCTCTGCCAGGGCTGTAGGCTAGAGCAGCTCCTTTGGCAGCTCTAAGCCATAGCCAGGCTTGGCTCACACAGGACCAGGGGGACGCATCCATCTCCCTCTCCAGCACCCTTGGCCACCCCTTGTGCTCGGCAGGCATACAAGAGCACTGAGCCTGTAGGAAATAATAGAGGATTGGCACCGCTCGCCAGGCCTGGGACAGCGTGTTAACAAAACCAGACACATTAAAGGAAGGGCTCAACATTTTCCTGGGGAGCGCTGAAATTTAAACAACCATTTTTAGGCAGTTCTTTTCAGAAAGCCCAGCTGGGAAGACCACCTGCCTTCTCTGGGCCATTGTGATAAGACGGCAAACTATCTCGGAGCGCCTCCTCGCCGCGGGTGGCTGCTCAGCTGGGTCCTCCGCAAGCCTTTTGATGTGTTGGGGAATCAAAGGGGGAGACACAAAGAATAGGCAGAAGTCATACATATGAATGTGCACATACATAGACAGTAACCTTTCCTCCTCTGATTACCCTAGCCATAAATGCTTGTGACATCAATACTTTATGAGAAGGAACCGTGCGCGATTACCAAGTGCTGCTTCGGAATTGCAGGTGGAGGGAGAGGATTTAATCCCCTTCGTTTAAGATAGTTTAAGAGACAGCTCAAGTTTTATAAAGTTACAGAAGTTGCAGTGAGTGAACACCATACAGATAAGCTATTACTTCTGCAAGGAAGTTTCCCGGTATAAGAGGCATTATATATGAATTTGTTGCATGGCTGCTCTTGGTTGCGTGTTTTACTTCATGTAAAATAGCACCGTGAAGCACTTATGTCTGTTTATTTATATATTTATATGTGTGTGTATGTATGCATGTATACACACACACACATTTATATGTCCGTGTACATATTTTGTATGCATTTTAAATATGTGTATATAAATATAATATACACACACTTTTTTGTATATATATATATATATATATGTACACATACAGAATGCAAAAGTGCTAGGATGAAGCGCTAGGGTGCTTTAACACTGACAGCTATTTTTAGTTGAGTAAATAAGAACAGGAAACATTTCTAGCGTCTGAGTTCTTGCCAGCTGTTAAGATCTAGCCAAGACCTTAACAAGAGCAAGAGCAAGAGGTGTGTGTAGATTTTGAAACTGCTTTAATTAACATCATATTTTTACTCCCAAATTACGTCTGATTTTGGTTAATTTTTGCACTCCTCTACATTTTATGCCTTACAGTAAGATTTAGCTTCCAGATGTTTTCAGTAGGGAGACCAAAGCCTAGAGTACTTTCTGCAGCTCTGATTGCCGGTGTTGAAGACGCAGGTCAGTGCATGCAGGTGCAGACGGGGCCACAAGGACAGGCAGAGGGATGGGGACGTTGCCATCGAGGAGAAGTAGGGCCCTTTTACCAAAGAGGTATGCTTGTTCTCCAGCAGTTATGCCAGAAGGTGGGGAAATAAACACCAGGGAAAAAAATGGTTTTAAGATGGCCAGGGATAAATTTTAGCCTGAAACAGGCTTAAGCAGTAGAGACTAAAGTACTTGTCCATTTCAACACACAGATTTTTCAGCTTGTGAAGCCCACCTGGCCATGTGTGATGGCTACCAGGCCTATGCGGTTTCTTTCCAAACCGTGTCACAGCTAACTACCGCTACTTCTGCTGTATAAATAATGGGGATTTAGCATCTCAAAACAGTTAAAAAGCTGAGAGGGAGATAGCAGCATACAGAGGACATGATGAAATCAAACTGCAGAACTTGGTACTCTTGGGGCTCTCCTGGGAATGGGAAGTATCACTGGCTCCTGAGATCATTTTGGCTCTGACTGGCTGCACAGATGTGCGTTGTTTACCCTACCAACGAAGATGTTGCCTTTTAAAATGGTGTGGTACATCATTTCTCTGAAGCTGGAGCCTTTTCTGCGAGGGAAGACCATGCGTTTTAAAATGGGGCATTTGATCAGTTTGAAAAGAATCAAGGCTGCACATCAGACGGTGCCTCTTGGCTTCGATGTCCCAGTTTTAGGACCGTTATAAAATCTCTTAAAAACCCTTACAAGGACTGGGTGACTGAAGACTTTCTGAATGAGCATGAAACATCCCACGGCATTCATTACAGTAGATCACGGGCCGGTTATCCTCTGCTATTAGTTTGTACTGGAGTGGACCTAAAATCTTCCCCTGCATCAGCTGCTGGAGAACACATGGTCCTTTCCTTGCAGCCGGGGCCCTGCTCATACAGGCTCCTCAGTTCGGGGCGGCAGTTTCTGAAGCTGGTCCCAGCCAGGCACTTGGTTGCCAGCGGAGAGCAGCCCCAGTCCCTGAGCCGTGAGGAGCGGGCCGTCTTGGTGGCAGGCGGGCAGGATCGGCCGGTGGTGCAGTCAGGGCCAGAGGCTACAGTGCACAGGGCTGCCCGTAGCACCAGGCACACTGAGGAAGGTTTTACAGGTCTAGACCATCCGAAGAGCTTCCTACTGAGGGGTAAAAAGACCCTCCGGCATTTGGGCTGTCTGCCAAGCAGCGTAACACTCTGTCTGGTGAAGCTGAGAGTCCAGCCAGAGGGCTTGGGGGCAGGGGGAGAAAGCTCTGGGATTCTTGTTAGGTATTGCATTAAACTGCAAGTACTAAATTTACATTAAACATCATAATCTGCAATAAAGAAGCAATTGCGAGAGCCACTGAGTTCCTTTTACAAAAACCCTTTAAAAATACCCACCAATAATGCTATTTATTCCAATATTTCTGTAAAGCAGTTAACAGAATAGTTCTTCAGTAACGTGTTGTAAAGAAGCAGATACAGAAGAAAGATTTGGAGCAGCAAAGATGCAAGATGCACCGTATTGTGCAATATTATATTTCAATTATCTTAACCCTAGGAGAGGAAAGAGACCAAGAACTCCAAGCAACAGCAATAAAATGTTAAATCTTTGAGAGGCAATGTTGTAGGCAGCAGTTTTTGTAGTCATGGCTATCAAAAGATAGCCAGCGAGCTCTGAGAAAAAAAAAAGTCTGGTTGGCTGTGATGAAATGCCTGGTAATTGTCTGTCAGTTTTAGCTGAGGAAATTAGCAAATGACTCATGGGCTGCAAGCGGTGCGGAGCGTGGGGAGGCTCATCCATCATCTCCAGAGCAGCCTTCACTTTCGTACACTCTCTGCTATTGTTTAACTGAAGGACGATGTAAAATAAAATGCAAAAGGTCATAAATAAAATGTTTCAGGACGGTAGAGGTTTAACCCAAGCAAGCACAACCAAGGGTGATGGTAATGGTTGGGGTTTTTTTATTATGGCTGATGTTCAGAGAGGATTCCCCGAAAGCCTGGTGCCTGCCGTGGGGCTGGAGAGCTTTGGCAGGGTGAGAGGCACAGCGAGCCGAGCAGAAGGAGCCAGATACGAGCATCAAATAGGACTGAACTCCAGGGAGCTCAGGGGTTTGTCTCCTTCCAGAGCGATGAGAATTAGGTAGATAATTAATGTAGATGGCACTATTATCTCAGCTGGGAATTTCCTTGCATCTTTAGGTGAAAAACTAAAGCCTGAACAGCCCAGCCAAATGCTTCTTACTAAGAAACATGGGATGGGGTGGGATGTCTCAGCTCATCCAGTGGATTTTGGAAGAGAAGTGACCCACTGCTTTTGTTAAGATGCAAACCTCTACTCTTTTACCCAGGCTAATATGGGGAATATCCTGGACTGGAGGAGGGCAGGGAGGGATGAATAATACCTTAAAATAAAGAATTCTATTAGGTAGAAGGACTGGAAAAAAATGTGTTACTTAGTAATAGACTGATAACAAGCATGATTCTTCCTTTATAAAACCAGTGCTCTTCTGTGGTAACTCCATTGACAAAGCAGAGTGTAGGTGGACTGGTGAATCAAACCTTGTGTTTATTTATAAAAACAACTGAACGATAAAATGTTTTCCCTGGCAAAGTAGCTACTGCAAACTCTGAAATTTGTGACTAGCTCTGAAATTGTGACTAGCTCTGTTTATAGGAAGATGCTTCATCAGCTAGATGAAGCAAGGGCCCTTTAGAACCCTCATTCCCTGTTAATGCAGAATGGAAGCAGGCAAACTGAGCCTTATTCACTTTCTCATAAAATAACAAATTGGCATGAAATTAATTACATAATTTTCTGCCAAAGAATTTTCCAAGAAGTGGAAATACACATGCAGTCAGGTAAATGTAGTCTCAAACAACATGGCAGTAAATCAGTCACTCCTACATTGAATGGTAGAGTAGTTTAGCAATATTGAAAACTGCAGTTGAAAAGAACAGGTTTTCAACTAAATTCCCTCAAGAAAAAGAGCCCAGAATGTGCTTCAAATTATCACCTTTCTTTACAAACCAGCAGTAATTATTCTGTTTCACACCAAAACTGATACACCTGGAAAGGGGATAAAAAAATCCACCAAACCTCAATCAGAAAATGTGCTGAAGACAACTCCTCTGATTGCAGACTACTTTGCTTTTTTCTGCTGCAAAGGGTGTAAGTGTTATGTTGTCTTCTGAAATGACTGCTAAATTCCCAGGAAAATGGCTGAGTGTCTGTGCATTAGCTTTCTAAATGACCTAGATCCATCTTTTTTATATTTTGTCTTCTGTGTTTCTTATTTATATTCTTAAATTACTGTCAGACTTCTGAGTAAGAAGTTTATAGATCTCTGGTGGAGAAGGGAAAATGGGGTTTTTTTGGTAATTATGTATGTTTATGGGAAAACCAGCATTTCCCATTGTTTTTCACAGATGATACCCCTCTTACCCTTTCCACAGAAGACTCTTTTTATAGTAGATACCATTCAAGTCCCCCAAACCAGAGGTAAAGATGAAAGTGCCTTAGTATCAGAACTAACAGGAGAAGCTCAAACGTTGCATGAATCCTATCGATCCAGGATATCTTTGATGTGCTTTTTCAGTTGTCTGCCCGGAACACAACCCACAGTTATTTGACAAAGCCACATTGATTTTCCTCTGTTCTCGGCATTCTCCAAAGACGGGCGAGAAAGTCAACCACAGAACAGGTGGTAGGAGGCCAGGGTCAACCCGCTGCAGAGGGAGTTGCTGAGAGTGCATTGGATGCCGCCACGCTAAAGAAGCCCTCCCAGCCACCCTGTCGGAAGAAGAGAGATCCGGACAGGCGGTGTTTAATCCCCGGGAGAGCAGCTTGGGATTCATTTGGCATGGAGAATGGTAGGAGGTCAGTTCATGGTATTAGGTTGGTTAAGTCAGCCCTGGGAGAAACAGTCCTCTCCTGGTGAGACCAGGCCAACTACCCTTGCTGGAGGTGCGTGCAAGCCAGCAGGGCTGGGGTGGACTCCCCCAGGCTTCTGGGACAAACACCTTGACCAACTGCTCTCTCCTCTCAGATATGGTTGCGGTGACTGAATCAGGAAACAACAGGACAAATAGCAAGTGGCAGCAAGAACGGGGAGCGGTCACTCATGCTATTGTTGGCACCACTCAGCAGTGGCTAGCATGGCCCCTGCTTTGCAGCCTTTGCAGCCCTCTTGTCTCCAGTATTCCCAGCTTGCCACCAGCCAGTGCCACAACGGCATTACCTCCCTTTCCTGCACCCCGGTGTTGCAGCAGTCCCTTCCAGCCAAAGCACCGGTCTGATTTGCTGCAGCCCCAGTGACTGTCATTCCCTTTGGCCCCCTACAATAACCTCATCTCCTGCCCCTCTCAGAGGTTCCTCAGATGTCACCCAGAGATAAGCAAAGGGAGGAAAACCCACAGTCTAGATGTAGGTCATAAAGGTGAGGCATGGGAGAAGGTGGCAGTACAGCCCTCTTCGGAGACTGGAAACACCTTCTTTGGTGGAGGTATTCCTGCCAGTGTGATTTAAGGAACCAGAAACAAAGCTGTATCCCAAGGCCAGGCTGGCTCTTGGATAGCTGCAAGCCCCAAGACACACATTGCTTAGCCAAACTTTCATCTCATTCCTGGCCAGACACTTCCTTGGATTTATCAACATCTCACTGCACCAGGAGACAGAGCATATGGGTGGGAGAAGTCTGTCCCGGGTACGGCAGTGAGTTGCGCTTGCCTGTGATGGCCATCATTTCTTGCAACCAGCAGGTTGTCGCCTGGTGATTTTTCAGAGGCAGAACATTAATGTTATTTGGTAAATGCAGGTAGAGCAGCTGCCAATTGGAAGAAGATGCTTGGAAATGACTGTAAACGCAAGGTGATGAACAAGTACGAAGAGTGCTCAGGAGAATTTGGGAGGAGCCTGCACCTGACACTGTGGAGAGGGCAAATGAGGAATTCCAGCACGGTGGGGCATGAGCCAGTCGCCAGTAGAGGTATGGGCTGTTCCTTCACACTCTGCAGACCGAGCATCAACCTGCTGCTGCCCAGGGAACGTTCTTTAAAGGCATCTTTGGGCATCACCCCCCTCTGCGTGAAAGAAGTCACTCTGCAATCAAGACAGTGTTTCTATAACACTGCCAGAAATTCAGAACAGGTACTGTAAGTCAACAAAATGTTAATTTCCAAAAGGTTAATTAAACTGAGCGGGACTCATAGATGAAACGCAACAGCTGACTGCTGCAATTAACTCTGGTGTCGCAGTTAGCATTAGGTGGCACTCCAGTGTGGGGGAGCTCCTCAAGATGAGTTATTTTGGCACTTACTCCCTTGGGGGGGTCGTGTATATATCAGTCATTTTGTTCTTGCCAGCCTTGGGGAGATGGAAATTAGTGACACCCAATTCAGGCCACTGGGCGAAAAAACCGCATTACTTCTCTACAACCCCTCTGAACAGAGACTCGTAAACACTGAGTTATAAAGTATGAGACTCTGTTTAAAGGCAGTTTTCTAATGTAAATGTAATATGTAAATACTGTGTATTACTGCATGGCCTTCATCATCCCTTCCAGGTAAAGCTGGAGAGAGAAGACTTAAGAACAGTTTTGTGGGCTTGGAAAGCTGGGCAGTAGCATTAGCCAAAGCAGGGCTTTGCAGCCAGCGACAGGGAACACAGAAGAGGTGCCCTTTTTCTCCCTAATATATTGACATTTACACCCAACGTAAGTGTTCCAGGAAACAGGGAGTCCTGAAACTTTCCTGCTCCATCCCACCGAGACAAATGTCCCCCGCAGGCCCTTCTGGAGAGTTTGACAGGAAAGGGAAGGGAGCCAGGAGCCAGCGGGTCCTGGTTCACATGCTCTGCTGCAAACGGGGCCCTCGCTCTGGGCACAGGCTCTCTTGCAGGGAGCTGGCTAGTGCCTTGCTGGCTCTGCGACTGTGGAGAAATGCCCCGAATCCCCCTCTCCTTGTCAAGTCTGGGGCATTTCCATGGATGCCTGTGGCAGAAGCAGGCACACCCAACGGCAGAGATCACACCCAACGCCTGCATCCCCGCACGGTGGAGGAGCCCTCCCCGCCTGCTCTGCTCCCCTCCCTCGCCGAGCAGCGAGCCGAGCTGCCGCGCTCCGGGTTGCTCGGCTGCTGGCAGTATTTCGCCCTCGCAGGTGGAGGGTTTTTGCTGCTGGTCCCGGGGAGGCGAATGGCACGTGCTCGGGGGTGCTGCTTTCCAAGCTGACTCACTGAGCCGGTGAAACAGATGGAGCCGACAAAGTTCGTCTGCCCACGCTCCGCTGTTGTCTTCCACCGTGAAGAGCCGGAGCACATAACTTCCCCAGGTCCACGCCAGCTCCTGCGGGCAGCTCTGAGCTCCCTGTGGGGGACTTGCCTCCAGATGAATAGCTATTGTTGTTGTCCCCAGGAGGTACCTGCCACATAATAACATCCAAGAAACTCTTCCAATTACTGCCTTTTTATAGAAATATGAGGAACAATTACATAACAGCTGCATGCAATTACTACATCAGGTGACATGACCTTTTCAAAACCAAGAATTAATATAATTTTAAGGGTAGAACACACAAAAAAAGGTTTTTTCTCTCTCTTTGAATACAAAAAATAAAACCTGTGAGTTCAAAACAAAACCCATTCTTTTTTTGTAGGATTTCCTTTTAAAACACAGGTAATGGTTGTTCTTTCAATTACATCTCACATCAGTTTCTGGACATTTGGAGGCAATGGAATAAAAGTAAGTCATAAAACAAGTAAGTAATCCTATGAGCAAAAGTATGAAACCTGTACGAAGACCTTGTACCTTGAGGTGAAGTCCTCTTTTCTCTAGGATGAGCTTGCAGCCTGGAACATCCATGGGCATTCTTTGTCACTCTTTCCCCCTCTTTTTTTTCTAATATAACTAGTGGAAACTTTCTCTCTGAAACTTCAGCCTGCCAAGTGGAATTAAAATTGACCAGTGGCTTCAGAAGTTATTGATAGGCACCCAGACAGCACTATTGCATTCGGATTCGTTCCTTAGGTTAACATGCAGCGTAGATTTCAAGGTGAGGTTGTAAGAAAGGTTATGGCAAAAGGCAGGGGATACATATGTAAATAAACAATATGTAATGCATGTCTTGAAATTAAGGGCTGAGAAGAAGAAAATTTTTTCCCTTCCTACTTCATCACCAAACAAACTTTTGTATGGTCTGGGGGTTTCCTTCTCCATCAGGGCTTTTGCCTTTGCAAAAGATTTATCCATGATTCTGATATACGCTTTTGTGCTCTCTCCCTTTCTGGCCTTCATTCCCTTGGTGTCTGGCAGGGCTGGCATACAGCCAGGCTGTCCTGAGCGGGTCTCATCGTGTGAGGAAGGGATGGTTAGCATGGGGACAGGGAGATGCCTGGCTGGAGGGTGGGGGAAGAGTGAGAATGGAGCCTTACTTTATACCCACAAAAGACCACAACACTGCTCTGACTACTCTGACTTTGAACTGGACCAAAGGAGAGCCATTTCCATCCCTTTCCAGCCCCACAGCCCAGGAAGAGCAGCACAGGCTCTGAAGTCCTCAACTCTTGATGCTTTTTACATAGCCTCCATGTATATGGTTGCAATAAGCAGTTATCATTTAAAGTGATTAAATGATAACAGTGAGCAGTCATCATTTAAGTCTAATTCCCACAAAAATCATTACAATGTTCAAGACCCATGCCCTGCCCCTGAACCTGGCCTGTGCCGTACAAAGCAGCATGGAGGCAGACTGGACCTCTCCAGGTACCCGTGCACCTCTTCCCTTGGACCGTAAAAAGACATCAGACAGCAGAACAAGTCACCATCACTCCAGCCTCTCCTGCTAATCTCTCTCCATTCAGCATAGGTAGGCAAGGATGAAAATATAGATGCAGACTTTGTGAGAAGGTGGCCTGAGAAAGCTGATCCAGGCTGTCCTGCTTGTAAATTAACTCTTTACATCCTGGTGCATTCAGCAGTTTGTTTTGCTCATCCCAAAGGGCTGGAAGGTCATGAGATCCCAACAAACAGCCTTCATGCTATGCTATCAGTGGCTTGTTTTCTCCATTTAATTTGCTCTCTGGTATAATATTTCCCTTGGATCATATTTTCGTTTGGAGAAATCTTGTTCTGAAATAAATCTGGAATTATGCATATCTACCTAGGGGAAGCTGGGCATGGGCAGGTACAGGATGGCATATAGATACCATCAAACTTATTAAAAAATGGCACTGTTCTATGTATTTTCCCTAGAAGAAAAGTAACTTTATCTCTAAGTTCCTGAATGGCCTCACAAAGACCTGTAAATGTCCATTTCAGCCAATTTATGTCCATGTGTCTTCCTATGGATATGATCTGATGTAGCTTATTAGCCAAACATATGCAGCTCCTTTTTTTGAAAGGTTAATAAGTTGATAAATAATGCATTCTTTATTTTTAGATCTATCTGGTAACACTCTACATAGCTCAAATGGCATATGGATGCCCAGGACTACAAAACACTCGGAAGTCTTATTCCTCTGCTTTTTGATAATCCCTTTTCCTCCTGCTGAGAACATTTCCATCCTTGTGATTGCTTTTATGTGGCCCCATCCTCTTGCATGAAAGCAGATACCACAAACAATATTTGAGGAGGCTGAAGGACCAGTGATGTGAAAATTGCTTCAGTGCTAATTCTGCTTTCTAAATATAGGCACATTTTTTCCTGAATACAAGGACAAGACAACAGAAGGTGAATGGTATTGGTGCTTACTTTTACTCCTTTGCAACAGCTTCTGCAATATATACTTGGGACTGCTGGGAGGAGACAGATTTTTATACCATGAAGCTTCATTGTATAGGCATTTTACCTATAAGCTATTCCATCTTTCATGATGCTGAGGAAAGATATATATGTGTGTGTGTGTGTTTACATACATAGGTATATGAAGAGAGAGAGAGAGAGACACATACATACATGCACTACAAAATTAGATCTTTTTTAAAGGCACATGGATTTAATGCTCTTGAATTAAGACCTTCTGTCTATTCAGAAGAAAGATTTTTCTGGGCAAGAGGCATGATGTTTATTATCGTCCTTCTGTCATGTGTTAATCCTATCCCTAGCTCCCTAGGTGGAGTCTTTCTAAGGTTATTCTTACAGTCAAGTGGCATTATAGGCTGGACTTGCTGCTGTTGGATTTCAATGTATAGCAGTGATGTCATTGCTGTCATTTGTTATTATGCTTTGATTTATTGATCTATTTGATACAGTGTTGTGCTTTAACCCAGCAGGCAGCCAAACACCACGCATCCGCTCGCTCACTACCCTCCCCGTCCCCAGGGATGGGGAGAGAATCGTAAGGGTAAGAGTGAGAAAAACTTGTGGGTTGAGATAAAGACAGTTTAATAGAACAGAAAAGGGAAAATAATAATAATATTATATTAGAATACACAAAATGAATGATGCACAGTGCAATTGCTCACCACCCACCCTGACCGATCGCTACTTCCTGGATCATGCCTGCCATTCATATGCGGAGCATGATGTCACATGGTATGGAATACCCTGTTGGCCAGCTGGGCCAGCTGTCCTGGCTATGCTCCCTCCCAGCCTCTTGAGAGCATGGAAGATGAATGTGCTTGACTAGCCCTGCGAGCCAGGGTACTTAGCAACAACTAAAAACATCAGTGTGTTATCAACATTCTTCTCATACTAAATCCAAAACACAGCACTAGGAAGAAATTTATCTCTATCCCAGCTGAAAGCAGGACATACAGTATCTGCTAATATGAAAACTTTGTTTCAGGCATCTGTTTCTGTCCAATTTCTGAATGCCTCTGCTGATGCTGAGTTTTCCTTCCCAGGATGTAAGACACATTTTGATAACATCTCCTTTGCATGCCATGGACCTGATGGATGGAGCAGTCTCTGCATTTTGATGTGGACAAGAAATAAACCCACTTGGGGGAAAAAAGAAACACAAATGAGAGCTCATAATGTAACACGGCTGCCAAAATGCTCCCCAGTATGCGTGGAGATGAATTACAAGTAAAATCAAAGGGTTGTGTTGTCACTTTCCATAGGCTTGTAGCAATCATTTTTGAAACTTGAACAGCATTTTAAAGGAAACTTGAACAATGATTTACAAAACTTGAACAATGTTTTACCATTTTCCTTTAAGAGCCTTTGCAAAAACCTGTCTTGTCCATAACACACCCATAGAAGACTACAACTTAGTAAAGCTGGAGAGGGAGGGGTGTGGTGGTCCTTGTAGGAGCTAGGTAAGTGTTGCACGTAACCTTCTTTTAGGTTGCCCTGCCTCCCCTTATCTCTTAGCTTTACCCTCAATTTTCTCTCTCCCTCCCTCATGTCATGCCTAGGAGACCATAGTCCTTCAGGGACAAGATCGCCATGGGTACAAGGTCCCACCACCCTCACACAGGGTCATTGAGGTGGTTGGCATGCAGATACCCTCAAACTGAAAGTGTTGAATTGGATAGTACAAAGTCCTATTACGAGAGGCAAGATTTCTCATGGCATCCAAAAGAGTTGGAGAAGTCTCTTGGCTCCATGGAGAAATCTTCACTATATGGTAAATCCCATGGGCTAAAGGGCAAGTTAAGTCTCTGAGCTTTCTCCTTGGAGTCATAATGTTCCTGAAAATGCTGGCTTAACATTAAGGTAGCAGTTGGATTTCATAAGATGGGAGGAAATAGTACCTGGGTCTTGCGGAGAGGGAGTTGTGGGGAGGGGGTGGGGGGAAAAGGGAACCATATTGAAAAAGTCACTGGGTAATATCTAAATTAGTATCTCCTTGACCACTGGATCCTGATTTCCTACAGCATATAACTACTTTCCTATAACTCTCCTATAACTTTCTCCTCTGTGGAGTCTCTAATGTTTAAAATAGAGACAGTAGGCTTGGACCTAAAGGAAATTTTGCAGGCCAAGCAGCTGTGTATTTTTTCCAACTATATTAGCTGATTTCATAAAAAGATCTCACTTTACCTATTTTTATGACTATTTTCTGTCTGGTTTCATGAAACTTGTAGAAAGTTAATGTTAAGACTTCTGAACAGTTATCAAATCTGTTGGAAACTGAGACACACACCATCAAAAGTTATGAAGGGGGACAGACTAAACACAAACACAGCACAACTGTGCGAGACTTTCTTTGGAAGCCAAATTAAAAAGCATTTAAATCTGACCCGACAGATTTAGCATTATAGAAAAAGAGAGCGATTCCAGCCGAAAGTGCTTATATAAACTGCTGGCTCTTAGAGCACGTCATCTTGGCTCCCTCAAGCGGCTGGTCCCAGAGAGTAGACAGCTTTCCTCGTGTTTCAAAGCACAAGTGGTTTTCTCTTAGCACAAGTGTTAGAGGCCTCTGCTTCAGGGATCACAGCTTCAGGCCCTGCTGAAGTGTAGCATGCATTTGTGTGCAGCCACGGTTTGCTAGAAATTGGTACCCAGTGAATAAACTCCACATAGTTCTGAGGTCTCATCATCCAAGAAAAGACTGAAAGGACTGGAACACTCTATATTTTTTTTCATGTCCTTTTTGCTTTTTCTTGTCACCCTCTAGAGGACTGCCTTGCCATTAGTACTTTTCTCTAAATTCAGAGACGGATCCTAATGGTTTTGCTGCTGATTGCGGTAAGCCTTCATTAGCTATACTAGCTGAGGTCTGCTCTAAAAAAGGCTGCCTGGGGACTCGTGGGACCACATCCTGGCTGTAACATCCTGAAGTTCAGCAAAAACAAATGCAGAATCCTGTACTTGGGACAGGGCTGTACCTGGCACCGGGGCCAACTATGAGGAGCAGCTCTGTGGTGGAGGAGCAGCTGAATGTGAGGCATCACTGCATCCTTGCAAAATTTAAGATCAAGGGGCACGGGCTGCAGCAAGGAGAACTTCGGACAGAAGAAGAAAAAAAATTCACCATGGGAGAGGTCACGTGCTGGTGCCTCCATCCTTTGAGATTTTTCAGTACCTGGCTGGACGAGGCCCTGAGTGACCAGCTCTGACTTGGGGGTTATCCCTGCTGTGGACTGGAGTGGGACCAGATGATCCCAAGCTCCTTTCCAACCTCTGTTATTGATCCATGAAACACGAGCAGGTTCTGAATTTTTCTGTGGTTCACTGCAGGATTGCTTCGAAAGTACTTGCACGCACTGGTGCAAACCCTGACACCCAGCCAGATCGCAGCTAAGCTCGACTTTGCTCTTGACTTCCCCCCTCTCTCTCTGACATGCTGTGCAGGGAGTCAAGCTTTATCCTAAGTGCTTCAGCCAGGTTTTGACCAAAATATATACCTACCCTCCAACGGCTGAGGCCACAAAGTTGTACTTTAGCTGGCTCATCTTAAAATTCAACTGCTTTTAGCCCCATGGTGTTGATCCCCTCAGCACCAACCCAGCTGCTCAGGCTGGCTTTGCTGTCCCCATGGCATGCAAGGCTGCCTGAGCACTGGGCAGCACCTAGTTTCCAGGAGCTGCTGCTACAGCACAAACCACGTTGGAGAAACAGCCAAGTCCTCCAGGGATGTTTTTTCACATGAAACGTGAGGATGCAAGGCAAATTCATGAGGGCATGAGCCTAGTTTTGTTGCAAGAAGTTGCAGTGCAAGAAGATGGAGACAGGTCGCCTCTGCCCTCGTAAGCAGGCAGTCTCTTTGAGTTCCCTGGCATGCGCACTTCTGGTGAGACAGATCTCTGAATTTCTCTCCTTTCAAAAGCAAAGCTTTTGTAAGTCACCTTTAATTTATTAGGTCTTTCCTCAAAGAAAGGCCTCATCCTACAGCCCCTTGTCAGCCACAATTTATCTTCTCTGTTTTAACAGGTTTTCATGTCCTTACAGGCAGAGGTTTTCCAGGTTTCTTCAAGGACGTATAAAGATTGCTATTTAATGCTCACTAGTGCAATATGCGTTGCTTCAGTCTTGTGAAATAGGAATGCAACTTCAGCTGTTCAGTTTGGAGATCAGATGGATGGTAACAGGAATGGGAACATAAAGCAAAGGGGAAAACTGTAATACAAATGCTGAACCTGAACCTAAGTTGCACTTTTCAGATCATGGAGTAAGACCTCCTGAGTGTTTACTAATTACTCATACTTTTAAGCTAAAAAGCCACTGTCAAAAGTTATCCCTGCTTGTGCAATGTCACAACAAGCTCCTGGACTTCGGCATGCTGCTTTACATGTGCACAAATCCCAGAGACCTCTTTAAGTGAAGGCTTCATTTATGCATCAGAAAATACAGAAGATGCCGCAACAGGTGCTGAACAAACTTGTGAATTTCTCTTTCCTCACTTTTTTTGCTGGATATAAGAACTGGATATGGACTGGAAATATGTGATGTGCTGCTTCAATCACTGTGGGGGTTTTCCTGCTTTGGTTCAAATTTTAGAGAACCTTTCAAGCAAATCTCCTGATCGTCTTCACTTCCCACTCATTGGTTTGCATCACGGCATGATTACAAAGTGCACAAACTGGTTTTTTTTCAGATTAAACTAAACTGGAAGATGTGGGAAGTCCCTAATGAGTTCCAGCCTCTAATGGCCATTGATAGGACCAGACTGGAGCTCTTCCAAAGTAAAGCATCCTGACTCACCGATGGTTGTTGGTACCAGTTCCAATACTCTACAGATCTACTCCTATTGCACTGCATTACTTGTAAATGTAGACACAGCCTTTTCTCCACTGATTTTCTGCCTTTGGCTCCTTGTGTACAGCATAGTCTTCATGACAAGCTAGGTAACAGTTCTCTTACTCAAATAGTAAAGGTGAAAGATTTTGTATAATCTTTTACGTCTATACTCCCAGGATACCCATATGTTGATAGACCAGGAGGCTTAGAAATGGAATTAAGATACTCAGGTCCTGCACTTTCAAAAAATTAAAAGGCAGGACTTGTCAAGGATAAGACCAGGATATTTTCAGATGTAAGTTTAGGCTCTTCTTGTGCTGACTGAGACAGCTAATAAAATTGACTTGGTATTTTTTTCTAAGGTACATACAGTACCATTGATTGTGAGGGCTTGAAATGCACTTTCTGAGGACTTGCAGTACCACTGACATCTGCTGAATTTGTAATGCTCAGCAGTTTGGAAAATCTAAGGAAAAATATAATTTTGCCCCAAACACCTAGCTTTGGGCAATGATCTCTGGCTTTAGACTTCAAAAGAGGAAAAACGTTGGTCAGCATGCCCTTAGTAATCTTCCCTTGGTCACTACATGCAATGCATCAAAACAGAATAACGCATGTGAGGGCTGGGACTGGGCTCTGCCACTGAGAGTGAGAAAGGCAAAGGAAGGTGGAAGGAGAGACAGTTTCTTCCCAAGCCTTGGACGCCGCCGTCACTGTTTCAGTACTGTGATTTTCATGGATTTACTTGAAAACACACTTCTTGGCTTACCTGGTTTAAGTAGCTGGTTCACTAATACAAATTGAAGGATCCTCCAAACATACAACTATTTCTGTTTCTCTGTAGGGACGTATGATACATGATACGGAAAATCACCTGAGCAGCTATGCCTTCTTATTTTTAATATACTCACATTTCAAAGCAGTGGTGACCAGGGACAGTAGAGTATAGAGAAAAGGATGTATATTGCCACTGAGAACCTCAAATATGTTGAGTTATCCTTGGGCAGGCTTGACAGGGTGGGCCCATCAGCATAGGTCAGTGTGGCCCCACTGTTACAAGCTGCAGCCTGGACTCTGGTGTCCAGCAGATGTCCACGTATGAGCAGTGGACATGACGGTCCCCATGAAGCACAGTGCTCCATGGGCCTGTGAGCGCTGCAGTGCATTTTCTCCAGGCTTTGCTGTTGCAGAGGTTAACCAGCCAGCTGCCCAATCCAGCCAACACTTCAGTAACCTTTGCTAATTAATCATCAGCTAAAAAAGCATGTTTCTGCTCTTCCAGGTGTGAGGGAATTTGTGCGGACACATACTACTGACTCCCTGGAAAGACCAAAGACAGGCTTTAATGTTCCCAGTAGCCTTCACTTGCCTGGGTAAGGGTTTAAAATCTTTCTTGAGAAGTCAGGAAATCACCATGGATATTCTCTGAAAACACTTTCCTGGCTGATGCGCCGTCCCCAAAAGGCAGCCTGCGAGGGAGAGCCTGAGCACATAGCGCTGAGCATTGTCATGCAGGAACTGTGAAAAAGCTGAACTACATTTATAACACAGCCTAATATTACTCTTATGTTTGTCATGAGATTAGATTCCTGCCGAGCCATTTCTCACCCCCATTTGCATCTTTGTGGTGAGAACAAAGCAAAGACAAATGATGGCTCCCAGTGGTGGGCAGGGGACAAGATCAGTCCCCTCTCTGCCAAATAATTCTTACAGGGTTTTGTGTGAGAATAGGCATGTGTATATCTTTGATTTGTTTTAAATGCCATCTCAGTCTTTTATTTCCGAATGACTTATTTTTTTATTACGTGCTCCCTATTCCAACATGAAAAGAGCTAATTTACCTCTTTCCTCCTGCTCATTCCTCCTTCCCATCGCTGTGACAAGAGGACTGCTTTTCAATCATCTTGCTAACGCCACCAGGCAGCCCACGCTCTGCTCTGTTTTGGTGGGTCAAAAGGAATTCATCACTCTTTTGAAAGTGGTCAATACGTGGGCTAATAGAAGGTCACTCCAGAAATTATTCGAATGCATAAAAACATGAATGCTAGTGATACCATCAAGCCCACACAAACCTGGTGTGCAGTGCTAGCTTTCGACAATAAACTGAACACACACCAAGCAAGACTTACACCACGTACGAGAGAAATGCCTCCATTTTTGACCCCTGGAAACCCAATCACGGCTTATTCCTGAAATCGTTTAACCACCTTAGACTTGAGTGGGCTCCTCAATAGAGAGCAGAGAACCAGTCACCATGATGATCTGAGAGGCAAAATAAACTTAGCAAAGCCGCCCAATTAAAGTGGAAATTCACAGCGCTACCACTGCAGTCGCATGGGACAGTCCTGTGAAGCCGCATGAGAGTCAGGGTGCCCTGAGGGCCCGGGAATTGTCCCATCCTCACTGTGAGGCGGACATGGGGGGAGCTCAGCTCCTCACAGGAATGGCAGATTGTGGTTTTTTTCCCTCCATGCAGGTGGGTCCCCTCTCTCCCCATCCCCTCCCCAAGAGACAGAGTGAAGAACAGGGGCTGAGCACAGAAGTCACAATTGCAACTGGCCCTCCTGAGAGCAGGGCTGGAGAGAAGAGGCCCCAGGGCCAGCCCATAATACAGAATTACTGAGAAATACCCATAGGCTGTATAAAAAGCTCCTGGAAGCTCAGTCAGTCTGAATTACACCCCCTTGCTCCCCATTATAACCAAGAATATCAATATTTCCACTGAAAAGAAAGAAAAGTAGAAGGAAGACACTAGTGGACCTTTGCATTGTGCCAAAACACATTTTTCTTCCATGTATGTTTATCTTTCCAGTAAGGTATGTTTATCTTTCCAGTGGAGTTTCAGCTGGGAGCAGAGCCTGGCACATGTTAAGAGCCAAGTCTCATTAAAATGCACACTGGGTACCATTAAACAACATTGATGTTAATGAATATATATGTGGCACCTGGGATTTTAGGCAGACTCTAGCTCTGTCTCAGGAGCCTGCCCTGGAGCCACTGTGCGCATACATCGACTGGCACTGGAAGCCTGGGAGAAAAGCACGTTGCCTTCCCGGAAAACAGCACTGTTGACCATGCCCCATGCCTTACAGTGCTGAAACGTGAAGGCAGCAGGATCACAAACACCCTCCTACAACCATTATTGACCCTCATTAAAAGCTGAACTATGAAAAATGAACAGTTTAGTCCAACAGCATGAGTACAGCTCAGAGATGTTAGCCTCAAGGATTGAAAAAGGAGGAGGAAATGCCCTTCATCGAAAGGGTGATGAGCGTATTTTTAGGAAAAGGAAATCAAGGTTGAGATGCACAGAATAGTCACATAAAAGCAGAACTAGCCAAGCTTCCATGTGGAGAAGAGGTGATAAATGCACTTTATTAAGTTGTTTCTAAAATTGGAGCAGATGAGATAAGCCTTGAAGGAGATACTCATTTAAGATTGATGTGGAGTAAGTGCGGAGAGATAGCTGTTGAAAAGACTGCCATAAACAGTTCTCCAAGTTGTCATTTGCTAACAGTCTCCAGTGTTTTCTAATAAAAATAATCTGTTAAATTCGGACTCTGGAGACAGCTTGTCTTTGGCTGCCAGTGCAATTTCTCATAATTTTTTCACGTAGTAAATTCTTTTGGAATAAGTCAGGGATTGTTTGAAGAAGAGACAACTTTGAGATGGATTTTTAAGTTATTGTTATTTATACTGGCAAAGCACTTTATACAGCTTTAAAACAGAAAAAAATGCTTACAAGTTACGAAGGAACAGGGGAAATTTTTTTTGTTTTAAAAAATTGAAAATAGCTAGTTAGAGTCACTTAAGTTGCTGATATATATTCCTCCCACATACAAGTTCGCAGTGCCATACCGCTGTGGAGGGACATAGCCTTGTGCTTGCACAGGACTAGGACAGTGCTGGAGATAATGAAATGCTTGTAAGCCCACAGGATAAACCGATAACCAGGAACTGCAAAGTACTGTGCAGACCTCATGCCAACACGCTGCTAAAATCCTTGCTGAGACAATCACTGTGAAATTAGCTACCTAAGGCAGCAAAGGCTGTATATATTGAATAGAAGAGAGCAGAGATTGTGAGCAGCCTGGCTGGGGCTGACCGTACACATGATAGTGTCCTGGGTCCAAGCGCAGGGAGACAAAGTTATAGTCCCTCTCTGCTGGAACTGGGGTCACGGAGCTGCAGTCCTTGGGCTATAACCTTCTGCTGCCTCTCTTTAATTCCCAGGATTCAGGAAACTACTTGGAGGGGAAAGACCAGACCCCTCCTCCCCATTTCATCTTCTCCCCCATTTTTTTCACAATCCCTCCTCAGTAAAACAAAAGTGCAGTGACATTTCGTTTTCAAAGTGGAGCTGAGCTGAAGCTAGAAAACCTTCATGAGTTCACAGTGTCCATTTCTTGTATGTGCCATAAACTTCTACTCATTATTTGACCATTAAGTTTGAAAGATGGACGGCAGAGTCTGTCTCTCTGTTAGTGATGATGCCATGCCAGGACAAGCCCCCAGCTTCCCTGTAGCAGTGCTAGGCCTGGGGGACCTGTTAATAGTGATTTTTCTGAGACAACAATTTGAAATTCCAAGCTGGTTTCACTAGCAAGCCATGAAACTCATCTTTAACTCTTCCATATTAGTCATGATTTTGAAATTTTACTGGGAAAAAGCCATCCTCCTGCCTTTCATACCCTTGAAGTGATTGCTAGCAGGGTTCAACTGCAGGAATATTTTCAACTGTAGAACTGTGCAACAACCTCAGTAGTTTGCAGACGACATCAAGTTGGGCGGCAGTGAGTGTTGATCTGCTTGAGGGTACAAAGGCTCTACAGAGGGACCTGGACAGGCTGGATCGATGGGCTGAGGCCAACTGTATGAGGTTCAACAAGGCCACGTGCTGGGTCCTGCACTTGGGTGACAACAACCCCATGCAACGCTACAGGCTTGGGGAAGAGTGGCTGGAAAGCTGCCCAGAAGAAAAGGACCTGGGGGTGCTGGTTGAGAGGCGGCTGAACATGAGCTGGCAGTGAGCCCAGGTGACCAAGAAGGCCAACAGCATCCTGGCCTGTATCAGAAATAGTGTGGCCAGCAGGACTAGGGAGGTGATCGTGCCCCTCTACTCGGCACTGGTGAGGCCGCACCTCAAATACTGTGTTCAGTTTTGGGCCCCTCACTACAAGAAGGACATGGAGGTGCTGGAGCGTGTCCAGAGGAGGGCAACGAAGCTGGTGAAGGGTCTGGAGCACAAATCTTATGAGGAGCGGCTGAGGGAACTGGGGTTGTTTAGCCTGGGGAAGAGGAGGCTGAGGGGAGACCTTATTGTGCTCTACAACTGCCTGAAAGGAGGTTGGAGCGAGGTGGATGTTGGTCTCTTCTCCCAAGTAACGCGTGATAGGAGGGGAGGAAACAGCCTCAAGTTGCACCAAGGGAGGTTTAGATTGGACATTAGGAAAAATTTCTTTACTGAAAGAGTTGTCAGGCCTTGGAACAGGCTGCCCAGGGAAGTGGTTGAGTCAGCATCCCTGGAAGTATTTAAAAGACATGTAGGTGTGGCGGTTAGGGACATGGTTTAGTGGTGGACTTGGCAGTGTTAGGCGAATGGTTGAACTCAGTGATCTTAAAGGTCTTTTCCAAACTAAACGATTCTATGATTCTAACCAACTTTAATAAAAATAAAAAAGAAATACTAAGTTTTTGATAAGGGTGATATAAACCACATCTCAGCTACCTGGAAACAATTCTGCTGGTTTTCAGTGAAAAAAAATCCTCATCACCTATTAAAATATTATGACCAATTCTAAATGAGGCTTTTAGGTGCTTCTATAAAGTGCAGTGTGTTACCTTGTTGCTATAGCAGAGGCCACTTAAAAGTAAAGAAGCTTTCATATGTATTGTGCTTAGGGACTTGTTCATTATGGGCCGTCCTCAGCAGGAGCAGGATGTACTGACTAATACAGCTCCACCTGCTGCTGCAGGACCTGGGAGGTGTGAGGCTGCTTCAGACCAGCACACGCCCTAAAAGTCAAAAGAGGGTAGGGGACAGCCCAGACACCCCTTGGCTGGGGATTCCCCTTGGAGAGAGGGAGAGTCTGTATGAGTTGGCCAGCAGGAATTCACTTCTGTAGTTTTCCAAGTGATCTGCAGGCTTATGTCCCCATCATTAAGTGGTCCTCTACAGACAGACTATGGGCATCTGGGTGTGGACCATGTACCTCCAACAAGAGACATCCATGTCTTCAATCCACAGCCTCTTCAGGATCCACTTTCCCAATAATCTCTCTGTCCCAACCTTTCATGGATGCATCTTTTGTACGGCCCATGTGATGTGCTTTGCTGTGGTGTGTGGATGAAAAGGAGCTATATAAATGCAAATTTAATGTATTCATTTATTCTATACTGAAGGCCAGGTAAATTACACCCACGGCATCTGCCTGTCAGCTCGTAATGTCACCCACTTCAGGAACAATAAGTTTCCATATAATTTGTTAAGCATGATTTTCTTTTGTTAGTCCTTGCAGACTATTTTTAATCAAATTACACTTCTCCAGGTGTTTTCCGTCCGGCTGGACCCGTTAGCTGCTGAATTCAAGGAGCCTGATTCATTACTACCTGCGTCATTTGCCTGACCTTGCTAGGAGACCGCAGTGGCAGCATAACGAGGGAGGTCCGTCCGTCTAGCACAGCCCCGGCTTCTCCCAGCTCACTGCTGAGATCCTGAGGAGCCGAATCCTTGCCCTGAAACTTTAACAACCTGCAACAAGACCAAGTCCTTTATCACTCGCTCTGGCTTTACCTGGAGACCCTTCATTATTTCTTTTACTCCCCTTGAAAGTGTATGGCTGTCCCCGGCATTGCTCTCATTATCCCTCTGTGAACACTGGAAAAAGAACATATTTACATTTCCTGACATGCTTAGTATTCCTGTCATCGCCGTCTCCCTGAGCCTGCCCTGACCTTTGCAGTGACCTTTTGCAGCAACTCTATTCCAAACACTTTCTCTTCTTTGCTGCTAGTTCCTGTGCAATTTTGGCTTCATTTTTCCAGCTCTATTTTTGTTATTATTTTCTTCTTTGCTCTTTTATGCTCTCCTACATAGATCCCTGGCTGTCATGATGACCCGGTGGCCCTTTCAGGTAACACTTTCTGGCCTCAGAACTCCCTGCCGCAAGCCTCATTGTGGTCTGTAATGGCGCTGGGTACCGAGTGAAGGAAAATTAAGGCTCAGCTCACGGAAGGAAGTTTTGCTTGTGTTACTTCAGAGAAGTCAGCTATTCTGCTGGGTTGTACGTGCAGCTGGCCTCATTCAGAGATAGTATGTCAAGAGAAAGACAAAGCTTACAACTGCCGGCATCACTAAGCGCTGGTTTTTTGGCCTCAAGCTAAACCCAGCCGTGAGATCTAAAGCTGTGTGCACCTGTGGCCCGGATCAATGTCCCTTCAGCTTGCCACACTTCTGTGTTTCTGTGTTCCAGGGCCCACAGTGCTGCACACACTTCAGACCCTCAGGGAGTCTGTGAGATGCAGGGAAATAGTTTCGTTTAGGCAATTGCAAGATTGTGTTCTCCCAGCTCAAATTACATGGGGAGACATGAAGCCTTGGAGACACAAAAGGTGGCTTATGATACCCTGACCTGCTCCAGACTTAGCCCTGAAATCTGGGAAAAGAACATTTGTGCTGGTGTGGACCTCTGGTTTTGTTTTGAGGCTCATCTGTAAGTAGCTGCAGACTCACAAACCTTGTCAAGCAAGTTCTTGGGTTTGTCTGTAGAGTCAGTAAGTGGTGGAGCCAGACCTTCAGCTGCCATAAAGCAGTAAAACTTCAGTGAAGGCAGTGGATTTGCACTGATTTACATTGGCATAGCTTACAGTCCACAAGAAGAACCCAGTTTATTATATTCCTGAGAGTGAAAGATATATTCTCTGGAAAGCAGATATAAAAGCTACTGGTTACTAACTAGGATGTCCTTATCACCACAGTCCTTCAGTCATCCATCCTCCTTTATTGGTGTAACAGGATTGCAGGTTCAGAATGGCACCTATTAATTGCTTTCATTATCTTATTTTCCCCTTTTTTTTTCCTTTTCCCTAGCAGGCATTATTTAACCAGCAGTGCTCCTGGAGAAGGCTGGTACTCCGGTTTTGTACTATCAATGGGTGAGTTCCTGGCTGATCAGAGAGAACAAATGCTACTCTTGCAAAGGTCTCTCCAAACCCTTGGAAGAGGCATCCTTAACCTCTGGGAGCACCCTGGGGGAAGCAGCTCAAGAAAGACAGATGCGGAGCTGGGCAACACAGGTTATAGCCTCACTATTGCAAGGAGGAATCCAGCTAAGGAGTTTGGCTAAAGCAATAAGAGGATTACAGTGAATAAGAGTGATGAGAGCAGGAACTGTATAATTGCACCTAGGCAAACTGAACAGCAAAGACTTCAGCAAAGGCTGACGCTCTTCCAGTGCTGAAAGCTGATATTATGGTGATGCAGCTAAAGGGACAAGCCATTTCTCCCCTCAAACCAAACAAAATGCTTTAGGCTTCTGCTTGTTTTTGTAGCCCCACAATTTTTTCTCTATTTTTGGGAACAGATGGAGTGCAACAATGCTAGTAACAGTTCATACATCTGACTGCTGCTATGGGAAATAGATGGCGGGGGAAAGGGGTTGAAGGACACAGGGAATTTGCCAAACAGTTCCTTGGAAAGTGGCAAGTAGCCCCAATAAATCCAACAGAGCTAATACATCCACCTAACTATATATGCCATCCTGCCCTAGCACTTTGTCCTTAATTTCGTGACTGTTTTTATCTTCAGATGGGAACCCAGGGCTTATATCTCTCCCTCTGGATTAGGGAGGGAGATTTGTGCTGACCACGTACCAATCTCCTCACATGGCTGTGACACACAGATCAGCCACTTCACACCAGCACAACTCTGTGAGATCCCTTCAGCTTTCCACACCAGCTCCAGCCTGGCATCACTGGTTCCTCCAAAGCCTGCCTTCCCCAGGACTCCCTGGGGAGGAAACATGGAGAAGGTGTCTGTTGACATCTGCTCAAGCAGAAAGTGATGGGTGAGAAGCACCAGCAAACAGCCTTGGGACATACTTGTTCTGCACAGGTATCAGGGTGGACTGGCCAGACAGAGGGATGCTAGCAGAGCAAGGAGCAGCTAAGAGAGTCAAGTTGCACAGGTCACTGCAAGTCTCAACAGAGTGAATCTTAATTTCTTCATTTAGGTTAGTGCAAGAAAGCAGGGGAAAGCAATCATCTGGCCTAACAGCTGCCTCATCAGAAGAAAATACAGTAAAAATTGTTTAAGTTCTAGCTCTACTTTAGAAAATAGTTGCAATGGTTACTGCTTACCTATCTTGCTAGGGCTTTGTTGTCCCCTTTAACAAAAATAACGTTCATTAAGCCATCTGATTTCTCTTTGCAAGTGGGGAAAATAAAATCAGCAAGGACAACAAAATTTAGTAGAACTTTTCCTTGTATCATCTGGCTCACACCATTAAGCTTGAGTGCAGTCCTTGTTGTTGCCAGTTGAGTTCTGGCAGATGGGTTACACTTGGAAACTGAGGTTTCCAGGACTAAGCAGCAGCTGAGGAGGGAGTGTGAATACTGAAATTTGGAAGCAGGCATTAAATCTTTTGGACGACATCACCCTTAAAGATTGCCTCATTCTTTACTGGAGCAGCGTGAGAGGCTGCAACCTGATGCTGCTTCCTGGAGACCAGACACGCAGCAGGTCCTCTGCCCAGCCAGCCAAATCCAAGCAGAAGGTCCTACAGGCTTGTTAAAGCTCAGTTAGATCACTTTCCAGTCTCTTACATTGCTGCTTATGAGCTGCCCTTTCCAGTTGCCCATTACTCAGCTAGAAGAAGGAGTTGCATAGAGCCCAGCAGCACAGCTGTTGAAAGCAGACCTCCTGCTTGCTGGGTGTGCACAGCAATGCCTTAGTCTATATACTGTAATAAGACCATGAGAACCAGGGTGTGCACTGTCATCCCAAGATGAGAGATGCGCCGAATATCCTAAAATGATATAAATTTGCTAATCCTGGGTAGTCTAGATAGATTTTGGAAGACATTGTACCAGGAGTACCAGACCTCTGTGGACAATTGAACATATCAGCAGTGAAGTGTAGCAATTTAGAGAGTTGTTCCAGTATACCTGTGGCAAAAAGCTGCTGCATCTATAGCGTATTCATGTCAAAACCTCAACAAATCCTTCCCAGGGTCTGTGGGCAGCATGGCACTCGAGCATTGCCAGTGCTGCAGTGCTCAACTTTCCCTTCCTATATAGTCTGTAGTGTCACCCACCTGAAGCTGTAACTACATTTCTTTCCAACAGTGGCTTATACTTTCCATGAAAATGAAGCAAAAGGACAAGTAACAAGAATTAGCACTTCCCAATTCTGGGGTCTGAAACACTGGGTAATCTGGCGGGTCAGGCACTTGCTTTCTTGAGCCGTTTTGCTTCTCTCAGGGGAAGTTTTGAACGTGCTGCCTCAAGCCCAGATATTAGAGCAGGGAGGAGTGTTTGTGTGTTTTACACCACAAAGAGCCTCCTTGCTTGGGCAGTCAAGAAAGGATGCCCATTACCTTTCTCTGGAGTAGCACCAGAGGGCTCAGCAGGGACTGAAATGCCTATGGTTCAAGAAAGGACAGGTAGCAGATAAATAGCCTGCTCTGGGCTGCCTCCAGTGGCCTGATGCACATGTAGAGTATAGACAGCAAACGTCTGCAATGCTTAAGGTACAGTTTCCAGGCACTGCGCACTTCCCACACATCCCTATGTCCTACCCCTCTGATCTGGTTGTCTTTATCCCTGGCTGCAGGAGATGCTTGACCTGTGCTGGGGGCTAGCGACAACTTCAGCTCCCAGAATCTGGTCAAGACCCTGTCTCAAGGAATAGCCATGCATTGTGGATTTAGTCAGAGTTTCTCATCCTGCCCATAAGCAGTGGGCCTATTCTGGCCAGCTGTTATAAATAACCATTTTGAACTTCTCAGTGGATGCTCCATCTTTCCTCCATTGTTTCTGTACAGAGCCAGGGACAGTTGTAGATAGTAGCGGGTCTGAATCACTGGAACTAAGACATCAGAAGAAACACTGTCTTAATCTGAATAGGCTCAATCTAATCAATTAATATAAATGAATTTAAGCAGATAATTAAAACAAGTAATGAGAAAGTAATAGGAACTGCGTATCTGAGTCCAGTTAGTGGCTTTGAAATGCTTTTCAAAGTCTGAGTCATGTAGAGCAAGCAGATACTAGAGATATCGTAGTTAGCAAGGGGATGCTGTCTCTGACAGCTTGTCAGTAGGCAACTACTCAGAGGTCTTTCTGCATGCACCCTGCTGAGACCCACCTGCCTCTGGGCAAGCTCAGACACATCTTCCTGCCCCAGCTGGGAATCGCTCCTCTCCAGAGCAGCTGCATCTCTGTGGAAGCACATTGTCACGTGCTGTCACCTCTGCATGCCTTCCCTTCCCAACGCGCCGCTGGAGTTGAGGCTTGAACGCTCTCAGCATGTGGTCTTCTCAAGCAAATCCGCTGGTGAGCTCTGTAGGGAGGGGACACACACGCGAGGATGCTAAAGTGAAGGAGAAGGAGGAAACCATTTGTTGCATCACTGTCATTTCAACTTTGAAAACTTCTTCTGAGTCTTATTCTCTGGGGAATGAAGCCAATTAAACTGCAATCTGGCAAGCCTATGAGGCATCCCCTCCTTTCAGTGGAAGTCCTTTTCTGAGTGACATGAGCTGAGTGGGGGAAGACTAAACAGAGAGGAGCAGCAGCAAGTTGTTTCTAACTGAATAACTGCAGTGTTTCATATTCTGGTGCACTGCCAATGAGAGGCAATCATTTTTTCAGAAGCAAACACACTGAAAGTAGAGAAGACTTTGATTTCTACTTTTGCAATCAGATGTGGCAACACCTCTGAACCTTTTCTTTTCCATAATTACCTAAAAGACACTGTAGCAGAATTCAGAAAGATGCAGTCAGTCTGCATCTTTTTGCTTGGAAAAGAAAACCAGACATGGCTGACACTCCCAGTGTGGTGTTCCTTAAGAGTACACCTCTCCAATCAGCTAACGTTCACCCAAGCACTTTCAAACACAGAAAAGACCCTGCTGATGAAAATAACTCCTTCTTGCTTGTATTGCTGCATAAAAAACATACCCACAGAGCTCCCCGGGAAGCCAGAAAGGCTACCTCAGGCTACCACTATGATATACAGGCTACCCTGCATAGGTCCTTTTATTTCACCTACTGAACTCTGTACTGAGCCAAGTGACTCGCACCTTGTAGTTGCCACTTTCATGCCCATACCAGGGCAGGACTAGAGCCTGTCTTCCAGTTTTTGATTTTCAGACCATCAGAAGCTGAGAATCAACCTTGTCTCTGGTTCTTGTGGTTAAACGTGCCAACCTGAACATGGCTGGAGTCCTTGCCAGCTGTGGGGTTTGGTATGTGTTTTGTCTCAAGGTACAAGAGACCTTTTGGTACTTGCTATTTTCCCCAACATGAGGAATCAACAAGCCACCTTTTAGCCTTCCGTCTTTGTTAAATCAACCTGTCTGAGCTATGTGTCTCAATATATGTGCTTGAACACCTTCGTGGATCTTTTCTGCCCCTCTCCATTTTCTTCAAAGATGTTTTCAAAATTAAGACCCGCAAAATGGTATGTGATACACAAAGGACAGTCAGTCAGTATCTCCCACCTTCCTATTTATATCCTCCAATCCTCTGCTTATACCTTTAAAAACTCTGCTAGCAAAGGTTTTATCACATCACTACATGAAAAATGTTTGTTCAGTTGCCGGCTCAGTAGAGGCCCAAGAATCTTTCCAGGGGTGACATGATTCTGCATCCGCTGACTGTAGCCCAGGAACTGGCCTCTGCCAGGCACGTTTTGCTTCCCACCATGACGCATTACAAATCGTTGTGCCATCACGTTTTGTCAGCAGAACAATTATACTCAATTTCAGGCCGCTGATGGAAACAGAGAGTGGCGTTGGCCTTGTACCAACACTTGCAAACCCCACTAGAAAAGAAAACAGTTGGATGACAATTCCCCACTGACAGGTAGTTTTTGAGCTGTCAGTTAGGCAGTCTGTAAGCCACTTAACAGGTGCTTTAGTGATACTGCAAACTGCCCATTTCTTTGTGCTGCTCAGTACCATCCCCTGTGATTTCTGTAGGATCTCAGGAAATCAATAATGTGGGGTCATCTTGGTGGGAATAGAAATTAGACTTGAGGTTTTGAGACAGGCAGTGGTGGGAGAGGGTGGAGGCTACAAACTAATTTCTAGTTCAGCATGGAAATGTCCGCTTGTCCCCAGATCCTGCCCACCCTGCCCTCATGTGGGGCTTCCTTTGCCAGTCCTGTCTCTGCCCAGCCATCTTCTCTGGCCACCCCAAAACCCCATTCCCCCAGTGGTCTGACAGCTTGCACTTTCCTCCCCTCCCCAGACCAGACTTAGAAAAAAAACTCCCTTTGCTCCCCATTTTGAGAGCTGCTGCACTGGGTGGCCACCGTGCTAAGCCCACAGACTGCAAAATGGCATTGAGAGTGCTCTGCCAGCTCAGTCACCACTGGGCCATACCGTGTTGGTGATCGGGTAGCAGTGGCTAACTTCCAGTAGCCTGATACAACCGGTGTACAGGGTCTTGACATGTAATTTTAAGTGATGAACAAAATTTCTCACTAAGGAAATGAGCTGACTAGGTACTGCACAGAGCTACCCACAGGTCAGTAGCAAAGACACGCTCGGTGCGAGTCTTTCTGAGTCAAACCATGCTTGTGATCAGCTATGATGTACACCCACACAGTGATTTAAGAACTTAGTCTCTGCATCTCTTGGCCTATCAAACCCATAAAGCACATCAGACTCCAACCTCATCTTCCAGATCTCTTGAGTTTAGTTCAATTCCTTCACTACCACCTCATTTTCTTGCCTTCTCTCTTTATCGGTGGAGAACAGTCACATTTTTCTGATTCTCCAGCCAGTATCTGTGACTTTCTATATTGCAAACATCTATTTTCTGACTCCCCCAGCTTCATCCTTGTGCACTAATGCTCTCACGTGATAATAAGTCAGTGCTTCTCTGGGAGATGAGTGGTGCAAGTGGGCTTGCCTGTGCTGATGTATCCCACTAGTTTGCTCTCCTGCCACCTCACTTCTCATTCATTTCTCCCGGCCACCTGTCATAGCTTGTTTTTTCACCTCTGCACCCTTTGGAGATGGCTCTGCTGCCAAACAGGTACACTGCTGGTGATCCAGCCTCTGGGTAAAACCATAACACAAAGCTTATTTAATGAGAATAACATCTCAGAGCGCACTGTTTATCCATGGTGCCTTTTCCCTAATTTCCCTCAATGAAGGAGCTGATATTTCATTTGCTGAAGAACACAAGCTTCACTCTCACACTGGTAAATCTTAAAACAAAGGAGTAATTCAATGGTCTACAGTCAGCATGCAGCCAGATCAAGGGCTTTATTATGAATTGAGTTCAAATTCCTCCTGGTGCCAATGCAATGAAAGGCACTCAGTCAGTTTATTAACATGAAAAGAATCGTTCCTACTTCAGTACATGTTATTATCCCAGGAAGGGAATTCAGGCAGTCTGCTCTATTATGTTTGATAGCTGATATTAAACTCGTCAGACCCAGTTGTAAACTCAGACATATTTAGTAATACTCAGATATTAAAGAAGGCCTCACATAGTGAAATCTCGTATTCATATTTCATTTGCTGGGTAGGATGAGGAATCATAGAATCATAGAATCATTTAGATTGGAAAAGACCCTTAAGATCATTGAGTCCAACCGTTAATTTAGCACTGCCAAGTCCACCACTAAACCATGTACCCAAGCACCACATCTACACATCTTCTAAATACCTCCAGGGATGGTGACTCAACCACTTCCCTGGGCAGCCTGTTCCAGTGCTTGATAAGCCTTTCAGTGAAGAAATTTTTCCTAATGTCCAATTTAAACCTCCCCTGGCGCAACTTGAGGCTGTTTCCTCTCCTCCTATTACGTGTTACTTCGGAGAAGAGACCGACACCCACCTCGCTACAACCTCCTTTCAGGTAGTTGTAGAGAGTGATAAGGTCTCCCCTGAGCCCCCTATTCTCCAGGCTAAACAACCCCAATTCCCTCAGCTGCTCCTCATAAGACTTGTGCTCTAGACCCTTCACCAGCTTCGTTGCCCTTCTTTGGATGCTTCAGCACCTCCATGTCTTTCGTGTAGTGAGGGGCCCAAAACTGAACACAGTATTCGAGGTGCGGCCTCACCAGTGCCGAGTACAGGGGCACGATCACCTCCCTAGTCCTGCTGGCCACACTATTTCTGATACAGGCCAGGATGGCATTGGCCTTCTTGGCCACCTGGGCACACTGCCGGCTCATGTTCAGCCAGCTGTTGACCAACACCCCCAGGTCCTTTTCCTCTGGGCAGCTTTCCAGCCACTCCTCCCCAAGCCTGTAGCGTTGCATGGAGTTGACCCAAGTGCAGGACCCGGCACTTGGCCTTGTTGAACCTCATACAGTTGGCCTCGGCCCATTGATCCAGCCTGTCCAGGTCCCTCTGCAGAGCCTTCCTACCCTCAAGCAGATCAACACTCCTGCCAAACTCCTGCAAATTTACTGGGCGTGCACTCAATCCCCTCATCCAGATCATTGATAAAGATATTAAACAGATCTGGCCCCAATACTGAGACCTGGGGAACACCACTTGTGACTGGCCCCCAACTGGATTTAACCCCATTCACCATTACTCTTTGGGCCCAACCATGCAGCCAGTTTTTCACCCAGCGAAGAGTACACCTGTCCAAGCCATGAGCTGCCAGTTTCTCCAGGGTAATACTATGGGAAATGGTGTCAAAGGCTTTACTAAAGTCCAGGTAAACAACATCCACAGCCTTTCCCTCATCCACTAAGGGAGTCACCTTGTCACAGAAGGAGATCAGGTTGGTCAAGCAGGACCTGCCTTGCATAAACCCATGCTGACTGGGCCTGATCACCTGGTTGTCCTGTATATGCCGTGTGGTGGCACTCAAGATGATCTGCTCCATAACCTTCCCCAGCACTGCGGTCAGACTGACAGGCTGGATCCTCCTTCTGGTCCTTCTTGTAGATGGGTGTCACATTTGCTAACCACCAGTCAACTGGGACCTCCCTGGTTAGCCAGGACTGATCTGGCTGAAAGCAGATGACTTAAGAGATGGGCCCTAACCATGGCAGCTATCAGAAACACAAGGTCAGCTATGTCAGGCCTATCTGAATTTACAAAGGCTGGCATGTTTATGATGTTATTGGTAGTCAAAAGATTTAATTGTTGTTCTGTTTGAAAGAGAACTTAAAACATTGACCAATACCCACAGGGATCGTAGGACTCCCTTCTCTCTTCAGAAATGTGACTCTTTTCCAGGGCTTCCTACCTGCTGAGGGCAGGTATTCGTCCTTATTTACTAGGCTGGGTCTGAGGTCTACAACTCCCTTCTACCTCTTCCCCTCTTTAGCCTTTGCACCTTTGGAGTCTCTGCATCTCCCTTCATGCATCCCATTCCCAGAAACAGTTTCCTCATACATCTTCGTTCACATCAATATCTTGGAAACATAGCCATCTACTGAGTCCAGGGGGGCCTGCATGGCCCAAGTGGAATGAAATATTCCTTCCTACCCAACCCACAGCAGACAGAGCAGTGGCATGACCAGCAGCAGTGACCAAGAAGTCACTGCTCTGCCTGGACAGCCATCAAATTCTGCAGTGCTTATGCAGGGAAAAAAGAGAAGTAAAGAAAAGTAGAAAGTCACGAATCCAAGTGTGAGAGCTCTTTTAGAGAATAAATGCCTAAAGCTCACCTCACCACCAAATGAGTTTTTGTCTTACTTCCAAAATGGGTGTTGAGGCTAGTGGATTTTAATGGGTGTTTAAAGGCCAAATTGGGGGGGCAACTGCACACAGCATTCAAGCACACGGTGTACTGCTTTCAGGGCTCCGTACCTCCAGGCTAATCAATCCTAGTCCAGTTCCCACTGGGAGCACACATCTACCCAGCAGGACTGCTGTACTGGTTCCTGAAACAGAAGCCAGGATACAAGAAAATCTGCTGCCACCGACATGCACAACATAATTGGAAACCCTCAGCCTAGCTGCTCACTCATTAATAAAACCAGATTCATAAGGTACTTGGCTCCTTCTGCCTGCTCCTAGTTTATAATTAGCAACTTGTGCGTATGTAGCAGCACTGGTAAATTGCTTCCAGTCTTAGTGTCAGTAACTCGTATCTGTGAGAAGGATATGACAAAGGCACAAGGAATAGAAAGAAATGGCTACGATAACGCAGAAAGCCATTAGCACTAAACAGCAACAATAACCCTTCGCATCTCAGTACTAGCTCTGCCTTCATTTGTATGAGTCTGTGTTGCCTTGTTGGAATTATGGATGGATGTTAGCAGCTGGGAAAGGCAGGCACTGCACAGCAGTCAAGCAGGCTCCTTTTACACAAGTAGCACCAGCGTTGAGGTTTTACTCTTTGGATCCTCAGAAAAAAGCCTGAAAACTGCTGGGCTGGCCCTGGACAAGGGTGCCGGGCTGCACAGACCCGCTCCACCTGGCTAGGGGCTGTCAGGCAGCGGATCACTCCATCCTCACCATCTGAACCGGGTGCTCGAGTCACCTTGCTCTGCGATCCAACAAAATCACACCACCTGCGCCCTTGGGAGCACATTTCCCTTGATCATCTCCTTTCACTGACTCTGCAAGAAGACCTCCCAGCAGCGACAGGATCATGTTCTGCTTTAGAGTGCTGCTGGTGGTAGCATTACCTATGCAAGGGCCCACATTCATATCACCACAGCACCTGCACTTCTCACAGGTGGAGATGGGACCGAGACTCTTCTTGTGGCCTAAGATCCTGCTGTTACTTATCCCTACCAGGTCCCACCACCATGGACCTGAGACGTGGTCCACACAAGGGCGTTTGTGGCTCTTCTAGTTAGAGACTGCATGGAGAATAATTTCTCCCTGCTCTTGGGCAGCTTTAAGTGAGTTGGTGCTCTGCCATAGAGAAATGGAAATGTTCATAGGTGTGAGAATGCCACTCATTATAATTCATGGGAATTGTCATTAAATCAACACATCCTCAGGTTCTGCAAATCCCTGAATCTGTTGCTGCAAAAAAAAGTCAAATCTGTCTAGTCTTTTTGATTGCAAATGAATATATTGAAAGTGTGCCTCGTTCTCTTTGAGAAATCAAAGCCTGTTTGATTGAAGCACATTTTCACACAATCAGCTGATGCAGCTCACACTTTAGACTTTTTCAAATTCTTTTTACTTTTCTAGAAAAAAGACATAAATCCTGAAGAAAAGTGTCTTTCTTCAAAGTCATCTGACCAGGCTTTTAGTCTCTTACATTTTTTTGCTGCCAAACTTTTGATTAATGAGATGAAAAATTGTATATTTTCTTAGATGACAATAACAGGATGACCTTTCTCCTGTCTCTCTGACCATAAACGCAGTAATAAGAAAAGTGTTTTGATAGCAAAGAATTAGATTCAGGTGCTGATAATACTAAAATTCTGTAGATTTATTTTGTAAGAATAATGCCTAAATCATGCATCCCATTTTTCTTATAACCTCTCAGGTATTTCATTATGTGGGAAGAATTCTGAAAACCTGTTCCTTCTTTTGGTAGCTGAAAACCTAATGCTTTTTCTGACTTGTCTCTCTGATGTTTTGCTTTGCAGCGTCTCTTTAGCTGGAACAGTATCTTTGTCTTCCTGTGAAGTATCGCTTGATGCTCGCCTTTCAACCCTAGAAGGAATTCTTGTTTGCAATTATTTCAAAAGTTCAAAACTAATTTAAAAAGTAGGGAACTCTTGGAAAGTGTAAAGGAAAAGTTCAGATCGTAAAAAAGGAAAGGAAAAGAAAGGAAGAATAGGGGATGTGACAGAAATATAGTTCTGGTGCCATTTAAGAGATAGCCGTTAATAAATAAATAGAAAGCGTAACAACAGATCCGAAGTTACTGAAAAGTTGTACCTATGAGCTTTATGCCTGTCAGGAGTGTGAAGGGAGAATTTTCTGAAATGTTACAGGGACGTGGACACCCCGTACACCAAACTCGCTTATGAGAAAGCTTCTTAGAGCCAAACAAATGCAGACAGAAAAAGAGAGAGAGAGAAAGAAAGAAAGAAAGAAAATAATTTATTTTCTTTATGAAAACATTGGAGCCCAAAATATTTTGTTAAGAGTTACCAGAAACTCCAGCAGAGGAGAAGCCGAAAGAGAAGGTGTACGAGAGAGATCCGTCAGGTTAATGGCTGGTGACAAGATGTATGACATGGAAAGAGAAAGAAACTATCAAAACAAATGGGTATAGTCATAGACATCAACACCAGGCCAGAGTTTTCCATTGGTTCAGGTTAAATTACCCCACAAATGCTCACCCTTCAGAGCTGAAAAGAGTGAAATTAAGGGAGAGCATGCAGGCTGCGTGTCCCCCAAACCCCACATTTTCTACCATCTATCTTTGTGGGGACTTCTTTTGATTTATGGACAAGTGCTGCTTTAGGTCATTTTAGGTCCGCACTGTCATACCATCAAACATTACAGCTTGTTAGAGTAGAGGGGAAAAAATCAGCCTGCGATGCATGGCTTTGAAGCCCAGTGAGATGAGACGGCCAAAGGGAGCAAATCCAGCTGAGAAGGGTCGCCTGCTCTCCACGACTTGGCTGCATTTTACATTTAGTCACATTATGAACATAAAAACCAAATGAAAAAGGGGAGGTCAATCTCTGTTTATAGGACTCTATTTAATCTATGTAAATTTTAATTTAATTTATCTTTTGATTATATAAATCTACATTAATTTAGTTCAACTGATTGGACCACCAGGCTGTGGAACTGTCAAGATCTCCAGTGGTTGGAGGTCTTCTCAGACCTTTGAGTGCCTGTTGCTTCAAAGCTGGGGCTTCAGTCTCTGAAGACCTACCTATTTTATGAACAAAAAGTCCCTGTGCTGTGTTTCTCCGAGTGCTATACACCAGTGTTGCCTGCTCCCATGGCAATTGTGCAGCATTGAGGCTGGCATTCAAAGCTAAGCACATGTTTAAATGCGTGATGGATCTAGGGCGCATTTTGCCTCCTTTCATTTGGGCCTTCCTGCTGTGTACTGCTCAGAGTAATGCATGTTCATTCAATGCGGTGGAAAATAATCTAAGCAGACATCACTAAGGGCACAATGCTAAAGAGCAACCTCTGAAAAACCCATCTGCACTGACCCGGTGATGTGGATTGGATTTTCCATACCTTGGTAATTAACCAGTATTTCATTCAGTATAACTTTAATTACCTCACTCATACACAATAATCTATTGTTCTGCCAGATCATGCTGAAAACAGCTTCAATTTTTAACAATTGTAAAAATGTACTTTTTATCCAAAGAGGTGGCAGGCATACAGCAGCGGTGCTTTCTCTCGTTACTTTATTCTTGTGGTCTTTTCCACAAACGCCTGGACGTCTCTTAGGTATTACTTTTTAATCATCCACCCTCATTACATGTAGTGTTTGCTCCTTTTTCATTTTATACCACAAAGCCAGAAAGAAGGCAATTAAAATTCAATAATGGTGCGGTGCTTAGACACTCATTAAGTAGTCATTAGGTAGTCTGGAGACTCATTGTCTTCATGAGAGTTCGTTTGCTTGCTCTCTGTGAATCTCCTCACCGCAGTATTAGCTGGAAACAGCAAGCGCGATTCACCGAGCGTGAATCCGTTAGGGTTCGTGAGCTGCCCAGCCCAGGCACAAGTGCTCCGCTGCCTCCTGGACACCCACCTTGGATGCAGCAAACCCCTGGGGCTCCTCCGGCAGCACCGGGGAGATGCCCAGGGCTGGGGCTGCCCTGGCTGCCCCCGGTCCTGCCCTGCTCCCTGGCTGGGACTGGTGCACCCTGGCAGTGATTCCTGTCCTCCTCAGGTGATACAAGGACGACTTCAATGCCCTCGCTTACACTGGCTTGAACAGCACCCCCTCCCAGAAACACAGCCCCCAGTTGCCAAGACAGCTTGTAGAAGGACGCGCTTCTCAGCATGAGTAATTGGCAAAATCAGGCCTCCAGGGACTCAGGAGCATTCGCTGTCAGCATCAGGAGCCAAGCTCCTGCCAAAAGAGCATTCAAAACAAGCAAGCGTCATTTTGAGGTGGGAAAAAATCTCACTGGCAGAGGTAGGATGGCAAGAGTATGCCACTGATTGTCAGATGCATAAAGGCATCAATAAAATAATGCTCACACTCAAAAATTGTCTTACAAAACAAAAGAAGCAGCCTCTCTCAATTATAAGGATTGCCTCTGGACAATAAATAACAGCATCTGTTCTCCAAACGCTGAGCATCTTGCGTTTGCTTTGCTTTCTGTCCTTGAGGAGGTGGGGAGGAGAGAGGACAAGACAACTGAGACAGTTCAAGCTAGGAAGGCTCCACAGCAGCTTTAACGAGCAGTTCACTGGAGCTCACTGAGTGCAGAGGGAGCAAACCCCAATGCATTATTTAAGACTACCCTTACACTGCTGACCTTTATAGATGCAGATCAATATAGTGGCCTCTGCCAGAAAAAGGAGGCTTCAATATGAAAAAAAAAAAAAAAAGAATTCATATTAGAGGTGCTGAGAGGAAATGATACAGGCTAAGGGAATATCCGCATGCCATGGTACAATAAGGCAGTCCCTGAGGGTCAGCAGATGCCAATGGAGGGAGCAGAGCAATTCACAGATTCCCAGCTTGTTCATAGCACTCAGTCACCCCTGGGGCATAAAGCTCTGGCATAGAATCACTTCATCGCTAGTCCATCATCTCCTCCCTTGCTTGCACAGCCACAGAGTCATATTTCAGGAAATAATGGGTTTCTGTATTAAAACTCATTTCACCTCTCACTAAGCATTGCATCGTTCTTTTAAGCTTTGCCTTCCCCCAGTACCTACAAGTTGGCACCTCCTGCCTGGCACGGTGTCAGGTGAGGAGTAAGAGGAGCGCTGTAGGCTGCCTGTTGCATTTTGCTACACATGCTCAGGCTACTTCTCTGAGCCATCCTCCATTTGCCTTCCTGCTTGGCACTTCAGTGTGAGGTCTCTGAGATTGGGATTGCCGTGGGGCTGTTTTGTACAGTGTCTGGTGCAGTAGCTGATCACGACTTTTGGGCACTCAACTGTTCATTTACCTGCTTGTAAGAATTTTTCTGAGCAGTTGGCAGACATCTGAGCTGTTGGCAGACATTTTGTTTATCAAGAGAGAGAAAGTATTCTTCAAGTTTTGGTGACATGCTGTGCCAAAGGATACATACCTATATGTATATATGTGTGCGCGTGCATGTATAGATGTAGAGATAGATGATAGATAGTTAGATATACAGAAAATTCGTGGTAGATTCACAATTCATTTCTCTATACGGATACATATACAGAGGTATAACATTCTCAGGCTCCCTAAGACAGACTGCAGATTCTAAATGCGAAAATATATCAATACACAGGACAGTTAGAAAGGAGTAACCTTCTCCCCTTCCATTTGCCATTTTTCTTTGCCATTATTTCTTGTTGTTTGCTCACCGCTGCCTTTGTACTTTGATAACAGCTAGCCATGTATTAATGAAGATGACAACAAAACTGAGCCCGTTTTATCTGTGGGATGATAGTCGCAGCGTGTGCATTTCTGGCACGTTGAAAAACATTGGGAATCCCTGGCCAGGTGTCATCAAATGGAGTGAATAAATATTCACCCAAGAGGTGTACTTTTAAACCAGCTGACTAAAGGTCTGTTTTCCTCAACTGATTTTTCTGCTGGGAAGTTTATTCCCATGAGCTGGTTTCTGCTTCCTGACCTGCTGGGGTAGTGACCAACTACACAGTGCGGGAATACTGAACATCAGGGGGCTGTAGCTAACCATTTGTGAACAACTCAGGGCTGAAACCTGTCTGCAGAACTAACATGGCAAATTATCTGTAAACATGAAGTGTCTTTCCAGCCGTGATAGACATACTACAATGCAGATAAAAGAAAACTGGACCCATAGTTGTACGAAACCAGAAGCGTCTGCATGTCTTCTCTTGTTCTGACCACTGGACTGAGGTCAAGGTTTCCTGCTAGGATTTCACTCCTAGTCTCGCTCCAGATCCTTCAGTGGCCTTCAGAGAGTCACTCACTCTCCCTTCATTCCCCCAGCAATAAAAAAATGACAAAAATAATTAGGAGGTGAAGGTGTAAGAGGGAGGAACCTACAACCCCTCTCTTCCCATTCTGTCCCTTCCCCACCCCGTCCCTGAGAAGTCTGTACATAAATACATTTGCCTTTGCTGTTCCCAGCTCTTCTTATGTACATATACCCAGCACATCTGGGTTAAGTTATCATCAAGGCAGTCATATTCCTGAGCAGTAATGATCATCAGCCAAATCAGCAGTTGGGGACTGTATTTTCACGAGGATTCTACTTACTACTCATAATCATATGCAGAAAACTTTTTGCTGGATCTCCCTCTGCTGAAAAACACAAGTTTTCAGAGGAGACAGACTAAAGGGTTTTCAGTTTATGATGTGTTGTGAACACATATTACAAACAAAATATTAAATCAAGTATGCGTACATGCCTATTGCTCCTGTCTCCAAACGAATTTTCTGTTTGAGCCTTTCTTCTCTAGCCCAGTAAATTCCTTCAGATGACACTATGTGCACCTATAGTGCACTGAAAGGTCAGTCTTAGAGTTATCTGTAAGCCTACCTTGCTGCCTCCTACCTTTTTTCCACCTCTGTATCTGCTCGATGATCCATCACCTCAGCTAGGTGTGGGCTTGGAGAGCCAGCAGTGGTTGGGGGTGAGGTCTGGCCATGCCAGCTGCAGGTTTGTGATCCGGCCCTGAGGACATCTCAGAGCTGGTCGTCACAAGGCAGCACCTACAGAGCCAGGTCCTGTAGGAAGGATGGTCCTTCCCTGCAGGCAGGATTTTCAGACACTGTAAAACTCTAATAATTCATCTTATAGATAGAGGACTCTGACGCCTTCTAGGGATTATCTGGCAGGCCAGTAATTTCTAAGAAAGGATTTACTTCTTGTTTGCTGTGACAAATATAATTGGTCTGCCTCCTAATGCAGCTGTGGACAAGAGATTGACAGCTCTGTTTCCTATCAAAAAAATCAAATGTTCTTTTCCCCTTTATAGTTCAAGCACCTTTTTACCAGGTTCAAGACCCCAAAGCATTAAATAATTACTCACCTCACTTCCTTTGTTTGCAATATCTCTGCATCAAGTAATACAGCTTGTAGCACTTTTAGGAGAGTCAATAAAAAAGCAGCGAGGTTGCCTGATGCTTGTGAAGCTTTTGGTACAAATATGTAGGTCATATTGGGTCAAATTTGTACCCATTTGTTCATGAAGCCCCATCCACAGCAATCTAATGTCTTTATATTTATTTTCTCACATTTACTTTCAGCAGCTCTGTTGCTTTTTTATCCATGATACCAACAATTTTCCTCCTTCCTTTTAGATTTCTACTAATGACCACCAGCAATGGGATTTTGCTGGAAATGAATTTCCTTGTATTTCATGTATGTTTTCACATAGGAAATGTATTTCATATATAAAAGAGAAGGACTCAGTCTTTTCTTCATCTTGAGCCCTTTTTCCCCAGCAAGCAGAATAAACCTGAAAATTAAAATGTATCTTATACAAGATCTGATCTTAGAATCATAGAATCATTAAGGTTGGAAAAGACCTCTAAGATCATCAAATCCAACCATCAACTCAACACCACCATGCCAACTAAACTATGTCCCTAAGCACCACATCTACACGTCTTTTAAGTACTTCCAGGGATGGTGACTCAACCACTTCCCTGGGCAGCCTGTTCCAAGGCCTGACCAATCTTTCAGTACAGAAATTTTCCCTAATGCCCAATCTAAACCTCCCTTGGCGCAACTTGAGGCCATTTCCTCTCGTCCTATCGCCAGTTACTTGGGAGAAGAGACCAACGCCCACCTCGCCACAATCTCCTTTCAGGTAGTTGTAGAGCGCGATGAGGTCTCCCCTCAGCCTCCTCTTCTCCAGGCTAAACAACCCCAGTTCCCTCAGCTGCTCCTCATAAGACTTGTGCTCCAGGCCCTTCACCAGCTTCGTTGCCCTGCTCTGGACACGCTCCAGCACCTCCACGTCCTTCTTGTAGTGAGGGGCACAAAACTGAACACAGTATTCGAGGTGCGGCCTCACCAGGGCCGAGTACAGGGGCACAATCACTTCCCTAATCTTTTAAGAAGAGATTTTTTTTCTTTTATGGCAAGTCATTGCATTTGCCTAATAGATAATGTCGTGAGTTTGATCTGTTTCTCTCCTTCCATCAAGGCTTTATTAGGTTAGAAAAGGATTCTGCACTTCTCTCTTTGTAGATTGATCTATTCATGGAAGAGTAAGGCCTGTTAAAAGCCTGACTGGGCTCGACCATTGCTTAATAGACTTCATGATACAGTGACTGTTTTGCCAAATCCTGCTTTCTTGAGACCTTCTGCTTTTCTAAGGACCTGCTGATCTCTAAGGATTCAGTACTGTACTTTTTTTGTTAGCTCAAAATTTACTACTTTCTTTTTATACTAAACTTGATTACAGAAAAATAACTAATCTGATAACCGTACATAGAGATTATCAGCACGGCATCTCAATAAACGCTGCTACCTTTAATACTCGTACCACTCCACCAAATGCAGCTTCCCTAAGCTCAGCAGAGACAGTTAATCTGGCACTACAGCACCAGCCTCTCTACCCCAGGCTGTGTAAGCTGTTCTCTGTCACAATCTTTGATTCATGTGTCTATATGCATTTTTATAAAATCTTCATTTTAGTCTGAAATAGTCAGGATCGGTGGAGGCTCTTCCAATTTTTAGCTGGTGGCAACCTCAAGAGAAAATTTGATAGGAGATGTGTGTGTATGTTCGTGCACACATGCATAATGCAATAAAGGCTTATGATAACAATATCACACACAAAAAGAAAGAACGATATACTACACATTATCAAGACAGTAATAACATGATGAGAATATTTTGTTGTTACACGTTGGAAAACAGAAAAATATGGCAATTGTCTGACAAAAGACCTTGTAACTTTTTTCTATATACCCTCATGCCTGTCTCTGCAAGTTTGGGGATAGCCCAGAAAATCCCCACTGAAGGCTACTTACTGTGCAGCTGCCTAAGTGCAGGGGGATACTCTGAGGCCTTTAAACACCAGTAAAAATGAACAAAAAGCCAGCTATGGAACAGGTTTTAATGAGCTGCAGAACAGAGTTGAACTCCTGATGCATATCCTTCCCCAGGGTACGGAAGGCAGAATGACAGAAGAGAAATTCATTGGGTTTTATCAAGTTGTGGTGGGGACAGACCTCACTGTCTCTAAAATAAGAGCTGGTCCTAGTCTGGATGATGCAATTTCAAACCCAACAATTTGCTGAGAATTTTGGAAGGGATGAGATCTGAAAAACGTAGGGTTTTATTGGAAAATGAGAGTAAAGACAAAGGCATATAATGCAACCTAACGCTTTTCTGAAGTGACCCTCAACAAAAACAACGATGTAAGAATTTCTGTCAAATCCAGGGGATTTATCTCTATGCTTTTACTACAGTTCAAAGACAAAAAGTTTCCTGCTGAATTTAATATGTATACCACATTGCCTAATTGTGGTATGATTGATGGAAAAAACAAAACCAAAGTGTAGTTTGAAGTATATAACCAGTAAAGTAGTAACATCCAGATCCTCACATGACTTGAAGGTCATATCCTGCAGAGAGAAGAAAGCAACTGAAGTAACTGTAAAAGGCGCTGTGATTTCTTTTTCGTGTGCGACAAGCAAAAGTACTGCTCATCAGAGAGCAACCATTTCCCTGAGGGTAATCTGCATGGCTAAACCATGTTTTCCAGGCTTTAAGGGTTGCCCTTTAATGATCGATCCCAAGTGCTTTACTGCCTTAGAGAGCCTGCCCATTCCTATGCACCTCTTTTTTCTTGCATGCTGCAGGAATGAAGTCTGAGGAGGTGTTCCTCATTAATAAAAAGGGATTGATTGCTTACACAGGCTGTTTTTGAAGTTTTTGTGATAAATCACTCTGAATCACAGCCAAAGGTAAGTGCAGTGGTCAAGATTATCTCCCTCTGCCATTATTCTCACCATGTGTTAGTTACTTACGGTTTGCTTTGTCAACTTTTTAGTCCCTGCAACATCCAAGCACTCCTCCTATATCTTGAACTTTGGCACTTCTGTTTTCAAATGGTCTTAAATGAAGTCATGTCCAAAAAACATGGAAGCAGGTACACAGACACAACGTTGAGAAGGATGGGGAGTGTAAGTACAAGAAGAAATAACAGGAAAGAGACTGAAACCTGACTGAGAATCTGTGCTTCAAACTGTCTCTCCACCCATCGGAACCACCACACAGAAGAAAAAAAAATATGTTTCCCTACCTCAGTGAACATCACAGTGGATTTTAGCCTCAGGTTTGTAACAGCATGTATTCTGAATAAAGGCTGAAATCAGACATGCCAGAATCTCCTACTACTTTGAGTTGGAAGTATAATGCCACATCTTCTGTAGCTGGGCAAGTCCTTTGTTTCCTCAGTCTGTGTCGCTGCTGAGATAGATTAAGATGACTCTACTTACCTTTCCCTTTGAGTCTCTTAAAGCATGTCACAAAGATGGATCGGTAGCACTGCTTAATTTACTATCAATACTGGTAACCTTAGCTGTAAATAACTCATCTCAGGTCAAATAGCAATGTTTTTTGATATTCATATTATGAATCTCTTTTAATTTATTTAATTCAGTCCCTGAGTCCTTTAAGAGTTGTGGCACAAAAGCAGGAAACATAAGGATTATGATAATGGCTTGATGCCTAAAATTAATTTGGTCCACAATTCATTTGAGATTCCTCTATAGATTGTACTACTTTGTTATCCTTTAGTATTTTACACAGATGGATGAAGGAGCTCAGAATGAAGAATAAAGAAGGAAGGGGTAGAAGGAAAACATCAGGTATATAATCAGAGCATGATATACAGCTGAAATCAGCAAAAGTGTGATGCATATGAAGAAGGGAGCATAAACACTAAGAAAAAACATTTAACAGTAACCATGTGCAAGCCAAAAAAGTCAATTTATTGTTCTACCTCTGTACAATGAATTTGATCTAAAACTCAGAAGTCGCTGCAAGGATTCCTAGCTACCACAGTCAGCTATCGCTCCGGCCTCATGTCTCTGTCTCTATATGTGCACACACGTACGGTATATGGTCAGACATCTTTCTGCCTCTATGGATATACATACCTATCTCTGTATGTGAGTATGCATATATGTATATAAATATACATGTACGCATCTTTTTCACAGTTTCTTTGAAAGCCATGCAGATTAAATGCAGTCCTTTTGAACAGTGAATAATAAGAAGACAGTTAGTGGCTGAGTAGCCGTACATATACATGTGTGTTCAAAGGTAAGCCTGCCAAAGTACAAAAAATATGGGCTTAAGTGTCATGACGACCAGTTAGCGCAGGAATCAACAGCAGCTGGAGCCTAATCCTGCACCATTTCCATCAGAGGCAGCTTTGCCAGTGATGCTCTGAGTGCAGGATTGGCGCCTGGCCAAGGCCCAGGAGAATACCTTTCTCTATGCCCTAAGTGGTGAAAAAGGGGACTCTGGTAACGGTGAATCCTCCCCTCCACTGTCACAAACATTTATTCTTCTTCCTGCCCCTGTAATCTATACTGTATTTACCCCCTTCTTTCTCACTAGGGTCTGCATTCTCAAATGGAGTTTACCCACATGCTTACGTACTACATTACCTTCAGTAGGTTCCTCTAAATACCTCCCGTACTTGCTTGCTGGCCTAAAGAAGGCAGCTCAGCACTTTCACTCCTCCTTGCCATTTCCAGCGCTGTTACTGACACACATTTTACAGCTGAAGACGTGCTTCTGAAGCCTGTAGCTGCTCCTCAAAGTAGAGAAGCTGATCCACTTCAAAGCAATCGCTTGCTCTAGAAACCAGTTTCTCCAGGCGTCTCCTGATCTCCTCCTCACTGGCATTCTGCTGTCTCGCTTGCTTGAGATAGCTGTACACTGCCTCAAATACCTCCGTGCCCAGCTTCCCAATGGCAGATCTGGGGATAAATATTACATAAAGTTCAAGTAAAAGATAATTCACATTATATATTAATACAAGCAATAGCTAGTACTGGTATTTTTAAATTTTGTAGTTACCTTTGATTAAAATGATATAACGATGCACCTTATTTGTCTGACAGTACAAGGAACTAAAGTTTCCTGGGGAATTTCTCTATGATTGCTTGTTATACAAAGAGCCTAGGAGTAAAAACGTGGCCATAGTAAAGACATGGGAAGCATGATCATCGTCGTCGTTACAAACCAAGATCCCTTTCCATGCCAAACCTGACATACCTTTTTATCTACAGCAAGCCCCCGTATTATCTACAGCAATACACACACGTATTATTGCCTCTGGATTTCATCAAAACCAAAAGGAGCAACCCTAGTCAGCCATACACCAGTGGCATTTTATGCGAACAAACACATTTCAGGATTCATTGCTTTATTTTAGCTTCTATCAAATAACAAGGAAACCATTGTACAAGATCAGCATGAGCTAACTGACACTTTGTTCTTTTCCTACAGCACTCCCCTTTTATCAGAAGACAGATCTGTAATTCAGTGACAAAGAATACACTCACAGGCTCTTAATGTTGATTTATAAAGAAGATCCATTTGCAAACTGCAAGACAATGAACAGAACTTCTTTTTCTAAAGGCAAACATCTTTAAATTCCTGTCTTACAAGCCATAGGTAATATAAAATTTTCTGCTCAGTGATGGGTTCATAATATTTTGATGAAAATATTGGAGTAATTTTCCTTCAGCATATGAGAAACTATCGGCCCGCTCTGCACACATTTGCCACAGGATTTGTGTTGTTTTCTTTCACTAAACTTTTATATGTTAGAGCAGTTGAGATTTGATTGTCTTTTAGTGTCAGACTTGCACATTTTAGGGGTGATAATGCCCTTCAGTTAGTTAGAAAGGAGGCTGGACTAATTGGCATCACCTTGCAGGACTATCTGCAATTTGCATTAAAAAATGTCTTATTTTGGTTAGGTAAAGTTGTGGTAAGCAGCTTTTCCTCCCACTAGCATTTTGCTAGGATTTCGAGAGTATTTAGGTGGGACAATCATTCCTTTTTCAGAAATCCATCATGGCATGAAGACCTCTTCAATAAAGCTTCTCAGCATATCTGAACAAGGTTTCTCTGACAAATTTTTCTTCCATACTAAAATAAACTAATGATATCTGAGATTCTAACGCTCTCACATATTTCTCAAGCATTACACATACTGTGTCTCTAGCATGTGAAAACATTTGATGCCTTAACACTCTTTTGGTGGAAATTCTTTTAGACAAAAAAGAGGTACTAGGAAGTGAACAGTATAGTATTCCAAAATTTCAGCCTGAATATCTGCACTCATGTTCCCTTTCCACCGAGTCTCTGTCACACACTGCTTTCTACAAATTTAGGCTATGGAAAACTGAAAGGATGGATCCCAGAGCTGTCCCAGGATGGGAACTGCCTCATTTATCACCCCAGCAGTGAGCTGCCTGCTATTTATAAAGGATTAGCATGCCTTTACAGTATTTGCTGTCTCACAGCTATGTCTATACTCTCTCTGAGGGGGGCTTTGAGCTGCTCCCCACTTCTGCAGACAGCACGCTTGCCAGCACAGCTTCAGGCACAAGCAGAGCATGTCTTTCTGCCCGCAGGGCAATGCCCACTGCCCGCGGGGAGCTGCCCATGGCCCTGGGCTCATGCTGCCCGCAGGGCAATGCCCACTGCCCGCGGGGAGCTGCCCATGGCCCTGGGCTCATGCTGCCCGCAGGGCAATGCCCACTGCCCGCGGGGAGCTGCCCATGGCCCTGGGCTCATGCTGCCCGCAGGGCAATGCCCACTGTCTGTGGGGAGCTGCCCATGGCCCTGGGCTCGTGCTACCCGCAGGCTGGCTCCACAGCCAGTGCCCAGGGCAGAGGACAGCAGGGAGCTGGGACACACTCGGCTTGTGGCCACGCCGGGGATCGCCCTTTCTGAGCTGTACAGGAGTAGAGAAAGGGATCGGAGTTGTCTCCTGGTGCCAGCATTAAGGCTTAGCACTCTAATACTCTGCAGGTGGGTTCAGAGGGAGCGCGCATAAGATTTCCCAACAACAGTTTAAATGGTTAAACCTGCACGCTGCCCCCCAACAACATCACATACTCCAGTTGTCGTTTTTTTGCTGATTTTGTACGGATTTTGCTAACACCAGCGCAAGGCCAACTGTTCTAACCTGATAACATAATTCACCTAAAGGGGTGGCTGCTTTTCGTCTGCGGTCATCCTGTAACTGCTGAGGAATGACGTCGTTATAGTGAGATTGCAGCCAGTAAAATTTACACATTATGTAAATTCCTCCATTCTTAGAAAACCATTACGAAGAATTTTAGTTTATTGTTTCTCAAACTTCATTTGATATGAAAGCATACAGTTTCCTCAGTAATACAGAACCACTTATTAGCATATAAGAGACTTCTAAAAAATCCTGTTGTTATATGTAGTAGGACCTACTGCTGGTAAAAATGGACAATACATCTAATCCTTTTCCTGAAGGATATCCTAGAAGACTCTCTGATCTCAGAAGGAGGAAACACTTCTCCTCACATCCCGCCTGCTCTCACTGCTTTTCTGCAGCTTGGTCATGCCCAACCCTTCAGCTACACCTTACCCCTCCTGCTGGCTCCTGACACAGAGGCGGATCCGGAACTTGGGGCAGAGAAAGCCAAGACCCAGGATCAGAAGCCACAGGGCCAAGTTGAAATCTCTGAAGGTCCAGACCTGACTCAGTCCTGCTTCCTGTAACTAAAAACTGCCCCTTTTTTTCTACCAAAGGTGCTGTTTACGGGAAAACTAAAACTGTTGGAAGTGATTAATTCTCAGACACTGGAAACCTAGGGATTAGATTAGCACAGAAAGCTAAATAGGGATTTGTTTGTCAAATAATGTACATTTCTTCACAAAACTTCATCAGCAATATCACAGTATTTGTTTCCAATGGTTAAAAATCAATACATGCTATTTTGAAATCACTGCTACTTCATCAATGCCTTTACTGACTCCTCTCTCCCTCTTAGACAAGTATGTTTAATTTTTTGGCAGTCCTATCTATTTAAAGATGAAAAATTAAGCAAACATGTACCTCGGGAGTATTGCTTCTGCTAATAAATGTGACCTGCAGACTTGAATCTTTTTGGTTAAGCTTGGCAGAGCATGCAAATCAGCTAATTTGTATAATAGCTGATACAATAGAATTAGGGGAAAAAATGTTCATAGGTTGAAAATTAAGGGGTAGGTAACAAAAATTATAACCTGCTTTTACAAGAGGAGACATCAGGCTCTGTTTGGACTTGAGAGCTGCATTAATGCGAGTCTGCTACCACATCATGCATTTTCTGTCACAGAAGCAGAAGTGTGGAACCTAAGACAGTAAATGTCAAATAGACGTTACTGAGTGAATCTATCATCCTGATGGAGGGAGGGGGGAAGTGGCTTCCTGGAAAGCGAGGTTTGCCCATTATGGCCCCGATCCTGTGCTGGGGGATATTTGTCCGACCATGTGAAGTCCTACAGAGGCACAATTACAGATTTTGCACTGCCCTTCTGTTTACAGTTACTTCTATTTCACATGAAAAATGGGACACCTACATTACCGTTTTGAAATGGTTAAAAGCCTTACCACCAATGTGCTGTGAGAACAAGTACAGAGCTCCCATTTACACTCCCATTTGGCTGTGTTTTCTGATTTACTGCATTTACTCCCTTTGTGCTATCTTTTAACTCACTCACCTACAAACTCACTATTTTCCACCAGAAATGAGCCATCTCCTCTTTCTCAGCCAAGATTACACGAGCAAAGGGCATACTTCACATCTGGGATGTCATCACTGTGACAGACTTTGTGGGCCAGAACCCCATCACACACTGCCCTAAATAGTTTTTCACTATGCTGAAATCAAAGAGTTATATCAGGCTTTACCAACCAAGGGCCTGACCCAGGATGATATACACTAATGTGCTTAAATGTCATATCTCAGATTGTTCTTTCTCTTGTTTCACTGTGTTACAGCGACTTAGGTATGTGGAGGGATTTATTGCTGGCATCTGAGCACTGTGTTTCCTAACTTTTCAGCATCTTCTTTATGCAATAAAATTCACAGCTCTGTGGTTGAACCCCATGCTCCCTGTACAATGCAGGCACCCCAGAAAGGCATTGATCCAAAACAACAGCCCACCAAAACTGAAGAAAAGCATATCCTAAATTTGAGACCTGTCTGGCTTTATTAAAGTTGGGAATCACCTCTGCCCACCCAGAACTCGCTGCAATTCAACATGACCACATAGGTACCCAGTTGTCCCCTTTTATCCCAGGGCCCGTGGTTAGAGCATTAACCCAGAGAGCTGGAAACCTGGGGGAAGAACAAGATTCAAACCACATCTCCCAGAGCAGTACCATAATCACCAGTCAGATGGGGGGATGAAGGACTCTCCTTCATTTTCATTCTGATTTGTATGAAAGCAGATGTATTGGGACAGAAGAGAATGAGCAATGGTGGAGGATAACTCTGGATAGATTGAGGACTAAGGACATCACTGGAGGTATGTGCAATCATTATTTGCATGAAACGGTCCCTGGATAAAATAGTATGAACAGTGTTTGGAGTCCTTCAGTCCTTGGGATTGAAATCCAGGTTATCATGTGTGAGTGAGTGCCCAGAGAGTGTGCTTTCTCACTGCAAAATGCAAGAAATTCAACAGTGACCGCAACTTTTTTTTTTTTTCATAGAATCATAGAATCATTAAGGTTGGAAAAGACCTCTAAGATCATCGAGTCCAACCATCAACTCAACACCACCATGCCCACTAAACCATGTCCCTAAGTGCCTCATCTACACGTCTTTTAAATACTTCCAGGGATGGTGACTCAACCACTTCCCTGGGCAGCCTGTTCCAAGGCCTGACCACTCTTTCAGTACAGAAATTTTTCCCAATACCCAATCTAAACCTCCCTTGGCGCAACTTGAGGCCATTTCCTCTCGTCCTATCGCTAGCTACTTGGGAGAAGAGACCAACACCCACCTCGCTACAACCTCCTTTCAGGTAGTTGTAGAGCGCGATGAGGTGTCCCCTCAGCCTCCTCTTCTCCAGGCTAAACAACCCCAGTTCCCTCAGCTGCTCCTCATAAGACTTGTGCTCTAGACCCTTCACCAGCTTCATTGCCCTTCTCTGGACACGCTCCAGCACCTCCATGTCCTTCTTGTAGTGAGGGGCCCAAAACTGAACACAGGATTCGAGGTGCGGCCTCACCAGTGCCGAGTAGAGGGGCACGATCACCTCCCTGCTCCTGCTGGCCACACTATTTCTGATACAGGCCAGGATGGCATTGGTCTTCTTGGCCACCTGGGCACACTGCCGGCTCATGTTCAGCTGGCTGTCAACCAGCACCCCCAGGTCCTTTTCCTCTGGGCAGCTTTCCAGCCACTCTTCCCCAAGCCTGTAGCGTTGCATGGGGTTGTTGTGGCCGAAGTGCAGGACCCGGCACTTGGCCTTGTTGAACCTCATACAGTTGGCCTCAGCCCATCGATCCAGCCTGTCCAGATCCCTCTGCAGAGCCTTCCTACCCTCGAGCAGATCAACACTCCCGCCCAGCTTGGTGTCGTCTGCAAACTTACTGAGGGAGCACTCGATCCCCCAGTCCAGATCGTTGATAAAGATATTGAACAGGACCGGCCCCAGTACTGAGCCCTGGGGAACACCGCTCGTGACCGGCCGCCAACTGGATTTAACTCCGTTCATCACGACTCTCTGGGCTTGGCCGTCCAGCCAGTTTTTTACCCAGCAAAGAGTGTACCTGTCTAAGCTTAGATTACTAAAATTCCTAAATTAGATTACTAAAATTACTAAACTTCCCTCACTCCTGGCTGCAGAGAGCAGTCCCAATGCTCCAGGCAGAGGAGGCACAGGGCTGGCCATAGCCTGGAGGCATGCTGCGACCACCAATCTACTGGCTGGACAGCAGATATTGCCAGTCCCCATGCTGTCATCCATGGAAGCTGTGGTCTGAAATAAAACGCCTCTTGCTACCAGCTTTTGTGCAGGGCACAATCCACGCCTAGACAAAATTAACTGGAAGAAGCCCCAAAGGCCATAGAGGCAGACAGATTTCTGATTTGTGGATAAGGATGGGTTTGGGCATGAGATAGGGACTTGGTTCTGTCAAGGGTAAGGCACTTCTGAGCATGTGAGAAGGAGTATGAATATCAGCAAAATCATAGGCACTTACCGCTTTGACTCACTGCCAGTGTAAGAGGGAAGCTAAATAGGAGCCTTGAGAACTGCAATTTTATACTCAGGGTGTCTAAAAATGTTCCAAGTCATTCAGTGGATCTGGGCCCAAATGAATTTATCAGGCTATCTGGTGATTTGCAGTTGATTTCCTACGCATCAGTGCAAAATTACTAAAATTTGACAATATAATAATGTTGTGTTCTCAACTGGCTGAGGAAGTTGTAAATCTTTCCCTGGGTGAACAAAGAATTTTCTATTACCCCGTGGGTCTTTATTTTGACTATTCTGCTACTAGCTACATATTAACATTTCCCTTCTGGTCTGGAGATCAATTACAATACACCTACCTTTATGCAACACTGACAAAAGCCACAAAACAAGATTAATGCTTAAGTTTGCGCTCCTCTGTGGGCGTTAGCAGCTGGGTTAATATTTCTCAACAGCTTGTCATTGCCTGCCTAGAAGGATAACTATGACACAAATCAGCAGCTCAAGAGGTTTTCAGCTTCCCACTTCCAAATGTCATTCAGCATGATAGCGACTATCTTTTAAAACCATTCTGCTCTCCCTCATCCACCCCCAAAGGGAAGCGGCACTTTTTCCTCGCAAACACTGAGTTTTCACTAGTGCCTCGGGGGAGCTGCAGTGTGGTCCGTGCTTGGGAGCAAGGAGAGGCTCTGCAGCCGCCGAGTCACCACGCTCTGCACAAGTCACTACTGAGCACACCCGAATAACACCATGAAATTCCCTCTGGATCAGGCACCAGCAATAACATCTCATCTCTGCCATGGCAGGCAACAAACACACGGCTCCTAAGCCAACCACAGAAAATCCAGTTATTTCAAAATACTGATGTTATTCATGGCTACCTCAATGTAAACCTTAAAAAGAAGCTTTCTGGACATGGAATATCCATTCCAGTGGGCATTTATTTATCCTTTTGGATACAGCCAGGCCGCCTGCACCCTACCCCAACAAGCATATTGTAAAGCAGGAGGCAAACCTGTCGTGATTAGGACTCACGGGCCATAAAAGCAAGTGCAGGGATCTTTGAAAGAATAATTTCAGCAGACGTCACTAAATTCTGTTCCCCTTAAGTCAAGGGTATCCCCATGGAGTCCAGCAGTATTACTTAGGATTCCCACTAATACACCCAACTCCGATTTGTCCCTGAACATGCTATTTCTAAGCATTCATTTATTAACCTTATATTTCTCTTTAAAACAGAGTACAATCGTGCCACTTTGCAGCTAACCAGCAGTAACATGAATCTTGGTGAAAAAGATTGTTACATTTATCTCCTGAAATCACTCTGCAAAAGAATCAGGAAATTACATATCTTTGATCTCATACAAAACATTGTTTTCTGACTGTACCAGAAAATCTTAGGATATCTGCCACAGCATCTCATGGTTCAGTAAACAAACAGGTTTATCTCAGTTACAACAGAAAAGGTCCCTCTCCTCTCAAGTTATCTTCCTGTCATTCCGTGTGTTGGCATTACTGGCTATGAATGACTACAACTTCTCTGAACCCTGAAAGAAACTGCTCTGGGTTCAAAACTGCATTTGCAGCAAAGCTTGTCTGTTGCTCTGTAAAGACCCTTTAGATCTGCTAGGAGAAGCGCATTGTAAGTTCCATGATGTATTTTTTAGGAACTTATTTCTAAAGGTAGGACAATACCTTTCTAGTTCTGACAGCTGTTCAGTCTTGGGAATGTGAAAAGTATGGCAAAGTCTAAGAAAAGGGCTTCTTAAAAAAAAAGAAAGGAAATGGAAAGAATTATTATATAAAAGCTAGTAAAAGAAAATCTGAATTGCTAATATTAGCCCCTGCCTTCACCTTCAAGCCTCAATGGACTTTGACTTTCATCACATTACTGCTGAATGAAAATTTCTTCACTTGAAGACACAATGATAATTTTCATAATTCATCCTTAATTACATCTTAATTCCTGAATTAAAGCACCTTAATTTGATTGCAAACAAAACTCTCTGATGTCCTACTTCAAAGACCCGCAAAATCTAAAGCATATTTAGGACATGTTTTCCCATGAGCTAAGAAGGATCTTATTATTAAAAGCTGTAGACACAGCTGAAGAAATATCAACAATAATATTCTCCATGCATCTCATTTTCTGAGACAAATGAATTTGTAAAATAGGAATTGAAGCTGACATCTGCTCTTGGAAGAAGCATTAATTAGAATTTAGAGTTACTAGCTGAATTCTAGCTACTACTAATTTAGCACATAGTTTTCATAAGAGGAAATTTTTTTTTAGTTTTTCCCACAGAAGAAAAAAACAAACCACAACAAAACATGGTCATTGAAATCTAACCTGAATATTGCAATTTTAAAGTCTTCTATATTAACAGATTTACTGACAATACTAAAAATGAGAGAGCAAACAAGTTTGCTTATATAGAGCTATTCTTCAGGAGGTAAGACAGGTGAAAATGATACCATTTAGTGCCCATGAAGAATTACCTGAAACACACTTTCCTGGGCTGCAGGCTCGTTATACATATTCTGAGATTTCCTAGCCTTGCTAAAATTATTTTAAACGACATTCTGTTTTTTTAACAGTGTCATGGCATACAAAGAATCTTTGAAAAGTCATCAGTTTAACTCATTCAGCATCACTGATCAAGATCAAGCAAAAATTCGAGGCACATTTAACACATACCTGATGCCATTTGCTTTGTTTATCAATGCATTTGTTTTAGATGGATGTGTCTTAAAAGCAGCACAACATACAACTGCTTCTCGAATGTGGGCATGCAAGGATACAGTAGTTCTCTCTGAAGAGTCAATAATTATATACAGTTCTCATAAGAGTTTAAGAATATAACTGCAATCTCTTTTATTCAGCTGTGTGGTAATTCAGAGTTAATGCTGACTTCCTTTTACATGGCTTGAATTTTGGGGGGGTTCTCCTGATTTAGGGTCCCACACCAAAATGATAGTTATAAAATTAACAATTTGCCCATCAGAGAAAGGAAAAGATACAGACTTATGCATTTCAATCGAGCAATCATAATATTAAATATTACTACATATGTTTTTGCTCAATCCAAGCATTGTCTTCAGCCATCTTGTATTAAATGTTACTATTGGATGTAAAGCAATGCATTTCTGAGTTAACAGTCTCATTAAAAGGCTGTCAACAGGTCAAGTGCATCAATGGAGAAATTAATGTAATCAGCTGGACAATTCTTGATAGAAACATCACAAGCCCATAGTAATTTACTAACGAAACCTTCAGCTGGGCTTGTGAACTGTACAGCAACAGAGGGAGATGAAGCAGCACTCAAGTGCTGAACTATGCTAAACAACCATACTTACCATAAAAGTAATAATACTTTTAAGTAATCCAATCCAAAAGACATTTTAAAAGTTAAAAAACCCAACTGTTGTGGATCCTGAGATGCCCAGTTGTGACAAGTATATATGCGCGTATATATGTACACATAAAAATAGTACACATAAAAATAGTACACATAACATATACACACAAATAACTGTTTGTGTAAAGTTTTTATACATTAACCATTTGGGCTTAGTTCACACCTATATCCACTCAAAGGGGCCTGAAGGTAGGTGGATTAAGTCCACAACTTCTTTCAGGTCCCTTTCCACATCTGTAGCCCTGCAAAAAGTTTATAGCACAAAACAGGACGAAGGCCAATTCACGTTTTGGCAGAGGCATACAATTCCATGACTACACCATACTATAGAGAAAGAAAGAAAAGCAATTACCAACTACGGACAGTAGATCTATGATTTTCAGAAGGCTTAGAAAGGTTTATGCATTCAGTTTCTTCTGATTCTTCATCAAAATAAGACAAGCTTCCCAGAGTTATTTAGGCATTTAAAAAGGCAGAAAGAGGTCTAGTCCTTCTATTTTTTTTCCCAAGAAGTAAACATTTAATACCTCAACACTTTTCAGAATAGGACCCTGATCATTCCTCTGTCTCAAGTCTCTTGGAAAATCAAATAATTGTACATCCAGATGCCTGAAAATATGGCATATAAAAGAATAATGAAGATTTCTATTAACATTTACAGAAACATAACAATCATAATATACTATCTAAATAATTTGTTTCAGCTAGTAGATTCACAAAGATAAAACCCAAGCTTGCTCTGAAACGGGACTGAACCAGAAAAATTGTCATTAAGCTAAAGTGTATTTTTCTAGTACTCAGCTCCTTTTATTTTCCTGCAGAAAAATGTTAATGGAGATACACGTCTAATGTGTTACCTTAAAACTAAGAGCAAGGTTAGGCCTTACAAGTACCAGTATCCTCCGGTTTTGTCACAATCTTTGGCCATGTCTGGCTAATGTAAACATAGTACATGTACTACTGTAAATGTAGTACAGCTGGTTTGGTATCTCCAAACTCTGCAGACCAACATCGCATGAAGATAAGCTGCTCAGCAAGGAGGCTCATTGCAGAAGGAGACAGACCTGCGACAGAATCACCCCCGATGCTGCTGCACCCTCAGAAGCGGAGGCTGCTCCCTTTGCAGTGATGGCAAGTGCGATGTTTTGGGTCTGCTAACCTCCTCTTCACCCAAGATAGTTTGCATGTTGCCCAGTTTCTGGTGGTTTACCCCATGGGCTATTTTTCATGATACCAACTCTGCATTGCTCACCTCCTTCCACATGGGGAATATGAGACGTTTACCTTAATGACTTACATGTACAACAGAAAGAAATCACTATGTGATGATTGAGGAAAAACGTGGTGAAGCAAAGAAGGAAAAGGACAGATTTTTCTCACAGACACGTACAGTATTAGAGTAGCAAGCAGATGAAGACAGAAGCAATACGGGAAACAGTAAACAACAGTAGCCCTGGCAAGGGTTTGGTGAATGCCCAGTGCGTATTCACTACCTATATTTCTCTCAAGTGCCTCTGTAAACCTCCCAAGGTCACAATGCTGCATCTAGTAAACACTGTCAAGATTCTTCAAGTGGTTCCGTATTGGAAACAGACTATATAATTAATGTCACGTGAAAGCATTCTCACATTTGCAAACTATTGACAAAATCAAGGTGCTAGAAAACTGAACAGCTCAATCTATACATTATGTATGCACAGCACGAGAAACTAGGGAATTCATGCCTTTTGTGCAAAACAAAAAGATGTATTAGTCTAATTCTCCTAATGTTTTGAGTGTTTGGGGCTATCTGACATTTTAAAATGAGTGAGTCTATACTTACAGTTTTATGTGTTTTGCTACTCTCTCTAGTGCTAAAGCAATTATGACATTACCGTCCATTTAAAAAAAAAAAATGCTTAAAAATTCAGGGTAACAGAATGGCTCATAGATCTATGACATGCAGCTCAGTAAAGAAGCTGAAAAAGCCTGAGTTTTCTTTACATATCTAAGTAAATTCACAAAATATTACACTTTATTTTAAGGGTCTGACCTAAGGGTCAAATAATGTGCAAAATGAGCACCAGGATGAACATCCCAAGAAAATACCTCAAAGTTTAATCATGCCCTAATAGACTCACTAACTCGAGCTGCTGAGTTTGTTCTCTTTATTCATTTCAAAGTGCATCATAACAAATGTAAAGCTGCTAAGAACTGTTGAAATGATGGCATCGGCAGGTGACGTGCTCTTCCCATTCCCAGATGCAGGATGGAGAGGAGCAGTATAAGAGACAGAGAGCCAAGACAAGAAGAGAGGCAGCTCATTTTTGCTGTGGAAAGGGGAACAGCATGGACAATGGGAAGAAGTTGAATGAAGACCCATGGAAAATGCCTGGGGAATTAGACCATCAGCTCCAGCTTCAGCCTTGAGGGGGGACTACTGCTTCTGCTGCAGAGGACTCCCATGCTTCTGGGCAGTAGCCACTGCCTCGCTCACCTTCATTTCTTCTTAGGCAGGAAGAGCCCAGGATTCACCGATTCCCACTTTCTCTCTCAGTTGATGCCTTGGGACAGCAATGACTCACAAGCCGGGAGCATTCACTCACCTCTCCTGGACAGGAGCCAAGAACCGAGTTCCCAGCTTGGTAACATAAAGGCAGGTTCAACTCTCCTACTGTTCCAGGTTAGTTTTACTGTACTCTCACTTCACTTGCTTGTAAAGCAAACAGCAAAACCAAAATGCTTCAGACCTTCAAATCTGGGTCTGGAAGGTAACTGTGCAATTATCCTGAAATAGATTAACAGTAAAAGAAAGAGAAACTTGTGGGCTAAGATGTTTAATGTGTTTCCGTAGTGAGCTCATTTGGCCCTAAATAATGAAGAGATGGAGACTGGCCTTTAAAAATGAGGTGTGAGAAAGACTGGGACAAGGAGGATGGATATGTAAGTAACATTTTGGCTTAGCCCATGAGAAGCAAAAAGCTACAGTTATGCTGTGAGATGTCTTGGGATCACCAGACAGAAATTATTACCAGAAAATGGAGTGTTGAACAGAACAACTGTAGCATGTATAAGAGGAAATTTCATGCTCAAAAACATTTCAGGATCAATATCTTCAAGAATACTGTCCTCTATTCGTCTGCAAAAAACACTCATAGCTCAGACAGTGTCAATAAACTTCCTTATCAAATATGTCTTTTGTCTGTGAGAAGACATCTTATTCCTCATGCATGACACCTTCAGCGGTGACAGTCAATGGCAATTAAAAGGTCACCAAGAATTTTTTTTATGGAAGTCTAAAAACCCAATTAGCTTTTCTATATTTGTTGCTTTTGCCTTCACCTAAAGCTGCCTTCAATGATGTCAATAGCAAAACCAGTTTCAGTAGGCTCAGAGCTGGCCCTTAGGAAGGTCCACCCAACATCTAATAAAACACTATATGAAATAATCAGTTTCTTTACTGCAATGGTTCAAAAATGTGCAGAAATAAATGTACAAAGAGTCTTCTATACTTTAGACATTTTTAGGACTATTTATCTTAAAGATTACCCAGAGCTTATTTAACGACTTCAGTATAACCTTTCTTTCTGAATTTTCAAGATAAACGGTACGTTTGATGCCAACGTCACAAGCACGAGAAACATATATGCATACTGCTCATTAGTCTAAACCAATAGTGTTATAAGCATTCACAGGAACAGAATAAAAATATCACCAAATGCCTTTCCTCCGTGACTTCTGAAAGACAGCTTTACTTACACTCAGCAGGTGATGATGAAGTGTTTTGCCTGATCATGGTATGCTGCTGTGTGTAAGACTTCAGGGACTGACTAAGAGGTGCTTACTGCTGTGCTAAAGGATTTTAATTTACTTAAAATTTGGGGCATAAAAGCCTTTTTCTCTTACTGACATACATTTTATTGAATTCTAAACTGCATATTAAAGTTCACGGCTATTAAAATGACTCATTGTGTATATTCATGGATACCTCCACAAAGCAGCACCAAACACTCTATACTAAGGTTTTTTTCTTCATTTCCTATGCTTTTATTTCTCTTTATATTTTCAGGAAAGAGAGAACAAGATACACATTCTATTCCATAGATATTCCATTATTCAAAAACTAGCCTTAGTCTGTAATACACAAATCCTGATTTTACAAAGTCCAAGAAATTAATTTTGACTACAGCGCTGAAGAGGCTTCAAGGGGAAGCCTCCACTCACTGCACACCTGGGACACAAATACTACATAATATAGGGAGGTGGAATTGTGAATATAGCCAACTGCACCAAAACCCCTAATAAGGCTTGTTCTTGTCCAGAAATTTCTGCACACACTTGTCTTATTCCTCACCTTCGCTCTTCCATTTTAGATCATGAAACCCTGCACAGACTTGAGATGTCAAGCATGCATCTAAGACTCTCCACAGGCTTCTGTGCTTCTGCCTGGCCCTTCATTGTGGTCAAATTGTGGCTGAGGTGGTCAAAACTTGGAAGGAAGGGCCTCAGAATAAGATAGAGTAAGCTGAAAAGAAGCAGAAAAACTTTTTCAGCTAGAGATCTAAACAAGTTGGGTCTGTCTCTTTTAATGTAGATTTTGACCTTTTTAGCCTTTTTGACCTTTTTACAAGCTATCAGTGCTGTTAGTCCAAGCCTGAAGAAAGCTTTCAGTTTGTCTGTCAAGTTTTTCAGAAGCTGGCAGAAAACAAGCTAGTGTTTGCTACAATGACTCTTCTAAAGCCTTTCCTTAGGGACAAAGCCAATCTTTCAGGCAATTCAAGCCAAAGCTTCTGACATCTTGTAAAGAAGACTTTGACAAGCTGTCCATACAAAAAAGAATAGGTGATATAACAATTTGATCTGATGGTGAAAAAAAAGCTTTGGCTTGAGGAGTTGTTTCTGAAGAATAGCTTGGTTGTCTTCTGAGAACCATAGTTGGAAAGCCTCTATAGGGGAGCATCGGTGGAACAGACATTAGGTTTTCCTCATGGATCTCTGTGGTGAAGATAATTTGGCTCTGGATAGCATGTGAGAGTAGAGCTCCTCAGACTGAGGCATGCATCAAGTTACCTGGTACCATGGATGGGAACCACCATGAGAATGAGATGGTGGCCATAACAGAAAATACCAAAAAACGGCTCCTCCTGTTTCCTGCATCTAACATGATTCCTCAGCCTAAAATCCCAATATGAGAAATATGAGTCACACAACTCTGATTTATATATTTGCTTGACTTCCCACTGTTAACATGGAAGGCTGGGAAGGAGCATAATGAGAAAAAGTTCAGATAACCTTTGAGGGAGCTAGTTCAAGAAACAGAGATTTCTTATCAACACTGCAGAAGATCCCAATATCAAAATGCTTAGCACTGAAGTAGAAATTTTTGCAGAGAGAATGAACTCCACTTGAAAGGTAAAGTTAAATCTCTGCTGCTATAAACTTTATAATGAATACTGATACCAAGTATAACAAACTAGAAATTGTTCTCACTGGAGTAGGCGATTTTATCATGACTTCTACTGAGAGGACAGCAATTCAAAATGCTGTAACAGAGTGCAATGGGAATTGAAAAGAAGATGCCAGGGAAAATATTCAGGGACTGTAGTGAAGGAAGCTGGTGACTGAATCATAAACACGATCAGGTTGTCTATAGGTTAAGCCCTGAGCCTTTTTTTTTTCACTTAAAGTAGAAGACAAAGGACTCCTACCTACCATATTCAAGAACATCCATGGCTTCCTTCTACATTCCTGTAAGGACTTTTAGCAAAACTTCCCTCTCACATGAATATAGGTACAAAGCCCTGCACAAGAATACAGTAGAAGCTACCTAAATTGGCACTCTGATAAACGGCAAGTCTCTCTGCTCTCAAAGAATGCACTCAGTGCAGCACACTGCAATGACTCAAGCAATAAGCACATCACATCTTGTCAAGTGACTGTCCTGCTGCAGTTGTTTGCAAGCCCATATCATTCACACATCAATTAAAAATGGCTAAAAGGTCTTTTTGCTGTTAGACTCCGTGTTATTTTACATGAATCTACCATTTTTTCAGAACTAACGCAAGAGTTTCTTTCATTAATGTTACTTGTAGTGCTTACTTTCTGAGCAACTCATGACATAAAAGAGAGTCTCTCTCATCAGAGTCTATTGCTATTAGCATCTGAAAATGGCACTGATCCCAAACCTTCATATTTCTATTTCTATAGTGACTTGCCACCTAGACGGATTTCACTGCACTCCCACATTGTCTCCACTGCTCTTCTGTTTCCTCATAAGAACTCCAGCTACTCAGTTTCTTTAAGACAAAAAACCACATTCTCTCTTTCATTAGAAGGTGTCAACTGGAAGACCTCACCATAAGTCTCCGGCTTCCTGAGTAAAAGTGAATAGCGCAAGTGTGAATTATATTAGCCTTGCCTAAGCGGCACTGCTGTGTGGATGAAGTACAACACATCACGTGAAGTTTGCTGAGGGATGCGCAGAGCAGCTGAGGCTTCATGCATCATTCTGCAGCCAGATGTACTTCCTTCTCGCCCCTGAAAATTCCCCCGCTGTGCTCTGTGTGCAGATTGGCCATGTGTGAGACTTTGCAGGGATCTCCCTGTGTATGTGTGTGCTGGGTACTGTGCTCACTCACTTGTTTCTTAACACCCTCACTTACAAGCAATTAACGTACTCACTCACCTTTACATATTCAGCAAATGACAAGGTCATAGTATGTTTAGGAGAAAGGGCAATAACCTGAGTAAATATTTTGATAGACTTCTTCAAAGTAGCTATTATAGTGCACAAAATGAGATCTGTACCTTCATTTACCAAAAAAACCCCAAAGAAACCCAAAACGTACCCTCCCTTAATTTGTTCCCTTAATGAATGTAACTTGAAAACTTTTCACGGGTACGGTCTGCTGGAAGTTCCCAAGATGCCGGTTGGGTGGGTCTTTTGACCTACAGAGCCAGCTGACTGTTCTCATTCAGGAATGAAATGACTAGGAAAGTATTCCAAAACCAGGAAGTTTAATGCATTAAATGTGAACTACTGCAATTAATCAGGCTTTTCATTAGCATATGGCTAGTTTATAAACTATTCTGAAATGTGACATTTCCAAAGGATCAGCACTTCCAAATTTTTCAGCATTTAACCACCACTAAGTGCTTATCCTATCAGAACCAACAAACTGTGAAAACCATGAAACAGCACTGGAAAAACAGAATTTGAAAGAAGCAAGTGATTTAATCGTACCTCAGCCCTAAACGCAATGACCATGAAGTTCAAATAGTTAAAGTTTATCAGTTTATCCTGTAACCATGAGAACACAAGGTGAAGACTGTAAGATTAGTGGGTGTTTTGACTAAACCACCTCACCTTGCAACTAGTTGGCACAACATGATGCATTTTTTTATTTTTATAAGTACTTTCCATGAAAAGGGAATGGAAAGCAATCAGAGTGGCGGGCTGTGAGACCCACTGATTGACTGCACAATAAAGGCTAAGCCATGAAGTGAAACCCTAGCATCTTGAAATATGTAACAACTTCTATCTGGAGTAAATCTGATTGGTATTTCTCTTGAATACATGGTGCATTTGGCACTATAATTTGTTTTAAACAGTGATTGGCATCAACACTCTTGTGGTTGCATTCATTTTCTTTAGGGGATTCACTTAAATAACTACTAGTATTAACTGTTTGAACTTACTTGTATTCTGATAACATCCACCGTATTGTTGGCACTGTCCACCCACACAAGAGAAAACTGCCCTTTTTTAAAGTGTTTACAATCTGAGATCAGTTGAATATTGCAACACTGCAATATTCAAAGTTCGAGTTCAGAAATAATACATAGCATTATGATTATCAGATAAATTAGGGTGCAATAAATCTTGGAAGGCCAGAAATTACTGAATCAAGATAAAAGCTCAAGACACATTAACCAGCACATTCTAGAAAAGAAGCACAGGTCTTTGTTTTATTAAGACACTAAAATCTTTATTAATAAAGCTGGGGTTTCAATGATGCTGAAAGCAATTAGACAATGAGTTTCATAGGGAGCTGCACATGTAAATTCCTCTGAATCATTTGAAAATCCCAGCCAAGAGCAGCAATCATGTTTCCCATGATGATATGATGATTTAAACCAAACAAATCCATTAGTCTTTCGTTCCAGGCAAGAATGAAGTGTGGGTGAGGGAGCAAACATGGTGGGAACATGAATATCTGCAGGTGATTTATGGGCATGTGCTGAGCTAATAAAGAAAGCGAAGTTCAGAATGACACCGACGGCAGTGAAGGCAAACTAGACCCTGGAAGGATGACAGTGATTGTGCAGATTATGAGAAAACAATCAGAAGTGACAGTCAACCTTCAGCCTCTGTGGAGGCAAGTAGGCATCCAGTCTGTAAAGAATGCCTTACCATCCACTTCTTTTTGCTGAAGGGATTTTTTGGGGCGGGGAAACAACACGTGGTTTTCTTTGCTGTGTTCTGCAGTTTTTCAAATCCATCCTCTTTGAATATTGGTAACACATAAATATGCTACTTACTCCCTCATGCGTTTCAGTTTGGTCTCAGCCATCATGCTGTTGAGAGCTCTGAATCCCTGGGGCGCCCCTGGAGACACTCCGGTGACAGTCCGCGAGCCTACAAATCAATGCACAGACACATAACCTTATTCACCTCCATCCCCTGAGCTCTATTGCAGAGTCAAGGGCAGTCAGAAGGAGGAAGACTATTCCTGTTTCTCACAAGGTAGTGCCACATTAATTAAAGATGAATTAGATTATTAAATGCACATTAAGGGCAACTCCTTTCTGAGGGACAAGTAGATTTATAGCTTAAAGGCACCAGAATTGTAACAACAATTTTCCTTCTGTGCACTGTACAGGGCATTATATTACAGCAGAAAGAACAGTCACTTGAGGAAGTGCTGGGACAGATAAATATTCAACAAAATGAAATTTGCTTAGACAGTATGTATTTTCCTCCATTGTTCTTGCGCTTATTTATAAGAGCAAGAACCTTCTTCCTAACAGGCAAGTCTCTCCTTCAGCTTGATCGTTACTGTAAACTGAAAATATTTAACTTATGACATCACTTTCCCCTTCAGATGAAGGTACTCTTTTTTAGGTATGTATATATACATAAAAAACATATCTGTATATGTAAATACATACATACATGTGAGAAATACACATATGCATATACACACATGCACACTCTTTCTGTTTACAGGCCTCGTGGGCTGTTGCAATATTTAAGGACCTAATGCTCACAGACCGCTGAGGGGCTCATCCACAGGAACACAGAAGTGCTGAATCACAGAGGACTGTCAGGGTTGTCAGCAAAGTATCCTGCAATTTCATGTTGCCATTCCATGACACAAATCCCTGCTTAACCTAAAGAATTTATTTATTTATTGCCCCTACTCCTCCCATTGGAAGACAATTCCAGATCCTCACCGTGACCTGGTGGCTAAAATCTCTCCTCTAATTTCCCAACAATGCTTTTTTATTGGCCAGTTCCTGCTCATGTTTCTGCTGTGCCAGTCCTTTCCTTGGGCTTACTCAGTTCTTCCCTTCCCTTTTGCATACTCCTTTCATTTGTTTATAATTGGAAAAAAAAGATTCTACTTCAGCTTTCAATTCGCTAAGCCAAACAAAGCAGCTGTTAGAGTTTCTCCTTGCAAAATATTTGGCATTAAGATTTCAATTCCCAAAAGAGGAGAACATATATCATGGTGGAACAACATGCTGCGTAAATGTGTGGACTGTGGCACACAGCACCCAGGTTCTGAACAGACACAGGAGGGCTCTGCATAGGATATGAACAAGCCAAAAGACACACAAACAAGTTAACAAAATGCCTTGTCTAAATGAACACACTCTCCCCTCCTGGCAGGGGTTTTTACCTTGGACTCAGCTGGGGTTTAGTTTGGATTGCATTAATGTTGATCACATACAGCCAGAGGGAGCTTGCAGCTACCTTCCTGCTATGAGCAGTACAGACACCCCCAGAGAGTACTGAATGCTGCCCTGGAATGCATAATCATGGCTTTCCCAGGAGTTAAGCTCCTACGTCTTACATGATTCTAGATCCTGATCACGTAAGGTTCAATATTGAGATTAAAACTTTCTATTGTGAGGGATCCTACTGAATTGCTCACAGTAAGTGTCTTGCTGGATTCAGAGCTTTGCTGGATTCAGAAAATAGGAAGCAAGCATGGAGAGACACCACAGAAGAAATGGATTCCCAACTCTATTATCTGGCTATGGACAAATGATTTCACTTTTTAAAACATTTTCCTAACTTCTCTTTACACCTAATGGCTAACAGTTGTCTGGTGCCTAAGTATTACAACTGAGGTATAGTTAACATAGTTTAAAAGATGAAAAATGACAAGCTCAGTTCTTACTGGCAACCAATAACTTCAGCCATCGACGCAAAAAACATTTCCTGATCATTTACTGTAACACTACACATGCATATCCATACGATTTTACATGGGGTCTGTAAGCATTCAGTTACTTTAGCAGCACTGGAAAATCCACTATCCTCAGGGTGGCCCTGAGGAAACCCCAAGCACTCTGCAAAGCAATGCTCATGACTTACTGGGTGGCACACTCCTCTTTAAGCTGGTGTAGAATTAAGGTCCGGACGTGGGGCTTTGGGCTTCGAAAGCAATAAAACATTGACGCTCTGTGCACCAGTGGTCCAAAGAAAATATAATCTTTGCGTTCTCTTAAGAAAGAGTACATTTAACCACAGGCCTCAGCTAAATTCTGGTATTACTGTTATTACAGGATATATCATTGTAGTAAGAGCTCAGCATACTCTTTCTGCTTAGTGGGTTCAATCTATTTATTGCTACAATATCTCCTTCCCCTCCAACATTTCATTATTAAAGACATCCTTCTTGTTTTTTCTGGGATTTCAGGCTAAATAATTTGTACTTTGTCTACTCTCCACACTGGCAGTTGGCCAAGCAAAACTTATTCTCTACACACAAATTAATATCTATCTTCCTCTACATTAAATATGATTTTCTGGGTACTATGAGGCAGCTGCAAGGACTACAGATTGTAGGATGCTGCAAAGGTGTAGTTAGTCATAAAAAAAATGAGTTCTCAGTGAAAACTGGTAAGAGCTTTTCACGTTATTGCTATAACAAGCCTCAAAATTTTTCCTGGGGTGATTCATAACTCACACCAACTCCTATATCAGAAGTATTTTCTTAGAAGCAGTTACTTGATTAATAATATATTTTGCACCCAGTTTTGAGCAGTTTGCCTAACCATACATCAATACAGAACAAGGAACTATGTTTCTTCAAAAAGTGGCCAGATGATAACTATTTGCATTTTTTATGCAATATATCATTCTTGATTCATTAAACAAAATCAAATGAAACAACAAGAGCACTGACTGTTCAAAACCAGGTATTGTGGCTTTCTAAATGTATTTCAAAGGCTAATACTCTCCCAGCGTCTAGCCCAGTACTGCAGAGAACAACATAGGGCAAAAGAACAAAAGGTCTTTTTCCTCTCAGGTCATGGAGCACCAGTTTGGGGCTCTCACTGCATCCTTCCTACTCTGTCAAAGGGAAGATGAAAGGATCTGTAGGGAAACAAATCCTCTGGTTGACATTTATTCACAGGTACTTACATTCAAAATGGGAGATTATGATTATCTGGTGAGACTTTTCATACATGATGGCCCAAAGGCATTCCTACCAACATTTCTCCTAACAACCCAATAATTGGTGATAGACACCTAATGCATCTCTTGGTAAGCCATTATGTGTTGTGAAGCTATTATCTCCACTGAATCATAGACTTCTGTTGGGATTTCAGATTTTTCTTCAGCTTTCACTGCTACATATGAGATCCTACAATGCCTTTTTCTACAAGATTAAAAAGCTCCTTAGAATCAGGTGTATTTTCCTGAGTTTACAAACAATGCAAAGTTATCCAATTGCCTCTAATCTTCCCCTCCTTTAAGCTAAGCAGATTTAGTAAATTGTAAAACCAGTTTTTCAAACTTCCTTTCATTTTGCAATTCTTTTCTGGGGTCTTCCCAATTTTTCAGCATGGGCTATCTTACTTCAAATATACTCCACATGGAGCTGTATAGACAACCCAAAATGAACCTTGTACCACACTAAAGCACTGGTATTCACAGTGACTCAGTGGGAACAGTTGAGGAGAAAAATCAGTTACTTCAAAAGTCCTTTTACCCTTCAGTAAGTACCCTTTTACCTCAGTATAAACTGACATTTATACTAAAGAAACTCCACCTGTGGAAAAACAATGTATATTTATTGCATCCTCTTTATCACAGCCCTTGCTGACATAAAAAAAGTTCTAGTTTTATTCTACTCAGATGTTCTTGTAAATATATATATACATATGTTCATATATATATATATGTTCATATATAACATATGCTTGAAATGGCACATAATTTTTTCACAATACCTTTAACAATGAAAGACGCTACAAGAAATTCTGGCCAGCTCAGATTTCTGCATCTGTCCTATTATTGCCATGAAATCCATACTGTTTTCAGGAGTAGCTATTATAATGATGTTGTAGGTCTGTGGCTCAATAATATGGTATTGCCACTGCTAGTACCAGGCCGCACGCTTGGACCTAAGTTTGCAAGGCTTCAGGCTTTGACTAAACTTGTTTTGACCTGCCAGGAACTTCGATTTAATTGCTTAAGCTGTAACAGCAGTTCTTCTAACGACCAGGTAGTTGTGGCTATTTTGTTTTATTTCCACTTATTTTTGTATCGTACCACCCACATTTTTAGATGGATGGTAGTATTCTGTGTAGAATGACATATTTATAACTAACTTAATTAAATTAATGTAGAGAAATACAGGCCTGGTACAACAGCAGATGGCTTGAAAAATGGGGACAAAGGATGAGGTGTAAAGGACTGTGGGCACTGGATGACAAGAGGCAAGGCACAGGCTGGCACTGGCAATCCCATGGCTATAAACAACTTGCTAGTGATCAGTTAAAGAAATGCAGACCTGGAAATGGACATAACTAGCTTTAGGGTAAACAAAGAGAACAAGTATCTAACCTATGTAAAATGCACCATAGACAGAAATTTTTGATGTAACATGAATTTGCAGCCCAGTAAAGAAAAAGCAAGGTATAAATGAATGTTAACAAACACATAAAAATGATCCCAACTGCAGCTTTGTAGCTTGACATTGGAAGAACATAATCATAGAATCATAGAATGGGTTGGAAGGGACCTTTAAAGGTCATCTAGTTCAACCCCCCTGCCATGGGCAGGGACATCTTCATCAAGATCAGGTTGCTCAGAGGCCCGTCCAACTTGACCTTGAATGTTTCCAGGGATGGGGCATCTACCACCTCTCTGGGCAACCTGTTCCAGTGTTTCACCACCCTCATCGTAAAAAATTTCTTCCTTATATCTAGTCTAAATCTACCCCCTTTTAGTTTAAACCCATTCCCCCTTGTCCTGTCGCAACAAGCCCTACTAAAAAGTTTGTCCCCATCTTTCTTATTAGCCCCCTTTAAGTATTGAAAAGCCACAATAAGGTCTCCCCGGAGCCTTCTCTCCTCCAGGCTGAACAACCCCAACTCTCTCAGCCTTTCTTCACAGGAGAGGCGTTCCATCCCCCTGATCATTTTCATGGCCCTCCTCTGGACCCCGCTCCAACAGGTCCATGTCTTTCCTGTGCCGAGGTCTCCAGAGCTGGACGCAGCACTGCAGGTGGGGTCTCACCAGAGCAGAGTAGAGGGGCAGAATCACCTCCCTCAACCTGCTGGCCACGCTGCTTTTGATGCAGCCCAGGATATGGTCGGCCTTCTGGGCTGCGAGCGCACACTGTCGGCTCATGTCCAGCTTTTTATCCAGCAGTACCCCCAAGTCCTTCTTGGCAGGGCTGCTCTCAATCCCTTCATCCCCCAGCCTGGATTGATACCGGGGACTTAACTTAAAATAGTAAATGTTTAAACTTCCTTAGTGACACTGAGCATAAAAGATAAAAGGGACCCTAGCAGATTTCTCTCTTATTATCATCACATATATTTGTTTGGAACAGATCATACAAACTTAGTTACTAACTCAGCTTGGAGAAAGGCTTTAAGTTTCAGCACAGACTGGTCAGGGATTTTTTAATGATTAAAGCACAATTTAATTCTTTAATATCATAATATAAAAAAGCATCTTCTTGTTCTTAATACTGAAAGAAAAAGAGGAAGACAAAAGTCTCTTTAATACTAAGATTTTTTTTTAAATACCATGGTCTGTCTTTGGCTTATACTCTGGGTTATTCCCAGAAGCCCTCAAGGCAATTCCTCTCTTTCATTAATATAACAAAATATTGAAGCATAGAGCTAAATTTTGTCCCTATTTCCACTTCTGCAAACCCACTGCAGACAATGATGCTGCAAATGCATAAATGATTGCAGAATTTGAAGACTGAGGGTTCTCTGACAGTGTGAAGACAAACTGGACATGAATGTTTCTTCCTTCAGTCCTAAGGGTCTCCCTGACGTGGGACCCAGAAGGTGACCAGACGTGATTCAGTGGCTACAAGACTATGACTGCCACAGCTTTGATTACTGCCTTTCATCTTTCTTCTTCTTTTGTTTTCTCTTCCCATCAGTCCATGCTCACGAGCAGGGTGAAACAGAGCTCAGCACTGGAAGAACCTCTACAAGGAGGATCTCCCAGGCTTCCCCTACATTCTCGTGTCAGAGCCACAAGATAATACCGAGTCAGGTTTATCCCGACCGAATGAGTGTAAATGAGGCAGCTAAACAAGACTGTGGTTCCCGTGGGAGCCCTTGGGAACTCAGCTGGACTTTCATGTAAACCACACGCAGGCTGCTGCTGCCACAGTTCAACCCGCTGGTCTTCAAGGACAGTGACTACGCCAGCCACAGTAAATAGCCTTCTTTCATTTAAGTTTTCTTTTTAGCTTTTAAGTAGAACACGAGAAACTAGGCTTTCAAACTCTAAATTTATAAAGAGAACTTGCAGGAGATTTTAGGATTAAATTGCAAACTTAAATTCTCAGTGATTTTTCTGTGCCTGTAATGAGGTACTGTAAAATAAAATAAATATTATCCAAACCTGGATCATAATTTAAAAAAGTTTTTAAAAGATTTTAATTAATTTTCTCTTATTGTTATCAGTACTAGAAACTAAAATAACCTACATATCCTTAAATATTTTCCTCTGGAGAAAAGATGGCAGAAGACAAGTTTTTAAAAACTTTTGTTATAATATTCCACACTTCTGACCATCATGCTTTATGGCTCTATTATTTTCAACAAAAGCACTTAACTGTGTATGCCTTTTCTTTTGGCATATTATACTTCTTGCAGTAGATTAAGGAAGCAATTTTCAAGATCACATTTTTTGAGTTATTTTGTTGCAAAATGGAAATAATTGGACTGTGATGAATACAGACTGCTAATAACTGCTTCTATTACATTTAAAGAAGAGATATCATCTTACCCAATGTGCTATTATTCAGGACACCCTCCAAATACTTGACCATTGCCTCGATATCACTGTCCTGTGTATAAATGAAATAAGGAATAGCATTAGTGTGAGCCCAAACTTAAATATAAACACCATGTACCAAAGGTATGATCCCACAAACATAAAGGATACCACTTACACCGATGAGTGTCAACACTAGACTACAAAGAGTCTACATTGCTCAGGACTACTTCTATGTTTTCTTCTCCTAAAACACTAGGCTTGAGAATCATGTTATATACAATTATTTACATCAGATTCCTTGCAAAACACAAGTGTGTAGAGCAACTGTGCATGGAGTTTAAAGAAGGTATGTCTACTGTAGAGGGTGGTGTGCAATCTCTGAAAATAAACCAGCATTTTAGCATCGGTTAGTCCTGGAATATCTAAAATAATATTACATTGAAAAAGGCAATGCATTTCTTAATTATGCCAAAATTTCTTATGCTTATGATAGCTGCCCACTGCAAATTAATACTTATGTTTTATGTAACTGCATCTACTTACATATCTAGTAACAACAACTAATTGAAAAAATTTTAATTAAGAAGAGATTTTAGCACTTTCCTATTTCAAGTATTCTGTTACCAGACAAATGATTAACAGTTTTGCCATGATACCTTTCATGTGAAATGCTGTTTGTGTACACAGATGAAATTTAAAGATCCGGCCGTTAAGCGATGATTGTGCTCCAGGGAGTAGATCACAATTTTATTAAAGTCCAAGAGAAATTTGGACTCTGAGTTTCTAGAAGCTGCTGCCATATCACGTTTGACAACATGGCATTTCCTGACTACTTAAAACAGAAAGACAAAATCCTGACCTTGCTCAAAAATCTGCCAAAAATCTGTATTTTAAAAAATATTGAGAAGCCTATGGTTTTAAAATTTAAAACACTGGAATAAAAAGAAAAAATATTGACCTCAGCTTCTACAATGGACAATCTACTTTATAATTCTCTGTGATCTTATTCAAAATGCTCATTCTAAGTTTCTCAAACTGAGGAACTGCCAGTTTACCTTAATAGGATAACAATAATTGTTGGCAATGACTGTTAGCTGGTCAGTGACATTTTGGTGCAAGTGGAAGCTGTTATGGATGAGCATGATCTAACTTCTTATCACCCTCAGTTGTTTCATGGGCTTATATTTGAAACAGGCTCTGCTATTTTAGCTGAGGTTTGCAAGATGGGAATCAGCTTCTTGGTTGGCCATTTCAACAGATATAAACCAAAGGCTCGTAGGTCTGAAGGAGCCTCTTTGCCCTTTTGGAGTAGGACCCCTTGTGGGGTCCTGGCTGGATAAAGTCAGCACCAGGGTTTCCAGTCCTGCAGCCCGTCCAAAGTGCCTGAGTTACCTCAGATGGCAAATTAAGCTGAACCTGCTGAACTGGGGCTTTTGCCAGTTAGCAGTAAAGTGCCCAGGAAATGCTACAGAATGCATTACATTTATTTATACTTATATATTACATTAGATTATATATACAATATATATTGAATATTGAATTAAGACAGATTTAATATTACAGATATAATTTCTCTGTATTTGTAAAAAAAAAAAAAGATTAAATGAACCTTTGGAACTTCATTAAAAAGTTATTAAATATTTTTTGTTCAAAACTAAAATTTGATATTAATTTCCTGCCAATATAAATTTGTAATTATTTTTATTTTTATTACTACTAACAATTAACTGCAAATCTATAGATTTATATATAGATCTATTCCCAAACCTTTGACTTCTCACAACAGGACGTCATATTTACTCCAAATATCACAAGAGAGCTGATATTTTCTCATTACGCTGTAAGGCAAAACATACGCTTTCACCACTTTCATCACCACTAGTTTTCAAGGAAATTAGCTGGCTTAACTTGGCTATCTTGAAATAAAATTTCAATGAGGAAGAGAATGTGGTTTTCACACAGTGGTAAATAGTTGAATAAATGGTTAATCAACTTACACTGAGGCAGAAACTACCTGTGCCTTTTCTCCACTTGGGTTTAGCAAGAGGATTTTAGCTGTTTTATTTAATATGCTTATCTATTTAATGTATTCCTTTAATGTTTCTTTTTTGCAGAGAAAGCAAAGCCCTACAGAATAGGCAAGGGACTCTGACAGACGTGCAGAAGAGAGGCACTCTTACACATAAGAGCCAGCGTGGATGAATGCACATTTCAAATTCAAAATGAACAAACCCCTTTCTAACAGCAACAGGCTGTGCCAAGGTGCGTGTTAGGAATCCAGCAGAGCATTTTTGGGGTGACAGCACAGAGACCACCCACAGCTGCTGGAGCTATGATAGTGTATGCCAGCTGATTATCTGGTTTGAAAATCTCAGAAGCGACTTGGAAATTGAAAATAGGAAGCTGGTGTACCACATCAGCACACTTTGTCATAATGAAGAGGGCAAATTTCCTATTATTGTCACTAAAAGAAACACAAATAATAAGGTGATAAACTGCAATAAAAAGCATCCATTAGCATCTCAGTTAAAGCAAAGCCAATGAAAGCTTCACTGTGCACTTACTTTTCAAAATGAAACCTCTCCTAAGCTTCGTATTTTAAAATTTTTTTAGAAACAGTTTCTCATTCTCTTTCCTGTTTCCCCCCTAACTAGAAACCAGTGTTCCTAGAAAAAAACACGTGGGAAAGTGCCATTGGCTTGAAGAGGCAGAGGTCTGGAAAAGTAATTGGCAAATTGCTGCTTGAAATCTGGCAATCTGCATTTCTGCTCCAAAAGAGAGGGATGAAGTACACGAAACTCCAATGCTACAACCAAGATGAGAAGTCCAAATATGCTTAGGGTCTGAAACTGGTGGTAAGTCCACATCTGCAACTGGACAAGGTAGCTGAAAACACACAGGCTGTATTGAAAGATATCAACGTGGGAAAAAAAGCTGTCTCAGCTCCCATCCTAAACCTTTAAAATTATACCATTCCAGTGCCTAACTCTACCTTCTTAACTGAAGAGGTGTTGCGTCCCACTTAAGGCCACTACTTCTCAATCTGTCTTGACATCTGTGGGAGCCTAATATAGCTTGAATAAGAGGCTCAGATCTCTTTCTACATCATGTACCGCAATGTGTTGTTCAATTAGATGACTTTTCTGACCCCATGCTACTGCATGAACATCAGAATTTTTTTAAATCATTGTTTGAAGTAATGGGGTCACCAGGGAGCACCGCCAGATGCAGCATTTCCACACTCTCTGCACAGAAGTAACTAGTAAAGCAATCTTGGCATTGGAAAATTGAGATACTTGCACAGATTAGGAAGGTAAATACCTTCAAGTCCTTATCCTGTGTTGCAGTGGAATGACTTCTTTATTAGAACACACCTCCAAGAGCTTAATTTATGAAGGTATTTTTGAGGAAAGTGTTTAAGAATATGAATTCTATCACAGAAATAGGAGTAGGAGTTTTGGTATTAAGTAAATCACTGCAGAAGTAAACCCCTGCTATATACTAGCAAGATCAAATCTATTCTGGTAGAATTTGAAGCTTATCATTAATACTGAGCATGATCCCACCTACCTTTGAGTGGGATTGTGCTGGTTTTGGCTAGGATAGAGTTAATTTTCTTCACAGTAGCTAGTATGAGGCTATGTTTTGGATTTGTGCTGAAAACAGTGTTGATAATTCAGGGATAGCTACTGCTGAGCAGTGCTTTCACAGAGTCAAGGCCTTTTCTGCATCTCACCCCACCCCACCAGCGAGTAGGCTGGAGGTGCACAAGAAGTTGGGAGGGAACACGGCTGGGACAGCTGACCCCAACTGACCAAAGGGATATTCCACACCATAGGACGTCATGCTTATAAAGCTGGGGGAAGAAGAAAGAAGGGGGGGACGTTCAGAGTTATGGCATTTGTCTTCCCAAGTAACGTTACACTTGATGGAGCCCTGCTTTCCTGGAGATGGCTGAACACCTGCCTGCCCATGGGAAGTAGTGAATGAATTCCTCGTTTTGCTTTGCTTGTGCGCACGGCTTTTGCTTTACTTACTAAACTGTCTTTATCTCAACCCACAAGTTTTCTCACTTTTACTCTTCTGATTCGCTCTCCCATCCCACTGGGGGGATTCATCTCACGTAACTGTTGACATCCAGAATGAAGATGTCCCATGCATGCTAATAACTGTAGATCCCTTTATAATCACCAGAGAGAAAGAGGGACCTCTCAGCATATTCCATCTAACCTATGTTAGATGTTTACACCAAGATAACATTATTCCCTAAAAATGCTTGCTTACTTGCCCTTACTGTACAGACTTTCTATTCAGGTAGTTCAGATATAGATGTCCAGATTTGCACACCTATGTTCATCTGCTTTGATCTTGGACCTACTGCAGAATTTTTCACTTGAGAAAGGGAAAATTGAAACTTATGCTCACTTCCCAAGAAAAAGAAAAGGCGATTGTGTCAATATCCAGAAACACACTTCTGCTTTATCTAAGGTGCTAGGGTCAACATGAGAAAAAACAAAGACAGACAATTTGTTTCTTTGATAGAGGAAGTCCTAAAAGGCAAGTGGTCACAGGGGGTGCTTCCCAGTCAGTCTGTGCAGGCCAGTTGGCAGAGGGTTAATGCTCTGTGTGCACACAGACTGCTGGTAATGGGAAGCCTCAGGGCCATTGGGGCTGGATTCAGACAAGAGGTGCCAGTGGGAGAGCTCTTTCAGCCCACGGTGGCGGTTCTTGTCATTGCCGAATTGAGTCACTGCAAAATGAGGGAATGTCGCTGCTCAGATCTGACTGCCAACACCTAATTTATTCTGCATTATTGAGAAATCTATTTTTATCTTCTGCCCTTCGTTAATTCTAAGCAGCAGTCTGCCTGTTCGAAAACACTATTGATTGACAATGATACCGTCAATGAAAGTTGAATGAAAATTGTAAAAAGGCATTCTAAAAAGAAAAAAAAATTAACTCAGAGTCTGATGAAATTGAGCAATTATTTATTTTCACGAGTATCCTGTGGTAGACTTTCTGGGCAACAGAGCATTTGCATGTCTATGTGTTCTGGGTAAACACAGACCCAGCAAACTGAAAAAAAGCATTGTCTTATATATTCCACTGATTTACAATTGACTAATAATTTCTTTAGACCAGTCCTGTATAAATTGATCCTGAATTTTAAAACATCCTGTGTGCTTAGTTTGAAAGCTAGGAGGACATCCTAGGTCAAATGAAGCTGTTTCTGAGTAAACTTCAAGTTTAACTGGTGAGAGAATTTCAGGACTCCCTGCTACCATGGTGGAAGTAGAGTTCTGATTTCTCACACAGACATTTTATTTTTGCCTTAAAAACTACATCTTAAAGCAGCTATTAGTTCAAAATGTTCAAAAATCAGTACAAGCTATTTATAATTTAGTGAAGAGTATTAGCATACATGGTTGGTACCCTAAAATACAAAAGACATCACACTCTGTTCTGCAAAATTTGCACATGAGCTCAGAATAACATATATGATCCTAAGCAGAATCAGACAGTACCATTCAGAGCCACTGTATGCAACGCTTTAAGCTGGTGGCCCAGGGGAGAAATGAATTGTTCCTGAATACCTTAGGAAGACCCATTTTCAGAACTGACTTGAGCATTTAAGTTCATTGATTTCACTGAGACTTGATCACTGGAGACAAGATTCATCTCAGCTCATTCTAATCAGATCTAAATTAGGTGCCTTTTCCAATAATCTTCAATTTTCTTCTCACTGCAATCCCTAAGACTTTCTTGTGGCAGCCTCACCTGATAAAGCTACTTTAAGCCTTTCAATAATAAGTTTTCTCTTCACTGACACTTTCTGAGTTTCTTGGGAAAGTCTACAGATTTGCTGCTCAAGTCTTGCAGTTGTTTACGCTCACAGTTCATCACACTGTCCTAGAAAATATGTCAAATACAGGCAGGAAGAAGTGGCAAATAGAGGTGCCTATCTGTCCCCGGGAATTAGAACCGGAACTTAGATCTTATGCTTGAAGTATACTTTCAGCTTTAACTTAATCTACCCATAGCTAACACATGAGAGAACCTCACTCTGAGTGTTTTACAAGGAAGTTTACTGACAACAGTCCACCTTATGGCATGTGTTATCCTTAATCTTGAAGGAATGCAAGAATCTTTCTCATCAATGTCTCAGAAGAACTACATATGCATACACATATAATTAATTCATGATATTGATATACACACACATTCCTAACAAAAACAAATTTCAGTAATGCCAGTAGGACAAAATCTTGGAAGGAGCTTAATTTTCCCATGAGCATCAAGCGTATACTGTTTTCCCACGGGTCACATATACCTGGTGATTTGTCTTAGAGACTGTCTGTGACGCTTCCACATCCTCCTCCTCTTCACTGTCTTCTGAACAGGATTCAAACTCATCATTATAATATTCTTCTGCAATTTCTGGGTCTTCAGGGATCTCTGAAGACAATTATGAGTTTAAAGTATATAGCCGGACAATATGCATGATGTTAAAAAGATAAAATGGATTTTATACCACCCATGTTACGTCACTAGCAATGCATTCTGTAATTGAAATCAAGGGATAGGTTCTCAGATTAAAATGTTGTTCTTTGATGACATGATAAGCAGTGTTAAAGCTGTCTCTGGCAAAAGGTCAGATCCTCATCATATGTAAATTAGTGCCCTCAAAGGATCTATATTGATTTTGGCCTGAAATCACTGAACCATAGAATAATTCAGGCTGGAAGGAACCTAATGGGATCATCTAGTCAAAGCAGGGTCAGCACTGAATTGAATCCAGCTTTTGTGAGCTGAAATTATGCCCCAGTTTGGTTTTCTCTAACACATATAACCTGTGGCAAATACAACTGCTAAGCTAAAATGGAAAATAATATGTACCAGGCACATGTTTAAAAGATAAAAGAAATAAAATCTGTATCTTTTTCCAAACTTTCCTGAAGCAAAAGCATAACAAAATAAAAGAAACTGGTGTAAAGTCAAGCTACGCATACGTGGGTGTCATGCTTTCTCAATTTGTTACTATCACAAGTTTTAGTAATAGCAGTGAGTGCAATACTAATATAGCAAATGAGCCTATGAAGTACAATAATTGTTATTAAAACTCAACATATTCATCACAGCATGAAAGACACCCCAGGATTCTGCTCCGGGTGAAATCCTTTAGCATCCCAGACTCCTTAAGTAAGGAGTTAGTGAAACAACCCAAGGCCTGATTGCACCTGCTTTGGTGAGCTGTCCTTTCTCAGCAGAAGCACTTAAGCATACGTTGAATTTTAAGCAGAGGCTGGACTGTAGTGACTATTTGAATAAAAAGCAGAATCCCCACTTTTCTAGGCAGAAAACTGCAAGGCAAAGAGTTGCCCACGGGAGACACGGGTCAGCAGCAGAAGACAAAGAAGCCCAGCTCGCCAGCCATCCCATCAGTAGCCCTGAGCATTTGGGGAGAGACACACTCCAGGAGAGCTAACCCCCATGCTTTGATTTTAGGCAGTCCCTTACTGACTTATCAAGATAAGTTACACCAAGCCCAGGAACAATATTTTTATGCTAACAGTTTTCAAAAAGAAAATGTTTGGTATCCATCTTTGCTTGGTATTATTACAAGAAATGTTAGTTGAAAACAAAAACAGCTTAACATTCAGCTGTCATAAATCACCATAGTCCTAACTTTAGCTAATGCTGATTTCCACTATTCCCCCCAATTAAGCCTACCACTTTAAAGAAATATAAACTAACTTACCTGAAATACTACTGCATTGAAATAAATTAAGTTCCAATAATATGTCATTAAAAATGCTTAATAGATTTTTTTGTTGTTGTTTCACATGGATAAAAAACAAAAGGATTTAAACAAGGGAATACAATTAAAATCCATTCAAAGACATTGGAGTTTGGGCAGGAGGAATAATTCTGATCTTTAAGGCATAAGAAAGAGAACTCAGGAAAAAAGTGAAAATGTATTTATCTGCAGCACTAAATGGTTGAAGCTCTCCTGTTGAGATATTATCTCTACTACCTGCTGTCTCCAGACTATTTTAAAAAATACTTCCTTTTTTTATAAACTTGATTTATCTCCAAAATGCTGACACATTTTCACTCAGGTTTCTTTGTTTTAGGATATTTATGGAAGCTGCATAACAGCACTATGCTCCACTGCCACAATTTCTAATCCTTCCTTTTTCTAGTTTTCACTTTTCTCAGTTTAAAAAAAAAGAGGATCAATACATGGGCTTCCAGGAGAAGAATCTTCCCAACCCAAAAACTTTTTTCCACAAAATAATTTATGATTGTGTTTAATTGTTTGAGTTCTACAAAGTGCCATTTGACAGAAAAGCCGAACACTTCTTTTTAAAAAAAAAAATCTTAAATATCTTTTTTTTTAGCATGGGAGAACACTACTAAATGAAGATACATCTCCTTTTCCAGACGGAGCAAACATTAATTTTTCTTTCTTGCAGAAAGGCTGTCATTCCTGTGATTAGTATAATTTTATTAAGTTCATCTGCATTCTATCTATGTGTATATATGCATTCAAATACATATGAATCAGCCTATTTATTATGTTATAATGCAAACATTGGACTATGCTAGTGTTTTCTGAGTTGTCTTCTTCTCCCACATTCTGTATTTATTTACTAATATGCAATTTACTAAAAAACGCAATCCTCCCCAACGAAACACAGTATCAAAATCAGTCTTTTTACTCGTAAATGTAACTTCAAAATGTCTGCTCTGGCTACAGTAAAGCTCTATAACTTGTGAGTAGCCCAAGACCAGCCAAAACTGCTGAAGCCTCTGAACTATGTGGCGGGGCTGGCACTGCCTGTATCCCACTTCCATACCAGCTTTTGCATCCTTGTCAGAATTGCTCGCTTTACCATTTCTGAAACTGTTTTGACTGCTGTTCATATATGGCCAGTTAAGCCAAGCTCAGTAATACAACTTTAAATGCTAGTTCAGTCACTAGAGGTGTTCCAGGGTACACAAGTTTACCGGCCTTGATTCAGAAACTATTCCAAGTGACATTCCTGAAAGAAGACAGCATGTCCCGTGGCTGGGAACTTGGGATTTAGCTAATACAAGTCTTTAAAACTTCTTGGGTTTATGACAAGCATCTTTACAGAAGGCACCTTCAAAACATCAACACGTTCATTTAGACTATATGGTTCCATACAACAGTTCCTTGAGCCCTACTAAGTAGAGCCAACTCCCAGCCATCCATATGCATGATGCAGAGACACATCTCTGGTTCTCTGCTGAATTAATCTGAGTACAGAGCAGCTTATTGAATTGACACCCAGGATCAGCCGAATTTCAAGAACACATAAGCTGGCTTTAGCACAGCAGATATCATAAATCAACATAGGAAGCTGTACCCATGCTGGCCTAGTGAAGTCTAAGTGCAGATAACTTGAGCGAGCTGGTATTTTCGGCTCAGGGCAGGCAGCTCAGGGGAGGTTGGGCCCCATATGTTTCCATTTCCATGTCTGCAGTCCATCCTCCAGAATATTTGCTACCTGAGTTTTCCCATGATCCTGGATATTTGACACACACCCCCAATTTCCACTAACAGGTAGCAAAAGGCCGGTTACTGCCACCATCCCTGAACATTACTGATGCAGTTGCACACCTCAGCAATGTGGCACAGAAGAAAACTCCTTGGTTTATGCTTTCAGAGGAGTAGTTTTAATAAAAATGTTGATCTTTGGGCTAGGTCTGTTTGACTGTTCTTTACACACCTTTGCAGAGCCTAGCATAAACTCCAAGGCCAGGACCTGGATCCTGTCCTTTGTTCTGACACAAAATAGAAATTAAGCCTACTTGTGCCTGGAAGGTACTTGGGTAAAAAAGTGGTGCAAGTGAGGTGAACGTTAAGTCTATCATATCAAAAGAGGAAATTAAACTACTGCTGCAGAACCCAGGGTACCCTGCCTCTTCATTTCAACAGCTGGACTGGGAGAAGAACAGCGTCACATTTAAGAAGGTCCTGACACCATCTGCAGCCCATTGGACCCCCTTGCTCACACAGCAGTCCTGACCTGCCCGAGCACAGTGAGTCCCGATCACCCCCTTCCTTCCACGCAACAAAGTCACCCTGTGCAGCACACGCGTGGTAGGCAGGGATTCTGCTTTCCTCGCAGACCCTTGGAAAAGAAAGGTGATAGTAACATCTGATATAAAGGTTTCTGATACTGTGCCAGCTGGCAAAACGTGCAGCCTGATGGCTGCAACGCCGCTGTAATATAGTTGTGCCTGAGATGCCTGTTCTCCCTCTGATACAGCATACTTATATGCTTCATATGGAGCACAAAGGAAGGTCTCTATGGCTGCTTCTGCCCCCTCATGCCCCCGGATCTGTCAGCTGATCTCTGAAAATACATTGCATTTTATCTAGCTGTGTGTATTGCACTAAGGCCAGTCACGGTACCTTTTATTTGCTTACAAAGCACTTCATTCACAACAAACTCAACTATTGCTTGCGTATTGCTAGGCGGCTTAGGTACAGCGTTGAGACACTTGATATTTGCTATTAGATATTCAAAAGAAAATGAGTTCTGAATAATAACATTCTCTTTAGATTTCTTTCTATATATTACCATGATGCTAATAGTGGAAGGAAAGGTAAAAACCCATTATCTAAAAAAATCATAAAAGCACAGTTATTTCCCAAGAAGACAAGCTATGAAGAAAACAAAGGAATGCGATACTTGTAATATTTTGCTTAAATCCACCAAGAGTTTGTTCCAGGTAGCATGGTAACTTGGCAACAACAACAGTTTTCTCCAAAGAGATGAAAATACTTTGATAAATATTTTTAATTTTCTCTTGCCTTGCAGTCATACTTATAATTGGTGCATTGACGCAGCATTCTCACATTCCAGTGCATGCAGAAGACAATAAGTAAGGCCCCTTTTATTTAAAAAAAGGAGAAGTAAAAAGAAAACAGAACGGTATAACATATGATCATTTTCACCACCTGTATTCACAGTAACAGTCACACTTGGCTCTTAAGGACTATTGTACTTTTTTAATCCCAAGGCTTCATCACATTTCTGGAAAAGGGCAGATTTTCTCAGCTGTTACTTTCCCATCTTAAGGAAAAAAGTTGTGATAGTTTCACATAGCTACACTCCTCCATCTGCGCAGTGTTACAGACAGCAAAGTGAGGAGCAAAGCATTTGACTGCTCTGACAAACATATACTGTCATGAGATATAATGCACTCTTAATGTTACGGTGACATGAACCAACACACTGAACAGCGGTGCTATATAGCAGCTGTTATGGGCCACCACATCTCTGCTACTGCACGCTGCCACAGAGAGCTCGAAAAATTAAGAAGGGGAGCCAGCACACAGGCACTTGCACTGCCCCCCTTGCAAGGCTTTGTACGAGCCTCGCTGGGGACTGAGGCAAGAGCAGAGAAAAGCATCCCTCCGCCTTCTGCTTCTGCATTGCGGCAGGACCGCACCAATAACACAGAGGTGCCCCTGGTCCTTTCCTTTCTGTGGAAACTCATCAGCAAACTCCAGTTTGATCCCATCTAAGCAGGCGTTAGCAAACGCCGCAGCAGCCCCCATGCTGGGCAGGGGGCTGGAGCACCTGGGTGCAAGGAGGGGCTGGGAGACCGGGGTCCGTTCAGCCCTAAGAAGGGAAGGTAAAGGGGAAACCTTATTGCTGTCTATGACTATCTTCTCAGATGATAAAAGGAGGATGGAGCCAGACTTTTCTCAGAGGTGCACGGTAATAGGACAAGAGGCAACAAACACCAGCCTGAACATCATAAATTCCAATCTGACATTAGGGGGAAAAACTTTTACAATGAGAGTGATCAAATACTGGAACAGGGCTTAAAGAAGCTGCAGGAGCTCAATCCTTAGAGGTGTTCAAGACTTGACCAGACACAGCCCTGAGCTGTGTCTGATCTGATCAGACCTGCTTTGAGCAGGGGATTGGACTATAGACTGCCAGAGATCCCTTCCGACCTAAATTATTTTATGATTCTGTGGTTACATGATGCTCCACAACCAAACTGTTTAGAATTACACCAGATCCATTTGTGTGTGTGCACATAAATAACATACACACCCACAAGCTAAGCAGAAACTTGCCTGTTTCTGTATGCCCCTGCAACGTGTACACATCCTCACAAATCACCGGCAAAAGGAGACGGTGAACAGGGCTGGCCAGCACTCTTCAGAACAATGCATGGGTTATCACAGAGGGAGAAAACAGACAGGGATTTCTCCCTTCAAGGGAGAAAACAGAAAGAGCTGAAGCATTGTCGCTAGAAGAGAGGTTTGAAACACAGAGATAGGTTTCCCTGAGCTACATAATCCTGAATGAGAAATTTTATCGCAAAGGAGAGCAAGGGCTCTGCGCCCCTCTGCAGTTCAGGTCAATACTCATACGATTAGGAAAAATAAGATAACTCCACCGTTATAATTTAAGCTCACTCAAATTGGTTTGGGCTTTTTTTTTTCCCAGTGCAAGACAAAAACCTTCAACTTTAAAAGTTTCCATCAGAGAGAATCGCCATCCTTTGGTCACCTATAGATGAGATACACATTATTAATCTCTGAAACTTCATTGTTCAGAAAGTCAGTGGAAGCTTTTGTCCAGTTCTTCTAAACTAGGCTGAAAAAGACTCTCAGAAAATGTGTTGTTTAAGAAATGAACAAAGGGATGTAACAGGACTTTTGTGCCCATGAAAGTCTTGTACGATCCTTTTGGCTAAGCACAAAAGGACTATGAAGTCATTAAAAGAATTACCTTCTGACATGGTACAACACAGACGTAAAGTAAAATGGGTTGTTCTAAATGAGAACTAGAAATATAACCGAAGTTAAACATTAATATTTTATAATTCTCCTTTTAGCATTTTAAAAAGGAAAAAAGCTTCAATTCACTTGTGGACTTCACTGAGTGATGATTTACCTATTGGGAAATGCCTAGGAAAAATAAAGATAAAGAGGATGTAAATCAGAGTAGCCTTATGGGGATCTTCTGCCACTTGATGTTAGAAATGAAATATTTTTCCAAGGAAAAATTACTTTTTTTTAAAAAAAAAACAAAATGAAATTTCCAAGAAAAATGTTTTCTTTGAAGGGGACAGTTCTTTTCCCCACACCTTCCACCTCCCGGTATTTTATTAGTATGTACAGAGGCAAAGCATGAGAGGAAAAAAGGAGTTGCTAAAAGGACTCGTTAACAAAAATGACAAAAATGAACAGCAAGAAGGAACACTTTCATCACACTTTTTCCCTAATTTTCTGAGTGGTTTTGGTTTTTTTTTCCTTCTGATTTTCTAATTTTCTTGTATACAGAAATGGGAGCTCTGGTAGGCACTGGCAATGAAGAAGATGTCATGCTGCCTTTCAAGCACAGTTTAAAGTTCAGCAAATCTAAAAATTTTCCAAATATTCAGAAATCCTTTTAGTATTGATGGATGAATGAAGAGAAAGAACAATATAGCGGTGTAGTCAATAACAGGGAGCACTTAGTGAGTCTTGGAAGCCATTTCCTTTATGCACAAAGAGGCCCTATTATTGTAAATGTTGCCCTACTATTTGCATAGTTTCTAGCAGGAACAGAGCAAGAGTTGTAAATTAAAGGAAAAATGACCACGAAGATACCTTACGACATCAATTTAAAACTACCTTAGTCCTTGAGTTATTTTAAACTTTTTTGATCAGGCAAAGCATACTTTCAAATAAAAACTGAGTTTTCCTGATGAATCTGGCAGACACGGCCTGATAGTTTCCCTTTCAATCTGACGACAGCATTAGGAAGGAAAGAATCCACGTGTTAATACAAAAAGCTGCCCCTTAAGACAGTCACTTCCTTCTCCCCGAGATTCAGTTCAAGAATGTCATTTTCAAGACATAAATTGGGGATGTTTTCACAACCAGAACTTACTGAAAGAGTAGAAAACAAATGGGAACGGTTCAGATCCAAACTTGGTGTAAGCAGCTGTGCGCATGAGAGTCTGGATGTAGCAAAGGTGTAAAATACATTTAATTTGGATATAAGCAGTAATATAAGTTATATGTCGGACAAGTACAATAACAAGTAAATTACTGCAACCAAGCAAATCTAGGAAAAAAAGTATTGAGACGTTAAACACCTAGATGAAATTAACTGGTGAAAGTCAACATATTTGCTAGATCGCAGGGGCACACTTTGCTCCGTGGAGCAGATAAAATAGCAGGAGAATGTAAACCAAGCTCTTTCATTGCTGTCACCTTCTCATTTCCTCCAGCTAGTTGTCTGACGGTCACATGCACTGAAAGCTAAACTGGTAGCAACTGCAAACTAATTCAGTATTTACAGCTACGTTCTGAGCAAATTCTCCCTCACTTGAAATTGGTTCCAGCTTCTTACGTCACCATATAATTTGGCCCAGATCCCCAGAAATGCTGTTTAGTTTGGTAAGTGAGCCAGAAAGCTGTGACTGGGGGGTGGACTGGGATTCCTTATCGAGTGTTTTTCAACACCATCCTGTTCACAGATGCTTTGTTTGCAAGTAAATGCCTGGTGCCTCTTTATTTACATCAGTTTAATCTTGAGCCTAAAGTGTAATGTTATTTTGCCCTGTAAGTAGGAAAACCTGGAATAAAAACTAGTATCTTTCTAAGGAGGATTTAAAACACTGAAATTATCTGAAAGTATCTGCTATAGAATAGTATATAGTATTTTTTGTATAGTCTTGGTGCATTTGCTTCTAATTGCTTCCTAAATTCACGTGGTGTTTTGTAAATGTTTTTTAACATAATGCTTTGGAAGGAGTGAAGGGACTTCCCTTGTAGGTTTTAAAAAGACTTGGCCAGAATCATTTTAATTGTAGTCATTGACCAAGGTGAATTTTGAGGTAGGCTCTATTTATCAATGCCAAACTAAATCAGTCCGAAAAATAGATCAGAAAAAAGTAGGAGCTATAGAGTAACATAATTCGCTCTCTCCCCATGCTTTCAAAGTGTTTGGGATTTTTAAATAACTGCTGTGTAAAGACTTCATTCTGCAAGCTTCCCTCTGGGAAGCTGTAAGAGCAAGACTTCTTGTAAGAAGCAAGCTGTGAATTTTTGTGAAGCTATGGAAAGATTTAAGTAGCTAGGCATGCCAAACAGTACAGAGCTTTGGAAAAGGTTCCCTGAGGAGGTTATGAGTAGAGTTCAATTCCTGATGGTCCTCAAATAAGCTAAAACATTTGAGTAAAAACTTGAAGATAATGGACAATGCATAGAAACCTCTACACAGAGGTTTCTAAATTACCATAAACACTAGACTCTGAAATATCATAAAATTCCCAAGAAAATCTCTTCAATTCTATCGTTGCCCTCATGGAAGAAGTGTTTAAATGGGGAGCTACAACCAAAGCAAGAAATCAGCTCTCCAAAGGCAATACTTCTAGGGAAGAAGTCCTTAAACAAGAAGAATAACGCTTCAGTCAATTTTAAAAAAAAAAAAAAAAGCATTGATTCATTTTCCTTTTTGTCGCTAAAACTTGCAAACTTTGTTAAACCTTGCTTTTGCTAGAATAAATCAGATTTACTCTTCCTTTAATTGAATCTGGGACAAGGTGGGATCTCAGTGTGAAACCGAGCAATGAAAACACGAGACAGATGAGCAGGTCAGAGGGGCACGCTCGCAGCGTGCCTACGCCCTCAAACCCTGCAAGAGTCTCGGGAGTTTTGTCACCCCATGTGCCAAGGACAAGTGAAGGACTGGTAACTATAAATGCCAGAACTAAACAGGCAAGTTTCTCTCAGCAAGCATCCCACGGTATCATTTCAGCAAGCAGCAAGTCAGGGAATATGCCTTATGGTCCTGGAAGCAGGGTAACCACATGAAAGAGGAGACCAATGGGTAACCCGCAACACTATCTTCTTAAATGAGACAAGTCTTTCTGGTTACAAAGGATACTATAACAATAATAATGCAGAAAGGTGCTTAATGCCACTTACTATAAATATTATTCTGTTCTATTTTGACTTGCCAGACTGAAAAACAAAAGAAGACATAATTTTCCTAAAAGCCTTCGAACGGTGTGATTGCCTGTATGTTCATATTTTGGAGTGTTACTCAGTTACCCAACCAGTACCGTTTCACAGGCGCTAAACAAAATGTGCACGTGCAGAGATGCTTAAAGATGTGTTCAGAAATATTACAGGCTTTTAACCTTCCAAGATTTAAAAAAATACCTTGAAAATCCTTCAACAAAGCTTGTAAAAATAACAAAGTAGAAAAAACCCCCACAATATTTTATGAGTGAACGTTTCCTATTTCAGAGTCAACTGAACTTTGCCCACTTGAAATTCAAAGCAGTAGTTCCATAACTTACAATTAGCAATGGAAATATAGAAATAATATATGCAATTACTGTAAGGTACTTAGCTATTTTGGAATTGTAATGAAATCAGGGGTTTGCCAGAGGTAATGTATTGCAACATATTAAGCTAAGGAATTTAACATGTTATAATCTTTGCAGTATACAGAAATAAAAAGGAATACAATACAGATCAGAGAGATCATATAATACGTCCCTTTAATTTATACACCTTTAATTTTTTACATTATTTTTCTGCGTAAAGAATTTAAACACCACAAGTAGTCAGCTTAAGCTGTTTTGCTCCTTTAACTTGACCCTTTCCCACACCAAAACGTGTCTATTAAGAGCAGAGTAGTAGTTTATGCAGACCTGCATGTTACAGAAATGGATGTGAACGCAGGTGAAGCCCCAACTAGTAACGTACTGGCAATCCAAAAATGCAAGATACAATATTTTATTGGTGGCCCTTATGTCCAGAGTTGTTTTGCTGCATTGTCTTTTTGTTTCCATGCACTTAAGAGCTGCAGTGAGGACAAGCCCTTAGAAATATGGATGCATTTGCATTTATAATTTCTTGAATACTTTAAAAAAATCTTCCCCACTCTTGTTTACAATGTCTCATCAGCTGTGAAATGGATGGGAATATAAAGTGGCACTTTTAGCCATGAATGCCAGTGCGTGGCTTTAAGTTTTCATTTGTTGAATTTAATGCTCCTTGTGGCTTCTCTACAAAGTATGGGGTTTTGGTAATGGAGATAGCTTTCAACCCAGTATCTTTCAACTGTAAAAACTGATCCAAACCAGAAGAATCAAAGAAGATGGTAAGGGAATGGTAGCTTTTGTTGCAAATGTAATTGCACTGAGCTATCTGGAAGCACTTTTAGATACAGTTTATGATATTGTAGCCAATTTCAAGGCAAGTTCTACTGTAGAAATTGAATCAGAAACCTTGAACATTTTACCTATTACAGTTGTATAACGGGATTATGCCTTGCTCTTCATGCTGTTTTCAGCTGCAAAGACTGAGCTTCTCTAAGTAGAAGATTTTCTATGTAGTAAACTAAGAACCTTTAGGTATTCCACACTAATTTCCACATGGATAAGTACAATGCATGCTCTGATAAAGATTTCTCTCAATTCATTACAAGTAAGTCCTCATAACTAGTGTTTCCTACTTATTAAATACCTCTGCAAACTTTGAGCCAGTCAAGAGGAACCAAGTTGTATGCAGAGTTGAATGATGCTGTAAAACCTGGCTTCCTTAGAAGACACTGTAACCAAAGCAAAAGAACCTGCACTCAAATAATTAATGTGATGTAGTGACAGAGCTGCAATTTTCCATCCTACCTAGCTCAGTGTGTGGTAGCCCACACAGAAAATCCACAGTGGTCTACCAGTACTACGAAATCCATGGAAAAGATGACCCTCGGCATCTGAAACTTCTCTCAATATCCAGGTCTCTGGAAAACAGACAGCTGCTCTTCTGATTACTTTTTTGTATAATCAGAAAAGTAGACTATGAGCTCAATAAAGTTAATTCATAGATGAAGACGAACTATATCGCTATACTAGAAAGTAATGCATGACTCACATGATGGTTCCAGTAGCTCTTTGGCCCCATCAGAAGGAACATTAAACATCTAATGAACCTGCTGAGCTGGAACAGCCTCGTTCTAGCTGGTATAGGAAGACGCTGACCATATTAATCCATAACATCAAGGCTGGGTGTAGCACATTGATATTTTTATTTTTTGGACAATAATTTTTGCTCATGTTTTAGAAAATAAATAATTTTATTCCAGCTGCAGTCAATACCATTCATGGAAATAAGCAGTTAAATATGGACAATTCTTTTCTACAGCTTTTTTTTTTCTTATAGATAAACTGACCTCTAGTTGCCAGCACTACAATATAATTTGTCTCACTATTATTTGCACAAAACCACTATTGAAAGCTAAGTACATGCACTGATCGCACAGTGATCTCCAGAAAAATATACATTGGCATATCTACCCTAGTCCAAATGGAGATAATTTCTATAAAGAAATGGATCAAGAGACGGCGGGGGGGGAAAGTCATGTTAACCAATTCATTGCAAGGTGGCTTTTCTTTTTGATGATAATCAGAGAGGATGAATTACTTACTTCCTAGGTACATATCAGCAAAAATAGGAAATATAGATACAGGTTTATCCTGACACATTTTGCATTGCCCATTCCTGCTTCATTGCCATGATTTGCAAAATATCCTTTTTAATATTCAGAAATAATTAATCAATAAAATGAGCTGGAGAAATGTAGCAGAAAAGAAAAAATCCAAATCAAAATACAAAGGGAATTCAGTTATTAATCATTAGCAATTTTACGCTATTCCTTGAAAATAAATGAAGTGTACAGATACACATATGTATTTTCAACACACAAATATTTGTATTTAACACTGACAGTGGCTCAGTGTCTCTGAGTACAATCTGAATACGAAACTTACTTCAGCTCTTTTGTCTCTTGCTTGTACTTGGAGAAACTGAAGATGGAAAAGACATGAGGATATATATGGTAAAGCAAAACTGTTCCCAGTAGTATAATATATTCTTAACTGCTCTGTCCACCCTAGTTTTAAATTATTTGTTTGATGACAGTTCCATAAATTCCTGGACACATAAGATGGAGACATCAACATTTTTCAATGAATATTAAACACAACTATAAAATACCTTTCCATAAATATTTCATTATCAAAATATAATTTCTTTTAAGTTTTGTTTCCAATTAACGAATCTAAAAAATTTAATGCAGTTTAAAACTATTACATAAAATAGTTGCAAATGAGTAAAGGCATTTTTCATTGGTTTATATTTACAAAGGTTTACATTTCCAAGGAATGCGTTAGAGGTCTAATCAGCTGAAACAATACAGTAAGAGTATATACCATTCTAATGATACACTCAACATACCACTTCAGCCATTTACTTAATATGGTTAATAGTAATTATAAAAGTAATTTTTCTAGCTGACTTTTTCTTAGCAACTCCGCTACCTGTCTTTTTACAAATAAGGGGAACATTTTTTACTCCAGATTGTATGAGTAAAGATGCAAAATTCTTAAGAAACTAATTATAGTAACTTAAGAGACTTAGAAATTTAAAGCACATTTTGAAACCTTCACTATTGCAAGGAATGTTACCTACTCACCTGCCATGAGTCTCTGAAGACAAAGAGCAGTGCGTAGAGAAGTAATAACCAAACCAGAAGAATCTGTTGCTCTAGCATGCATGCAAAATGCAGCTAAATCAAGGAACTGGAGAGACAAAGTCCCAGAACCTGAAGATTTACAGAGATATTCCTTAATAACCCAGCGTGCCTGCCTACTTATCCTGCTGGCACTGCATGCCGAGAGGATGTCCCATGCTTGTGCAGTTATGAGTTCTTCTAACCATATAGGCTGATGTTTTAGGAAAGGACACTTGATTTCCCTGCAAGCTCGGCCAGCACTGCAGGGCAGCTCTTCAAACGCTTCCCATCGCGGCAAGCGTGCTGACCACGAGGAGGGTGGGAAGGGCGCAGAAGCAACACGCCGCTGGGTAACCGAGAGCAGCGCTGCACAGCCGGCCAGGGGGAGAGGTCTGCTCTGCTGGAGTTACTATGCACAGCACTGCTTTCCAGAAGCTAAGCTGGAGCGCATCACCAATACAAAGCAGGACCAGGATATTATAACACTGGGTGACCCTGAGAACTGGAATAATGGGAAAGGAGAAAATTCAAAGAACAGAGTCATGAGTTTAAGCATTAAAACCAAAATAGTGTATTGTAATTTGGGAGATAACAGCTTGGAAGCATCTTAAGGAAGGAATAAGGAAGGAAGGTTCAGGTATGCTAAAAGTGACTAGTGTTAAAACATATGGATAATACAGAAGTATTATATAGAGGTATTTCACAGAACAATATTACTGCTGCCTATAAAAACATGAGAATAAGCAAAGAAAGGAAGAGACCTACTTAAGCTGTAAGGCAATAAGGCAATGCATCTTAAAAGTGTGGCATGAAACAGCCAGAAGTAAAAAGGTTCACAAGCACTGCAATATATTGGCCCAGGAACAGCTTTCTATGGAGAGAAGCAGGGGGAACTTTCCAGAGAGTATAAACCAGGTCAAATTCTTTAGGAAAGGGGCAGTGCCTATGGTAGCTACAGTCTGGACTTGGTGGTCAAATTGAAGCTTGTACTCTTTCCATGCAACAGAAGCAAATGGTGAGAAAGTAGTGGGATTGGGGGACAGCACTTTCTCTCTAGCAGAGCACCAACAGCAGGCAAGATAATGTCTCTGGAATACGTGTGCTTAATGCACAGCTTCCTCTTTTGGCTCATTAAACCAAAAATAGCATAACTTGCTATTCACATAATTTTTCACTGCTGCCCACTCCCATGTTAAAACTGGATCCCTTTCTTCTTGAGCTTAAGTAACGCAAGCATAGATGATTTTCAAAGTGATTTCTGTCTGCAAAAGCTCATGTTTCTTTGATCTCTCCTCCTCCCCAAGTTCTTCATTTTCTGCTGAGGCCTGGAGGATGCTGCAGAACATGTGCCCAGAATCTCAGAAGTGAACAGGCAGAAAGGCGACAGCAAGCCATCGCAAGCTGGTCTGGCTTAGCAAGTGACATCTGAACAGTCAGATTTAAAAATCATGCTCTCAGTCAGTCCCACAGAACTCAGCAGTGTTCCCAGTCTCTAGGAGAAAAGAATAAATCTGCATAGTATAGCTGGGTGGCACAGTAAAGAACATGATGTTGAAGAACTAACTGAATTTTATTGTTAAAAAATATTATTTACATTGCCTGCAGCATTTCTCTTTAAGAATAAGAATCAGACTATTCCTTTAAGTTTCTGAAGAACTTGTACCCACTGTCAACAATCTGGATGAACCTTTTCTGTAATAGACCGAGTTCATCTCAACATCAAAAGCACAGAGTCCACTCAGATCTCTTTCATACTCCAAAAAATAAAACCTGCTTGAAGACTAACAAATTGGTCAACAATTTTTGATTTCAGACAACTCTTGTAAATGTTCCTCAAGTTCACAGAGGTGCTAATTAGAATGAAAAATGTTCAGAAGATCATTGCAGATTACATAAAACAAACATGGAGAGAAGCTTAAACTTTTCAGGGAAGTCTACAGCATTTAAATGTTTTTGACAATGCTGAAACTCATCCGCCATGAAGTCCAAAACTCCAACTGTCATAATGATTTTCATTTATCTAACTACACTGCCTTGTTTTTCCCAACTTTCAGTAAATGTAACTACCACTACTAAAATTGGATCAAGATGCCATGGTTTTTAAATCTACTAACTAAAGCTAAAGCTTGAGCTTTGTATTTGATGTATCCCCCAATGACATACAACTGTGTTTCATAACGCTTTAGATAATTTTCAGTGAAAGCAGAGTGTAAGGTGTTTTGTTCTCTATGCCTCTCTCTAACCCTTTAAGAGCCTGGTATTTCAATCCTTCAAGCCCTGCTCTTCTCTCGTGTTCATGTTGCAAATATTTTTAAGGACTGCAGGGTATGAGCCAAAGATAGTTTGAACTTTCCTCTCGCCTGTTAGGATTGGGGTACTATCTCTAGCTGTTCCCCACCAGTTTTTCCCATTCCTGAGATGATTTTTTAGGTCTGCCCTGAAGTAACTCTGCTGCTGACCCTCCTTGGCATTCATGAACAGACTCTATCTCCTGCCTTTCTCCTCTTCCTCAACTGTTTCTGGTTAGGGAGCTTGTCAGTCTGGTATTCATAGTCTAACTTCTGCTAACATAGTATGGGTTAGCAAGATTTATTAACATGTAAAACAACTTTATAAAACCATTTTATACCCTTGCTTCTAGTCGTCTTGGTTTTTTCTGTTGTATAGCCCATTGATCAAGAACAAAATTCTATTGAAAAATCAATAGCTGGAAAATGTTTCTACATTTTCAAATACAAAGGTGCCATTAATAACTTAATTGATAATTAGACATGTAGGACATGCATGGTTGCATTTAAATGTTTAAAGAAAAAAAGAGTATGAATACTGAATAGAGTAAGTAACAGCTTTGACCTCGGCTTCAGGAATAACAACGTATTCACAAAGTGAAGAAGAGAAACCATATGATTTCTCTTCCCTATCCATAACTCCTTTTTCTCATGAACCTACCACTTCAATGTCAGAGACTCTGGCAAAAGCAATTAAACATGCATTCAGTTTTGTACAATGGATTGACCCAACTTTTGCATCACAGATATAAATGCATTTAATTTCTGTCATTATAGTTTAACAGCTTAATGACCTCTAAAGGCAGAAACATCAGTTTCTTTCCTTTCATGCATGTTGTTCTGTTTCTATTTAGGTATCTTTGTATGCTTCCCCCAGTACATCTCCCACCTACATTTACTGCTTTCTCTTGGTCCTCTATTTGCAAGCTTCCCCACCCTACCCCCAGGATGTATTTCTAGCAGCTGGGTTCTCTCCTACACAGGTCATCCCTCCTTATACTGTGACATAGCAAGCCAACCACATAGACATAAATGAGGCTACATTGAAAGAAAAAAGCCATTTGCTATTAAAAAACCCCACCTCCACCACTGTCCTGGTTTCAGCTCAGAGAGAGTTAATTTTCTTTCTGGTACCTGGTGTGGTGCTGTGTTTTGGATTTGGTATGAGAGGAATGTTGATAACACACTGATGTTTTGGTTGTTGCTAAGTAGTGCTTAGCTGGTTGGGGACTTTTCAGCTTCCTATGCTCTGCCAGGTGCACAAGAAGCTGGGAGGGAGCATAGCCGGGACAGCTGACCCAGCTGGCCAACAGGGTATTCTATACCATGTGATGTCATTCTCAGTATATAAACTAGGAGGCGTGGTCCGGGAAGCAGCAATCGCGGTTTGGGGACTGGCTGGGCATCAGTCGGTGGGTGGTGAGCAATTGTATCATGTATCGCTTGCTTTGTATATTCTATTATTGTTATTATTGTTATTACTACTACTATTTTACTTTATTTTATTTCAATTATTAAACTTTTTCTATCTCAACCCACAAGTTTTCTCACTTTTACCCTCCCGATTCTCTCCCCCATCCCACTGGAGGGGGGGGGAGTGAGTGAGCGGCTGTGTGGTGTTTAGTTGCTGGCTAGGGTTAAACCACAACAACCACAAACAAACTGGTTTTGTTGCCTTTAATTTAATGGTGTATACCTTCAAAGACATACATAAACCAACACTAAAAGGCAGAGCTGTTAGAGAAAAGTAGTCTTCATACTTAAAAGTATACTAATGCATACTTGCAAGATTCTAATCTGATTAAAAATCTTTCACCATAATAGTGCTTACACAAAGATTCTTAAATATTTAAGAGTATGACAGTATTCCAGAGCATTGTAGAAACAAAACATACAAATGTGCTCTTAATAATACTTTCTGCATTAAGCACAACATTTTCTTTTTGAAAAGCCTGACTATTTGTTCATCTATCTACACAAAAGTACGTGTTATATAGTACTTCATATCCTCTAGACAGTAGCTAAGTATTTGAGGACAGTATAGATAAGCACAGTTTAAAGAGTTTCCATCTGCTTCTCTCATTGTTATAGATAAAGAAAACAGCATCAAAGTGTACAAAGTTGCAAATGCTCTGAAGTCTTGTACTCATTTTTGCACTAGACAGATAATTTAGGAAATGGTTTTCTAAAACCAGTCATTTCATCTGTGCAAAGTTAAAGCTATTTCCTTCTAACTCAGCATCTCATTTGGAGAAGGTGCGTTCACCTCTGTTGCTACTCACAAGTCACTCAAACTCTGGGAATACAGACCTCCTGCTGCATAACCTTGCTGTACATCTACTGTACATACATCCACCTAGATTATTTTCCTTCTCTCTTTGTAATTTTTTTGCCAACTTTACAAACCTGACCACTTTTTGTACTGCAGTTTCCACACCATAAATGAACTACAAAGGACAAAATCAAATCTTGCTTTGCTTATAGGAAGTTTCATTTCAACATCAAATTTTTAATTCTTACCATGGTCTGTAAGTTCAGATATGCAGAGTTGGCCTGATGTCTCATTTCCACTTGGTTCATCATGTCCTCTGGACACATAGTCGCATGTAATGACTGGCTGAGAATGAATTAGGGGTTTTGAAGTCTGCTCATCAGATTCCTTAGTCGAATGAAGCAACATAGAGAAACAAGTACAGTTAGAGCTTTCAGCAGGATCACAATAAAATGGCTGCCCTGATCTACACAACTGCTGGGACTTGTATTAGGCAAACACTAAAAAAAATCCTAACATTTTTGTAAATGATCAGTAGTGACTCAGCCATAAGCAGAGACAGATTTAACATTTTTTTTTCCAGACACAATGGGAAATAGAAACTAGACTGCATGTGAAAGAAAAGGTAGAAGACAAAGCACTAACCAAAACCTCATTACTTCTGTGATGCTTTCACTGACTGTTTCCAAACTGACACTGTTCTCTCTATGATAAGACATAGTGCTAGAATTGAACAGGCCTATCTTCTGTTGCAGATAGCTTAAAAGCAAAGGACAGCTTACACTGGGAGTCATTCCAAGACTTCATTCTTACTAAAAAGCCAGTTAAAATGTTAATATTCTTAACTAATCAAATGAAAAGAACCCACAGCCATGCCAAATTAAAGTGTTTAAAGGATTACAATTCTAAACTTATCTTGAAAATGAATGTATTTTGAACTCTGATATGACATAGACAGTACATTTCAGAGAGCAGGTTTAGATTTAAGGGTGACTTAATGAAAGAAAATTGTGCAATGAATAGAGAGTTTTTTGAACCATATCTGAATAACTGAATGCACTTTCCCTCCTCACAGATGCACAGGTTCAGCTAAGCGGTCCAGACTTTGATGCACTTCCAAATTATTAGTCTTAGAACAGGACTGTGCCTCTAGTGCTAAAGAAAGCGTGTGGAAAACAGACAAGTGGTGTACACTGAATGTGCATAAATGAGGCCTCCAGAACAACAGCCCATACTTACATGTAGGACATTGACATTCAGCTGCTGAAAATTACGAGACCTGAATTCTTGCATTCTTTTGATATTTTCTTGATATTTTTCTTCTGCCAGCTGTCTGTAAATACAGAATACTTGTGTTTAGGATGTGATATCAGGGACTGCACAAAGGGATCTTCTAAAAGTAGATGTGGAAAAACCAAATTCCATAATTAGACTCCCATGGTGCCAAACGTTTATGGCATGTACTGAAGGTGAGGTTACTTTCAGTGAACTCACAAATAGATTTCAGGCCTTATTTCCAAACACTATTATATTTTTCTTTCACAACTTCATAATATAATTGAGAAATAGTAAATTATTAGTCCCAGTCTTTTTTGGTTCTTCCAAAGATCTTAAATACTTCGGACTTTATTCCACCATGTAGTCCAGGGACCTTTCAGCTGAAGACAGGCACGCCACACTTGCATGCTACGAACACTTCACCTGGGGGAGAGTTGGTAACTGCTTTTTTCTCTGTGGGACTACTTAAACCAGGTGCTACATTAAGCAGCTCTTCCAGTTTCCATTACTATATTCCCTTCCCATCCATCTCTAGATTTGTACTGCTGAAAGCAGATCTCCAGTCTGAGAAGGTACTGGTTTTGCACTGTTTCAAATACTTTCAGTGAGAGTGAGCTGGCAATAACCCAGAGCTGAATATAGATCCATAAAGATTCATGACTAAGAACAAGATTTGAAGATTAATATGTTGCCTTTATATTACAAAATAAATCTATTTAACTTTCTTGCGGGGGAAAAAAACATGAAAATCTAAATAGAAAACACTAAAGTGCAAGAAAGTAAAGAAAATGAAAAGCAAACTAGAACTATCCTGCAATTAGTATTATTTCCTAACCTCCATCCATTTTAAAAAAGTGAAAGGGACAGACTTTCTATTTATAAATTTCATATAAGTACAGACATTGGCCTACCATATTATTGAAAACACCATGCAGAATAGGTGTTAAATTTATAAGTGGTTTCAAATCAAGGAGATTTTTTTTGAATGAGGAGAAATTTACATACCATCTCCAGTATCAAATGCAGTGGTAAGCTCAGACAGACATACATGCTAATAAGACATTTTCCAAAAGGAGATGAAGGCCTTTAGTTTTTTGTTTGTAGCCTTTGGATATGGGCATCACAAGTTGGCACAAGTAATGCTAGGACATGATTTTACTGAGCATTTTCACTCAACTGCAATTACTATGGATTTGCAGGTATATGTAGCTGCAGAGATTCTGAGGCCATAAATTCTGGTTTTATGTCACCTTGCAATATTTTTCTGTACTAAGACATCATTGCCCTACTGAATTGCTAACTTGCTTTGGCACGACAGGGTTAAGATGCCGATTCTCATGATCAAAAATAATTATTTCCTCTAATACCTCTATAAATAACTGAGCAAACATTTGTTAATTTACAGTGCACTTTGCAAAATGCTTTTGAAGAAAACATTAAAATGAATGTGGTGCTTTTCCGATTTTCAGTCATACCAAATAAAACATTGAATATTTTTAACTGAGAAAAACTCAAGTATGTCATCAAAACAGTGTATTTTTCTTTTTATTTAAAAAAGGAATCCATGCATGCACACATAGCTTTCCAGCTGTTTCTCATATTCCATTCAGAAACAGTACTTATTGTCCTCCAAATCCCCCCTTTTATTATGTCTCACTCACTTAATAAAAAACCCATAAATTATAAAGCCTTTATAAAATGTCCATTCCCCCTGTTTGATCATTTGATAAGACTATCCTCTGAGCTATTAACTTCTATTGGCAAATCTCTTAGCCCAAAACAATTGACAAAAGCTGGATTGTAACTAAATGTCCAACTCCTCAGACTATGCAATCCTTAAAAAGACAAGTAATTACAAAAAATCTCCTATTGTAACACATGTGAAAATCTCTCACATACTTATTTGACCAGAAACACAATGCTCTAAGTACTGGTTTTGGGCTAATGTTCTGACTTTTTTTTTCCTACATAAATAATTACTGTCACTTAACTCATCCAAAATCCCCATTCACTTTGAGTAGCTGAAGACCCTTTCTATGTTTTCACCTTGACAGTTCTAACTCTCTCGTTAGACTGTTGAATGGGGAAAATTGCATGGTTAGGGCACAATGCTAGTGTTATGCTCAACCTACTTCAACTTCTTTGCTTTCTCATCTGCAGCATTTAACTTCCTCAGCCTCATTCGTTCCCGCGGTGTCATTTTCTGTACTTCAGACAGTTCCTGCAGAGTTTGTAAATGAACTTTCCTCTGCCTGAAATTGAATGCATGCAAGACCATTGTCATATAAAAATGTAAATATCAGTTTTTTGATTTGATATTGAAACATAGTGACATTTCAAATGGAATAATTAGGAAGTCATAGGTACTGTAACAGATTAAACAGACTTCAGTCTGGAAAGCAAATGCCTCTTTTAAATTGAAATATTTAAACTTAGACTTAGATTCATGAAGAACGTGAATCATTTCAGGCATTTCACGTGAGAATGGAAAAAGATAAACTCAGCTCCTTAAAAGAATAAATGTTGAAGCGCAGTGAAATATTTATCCTGTCAGGCTGCATTATTGAGCATATTCCAAGTACAAAGGCAGTCTTTAAATGAGAAAAAAAGCAATATCACCCATATATTTTACGTTGATTGTTACAAGCTGTCTAGAATAAAAGAGAATATTAATATGTTTTTAATGACAGATATAATTATCATGTTGCCCTCTTGAATTTCTGGTTCTAATCAATAATAACAACTCACCAGTAAAATGGTCTCCATAGACCATGCCTGAAAGCTGAGCGTAAATTATTGACATATGTATCTCAGCTGTATTTATCAACAGGAGAGCAATATTAGTCCTATATTAGAAAAAGGATATTAATCTCAGATTTTTATCTCACATCCCACAGTAATTACAAAAATTAAACCATTAGTTTGCAATGCCTTGGCAGTCATATTTCACTTACACTGAATTTTTCTATTGTTTATATTTATGATATCAAGTATTCACTTCAAATTATTATTTTTTCCCTTATGAGATAAATTCCCTTCTGATCATATAAAAGCCCAGTTTTTTAACCATACAAATTGCAATACTCCTTCTGGACTATCATTTTAAAACCAGAATTTCAATAAATGAGAAGAGAAGTTTTCATTATGCTTTTCAAATGTTGACTATAGAGGGAAATAGTGTAAAGATATGAATATTAGTGTGAAATATGAAAGACTAAGGACAAAGATAAGAAGAATTCAATTATTCATAAGAATGGAACTAACTCTTCAAGTATGCATAATGTAGACATATTTCTTGTCCCCTTTAAAAAACTCTAATTTAAATTATAAGAACCTCTTGGGAAAAAAAAGGCATTTTTCATCCAAGTCAAAACTGAACTTGTATAGCTTTATGCTTACTTAAATATTTAAAATTTATGACTGGCATGGGACTAGAATAAAGTATGCCATTAGAGGCCTTTACTAGAAGAAATTAGACTCAACTATACATGGCAAAAATAATTCCTGGGGAGAACAAAAAAAATCATAAATATAAAGTAGCAATGACTGGGGAGGACACCATAACAAGCAGCTCCTTGTACACTGATTCAGACTAGAGTATTGCTACATTACAGCAGATGTGAGAAATTCACTATGTTTAAATTATTTCTCCTCCACTTTTCTGCTCTCTACCATTTTTCAGGTACTTTTATTTCATTTTACTTACCTCTTTAGATCTGGGATTGCAGAAATTATTTGGTATTTCGCTTACCAGTAGCAATAGAGACAGCTAACATTCTCATAAATACAATGAAAGTCATAATAAGGTTATGACTTTATGCATATTCCAAACACTTAAAAAAGAACCAGATTGCAGGACATTTGAAGATAATTTATAGTGAAGCTTCTCCTAGGATTTTTTTCTTAAATTGATGCCCTGAATTTGAAAATCTCAAGGTAAACTTCCATGCTCAATCAAAAATAGTTGCTATCCATTGCTCCACCATTTTTAGGAGCTCTAAAATTCTGAAGCACCTGACTTTCTATTTTGTTTTAACAAAAATATAAGAACATGATGTTTATAGTTAGAACTTGCTCTTAGAGACTACAGACTTGCTTTTGAACAAGGATAGTTATAGACTCTGGGATACGCATTCATGTCCACCCCATATGCAAGCTCTGTCAATATATGATGTCCATTTGGAGGGTGATGAGACTCAATATATCCAAACTGACAATTGACCAGGTATGGAACATAGTATATGTTACAAATAATAGAAAGTGGTTTTATTAGTCTGTTCTAGAAGCATGGGGATATTTGAAGCCTGGGTATATATTTTGTAGGTAAAAATACTGCTTCCTCAAAGCATCTACAATCTTTTGGTGCATACAGATAATTTGAAATCTTGTACCCACAAAATAAACACATGGATTAAAAGTTTCTTGAAGATTCTCATACTTTATGTTTCAATAAGGATTAAATACTCAATATAATTCAGATAGAGTTGGCATAATATTTGGGTAAGATTTCAGTGCCCCCAAACTATTTAAGGTATGTCTCTAAGGAACATCTCTGCAGTTAACTATATTTAATTTGAAGAGGCAGGAATCCATTCAGAGTTAATTGAATCAACTTGAACACAGCAGCCATAGACAAAAGATACATCTAATATTTCCTGGCTATTGCATATCTACCTGTCTGACTCTTGTATTTCCAGCGTACTAGCAAAGGGTTATTTCTAGCAGAAGCAATCATGCACAATAGTAAGGCCAAAAACTTGACAGCAGTCTCAGCCAGCTCCATTTGCTGTTATTTATTAGACAGTTGTTACTAGCCAATACAGGTATCATTTATTGTTGCATTTTACAACTATGCTTGCAAAGTTCAACCACCTATTTATACTAAAGGTGCCTATTTATATCAAAACAGAGACCTTTGGTCTGATAAAAAAACAGAGACTCATCTGTCAATGAGAGAGAGCAAGAACAGAAATGACAGGGTGGAAACCCAAACCACAATTTCTAGAGATGAGAGCTTTACAGATACACTCCCAGTAGTTAAACTGGGTAAAAAACATGTACAGAAGATTTTGCTGTGTTGAATTCCACTGTCTTTGCTTTCTTGCTACCGCTGATACTAAACAACACTTTCTTTGGAAAAGCTGAAGCTGGTCACCTCTCCCAAAGGGATGCTTGCAAGCAGCAGAATTGGCAGCATCTCCAAAGTGACCACAGCTGCAAAACTGTGGGTCCCCTCCGAGAGCAGAGGTCACAAAAAACGAAGGGGAAAGGCCTATTGCCTCAAAGGCACTGCTAATTCTGCATTGGAGCATGGGCTTCTTTATTGCTGTTACCTAATGATTCAAAAGAAATTTCAGATAGCTGTTAAGTTCTTGACAGTTATTTAGAGGAAACAAGAAACAGGGATGTCCATTGCACCCGCACAGGATCCCAAACTTCTGATTTTAAGTGTTTAAGCTAACAGAGCAAAACCACATACAGAAAACTCGGGGAGAGGAAGCAAAGGGGAGGGCCAGCTGCCATCGAAACTGCAGAGCTAATTTACAAAGGCAAAATGAAATTGCCCATGCTGACATTTGCTTTAATCATTGCAGCATTGTAATTTAATGCAATTAATTAATTTAATATATATTCAGTGCCTAAAAGAGAGATCATCTGCAAAGGCACTACTGATGTAAAAGCCAAGAAACATCGCCTGCCTTAATTTCTCGCTAGAGTTACAAGACAAATATAACAGTATCGTACAGACATATTAGCTGAATATTAGTTTAAGTGTATACACTTTTAGTCTGGTGTCATTTAAGAAACATAGCTTTCACATTCAATAATCAGTAGGTACACAAACAGCAGCACTATAAATGATCATGACATAACTAAAATGATGATTTAAACCTTCAAAATGTAAAGACAAAGGTCATAATTTACATACCAATTGGTACTAAATTAACATATGCATATACTACACATGCATGCACAATTTACACAGTTAATATAATAAAAATATTTGATCTGCAAATCCTTTTTTTCCCCCCAAATTTTAATTATACAACCACTAATATGGTTGCTTTTCTGTGTTTCTGGGGAATGGGTCCCTCTAAATATAAAGCACTATGAGATTAACACAAGTGTTTACAACATATTATTTTGCAACACTGTAATTTCATATACTGCTGCCCAAAAAACACTTAAAAATACTTACACAGCATCAAAAATTGGAGCAGCAGCTTTCTGCCAGTTAAGTGCCTTATCTTTCACAGTCATGTTTGTGAACTTGTATTGTATATTCTGCAAGGAAATAAAATAGAAGTGGTATCAATACTTGAGGCTAAAGTGATCCAGGCTCTTCAGCTATGACTCAGTACAGTCCAAATGTAAAAACTGACTGAGCATTTCCTTCCCCACCTTCTTAGAAAGCCAAATAATATATACACTGAAGCTGGGACCAAAAGAGCAAGACGTACTGTTTTTAATTAAAACTATGACTAACCAGAACAGTTTAGAGATTATATATATCCAGGCCTGAATGATCTGCACTTGTTACACATAAATGCCGTTCCTCCTTATTGCTCATAACATTTAAAAGGGGACACATTCAGCATGTAAAGTGACAAGGGCTTCATTTCTCACTGCCTCGCTACCTCAGTCATATTTGTAATTTAGCTCTGAAAGTCCCCTGGATTAATGTTCCCATGAACTGCTATCTAATTATTTTTTCTCAACACATTTTCTCTGCTTCCTTTCTGCTTTTGCAAAATACATACTCAAATGGTAAGTGTACAGCTATCGCTTTTTCTTATATACCTTTAGTTGTTCATCAATATAAGGGATTTTTAGGATCTCTGCTGCTGCTGGTCTCAATGAAGGATTCTTATTTAACATGCTGAAACATTAAAAACAAAAATTCATAATTAAGCAATTTTCCAAACTAACTTTAAAACCTGCTAAACAAGAAAATAACATACCTGCACAGCACAGTGTTCAGTTTGCTTGGATATCTATCAGGAAGAGAAGGTGTATCACCTTCTACAATTTTTAACACAACAGACAAAAAATTGTGTCCAGTAAATGCATGGTTCAGACAGCACATTTCATATAAAATGCATCCCAGAGACCTTGAGGAATAAAATAATAGGAACAGTATAAACAATATTTTTGAAATTAGCATGCATAGTGACATTATAGTAAGTAAAATCACAATTGTATGCCCTTTTCTCCTGGGAATAAGATATTTCATTAGCATGCTATCCTTTTCATCTGAAATATTTTTATTCAGATCACAGATTATTAACTTTATAAACAGGAGAAATCATCATTCTATTTCCATAAGTGTGGGCACAAACTTAAATTTTTTATATAAATACACATATTCATATATATATGTGTGTGTGTGTGTGTAAAAATAAAGTAAAACCCTATTATATGAACTACCTAAAGTGGTTACTCATTAAATTAAGAATGAAGGTTTTTAATTAGTGATTGACTGGCAAAATAGTTTAGTAGTGTTTGGACATAGGTTGTTTAAATTGGTTTTGCAAATTAATTTCTGACAACAAACTGAGGCTACAATTCAAGTTCAAATTAAATAATGCCAGTTTCAAATAACGGAAGTGTCTTCTGGTGTAATTTCACTCATTTGGCTACATACTCGAAATAGATTATGGAATCAGTTTGTACTCAAAGAAATATCAAATTTTAGATGAGAGCATCATATTGCGACATCTAAAACTAAATTTCCGCTAAATTTTATTCAGAGAAGAAAAGAAGAAATCTGAACATGTAGGTCTGGAGACCTAGCTAAGAACCAGTCTCAGTTTTAAATCATTAAAAACCAGGAGGAATGATTCCAAACAATTTTAAATGGGCCTCTGGTTTACTATCACCTTATTTACCACACTCTTATACACCAGTCCGAATGGAGATCATAAAAGATCATCAATTTGAACATTTTAACATAAACACTCTCATAATAATTTATATAATGACTATTCATAACAGTTTGCACTTCAGCTGGGTTCAACTGTCTGTCTGACAAATGTTTCTTAAAAAATAGGGGAGTTGAGCTTTCCAGGCTTTGAAGGATGCTCAGCGTTACCTCGAGTTTGCAGTCAGGAGAACGGAGGCACTGATGAGTGACTTGATCAAGGTCGTAGAAAACGCTGGTGAGAGCCAGCTATGGGACCAGACTCATCTAAGTAACCAACTTAAATATCAGAGCAACTTTACTCTTAATGTAGTAGTTGATTGTGGTATTTATAATTTACAGAAGCAGTATGAAAATAGAGCACAGTGATAATAAGTAGAAGTACGTATAGGTGAATGGCTTTGATGAAAAGGATATAGACATTATCTTTGAAAGCAAATAACAAATAAAGTTTCAATTATTCATTTTGGTTAAAGATGACGAATCGATTCAGTCTGTCTGGCAATAAAAGAACAAGAGCAAATAATTTAAAAGCTGAAATCCAGGCTCTACATACAATGCCAATAAGGAAGAGGAGGGAGAATAGGGGGGTACTTTTCAAAGCAGTATGTGAAAACAATTAGCAGAACGTTTTTGCTAACAACTGCATAAAGACCAACTGCTGAGGTACATAAATAATTGCCTTTTTTTTTAAAGATTTAACTGTCAACCAGCTTTCAAACTTTCAAAATCAGTAAACAGCAACACACAGATGATGATCTCTATTTATGATGTATGTTCAAACTCTGAAACAAGATAATTACTACATGAGAAAATACTTAAAAACAAAAAGAACAACAAAAAAACCTGCACACATGGCATCTGAAAGCATCAAACAAAAATGGAAACCAGCCAAAAGGAAGAAAAAAGGAAGGAAAATCCCAACCTGACAGACTGTACTATTACTGCTTTTTGCAGAATCAATCTGTTTTGGAGGCTGCTTGATTCTGGCAGCTAGAAATTGCTTAATGAGCCATTAGGAGCACAGGATTTGCCACATCAGGGAAGCCCATTTATTCATCTAGTTTAGTACTCTGACTACACCTGAGGCTTTGGAGGAAGATGAAAAGAACACCCAGGGCATTCTGCTACAGCCGGGGCTGCGAACAGGCTACCCAGGGAAAACCCCATCTGTCCCACAAAAGACAAAAATGTAGGAAAAAAAATAAAGAAAAATGAGGGAAAAAGAATAAAGTTTTTACTGCAGGATACAATTCTTTGAAATGAAATAAATACCTCCTAAATTGAGAAATGCTGCCCTAGGTCCCAGAGCAAGGCTATTTCTTCTTGGGACAGCTGCTGAGCTGCAATTGCCTGAAGGAGTTACCACCAAGCTTTTGCCTCAAGACTGCATTTCTCAGTTGGGTTTCTACAGTCCTGGTCTAAGCATCTTGTAAGGAGCATATTCAGCAAGAGAAAATTGCTTCCTGATTCCCATAAGTAATCTGCACATGATCATATAATTTAATTACTTTTATAATCTTAGCTTGTATAACTGCCAGTGTTTTAAAATTCTAAAATGGTCATTAAGCTATCCAGCCAGAGCATTTGGTTTGACGGCTCCCTGTAAATAGGTTTTGTGACGGTTTGTGAATAGGTTTGACAAAGGTCCTAAACAGCACTTCATTTCAGCAAAACTGATGTATGACCATTTCACATCGAAGCCGCTTATGCTCAATTACATCATAAAATGGAGCATCTGGACAGGCTTCCGTGTATTCTCTACCATATCGACTGACAGACCTCTAACTTCCCCTTCTCGGGAGAAACCGCCCTGAGGTTTTTGGTGATGCTTGTTTACATAAGCATTGCTGACCTTTTAGCATCTTCTGATCTTTTGTATGTTATAGTCCTTCAAAGGCTGTAGGATCCAAGTTAGCTTTTAAATTAAGCTTCAAAAGCCAAATAATATAAATGCATATCCCTTCGTGGCTTATATCTCTCAGTCTGATCTTACCAGAAGGTCTTAAGAATTTGCTGACTCCAGAGTCTGTAAGGAATATGTACATGCACGCATGTACCATCGCAACTCTCTCAGCCACTGCTTTTCAGGTCTTCACCATTTTTACTGCTATTTTTGGTAACTATACTATATAAAATTTGGCAGTAAAAAAAAAAATCCATTTTTGGATTGTTAATATTAAAGAAAAAGACAAATTGGGGGAAAAGCAGAGACAAGCAAGCACAATTAAAATGAAAGCCCCAAGATCTGTGGTGTAGGAAGCCCAATTTACCTAAACCATACAAACAAATCATCTGTCACAATCTGACAGTACTTGATGGAAGACAGAGAGTACAATGGATTTAAATATGACTGTGACATTGCTTTGTCTGTGGAAGGCAAGGGAAATTATTTATACCTCTCGTAAAGAATTTGCTAAGTCTCTAAGTGAAAAAAAGCATTTGTTTTTCAACGAAATTATTTCTGTTATCATTTCTGCCTCTGAGATAATTTATACCATATACTATGCACAAATCTTTTGAAAAGTTCCTGGATGAAGTTTGCCTTATATGCTTATAGCTTTGAAAAGAAGAGAGAAATGTTATTGCTGATAACTGTTTGCATACACTTTATCTCATCCAGTCAGAAACAAAACATGATATAGTTACAATAGCCACTGCATGGACAGGCACTCAATATTTACACTTGAGGACCTATATTGACTCTTGGCAGACCCCCAGCCAGTACAGATTTCAGAGTCTCATCTGAGAAACCCCAAGCTCTCACAGTTAGAAAGCCTGCAAAAAACTGCAGGTGCAATGCAGGCTAACTACCAGCGGCGGGAAGATCTTGGTAATGTTATTCAGGAGCTGAACAGGGAGACAGTTCCCAATGGAATGGGCAAGAGTGATGCTCAGTTCCCAGTACGAAAAAATCAGGACCTAAACTCGTTGGGAGCCCCTGTGCCAAGGGAATCCCAGTTTTCTGGAACAAAAGAGATCTCTGGGGAAGATACAACAGCACCCTTTAGTTTTAGGACCATGTGCAGGAGTTACCATTGACCTATTTGGTAAGTCTGGGCTTTCTAGGTTGCGTGAAGATAATGGAAAGTACAAAGGTATCCCTGTCGTTCAGAAAACCTCAGGTAAAAAGTTAGTGTTCACCTAATGCATTAGTGAGTAGCCACAACTGCCCTGAATGCACTAAGTACCTCCTTTTAATTTACTTTTCCCTAGAAAGAAATGTTTTCATTTGTTCAAATAGTTCTGGGAGTTAGAGGATGCTGATTCTTCTCAGCCTAATGTCACGAAGCCCAAGTTTGTTTGGGCTGGAGTGATGATTTTTAGTCACTGCATGGACTGAAATAAAAGCTGATTAAAATTGTTATTTATTGGTAGACTTTCATGTAATCCCCCTGGATCTCTGATTGCTTTCTTAATAACATTGCTGATGGGACTCCATCTGCATTTGTTGGTCCTGGGAGACCTGTTCTGCCATGATTCTTCAACAGTCTTAGTTGGATGACATTGACATAATCTGGGTAGATTCTGACCCACTATTTCCTACCAACAATATTTTAAAAAAACCCTCCCAAATAACAAAATAAAAACCACGTATGCCTTGTAAAACAAAAGAACTAGTAAGCTAAATCAGCCTAAGGCCAAAGGATCTAATATGTACACCTAGCACATATGGTTTAACACCGGGGATGAGTCCTACTTGTTGTGTACAAGTACAGAGATGGTCAGCCATTTTCCAGTGAAAAAGTGTTTTATTGGAACACATACTTAGGTTCACAGGAAGTTCAGAGGCTTTGTCAGCCACAGAGGTTTGATGAAACTTTTGCCCAGAAGGGTTTGAAAATAACCCAGCTGCTCCTCTTGGACATCTGACCAAGGTCTCTGCTCTGTCTGATTCAGACCAGAAATGCTAACTTTGGTCCCTCACACCACCAGGGACCATCTTAGCCACCTGGCTACTGCCTATTTCACATGGCTCCCTCTGCGTTGTTTTCTATAAATTATAGAACACGCATGTCCCAGAGAAGCAGATTGCAACCAGGTCCCACCATGTGACTTCACCTTTCCTGACCCTAAGAAATGCCTTAAAATGACACATACAGTCTTCAGCTTGCTTGACATTGAATGAAGTACCATAGCGCTGGTGGCATGGGAATGCCAGCCGACCCCCAACACCGGTGCTGGTCCCACCATGCGGTGCGTAAGGCCAGGAAGGGTCACCAGGACCCCAGCACCGCAGCGCCGCTGAGTCACGCTGTGCTCATGTAAAAGTGAGTCCCAACTGCCAAATGTATGCACACACACGGCTTGCTCATCCTCCACCCGTCCTGGCCCCTTGCACTAGTCACTGTCTCAGCTCGGCTGCCGGCGCTGCACTGACTTCTCCGTCTGCCGGCTTGTTAGAGGGAAGCACTGACGGGCAGAGGGGTTGGTGAACTCCTGAAGTGAGACCAGCTCCCCAGGAAACCTCCTTGCCTGGAAAGGAGGAAACCCCAGACTCTGTCATCTGCACTTACTGCCTGGCCAGTCCAGGCTCAGGGATGGTAAGGAAAACATGGATCGCAATTTTAATTTGCCTCCTGTGAACTAAGATTTGGTATAAAGCATGGAATAGCAAAGAACTCCAGCCCTGAAATTTTAACTGAGGACAAACATAAATGCTGCAGCTTCTCTTGAGCCTAATTGCAGATCTTCTTCTGTATGTAAAAACTGTAAAACATGAAGCTTTTTACATCTATTGACCTTGGGTTATAAAGGACAATACTTCTTGCACCAGCCGCTGTACTGTGAATATTCAAGCCAGTTTTGAAGAGCCAGTTGCAGAACATTTCAGTGAACCTGAAAAGCACAATGTCTCTTTAGAGCACAGCATTAACGCAGCGTAAATTAAGGTCTTTCCAATGAACAATGATTAAGCGGACTGAACACTGAGAGGACCATGATGACTTAGCAAGATAGCAATAACTGCCTTTTGTAGAAAATATTCTGCATTTTCTTACATTTAATGTGGGAACACTTGTAACTCTGGATTTTTGTGTGCAACATCTTGAGTCCTGCCAGAAATCAGAAGAACTAGTCTGAAGAGAAAACGTCACTTCAGGCACTCATAAAAGACTTGGGCAACTTCTTCATGAGCAACTGAACTTCCTGCAAAGTGGCACAAGGATTTCACCTCACCTGGAGCCCCTAGGGTGGGTTCCCCCAAGTGCTCAGGGATCTCTCGTGTTTTAGCCCCTGTTAAATGGGGCAAATGCAAAAAATAAAAATCAAACAGAATCATTATTAAAATATTAAATGAAGAGATGAAATGACCAATGTATCAATCAAATGTACGAGTCATGGTAATTGAAAGTCCTGATCAAAAGAGTGTTTCTTGGCTCAGAAAGAGAAGTTCTGTGTGGGCTGGGGGTCTAGTGAGTCAGGGCACACCTCCTCCGTAGTGCTCCTACAGTGAGGGCCAAGAAGCTCCTACTGAAGGCAGTTCCACCCTCGGATGAGTGCTCTGGGTACTGCTTTGGAAAGATTACAAAATGCATAAAGTACAGCAGAAAGCTAATAGCTAGTGACTTGTTGCAGGGCGGGTGGGGACACCTGCTGTTTTTTAAATTTTGAAAGGGTGATCAACACATCATCTATAAATATACTGGACAAAATTCTGCTTTAATTTAATCTGTACAACTTCAATGACTTATATGGATTGACACTTGTAACAGCAAATAGAACTTATATATATATTTTACATTCCATTTCAACTGCAATAAAAGAAATTATTCTTTACAGTAATAGAGCACAAAAGGCAGGTTTTCCTGTCTGTTTGTTTTGACATCTTTTGAAATCTCCTCTCAATATATTTTTATTGACTACATGTGTTAACTGATATTTGTTTTGATACAGATGAACAAGAGAGAATCTGACATCAAATCCGTCTCAGTTCAGCTACACAGACCATGAGATGAGATTCCTGACACAACCGTTGACTGGATTGAACATGCTAACTGTGAAAAATGGTTGCTATGAGTTGAAAGTACAGATGACTGTTCTCACCTTTTAGAATTATATCTTGCAGTCACAAATATATTTTGAAAAGGCAGAATTGAGCAGAAGCTAGAGTAAATTATCAAGTAAAAAAACTACATTGCAGTGGTCAAATGTTTTACGAAGGAAATTTGCTGATTTGAAATATTCATAAAAAAGGAACCTTCAGATTAGCGTACCTACAGAAACAAACACCTCTTAACAGAAGAAACAAAGCACATTTTATAAAAAAATACTATGACAGAATTTAAAAAACACAGTAGTTTTAACTATCATCTTAAAACACAACGAGATGTTTTAGAACACACATAAAACCAAGGCAGATATTTTCCCTATTCCAAAAATCATTCTTCATCTTAGCTTGCAGGAGTACCTGCACATCTAAAGATTTCCTAAAGTCTTTCAACAGATCTCAGGTTCTCAACTTGATTCTTTAATCATCGCCTGTTGTGGTTTAACCCAGCAGGCAGCCAAACACCACACAGTCGCTCGCTCACTCCCCCCTCCCACAGTGGACTGGGGAGAGAATCAGGGGAAAAAAAAAAAAAAGTAAAATTTGTGGATTGAGATAAAGATAGTTTAATAGAACAGAAAAGGAAGGGATAATAATAATAATAATAATATTAATAATAATAATAATGGTAGAATATACAAAATCAGTGATGAACAATGCAATTGCACCTGCTGACCAATACCCAAGGAGCAATCGCTACCTCCTGGATCACGCCTCCTTTTTATATACTGAGCATGACATCCTATGATATGGTATATAGCCAGTTGGGTCAGCTGTCCTGGCTATGCTCCCTCCCTCCTTGTGCACCTGGAAGAGCATGGGAAGCTGAAAAGTCCTTGAATATAGACTACTTAGCAACAACTAAAAACATCAGTGTGTTATCAACATTCTTCTCATACTAAATCCAAAACACAGCACTAGGAAGAAATTTAACTCTATCCCAGCTGAAACCAGGACATCACCTCAGAAGTCTTGATCTCAAGAATTTGTGCCACGTGTAGAACTCACAGTTTTTTTCCTACCTTTGAGCCTTTTATAAAACAGAGTGCTTTCTTGCTTCTGTCCTAAGACTCCTGAGTTATTCTTATTTTCAGCTCCCCTTCCAAGCACCTTCTTCCTTTTTGCATTTGCCAATGTTTTTCAATTCAGTTCCTAAGGTCCTTCTGCTTCCCTCTCAGCCAGGAATCACTCTCTCCTCGTCCACTTGGAAGTTTCACAGAAAGTTGTTTCTTTCCATTTATCTTTCTCAATATGAGAAAGAAAAAGATTTCCCCCTTCCTAGCAAAACTTGAACATTGTCTACAATCATACTGTGTCATGGCAGAGACTGGGCCTGAATCTTACTCTACTTTGAAGTCCCAGATAACCCAGAATAATAGTAAACTACACGCTTCTTAACACAAAGAGCAAACCTTCCAATTGCAATATATGACACAAATGTTCTGGAATAATTTTAGTGGAGAAGTGTGAGCACACTACTGAGGGAGACATTTTTAAAAAAAAAGTAGTTCCTAAATGAAGTCAAATGCTAACCTAGAAAATAAATGCCTAGTCCAACTGAAATAGCATGCTGACTACTCACCAAATGTCAGATTTTGTGTTATATCCCTGGTGCTTCAGTGCCTCTGGACTCATGTAATATGGTGTCCCAGTAAATGTAGTTGCCAGATCACATGAACCGATCAAAAAACGAGAAACTCCAAAGTCCCCTAAAAGTAACAGCAGAAACAATAATCTATTCATATAAATTCCATAAATCTGTATCTATTCATACAAATTCTTTGGGTTTATTGTTAGACACAATACAATGACTGTACATCCCAAAAACCTGCCAGAATTTTAAAAGATGGAAAAAACAATTTTCTGTAATTTTTCAAAATAAAACCACTAGAAAATAATAGAACTATAGAACAATATAGGTTTGAAGAGGCCTCACAAGGTCATCTGATTCAAGCCCCTGGCTCAAAACAAGGCCAACTGCAAAGTTACACCAGGCTGCTCAGGTCCAGGTCCAGTCAAGCTTGGAGCACGCTCAAGACTGGAGATTTCGTTGCTTCTCCAGGCCCCTATTCCTGTGTCCTGTGTCCTGTCAAATAAGTATTTGACCACAAATCAAAATGCTATATCAGACATGACTTTAGTTAATTCTCCTTATTGACAAAATGTATGCTGGACTGTTCTATCATACAAAAATACATCTTTAAAAAGTACGGAAATCTCACCAATTTTAAGAAGATTATTTTTCAAAAATATATTCTTGGCTTTCAAATCTCTGTGAAGTATTCGCCTGGAATATAAAAGGAAATTCAACCTCATCCAACTTGAAGCATTCAGTCACATGTCAAGTATTTATCTTCATTCCTTGTTAGGAAGGCCAGCCCACCACTGCTACAGTCTAACCCTGTAAGTGGCAATGCACAGATGATGGCATTGAGGAGCTTCATGTAAACACAGAGGTGCATTCACAGACACCCACATGCAGGATGAGAGCCTAAGCAGCCAGGATAACAAAAATGCACTGAGGGATCCCAGCTTGAGAATACAGATACAGGCTTAACATGAGCTGCAGAGGAAGGGAGAAAGGCAAGTCTTCCGATCTGGCTCTTCTTAAAAGCATTACATCTTATTTTCTGCCAGAAGAATGAGATGTCTCACAGTAGAATAAGGGATGAGAAAAACAGCAATAAGAGATTCTCAAAGCTCAGGGAACTCTTCTTCAGAGCAGACATGTTACTTGAAAGACAAATATGTATATAGATTAGGCTAATAGTTCAGATCTTTACAGTAATGGTGTGGAAGATAAAAGAACTTTACAAAGACAGAGATCAAAAGGAAAAGAAAAAGAACAACTAGCTTTTACAGGCTTATTTTTCCATCAAAGACTGAAGCAACATCATAAGCTACACACCATGTGGGGAAAAACAGCATCTTCTCAATTTCTTGAAATCTTAATGTGTGACAGTAATTCTCCATCCCCTTAGGAAAATAAAATATCTCTACAGTACACAAAACATGTTGTCAATTAATTCTTGTTAATAATTCTTCCAACAGAGTTCCCTGCAACCTCAACTAAACTAGAACTCATCCACTTTTAAATTCCTTGATAACACACAGTATTAGTTATCAGCTCTGCTCAGGAGGAGGTTAGAATAGCATTTGGTACACGCTGGCTACAGAAAATGTATTTGCCAATACAAATACAGTAGTTGTTCAGCTGTTTAGAACAGATGAAGAAAGGAACAGAGATTCTAAGATTCTTGAGATGTGGGCAGGAAAAACAAGTATAGTAATAGATTTTAATTGTTCTTGAGCAGTGCTCAAGTACTATCTCAAATTTTATTGAATTATTAAAGTCTTATGCATTGAGATACTGAAATTATTTCCAAAATAGTTTCCATATTAAGACTAGAAAATACATATTCTACAGCACAATTTAAATAAGCAATTTAGTCCATAGCTCATTTGAAAATAATTTTTTCAAGAAAAGGAAAAAAAAATTAAATTCAATATACTCAGTTCACAAATGGGAAAAAATGTGAATAATAACTACTAGAAGATGGTTTAGTATGCACACAGAATGAGCATGAAAAGGAAACATTTCTATTTTTATAGGACATAAAGAAAAGACCTCTTTATGCTTCTTATGGCAATCTTTCCAATTTTTGTCCTGAACGTAATGCTTGTGGAGAAAGGTTTGCACATTGGCAAAATGAAAGTTTTATTCAGTATGCCTCTCCCGACGTTTATAAATAATTTGTTCTCTATTTGGCAATTTTATTGAGCAATACATATACACTCATCATACATTACATCAATAAGGAAATTAAGCTCAGGTGATATTCATTATTATTTCATAAGCCTATATATACACATAGTTTTATATAAAACCTTGCTCTATTAATTTAGATTCATAGTCTTTCCTTACCATTCATCACATGGAGTCTTTTCAAGAACTTGACTTAGTGAGTTAGATTTGTCTTGCATATTGTTGTTGAATGTTGGTGGGTTTTAACCTTTTTTTCTTTTTATTACTTTGTAGAAATATAACCATGGACTCTTTGAACCTAAAAGTTTCCTGGATATCTGTGATTGGAATAGCAGGTATCTTGATGTATAAAAACGATCAGAAAGCTTTCAGTAGCATATTATTTGAAAACGTGATAAAGAGAAGATGTTTGGGTCACATTAGTTTGAATTAGAATGTAATGCTAATATAAACTTGCAACATATAGATGAAAATGTTATGCAAATTATTTGCATTACCAATAAATATAAGATGCTTTATATATTAATATGACTAAGAAATACTTGGGGTGATTCTTTGGAACTTCCCATGATGAAGTCTCTCAATGCAAGCCACCTTATTCTGCCAGGATATGTCAGAAGATAAACAAGCTACAAGCTGAAACCTTAACCGAAACAACTACTTTAATTCTAGTAAGAAATAAATATTGAGCCTGCACTGTAAATCTAGTTTAAGAAAGAGTGTGATGTTTTCTTGTAGCAAGAGACAGACCTATCGAAGTAACATGAATTAACTGGAGTCCAGCAAAACTTAACCTAACTTGACAGTCAGCAAAGTGGTTATTGATATTTTGGGTAGAAACGACCACTTAAGGACAGTTTCAAATTTGGGCAATAAATATACCCATAACTATGTTCTATAGAGTACCCGCTTGCTGTCTCATAGTCATAAAAAAGCAGCACGAAGGACTGAGCAGTTGGCAGCCTCCTTGAATAAAGCTTCCTCTGCAAAGTGAAGCTGAAGTAGTTTACTGCTGTGAAATATTCAGCAATTAATTTATCTTTCCTCTATCTGAAGAACTAATTAGAGAAGTAAGAAGTTCTGGGTAAATCTGAATCCTGTACTAGGGAAAACAACATGAAATCCAGATAAAGTACTTGGCCAAAGCCTGCTATCCTGTAGATTGAAAGCAACAGATTTGTTTGCATAAGTGGTAACCTTAGAAAAATCTCTGTGTTGGCATATTGTTCATAAAGATTAGTGAAGTCATGGATAACGTAATGGTCAGCTTTATTGAAATCGAGGTTAAATGAATCAATGGCCTCATTGCCTGATTGCTGTGGGATCAGTTTTGTGCGCTGATGTGTGATGGGCTACAAGTATGCCAGAGAGAGTAGATGATGGTTTCATGCTAACTGTCTCCATCTAGATAAGACCACTGAACTCCTTTACTTCTTTCTCTGGTTATATCAATGACAGATGAGGATGGAATCTATTAAATTCTAGATAATTTAGTTTTTAAGTTTAAAATTTAAAAATCCTTCAACTTATGCAAAATAACCAGTAGATAGCATAACAACCACAAGATATTCTTGTCCCTTTTGGGATTTATGAAGCATAAGTAAAAGACAGGAATGTCTAATCTGTATAATCTTTATTAACACTGGAAAAGAAAACCAATCTGAGGCAACGAAAAAGTTTAAAATAAGTTTCCAGCATAAAAGTTTTCAAAATGTGCAGGAATTCAACGAAAGTGGCAAGAAGGACAACCAAGTGAATAGTCTATGTCTAAAACCAGAAATAATAATTTTTGCTGCTCTGGAATAAAAACTCCCATCCACAGCAGCTGGATTTTCTATGGAATGGCACAAGGAAGTCCAACCCACAGGTAGTGAACACTTCAAGCTTCTAATTCTAAGGAAAAGAATATTCTTTGCACTAGAACATAGTTCAAACATATATTACAGCTTTTTTCCATATCAGTAGAGAAGAAATAATGTATGACTCCTCTACACATAAACAGAGGGCTGTTATTATGTTTCAGTAATTCGAATTAATTTCTGTAAGTAGTTTTAAATTCTTTTAAGCCTAACTTTTTCCATTTAAGCTATTATTTGGCTCTAAACTAATAAGATAAAGATTAAATTTTCTAATGTGCATACAGTCAGATAACACAAAATACAATGCAGGAAATTCAAATAATGCACAATATGCATACTGTCAAGTCATTTGTATGTGTCTGGAGTGGTGCTATTAAATAGCTATGATTCAAAGAGAGAAAATGAAATGCCGTTTGGAAAATCAAATTGCTGCTTTCACTGGAGAATTAAACTACTTTTCAGGAAACCCAGTAATTTAATATACATATTTACCAAAGAAAGTTTATTTATAAGATTTTTTTTTAAAGGAATTTATTTGAGAACAAGTAGAAGATGAGAAAAATAGAGAGAAGAGTAGACAAAAGGGATGCATGGGAAAACAAGAGATAAAAGAGGCATGACGAAATACAGAAAATGAAAGACAAAAAGAGTAACTTACACAATAGAATAGTTCAGTTGGAAGGGACCTACAATGATCATCTAGTCCAGCTGCAAGGTTGTTATTATTCTGCGTTAGCCTGCACAATGCATCCTCTAAACACATACGTTAAAGAAAGGATTTCACCAAAAGTGGGCTCTCCAGATTACCAAAACTTTTAATGATAAATTGTTAAATTGGAGTTCGAGAAGGGAACCACCCCTGCCCCCCGCCCCCCCCCCCGCTAGTTTAGTTAAACAGTCGGGATTTTTATTTCCATTTCCCTCTGTCCTTTCGGCCTGAGGTGAATGCTGAAGAGCACAGCATCCCAAGGAAGCTCTCTCCATTGTGCTCCCATCACTGCAGTCTGTGGGGGCGGCACTTCATGTACAAGCCCCAGATAAATTGGCATTTAGGAACCAAAATGCTCTTGCATCCTGGACAGCAATTCACTCTGCCCTTTTCCCTCTACAGCCTGATACCGTAGGTGCAAAAACTCATTAGGCATCTATCAGTTTAGGTCAAACGTATCCCACATACTTAACTTCAGCTCAACTCAGAAACGGTTGCTCTTGATGACAGGTGACTTATCTCTACCTACTGCTCTGTTGCAACTCAAGTTCAGGCAACCAAATTTGTCCCAAGCCCTGCTGTTAAAGATATTTGAAACAGCTACATCAATTTGGTGTTTTCACCTTCAACCCAGTGCATAATAATCTTGTTTTCTGATTACTCACGCAGGATAGAAGACTATGGATTCTAGTTTACATTCAGCTTGAAAAAAAATGAATTCTCATGTCCAGATTCTGGGTGTAACCTACTCTTCGAACATAAACATATTCTCCCCCCCCAGCTGTATTAATAATTTAGGCCATTATTTTAGGCAGATTAGCTCATCTCGCCAAAACATACCGATGATTACAAACATCCTTAGCCTCTGCTAAAACAGTCCTTGCAGCAATGACATTCTTATTTCTAAAAGTTCAACAGGAATAATAGTCCAAATACTTCAGCTTGGCAGGATGAAAAATATTGGACTTTTGGGCTACAATGCTCTTTAGAAAGGATTCTCTGTCTTGTTCATTAATGTGACATTTCAGCGCTGCCAATAGGCAAAAACAACAGGGAGGAGGCAGAGGAAAGGAGAAGATGCTGAAAGCCGGGTTAACTTCAAGTGGTTCACTGTTTCTGAAAAGCTGCTAGGAAAGGAGCCTGGTTTTCCCATTTGCTCGGCTGTTCCTCCAGCTCTCAGTGCGGGTGGCAGTGTGCTGGGCCTTCTGCTCCTGGCTCAGCACAGCACTCGCTCTCCCTCATACCATGCTAAATAGTCCCACCTACCTCAAAAGTGACAGCACTGGATGACATGGGAAGGGGACCAGACAGGGCTCATGCACATGTCCAGTACACTGGCAACAAGGGAACTGTTTAAATCGCTGAAGACAGCCTGCCTAAATTACATTGCAGGCAAGAACTACACCCATGGAGATGACCAGGTAGGTATTCACCTGTATCTAGTCCTGCTCAAACAAAGTGTAATGTCCACACATCACTGTCTGGATGGCCTGCAGTAATTTTATAGTTTAATCTTTGATGTGCTGTTAAAAGTAATGTCTGTTTTCAAAGCATATATGTATGTAACTTCATTGATTTTAGTGGGAGTACATTAAGCATGTATTTTGGATTCTTTGTATTAAATACCTGCAAGAGATCCTTGTTGACTCCCTTTGAAAAAGCTGACTTTGTTTTAACCTTTTAATCCATTTTCTTCTAACATTATTGAACTACTTCTGTTGTGCTGAATTTTTCACTTGGCTCTTAGAAAAAGTGTGTCTAATGCTGAATGACATCTACCACTGCGCTGCTAAAAGATATAACAATGTTCTTGCAGATAGATAATTAATTACACTTTAGGTATACACATACTACAGCAGTTTGGCGAACAGGACTTTATACCAATACAAGACAATCCATACATTTTCATCTCTGAAATATCTGTAACTAGTCAGTAAGTCTACTCACTCCCCTCCCAAGCTAAATGCTCTCATATTAAATGACTGTACCTTTCATGCATATAGTTGACTCCGAGTAACAACTGTATAAACCAGTCTATTATTTGTCTTTGAGTGAATATCTTCCCAGATTCTTTGTACTCTTGAATTTTAAAGTCTAGATCTCCACCCTGAAAAATATCACAACATATTTGTACAGTTAAAGTAAGTTTTTAAAATGTCTTTTCCTTCATCAAAGTACAGGCCTCCACTTTCTTAGACCTTCAGGCTCCCTACCACGTAGTCTGTAAAATTAACGCTTGCACATGAATCCTGAACTCTCCCAGAACCAAAAGCATACACAACTGAGGATCAAAATGGGATCAAGCAGTCTGGCTGCGTAGGGAAAGGAGGTCAGTTTTCTCTCAGTGGTACACAATATCATCAAAGTTTTCAACTGTTCTCACTTCATGTCACCCAACTTTAGACATGTGCGCCTGAGCTGGTCACCTCAAACCCTCACTATAGTTAACACAAAGGAACAGGCACCTGTATAGTGCAATTATTTCTGCCATCTAGCTGCCTACCCTAGGAAGGGATGGATCATGTTGTAGAAATGCTGTCTCTCTGCAAAGGTTTATGATGAGGGCCTCCATTGACTGTCTAACATGTGGACACCTAAATCAAGTAAAATGAATCTGCTCCGATCAGTCCAAATACGTTTATAAATTTGGGAAAAACATTTCCACTAAAGTCAAACATTGCACAGTCAAGAGACACTCTCATTTATTATGCTGAAATAACCATGTCAGCACCAAAGAAACCATGCTGTTCTCTTAAGAATTAAAATACAGTCTCTTTAATGATGATACTTTGTCCCTCTTCCAAACTCACTTTTGCCAGAAACAAAGCAGAATTAAAGCTTCAAGAATCTGTAGCATGTGTTATTGTAAATACTTCATTTAAACCACAATTGATCTTGAAGTAACACTAGAAACGGAGCAATATGACACAGAGTAGGCAGAAAATAAACCAGAAAATATATACAGAAAAAGACTATTTGAAAACTGCAAGTCAGACATTTGGAAAAATCAATTGAACAGCAGCATGACAAAAGAGGTTTTTGAGAAGACTAACATGAAAACTGTTCATTTTGCTAAAAAGTAGACAGATGGTTGTCAGCTGGTTGTTTATCCAGTTTATAAAATAAATGGATTTTGTCTACAAGAATACACATTAATGGCAAGCACTGTACTGAGGTAACAAATCCTAGAGCAAAGGGAGTGAGAGTCTCATTGTATTCTAATGACTAAGTACCTTACATCAGGACATCTTATTCTCCATAAATCATTACTTTTACATTATACATTCTGCATAAAATCAGAAGTTTTATGTGCCATATACAAGAAAATAGTTTAACCTATACACCTGTACCACCATTTCCCATCATCAATCCTTCCCTTCTTTGCACTGTTGACTCTCAACATTTTATGACCTCTTCAGCATTTCTTGTTTTTCTGTTCCCAACGCCATGGTGCTTCATACTGCTGCTACAAAATAAGCAGGTTCTGTCCTTGAAGATCCATACATTTCTGTCCTGTACTTTGACATGAATTTACGGTAATTTCTGTGGTCCTTGAGGTTCTAAGTTACAACATTCAAGAGCGAGTGTGTTAAAGAAAATATGTTTTGTCATATATGAAAAATGTGTTCCCTGACAATGTCCTGCAATTTTTTAATTGAGATGTCTGAATCATCTCATTCACTAGGGAAGGGAATATGGCTTCAGCTCTCCATCTGTCTCCCTGCTGCAGGCCAGAGAAAAGCTCTTCTGGGAACTTGGAGCTCTCAGCAGCTGCTTCCCCTTTGCAAGTCCAAATGTTCAACAGCTTCCCCCTGGTTGCTCACAGCAGAGCAGAGGAAGGAAAGAAAAAGTTTTGCTGGGTACTCTGCTGCATGGCAATCAGGTAGGCTGCGTCTGAGCCTACTCACACACCTCTTCCAGACGGCTGCCCCAGACCATCCAGAGCCAACTGTAGCAATAGCCCAAGACTCAGGGGCTGCTCAAACATGAGTCAGCTGGCTACTGGCCTCAAGGGACTATGTACTAGCCAGGTGAGGACAGATGAAGTGCAGCAGGCTCCGATCACCATTTCTCCCTGTCCCAATGTGTCCTCTATCACAATCACACATTGCCATGAAAAAATGCAAAGAAAAGAAGTGTAGGACCTACGGAGTTAGGCTGGTGGGCACTCAAGAGAGGGGAGTATTTCCTTCAAAAGGTCTAAGGAGAACAAAAGCAGTTGAATAAAGTATTACATGTGCCCTCAAGTAACTGTATGGATTTTTACCCTCAAGCAGAGAAGACTGGTCTCAATGCCCTACAATTAATTTAACCTTGATTTTGTGTGTCTAAAAAAGGAAAACAAAAATGCATCATAAAAGATTTGCTGAAATACTGCTGCTATGAAACTCTGAAGAAGTTTGTTAACCCAATTTTGCATTTTGGAAGGTCAGTATAATGAAGTTCATAAGGAATTTAACAAATTTAGTACATAGGGAGTTCCTAAGCTGCAGTTTCTATTTAAACATCATGAGTATCAAATACACTAGTAACTTATTTAAAACAGCTTAGCATCTAAAGCTGATAATGTGAACAGGCACTGATTGCTTTAGTTATTCCTTTTGCTCAGATTTCCTTAGTGTATTGTCCTGGTTCCAGATGGGGTAGAGTTAATTTTCTTTCTGCTGCTTTCTTTTGGGTTTGGTATGAGAAGAATGTTGATGGTGCATTGATGTTTTAGTTGTTGCTAAGTAGTGCTTGCATAGTCAAGGACTCTTCAGCTTCCCATGCTCTGCCAGCTGCACAGGAAGCTGGTAGGGAGCATAGCCGGGACAGCTAGCCCAGCTGGCCAATGGGGTATTCCATACCATGTGATGTCATGCTCAGTATATAAACTAGGAGGCATGGTCCAGGAAGGGGGGAGCACAGCTTGGGGGGACTGGCTGGGCATCGGTCATGGGGTGGTGAGCAATTGTATCATGCGTCACCTGCTTTATATAGTCTATTATTATTGTTATTATTATTACTGTTCTACTTTGTTTTATTTCAATTACTAAACTGTTCTTAACTCAACCCATGAGTTTTTCTCACTTTCATGCTCCTGATTCTCTCCCCCCATCCCACCAGAGCAGGGGGTGAGCAAGCAGCTGTATGGTGTTGCTGGCTAGGGTTAAACCCCGACACATGTATACTCACATCACAGATGAGACCACAGTGAAGAGACAGAAATAATTGTTTGGGGGAAAGTACAACTAGTTCTGGTTTATGATGTATTAAAATGATGCCACTTTTAAAGTAACTACTTTGTAAAAACTGTATTTTATTGAAGTCCAGTTTATGTTACAAAATGAAATCCAAGGTTCATGAAGGCATTTTTGTTTGAAATCTGACTTCTCTGACCATGTTTATATTTTCTGTAAGATTTTGATTCGGGAAAACTGCCAAAGAAGCTCAACAAGAAGATCAAAACAGAACACATATACTTCTTTTCTACAATTTTCAGTGAATTCAGTTACAATAAAAGATGTCAAGCTGAGGAATGGAGACCAATGTTCTCTCTTGTTCACAGGACAGGTATAGCACGGGGCAGCTGCATTGGAGGCTCACTCTATGCTACTCATGCAAGAATAAACAAAGTACTGTGGCTAATGAATAAGTCACGGTAGTTTGGAGAAAACAGAATAAGGCTCAGAGGGTAGTTCTGTTTCCATGCCAACTTAATGTTTATTCTTTATTTTGAGTCTGCTCAAGAGTACCAATTACTGCCAACCTGGTAATTATTCTATGTATGAGAAACTGAATGTACTAGACTTCCAAACAAGGATCAGGTAGCAATACATTTTTCTCATTTTCAATTTATGCACGATTGAAACAGGCATCTTTTAGGTAAAAAGATCCAAATCCCACCATATGTAAAGGCAGGTTTTAGATAAGTAAATATGAAAGTATACCTTCAGGAAATACTCCCACTAAAATAGAAAAGAAACTTTATAGCACTCTGCAAAACCTTACTTTGTACTTTCCTTGTCTGAACATTTGATTAAATACACTGTAATTGCTTAAATGCGGTGATACTACATAGTACATCCTTTTCAGAAAGAGTCAGAAGCATATGCTAGTGCACCCACTGTCATTCTGGCCTGACCTAGCAGACTCAAAACTGAGAAGATTCAGCTGCATAGCCAACACATCCATTTCCTCCTCCTTCATTTGCCTTGCTCTAATACATTCTCATGTGTTTGAGTACATGGCTCCTGGATCCTAGAGTAACTCTGCACGAAAATGTTTTCATGCAGGGTAGTTTACATTGCTGGAATAAAAAAGAATTCTAAGGGGTGCTGCAGCAGCTTGTGATTACTATGGTGATTGCTATCATGCTCTTTTTTATTCACCTATAACTTTATTCCAGATGAAGAAAAAAAAAAAAGCAGTGGAGCAAAGCCACTAGTCCAGCTCTATAATGCTGTTGAAAGAGGCTCCTTTATTCCTATAGATTTAACTGATCTGGTGTTAAGCCACTTTCTACCACGGGTAGAGAGAAAATGAATCTTAGTGCACGGGAATATCTGGGTAGTTAGAATAATCCTTCAGTTCTGAGCTCTGGATTTCCACAGAGAATTGGCAATACCAAATCTCCTTCAAGCCCCAGCTGTCAGACATTCAGGGAATGACGCAAAGAGCTTCTGCATGGGTGTTAAAACAATATGTGAACAAATATTCAGATTGCATAACAGAATTGAATACTTCAGATTTAATTTTTAAAAAAAACAGTAACAAATGGGCATTTAACTGTCATCAGAGAAAGCTTCTAAGGAAGCAACGACTGGCAGGGATAGTACTTCTTTAATTATTCACACCAAAGCTGAATGCTTGAAGAAATGTGATTAGTTAACACAAGTCTGATTGGTGGACAGGTAACCCAGTAGTCCAAGGTCATTAGCTTCCAAAGCATTTCAAATGTCTAGCAGAGCACAACTGAGAAGTCTGCTTCACAGTTTCATAAAAAGATTACTGTATGTATAACATTATATTTTTAAAAACAGCACATCTATATTTAATACAAAGTAGGCACTTGTTTTATATAAACTCTTAAAAAGCTGGCTTAAATATGTATAAATTCTTATTTTAAAGCCTTAAGACAGATTTCATCAATATGTTTTTAACCAAATGCTGGGGTAAAAAAACCTGGTAGCTATACTGTAGTATATCCTGCTTTAATATTTTTTGTATCCTCTGAACTCTGGTCTTTGACTCACACTATTCTCCACTTCATAAAGCCAATGCTGCTACCAAACTCATCATCCATATGATCCAGCTTGAGCTTCTTGTAATCACCTCCAAATCACAAGCGAGTTTTCCCTTCCTTATTTACATCAGATGCCCCTGTACTCCCAGTCTCATTCTCTCTTACCTATCAGTGGTACATATGTGGTAAAACCTTTCTAAGTTCACCCACAGATCTGGTAATGTGTCTGCATTTAAGTCTTTCTTGTAATACTGATTATAGTGAATGAAATGAACTTGTGTTTAAAATTTCCTCTTCTCTGGTTTGTTTGTCTGTGAGCTATGAGTGTCATGTGAGCAGGCAACATTGTTTATTTGAAATATGCCTAACAAGTAGCAGTTGATACCACAAGTAAGAAATAAGAGTAAAATTCAAACTAAAACATTAAAGAAAACTGGGCTAGGTTTCTTTTAAGATCCTATTTTAACGCACACATTTTGTCAAATTCCTTCAAAGTAATCTACAAGTCTCACCTCGCAGTATTCAGTGATAATGCAGAAACTATCTCGCTCCACAAAGCTTGCATAAAATTTGACAATGGCTGGATGGTCTAATTTGGAGAGTAGTTGTGCTTCCAGATTTGCTTCAACTGTTTCATTAGGCTTTAGGTCTCCAACAGAGATTTCCTTTAGAACCTTTCTAGAGGAAAACAAGAAATCTTCATATTAAGAAAAACAGAAAAATAGAAAATCACGTAATGTTCAAAAACCCATCATAATTTCTTTAAATGCAAAATAATAACATTAACCAAGTATTTGGCAACATGAAATGATGAAGCAAATATGGGTAAATTAAGAGAATGCATTAAAATGCAAATAAATATACTAGTCACCATAGCGATTAAGCAACATTTTAAAAATACTATTTTGAAGTATTTTTCCCTACCGCACCGTTTTCTTCATGACATGTTTTCAGTGCTATGAATTAGTGCATAATAATAAACATAAATAAAAAATCAAATCTAAGTGATTTCAAACCCACTCAGAGTACATGTTCACGATTCGTACCTGAAATAAGGAGTAGCAAAAAAACTGTTTGGTTTTGCTGCTTCTGCCAAAGTCTCTCCATGGAGGCATGAGAAAAATCACACAGAGGGTAATATTTCTGTGACTGTTGTTCTGGTGATAAAATCAGGATGCCTATTTTTTTTCTAAAGATCAGCCTGCCCTTCACCTGAACACCACACTGCAAATCTGGATTTGTGGCTGAAACCTAATTATACTGTTTCAAATAACTATACCTTTCAGTGTTTAACATTTGTTTTGGGAGGCCCTAACCCCCTTAAAGCTGAAAAAATTAAAGGGATTTTTCATATTTTCAACTTGTGAACATGCCATAGGAGAAACTGTTGTTCAGACTTAGCTGTATACGGTACCTGGAGTTGAGGAGTTTACTGTCAACTTGTCCTGGAAATAACCCTTAGTCCAGGGCACTATGAAGAAGCATATTTTGCTGTGATCTTCCTGATGTTTAAGAAATGCATACATCACACAAAGGCATGCCATTTCCATCTACTTTACCAGCCGCTGAAGAATAGATCATTGGTCTATGTCTGAAGGAGCCGTTTGAGGCTAATAGAGAATATCATGGTATTTTACTGCAACAAAGTGATGAATTTCCAATAACTTTTGAATACATGGAAGGTAAGTTCCACACTGAAGGGATGTCTTCACAGTGCTTTTAGTCATTTCCCACTCAATATTGCATGGCTGTAAAGTCACAGTATTTCAACTTGATCTAAGGAAAAAAAGCTCTATCTCAACCATCAGTTTTTGACTAACAATGCATGATTTTTTACATAAACTTGCTTAATCCCCATCTAGCAGTGTGATGAAAAAAACATGCCAATCGATTTGTCTGCATCTCTACAGACAAGCTTCATACCACGCAGACAGGTAATACCTACTGCAATCTTCTCATCTTCAGCTGACATGGGGACATTATTCCTTTCTTCGTAAGGATCGTGTCACAGAACTGACAAACAGAATGAGTCCTTGTTAAACACCACTTAATACAAGTTTCTTGTATACCCAAGACAGCAATAAAAGCCTGATGTGTTGATGTGTAGGGATAGCTTGTCATCTTAGTCACCCAGTGATTTTGATGCTGTCATCAGATGTCAGACAAGACGACAGGTCTTTTTCTTATTAAAATTCATTCCCAGAAGAACAAATCACGAAAATGTACTTCTGTAAATAAGGTATTGGTTTTCTGCAACACAATGCTAATTCATATCCAGAACTGGAAGTCATTTGCATCTAGAAAGAAAACTTTTGTGATGCAATCGAGATTAAGCGCATCTGCATGCCACTGGTATACGTGTGTACTGTTTCTGTATGTAGATAAGGTTTGATTTTACTGAGTTTAAGATGACAACCGGACTTCATACTTTCTGCAAAGCTTTTGATATCTAGTTTGGTAAATGTGCTTAAAAATATAAATTTAAAAAACTCTACATTGATTAAGTATTGACAAAGAAGTTATGTCAGGGTCTCAGAAGTCTCACAGAGAAAATGAAGAATAGTCTCTTTTCTGATAACTTTAGAAGAAAAACAATGAAGCTCAAAGTCTTCAGTCAGAATTTCTTCTATGTAAATTAACTATACTTTTCAATATATAAAGCACTTAGAGTGCTTAAATTTACTCTACCCCATTTCAGTATTTACACAAGTAACTTCTCCCCTAACAGGCAGCTAAAATGGGCACTTTGTGATTTACAGGACTCCTAAGATAACTCAGATTTGGCATCCCTGGTGATGTCAAATAGGCCGATAGATCCATAAGCTGATAGTCTTTCTGCCTATCAAAAAAAAAGTTAATAATTATAAGAAAACAACAAACTTTTCTTAGCTAAACCATCCTGACTGCATTTTCCCCTCTTCCAAGAGAGCCCAGCTCTACACTTCAAAGGAGACCAAGTGTTTCTGTTTATATGATCCAACCTGCATTTTAAGGTTGGCTTATAATGAAAAGTTATCACTGCTCATAATTTAGCCATATCCCTAAAGATAAGATAAAATGTCAGTGAACACACAACTAGAAAACTTTGTTACAGAAGTGCTAGCAGATATCTTAAACTTAAATACAGAACTAAAGATTTTAACTGTGTGGAGAAAAACCCTAGCCTTGCAATTGAATAGCGCAAAGACTTCAAACTTGATCTTGAACTGGCCACAACTGAAAGACTCATGTAGTGAATGCGTTTGGCTCTTAAGAGTAAAAAGTGCTGGCTGTCACTATTTACATCCATCCTGGAGGAAGCTGGGTCTGGTACAGGTAACAGCATCCACCCCCCCAGGGTCGGAAAATAACATGAGAGAGAATCCCACTCCCCACGATACAAAAAGCAGCTGCCCTGCCTCCGCAGTGCCCACGCCTCTGCGGGCTCACAGACCTTCCCCGGGAAGACCTTCTGGCTTTCATCAGCAAAACCTTGCTGGCTTGCATCGTCACGCTTTGAAATACAGCCAGGCCAGCACACCGTGTCTGAAAGCGCAATAATGTGGAGCAAATGGGGATAAATAGAGCAAGACTTATAACAAGAGAAAAACAAGCACGAAGGTGGAATCCTCCAGGATACGGACACCCAGTGAGAATGCTTTTTGAGCTTTACTAGTGACTGACAATATGCCACAGCAGTGTTTATCTCAGTCTATTCGCACTGATCTAAAATTAAATGTTTTACAACCCATCTGGTATTTGTTTACATTGATGACATACTTTATTATTATATAATTTGGTTTATTGGATCAGATGCAATTCTTAAAAGACGACAGTCTTTCTCAAAATGCACTCTGTTTATTGAGTAAACTGCAACATGAATTATTAACTAGGTACATTTGCTTGCTTATAACGAAGTAAAAGAAATAGAACTCTTTTAATGTCAAGAATAAATAGGTCAAACTACCACAGTGAGGGTGTGCTGTAGGAATATATGATCAAAATTTGAAAGTTTTAATTAAATAGAAACTTCATTTTACACAGGCAGTCATTCAGTTAATTGCAGCCTGACATTAGCAAGACCTGCTAGCAGGCAACCAGTGTGCAAAGCTGGGAATTTATCATTCCATATAGTTTGTATTTCCAAGTCATCCTGAATTCAATATGGAGAGTTGTGGTATAACCCATAACTGTGTATTGTATTTCTATCCACTCTGGCCTTTGTAGGACTACCTCTTCACCCCGGTAACTCCTCAGTACGAGGACCACCTGCAACTCTGTAAAAATTTATCACCTCATCTGCAATTGGATCCGAAATTGGTCATAAACAATAAAATAAAAGGAGTGTCTGTCTAATTAATGGCATCTTAAATTCTATTTATCAAATGGCAAATGGAGAAGGTATGATACTACAAATGGGAACCAAAATGATGAACCCTCATGCACAAGTCCTGTCTGCACAACAGCTTCCACCGTATTAAAACTGTTTGGGAAATTCAGTAACAAGGACACCATCTGCATACAGACAAGATGAAGTCAACCATCATTACTGCTTCTCACAGTCAGTTGCTTTCTAGAATATCGCACAGTTGATGAGATTTGCACGTTACAGCCGACAGCGTAGTTCTAAAATCATAATTTTAGATTTCTGTTGATAGCTTCCACACCAAAAATATATTACTAGAATCTCATTTTTTATATATAGTCCTGCCTGTCCCCAACTTTAACTGTCCTTTCTGTACAGTTTACATCCAGATATTACAGATTCCCTTTGATTTGACATTCCACTGTGCACGAGGTACTCCTCATGCAAAGATACTTGCCCGCCGTCAGGCATTAAATTTCCTCACATTTCCCCTCAGACCTCTCACGTTTGCACATTTGCACATCCAGCTTTTATTTGCAATTAAGATATTCTACTGATTTTATATGGCACCCTATTGCCTGGAATCTTCTTCCCTCACTTAGGTTGCTCTTCTAATTCCATCGTAATTTCCATCTAATCCTTACCCATTATACATACAGCTATCCTGTTACTAATAATCTTACCAGGTTTCTCTGCCTCGTGTCAGTGACTGGCTTTCCTGCAGTTTACAGCTTAGTATCAGAAATTAAAAGAATCATTCTTTACATTTTATCCATTATATTTGGAGCACCAGTATCTGCATGCTCAGATAATTTAAAGACATTCATTCATCTGTTAAGGAAAAAAGGAGCTGGTGAGACCATGAAATGCAAAAAGTCAGCATACACAAATCAGTCCTACCTACAATGAGTGCTTGGTTTTTGTTAAGGAAAGAAACACAGTAAATGAAGAGCACTTGATTTCTGTGGGAAAATGAAGAAGATTACCACACTTCCAATGAAAAACAAACAATGAGTGCTGGTTGCTATTCCTACTTACATATATATGTTTACTCATTAGCCAAAACATTTCAAACCTAAGCATTACTAGACAACTTCTTAAATCAAATATTGGGCTCCTTTTATCATTCCCATGGCCGTTACTGATTTATTACTCCAGCCATAAACACATTTCACACCTAAGTATTGCTCCACAATTCCTTAAATCAAATGCTGGGCTTCTTTTGTCATTCCCATGAATGCTACTAATTTATTAGTAAAACCAAAACAATCGTCAATTTTTTTTTTTTTTTTACTATCCTCCAAAATAGCCTATTCATGCTATTCATGAACATTCATAAACATCCAGAACAAATTTTTGCAGATGACACCGAGCTGGGCAGGAGTGTTGATCTGCTTGAGGGTAGGAAGGTTCTGCAGAGGGACCTGGACAGGCTGGATCGATGGGCTGAAGCCAATTGTATAAGGGTCAACAAGGCCAAGTGCCGGGTCCTGCACTTGGGTCACAACCACCCCATGCAATGCTCCAGGCTTGGGGAAGAGTGGCTGGAAAGCTGCCCAGAAGAAAAGGACCTGGGGGTGTTGGTCAACAGCTGGCTGAACATGAGCCAGCAGTGTGCCCAGGCGGCCAAGAAGGCCAACGGCATCCTGGCTTGCGTCAAAAATAGTGTGGCCAGCAGGACTAGGGATGTGATCGTCCCCCTGACTTCGGCACTGGTGAGGCCGCACCACTACAAGAAAGACATTGAGGTGCTGGAGCGTGTCCAGAGAAGGGCAACGAAGCTGGTGAAGGGTCTAGAGCACAAGTCTTAATGAGGAGCGACTGAGGGAACTGGGGTTGTTTAGCCTAGCGTAAAGGGGGCTCCTCTTTTGACTCTCTACAAGGCGGGGAGAGCTTATGACTGTACAACTACCTGAAAGGAGGCTGGAGCGAGGTGGGTGTCGGTCTCTTCTCCCGAGTAACAAATGATAGGACAAGAGGAAATGGCCTCAAGTTGCACCAGGGGAGGTTTAGATTGGATATTAGGAAAAATTTCTTCACTGAAAGGGTTTTCAAGCATTGGAACAGGCTGCCCAGGGAAGTGGTTGAGTCACCATCCCTGGAGGTATTTAGAAGACCTGTAGAGACATGGTGTAGTGGTAACTTGGCAATGTTAGGTGAATGGTTGGACTCGATGATCTTGCAGGTCTTTTCCAACCTAAATGATTCTATGACAATCCCTGAGTTAACCACTAAGAATTCAATTGCTATATGAGCACTGTAATGTCCTTAAATGGATTAAATATAATTTCATTTTCTGAATAAGCACTTTAAAGAATTTAACAGTGCTTAAATATCTTTGAATAGTGATGAGATTTCATAAATTTACAAGTGAAATGGATGATTCACTTTTCATTTCCATCAGCAAGTCACAATTATAGCACCTACAAACATTTTTCGAGATGCCTAATTTTCAAATGCTCTAACATATGCACTAACACTGAACAGTTCAGCTCATGATGTAAACAGTTTATGGTTATTTGAAAAGTAACAGTTCCTAATTAGTATCCCAAAGAAATGAGAATATATTTTCTGGGACAAGATCATGAAAGAGAACACTGTTGAAATAAATTAGCTTCAAGGAATACAGCTTATATCGTTTTCTTCTGCACTGAGCAAAATCTCATATATACAAAGGGGCATACTTCAAATTATTTTTGGTCAACAATATGTGCCAACATTGGGAAAAAATCAATAACTATAAACCAAAGCAGAGTACTTGTGTTATCCTCCACAGAACAGAAGAAGCCATATTACTACTGCACAAAAGCACCCATTAACATTATTTATTTAGACATTCAAATGTATTTATTTTGAATAATTCTTTGGGACATTTTGGGTTGTCATCTACATTGATTAAAAATTACAAAATAAAAGTGGACATTGATTAATAAAGGAAGAATTTTTCTCTAAAACCATGTTTTTGAAACCCAGAATTTTTTCCTTGACAGATACGAAAAAATAAAATATAATTACATTTATAGTCTATTCATACCTTTCAGCTCTAAATCAAACACTAATAGGCTGTGATTGAACTGAAGAAATTTGTGTCTACTCAGGAAAATTATTTAAAATTATTATGGGGTACAGACTAAATACCTGTGAATGTACTTTTTTTTTTTAGCAATACTTTATCTCTACATGTTGCATTATCACCATCTACTGTTCATTCATCCTTTTTTCTACAGCCTAGTCTTGTTTAAGAATGTAATTAAACGTCATACTGCCACTAACCTAAATGGAATTTGAGAGACAAATGTGACAAGGACTAAATAATTTGTTTATTCTCTGTACCTTTGAAGACTTAATTCCATCAAACATCAAATCATCTAAACCAGGCATTTCTCCATTGTGATTTCATTACACATACTCGATACATTTCACTATTAATTGCTCTCTGCTAATTAATGTTCCCTTTCAGAAAAAGGAGATACCGTTAGAAAACTAAAGCTTGGATGCAGCATTTTGTTTTCAAGCATTATAATATGATTAAACATCTCACAATTGCCATGTTACATTTCTTCAACTTGCAGCCTTGGGCTACAGCATCTGCCAAAAAGAATTTTCCTTGTATAGGAATTATTTAAATTTTGAAATTAGTTTCAATTAGAAATTTTGAAGACAGACCCCCATATCACCTGACCTATATGAATCAGTTTACAGAAAACAGACAATTTTGAAGAACAGGAAGTTGACAAGGAAAACCAAACACACTAAAAATCGCTATAAGAACACATTCCGTAAAAATTCAACGAAAACATTTCCTCATGTAAAATTGAACTGGTTCTTTCCTGAATGTAAATATATTTGTAAGCAGAATTATGTTCCTTTCAATGTTGCAAGGATATTTATGTCAACAGTATTGTCCCTTCAGTGGAACTAATTCCCATAAGTAATTTAAATACTAATTGCTGCAACTTTAATGAGAAAAGTCACTCTTCCTACATGTCTCTTTCCAGCAGGTATCTCCTTCAATGTTTATTTCTGATATGCATTGAATTGTCCATGGTAAAAAAAAAAAGAGGGGAACAAAGAGATAAAAGCACAGTTTATAGCTTTACAGAAGCATATTACTAAATAGTCTACAATCAAAGGCAAAGGGAATCAAGCAATGCTGAGGAAATTAATTGTGTATAACATCTATGGTTAGATAAAAATCTTTTAATACTTTCTAGCCCTCCTGAGTATGATGCTGTGGTCTTAGAAATCAGTGAAACGTGCAATTCAAAAAATGAAGCAACTACCCAGCAACATTGAGAAGTTATTTTAGAACACACAACGGGCACACCATGCATGTAAGGGAAACAGTGAACTACGAATTACGTTTACTAATGTGTCACATAAGCACAACGAAAAAAAACAGAAAAAAAAAGAAGGAAAAATACACTGACTGTCCAGCAAATCCAAATCCCACTCACTGCAGCAGTTTTCTCATTACAATGTACTGAATGCAACAAAGAGCCGGAGGCTTGTTCTGCATGGAAGGAATGACAACATCCTTGATGCAGACTTAGGAGAAAACACCTTGCCAACAAGCGTAAACTGCAACAAGATACAGTAGACAGGCATAGTCAAATATTGCAAAAACATACTGTATCTTTGAGGCAGGAGGTCACAGTTCAATGTAAAGTAATAATACTGTACCTCTCCATTCTCTTACTGAAGCTAGCTTACAAATGCATAAAGACTAAACATCAGTTTCAACAAAATAAGTGAGACAGAAGTGATCTCAAGGCATTTGCTTAACTACAAAATCATTAAATTCGGTCTCTGCCATGCACCTCAAAGAACCAGTAATTTACCAACAATGCCTTAAGCACAATTCTCCGCTCAATGTTGAAAATAATGCTTGTAAACATTTCGAAAAACGATGAACTTAATCATCAGCACCACTCACTGCCTGCACACAAGATCACAATGTAGTGGGTGCTGCAGCACTGAGCTCCCAGGAGGATGAGCTCTGTGGAGGATGAGATTTAGAGTAAACCCAAGTAATATTTTCTTTAAGGATCTCTGTCTCCCACTCACATAAATGAAAGACCTAGTTAGAATGCACCAGTGTCAAATGGACAAATCCCACTGAAAAAGAAAAAGTAGGCTACTTAGTCAAAGAAAAGTATACTAAAAGGAGAGGGGTAAAAGAAAAAAAGAAAACCCAATAACAATACCACCAAAGCTCAAAAAGATGACCGAGTAGATGTAAAAGTTGTATCAGACATTGCTGCAGAGGATTTTCACAAGCACCTATGTTACACCAGCTGAACAAAAGGTCCCAAGGTGTTCTGAGTGCTCACCCTTTGATTTCAAAGAACCCACAGAATATTAGGTTTTACATTTTTTTAAAATGAGGAAACTAGAAATTTTAACAAAGGAATTGCTTGTGCAAAGGCCTGCAGCATGGCTGTAGCTTTAAATTGCCAAATTCATCACCAACATGGGCAGTGTAAAATCTCACATCTGTGCTCCAATGCCAAGCTATTCTGCAGTCCCCACTAGAGACTTATCCAGCACAGGGAATTTCCAAACTTTCATACACTAAGCTCTAAATAAATTGTTCCAGGGTGAGATGGTCCATTTCTTGGATTCCCGTATGTTGTAACCATCAATTCTGTTGTTCTACAAATTTTAGCAGAACTTAGCACAAATTCTTCGTCTGTGAAGATGCATGTGTGTGTGTGTTTCCACAGCTTTGTGGTAGCTGCATATAAGCGTAGCTTTACTGGAGAGAGGAATGCAGAGCTGTAGCAGGCTCTAGCAGTAGCTCCTGTCTTCTGTACCTGTGTTGTACTTTGGCACTGTCACATTCCCACTGCAAGGGAGCTCTGCAGATCCTTAACTTCATGTGCCAAAGGCCAGTGAGGAGCCCCACAGTGCCACGCTGGGCTGCAGGAAAAGCTGGGCACTGACAGGGACGTAGGAGGTACGGACTAAAGCACCTTCCCACACAGTCTCCAGTGAGAACTGCTTTTGAATGAGTCCGGGGTTATCAAACTGGTCTCTGAACCAGTATTGGCCTGCAATGGAAATGCTCTGAAACAACTGTGGCCATAGCTGCAACTGCCTGCCAAAATTGAAACAAAACATTGACAGTTTCACCCTGTGGCAACCTCCATTTGCAGGTGTACTCTTAAACTAAGGCACAGGAGCATCAGCCACTGTTACAGAGGTTTCAGCAAGGACTTTGACACTTAGCTAGGTCTCGACTCCCATAGCATTGTCCACAGAATATGAAAGTCATGCTCAGCCATTCGAGTGGAAAGCTCAAGAAGGCTAACTTCTCAAACGGCTCTAGCTAAATCAGCAAGATCTCTCTGTCAATGTTCTTGTTATCTCTTATTTGGGGCCAAGAATGACTGTACACCTCAGTAGTGATGGCAGCTCAGCTGATACACGGTAGCCTGAGCCTTAGATGAAGCAGCAGAGGCACACTTGACTGAACCAAGCAACAGATGGTTCACTAAGAAAAGCTTATTCAAAAATAAGCAGCAATCCGGAAGGTCCTATAGGAAATGCACCTTTGTTCAGTTTCCAAAGAAATCATGAATACCTGTTCATAAATCTAAAATGACCTGATGGATTCTAGTTTTAATTTCTAGTTTTTATTATTAAGTGAGGGAGAAGAAAAAGGAAAAGATTAGATGAACACGCACCTGACAACTGGCAGGGAGTCATTTGTTACTGTTTTAATCAATCCATTGTCAAATGACCATTCCCTTGGAATACCTTCAGAGAAGCAAACAGGCAGCAAACACAGGGATTTAATGATACAGCAATCTGCTAATTGTTGCTTGGATATTCCTAAGTTACAAGACTCTTCCACCTTTAGATTTGATTTCTTTTGTTATAAGAAGTCATACATAATTGAAAGTCATGTGATAAATTATTCAGCTAAGTGCACAGTTTCCAAGGAATCATAGCATGAGTCTGGATTAATGGTTTAATGCAAGTCAGATGCAGAAGCTGAGCTGACACCCCACAATTACCACACACAGGAGCAGTCCAGGGAGTTTGGCGCTTCTCAGCGTGTGCTTTCCACCACAGGGACATATAAGTACCTTGTGAATATTTATGAACCAGAAGTCCCTATTGCCTACTGTGTACTTCAGCTGCTTGCCCATGCATGGTTATGAATTAGTGAAACTTAACCCAGAGCTTCACTTGGCACAATTGATTAGGACATTCATTATCTGTAAGTGATAGCACTGTCCTTCAAGACTACTGCTGAACGTAAATCTCTGCTATAAAAGACACTGTCTTTAACCATAATTACCTGTTGCAATTAACTGATAAGCTGCTCAGAGGTACTTGTATAGAAGTGACTGCAGGGATATCATTGTTTGCTGTAAAAATGCTGGTACAATCCTGCTACTTTCTTTCTACAAACCAAGTTGTCTAATTATTTTGGGTAGGTCCACGTCCATGATGTCTAGAAACAAAAGCAAACTCCTCAGAAATTGAGATAGACTTTCAAAATCATATGCGACTCAAGAATCTGGAAAAAAAACAAACAAACATGCACCTGCAGACATCCTGCATTTTGAAGGTGATCTGTAAATTTAAGTAAATTTTCTCTGAATGTACCAGTAAATTAAAAGCTATACTGACACTTCATTTACAAAAATTCATATAAACCATCTTCTAGACACAATATTGAAATGCCTTCCTTCTCTTTATCATTAGAGATTGCGTTTGAGTAGATCATGGAGATGGTAGTGTTTTATAAGACAGTACTGGCTTGATAACTACTGAGCTGCTGATACTTTGCCAACAAAATTGGCATTGTATTCACACATGGGTGTGACTTGAATTTCCTATGAATAAGATCTAACAAGCTTCAAAGCACTTACATATTATATATTAGCAAAGAACTGAAGGTAGATATTAAATACCAAGTACACTGGAAAGTTGCAGAAGAAGTCATAGTGTAATTGTCTCACCAGCATTTCCAAATTTTTCCAATTGTCCTACATTTAGTAGCCTTGTCTACTCAGGAAAAAATTGCCTGTCTAGCAATCACTACTCAACTTAGGGAGTTACCATCCAGTTTCAACCAAATCTGTCAGAAGGGCGGCAGTTTCACAGATCTTAAGATCACCTTATTTAATGATCTAAGTATGAAGTGCAAGAGCCTTAGTGCCCCTGGATCTCAAAAGTTACACATTGTTTGAGCTACCAAATGGCCAAAATATGTATACCAATCATCTCACCTGTGCATGTGCTCAGGGACCACCATGGCTTGACCTGTCTCTCGTGCAACTACTAATTAGGAAATACAGAAGGAAAATACAAATATTGGAGGGATACAAGGGAGAAGCTGGAGCTACGATTAGAGGAAGTAAAAGAAAACAGAGGACATTCCAGAAAAAGGAACGTTGTCATAACATGTGTGGTGAAAAAGCAGGGCTTCTTTGGTAGGTTAAGGGAACAGGGGATGCAAGTCTACAGGAAACTAGGCTTCCTTCCTGCCATGCACAGAACAGCTTGTTTCCAAACTATAGAACTGACCCCCATGATATTAGGCTCTAGATGAGGATCGAGCATCTACAGTGCAACTAAAAGTTCTGCTAATATTTGGCAAGATTAAGATATCAAGGAATGATTTCTCAAGTAGTGCCCAGTTATTTTCCACAGCCTTGCTACATGAACACAGGCAAACTGTTTAACCTCTCTGTTTATTGCCCATTTGCAAACTGGATAAAAATATTTCACAGCTCTGAAGAGTGCTTTCAGGTCCCAGAATGGTAAAGGTGCTAACTGCATGCAAATTCTTAATAGACAGTATTCCATAGCAGGCATACATGGGTCTAGAAAAGTGACTGAGTAGCACTGTTTATCCTTTGCTAGTAACATTAAATTATACAAATGTAAAGAAAAAAAGTGACACTTGGGTCCAACTTCATTACTGGTGCAACTTTACAACAGAAAAAGAGGAAAATGAACAAACACACATAAGAAGTAGTTTTTTCCGAAATTAAAGCTACCATTTTTACTTCTTAAAAGTGCCAAACCCAGAGCCTCTAAAAAATTGTGAAACTCCACTAATGGGCAACTAGTGATGTGCCTCCCCATCTATCATGCCTAAATACAGTTCAAACCCTGGAAAAGATTAAAAACCACAGCAAATATTTGCAGGAGCATCCAATCCTTATTTGGACTCCAGTTACATATTCACTAAATCAGTTTGCAATTTGAAATAAAGATTTGCCAGACATCATTTTAGAGACCACTAGAATGGAAAGACAGTGTCAATATTAAGCAATTCAATCTCAATTTTAGTGAATGTACAGTACCTGGCTCAAAACAAGAAGATTTGCAAATACCTAACAGGGAAGATATCAAATAATACACAAAACAAGCCATCCTGTGTAAACTGGAACTACAAAGCTTGCTTTCACACAAATATGTCTCTTGTGTTTAACTGACTTTAGGGTCTAAGATGATATAAATTCTGACCATAGTTTCTTCCAAAACTGGGGGAAATGGATGCTCTCTCTCCTGTGTGGATTGTCTAGTACATGAGAAACTTCTTTCATAGTGAAGAGTCTCCCAGGTCCTGGCCTTTCTCTTTACGAGGGCGTTCATTTTGTTCTCTACTCTGCTGTTTGATTTCACATAAGTTGCAGGAACTTCTGTCTTTGAGATGTTTAACCCTCTGTCATACTTGGTGAGAATCATCCAACAGGATCAAAAGCTCTTGTAGATGATGTACAGTGGATGGCATAACTTTCTACACAAACATGGAAGACAAGTGTCACCTTCCCTAGCCATAAATCTAAAAATCAAGAACTTGCACTTTTTTTCTTAGGAAATTATTATGAAACTCGGAAAAGTTATTCGTCACATGTCTGCACAAAGCAGGTATCTCAGAATGAGGTAAGTGTGACCCTTAAGTCTAACAGCCAGTCTGAAATAACCCCATGGTGGCACCATTTCACTCCAGAATACTAATCACTGGTTTGGTTTTCTCCCTCTCCACTGTGGATAATACACAAAAACACAAGCAATACAAGCAGAGAAGCTATTGCTCAGTAAACTTAAATGTGAGCAGAACCTATGAAAGCATATTTAAGAATATGCAATGACTTGCGACTATTATTTTCTAAAGGAAAACAGAGTTCATCGGCACAAGAAGATGTATTGTATGACTCGGGATTTTCCTCGCTCAGACATTCAAGTGTTTAGCTATGTCTGTAACTGACAGCTGTTTACAGCAGTACATAATTTTCTAGTTGAGACAGGGTGGAATGCAAAATTAAAATGAGAAAGATTTTCAGAGTCATCTAATAAAAAAAGAAGGCAAAATTATAGAAATCACACAGGACCACGAACATAAAAAATTACCAGAAAATACAATTTACAAAAAATACAAATTAGGAAGTTAAAGCAACAGGCAAGGAATGTGTCGTACAATGCATCACTTAAGAGGGACTTATAGCAAGAGACCTACATATGCTACTATTCTTGTAGTACTTCATAACCTTATTATTTATAGAGTATGCAACTCAACCATATCACACTGGATGTCTCTGATCTAGTACGATCTCAAAAAGTCAGTAATCCTGATCCCATCCATACACAGAACTGGAGATCGGCATGAGGCTGGCATGTACTTCTAAGAGAGGCAGGCATTGCTGGCCTGAGCAGCTCTGTGTGGAGAGTTTTATGTGAAATAAGTCCGTTAACTTGAGGCATCCCCCAAATAATCAACCCTCTCTCCCTCCCAGCTGAAGCAACTCTGTGCATAACACTTTGCTCACCACAGCTAAGATCCTTGAGGGGTAACGAAGTACAAGGCATGCCCAAAAACTATTTCTAAAATCATGCAAAAGCTTTGCTGAGCATACATGAAATTACATGATAACCATCATTAGTCTCTGCATTAACTCATTCTGTAGACATTGCACTAACGGAAGATTGAAAAAGATATCCGTGAACAGCTTCTGTACCAATATCCAAGATGTCACTCTTCTTGGGAATTTGTATTCTTATAATTTATTCCTATGCTCTTTCACAGTGCTTTAGACTACAGCAATTTTCAAGAAACTCTCTGTGGCTGAGTTCACGCTGTATATAACATTTGTCTCAGCATGTTCTAGATCATCTCTGAAACAATAAAAATAGACTTCTAATTCTGCTGAGGTCATCTGGTACCTAAATATCTCAATTCTTTTTTATCTGCCAACGTGCTTTCAGAGCTGTATTAAGATTATTCTTTTTAAAGAGCAAGAAACAACCACTAATTTTTCATTCAAAAGTATATATATACTTCCCAATGGAAAAATGTAACAGAAGCAGTAACCAGTACAGTTCCAAAAGATTATTTTCTGATTTGAAAGTCGTGTTGAGAATGTGACTTCTAGTATATTGTACCACCTTAAGAAACCAGTATTTTTAAACAAAAGAAAGTGTCTATGTCACTCTATCTATTATACTACCTGGGCCTTCATGTTCAGCTGGGCCAGTATTTTTGTCAACTATTAGCGTATAAGTGATAGAAAGTTGGGGGAATCTGCTCGTCAATCTACATCTGAGGCTCAGAAGGAATGAATAACTGTGATACGCAAGTACCCCCTAGTGATGAAAGGATGAACTACAGTATTACACTAGCACTTTGGCTTGTTAAATACTGTAGTCACAAAAAGAGACTGATAAAACAAAAAAAGAATATGTCATTTGATACTCAGCCTCTGTCCTGAGGATGGCAGAGGACACACTCAGCCTCATCCCTAACAAAACACAGACATGAAATGCTGCAGGCAGTGAATGTTTGTTCAAAACACAGTCACTCAGAATTAAAGTTCTCAAAGAAAAATTCTTAAGGAAAAAAGTAGAGATAATAACTACTTAAAGGCAAAGCACGCATTCCTTGTTTTTGAGGTTTGGCAGCTTGTGCTCTAGCAGCAAATGTGTGAAGACACACATTTCACTATACTGTTAATATTCTAAGAAAGAGGTCAGTAATAGCTGAATTCTGAAGGGTCTTATAAGCTCAGGTAGTTCCTGTCACCCTATTTGCATGATAAATTATTTTAAAAGAAAAAGAAAATGAAAAATATTTTCTATTGTTTTTAATGAAAGTCTTCGTTAAAGAACATTTTTGTAGAAAACTGTAGCTAAGGGTAAGAGAGATCCAAAATTCTTATGAGCCAGCTGGAAAAAGCTAAGAGCTTAGTAGCCTCTAACCCTAATCCAAGGAGCTGAGAAGCTAAATTGATGTAGAAGGAAAACAAGTGAAAGAATTATGTCTTGGCTGCACATTTATTAAAGCAATATTGCCAAGAATACATTGTCACAAGTAACAAAAGTGAGGCATAAATGAATCGGAAAAAGCTCTTTTATCTATGATAATTGGTTATTAATGTGTCCATCAATAAGGACAAATAGACCCCCATATTTAAAGGAAGAATGTATTTCTGGCTGAAAAGCACATTGATTAGATGTTTCAGACTTTAAACAAAAAGCCTCACAAATTTTATTGGATAAAACCAAAAACATTCACATTTAAATTTCACTTGGTGTAAGTATCAAACCGACAAACACAGTTCTACACCACAGGAAGCCCAGCCAGTAATGCATTACCCAGGCACCCAACTTCAAAGTCACATACAGAAATATCAACACTCTGAAAATGTTCTTTTGTCTTTGTGGCTTCAGAATCCTAAAAGGTTTATCAACCAAACTGATGAGACCTGTCCAAATTCAGGCAGGTAAAAAAAAAAAAAAAAAAAAAAAAAATCAAGATTTGCTGGCAGTTTTAGAAAAAAGTGCTATCAGTTAGGTATACAGCAAATGGAAAGGTGTTTACTGGAATTTCTATAACTATTCCTTCCCAGTTTCATTTAGACAACTCAATTATAAAAAAATAAGACATCAATACAACACAGTCTCTTTTGAGACCCCTACAGCTATCTGAGTCCTTACAAGGACACAGAATCAATTCCTGAAAGCATCCAATTAAGTGTTATCAAAAAACTTACCTACAGTAAATAAATAAGAAATCATCAGAAATTAAGAAGGAAGTCCATTAACATACATTCAGAAATTCTGACATTTTCATGCTCTCTTTAAATGTTCCATGCTTTAATGGGCATGCATAACCGAATGAGGCATTATAGAGCCAGATACTGCAGTAGCTGGACTTGATAAGACTAAGGATTCTCTTTTTCCACGTTTTTTAAACCAAAAATATCGTGTTCATGAACATGGATAAGCATGGGATAGAAAGCAAATGCCCAGCACTTTCATAAGTGTTCTAAGAAAGAAGTTCAAGAACCGAGTTTGTTTATAAAATACAAAGACCTCGAAAATAAACTATACAATCGTATTATATACACATATATTATAAAGTAACATAATTATGAAATGATAGCTTATAAATTATAATGCTTTAAGCCTTTAACAAACAATTTTGTTACAAAGAAAAGCAGCAAATTTGTGAAACCTGGCATATACCTTTGCCCTGCTTCTTGTCAGGACAATGATAAAATTTACCTCAGTTCTGAGTAAATACAAGGGTCTTTTTCACAGCGTACATCTTATATTAGTAACTTGTCCAAGGTATGACACTGGGGAATAGGCAAGTTACATATATTTTTACTGTTCTTATTATTTGTTACAAAGCTTCACAGGTGTACATCACTATGGAGAGGAGGGTCTGAGATTTTCTAACTACCTCCACTCTGTCTTGCACAAGTAAATTAAAAAAGACTTTGATAAAAGCACAATAAGATAGACGTATCGGATAAACTATTTTTAAAAAAACAGATTCCATTGGAATGCTGAGTCAGCATAAAGTCTGCTCCTATCTTATGTCCTCACTAAGTTGAACAGTTAAGGCTGCAATGTAACACCAAGCTGAGAGGTGAGACACAAATACAAAGAAAACATCTACAATCCAAGAAATATGTTCCAAACATTTTTATCTAAAGTATGTGAAGGGTTTACTTACAATTCTTCTCCTTGTTTTGCTTTTCTGTCAGAAACCAGATATACACTTCCAAAGCTTCCATTGCCAAGTTTCCTCTGAATAGTGTATCTTCGTGCAACCATAGCATCTGAGCAAGCAGAATTAAATCTGGCAACAGTGACATGCTTAGCAGTTTCTTGAAATTTCAGCATTTCTCTGTGTAACAGAAACTACATAAGTTTATCTTGAATGTAGCTTTCAAATCCTTTTACTCTTCCATGAATGTTCAGAGGAAACACTTGAAATAGAAAAAAAAATTTATTTGTCAATGTATTATTCTTATTAAAATCTTAATTTAATTCTATAGCAGTGCTTATAGTGCTCAGCTTGCAGCAAAACACAAATTAAGTGGAATCATTGGTTGCTAAGCTGTGGGCAGCAGACTTGATAAACTCCAGATAATATAGTAGTGACATAGCCTTCCTCTAAATCAACCTTAAATGGATTCAATGAACTGATAACACAGGGGAAATGAAATGCAGGTGCTTATACATTAATTTATTTAAAAGTTCAAGTGCTTTTTGCAAGGACAACTACACCTGTATTTTACCTGACAGTTCCCCTAGATATGGCACTCTTCCTCAGTACCTGTCTTTATACCACCACAGTATCTGACACCAAAAATATCTGCGTTTCAGGATACAAGTTTCATGATTTTTGTATGTACTGAAGCATGATCTCCACCTGTAATTTGAGTTCGCTCACATCAATAACTACAAAGCTGTTTTCTCTGCTCTTTCATTTGCCACTCAGATTTCACCATCTGTTTCAGTGCTGACCTCACAGCTTCTGTGTGATTCGCTACTAATACCTTCTGCAAATTTGAGCTTCATGGCTACCCACAAGTGTACAAGACTTTCAATAAAACCCAATTCTTCCAAAAGTTCTTCATTTCTCCTTCGATGTAATAATTCTTTCTTGAGCCACCTTTCTAGCAATTTAGCTTTGATTTGGAATTCTTGTTTAATTGAGGTCCTAATTATGCAAACATAGGGACTGCAAAGGCAAACCTCTGGTGTTTCTATGGTTTTCAATAACTGAACATGAGTTTAGAATAACTTTGTTTACTCATCCTTCCTCATTCCAAATGATAAAGGATAGGTGTTTCACTGCACATAATAAAACAATTTTGCTTTCATTACCTTGCCTTTGTATAACGCTACCTTCATAATTTGCGCTTGAGAATGCTTTGGAACAAATAAAGATGTTGCAAGATCCTAAATCAGTGCAACTACTACTAATATCTATCAGCCCTGCCTGCTGCAGTGCAGCATGCCCACGCTGGGTTTGTTCACCATATCAAAATGCCTTTTTTTTTTGTTGTTTTGGAAGAGAAGAAACAAATTGCTTAATTTTAAAAGCTGTATAACTGCTGGTTACAAGTCACTGTTTTCACTTCCTAACAAATGCAGAGCCTAAATGAAGATTATAAATTTGTATCTTACAACAACAGTGTGTGTGCGCGCAAGAACCTATTTTAATACTCGTCTGCTGAGCTGCTGTCAGATTGTACCGAAGAGTCTAACATTGCAGTATCACTATATTATGAACCACAGCCAAATTTTAATTACTACAAGCCATCTTAACAATGATACAAATCCTGTATGTTTTTAAACAAAAGCACTCCTGAGATTTTGTTTCTGTATTCTTTTTCAGATAGCAACAGTGACAAAAATTTTGAAATGCAAATGCTAAGCAAAGAATGACAGCTAGAAAATTACTTCTGTAACTCCAAATCTGTCTGAAGAAGCACAAATGGATCATGCTGAGGTGTGGGGGAGGGGAGGGCAGGAAGATGAACTCCATAAAGTATTACATTGCCAGTTCTGGAAAGTTTACATATTTTTCATTTACTGTTCTATTCTCCTGGGAGGTTGCTGTTTTACGGATGCCTTCATAAATTCCAAATAGAATAGCTTTGAAATACATAACCTTTAGAAATAACTACACTTACAAAAACTGCTGAGCTACCTATTCCTTTTTTCCCTGGAGAAGAGTCACTTAACGCTGCTCACCTTCAAATTTTCATACTTACTTGGGCTCTAGGAATATATCACAATCCTTTACACCGCAGTATCACGCTTGAGATCAAGTAGCCCATTGAGTCTAGTTGTGCTTTTTTTCCAATGCTGCCTCTCACCTGCTACTCTCTATGCTTCAATTTCCCTCTATATGTAATAATAGTAATAACTATCATATAACTTTGTGAAATGCTTTGATATCTACCACTGAATAGTGTTATAAGGCAGGGGCCAGTGATTGCTGTTGTGGTGTCACAGGCACATTTTAATGGCACAGAAGAGATGGATTGCTGAGCCACTGCATTTGAAAGAAATACCCTGTAGGAGTCAATAGACTCTAGAGCCTGACTCAACCACAAGACTGACTGATTCTTTGAGAAGTATACGAACTAGCACTCTCTCCTACCTCACTCGACCCTTTAGCCCAACCTTCCTTGTATTTTTTACCAGCGTCCATCTTCTCCCACTGAGCAGGTATTTCCCAAGCAGCAATACATCAATTGCTTCATTAAAGTTCAGAACAACTACAGCTAACTCAAAGAAATCAACTCCCCAGCCCCCTTTTCCTCAAAAATCCCAGTATACCCTATCTGGTAACACTCTGGCAAACAGTTTATGTTCTTAATTTTCTCCCCACCCCCCAAGCCTCATTCCAGAGCCTGGCAGACTGCTGATGCCAAACTAGTGCAATTACATTGTCTGCATCACTTTTTTTGTTTTTCCTTCTTCCTTGGTTACAGTTAAATCTCCTTCCTCTTCTTTGTTGTAAGCTAAAGCAAAGTTGTTATTTAGGCTTTTATAGTTCCACCTACACATGCTAAGTGCCCAGCATCTCCACTTCTTCCCCTGACCTTCTTTTGCTTATATAAGTAAGATACTGTTTTTAATTTCCTTCACGCAACCTTCAGGTTTCTTTAGCAACAGCTAACATACTCTGACACTTTCTGCCTCCAAGATAAACCCTTCTTTGCCAATCAAGGCCATTTTCCAATTCTATCAAGTTTCCTTTTTATTCCTTAAGAACCCCCGTGCTACATTAACATTTGCTGCCTTCTATCCCTTGCAGTACAAATCCCAGACTTTTTATATTTAAACTCCAAATATCCTCAGTGTTTACTACCTGGAATTTTTTCCTGCCAATGACTTCACTGGCCTGCTCCTTTAAACTTTTTGAAAATAAAGAAATGAGGTATTCCTGGTTTTTTCCTTCATTTAAAAAAAAAAACAACCCCTGAACACGGGCTCCATTTTATTTTCTGCAACATCTATATAAACCTAGCCAAGTCTAAAGTAACATCATCTCAGTTGGCTCGGTTTTTTACTGCTCCCAGAGAAAGGATAACTAAGAAAGATTTTATTAGTAGCAAAGGAGCTTGCAGGTGATGGTAAAACAAGGTCAAATGTACTCGGCTATCAAAGAGGCTAGTTAATATCTCCCTGACGCACACTCAGGAAGCCGAGATCCCCTAGGATAACCTCAGAGATGTTATTACCTTGTTAATAGACCGTGTAAGACTCAAAATTCATGCTCCGAGGGCCTAGGGGCACACACGCAGGTATGAAGTGTCCCCCCTTCCCCGCCCAGCTACCCTCACACAGAGGGGCGAGGACGGCATGCCTCCATCCGGTCCCCCTTCCTCACCCCTCCCGGGAAAGGCGGTGCTCCCCGGGACCCCTCTGGACTCGCCGGCAGGTACGCGACCTCCCCAACGGTTTCTGCCCCTCCAGCGCCCGGCCCCGTACGGCAGCCAGGGCCGCCTGACGGCGGGGGCTACCGTTCCTCAGAGCCCTCCGGGATGGCCTGAGGCAGAGCGCTGCCAACCCGGGGCAAAAGAGGAAGCGGCCACAGCCTCCTACCTCGCCCGGGCTCGGGAGCCAAACCGGGCTGCGGGGGCAGGCTGCCCGCCCCGAGCGCCCCGCCAGGCCGTTGTTTGCGGCTCCGTTGCTAGGAGACGCCGCGCACACGTACTGAGAGCCAATGGGTGGGAAGAGGAGCTCTGATTGGAGGACTCCGCCTGTCACTCCTAGCACTACCTCCGGCGGCGTGGCGTCGTTCCCGGAGGAGGAGGAGGGAGGCGGCCACGGCCGCCATGGGCGTCCAGGGGCTGACGGGCTTCGTGGAGGAGCGCGGGGCGTTTTTCACCGAGCTGCGGGTGAGGGACACCAAGCTGGTCATTGACGGGAGCAGCCTCTACCATCGGCTGTGCTTCGCCTCCGCCGTCGAATTCCGCCGCGGCGGCGACTACGGCGCCTTCGCGGCGGCCGTGCGCGACTTTTTCGGCAGCCTGCGGGCCTGCCGCGTCGCCCCCTTCGTGGTGCTGGACGGCGGGCGCGGCGTCGACGACAGGAAGCTGCCTACGCTGCGGGGCCGCGCCGCCGAGCGGCTGCGGGCGGCCCACGGCCTCTCCCGCGGCGACGGCGGCTGCCTGGTGCCGCTGCTGACCCGCGAGGCCTTCGTGCAGGCGCTGGGCCGGCTCGGCGTGCCCTTCGTACAGTGCTTCGCCGAGGCTGACCGGGAGATCGCCGGGCTGGCCAACCGCTGGGGCTGCCCCGTCCTCTCCCTCGATAGCGACTTCTGCGTCTTCGACCTGGCGGCCGGCTACTGCCCCCTGAGCCACTTCCAGTGGCAGAGCGTGTGCGCCGGAGAGGGGGCGCAGGGCTGCTACGTGCCCGCTCGCTGCTTTTCCGTGGAGAAGTTCTGCAGGCACTTCAGTCAGCTGAACAGAAGCCTGCTCCCTCTCTTTGCCGTCATGAGCGGGAACGACCATATCGATCTGGCAGCTCTGGAGGCGTTCTTCAGCAGGGTGCGCTTGCCGAGGGGGTGGGCGGCGGGGAAGGGGGGGAAGCACGTCCGCCTTCAGGGGCTGCTGAACTGGCTGGCGCAGTTTGCTGAGCCCACCGAGGCTGTCGACAACGTGCTGAAATACCTTAAGAAACACCAGAGAGAAGAAGTAAGGGAGCTTCTGTGCACTTCAATGGAGGATTATACTCCGTCTGACGTGAATCTTGAGGACTTTTTTCAAAACGGAAAGTATGAATGTGAGGCTGCCAGGCAAACAGACTTACCGCAGTGGGTACTTGATGCTTTGGCAAAAGGTAAGCTGGCCCCATTCATCAGCGATGCCCTGATACTCAGAAGTACCTTCCTCCATGTTCAGGTGGAGAACATGCAGAGACTTAGCGCACATAACACAGCTTTGCCCATTCGACAAGTTATCTATGGACTGCTTCTGAAAGTATCTCAAAATACTGAAGCTACTTCTCCAAGTAAGCAGACCAACGAGCTGCCAGTTGTATGTGAATTTGACAGACTCCAAAAGACACTTAAAAAAACATTTGTTCAAGCAGCAAGCCTACCCACAGATTTTTGTGATGATCATTTTCCTTTGGACAAGTTAATGGAGGTAAATGGTTGTCACAACAGATAAGTGTTTCACAAGTGACAAAAAATAGTTGGGACTCATGTTTGCCTACTGGTCCTAAATGTGATGCCTGAACTGAGCCATCCCAGTAAGTAACTACTTAATACAGGGGGCTCTACAGGGCTCTGAGCTTCGCCTGTGATACTTGAGAAACTACATAGACTGCCTTTATCTTCTTCCCTTCCTACCTACCAAGACAAGTTATATGAAAAATTGGTTGTGGGTATATGCAGTACTGCCTAAATTTTCCATTTTAAGCCCTTCTTTCATCCTATATATTCTGTTACACTAATACTTGCTTTTATAATTATAGGAAGGAACTCAGTTCCATGAAATTTAGGAAAGTGCAATTTAACACTACAAAACTTAGTTTCTATTTGATCAAGCTATGGATGTTTCAGAGCAGTGTTCTGAAACAAAATCTGACCCATGCTTTTTTACTAAAAATCACCATTATTTCATGTATGAATCTTGCAGCTGCTCAGCAATTTTACCTGCCGCAAGTATGCGTCCTGCTAATGTGGACCCCTGCTGCTTGCCAGACAGAACAGCACCTGAAAAACAGCTTGTAATCAGAGGAAAGTGGTACTAGGTTAGTTCCAGTCACCATTAGCAATTCTGTATATTTAAATTCTAATGATTAAGACTGTAACTCTTGCTGTGAATGGAAAGTAATTTCCCATTCCCAAAGTTGCATAACTGAGGTTTTGTATGCAGTAATTTCGGAAACATGCAGCAATACAATCTGCATCTTTAAAGCCACATGCTTTGTCCATTCTGGCATTCAAATCAACTATTAACACATCTCTGTGTGTGGGCTGCGCTGTATGTTTTTATCACTTGCCGGTGGCCATTTCATATAAGAACCAAGTCTATCACTACTACGACCATTAAATGCTACAGATAGCTATGGATCCAAAGGCCTACGTACAGGTTATTTTACACAGGTTATTGTTACAGGCCTTTTAAACAAGCGATATGCAAACAAGTACTTAAGAATTTGAAAATTCATGTTTTGGGATTTTAGGAAACCTTAATGACATTTTAATTTGGTCTTGGTACGTATGTTGTTTGTTTAATGAATTTGAGCTTCCGCTGTTAAAACAACTCTCACTACTAAATATATGGGAATTATCAATTCAACACAAGGTTAGAAGAAGAAAGGTTATTCTGCATTTAAAAGTGCTCTAGGCAAAACTGATTTCAGGTTGTCTTCTAGTGTAGGGATGTCTGCCCAAGAATAGGCAAAACCATCCTAATCAAGGTTCACAAAGCACTCAAATTAACAATTGAACAGCCTGCTGCAATTCTGCTGCATGCATGAAGTTATAGACAAAGTTTATAACATCACTTTTTAGAAGTTAAGTAGCACAACAAAGAGGGAACCTGTGCTAGGAATTAACACATCACAGGTGAAAAATGGAAGCTTCACACTTAAGATTTCATTGTGATGACAGACGAGTGTTTTCAACATATCAAGAACAGACATCACCATTACATCTCACAAACCAAGGCTAACTTCTAAGAGGCACAAAATGAAGTTTTTTTAAAATATATATATATATACACACACACACATTTATGGCATTTATATATTTGCCATACCAAAGTAATTTTAATGCATTACGGTTATAAGATTTTCCAGGCAAATCAACTTTTACATAGGTGTTTAAATGAAGTCGCCTGATTTGAAGAAGACTCTGAAACCTCTTAAAATCTAACCTCAGGCAATTGTAAAAAATGGCTTTTATCCTTCTACCTAACATTTAGCTGTGTCGTTTTTAAAGCTTAAGTAGTATTTAAAAAAATATTTCCTGTTCAGAACATCTGTGAAATTTAAATAATTTATCAAAAACATGAAGTACTGGCTGGTTTAAACACAAGCTTATTTGCCTTTTGGAAATTGCTCACAGCAAGTCTCTTACCTTTATTTTTCCGCTCCAATTTTTTATTTTATTTTCAGGTGCCCATGTCATGCCGTCAGATGCTTTTGCTGGAAACTCTGGGAGTGAAAATGAATTTCCTAGAATCTGTCCCCAGTCACTTACAACTCCCTGTGGCTGTAACGTGTTACTGGATATGTTGTTCAGAACCAAAAGTTAAGTTGCATCAATTAAAGGCATTACTTCTAATGATAGTATCTGGAGAACTGCACAGGATAACAAATGATCCAGGTATGTCTCCAAAGAATACAGTCTTAGATGTTCAGCTACTGTGAAAATCTATACCGTAATTCATTTTTCCTCATTTATGGTGAGTTGTCCAAATTGAGATGAATTAGCATTGATTTACACTATATCCTGAGATGTCACATTCTTTGCATTGATACAGAGCAGAGAAAAAGTGCTAGCCATCAGTTTCATGTTTTATATAGGTAAAACAGTGCTTTGCCATCTTGTAAAACATTAATTTGCATTTATAAATGCTTTCTTTAGGACTAAAAGATCAATTTAGATATAAAAATTACAAAAAAATAAGATTAACATACTCATGCATCAAAAGACAGTAACTACTATTGATATATATTCCAATAGATTTTTTTTTCCTCATGAGTTTTTCTAGAATCATCTGTAATTAAAAATGCTGAGTTGCACAGGCACTGTGCATTGAGAGAATTTGAGAGTACTAAACTATCGTAGAAATTTTTTCATTAATATTTATACCTATTAGAGTTATGGTGGCATTTCCTCCTGGAGTCCTTCATTTGGTGGCAAAGATTACACATGCCAGGGTTATAGAGTTTCTTTAGGTTCTAGTTTATAGAAACTGGACTGACATAGTTGCAACCTGCTTCCCAAGTGGGTGCAAGATGGAAATCTTGTTTCGAATTGATCCACTCACAGAACAGCATAGCAAATTACGTAACAAATAGAATTCCTGATTTCACAATTTCAGATTCTCGTGGATATCAATACTTGAATTTTTACTCAGTTTTATGTCTTAAAGTTCAGTTTGAGACACTTGAAAACATTACTAATGCTTCCTGAAAGAGAACTGGAGGTTTGAAGACCCTGTACATTGCAGACACCTTTCATACTGCTCAGAGCAGAACATTTATTTGCATGTCATTTTTTATTTATAATCTAGATCCCACAGTTGTACGTGCTGAAGATGACAGTATTGCATATAATGAATTTCTAAAATGGAAGGAAAAGAAATTGCAAAATAAAGACTTTGATTTAGACGCTGCACACAGTTTTTGCCAGTGGCAGTGCTGTCTTCAGATGGGATTGTATCTCAACCAGCTACTTTGCACTCCTCTCTCTGAGCCAGACCTAACTAGGTAAGGATGTTTCAGAGATCTGCTTTCTACACAAGCCCCTGATGAAATGTGTTCACGTTTTATTTTCTGTGTCAAACTCCTTTGGCCAATTTTACTACATTTGAACTCCCTTCTTTAAAAATATTAATATGGAGAAAAATACTGAGTAGAATAAGTATGCCTTAGGAGCCCAGTGTTGAATCCTGTATGTAGTTAAGATCTGGTTTTTCACTAAGCAGTGTGTTCTGTACCTGTCCTGCTGAGGTGCAATTTTAAATGACGATTCTCTCCTTGGAGCAGGCTTTACAATGGGACCCTTGTGCACAGACTGTATCAAGAGCTTAAATCAACATCTTCAGTGGAAAATCTGTTTAGTTCGTCTCCAAAAATGACTCAGCTTTATCAGATTTTGTTAAATACAGTGGAGTCAACTCTATCTCCAGACTTCTTTCAGAAGATGACCAAGACCAAGTCTGAGTCCTGCAAAAAGAAGAAAGCATCTAATAAGAAAAAAAAAGCCATCAGGTGTGCTATACCAGAAACTCAGCATTTATGCAACATTAATAGGTTTGCATCACTTGGCGTGGATGACTGAAAGCGTTATTCCTGAAATAACTTTTAATGCCAGGCAGATGGAAGAAATTGTATTAAAATATGTAACTGTTGGAATTTGCTCAGCTGTTTTCACACAAATTCCTGATTCAATCTTTACCAACAGTTCTTGCATCAGGGAATTTTTTTAATTTACTTTTTTGTAACTAACGCTCTTATAAAAAAGGTGCTGTATAAAAGTGGTGGTGTTTTGTTTTTCTTTAAAGGTATCAGTCTAATTGAAAATGAGAGCAAAGTTGTTCAGCATTTCAGAGCTGGAGGAATTCTTTCCCTGAATATTTATAGTTGGCTATCCCTCCATCTCCGTGAACACTTCTAACTTCCAAAAAATCCTATTTTTAAGTTTGTGTTTGAGGAACACAGTGATTACAATCTTACAGATCAGATTAAAATGGAAATCGACAAGTTTAAAAATATTGTAGAATCAATCTTTGCAGTTAGAGTATTTGTTCTTTTGGGGAGAGCTAGCTTTACTTGGTGACAACTGAGTAAGTTGTGCTTGCAGTATTATAGGTACTGAACTATACTTGGGGGGGAACTTCAGCTTCTATCCCCCTCCCCATTTTGGTATGTAAGAGTTAAATGCTTACATGCATACACAAAGCTACCACATGGTAGCACAGTTCAGCAGGTTTGCTAATTCAGAGTAATTTCTTATGCTCTTCTGCGATTAACAAACTGTTGTCGTTTGGAGTTAACCTTTCTTTAATGGCTATAAAATTAACAGACCTGTTTAACTTGCCCCGATGTACACTAAGTTACTTGACAAACCCTTATTATCAACATGGTAATACTGAAAAACAATTTATATTTTAAGAAATCCTACATCATCAGCATTTCTCAGTGCTTTGTATTAGCTAACTTTCCAGTTACATAAAGGCTTATCTTGGTTTTCCAGTGGCTTCCCCAAGTAAAATCTAATTACTACGTTTCTGTTTTTTCTCCTCAAGAATCCATATACTTTTTCTTACATTCAGGAAAACCATGATTTCTCCCTTTAATCATTAAAGTTTTGCCCATTACTTACCAGAATTCAAGCTTGATTCCTGTATCATTGTGTGCTCAGTTTTCAGTCCTGGTTGTCACCTACTGACAGCTATCCACGTGGAAGTAACTCACTAGATCTTGTGACTTACAGGAAGGATCTTTGATATCATACAGCTGAGTCTTGATACTGCCATCATATATTCAACGAGAATAGATTTATAATATCTATTACATTAATGAGAAAGCTATTTTTGAGATAGTCTGTGATGATATTTAACATTTTTTCCAGGAAGAAAACTGCCACTTACTAAACTACCAGCAGATGGCACCTATGCTCAACCATACAGCACATCACTAGAACTTCACAACATATTTCTAAATAGACTTCTATTTGCAGCAGTCTACAAAGTCACATTTCCATCAGATGACTTTAAATAAAGTTGAAAGGGGTTAAATGTAAATTTCTTGATTTTAGTAACTAAAACTTAAATCCTTAATCATCCAAATCATCCTGTGATCCGTTATGATCCCACGTGTTTCATTTTACCAAGCTTACAGTTCCTTGTGGTTTTTAATCATCGGAAATAGTCACATTTAAAATAAGTCTTAAAATAAGGCATGTTTGATTCCGCTTTGTTAGTGCTGTGGGAAGAGAGATCTTAATTTACTCTGAATGCCATATTGGAAAACTGCTGGAGAACATAAATTCTTGAGTCTTGCTGAGAAGCATCATCTTCAATTAGATAGTTTGGAAGACTGGGATAAACTCAAAATATTCCACTTTCGGGTAAAAATGCTGCTATGATCACATGGCATTTCGAGAATACCTTTGGGAGTGTTGACTCAATGATTAAGAATTACTCGACTGGAAATGTGTTCTTAATGCAGAATTCAGCTGTTCTTTGTTGCTGATAAAATGAAATATACCTCATTGCAAACACCAATCCTGTATGCTGAAGAAAATAATTACTCATTCTAAGGTTACTGTGCAGAATTTAAATCAAATGTTCCAGTTTTCCTTTTTGAGTCATTATAGGTTTTCAATCTTATTTGTAGGAAAAATAAAAAATAAAGGGCCTTTACTTATTAAAACTGAAAAGTTCTTCATTCCATGCTTTAGTAAGAGCAACTAAATTCCTTGGCTGCTGCCTATTTTCACTCCACATGAAATGCCTCTTAATTTTTGTGGAAAGATCCCACTATTGATTCAATTGCTCTGGAGAAAAATCTCTCAAACTTGCTGTTAGGTGGTAATGATCAAGAGTGGAGCCAAAAAAAGGGCAATGGAATTCAGTCCAGCATTTTTTATAACTAATGAGATTGAGCTAGCTAAATTACTTGTTACTGTTTTATCTTCCATTAGAAAACACAGAGAAACTTAGTTTGGCATATTTGAAGTGAATTGCATTCAATTAAGTTCACCCTGCAAGAAGGCAAAATTGTTCTTAAGAGACTGAAATTTTATTTCTTGTCTGGACTGACACACCTTATTCAGAAAGTGAGACTTGTGCTGGGAAAGGGTTACTTCGTAAAATTTGTTTGAAGACTGGGCAATAACACTTCCAAGCTAAGATGACAAATTGGAGTTCATCTGCACTTCTGTACTTATCTGGATTTCTGGGACCCGAAGACGAAGTGCAGAGCACAAAGCAGTCAAATCCCATAGAAGAATATCAACAAGAAGTTAAGACATACTATGTGAAAGGTATAGTTGCTGTACTTTCTCAAAATCCAAGTTCTTGAAAGAGATTCTTCATCAGCATGCATTGTCAGTTTTTACTATCTGTCTTTACTGAAGAATAATACGGATTTTATTAATAAATGTTCTGAAATTGTATTGAAATACTGAGCACACTACAACAATACTGAACAACTACAGCCCCGCTGGCCAGACAGTAATAGTTCAACAGGAGGAACACTGACAAGTCTGTTCAACTTCTGAAAGGCAGAACTGCTGGAAATAAGAAACATTTGCTTGAAGACATGAGAGCATTTCTGCAAGAGCTCATCTTGTGCAGGCCCTACCAGCTCAGTGGTTCACGTAACATCCTGAAGGAAGAGACGAGGGCCATATGCCACAGTCTTTGCCTTTACACAATTAGATCTCCAGCACATTGGTAGTCCGGGTCATACGTGCATACTGAGCAGGCCCAGGGTCAGCCAGAGCAATGTATGAATTGCATGTGTAAAGCAGACTCAATGGTGCACTCATGTCCTGTCTGCAGCCCCACTACCTGACCAAGTCTGCGAATCTCCAGAGGAAAAAAGGACAAGAATAATTAAAATAACCTCGTAGCAGAGAAATTTATACAGCCCTTTCCAAACTGCCTTGTCTTCCGTGAACTCCCCAGATTTTGACCATGGCATGTGGGGCAAGCCACAACGGTAAGTGCAGAAATATCCTAGTGCCTGTATACAATTCCTCATCAACCGACAGGATGCCATCATGACAGCATGGCCCAGAGCCAACACCAATGCTACACTTTCAGGATACAGTGTGAAAAGATGTGTATCCACATGCTTTCAGGCAAAAGAGATACCATCACATCTCCAACTCCCCCTAAGAGATCTTAGGCATCCTCTTTTCAAGATTCCCTAGGTGATTGTTCCTTGCATTTCCTAAGGGATGATGAGTCCTACTCTGACGAGAAGACACTGATGACAACAGCTGCAAGTCTATTTTGAGGAAGAACACCATTTCCAATTAGTGAATATTAGAGTATTCAGACATTATCATGTATTAAAAACACTTTTAACTTATCAAGACACAAATCTATTATAATGCTTTTCTAGCCACAAGAAGTCATTCTGTAAGTTAAAGTTTAATAAGTTACACTACCAGTAAAAAGTTTATTTTTATGATCAGGGTGGAAGAAGGAGGGGGAAGGAAAACCAAGCTTCTCTGAAAAAGGGGTGGGGTTTTTTGCCATTGGAGTGAGGATTAGTGCATTCATTTTCTAATTCAATACACTACAAATCATTTCAGTAACAGTACTGTTTTATAATCACTCAAGTGATCTAACAGTCATAAGCTAAAGTAAATATAGAACAAGACATGGAACAAAGCTTGTATCTAAAATTATATCAAAACAAGCATGCTAATCTGGTGTAAATGCCAGTTTCTTTTAAAACAAAGAGACAACACACTTAAGAAAAGCAAACATTTACTTCAAATTGCAGTATAGGCTTTTCAATCACAGAAAAAGAAAAGAAAAACAGTGATCCAACAGCGGTCACATCCTGTGCAAAAAAACCTCGGGATACAAAAAAAACTGTAGCACAAGGTACTTGAGCCGCTTACACATTGCAGGATAAAGTAAATAAATACAGTAGCTAGAATATGGCACTCTTGTGACAGACTCTAAACTCAGTGGAATGCCTCTGAAATATTTTTTTATCCTTGTATTAGTAGCAAAGTCCCACCACCATAAAAGTAAAATAGTACAATGTTTTAAATAAAAACAAACTAAAATATTTATATCTAAGAGAAGGATTTTACACAGTTAAATCTTTTAAGTGCAGAAAATGGGACTTGGGCTTAGATCTTTCTTTAAATTAACCCCCCCTCCCCTCAGAAAATCCCGTTCAATCTCAAAAGTAAATTTATGTTTGAGGAAAAATGTTACCAAAGTTGCATAATTTCATTTGTTACTCCCACAGCTGGAAGTTAAATTCTAAACAGTCTTGAAACATGAACGTTCATCATTAGCCAGTGAAACAAAGGACTTGCCAAAAGCCTTCAGGATTTCTTTATCCTCCAAATATTGTTTTGCTTTCTCCTACATCTTTAGACAGCAATCCCTAAGTTTGCGAACAAAAGAATGCAATATGCATCATACATCAAGAAAAGACGAAGTTGACGAAGAAGAACTTCCACGTTTCTGGATCTTTTCCTTGCTTCTTTCAAACTTCTTTATGATCTCAGTCACTATGCACACAGAGGAAGTGAGCCCCAGAAGAAATAGTAAATCTGGAAAGAGATAATTAATATTTAATAATTTTTAAAATTTGCTATTTAAGGCTGAGGGCAGACTTACAAAAGAACAAGACTTAGAATGAGTTTCAAATTGTCTCCCAATCATTGGGTAAGTTCACGAGAAACGAAGCAAGAATCAATTTTTGCAGGACCAGAAGATTAACATGCATAGTTTATGCACAACTCAAGTACAGGCATGGTATTTCAAACTTTTAAAGTATTTCATAACCCTATTATTAACATCTATGAAAACAAAGAATACTAAGCAACATAATAAATTCGTATTGAAAAAATATTAATATCATCAGAAATGACACTACAATAAAAAGAATTATGTAAAAACATGCATTTCATGACAACCATTTATCTTTAACTCCAGAAAACTGCAGAAGGAATAAACGTAAGTCTTAACGAGGTCAACAGCATTATGTATCTATAGCTTCTTAAAATCCTTATGTCTATTTATCCTACAACAATGCAGTCGATTAGTTAATAAAGGATCAAGATTTCTAAATAAGGTGTTTAAATTTAGAGAAAAAACTTGCTAAATAGCAAGATTAATAGTGTTTAAAAAACTTCAATAAACTCTATGCTTCATTTTTGCCTGCTTCAAAATTTATATTAAAAAACCTAATTTACATAAGCACCTAAGAAATTTAAGAACGCACTGATCAGTTGTGTACCATATGCATTTAAATCATGGTTCCCAAAGAAAACATCTAAAAGGATCTCCCCACCCCCACCCCACCCAAAAAAAAAAAAAAAAAAAAGAGGTCAGCAGGTTTTGTATTCCTGTTGTATGCAAACAGCTAGAAAGTGCACTTACAGAACCATCAGCTAATGCATTTACAAATTAATCCTTAATGTACAATTTTGAAAAGGGAACTGTTCTTACCCAAGACACTCAGGCTCTCTGTTTGGAAAACCTTCTGAAGTGGAGGAAAGTAAATGACCAATAACTGCCCCATTATAGATCCAAGGACGGCATAGCAGAACATTTTGTTACTGCAAAGTCCAATCTCAAACACAGATTTTGTCTGTAAAAAACAACACGTTACACTGTACATGTAATCCTAATTATCTAGACCAGAAAAAAATTTGTAACTACAATTTCTTTTCATACAGACTTTTAGAAAAATGTAAAAAATTATTGTTGACCTTTTAGACAATCCAGAACAAGTTCTTGAACAGGCTAATTGCATTTTCTCTCTGGTAAACAGAGTACAAATCTTGTCTTCATAGTCAACGACTTATATATTGAGCTCACTTTTCTGCAAGTACAGTGCATTAGAAGGTGCGCTCTACACTAGAAGGAAGTGTTTTTGTTGACCCTAAGAATTCACATCAGAAAATAAGACTGCAAATTAGAGTAAATGTAGTAATGTATACTAGCAATGTACTTTTCTCCAACTAGCACAAAATTTCAGACTTGTTTCCTTAAAACAAAAATGTAGACAGAAAGAACAGTTTAAGAAATTTTCCTTGGATTATGGATTTAGGGTTACAAAATAAAAAAGTTAAGGCCTTCAGGAAGTTTGAGATTCTGGCAAGGATGCTGAACCGACAGTTTTCAGGAAAAAAAACAACCAAGTGTACACAGCAATACAAAGAGCCATCACACTTCAGCTTTTAATAAAAATTTCCTTGCTCCTGTCAACAAGTTAAGGAAACTAATACTCACCTGTAATTTAAGAAATCCTACCTAGTAAATATGTGAAACTATGAAGCTTAATAGCAGATGTGAAGTAAATCTGCAGGAAAACAATTGAAACAAACACAGCAAGATTCTCCCCTCAAAGAAAATCCTGCTTAGTGTGTAAATGGAAAATATGAATCACTTACCTGAGATCTAGAACTCAAAGCATTGAACATATCAAAAAATACAAAACAGGTGAAAGTCATGGTTGTATCTCGAGGCGTTATTACATTGTCTCTTAACTGCCAACAAAAGAAAATGAAATGGCTTTAGCATGCTTTAAACCCTCCACAACTCAAAGTTATTACAATAAATCAAGTTCTACTAGCTAGTAAATGAAAGCAAAAGCAACTTTTTTGCCCCAAGCTGATTTAATAAATCATGCAGCAAAAATTACGCACCTGTAACTTATAACAATTTGTATTCCAAGCTGTGATTAAATGAAGACTCTTGACAAACATTGATGCAAGCATATGGAATACCAAGAATTCTATGATGCACTACCAAAAGTTCAAACAACATTTTTCTCTACTGGGAAAAGAAAGCCAAATGGCTGTTTCATAATACTCTGGCTAGAAGAACTGTACAACTACTTTCTACGGGCCAAGGTTTCCCAAGTAGATTTGGGACCTTGAAAAGTCTCTGTTAAAATAGAGATTGGGGAATAAAACTGTGTTTCTCATTTCAACAATTATTTTGAAAAATCTTCCTTTCTAATCTGCTAGCTGAATAGATTATTAAATAAGCATGGACAAAACTAGCAACTAAGTTCATACAAATTCTGAATTCCAACTGCTGGTATAAAAAGGACTTCTTTTAAATTAATTTGTTACTGCTTTAAGTTTTGTGCTTTTGTCATACCTCTCTCCAGAAGACGAACAGTGTTCCACACACGATAATTATTGATGAAACCAGTATTTTAACAATGAGGTTTTTGGTCAGAATGCTGTCCTTCAAATTTCTTGGAGGCTTCTGAATAACATCTTTATCCACAGGCTCCACCCCAAGACTTATACAATTAAAAGAACATCTTAGATTTTTATCATCATAAAAATAATTCACTGCTTTAACTTAAGGACTAGATTTTCTCAGTTGAAAGAAAGATTTTAAACTTCTCTCTACAGCCTAAGAATCATCTCATTCAAGTAAGCACATGATATTTTCACTTTCAGAAAACTGAGTTATATGTATTAGTAACAGGCAATATTCTAACACTGCAGTTTTAGAGTCCATAAATACATGGTATCAGGCAATATTAAAATTACCAGATGTTAATTTTAAAGGAAGCTGCAATATTAGTTACATTCCCCATTTCTGTTACCGTGACCAACCCAGCTAAGGAATTTACTGCTAGTTCCTTTCCACTTCTCCCTCCACCATCTATCTGCAGTGAAGCGGGTCAGAGGAAGAACCCAGAGCGAAGCCAGAATCCTGCATGCAAGTTTCATGGGCATATCCGTGGATTTTTAGGTATCAATGCTGCCCCCATAATTATTTTTAGATACTAAAGGAAACCAAAAGGAACGAACATAGAACTGTACTGCAGACATTGTAATTCAAATAAGCAGTTTGCTGTTTGAGGAACATTTCACTGAATTTTAACACTTCACCAAGTTTCCTTTATGAGCAACCATTTTCCTTGCTGAAATAAAAGGACTACAGACCTCTAATGGAATTTAAAGTAAGTACTTACCTTTGAGCTGGAGGTCCATCCATAATAATATTGATCCATAAGATCTGCATGGCATTGAGAGGATTAGGAAAGTTCATTAATGTAGCCAGTGAGATTAAAGTCAGTGCTGCTATACTCCTGTTGAAAGAATCCATTTTTATAATTGTCAGCATGGAACGTTTCTGAAGATCCACTGATAACTGCTTTGTAATCAACACTTCAACTGTTTAAGAGTAGATACAGATTTTGACAGTGTGAATTATGACGATGTAAGCCTAACTTTAAAGGTAGAGCATTAATTCATTTAGAATACTCATCTTGACACAGTCCATATTTAAAACAGTGCTGTTTTGGCAATAAAAAGACAGCAAATTTGCATCTTAAAAACCTCCCAGACTTTAAGATAACATTTCAGAGTTATCACTCACCTTCACCTAACTGATATTTTACCAGGGAACAGGGTCCTATACTTTTATTGTGCCACAAGCGGAACTTCTAAACATGGTTTTGAAAAACAAACTGCTTTTACACTCTTGATCTAAACACAACCACTCTGTGCACATGTCACTAGTTTGACTAATCAGTCAAGGCAAGGTACTACCCAAGCTTCCTAAAAATACCTACACCACCACTCATTATTAGCAAGATGAGAAGGCTAGGCAAAAGACTGAAAACAGATTAGCTGTTTGCAAGCTTGGTATTAGAAATGTCTCTAAACAAGTATGCGCTAATTGCTTTCAGTGCAAGATTAAGTGGTTTCATAACCAACAAGAAGAGAGCAAGGCTTATAATAATTCTGAATTTAGCACGCTACTGAACCCTATTATGCTCTCCCTGCAAAGGGGGACAGAAAAAAAAGGGTAACTCATTCATCAAAAACCTGAGACTACTATTCCCAAGGCTAACAGGCAAGCACACCTTCCTAGAATATCTATGCTTAGTTATTTTCAGAATAATATATTTTCAGAATAAATCAGAAGCAGATTTCCTGTCTTCTACCAATGCAGGACACTAGTCAAGATTCGAAGTATATGACACTTCTTACAATTTTTAGGCAAGTTTTAAGAGGTTAGCATTTTCTGAGTTTTGTTGTGTTGGTGGGGATTGTTTGGTTTTGGTGGGGATTTTTTTTTTTGCTTTTGGGTTTTTTTTTGGGGGGGAGGCACTATTTGGCACTTGTGGTGTTTTTTTGGTGGCTTTTGTGGGTTCTTGGTTGGTTTTTTTTTTTATTTCTGCAACTTTATTCAACCACTCTGAAATGCCATGAAGGCTTCACAAAAAGTACATGAACAATGTGGTGAAGAGGTAAAACCATTTTCCTGAATCCAGATTCAATAAGATAAACTCACAACATTTTTGAAATTAAGGCTTAATGAACTCTTGTCGTCTTGTCTGACGTACACGATATAGTTAGCATAGGGATCCCTATATGCAAGAAAAGGAAGTCAGCTTCACAGAGCTAACTCATTCCACAAACCAGAATATGTATTACAGAGAAACTAACCTCCCATTTCCCTGGTTTCCTCCATTTGATATACATGTTCTGTTTAAGGAGGGAATGACTACTAACTTCTCCTTTAAACAAGGACTCAAAGGTAGCTATGCTGTTTCTCTTCATCCTCTCAGTTATTGACTTTTCACATCTTAACAGGAAGAACTGTGACAAAGTTAGATGTCTGTTTATCGCACTATTTTCTGGTTCTTTAAAAATGAAACAAGCCACCAAATACAAAATACTGACAATTCAAAAGCATAGCATATCAGCATCCTATGTGAAATTTACAGTGTTCACATGAATTTATGCAGCATCTGCTTCACAATGCTTTGATTCATTAACAATGTAGTTAGAACTTTCTGATATCGTCAACTTTTCAAACTTACGTGCTCAGTTGAAATCTAACAAAATTTTTAATGTTATTATAAATTCCTTTACCCTCTTCAATTGCAGACCTGCAATTAAAAACAAAGATTACATCACTAGACAAATGAGACTACTGCCAAAAATCTTAAAAAAAAACCAAAAAAGCTATTACTTTAAACAGCAATACAAATGTCAAGAAACAAATGGAGTTGAGGTTCTTACAACTTTGGCAGTCATTGTTTTTCAACTTGACTATGAGATTAATCACAACAGTTATTTTTCCAGCTGCTTAACTTTAACCTTCAAAATGAAATGTTAATAGTAAAATCTCCTCCCTGTTCAAGATTCTCCATCATCCTTGATATGACCTTCCAATTCAAATTAGATAATTTAAAAAAAAACAAAAAACAAAATATGCACACCTTTACAAAACCGTAGAAATATAGCATGACTTTAGAAGACCATGTATTCTTACTGCACCAGAATGAAATATTTATAGACCATCTTCTCAACCTCTAGCGCGTGTCACAACTTGCCTATCACATTATCACAATTACAGTAGTGAGAAAGTGTTGTCTAATACCTAGGGGTCAAGTCTACTCTGCTGCAAATAAAACTGATTTCTTTCTACCAGTCCCCCAATAGCCAAGAACAACAATTAAATCAGCATTCCTCTTGTAACTTCTAAGACAAAAAGATTAAAGGGGTTGGGGGAAGGATGTAAAACTATGGAAGCTCATACATTTTTTTTCCATTAGTTCTCCTATTGAGAACTTTCCTGATGAAATGAGCAAAACTAGATAAAGCATTCCAGCAAAAGCCTCATCAAGCCTAAATAAAGTTCTTACCACAGATGCCCTTCCTACATACTCTTCTGAATATCTTAAAACAACTCCCTTCTCTTTTGTTTTTGCACAACAGTACATTGCTGTTGGCTGAATTAGCATGGAAACCTTTTAACTCTCAGATCATCCTCTGACGTAGTGCTACGTAGGTAGATTTTCTTATATTGAACTTCTACATTTCACTTCTTTCCAAGGGTTAAGCATCATACTTTCAGACAAACTGAACTAGTCTGAGATTGATGACTTCAAAATGAAGGCTACCTCGCTAGACAGCAGTCCAGCTCTACCAACAACCACTATCTTCAGATGGATTAAATTCAGAATAAGGTAAGTTTACCTATACTCTCTCTGAAGTACACCAAACAACAACAAAAAAAGAACAAGTAACAAATAGCTGGTTACCAGAAGTTGGTAACTTATTTTCACCTGTGATACTTGAATAGTTTATATTCCTTTCCTTTTCTGAAACACCACCACATTTAAAGAGTTGAAAGCAAACACAGCACTCTAAAATTTTTAAATCTTGAGGGGAGTGCTCTCTCTCATTTTTACATAAGATTTATGCTTCTGAAGTAAGAAATTAAATGAAGGTTAGTCCTAGTGACAGCTAATAGACTCACAATTTCACTTCAGTTATGTTTCCAAATATACTACTACCATAATTCTACTTGGAGAAGCAGAAATACAAATTAGTTTTTATAGCACATACATGCACAGCCTCCTTTGTTACTTACATCTGATCTACGTACAAGACCAAAGTAGCAAAAGGTCTAAATATGTAAATACATTCTTATATTATTATTAACGTACATAAAAAGACAGAAATGCTTAGTTGCCCCTTGTACTATTATGTTCCCAGCTCTTTTTTAAGAGGATAATACAGGTAATCACCACAAAGATAATTCTCCTGACTTAGTGGAGAACTCATTAACAGCTGCTACACTTACAAGTTCAGGGAATTTCTTTTGTTTTTAACCTAGGCAACATTTCATTAAAACTATATAGCACAAGGTATGTACATAAGTGCCACCTACATTATTGTCTGAAAATCATCATCCACAAGGATCATATCTGCTGCCTCTTTACAAACATCTGTTCCGGTTTGTCCCATTGCTACACCAATGTCTGCAGCCTTCAGAGCAACAGCATCATTCACTCCATCTCCTGTCATAGCTACTACTGCACCATTATTTTGCAGGGACTAAAGAAAGGAAAAAGTGCTTAAATAAGGGATCGAAATAATCCATCCTATAAAATTATTCTGGATACAAAGTTAGTGTCATCACCTCCCTCTCCCCGCCCAGTTTCTTATAATTCCACTGTAAAATCCTAAAAAAATGCATCTGTTTGTATTCTAATGAATTTTTATACAAGATTTTAGGTTCAACTTCAGTTCATATATTCAGACAGCCTAAATTTTAAAGCTAGGGTATATAAAAACTTGAAGAGAAAGTAAAAAACTCCAGAGAAAGAGAGAAAAAGACACTGTATTTATATTTTAACATTATCACCCTCTTGTAATTCTCAATATATTCCAACAGGCTCAACGTTTGACTTTGTTCTCCTTATTGTTGCTTTTTGATTGTTCCAGTTGTTACACTGAGTACGTCCCTCTTTGCTACCTTCTTTTGTTAACTTCTGAATGGAAGCATTGCCTCAGATATGGCTTGGAATTCATGCCCTTTTATCTTGTTCTGAGAAGTATCAGAAATATGGTTCAAGTTCCTAGCCAATTCAACTGCAATGTGACAAAATCTCAATCAACCCCCAGCTCCCTACCTAGAAGAAAGCATGATGTTGCCTACCAGCAGCTGCCTATCCCTTGTGGGCACTACACATTTTTCTAGGTAACATTTTCAAATACACTTCACTTTCAAAACAAATGCATTTCTGATTTCATCTTGACACACTGTAGCACATTATAATTTAAGTAAAGGCACCACAAACAGTACCCATAGCAACAGTCCAGCATTTGAGCCTCTAGTAAGACATACCTTTATAATTTTCAATTTATGTCGGGGACTGGCTCTGTAAAATACTGCAACCTGTTAAAAGTACAGTGAAGAAGTAGTGAAAATTTGAGAAATGTAAAGAATTGCACTGGATTCTATAAAGCTAGAGGATAAAAAAATACTATCAAAGGCCAACTGTGCTCTTGTTAGCTCTAAAGTTGAAGCACCATTGAGCTGTATTTTTAATAGAGTGAAATCATTAATTCCAGAGAAGATTTAAAGTATGTTCTGGTAAACAAAGTTGGTGCTACTTATTTCAAGATAGAATATGCAATTTAAAAACCTTCTGAAATTATGAAGCAACTGAGTTGTAATGGCTTGCTGCTGGCCTTCCTGACTAAATTCATGCAGGTGATTGCCATGCTGACTCTACAATTTATGTCCTTTTCCCTTGTCAGCACTAGTGGCAAGCTACTCCGGACATTTCAATTTTACTAATTTAGGTAGCGTATTATTAACAGATTGAAGTTTTAAAGCTTCCAGCTTAGAAGGAATTATTAATTTTCAGAATTTTTTTGTCTCTGGTCTTCTTTGTAAATTAAAATTTGAGCATGTGGAATTTAGTTTTCCATAAACTCCATACTGTTAGCATTCACATCTATTTTTCCTTTTTAAGAATCTGGATAAGAATTTAGACTTCTCAACAGCCACTTTACACTGTACACAGATGTCAATCTGATCGGTTGATTTTAATTAATTCCTAATAAGATTTCAAATAAATGCCTAAAACACTAACTGGGTCTCAGGTCAAACATGCACAAAGTAAATTTGTAGCTATTTCAGTTATTTAAGGTGGACAGCCCTTAAGAACAAGTATTACCAAATAAACCAAAAATTACTATTTGCCACACAATTCTTTTTTTCTAAGCTTGTTTTTGTGAGTCACCAAGGAAAGACACAAAGCTGACATGCATATTTCTTGATCGTAAATATTGGCTTTTGGCTTGCTTACATCAGACTCAAGCATGCTGCAGTCTAATTTTGCAGTCTTTTGCAAACAGAGCAGCATTTTGATGCATAAATTTTGCAACATAGTCAAGCCTGAACCTCAATTGCATTTGATTAAGCCTTCACATTTACAACTTTGACACTAGCTAATACATTTAGTTATTTAATAACTAAAAAGTATTAAGCAGTAACTTAATAAATAGACCCTTTCAAAATTCTCAACCAGTGACCTCAGATCGATTAAAAATCATTAAAGATACAGACACCTCCTCTTACAAATTATAAAAGGATGGACTGTCTGAACATGCAAACTGTAAGGTTATATACATGAGCTGAGCTACTCAAAGAAATAAAATAGTCTAACAATACAAAAAGGTGATGATGCTCACTGAAAGTGAGAGATGGCAAAATGAAAGTTCCAATACAGGCATTGAAGGGTAAAAAACAAATTGAATTTTTAAAAGAGACAAAAGTAGTAAAATCACTAAAAAGATAACCATATGAGTTGAAAGAAATAAATTCTCATATGGTCATATGTCAAACTGAAAGATACTTGTTTGATCTGGGACAGCTATCGTGTTTCTGTACTAAAAGCCTCTGGTAATTTACTGTACCACTTACTTCTACAAGAACCATGTTATTTGTATCTCAGAAGTCACACTTTAGCTTTCCACAGAAAAAAGCATATACATATATGTATAAAATATATCTGTATAAAATATATCTGTATAAAATATATCTGTATAAAATATATCTGTATAAAATATATCTGTATAAAATATATCTGTATAAAATATATCTGTATAAAATATATCTGTATAAAATATATCTGTATAAAATATATCTGTATAAAATATATCTGTATAAAATATATCTGTATAAAATATATCTGTATAAAATATATCTGTATAAAATATATCTGTATAAAATATATCTGTATAAAATATATCTGTATAAAATATATCTGTATAAAATATATCTGTATAAAATATATCTGTATAAAATATATCTGTATAAAATATATCCTTTACTGCATTTCAGTAAGTAGTATATCAAAACAAACCTTTGGTGTTATTTGAGAAAGCTGCTGAATATCCAAATCATCTATTTCTTCTCCAGAGATTGCCTGTGAATTTTTGGAATACAATCCTAGTCGACTAGCTGGAAATAAATAATAAAAAAGGTATTATAATAATTTATCTTTTTAAAAGATTAAGTACCCAATTTTATTTTTTTTTTAAACCTACTATTTTCTGCAGCATTTCAGATATGAAATGCCTAGAGCAGAATATCTCAACACCTTATTGATTCACTATACTGGAGTAAATTAACTGAACTCTTGAGTAACAAACACATGCTACAAAGTCTATTCTAATCAGATATTTATTTCCTCAGACTTTTTAGGTCTAAAGGTCTGTACTTCATTGTGTCAGGTGCCATAGAAACACAAGAGCTCAGACCTCTCTGAAGAATTCACAGTTCAAAAATAACGGGACAGAAAATGAAAAATGACATGGGGGAGACAGGGAAAAAAACCCTCTGAGAAAGTACTGCTAGTTCGGGGGTGTACTTTTTATGTGCACATTCAACTTTTTGTTCATCATCCTGTATGTAAAGAATTCATATTCTGGCTAAAGTACTTGTACTTTCATGTATTATATTGTAAAAAGAAGTTAAGTAATTTGTTTAAATATTTATTACTAGTACTTAAACTTCAAACTTAGTTATATGGACAAAACTGTACTGGATAGTATTGAAGTTCCATATCCATCCTAAATACTCATTGTCACTGGCTATTTTAGTTTCTCCCTGTTGCCATAAAGACAGGCATCCACAGCTGAAGGTAGGGAGGGTGGTGGTGGGGATATAAGAATAAGAATCAGAAATCAAGCATATGTTATAACAAAATACAGTAAGAAAAGACATAGTCTTAAACAGCAAAAGTCATACATTAACCGAATTAGAAAAACTACAGTTTAAGCTGAAACCAAAGTATCACTTCAGGCTATGGTATTGGTTTGGGTTTTGGTGTTTTGGTTTTTTTTTGTTTTGTTTTGTTTTGTTTTTTTTTTTTTTTCCCCCTTCCCTCTCCTCCTCCTAACTCCATTGTGCCATATGTTTATACAAAATACAGAACTCACAAATGTTAAAGACTTAATACCCACACTTCACAACAATTAGCTAGGCACTGCTAGAACAGAAAACAAGTGAAAAATGAAAGGAAGTGGACTATTCATACCAATGGCAACTGCAGTCTCCTGCGAATCCCCAGTAACCATTTTTATTGCAACTCCTGATGTGATAAGTGTAGTAACTGCTTCTTTCACACCAGTCCGTGGAGGATCGATTATTCCCACAAGCCCCAAAAAAGTCAGTTGTCCTAACTCAGGACCAGAAGCTAAGGCCAGAACTTTTAGGAGATAAAGAAAAAAAAGAGTTAAGATTTGAAATTAACATTTACATCAGCATTTAAAACAACTGTTTTAAACTAGTAGGCTAGCATAAAGCAAAGGGTGGGAATTGCAATTTTCTTTTTTTAAACCTTATTTTACTTATTCTTTTCTTCTAAAGAATACTCTTTTTACCAAATATAGGTATTCCAGGTTTTAAAGATAAATTTCCTATTTCTTCTCAGATGAAAGTGTTTATATCAGTGTCTGTACCAGAAACAGTGTGGCCAGCAGGAGTAGGGAGGTGATCGTGCCCCTGTACTCGGCACTGGTGAGGCCGCACCTCGAATACTGTGTTCAGTTTTGGGCCCCTCACTACAGGAAGGACATTGAGGTGCTGGAGCGTGTCCAGAGGAGGGCAACGAAGCTGGTGAAGGGCCTGGAGCACAAGTCTTATGAGGAGCGGCTGAGGGAACTGGGGTTGTTTAGCCTGGGGAAGAGGAGGCTGAGGGGAGACCTCATCGCGCTCTACAACTACCTGGAAGGAGGTTGTAGCGAGGTGGGTGTTGGTCTCTTCTGCCAAGTAACTGGCGATAGGACAAGAGGAAATGGCCTCAAGTTGCGCCAAGGGAGGTTTAGATTGGACATTAGGAGAAATTTCTTTACTGAAAGAGTGGTCAGGCCTTGGAACAGGCTGCCCAGGGAAGTGGTTGAGTCACCATCCCTGGAGGTATTTAAAAGATGTGTAGATGAGGCGCTTAGGGACATGGTTTAGTGGGCATGGTGGTGTTGGGTTGATGGTTGGACTCGATGATCTTAGAGGTCTTTTCCAACCTTAATGATTCTATGATTCTATATTTTCACTGTGCGGAAAGAGAACAGCATCTAGCTTTGTGGTTTCTCTGTATGTGCATGGTCCTCTATGAAAGGGAGGATCGGTTAATGTATTTTTATTTTCTGCTTTGTTTTTTTTTCTTTTAGAGAGGCAGATTTCATTGAGTACATGCTGAATATTTTCTGGAATGTCTTTTACGATAGGAATCTTAATTCAAATATATTTAAATTACATTAGAGTTGTAAAGGAAAACCAAATTCACTTTTTTCAAAACATTACCTTAGATTTTTTAGTTTGACAGTGGTCTGAAGCAGACACAAAGAATGACTGTCTGAACAAAACAGCACAAAGAGATACCACTCCTAGCATATCCTTTCAGTTTCTAATAATTTGCAACCTAGGAATTTCCCGAGCCACACAGTACCCCTACCTTCAAAAAATAAAAATTAAAAAGCTGTGGATAGACTTAACAGCCTAGAGGTCTCTTTACAGAGGCCAAAGAAAGCGAGCCATGTATAATGCTTGCCCACAATCACCTCCTATCAATCATCTTGTGAAAAATACTTTCAGTTATATTTAAAAATCTACACAGCTTGTTAACAGAAAAGGTAATTCTAGTGGCATCTTCTGACCTGCAATCAGTTGTGCTAGCCTAACTCACAAAGGTGCCAGGAGCCAAAGTAATAGAAAAATAAACATATTCACATTTAAAAAAATCCACAGACATATATAATGAGATATGGAAGCTATTAGGTAGCAAAGTACTGTTCAGTTATGGTCACATGCAAGAGATGACAGGAACCAGCAGTGCCTTTTCTCACCCTTTGCAATTTAATCATGTTATTATACGGGCCTTAGGCAATGGCACCTGTTTTTTCACTCCCCCATTTTAAAGAAAAACTAAACAACCCAGTGGCACTTACTGAACAAAAAAAAAAATTCCTAGTGTTTTTGGTTGTTCTTGGTTTTTTTAAATAAGCAGTGCAATTTTAAAAAATAGTTATTTTGAGACACTGAAACAGCCTTACCCCTAAGTCCTGCAGAGCCCATAGATGTCTTCTCCTGCTGGTATTGCTCTCTCTGTTGCTGAACAAGAGGTAGGGTCTGCCCCTTACAGTTATATGATGTACAGTACCTAATGACTTGTTCATAAGCACCTTTCATAAAGCAAACTTCAGGTTTGTCCTAAAAGGAAAAACAATTGTTGTGTGCACATGCGTGTATGTATATATACAATACACACACACGCACAAGTGCATACACATGCACACATAAGAATGGCATATCTGTACTTTTCTTAAGAGTCTTCAGAACATAACGCAAATCAAAGTTACGCTTCTAAACCTAAAAATCTGTTCTTTTGAGTATCTCTATACAGCGTATGTTCAAGAGTAGTAATGTCAAAAGAGCCAAGCTAATAATCAATATCTCATTTCAGTAGACATCATACACATTAGACACTGCGGGTCACAGTTTATAGACTAAAGAGGCCATGCAAAGGACAGAAATTAAACGTACACAGAGCATTAGACCTGAAAGACCTTTAAGCTCATCATCTGACCAGCTGCACAGGTCATTAAACACCACCTGCATCCTTGTACCATGCCTAACAACTCTAATATTTTCCAGACAGCCATCTAGCCTTGAGAGTATCAAGGGACTGAGAATCCACCACCTACCTCGAACACTTAACTCCAATACTAATCAACTCATCCCTTCCCTTCCCCCTTTTTCCATTAAGAATTGCTGCCTCAGCTCAATTTCCAGTCACTGATTCCCATCTTTTCTCCTGTTGAACTAAAAAGCTCTTTTTTAGTATATCTATCTTCTCCCTGTGAAGGTATTTATGCACAGTAGTCAAGTTACCTCAATCTTTCTGATAGGCTTAACTGATAGAGCTCTAAATTTCTAAATCCACTGCATTTTCTTCGCCTTCAAATAACTTATGCTCCCTTTAAAACTCTTACCAATTTTTCAACAATCTTTTAAAAATGCTGATACCAGAACACAGACACAGTAAATCCTTACATGGATGAAAACTATATAGCAATTCCTGCTCACCAATCTTTATACAGACAAGGATAATACAACCATATTATCCATATAGATAAAAGGAGTCAAATGCTTTGTTTCAAAGCAAAGATTTTACTGTGATACTTGAATGCTGTCAGAAGGCCTTTTTTGTGTCAGAAGTACTAGGAAATTTTCCATAAATCCAAGATAAGGTCTGTTATTGCGCATATTATCTTGAAGGCTCCAGTTATCAGACTGGCAGTGACTATGTCAATAATTGTAATAAAAACATTCAGATTGGTCTAGATGAAATATGAATACAAATATGTATGTGAAAGCATCAGAAGGCAGAAAAAGAGGTTAAAAAATGGTTTGTATTGATAATCCAGGACATTGTTGACATCAATAAAATCCATCAACACTGGGGAACGTGCTGTCTGCATCAAAACCAGAAAACCTGTGTTTTCAAACAGAAGAAATTTTACTATTGAACATCAATACATCTTCCTGCTCTTAATTCATTATGTAACTATGTAGCACTGAAACAGCAGAAGATTGGCAGAATTACTTTAGATGTTTGAGGAGGGAGGAGAAGGAATAAAAAACAGGTATACATTTAAAGTCTCAGATACCAAAATACTCAAAATAATTTCCCAGTATGCCTTTTATGGAAAGAATTTCTTGTGATTCTTAATCTCCACTTCAGAGCTTGAAACTAAAACTGTGTCTATTATCAAACCATATTCCCAGCACTGTGCACTACCACCAGCCTGCCATAACTTCTGAAATGAAAAATGAGGATATTAAACAAGGTAGATAATCGTTCCACAGAGCCAGTGCACAAGGAAACAGTGATTGAAGTTTACCTGCTGCGTTCTGTGAACACATTTAACAGCCATCCATTTTTGTTCTGAGCTGAAGGGATATTCAGCCTTCCTTATGTAGTCTTCCTGGAGTCCATCTAAACCCATCTGTATAGAACAGAAGTACCACCACAATGTCAGGACCTTTTCTTTTCAAAAGCTATGCAGTTTGTTGACTTGTTGAGACATCTTAGTTAACAATCATTACTTAGCTAAAAACTAGTTTCATCTCCACAGTTGCTTTTGATCGCACTGTTCCAGATTAGACAAACTTCTGACAAACCAGCACTGAAAAAACCCAGCAGCTTCTTTCAGGCTTCAGCATAAGTCAGAGCATTTAATGCTATGTACTATCTTTGATCCAAGGATCTTGAAATACTTTGTAGATTATGACCATCCACAAACACAAGTCTTGCAATGGCTAGCAATGTAGCTCTTGGTTTCACAAAACACATCTATTGCCCCAATGCATTTTTTTTGTAATTTTTTTTTTATATCTTCTATATAATTTCTCTGCTAGGAAGGCCTACAAAATTGCAACACAAGACTGTAGCAAAGTCTGGAGAAGGCAAGTCACTGATTTTAAGTTTGAATGATCCAACCCAAAATGACTTTTTTTTTTTTAGTGATCAGAATCACCCAAACATTTAATCTGAAACTAACCATGAAGACTCCAGGCAAAATGCATTTCATTTCAGATGCTCTTCCCTCCCCACCCCTGATGCAACTCGCAGCATTACATGCTTTACCTTTAATCAAGTCCAAGAGAAAGTGCCAATTAAAGAAGATGCAGAAGCAGCAGCCTGCCGTAAGCCATTCTCAGTACTTACAGAGCTTCACAACTCCCTCACTACCTCCCTTTCCAGTAACAGACGTGAAAGACTCCTGTTGTTCTCAGTTTCTATGGGCTCTTGCCAAAATAACATCACTCTGGTCATTTCTAGTCAAAGACTGGGGACTTGGAATGAGTCTCAGCAAGAAGATAGATACGTCCCGGGCCTCAATTATACAGGAGAGAAAGACTGTAATGCATTAATCTTTCAATGTTTTTGAGTTTATTCTCCATCACAGAAAAAAAATCAAGTGCAAAGATGCCTCGCCACATTTCTCAATAGCTGTAATGGGTGTGTCACAGCATAAAAAAACTCAAAACATTTAATCAGTGTCCACAATTCAAACTACCTGTGCCCTGCACTTAAAGGGCACTATAAATGCTGCAGTCACCAATACATCAGTTATCAACTTCTTACTGCTTCTGATGAGAACTGGGAAAGAAACAGCACAATCAATATTCAACAGGCAAATTAGCTTGTGGCAGGTAAAAAGACAGTACTAAGTGCAAAAAGATGAAAATAAAGATTTTACTTCAGTTCTAAATAATTTTCTCTCATCTTTCCGAATGCCTAAAGATTTCCAACAGATTAGAAACATAGCAGATGAGCAGTTGCAATACAAATCTAGAAGACCCAAGGGAGAAGAAACGAGAAATAAAACCAAAACCACAACTTATTTCCACACATTTCAAACCTGCCATGAATCCAAAAAGCACCATCAAGTACGCACCTTCATAGCAAGTGCAATTAAAGCCCCTTCTGTTGGCTTCCCCATTAACGTGTTGTTTCTAATCAAAGCATCATTGCACACACAACCGGCCTAAAAGATGAGGAAGGAAAGGGGAGAAAACAGAACACAAAGTAAATGCCATACAATTGTGCTACATCATCAATTAAAACTCACCTCTCTGTGCCAAGATCTTACCTCAACAATTTTGCTAATGGATGGGTTGTTATAACCATGAATAACTTCACCATCAAGCATCACTTCTCCAAACCTGTTATAACCTACTCCAGTAACCTGCAAGACAAACAGCCAAAGGCAGTATGCAATGTAATGTTGACTAGGTTCATAAACTGTTTTATCCTCAGCTTTTTACTATAAACTACAGAAAATTTTTAAAAAGGCCATTCGTGACTGATTTTACTCAGTGTGAATGGATTCTCCTACTCGGATTCTAATGTAGCAGGTACTAGATTAAGGAATAAAAACTCCGAGGGCAAGTGAGTTCAATGAAATATATTAGAGACTGATTTTTTTTTTTAAAGTAGCCATTTTATTCCTTAGCATAAATAAATGCGGTGTATGTTGTTTCCTTACAGTATTAGGCATGCTTTCTTTTTTTGTTTTCTTTTGCTTTCTGATCTTTTTTTCTCCTATTTGTCTTTATCTTGGTTAATAATGCATACCCCCTGCAGGGGAATGGAGGTACAGAGCAGAGTCCTACTTTCATCCAGTAAGAAGAAAAAAAAAAAAATCATATTTGAACAGCCTCTCAGCTGAGACCTCAGAGAGGTGTTAAAAACAGTAAAATTGTATTTTTAGTGCATAAAAACCAGGCATCCCACTAGGATCCTAAAAAAGTCTTCATGCCTACAGCATTAACAGCCAATATATTTTACAGCCATTTCAAGTTCTCTTTCAATTAGGAAAAAGGAGCTGTTTTGACCCAAATGTAAACAGATTGTGCTAGTAGTAAAGAAAAAGCAATTACAGTATTCCTACAGAATTCGAAGAATAGAAAAATAAATATCAGGATATATAAGCAAACGTAAGTAAATAACAGGAAAGAGTAAGAAAAAATGCCAGTATTTATGCTTACAAAAGTTAATGACAAGACCCTCTGTTAACTGTAATGTGGAAAAAAAAACCCTGATCAAGAAGAGTTTGAGAATTTAAGAACTTGTTTAAAACACTCCCATGAAACCAAATCTAGTTCCACATCTTGCTGCTTTTCCATTCCTGATGCTTTTGCTTCTCTTTTGTGCATTTCCTTCAGTCTTTGCAGCAACTCCCTAACCTCAACAACCACTGTTTCATGTCCTGCTCCTATTTCCAACTCCATCCATTATAAAAAAGCAAGAATGACAGTACATACTCAGCATGAAGGGTTCACACAATAAATTGTCTTTTAGCCAAAAGATGAGTATCCCTATTTTAAACATTTGTAACATGCAAATCTTATTTTTATGCACCTGCAACAGCAAAATAGCCTCAACTTTCTGTACTGAAGAAGAACAGCCTTTCAACTTGTCTTTGTCTGTATCTCAGCATCTGTCTTTTATTGTGACCTATAGCCATCAAGAGATTTGAGAACTTAACATATACAAAAAATTCTTCTGTAATCAGAGAAGGCTGGGATAACACAGTTCAAAGGCTGTAATAGTAAATGAAGAACAGAATTAGCTGGAAGTTGAGGAACAGGAGTTTGGTGCAACAAATTTGCACTTTCTTAACTGATGCTTTACCTACAGCATACTCAAGCATGTTTCAGCCGAAACACACAATAAAGTAAAAAGGAAAATTAAAATCTAAGAGTCTCACTACATACCTCAGCATGCTGCCCATCTGAAGTAAAAATATGAGTAACAGTCATTTCATTCTTTGTCAGAGTTCCAGTTTTATCTGAACAAATTACGTTGCAACAACCTGAAATAACCAATTAACATTTATAAGACAATGCTTGTTTAGAACAATGTAACTAACAAAAACAAAAGTATTCAAGACAAGCAAATTTCTAGAGATACTGTGGCTGTCTGTGAAAAAAACAAAATGAGATTTAACAGAGACAGCCAATTTTCAACTATTAATGAATAGCTGTACGAGGTTCTTCGCAAGTTTGTCCACTAAATAAAAAAAAACTGATTAAAATCCCAAATTCACAACTCTTAGTGAATGGAAGCATTTCAGACCTCTCCTTCACTTATTCCACTGTTTCTCAAACTACATTACTGAAATCTCAATTGCAACTCCTGGTGAGGACGAAATCTAAGAGCCTTCTTTATAGCAGTTATTCTTCTTTATCAAAAAGTGCAACATCTACCTAATGCTAGCCACAACACTTTTGAGACACAAGTGTGACTTACTACTAAACCTGCAAATTTTAATAAGATTGAAAAGATTACAGAAATGTGAAATCTGTATATGCCTTTTTAACTCAGGAAAAGAGTATTTCAAAACAGCGCTGCAGTATCTTGACATTTTTGGACATGATAGCAAGAATTGCAAAAGCAACAAAAAACTCTGCAACGCTAATGAAACTCTGCTAGAGGCATTGAAAAAAATATTTCCAATCTTCAAATGCAAAAAGAAATTCAAATGCAGCAGAATTATTTAACTTAATATTTCTATTTCTTTTCCATGTCCTGTACTTTACATGTTTCATGAGTGAAACTGCGTACAGAATGTTTTTAAGCTTTAATGTTTTTAAATGATTTTAAGTTTTAATATGAGCAGCCTGAAGGTGCATTATGATTACAAAGCTTTTTCTAATACTCTTTCTATAAAGAGTACTCCATACATCCAATCACTCATGCAGTTTAGAGTATTGCTAGTGCGGCATGCTGTTAACTGACAGACTGTTTATTTCAGTTAAATAAAAAAAAAAAAAAAAGAATAGTTAGACGGCCCACAAAAACATATACCTGAACTCTAACTGTGTAAAATGCAGTCAATTTAGAAATGTTTTAAAGATACCACCACATTGCTAGCAAAATAAGAATACCTGCTTTATTTTAACCATTAGTTATCAATATTTGTGTTGATTTCCTAACATTTGTATCAAAATACTACCTCCAGGTTAGTCTAGTCATACCTAAAGTTTCAACAATAGGCAGTTTTTTTACAATAGCCCGTTTCTTCACCATTCTCATCACACCAAGGGCCAGTGTCACTGTTACCACAATTGGGAGTCCTTCAGGGATTGCAGCTACAGCCAAACTGTAATGAAAGTAAATATACAAATCTTGTCTTAGAACATCATACGTGAATACATAGTAATGATGAATTTACACTTCAGAACATTGTTTCTGTAGCTGTCTCTTCACTGAGGTTAAAAGTGAAAGGAAGCAGCTGCCATGCAATTCTAGTTGTGTACCATTCATTATAAGATACACACTGAAGACTAACAAAATACAGTAACTCAGACATTTCTACTCATTACACAAAACTATGAAGAAAAGTTGGGTGGAGGGAGAAATCAATTGTACGTCTGTTTTGCCTACACAAAACACTAACTAGGACTGTGCAAAGCAGCCTAAATTGTGAAGAGTAAGCGTAGTCAGCACTAAACAGAACTGGGAAATGCCGCTACTTCAAGTGACCACTGATCCACGGCTGTTACTGCCGGATCATGATGTGGCAGCAAGCTAAGTGCTGGAATGGCACAGAAGGTCATTTAAAAAAAAAAAAAACCAAACCAAACAAAAAAAAAAACGTGTAAGCAAGATCACAATAACTCATTACACAATGCTCAAAGATGCAGGTCCTGGTGTGTTCCCCTCCCTCACTCCTCCCCAAAAGGGTAAATCTTCAGAGGCTGATCCTGTCATTTAAAGAAACACTTCTGCCTTATGCACTGTCCACGTAATTAGCAACTCAGCAACTTTTCTAAGAGTACAGAGTTAGATCATCTAAATTCAGTGTTATTCTCAGCAGACAACACCCTGGGATTAAGTTTCCATAATATGCAAGAAAATGAGGTAATGAACTACAAGGCACGAGGCTTGTAGTAACTTAGTTTTATCTGATGCCACTTATAAAATTACATTTTCTTTATTTACTCAGTAACAGAAATTCAAACTGTACAACTCCCTCGTGTGTTTGTGGATGTTCCACAAGACACTCAGAAATCACCAAATGCACAGTTTAAAAGACAAGAACATACCGTATCATTAAAAATTAGTATGAATTTGCTTTTTCACAGCACAAAATCTATTTTCATTTTGAATTACTTACGTGACTTAAAAGCAGAGTCTGTGTGCAAGCATATCATAATATACATCACTAGCTTTCAGACACTTGCTGTAATGCACGATCTACGCTATTTAAAAACAAAAATCTTACCTCACGCCAATTGTGAACATATCAAGTATATGCTTTCCTTGCAACCAGCCAACCAGCATAATAACTCCTATAAAGAAAATAGTCGTCAGGATAAATATAAAACCAACAGGTACTGTAGCCTCATGGGGAAAAGAAAAAGAACTCAAATAGCCAAAACCAAGCTTATCATTGTGCTACCTATAAAATCTATTGTTTCTTTCACTGTCAAAACACGATTCCATTAGTATGGCGAAGGTGAAGAAAGTTTCTGCCAGTCAAGTTGCCCAATGACACCAGCAGTGAGGTACTCACTTATGCACACCTTGAATCACAATGCAAGACGCATTGCAATTTAAAAGGAAGCACTTAGAGGACAAAAAAGTCAGTCAGAAAAGTATGTTTACAGGAAGAAGCAAGTAAACACCCTTATGATGGAAGTTACATTGCATTAGTAAATAATCTTCAGATGATTAGTGGCATGAACTCAACATGACCAATAAAATGAGGAGTCAAAATATTTAAAAAGAGAGAGAACAAGCCTACATGTTAGTTTCAGTTACATAACAATTTGTAGTTCTTTTACGTAAATTCTCTTACCTATTATACCAAAGGAATACAAGGAAAGCTGTTTTCCCAAGAGATCCATACTCTTCTGCAGAGGTGTCTTTGGAGCCTTTACGAATAGTAAACACGCAGCAGTTAACAAGCACAGGTTAAAAAGCATGAACTGTATCACATATTACTTCAGACGTGCAAATTTCAAGACACTGTCAGTGAACAAGATGCAATTATACCCTATGTTTCCATATGTTTACTTTGTGAAAACAGACTACTCTGTTCCATTCTTGTGTAGAATTCAAGAAGATTCAAGAACACTTCAATGAAATGAAAAATTTATTAGAAATTCTTTGGGAGCTTTGTGATGTCTACCACAAACCTAATACAAAAGGTCATAACAAAGATGCACTTCTTCCAAGACCAAAAAGTTCTTGATAACAAGAATAAAACTGACTTTTCAAGACAGAGGCATTATAGCCCTAGAAGACCAATTATAACTCAAAAGGAATTTGATAACCATCTGCAGAAAATTCAATTTAGCCAAATAGAAAACTATGGAAATATTTAGATAATCTAGTGCCAAAAAAAAAGGTATAGAAAGGAGGAGGGGACATGAAGCAAAAATTTTAATTTAAAAAAAAAGAAAAAAAAAGAACAAAAAAACCCAGGAAAGTGGATTTTTACATTGGATGCCAGTAAGTTTGGGTTTTTTAATAGCAATACATGGTGGACCACAGTATAGAAAGCGTGGCAAAAAAAAAGGAAGACAGGGTCATTGTAAAGTCATCTTTGTTCAACAAGTTCTGAAAAAAGTGCATACACTCTGTATGAGAAAGCTAGCATCAAGTTTGATTCACGCTTACCTTCAAAATTTACTTTTAAAGTGAGATTACTGTAATATAAACATCAAAAATAACCCTACAATACTCTGGTATTTCAGAATGTTGTTGGTGTAGAATGCTCATGTGGGGGGGGTTTCTTGGGGTTTTTTTTCATTAATAATTACACTTGTTACCATACAAACTAAGTACTATCGAACAGATGATCATATTTTCCTCATGTGTATTAAAGTGGATTCCACTTTGGTGACTGGACAGCAGTATTCCCTTGAAAGGTGTAGTAAGGCACTGCAGCTAACAACATGAGGTCAGCGATGCACTCCTGGCTGATGCATTTAATGCCCTTAGTTGCTCTGTTTTGGCAGATTTCAGAAATGTATATATCTGGGAAAAAAGTGCTGCCTATACTGTGCCTGAGCATGTCCTCACAGCTGGAGGTAGGCTGTCTCCTTATAATCCTACATTGGTCAGGCAGCCAGAGAAGCAGCTAGAAGGCCCTAGATACACAAAGCACTCGAGTCTGAATTCCCATGTGGATCAGTGTACTGCAATAAAGAAAAATCACTGGGGGACTTTAGTATACAAGAGTCAAAGGGAGCTTTTAAAAGGTTAAGGTGGAGATCATGAAGCAGCAGGAGACTTGCATAACCCTGAAGTACACTGCTAATCAAGGGAAAACATAGTCCTGTGCAGGCAGCACACAAATCTGTCATACAAATCCCTTTTGCACAAACGTAGTCCCGCTTGAAAAAAATACACTTCCACAAATTGCAATGAGATTTTTTCCATTGAAGAGGTTCAGAATACTATTTTCAGTTAATATTTTTTGGATTTTTGCACTGAATTCAATTACTACTTTCACGTTCAAGAGCCAAGATTTGTTTCACTAGAGGAAAGAAAAATACTAAAAGCAATGTAATTAAGTTTAAGTTAAATGTTTTAATGAATGACATATACTTACACCTACAAAATATATGTCGTTGCTTCTAAATATTCACTCTTACCTCTTCTGCTTGCATCATTTTGAAAACCTCCCCAAATTCTGAGTTTTCTCCTGTTCCAATAACTATCCCCTACAAAAAAAACAAAAATAAAGCCAATTCAAATCTGCAGTTTAATTTTAATGTTAGTGGTTGCTCTTGACAGCTTTGACTCAAGTAGTGGGTCATTTAGCTTGTTACGATTTTGTTAGCTTTGTTTATAAAATTAGTTCTTGGCACAGGTAGGAAATATTTTTGCTAAAAATCATTTTGCCTCTGTGAAACAAACTGCTATCCTATGCATTGCTAAAGTATTTAGTAACTACCAGTAACAAAACTCAGAGTAACACTAGCCAAAACTGTATTTTCAGTTACAGATTTTCAAACTCATGAATGTAGTTCTAGAAGCAAAATACCACATCCTAGACAGAAGAGTTTTACATCATCTGCTCCCTATAAATTTGAGCTCTCCTGAGCCTAGATTAGTTTTCTTTTTAAACCGATGTCTGAAAAAGCACCAATGAGAAAAGCTCTGCAGTGTATCACAGTAAAGTCTCCCATATTTCCAGTAAAAATTTCTATTTCTATTCCATTTCTATTGTTTCAGAAAACTCAAAATATATGTAGTCATTAAAGTACATTTCTCAACTGACAGGTGAACTTTAAAAATAAGAACTGCCTTCGAATAGTTGAAACATGGCAAATATTCTTCGCTATCAATAATGATTTTACCTTTGCTTTTCCACATCTGACCAATGTTCCCATGAAAGCAATATTGCTCCTAGAAGTAAGGTCTCCATTGGTTGCTGCTGGCTGAGGAGCTGTAGATTTAGAGCAAGGAGCCGTCTCACCCGTGAGACTAGATTCATCAATAGAAAGGTCCACAGCCTTTGAAAATAAAATACATGGACTAGGTAAAAAGCATGACAATCTTTTGTAAATAGTTGGAAGTTTTAATAGAGGTTTCCCAATTTTGACCATTAAAAATACATCCAATACATTCATATGGTTAAGAAACCACGTCAATATCAACCATATTTTAAGGACCAACAAAGCAACAAGCACTTCTACAGAATATTGCAGCAATGCAACAAGCTCTCACTTTGAAGAGACAAAGTTTACTCATAATTTTATGTTCATGATTGTTTTTCTATAAAACATCCAAGAGGTTGCAACTGTGATGGCATTCGGTCACCAAACAAAATAATTAACTGGGAATTCAAGCGCACATACCTATTATCCTCTCAACTCTTCCTGTCCACTTCTTCCTATCACAGTCCATTAAGAACTCGCTAACAAAAAGCATATTTCATACAGTGTTTTTTGTTCACAAAGTCTCTATAGGGAAAATGCTATTCAGGCAACAGTCAAGTAGACTAGAGGAACAGAAGCTGCCTTTTTTTGTTTTAGGTTTTACTTTTTTGGGTTTTTAGTAGCATGTGGGGGCAGTTTGAGAAGGAAAAGGTAAAATGAATTATTTTGTATTAATCAGCTGACAGATGAAGAAAATAAAATTTGTGTTCTATAAATATAATCCAAAACAAAAAATAACTTATCAAAATATAAATTGAAGAGAAATGTCTTTCCTCATATTCTTACGTATTAATCTACTGACTTCAATGAGTCTTGCACAGATCCAAAGCCTGAATCATTAAATTCTGTTCACACAATTTAAGTAAAATAATTTTGCATTATTAAAAAGTATAAAGCCACTATTGGTGACCATACCACTAAATTTCACGATAACCTTCAAGAAAAACAGTGTTAAAGGATGCATAATAAAACTCAAGTGCCAAAACACTTTGAAAGGATATCACTTACAAAGAGTAAATAAGAATCAGTTACATTGCACTCGGTACCACCACACTATAGCAGATCGCTCCAAGGTTCAAGTTGGGGTTTTTCTGGTGTTTTGTTTTGGTTTTTTTAAGTGGCATGATAACTCTGATGCACTCCAGTTCTAGCTGGACAACAAAATGAACACAGGCTGCTAGATCAAAAATAATTTAGGCAATGTTAAAAGAGGTTAGTACCTTTACTAAACTGCTTTCTGATCAGTCAAATCCCTCTAATTCCTGCTATTTTCTCAAATAGTTACCAGTGTAGTACCCATTTTTAAAAGATGGATGCTGTATCAATAAAGGAAAAGGGACACTTGTCAAAAACTGCAATGAATCTTTCAATCAAAGCCATTAAGAATGATTAACTCCAGAAAGTTCTATAGTAATTTTGTATTTGTGATGTATCCCTCAGACTCCAAGCTGAAACAGGATGAAGATGCCACTTTGCTACTGTTCAGATTTAGCCACGAGCTCCGAAACATTTATCATCACTACCAAAAGGAATTGTGTTCAAAGCCTACACTGTTACAAGTGTATTAGTTCTTGATGTAATATTCTGGCTTTAGAGAAGATTACCATAAAACTTGATGGCCCACTCATTAACATACAGAAAACTTAGGCCAGAAAACGTCTTCAAATACATTTCAGAAAATGAGACTGTCCCACAAGATTAGACCACTGAAGAAACTTCTTCTCACATATATGAAAGGCTTCAGAAAGTAAATAGTGCTAATTACCATTTCTACAATTGTCTAGGACAGCATCGATCAGAATATGCTGAAGAGATCTAGTTCTTTATCTGAAAAGATGATCTCCGTTTAATTTGTTTTAAAACCCACCACCCTGTAACAATGCCTAGTAGAGACAAGATGAAAACAAGATTACATGCTCTTATTTTCAAATGATCTGCAAGAGTAGTTGAGATAAAGATGGCACAAATTTTTGTCTGGTGTAGGGCTACAGACAGCTGAGAAACTTCTAATTCCCTTTGTAGGGGGTCCAAGCATGCTACAAGCTTATGAGCAAGAAAGTAGATGCTGCTGCAATAGCAGTTTTATACCAATGCAGAGACTATACAATTGCTGAAGGAAGGAGAAACTGTTTGCAGTCACAAAAAATAAACCCACTCAAGTACTAACTACACTACAGGGGCTAACGACAGATGATCCAGACAAATTTCTCAAGAGCACCACAAATTTGTCTCAGAAACTAGCTTGTTTAAGGCTTTGGCTACAAAATGAGCACTGCTTAATCCAGTATCAACCATGGCTACACTGGGTGTACAGTTCATCATATCCAGAAATTACTTTAACATGATAGATAGCCCAGATATTGGGCAACCTGAGGATGCCCAATCTGACAGAAAAGTAACATGACACTATTCAACCCAAACCATCAAAAGCAAGATGGATACATATACACTCCATTTTTAGAGAATCTGCAAATACTATTATAGTGCTATTGCTTCAACTCAAGCACTTCCAGCAGTGCTAATATTATGAATCAAATATTTAGTAAACTAGAAGATATAACAACATACACTGATGAAAAAGTGTCAGAAAAAACATCACACTGGCACAATTTCACCTTTTTTTTTTTTAATGTTCCATTATCAGAGAACACTGAAACTATACCCTAAAGACTAATGCAAATAAAGAATTGAAATCACCTGCACCAGCTGCCAAAATATCTTATAATTCAGACTGAAAACAATTATTTTACAACTTGTTTAACACTGAGAAAAAGTACTCAACTAAAATTTTCAAGAATGTATTACTACATAAAATTGGAAAACTCTTTCCTTTCATGTCCTATAATCATAAACTACATATATTGTTAAGAATGCATAATTACATTTGGGAACTGAATTATTTCAAAATTTCTATCTAGATAGTTGTGAATTCCAAACAGTAACACTTATTGCACTTCAATAGTCAGTGGCTATCTTCTCTTCCCCTCTGTTCCACAAAAAGAAAAGTTATTAAATATTAAAGCAATACTAGGTATATACCTCAAATAATCGTAGATCAGCCGGGACTCTATCTCCAACTGACAGGCAGACTGTATCACCTGGGACTAAATCTCTTGCAAGTGTATGTTCCACCCTACCTTCTCGTACACTGTAGGTAAAAACATGAACAGCGTAAGAACATCTTTTCTGGCATTTTGTCAAATAAAAGCATTCACACTGTTGACTATGCATTGCAGTGTTACTGGTTTCAGCAAAATACTATTTCTATTTTGCTGCTTGTTTCTTAGAAGTTACACATCAGTAATATCATTTGAAGCAATCAGAGGGGCAACAACATGGAATAATTTTTTAGGCCCATACAACAGTCTTTAAAATGAGCAAAAGCAAAGCACATTCTGTGTCAGCATAACAGCTGAGTATAAAAGCGGTAAGTTCAGTAAAACCTTTTTCTTTTACTCATTTCAGATTGAATTTAATATGACTTAATTTAGAACTGAAAGGACAAACAATTTCATACCAATGGCATTCTGGAGGCACAAGTTTACTAAGCTCTTCAAGAGATTTTTCTGATCTGTACTCCTGCAGAGACATTTAAGAAAAATAAAGCAGATAATATTTTTAAAACAGGCAAAAATTAAACAACAATAAGATATATCTATATGTACTGAAATTTATCTTATTAGTAAAGTTGTATTAAAGTAATATTCCAAACCATCAGATATGAGGTGCCCTTGCACAGTTCTATATTAGATACTTTAAAAAGCAAATATGGTCCAAACACTGAAAAATTTACAGATTTAAGAGTTTGCCTACATGCATTTCTTCTGAAACAGCAGCAGAGGTCCTTTGCATTTTCCCTCAACATCTTCAGAGCTTTGTAATACGTGCAGTAATGCTTCTAAACTCAGGGATCAGACACACGACTAAGTTCCACAGTTTAAAAAGTTAGTATCAAAAATACTGTGTTCATGCTCCAGAAGAACGAAGGTATCACAATTCATCTCTAACTCAATAAACAGATTATAGAATTAAGGTAAACAAAGATATAGAGCACAAACACAAAGCAATTTTGGTTTAGGTACACATTGAGTAAAGCTGGGCATTTACAGAATTAAAATTTTTTCATGACTTAAAAAATTATTTAAGATGACTATTATTTTTTGAAAAATTTCTGTAAAAAATTGAAGCCAGGGCTACATTTTCAAAATTTTATATGAAGTTAAATATTTAAAAGTACTTCAACACTGTTTATACTGCGTGCTTCTTTACTCTTTTATGGCCGAGTATAATAGCCATATAGATGCATAAATGTCAATGTAGTAAAGCAGGACAAATCACACACTTTAGAGAAGGCAAAAGATTTGGATGAAAGCACAGAGCTCTTTACTCAACCATTCACAGCACAATGCATCAAGACAATTACCTCAGTCTTATAAATAGAAGAGTTTACATAAAAGCAATAATCTTATTTGGACAACAGCTGTCTTACCTGAACGAAGGCAACTGTAACAACAATGAGTATTGCCTGCAAGAAAACAAAAGTGAGTAAGATAAAAGAATTCCAAACAGCCATGAAAGTAAGTGATGATATTTGGTTTTGCTCAGCCATAGTTGTTACTACATCTTAACAATACGATTTGGAAACAAACTTTCTCATGCTCAAAATCACTCTGTATTCCTTGGGTCTGTTATAAAAGAGATACCATTAGATCTGCTCTAGTGATGTCCAAGAACTTGATAACCTGATTTAACTAAAAATAAGATTAATAACCAGACAGCAATTTTGAAGAAAAACTTCCTCTGGTCATGTTTCTAAAGAGTGAGCAAGAGACAGCAGTGGAAAGAGATCCATGACACAAATAGAAAAATTGGTCTGAAGTGTGAATGGTGTTCTCTGAACAGAACAAAGGTTAAAGGAATGAGTGTTAACTCTACAGAGCATCACAGATGTGGCTTCATTGAAATAACCAGATAACAGAAAGACTAAGAATAAACTGAAGACTACAGATAAGACAGGACACTGAGTACACCCCAAACAGCCAAGATCCCAGAGATCCCAAACAAAAAAACTAAAAAAATTGCTCATTAGGAATAATCCAAGATAAGGCCTCAATAGCAAGCCTTCATAATCATAGAATCATAGAATCATAGAATCATACAGGTTGGAAAAGACCTCTAAGATCATCGTGTCCAACCGTCAACCCAACACCACCATGCCCACTACACCATGTCCCTAAGGGCCTCATCTACACGTCTTTTAAATACCTCCAGGGATGGTGACTCCACCACTTCCCTGGGCAGCCTGTTCCAAGGCCTGACCACTCTTTCAGTAAAAAAATTTCTCCTAATGTCCAGTCTAAACCTCCCTTGGCACAACTTGAGGCCATTTCCTCTTGTCCTATCGCTAGTTACTTGGGAGAAGAGACCAACACCCACCTCGCTACACCCTCCTTTCAGGTAGTTGTAGAGTGCGATGAGGTCTCCCCTCAGCCTCCTCTTCTCCAGGCTAAACAACCCCAGTTCCCTCAGCCGCTCCTCATAAGACTTGTGCTCCAGGCCCTTCACCAGCTTCGTTGCCCTCCTCTGGACGCGCTCCAGCACCTCCATGTCCTTCTTGTAGTGAGGGGCCCAAAACTGAACACAGTATTCGAGGTGCGGCCTCACCAGTGCCGAGTACAGGGGCACGATCACCTCCCCCATATCACACACAATTCTGGTCACAACACTTCAACATAAACATCATGGGGCTTGTAAGCATGTGATGTGAAAGTGAGTGAATGAATGAAATGTATTACAGGAAGTAACAAAGATCAATTTTGTGTAAAGTATCATCTTCCCCTTCAATACACTCTCAAACTGAGTTTTGTTACTAACCGTATTTGTTACTCAAATTGAGTTGTTACACTGATTTCTTACAGAACCTAACACAACATCCATTAATTAAGCCTTTAAAGTACATACTGTAACTACTAAAAAATAACCAAGATATTACCATTTTACCAGAGAAAAGCCTTCTTGAAGAACTCTTAACTAAATCAAGGATAAATCCAGTAAATCTGCCTTATTTGTGATACTAACGTTAGCCTCACCAACTGAATATTAGTAAATAACTATATATATTCCATCCTTCCATGAAACATTTCCACCACAGCTACACGTGTTTCTTTTGGAAGCAATATTATCTTCTACAGTTCATGCTACCTGACACAGCTTCGCATTCCTAGCCTCACGTCAGTCTCTCAGCTTGTGTCTATGTGCAATGGCTTGCATCAAGAAGCCAATATCCTCCAAATAGGAATAGGTATGTAATTTTTTTTTAATCTTTATCAGTTCCCAGTCCAGATCAAAAAGCTTTACAATACATTTATATCAGCAGAGCTAAAAAGATGGCAAAAGCTGCTCAAGCCAGCACTGCCACCAAAAGAAACATATGTCACTGATCTTCAGCAGCAAATCAGTTTTATTGCTAAGGCTCTGAGTACAAATATACAGTCACAGAAAAATTGCACTATCATCTGAAAATGAAGCAAAACAAATATTCACTAGGTGAAAAAGTGGGCATTAATAACAAGCTAAATGGTAGGTTAGTCAGAAGTTATACAAAACCCACAACTGATGAACTTGAACTCAACCACACTTTTTCTCCATATTTTAAGACACATCTACCAATGTTCACAAGGCTGTTAAAGATACCTTCTCGGGTTGTAGCACAGAATGCAGAAATTAATATTCCCTTACACTAACTGCTCTGTTCTCTTCTCATTGCCTTGCTCAAGAGGGTTAGGAAATAGACTTAAGGGCACTAACCAAGGGAAAAAAAAAAAAGAAATAATTCAACTTTCAGCCACAACAATTAAATACATTTCATAATACAATAATTTACCTAAATTCAACTTATGAACACAACAGACCATTCCAATCTAACACTATACTCAAATTCAAAATTGCCTGGTTTTTCTTAAAGAAGCCACGTAGTTCATCTTCCAAAGAAAACTATTCTTTCTAGAGAATTAGAAGAGTTAGGCGCAAACCTCCAGTTACCTTGAGTTAATTACAAAAGTAAAACTCATATAGAGTGCAGAGGTCAGCCAAGCTAGACAGCTAAAACAGCTAGAACTTGCCTCTGATCATACAGAAATCCCGATTTTCAGTTATCACCTATCACCTCAAAAAGGTCAAAGGGATTATAATTTTCTTCTCTGTGTCATTTGCAATGACAAATGTTTAGCAGTCCTATATTTGCTCACTAGTTTAGCACCCTGTTTAACTGCAAACTTCTACAAAAATTCATTATTACAGCTTCTATCTTCCTTCTGCTATTTCTAGAAAGTTCAGGTTACAGTTCTTTTTTATGTTTTAAAAGATTGCATCTTTCACAGAAGGCTTATATTGGTTTCAGGTTGCAATTAAAGCATAATGTAAGATAAAAATTACACAGAAGACACCAAAAATTGCTCCTCTGAACAAATGCCTAAAGAGAGGCGTTTCAACCAATGAAAGAGTAAAGATCCAAGATGCAGCCAAATAATTATTTGTTGATGTATTTTGATATGTACTACTGCTACCAGTCAAGGAAAAAAAACCCAAAATCCATTCACAAACTTAAGAGATTTAATGACAGCATACAAATCAAATTCATTAATTAGAATCAAGTGATCCCATCCGACACTGGCATTCACGTGATGTTGAAAGAAGATGTGGTCACACATTCTGAAGTACTCTCAAAGAAGATAAAATTTTAGTTCCTTACCACAGTGATACTGACAGCATCATCAAATTGATGCATTAAAACACTGATGACTGCAGATGCCAGGAGAAGCATAATAAGGGGATTTTTAAACTGAAATGAAACAGAACAGTAATTCAGCAATACTCTTGACAGGAAGACCATTTTATCTACCCCTCAAAGCACATCTGATCTATTTTTGAAACGTATTATTCTATAATTAAAATATTTCTAACCTACCAGTGCTAACAAAATCTGACTCTGTACAGATTTTACTTGAGGTTTGTCTTTTTTAAAATATCAAAGACCTTGAATGGAGCATATTCAATACATATCAGGAGAAAACTGTTTCTTACATTTCTTGATTCATATTTTTAAGACAAAAAGAATAATCTCCGGTATTTGTTTAAACACACAAAAAGAAGCCTGAAATATATTCAAAATGTCTTTGAAGTAACAGGCTGATCCTGTTCCCAGCAACTGATCACTATTAAGGCAGCAATATATTTCCTAATTTCAATTCATGATTTCTTGTTTTACAAGATGCAAGTTTTCCTTTTAGACCATATGCTTTCTTCAGATTTGTAAGGCTAAATTAATACAGGAGCTTGCTTCTACATGACAGCTGGTTACTAACACGGTCATTTTTTTGAGAAATGTTACAAAAAAGAACATTCCTACAATTAAAATGAAGAAAATTCTAAAAGCACAAATGATAAGCACATTCAAAGCAAACATGTATCTTAATAAATCCTACCTAAAACAGACTTGTTAACATGCTTTAGAAGCATCTGATGCATCTAATTTGACACTACACATGGGAAAATAAAGTATTAATGCCAGAGGACAGCTAGTATGTGATGTTCCCACTGCTATCATCAGCAGAGCACTGAATATCTTCTCAGTCACTCCCAAATAAAACAGTTTCTCTAGAATTAACCATTGTTACTTCAGGGTTTACGCTAGAACTTAACTGCACTGCTGCTGAGACAAGGTGCAGGAAACATTGACCAAAATGTTTAACATTCATTCATTAGAAAAATCTTCTATGCAAAAAGCTGCTGTAAATAGCTTGTGTAGCCGGGTGGCGGGGGAGGGTGGGAGGAAGTAGTGACACTTCCACACCATTTCAAGAAGCTACATGGGTTCATGTATATACATAATAAATCACACTGATAGGAAAAAAATTCACACTTCTGCCAGTTCTGCTTAACACCATAATCAAGGCTGGCCCCACCTCCACCCTCAGTTCAAAGACAGCAGTTTTGCTTTTTAAAATTTCCTTTGTCTATCAAGTTACTCATACTTCATGTTCCATTTAAATGTTTACCAATCGTATGCATTTGTGTCTGACCTTAGTGCGATTCATGCTCAAGTCTGCCTACAGGGACTTTATTCTGCTTCTCCAGCCCTCAGGCTAGTTATGAATGGCACTCTTTGGTTAGTTATGAACAGACATTCAAGAACAAATCATGTAATTAAAACACTGGCATGTACCTAAATAAAAGCTTTTTCAGTAGGTAAATTAGAAATAAATTATTTAATTTTCTATTCTATTAGAGTTTCACCACTTTTATCAGAATATGTTCATGCACAGGAAAGCTAAGTACTAAAGGGCAAACTACTGACAAGCATTAAAACCAAAAAGCAGAAAGGACAAAAATCTTAACCTGGGAAATATATTTTTTCCACAGTGGTTCATCTTCACTAATATCAAATTCATTCCATCCATGGAATGCCCGTCTCTGACAAACTTCACAGTTTTTTAAGCCATTCTGAAGATTAGCCTATTAAAATATGCAAAGAATAACACAGTCAGCAATTACACTGATAAGCTAGACTTCACAATAAACTCCAACACCAAAATATATAGCCTTAGATTATAAAAATTTGGCCAACATCAGAAAGACAAGCTTGGTACTAATGTTTGTATGACAATAAAAGCTAACTAACCACTATTTTAAAACTCAGTTTGGCAGTACTTAAGAGTACTTCAACAAAAAATTCACAGAACTACAGAAGCAGATGCTGTTTCACATCTCTAAATGATTGTTGATCTTCCCTGCAGAAAACTCTTCAACAAGCCAAACTGTGGGTATAGTTCAGACTCTTGAGGATTACGTCAGGAGTTCAGTTACTCAGCCAAATGACACAGCAATAGCTTCAAAGTCTTGAGTTGTCAGTGAACAACATTTATCATGGTATACTCCTCAAGCAGTCAAGCAAACAGAAAATGAAAAAAGACCATTTATCACAAAAATTAACCCAGATTCAATGGTTCATAAATCTGTCAATGGGTAGCTTTCTCAATGCTGTTCCTCCACTTAAAATGGAGGCTACTGAAATAAATTAAGGACATTAAGGATTCCTCAGAGAAATAGAAGCAGTAGCTATGAAAAACAGAACAGAATTTTATAGGAAGATTGATTCTAGGAGTTTTATTAACAAAAAGCAATCTTCAAAGCATACATAAATCTAACCATTTTCAAGTTGAATCTCATCCCCCTCCCTCCGAAAATCGGGGTTTTTTTGAAAACATTAGAGATTAGAGCATTTCAAGTAACAATTTAAAAATCAACTTGCTTTTAGAAGTAGACAATAGTTAATATCAAACTGCATTATAATGCACAGACTTTCAGTGACAAGATCTGTCCTTAAGAAATATCAAACTTATTGTTTGGCAACATCAGCACATTCTTAAGAGATGCAAAATCACGTACTTGCAGAATGCTTGCAACTTCATCAACTGGCAATTCACTTGCTTTTTTTGAAGACAGTACAGGAATCATTGTCTCATTGTCACCATCAGGGATTTTTTGAAGACGTGCAACCTAAGAAACAAAACCAAAGTCTGAAGGGAAGAGAAGCACTAATATTTCATTTCAAACAACATGTACCAGAGCAATGCAGTATGAATGCCATTAAAAGGTAGGTTTTGATAACTGTTTGCACCTCAGAAAGAAAGGAATCTACAATTCAGTTTATTTTCATGCACTACCATCTACAACAATAAAAGAAAACACTGGACATGCAACTGACAAGACTAATTTCTGTAACGATGTGTTAAGTGATGACAAAGATCCTAACAGTTAAATATATTCATAATCCTTTAGCTCACTATCATCAAGACCTGGTCAGAAAGTAATCACACCAGATAAATCGCACTCCCTGCCCCCACTTTCTACTCATTAATGAAGGTGGTCTAAGGAGGCCTATTTAAATTTTCTTGTACACAAAGAAAGGAGAAACAACATTAAGAAAACCTCAAATGAGCACAGATGCAAGTGAAGTCATAAAACTTGACTACAGTACAAAAGCTTCAAGTCAATGCTATAAAAAGTAATGTTTTCTGTAATTTTAGGAAGTTAAAATTTTGTGATCTGCAGAACGGAGCAATAGCAACATTGATCACACAGCTCAGCACTGCTTTGATACTTAATGAAGGCTTAGAGTTTCTGAACTCTTGCTTATTAAATGAGAAGCTGGAGTGAGACTCTTTCTTTCTCCTCACTATCTTACTGCACCCACAATTAATATCTCGTCCATCTTGCCACACACACATCCCCCCGCCATTAACTGGAAGACAGCTGACATGCAAACATGCACACCTCAGAAATGGTTTTCCCATTATAGTTGCACAGAATTTGAATAGGTAGTTTTATGTTTTTATGCAAGACAATAAGTATTTTTTAATCTCCTCTTTGGACACTGAGACTTAAAACATAAGATAAAGTACTTCAAGATGACAATACATTAGAAGATTCCAGCATTTTTATGCCCTAAAAAAGGTATGACAATCTTCATTTTCTATACTGCACATTGTTTGCCATGTACTCAAGTACGATAGCTGAGATGAATTCAATTCAGTATTTGTTCTTCTAGCTCCTTACCTAAGACACAAAGACTTCATCCCAGGGACCCAAGGGAACAATGAACAAAGGTGAAAGTGCTACAGTTGGAACTCACATGCTTTCGCTTTAAAGAGAAATCCTTGGAAACTCTCTACACTTGCCATGTAGTTCCTGGTGAAACAGTAAACCAACAAGACTTGCTCCTTCATTGTAATTATAAGAAAGCAGGTCTAGAGACTAAGATGAGAAACAGGGTGATATGGGGCGTGGGTTTGAGCTCTTGGGCAGGAGGGATGGCAGACGGAAGAACTGCACCTTAACAATGTGTTTACTGGCCTCCAAAGAAGGGGAACCCCTTGGACCCCCTCAGCTTTCTGTAGCCTGAAGCTAGTGGGACTGAGCAGCTGGGCTGCCGGCATGCAGCTCAGCAAGGGCCAAGAATGGAAGCTGAGCTACGCTCTGCCACACCTCCACTCCAGCTCCCATATTTCATTCCACTGAAAGAGCTTTGTTTTGTTCTTTGCTATCCTTTTATGATGCATTTATGCAAAGACCAGAATTGGAAAGTCTGTGGCCAAGTTTTTAGAGTATTACAAAATATGTGACTTAAATACGCTTTAGCATTGTTTAGGTACTTATTGAAACCTTAACTATATACACTGACATAAGTCTTCTTTAAAAATGATGGTGAATACACATTAGTATACATTATAAATATATACATTTACAAAAATTATCTAGCAAGTTATCATTTCTAAACACCTTTACATGTTTCAAATTAGACAAGAAATTGAGTCAAAAATATTTCAGCCATGGTTCAACAAAATAACAGATTTTTCTCTCTCAACATACGTATATTTAAAGTATTTTAAAAGAACTATTACTTTAAACATCAGAAGAAAAACAAAATCATGAGTATAATTCTTCCTAACAAGGGGTCTTTTTACAAAACCCAATGCTAACAAGCCCTTAGACCAAGAAGGTTACACTATTCTGGACCAGAGGGACAAACATTTGCTCCACAGTTTAAGGCTTCTCACAGAACACAGCATCATAAGACTCCCTTTACAAAAAGAACTATTATTAAAGCAACTTAAGCTGACCACAATAGCAGCAGAATGGCAGGTATTTCAGTTAGGAAGAATACAGACATTGTGACCCTAGGCCTTACGAAATACTCTTTGGTATATACAAGTTCATTTCCCTAAAACTTCATAATGGGAAGTGATGCATCATCATGACCATTCAGTCTTCCATGTAGACAGCCCGCCTTTGGTTAAGTGCGCCATCACTTTTACCAGCATCTATGAAGCACTTGATGCTCACAAGATTCAGTCCCTAGGAAGAAACAGTTTAATTCAAATTCACCTATTCTGCAATTAAGAACATGCCCAGTTCCAGCTGCTGTTAAGCCTACACATACAAACGAGTATTAAGTTAAATCACTTCAATTCTCAGGAAATTGCCATTGGAGATTATGACTTTTCATACTTTAAATGGTTATACTTAATTTTCTTTGGATTTTAACCTTACTTCTGTTTCAGTTTTCTTGGACCACACACTTTTCTAAACTAAACATTCACCCAAAATTTTGCCACAATCTCCCCTCTTTGATAAAACACCCTACTGAATTACTAGCTCATGTTCTTTTCTTTAAGGTTTCCCATCCTAAGTACTAGCTTTTGATTTTTATTGAAAATAGATACCACATTCATGGTGTTAGCTACCAAACACCAGTTCAAGGCTGAAAACTTAAGTGCTGTTTCAAAACAAACCCACAAACATATGCCTTTGACCAAGATGACTCCACATTCTCAATAAAAATGCTGAGCAAGCAAGCTTTCCCAATAAGAGTAGGCAGAAATGAACTGATAGCCATTACAAATTTTAGTGCTGAGAAAAATCTTTTTCCCCTATACCAACTGACATGGCTGCTAAACACAAATAACAATTCCAAAAAAGGATACATAATTGATCATTTCCCTAATATTATCAATTAGGACTTCAGAAAGTCTAATAACAAGCTTTTTAAGGATATTTTAACAAGTTAAATATCCTTAAACAGAAATGTTGAAGTACTCTTAGAGATCAGGCTTTTCCAAATAAATCTTCATTAGTGCAGAACAACTGTGCTACAAAGCCTATTTTGACAACCTTTTTGTGACATACTCAAAAAGGCATTGATTTTGAATGTGTGTTTCATTCATATTATCCCCCACTTTCACGAAGAACACTGTACTGTATGCAGTGAAAAAATCTACAGAGAAAATCTAGTATAGTATTAGAAAAATAAAGGCTCAGAAGGTCTTTTTAGAGCCAGCTCCTTTCTCCAGAGCAAAATTACATATCGTAAGACAATTCTGGATGGATCTCCATCTAATTTCTCAAAAACCTGTACAATCTTTGTAGATTAAACTACCCTTGTAGTTCAGAAAAGAACAGTTTCAAATATCTAACACTTTGCCACCAATTAAATTCAATTGCTTAGCCAACGAGAAACTGGTCACTGTTCCCTTCATCACTACCTTCCAAAATATAAAGTGGGTTACACCAGCAGATTTAGGTCCAAAAAAATAGTTGGAAAAAGTGCTTGCTGCTGGAACACAGTAACTATATTCAAGCAAATGATTTTGTCTTTACTATGCATTACTTCCACAAAGCAAAAGGAAGATTACTTATTCAATACTGTCAGCAAGTCCTCTACAGACCTTTGCACTGCTGCCCAGATCTGGACACTGGAGATCTGGGCTTCTGCAACACGTTTTAGCATATCCAAAAAAAGCTATCCCCAAAACCAGAGTGTTCCATATTAAAGGAATCAACCCACATGTAGTAAGATGTCTTCCCATCCTATGCTGCAATTAATTTTCAAGCATCTATCAGCTGATACCTTAAAACACATCAGTACTTTGTTGCAGGCCACGTTTTTATATGGATAACTGGGCTAAGAAATTATACTGGCCTATGCTGCTGTATCAGATAGACAGCACATAGATGACCACTGAAGGTTTTGGAGTTATGACTACAGCCTCCTAATCCCTGCTTGCAGCTAACTTTGCCAAGGAACAAAGCAGCAGAATTGCTAACAAACAAAAATAAATACCTGCCTCAGGAAGGACTTTTCTTGGACCACTTCCAATGTAAACACCACCATTTCTAGACCAAGAAACATGCATCAATCATATGACCACAGAACTGTGACCGAAGTATACTTATCAAAATTAATACAGATTAGTCTGGAAGGCTTACACTACCAGAAATTCAGAGTTCCCTTCTGTTTTCTCTAAAGAAAAACCTAGTTAACCAGTTAACAGTAATGTGTTACTGTTTCTTCTTTCTCATACACTACAAAATTCTGCCTACCCTCTTTCTACCATGACTGACACCAAGTACAAACAACCTACTTCTACCATTCTATTTCTCAGCTTAGCAGGAACAGTCCATTATCAATCAGCAGGGCTCACTGACATTAAGACACTTTTACAATTATTTTTTTTAAGGGGAAATTTTAGCTCTACTTCCTCAGAGAATGCAAATGGCAGGGCCTACATTCACTGAGAGTGGTCTAAAAATTTAGAACATTCTCATAGCAAAATCTATTTTTAGACAAACTTGTGGCCCAAACATATTAGCTAATATAAAGTCCTGTAAATGTCACATGCAGTTACTCAACTGACCTACAAGTGCAAAATACAAAGGTGGTGTAAAAACAAAACTACAGAGAACAGTAAAAGTGGAAAAAAAAAAGTTTAAAAAACCATGAAGTTTAAGCTGAGGTAATTAAAGAGAAATGCTGATTCTTTCTTTGAGAAGTTCCTTCCGAAACCTGAGAGACAAGAATGCATCTGGATTTGGGCACTCTACTCTCGGAAAGAACTGTTTACCCTACCACACAAGTCTCACTGGCAAACTGCAGGTTAGTAGAGCCCATTCTTGGGAAACACTGTAGCACAACTGGAAATGTAAAAAGATGACTGGAAGCATTGACTCTGCATGCTTTCCAACATTTGCCTCTTAACCATACCTATCACTTTCTTCTGAATCTTCCCACTCATCTGAACAGCTGATTTGGTCAGTTTGAATCTACCCCATCAGTCCCTGTAAAAGTGAACCCCTTTCAAGCCAACTCAAGTACTACAAAGACCTTTTCACTTGTTTGTAGTAAATCAACCTGTAAGACTATTATTGTACGAGCAGTTAGTGACCCACATCCAGGTATATGCCTCTGTATCGCAGATACCATGCAATTGCTATTGAATCATGCTGTGTCTAATCAATAGTAAAACTAATGAATGCATACATAATCAATGTGTAATTAATCAATGTGCATTTAACCTTAAGTATATGTACAGTACGTTGTCTTTTCCACTTGAAATATTACATGCACCTGCTCAGGAACTGCAGCTTTATTAATGAGATAAGGATATTACAGCATGTTGTTCAAGGGACACTCCAAAGCCCACATTCCAGACCCAAGTGCTATCAGAGACTGAAGAACCTGTACTTGAGCAAAGCCCCGTAAGAGTACTAGTGAACACAGAGCAGACAAGATCTACAGTGTGCCATGCCCTGACCAGAGATCCACCAAAGCCCTATCATCTCAGGGTTCCCAGCATCAGACAGGACATATGATTTTATACCTTGCCATCACCTTTTCTGAGTTATTAATAGTGATCTGCCTTGCAAGTGTTTGTGCCTTTCTTATTGGGATCCCGAAAGAATAAGCACTTCCTCACCCACCATAAGAATTAGCTTTTATTTTTTATCTACCTTGCCCACACTGAAAAAAATGATAGTGTTCAACAACATAATGAAAAGTTGTTTCAGTGAACACAAAACAGATTAAAACTTACAAGCTTCTCATTTCCTGAATTTTCTGTATGATCAAAGTATATGGGATGTATACTAAAAGGTTTAGAAAGCTCAGATCCTACTAAGCATGTTCTTCTCCAGTTCTGTACAATTCGCAGCCAGGATGGCAGGTGCAGAGGTGTAACAACAGATAGATCAACTACTGCAGACATCAGTGCACACAGTAACATAATAAAGTACCAAGTGCTTACCTCTTCTGCACTGTCTGGCATCCTGAAAGTACACAGGGCCAGAGATCAACTAGATGTCAATAGGCACAGAGGCCTGAGTCTCCATGTGTGTGCACATGGATTTTGGAAATGGTTGCCACTAGGCAAAGACTCTTTGCTGTGAAAGCTGTGAAAGGTATCTTTAAGGAAAAGATCTACCCAAAATGGAAGTAATCCTCCTTTCTGTCAGTTCTGTCAGATGTGAAGCATGAGTGCAAAGTCTTTTCCTACTCATTAGGACACAACGGCTAGAGATCTTTAACCATCTTATTGTCCATCTTCAAACTCTCCATTTAAATAGGTCATTGCTCAGCATCATGACTGTGATTCCAGAGTCATTTTCTAGCAATGACCTTAAAAATATTTATTTCACTAGATGTTTCTGCCATCTTTGCCTTCCCCATTTGTCTAGAAGGCAAGGCGCTCCTAAAGCCTCAATACAGGTCCCAGCCCCAGAACAATGACCACGTGATGACAAGACACAGCAAAAATCCAAGCACAAAAAAAAACATTAGGCACGCTCAATAGTAACAGTAAGTCCTAGGCCAACTGCACACCCAGAAGCAAACCCTGGATGCGCAGCAGGATTCCAGAAGTGGAGGCAAGGTGGAGAAAAGCACACGAAGAGCCCTCAGACCATTCTGGAACAAGCAATACCCAACATGGTTGTGACTATGATGCAACTTCCTCTGTGAAATTCTGCCAGATCGTAAGAGAAATTAAACCTCCAGAGAAATTCACCAATTAAGCTAACGAAGCAGATGGAAGTAGCCGAGTGTGGTGGATACAAATTTAATAAAATAAATAAAAATCAGTGCAACCAAGTTCACAAACTATAAATGCAGACAAGCTACAAACTTATCTTGATTAAGTAAATTCCATTGTTTGATGTCTTATTCTTGGCTTTTGAACTAATTTTTTAATGATGTGCGGAAAATTGGAAGTTATATTCAGGAAGGCTTCATCTATACAGACTGCACTGATATAGTTGTTTGTACCTCATACATGATTAAATCACGAAGACCAATTACTTCCTGTATTGTCAACTAGCAATTTCTCTAATGAGTCTCAAAACCCTGTAAATTTAGAAATGAAAAATACTCAAATACCGTGACTGACCCTATAACAGAAGGCTCAGAGGAGATGGGCAAGGGCAACGTGCCCATGAAGCTCAGGAAAAAACGCAGGGTGTGACTAACCACAGCTGTTGCAAAGAGGTTAACTTTACCTCAACTCAATGGGGACTGGAGAGTGGCCTTTGCTTTGGATAAACAATTATGTCAGTTGAGTGGATCAACTGGTGGTATAAATGTTTCTCCCCAATTTCATCAAAAGAGTGTGAATGTCTGAGTTAGCCAGACCAGCACGGGGGCGATGTATATGTATATGTGGCTCAGCCCAACATATGCACTGAACAACCAACAATATTTCAGAGAGCGCAACAGGCTTGAGCTGGTTTCAACCCACATATTCCTTTCCATTGACTGGGCATGTGCAGCATCATGACGGTGAGCATATTATAAAGACTGGTAATGGGAATCACATTGGTATTGCGATTGACCTGTGCATTGCAATTTCTGTATTTTGCTAAGTGTAACTTACAAAATAAACGTAAAACATAGTACAAATGTATCATCCTAACTAAATCAGAAATCCCATGTACCATCAAATATCTTCAATTACACATACTTTATATTAAACATTACATCCTCCATACATGGATTATCTAAAAGAACCTGGTCAGAGAGTATTATACCCTGACAAACACTTTTATGGGAAATAATGCTGCTTTCTTAGAGAAACAAGTAAAGTGCCAACACTCATTCAACACAAACATCCACAACCAATTTGCAAAAAGAGTATTTTACTTGCCACTGCAAAGAGCTGTCCCCACCCCCAAAAGGTTGAAGTCTGCAGACTAATGAGCCACTTGTTTTCTACTGTTTGCACTCTTTGCTCAGGAGAAGAAATACTTTTTTGAAAGCTTTGAAGTTACCATCTTTATTTGAATGGACTCGTTTGGAAAAGTGTGATGATTTTTCACTCCTGGGGAAACAGCTGCAGCAGCCCTGTATTTTAATATTCAAAGAAATTTGTTCCTATTCAACACTATTTTAGTTTAAACATTTTACTAGGAGTCCCCACATCAAAGGAAGTGCACACAGAAAAGTTCTGTCTTTAAAAAAGCCAGAAGGAGAGAGAAACACTAATTTGCATTAATGAGTTCTCCTTGCAGAGTAATTTCTATCCTGGGAGGTCACATAGTTTCAGCCCCTTGCTACTGTGTGTTATTCTGTAAGACTTAACAAAAAAAGGGCAATACTGAGCCTGGCACAGACACCACCCATTAACCAAAGAAATATAAATACCCAAATTATGAGAACAACCTGCTAAGCTGCCCCATGAGCCTGAAAAAAACTGCCTTGTATTTGAGTACTATTTCAGCAGTGCTTAGGACTTTCACTATGGCCAACCACCAGCCATAATGCAGAACTATACCCTTTGGTACACAACACTTCCACATTTCTGACCAACCAAGAAACAGAAATCTCAATACTGGCACTGACCGTCTTGAATCTCAAGGCTTGCCCAGTCTTAAAAGTTGTAAAATATTTGAGAGAGACCTATCCCCAACCCCATCTACTCCAGGCAATGTAATAAAGAGTACAATGCTCCATTTAACATCCAACTTATTAACTCTACAGTAGTCTATAAAGCTCAAGAACTATTCTCAAGTACTAAAAATACTTAAGTACTAAAAATATCTTCTTAAAAAAACACTTCCGAGAAACATGTCTCTACAACCTGAAATGAATCTTAACTCTTTCAGGATTTTCACCATGTCTTCTTTAATTTAAAAAATAGAAAAGAAAGTAGAACATCTAGTTCAACTGAGGCTACCAGCACAACAGTAAAGCTGAGCAATTTTCTGTAATCATAGTATATTCCATGTGGTTATCTTGCAACCCTCGTGAATGACAACTGCCCCCTCTCTAGCTACAGAAAATATACCACAAAAACAATGATACCTTAACCTGACTGCAGTGCTGTAGATTGTAGGAGTAACCAAAATTCAGACTAAACCCTCAACACCACATCTGTCCAAACCACCTTACCTTCCTTTAGCCCATTTATGTAGTATACAGTTGAAACTTAAGAATGCCAAACATTCAAACTTTGTTTCAATGGCTACAAAAGATTTACCATTTAGAGCATTTCTGTATACTCTGGAGGATGTACTATGATGAATTTAAAGCCTTGTTGCTGAAAGCCTTGAGGTGGCATCAGAATTACCAGCTTTGATTCTTCCTGTTCAAAAAAACTCCTTGAACACCGGAGAAGTCTGCTTGAACATTTCATACATTTGTCATTACTTATTAATCAGAAGAACAAAAAGATACAGAATCCTAAGCACACACTAAGATGATCAAATCAATGCAAATGCCTTGATGAAAGCAAAGTTTATGTATAATAGCACTGGGTCAGTTCAGAAACTCATCACCCAAGGAAGAGAGCACTGATGGCCATATCTCACTTGACTCCAAATAGCATGCGCCTCTGCTTAAATCCTGATTCACATGAAGCCTTTTAGAAGTTGAAGGCGAAAAGACTTTGGGCGTAAATATCAGTCATTTATCTTGCTAGACAGTTGCTAACTTCCTAGAAGAGAACATTTAAGCTTAGAAATAAGATCATATGGCTCCTCTCCAATAGTCTGCTTCTACCTCATAACACTTGGAAGTGCTGAGCTTCTCAAAATGAAGTACAGCACTTGAACAGCAAACACTAATAAGAATTTTAGCATTATATACTGTGATATACTACTACGGTATCCATGACACGTGCAGACTTTAGTTGCCATATAATTGTATTAAGCAAAAACACCAAAAGAAATATTTGCTCAGTATTTATTTGTTTAAAAAAATGAATGAAGCTCCAAGATCCAATCATTGATTATATCCTTGACAGCTATCAGTTACTTCATAATATGACAAAATAAAATTTTAATTAAAAAAATCCTGAACTTACTGTTTACAACAGTTCTTGGGACCAAGCTAATGTCAGTACCAATTTAAATGCAAACATAACTCACTGCATAATTACTCTACTTATGGTAATAAGCTTTCTCATAATTAGTATCAAGAAAGCAGCAGCATTGCATTCACTAAGCTTTTTTTTGTTAATTATGTATGCAGAAAAAAGTGCTGCATAAAATTTATGACTTAAAAATAGTTTAAAAGCCTTTGTAAAAGATTCTGTAGGTTGCATCTGCTAACCCGTTATCCATTTTACCCCTTCTAATTGTTTAGAGTAGAATGTTTATAAAACAAATAACTAGAAACAGATGCTTGTCCCAAATTTATACCTTGATTATTTTATTTTCCTTCTCTTCTCTGAATTGTAACTTTATCATTCCTTCTAGCTTCTACAAACCACACTGTAAATGCCAATTTTACTACCCAGTCCATTAGGTATCACCTGAACTCTTTCACCAATTCAAAATCAGGTCTTGCAACTAAAATCTACGTATTAACTTATTGCATTCTTGCAAAATTCCACTGTGATCTATGGGTGAATTTACACTGAACTGAAGCAACGACTACATAAAGAAGTGAGTCAAGCCAATGGTCTGCTTATGCTAAAAGGAGGAGGTCTCACTGTTTTGTCCCTCACTGTTTTTGACATTAACTGGATGCTTCATGAGCCCATTCAACTTACTAATTCAACAGAAAGCTGTCCAACAGAGGGCAAGGGGAAAGAAGGGCTGGGCTAACGTTCTGCCAAGCTAGCAAGCCAGACAAACTCAACAACCATGACAGCCAACACAACACATATGGCAGGAACACAGCTGAGAGTAGGATCTTCTTTCAGCACTAATGAGACCAATTCATTCAGTCCTATAGAAAAGCATCCCAAGATCACCACATACTTGTCAAACTCTTCACCAAAAAGAGCCACTGAAAACGTTTGTTTCTCTTTTGTTAAATTAGCTACCCTAAGAATTGTCTGCATTTTCCTTACACCACTGTTTTTCCTGACTCACTAAGAAGAGATTATGCCATAAACTCCCCATGTAAAGGGGTTACAAAGCTGGCAAAATAATAAACATACGTTCTGCGATGTCTGAGCTCAAGCAGATTCCATGTTAAATCACTTCTAGTTTTTTATAGATTAACATTTCCGATTTATCTGCACAGGAAAAAAAGGGGAAAGGAAAGACTAAAACTATCTAATGCTCCATCAACCAGTCAAACAACAAATTAAAAGATGACACTGACTGTTCAATTAAAAAGGAAATCTATGTTTTTAATGCAAGATAAGTGCTATGTTAACTTATCAGTTATTTAAGTTATCAAAGCACTGTTAAAAGATAGGAAGATAACTACTAGAACTTGTCTTTAGTGAAGACTCTCCACTTTCTAAAAAAAAAAAAAAGAGAAAAAAAAATCTCTTCTCTCACCTTATCCTCCAAGTTAAACAGAAAAGATTGACTTATTTTTGCCAACATAAGTATAAAGTATTGGGTTCTAATTTCCTGCAAGCTGCAGATGATAAGAAACAGCAATCAATGAATATTAAAATTCTTGTTTCACCTATTAGTTTATTAAGAAATCATCTACTTGTCAAAAGGAACGTGAACTGCTGTGATAACACCAAGTCCATTTCAGAATTTCTAACATTTTCCATCACAAATCTCATTCTCGCTATTTTGGATATTACTTTCATAAAACAACTGATGATGCCACTCTGGAACAATTTAAATTGTTTTCAAGTCACTGCTGCCACAGGCATCCCTTCCCCCTCTGTTTTCAGTTGCATGTACGCACGCTCCACCCCTTCGTCAGTACGTACAGCTGCCTAATCCATGATGAGCTAGTACAGGGTGCTAACTCACTGCCCCCAAAAAACAAAATCTATTCACTGATCTTCCATCTGTTAGTTTAGCAACTAAGCCCACTTTCACCATTTAAGAAAAACACCCATGAAACTCATTAGGAAATTCATCTACAATTCAAGCACAGACAAACAAAACGGATTCATTTGTTATCTCAGGATTATGTGAAGAACTAAAGCATCTTTAAAAAAAAAAAATCTTGACTTATACCTCATCATTCATCCAATTATCAAAATTATCCTGAAATTACTACTGACAGACTATAGGCTGAAATTAACAGTTGTCTTTGAAGATTAGCTGAAATTAACCAGGACTCAAAACAATGAAGATTAAGGAGGATTTCAGAATCACCACATGATCTTCTTATTACTTACAGTAAGTCTGGTCTGAGTTTTTGTACCAACCTTCTACATAATTTTGGTAAAGTCTTTTTGGTTTACAGGTGGGAAAATGTTACTCTGACCTCTTCGGTTAGGCACTTAATGATCTGAAAACAAATGGTAACAAAACAGTACTCCTACTTAACAATTTGTATTTGTAATCATAGTCTGACCTCAGAGCAGAGAAGCTCAAAGTTGATGTAACCTAAACTGTATTCTTTATTTTTCTACTAAAAGGCAGTCTTCTACAAGACAATCTTCAGTAGAACAAAGAACCTGTCACAGTCTAAAAGACGGCAATAAAAGAAAGAAAAAAAAATTCAGACCACAATTATAGAAAATTACTTAAAAACATCCCAAAGACATCAATGGAGAGATCCAAAAACTACAAAGCCTAGTTTGCATTCAGTTATGTTTTGTCTAAACAGCTGCAAGTTCTCTTGACTGCCTAAAGTTTAAGAAAAAGCTCCGCTTACGGAAAGAAGTCACAAAATTCTATCTTTCCAAACAGAAATACAAACATCATTCCTCTAAGTCATAGTTTTATTGAGCTAAGCAGAAGTCTTCCTATGATGGGAAATTCTCTCTTCCTCATTACCATAAGACACATGAATTTTTGCAGAAGTTTAATCATCCCAACACAAGAGACAGGAACACGAAGTCTCGGGACAAAACATTAACTAGCTTAGAGTAAACATACAATACTGCTTATGAGAACTGAACACAGGAAAACATCAGTTTTCCAAACCATCTTATCACTTCCCAATCTTGAATATTCATCCAAATACAGGGGGAAGAAATCTGCCATCTCTTGCTCAATATCCAAACTAAAGAGACCTTTCAAACACAAACTTGCAAAACAAAAAAAAAGTTTAAAGATATTCTAACTGTAATCTTTGTTCTACAAGATTACAAAGATTCTTCAACTGTCTCCTGGAAAAAATACATTAAGGATCCTCTCAAGAGTGCTGAAAAGTTCCAATAAGAAAGCCACTGGTGTCTAGCTGTCTCAAAATATCAAATGGATAGAAAAAGAAGAGCTCAGAATTACCAAGAACACCAAAACAGACAGTAGATGGTTGTAAATATATGTGCCTGTCTGGACACTCAATTATGAGATGGGGGGGTGAGGGAATGGAAAGAGTGGAGAGGAAGTAATTCAAATGTTAAGAGAACCAACTCAGCCTTTTTATTCATACTGAAGTTTAGCTTTCCTCCTACCCTGAGAAACCTACTCCATTTTGGAAGCCCCCAACAAACCATAGCATTTATTTCTGCCTTTGAAATACACATCTGATCATCTTTTATTTTTCCCCTAGATAAAGCTTTTTTTTTCTATAAGTTACTTCTATCATACAAACTTAATTTATTTATTCTATAAGAAACTTAAGAAATGCCATCTTTGTGCTACCAGCATTCAGAAGAATTAGAATGGACCATACTATCAATCACGCAACTTGATTATAAACTACATCTATGATATATTTATTTGGTAGCAGAACTAAAAGGCATTAAAAGTCTTCTTGCCATTTTGGTTTTGGCACACAAATGTCAGACAGCTACTTTTTTTTTTCCTCCCTAAGTGCATTTCTATTCAATGGCATTATATCCGCTTTGTTTCCCCCATCCCCAGTACTGCCCATTCTAAACTCTTTTACTCATAACGCAGTGACTGAAATGCAAGGCACTGACACTACTTCTATCAGCTATCTAGCCTCCCAAAACAAAGATCAATCTTCTAGAGACAATCCCCAACACTCCAAAATTCCTTCTACCTGGCAAGCTCCATGCTCTTCATTACAAATATTCAGTTGGAAGACATGATCAATAGAATTACGAAAATTCTAACATTATTTTAAAGTTAGAAAAGAGTTCTGAAGTGCCAGATTATAATAACCTACCTAGTTTTCAACATAGGTTGGACTTCACAATTACAACAACTTTCCAGTCATGGAAGACAATCGTATTTCAAAACAGAACAATATCCAACCATAGAAAATAATTTAGTTAGTCTACACCACAAACTCAATCCAGTTATTCATTCAAGTAAACTATTAAAAAAGCACCTCTCTTTTCAGAATGGGGTGGGAGGAAAAGCAGCTCCTATGTCTCACATAACATCCTATAGCAAAGGAAATCCAGTAGCCACCTAAAAAGATCCATCTAATATCTTCAAAGACTACTGATGACATAAAAGGGGCAGGGGAAAACAGTTCTTTTCTTATAGAGAGAGTAATAAAAATAATACATTTCAGAGATTTTCAACACCCAGCGTCAAATAGAAAGGAAAAAAAAAAGAAAAAAAAAAGGAAAAAGAAAAAAAGGAAAAAAAAAGGGGGGGGAAAAAAAGGAAACAAAAAATCAGTGAAGCTCACAGTCACTATCACCAATGCAAAAGGGCTTTCAAGGTTCCCAGAACATAAACTGAAGCCCAACATGGAAAAACTGAAATAACTCCCTGGATTAAGTAATTCCCAAACTAGACAAGAAGGAGAAAGCATAATAGAGCAACTTCTTTGAATACATAGAGTTTACAACTTCATACCAGACCTTTCAAGTGATAGAACACGAAACTTCAGTGCCACTTTTTAATTAAATACTGTCCAAGAGAGCAAAATTAAGTCATTTTTAAGAACACAGAGTATGCACAAAAATATTTCAACACAAAATGCAACTAATGCTTCTGAATTTCACCCTGAAAGATAAAATTTAACAAAAGCATATAATCTAGAGCAAATACCAAGCAACTAATGCTCAGAAGACCCTATCTAAATAAAACAAGATTTATATTCCAAATGCAGAGAGCACTAAAACACTCAATAGATGTTTTGAATATCTGTCAACAGAGAATAAAATCTGTCTGATTAGTTCAACAAGCAGCAGTACAAATAACGAGAAACGATGGTCCTACAATTCTTAAACTACAAAATGCAGATCAAAATTCCTACCACGAGATTAACACACGAGAGCAACCCTGCAAACCCCTGGAACAGTAAAACATACACACGCACCAGTAGGAGTTGTCACCAAATTGCATGCAAAAATCCTCTTAGCTCCAATGAAGTCAGTGACTCTGATGAGACCTTTACCTTCATTTTCCATCGAAAATTGTACTTGAGTCGATAGTTACAAAAGTCTTTAGCAACAGCAGCACTGGAGCGGGAGCTGAAAGGTGAAGAGAGAGATGCCCCAAGATCCCAGGCAATCACACTGCTCCCTCTGCCCCCACCTGCAGCAACATCTGCAAGAGAAACCAGCGCTAAAAGAGGAAAAAAAAAATAAAAAACACCCAACAGCCGAACCCTATAGGTCTCCACCGCCTTTCCGTTCACGCCAGCGCGGAGCAGGCACACGCACCCAGGGAGCCCGCAGAGCTGTCAGAGGCCACCAAGGATTAGGATCAGTCGTCCAGCAGCTACAGCAGCACAGAGCAGCGCCGCCGCTCCCCCCTCGCCACAAGCGCCGCGAACAGCCTCGTCCCGCCCGGGGAGGGGCTCCGCAGGGAATGAACGCCCCGCACCTAAAAATAAACCCTCACCCCAAGTAACACCTCCCGCCGCCGCCCTGCCCGCGCCCCGTCTCCTCAGCGCCAGGCGGAAGGGGAGCTGGCGGAGGGAAGGAAAGCGGAGGCTCCCTGAAGCTCGGCGACCCCCGCCCCGCAGCCCCCGCCGCGGCTCCCTCAGCCGCCCCGGCCCCGCCCGCTCACCCTGTGGCGCAGGCCGCCGCGGGAAGCAGGGTGGTGGTGGTGGTGGTGTGGAGGGGGAAAGAGGCGCAAGCGGCAGCTCCCTCACCGCCGCCTCGTCCCTGCCGCCTCGCCGCGCCTCTCACCTCCGTAGCTCGGGGCGGCAGCAGCGGCGGCGGCACAGCCGCATCCCCGCTCCGCTCCGCTCACTTCCGCGGGCGGCGGGGGAGGGGAGAGGCAGCGGACGGGGCGGGGCGCGACGGCGGAAGGGCGGGCGGATCCCCCTCCCCCCCGCGCGGGCACGGACGCCTGCGCCCCAAGATGGGGGGCGCCCGCTCCCCGCTGAGGGGGCGCCCGTTATATCCTCCCGCCCGGCGGCGAGGCCGGCGTCAGCCACGGCGCGAGGGGCCTCGGAGGCTGCGGGAGCTCCGCTACAGTGCGGCGAGCCGCGAAAAGAAACGCAGCCCCAGCCGCCGTTGGGAGCTCCAGAGGTGCCCCCGGCGTGGAGGCCTACGCCCCCGGTGCCCACCTCCGCGGCGAGGTCTCCTCACCTCCCTGCCCGGGCAGAAAAAGCACGTTACCATAAGGAAGATGGAGCCATGAGCGGTGTTAAGCGGCCTGAACAGCGAGCGGCAGCTGGAGAGCGGGGAACACCGCTGCCGTCCCTGGGCTCTGCGTGAGGGCCTGCCGCCGCCAAGCGGAGGAGCCCGGCCCGGGCCCTCGGCCCCGCGGGCCCCTGTGCCAGGACTGAGAGCCAAACGCCGTGCCCTGGGCTGGCCGTGGGAAAACAATCGCGTAACACCCACTCGCTTCGGAGTTTTTCTATGCCGCCCTCCGTGCTGCGTGCCTCCGAAGCAGTACTTGGATGAAAACGAGTGTCACGCACATGGAGTAGCTGCCGGTTTTTAGGGTTACAGTATACCCAGGCTAGACTTGCAGTCTAGTTAGTTTCGAATCACCAGACAAATTATCATGTTCCTTCAAATGTTAGCCAAAATAAAAAAAGACTCAATACAAAATCTTGAACGCTTCAAGTGACTACTTTTAAAACCTGCTTTTAGCTACCAATTATGTAACCACCAACCCTTATCACTAGTTAAGTACTGTGGAAAAAAAAAATGCTTTACCAATGCAATTATGTTTACCTAGACACCAAAAGATTTTGGAACTACAGTTCCAATGCTGACCTCCAAGGCTGGGGAAGTTTTTAAATAAAAGTAATTTCCACTGAGATAATAAATTTTATATTTAAGGTATGATGCGCAGCACTAGTAAGAACAAAATGCCTCTTGACTTTCAAGGTCAAAATCTAATGGAGACATGCTAATTGTAGGCTTTACACCCCGTTTCTAAAGGAGCATGACAACATGGTCCAAGAAATACAATTGCATTGACATCTCATGATTAACGACCTGTCACCTTGGCTTTGTTTTTCTTAGGCAGCAGAAGAAACCAAAATCAGTCTTTGTCAGTTCATAAGAAGCATTTAACAGAACTAAATTTTAAACATTTTAATTGAATCTTCTCAGCTAAACAAGGTGAAGTTAAAGAGCATACTTTCCTCTTTTGAAGCTCTTGAAGGTAAATTTGTTTGAGTGCTAAAATAATATAAATTTGGCAGTATATTGTGAGAGGTAAAGACGACTTACAAGTGCTTATTTAAATTACAGGCCCTAGATATTTGCATTTAGGAAAAAAAGATGACAACAAACAGGTTAATTGTTTGAGAATACCTAATGCATAATTTCAGACTATCCCATATAGTTGCCATGTTACTTGAATATCTCCGTGGTTACTCCATGAAGTATCCCACTATAAGTAGGTAGCACTGTCATTGTGGCAGTGACTCTTCTCCAAGATACTGCATCTGTTAACTTGTTTGTAAGGCAAGCAAAGAACCACCTCGAGCTACTTGTGATGCTAGTTATGATGCCTCACAAAACTGACACACAATAACTCATTAGGAAAAACATTTAGTTACTTTGTTAAAACAGGTAGCTCTTGCTTTCAATATCAGTTGTTACCATTAAATATGAAAAACTTATGTAAATATCTTCATGAAGGAAAAAACTCAAAGCCTGTAGGTCCTAATACTGTTTACACCCACAACATATTTGGACTTCTTTACACTATACTATGAGAAGTTTTGGGGAGAAGATTGGAAGGGAATTCTTGAACATTACTGAGCTTGTTCACAACTGGAGCTATTGAGATCAAAATATCAGTGACAAAGTCTGCCTACTAAGAAACATTCTTTGTTTGTCTGTCTTAAAAGAGGAGAAGAAAGTCAAAAGCAAGCCCTACCGTATAGTGAGAACTAAAAAGCTTCATCTCCAGGGCTTAATCTTTCACATTAGTGTACATCTGCCAATCATACATGCCTGTGATGCTGCTAGGCAGCTGGGAAGGGCCTCTTCTGCATTATTCCAGGACTATATCCATCCTTGAAGGTTATATTACTGTTTCTGCCATACTCTACACCTACAAACAGTGGCTGTTTAACAAACAATGCCCAAAGTGTTTTATCTCTGTCTGCTGCTGAATATTGTTTCTTAAAAAATCCTGACCTTAATGTGAGCTTGATACAGAAGAGTATTAGGACAGCCCTAATATCTTCAGGAAGCCTCATGAAAGTGCGTGGCAAAGGCATTATTTGGCAAGCCACAGCAACATTATTAGAATATGATTGTGGAGATAGTCTGAAATTAAAAAAGGCTTCGCTTACAGTAACCAGTTGTAGCCAGTTGTACTCACAAATTACAATAATATTTGGTTTACGTTTTTTAATCTTGTAAAAGAATCTTGCAATAAAATGCTCATCTGAATATCCAATGAGCAAACGTGTCTAGCCACAACTGAATAATTCCAGTGAAAATACATATACAAATTAGAAGAACAATTACAAATTCAAATATGAAAGGCCAAACAATCTCTAAACTTCACAGTTAGAATCTCTTTTTTAAAAATAGTACTTGAAAGGATATGCAATACTGAGAGATTTTGGAGAAAAAAAAATACATCCTAGTGGTTGTTAGATCACTATTTTTCTCTTTCTAGTTCGCAGACTTTAAAATACTTTCTAAAAACAAATGAACCTGCTGATAATGGGTTTGCATTTAGGAGAGCGGAGTTTCACGAGCCTTCAATGCCAACTTAAGCAGCCTGCAGCCCCAGGTATTCTTCCCTTGGTGTGTTGTCAGGTTTATATGCCACAGCGCACCGCGTAAGTGTTCTGCATCACCAAAAAAGAGTTCCTATCATCCTGCCATCACACCCCACTCCCTTCCCATCCTTTTCCCTACAGAAGTCTCCTAAGTCACCTCCTGTTGATGCCCACATCAGACCTTTCCTTCCGCAAGTGGCCTTCAGCAGCAGGGAGCCACTAGATAATCTCAGAACCACATCCTCCAACTGACCTAAGTTTATGTGAGAACTGATTCATGTCCAGAATAACCCAGCAGATCAGTAAATACAGACTTCTCAAACCAAATCAGAAGTGTTTATTCTGGCACAGCCAAGAGGGTAGAACAGGTATGGGGAGCATAAATAGGTACTGCAGCTTTCAGTACTTTATGTGCTCCCCTAGGCCTTCAGGGCTGAAAACTAGTGATTTGATAAAATGGTTTGGTTGCTTGGGGTTTGTTTGTTTGTTTTTTAAAAGTCAGCTGTAAAAAAGCATATTTAACTTCTGTATAAATCTAAAGGCAACCCAAAAGGTTGCTTTTAGTTGCCTTTCTACATCTTCAGAAGAATTAAGAGCCTCTGGAAGGCTTGGAAAAATTAAAAGGTAATAGATGTGACATTCCAGATAGTACCATCGATCAGTTGGAAAGAAAGAAGGGAGAATTCAGTCTAATGGCATTAAACAGATAGGCCTTAACCTGCAGCAAGTTTACATGCAAGCTTAACAAGTTTGGTTTAGTCTTCAGGATCGCTATCAATTCAACTTCATCTCAACTACTCCCTTGTGCTACAGCACTACCAGAAGTAGTAAAAAAAAAAAAAAAAAACCAAAGATACTTATAACTGCATGGTTCACAGATTGGAGATCTATTATACAAAATTCTGTTGAAGTCACTTTTCAGACCATAACAGCACTTGAAATACTTGCTCTGAAGTGAGCTTCCATATCCTTTTAAAGGATCCTGTTAAAGATGCATTTGTTTAAATTCTGTCAGTGTTGAGTTATGCTGAAGAAATCTACTACAAATTTTGTTAATTTCTTGAGAAGTTTATTTATGCATTATAATAAGAGAAACATTTTTCTGAATCATAATATCAATAGTATTTTAATATGGACAAAGCTTTCTATAGCACTTCAGTTTGGGGCAGAAAAGGTTAATATGTGATGCTTCTGTCAAAACAGGCTTCTCAACTATGTGCTTATGTTGCTTTAGGTGTAATTCAAACCACCCCCTCAATAGACTGAGCACAAATTAGCCTTTCTGAAAGAAAAAATTACTTTCTGTTAAGATGGAATTTCATTTTATTTAATCTCATTATTTGTTGTCTTTCATCTTGATATCAAAAACTCACCAGTGCTTTTCCAGTTCTCTACAGATAACTTGTATGACTGGAGTCACGACAGAGGAGGGATGATACTGGAGCTTCTCATTTACACACTTTAAATGGCATGTATCATTTGTAAAGCCTGTACTGCATATTTCCTTCCCACATCATTTCCATCCATGCTGTTCAACTGACAGCTGATAGAAGCAATCACCTCATCTCTGAATAGAATTCTCCAGAGGAAAATCCATGGTAATTCTACATAAAGTTTGAATGTTTTTATATATGTATGTATATATACATACATATATATACACACACCCCCCTATCTATATATATATATAAAATCAGTTCACTAAGTTTAAAAGAAGATAAATGATACAGTTTTTCCAGAGGAAACAAGTAGTCATCTCATTTTATAAATCTGAGCATGTTAAGCTGTAAGAAACATAGCTACATTTTCAAATTACCTTAGCTCAGCCCTGTCTTGACACTTTGTAATTATGCTAATTAAGGAACTTCAGTTGATGGCAGTCTTAAATTAGATTTCACTGATTTTTAAAACACCATTAAATTTAACCCTCTCATCCCATCCTTAAATAGCATGCCTACTAACATTTTATGTTCAGAGAGGGGGTGCAGCACCACAGCAATTTAAGTTGACATAAAATCAGGCTTTTGTGATTCTCCTTTTGCTGATGCTCAGTTCTGCGCTTCCTGTGTGCTGGCCCTGGTAGCGTCATCTCTTGGTAACCTGACTCAGGGGGACTGATCCAGCCAAGAAGAAAGCCCATCTCAAAAAAAGGCATTTCTGCTGAACTCCTAGAACTGGTACAGGAAGGCAGTGTGGGGCAGTGGCAGGACTATGGGAGCTCCAACCTTAAATCAGCTTCAACTGTTGTGAACATACGCTCCCAAAGGATTCAAGAAAATCTGGTTTAATCTATCCTTCATGATAGGAATTCATTTGCTGACCATAGCACTCAACTGTTGTCTCAAACCTGTATTTCATCTTCTTTACTTTTCTTCTCGACACCTTCTATCTCTCCCACATATTCCATACTCACCTGCCGTTCTCTTCCTTCAGCTGCACAATTTTGAAATAGTTAAAAATATTAATTGCATATTTCCTATAGAGATTTCCCCTCCCTTCATTTAGGGCATACAGAGTTCTTCAGCTGTTTCTGTTTTACCCTCAGTGATTGTTTTCAAAGTTGACTACTCCAGTAAAAACTTCACTAAAGTGGAAGCTCTCAGAGTGCGTGCCTCTGTCCTATCTACTGAGGCTTCACATTTCCAGATACAATCCTACTCATTTTGTGAAGTAAAGAGCTAGTTTCCTGTTGCCTGTAAAAGACAGCCAAGAGGCGCATCCAAGGAGATTGTGCTCTATAATTGGAATATGCCGTGAAGCAAGTTACTATTGGAAGCTTTAGCTTAGCTTGTCTGCTGCCGGACAAAGGCACCACGCCTCTGCACCGTCAGCTGCAGCTACAGTCGTGTTATGGCCCGAGTATAGCAGAAGGTGGAAAACTGCTCCCTAGTAAAGGTTTGTGTCTTGCCGAAGGATTACTGCAATTCATTAAGTGGGAAAGAAGAGCACCCCATTTACTTTTAAAATATTTCAGTTACATTATAGTAACCTGTCTGCGGTGGAAAATAACGATGTTTCAACAATGAAACTATAAACAGTTTAAAAAACCAGCAGTAGTGAAGTACTTTAGTTTGAACTGATTCAAGGCTAATGTGCCAAGAATTTCAGGAATGCTGCATATATTACAGACAAGTAATCTTGCCAAGTGTCTCAGCACTTGGAAATTCTTTTTCAAGACTATCGGTGTGGGTAAAATGGGGTGAAGGTAATACTCAGTAAGGAGCTGGCAGTTAGTAAACAGATGTTTACGTAGTTATAAGATTTCAGCTCCTGGCAAGAATAAGATAATTTGTTTGATAAAAACACTTAAGTGTATTGTGTTGGACTGTGTAATTTTATTCAGACTCAGAGCCAAAAATTTTATCAAGTGAAAGCATGTGGTAGCTTTTCAGGTTGGGAGAAATTCATTACAAACTTTTGTTTTACAGGAGAGCTCACATTCCACTTTCCTTTTTATTTTCAGAATTACTACTATGTGTATGCGAATGAAAGTCAAGTATTCAGAGGATTTTTTCCTCCCTTGCGTCTTAACAAAAGTGGTCTGAGGTCACATTTTTAAAACTCGTAGAGGCTAGTGATAGAAGCAATTAACGTAGCGTGCTTCTATTGCAACTACCTGCTCTAGCGTGACAAACCCCTAACCTTAAGGTAACCCCAAGTGGTGAACTGAAGGACTAAATCTGTATTCCGATGCATTCTTAATCGACCCTAACAATCAGGCTGCAAGGGGAAGTGTAAAAACTGTACACGCAGGTTATGTAACACTTAGAAACTTAGTGAAGTACACTTAGTAAAAATACCCAAATTTAACAAGGTTGTTCTGACCTGGTTCCCTACCCAGCTACACAAGCTTGTGCTAGGACAAAGCGGAGGTGGGAGCAAGTGCTCAGAAGTGTTTCCCATACCACTGCTGATGAATATCAAGCTACAGCACAAGGGAATTAAAAAACAAATATCCATTTCACAGCAGCACAAAAAGGCTCCTGTCTGCCTTGGAAATAGGGGCTAGAATATTTTCCAGCAACATCACCATCTTTAGCCTAACTCTTACATTAAATAATAGATCACATACTCAAGTCCATACATCACTGAAGGCTGAATAGAGCCCCAACTGAAATTGGCAGGAGTGGATATGGCAGGGACAAACCCTACGGCTGTATCACAGGAATTGGGAGGGTATATTCCACCAGCCTGTCGCAATGGGAGGGTTAAAAGGGCCCTGAGGTGTCCGTCTCTCTCCCTTCCAGTAAATCAGTGACTAACGTCAGCTGCATTCTGTGCATCTGCAACAAGCCAAGAAGCACCAGAGGGGGATTTAATTTAAAAAGAGTTGAAACTTGTACCGTATGCCCTCCTCCCCACCATCTGGCTAGTGGGGACATTCTGTACAAATTTCAGCATGCCAACTGCCTATTCAGAAGGAAAAAAAAAAAAGTTTCTCTTTCAGTAAAAATATTAGGCAGTTCCCATTCCATCTTTAAGGGCCTCCAACGTAATCCAGATCTATTGAGGAGTTCTGAGGATACAACCCTATTTATAGACTACAGACACTGGCAGTTATAGATCAGTGAAAAGCTTGTTTCCTATTTAAAGTTCAGCTTAAATTATAACCCTAAAGATTCTATATATTATTCGAAAACTACCCAGAATCTGTTTATATCTAATCAGAGACATGACTTCATCATGTATCTTACATATTTCATATAATATATTTAAGATCAGAAGATTATAATATTATCATATTATAAGATGTATTAAGATATTATTGTTATGAGATAATATTTACCATATCACGTCAAATATATCTTACGTTGCATATTTCTATGATTCCTTTCATATCTATGATTTACTTAATCATAAATCTATATGTTTATAATTATCATTAGTTTATCTATCATTAGGTTGTATCTAATCATATATTGATCCAGCCATATATCTATGGCTTATTTAATATGCTGAACTAAAAAGATATCAAGCTGTAAACATTTCTGATTCATCACTCATTGACCTGTGGAAAATCATCCATCCAGGGGAAAAAAATAAAACTATCATTGGAAGCCTCTGACATTATAGGAGCAACATGGATTAATTAGAAGTTACTTATGTGTGTATGCAGTAGGAATCAAAATCTTGATTTTTGCTACTCTTGAAGTTGCAGAACAGGACTCCTAGAGAATTTTCTTCCCTAGAGATGCCAGTAAACCAGGTGCTTTTACGAGTTTGTCTTTTATATCTCCCATAATTTTCACTCCAAATTGTTTTCCGTTTTTGAAAAGTTGATCTTTGGTTGTTTACAGCCTCACACCTCCAACATGTCTATACAGTCTGATGCTGTTTTTCACTTTCTGGGACAGATTACAAAGGATTTTACATAAGCTAACCTTCATGTTTCAGTTTTTCCTGTTGATAAAGTCTGCTATATCCTAAGCCATAGTCTCACTGGAATATCTGAAGAGAGAGCTAGGTTTGAAGAAATTAAGCTGTGCAGCAATTAAGCTATGGCATCCTACAGAGTCTAATCAAGATCCTACTTCTAGGGTTGAAGAGTAAAGAATGCAGAACTGTAACAGAGAAACTGAAAATCAGTGAGAAAAAATAAGGTCCATTTTTAGGACCCATTTTAGGTTTGGCCAAAACCTTTAAAATCACATTTTCTTGTGCAGTTTGTGACAACAAGAAAACGACTTTTCCCCCCCCCCCCCCAAGTCCTAGGCCACTTAAAGAAGTACATCCATTTTGAAGAAAAGAACAAGTGACTTCATACATTTCTGCAGCCCTTCACACAATGGCTTCTGATCCCAACAGGAACTTTTTAGCAAATATTTTCTAAGGTTTACTGCAGGTATACAAGCTTCACAAGCACTTACCTTAAGCTGTGCTCTTTTTTTGTTATGTTTACATGATTTTGAACAAGCCTAGTTATTTGTGACAGTAATTCCATTCAACCTTTTAAAATAGATGTGGCATGACATCCTGTCCTTCCGTGTAAAATTAGTCCTGCTCAAACACAGTGCCTCTTGGAGCACTGTAATTGAAGGAGCAACTACATAAAATTTGTTGAGGTTTAAAAGTTTCTAGCGGCAATGCCAGCACTTCTGAGTCCTATATATAGAATGATTGCAAATATTTTTTTTTTTTAATGTTAGCCCTCATTGAAAATACCACACATTACTATGAAAGGCAACCACTATTAAGATTGCTATCACTAATTCAGGTTCCTCCCTTTGTCCTAAGGACTGAGCTCAGGCTGTAGTAGCCTATAACAAACTTCCTGTAAATGCAAAGCAAATACCATAAAGAAAAAGGCGTGGCATGGCATGAACACCAGAGAAAGGCTACAACCAAAAGCCCGATTCCTATAATACTGCTGTGTTAATAGCATTTGCAGTTCCTGGGCTTTAATATCATATTCTTTGATATTACATGCTGGTTCCTGGAACTGTGCAATTGTATCAAAGATGTTTGCCTACGCTGAAAAAAGTTCCTAATCCTTTCAGTTGCATAGAAAAGCATGAAAGCATGAATCTCAAAACTTGAATAGAAAGGCCAAATGAAATTTCTCTGAAAAGAAATCAGAATTTGAAAGGCTAAGTCATTTTTGTAATTGTTGGGATTGACAGTCCTGGAATTTCTAGCATTCAAAAGCATTTTCAACTAGCATTTTTTAATGCCTCTTGAGCATTTTCTGCTCTAATTCATTTTAAAATATGGTAAAAAATAGGGCTGCTATATTTCCATCTAATTTCCTGGGGAGAAATGTGAATATATACATGTGTTACTGAGTGCACGTGAGCCCAGTACCTCTTAATTGTAACACATGCTCAGTACATCTGATGGTGTGATAATCTAGTTTGACAGGGCACAGCTGAAGAAATTCAATTAAGAAAACAGAAATCACAAGCATCTGTTTTGTTTGACTGTCTCAGAACTTTAAATCTACCTAAATTTTGGTGGGTTTCTTGTCCTTCACTGGCATTAGAAATGCTAACATGAAGGTCCCATAAATTAAATCTAATCCATCTGTATCTGGCAGACTTATACACAATTTAAAAAGGGGGGAAACAGTGGGATGGGACAGAGAATTTTTTAATTAAAAATAATGAGTTCATCTGTACACAAATAAAGCTAAAGTAATGGAATATATCTTAGTTTTGAAATCTTTTCTCTTGGCCTTCAGTCCTGGACATACTTGTGCTTACATACACTGCTCTACCAGTTATTCAAATAATGCTGTAGAAGTCCAGCTTAGTCTCTCTAATCTTTAAGCTTTCTATTGCACTGCCTATTCTGTTAAGGTTTTTGTTTTTCATTTCGCTAGATTTCGGAAGTGGCAGCCAGCCCCCTCCACTCCCCGCCTCCCCGAGCAGTAGTTGTCAGCAGCAGCTATTCAGTCATGATACTGGCCTAAGTGAAGAACCTGACCATATCTGCTTGAAATGGTATCAATGTCACTAAAAGTGCCTAAATGAAAAATAATATTTCAGGAAATGTAACACAAACCTATTTTAAATGTCAAGGATGTAAAAATTCTTCAGCAGACTATCTCATAAACTTAGACTCCAAGAAATAAATAAGCATTGAACATGTAGATTAATAAGCTTTCAACTTCTTAAAATAAGAATTAGAATCGTATAAACCATTAGTCAACAGCTGCCACAGTCCATAAGCGACTAGATAAGTTCTTCAAGATGCTAAGGGACCACAGCTCCTCTTCACTTTTGTGAAAAAGGCAGAAGCTCAACACCTTAAGATTAGGATCCTTGTTTAGCATAGTGCTTCCTTCAAGTGGTTTGTATTAGTTGCTGTTTTCTTATGACAATACCAAAACCTGCTCATCTTAAAATGTGTGTATATAGATAGACATAGCATACACTTGAAAAATTGACTAGTCATGTCTGATACAAAGCAGTGGAGACCCAGCTTATATTTCAGCCATAAAATGGTAATTCAACAAAGATATTTATCTGAAGGGGCAAAACATGCAAGCTTCAATACCAATGATCATAATCCAAGAAGAAAATCTACTTCGGGGGAAAAAAGAAGAATCTGCATATCCCTGGAAAACTTCATACAATCCTGACAGGAATTTCTGTGCAACTACAGTAGAAAGTCTAGCATAAAGCCAAACCAGATCAAATGTGGATTTCTTCTGATGCAGTCTCTCAAATATTGATCCAAATGAGCTTAGAAGAAGCTAATGTGACGAAGAGGATACCTGAGCTACCCATCTCTATTAGAAGACAGAGTTTTCCAAATGAATTTGTGAGCTGCAAGGAACTGTTAGGACACAAGAATCATTTTGACATGACGGTGTTAAGCATAAAATATTAAACAACATAATAGCCATCAGCCCCAGAGAATCACAAAGTATTTCAGATTCTGGACATATCACCCCAGGGATACACAGCAAGCAGTTAGTGCTTCTAATGCTTCAGAACAACGAAGAGCAGAAATTAGGGAAAATGTTTCATTAGAGAAATGAGTCAAGCCTCTGTTTAACCACAAAAATCATAGCACCTTAGTCATTCAAAGCAAGCAGCACTTTTAACGTATCATCTCAAATTTAACGTGTGCATAGTTTTTGCATACCAAAAAGTACACCACTATTATTAAACAAACTTAACATGTCTAAAGCCATTATAATGAAGTTTTCATTAATAGCTATATAGATTTCTTAGTTAGTTGTCCTAGTAGAGAAGTACTATGTCATTTGTAATACCCGCATATTCCATAGAGCGCTTATGAAACTTCAGGCAGCTACACCAAATGCATCTCTAGATACAGAAATCTCTAGAAAAGCAAAACAAAGCCAGACTACAGGTGCCCCCCTTTTTTTTTAACCCCATAGTAGCACTTGGACTACCACAGCCATAATACAAGCATTATCACTGTTACAACATTGGCAATAATAGATCTCATCTCTCCTACACACACTAAGGGACAGCATCATTTCCAGCTAGAGGTTACCTTGTGTATGGTGGGAGGTACTGTTAATCTCAGAGCAGAGATCAAGTGCCAGCTATTTCAGCAAAAGCTGCTAGATCTTTCACTGGGTAATGTGTCCCATTCAAACCCTTTAGCTGCATCCTCGGTATCTCATCTCCAGGCTGACGAGATGTCTGAAATCTTTCACACTTGGAAGAGTTGATTCTTGCAAAAGTCTTAGATTGTCACTTGAGGACATGAAATGTGTCCTTTAAAATTTCTGTAGTCCTATAATTTCAGGAACTGTGTATCAAACATATGTCAGATTCAGTCACACTAATGTTGCTTGGCATATAGCGACTACATTTACAAACAAAGTTCAATCATTTTGATTCAACTAATGTAGATTTTAAAGCTGTGAGGAATTATTTCTGTAATCCAGCCTGACTGTATCTGTAACAGAGAACTTCTGTCTGTAAACTGTGCACAAAGACTATAACCTCTATTTCATCTCTATAAAATCTTTTATAAGCACCTCTAACCAAAATTTCAGCGTGTGGGCTGACAATAGTTAAATTATTCTAAAGGTTAAATACTGATTGAAGGGTGTACCTTATTTCCTATTTGCAAGCAGCCTGCAAGCTTTTTTCTCCTTGATTAAAGGCCCACCCTTTGTGAGTACCATCTTCCTCAAACAGTTACTATGAGATACGACTTTGACTGTTAAACTGGGCAGAGTTGCCATTTTTGAGGAAAACAAAAGGTAAGGCAAAAGAACAATGCACTACACAAGCAAACATCTGATAAGCTCTGTTACGAGAACATCCTCACAAGAGGAACTGTACTCTGTTCCTACACAGACCTTAGAGCAACTTACAAATCCTGCCAGGTCACAGTTAGGACAGTGATTTGAAGGAAAGATAGCTTGATGCAACTCAGCATAGGTGCTATTATCCTACTCTAATCAAATTAATTTAGAAAGCCGTGATTGAACTGTGAACTCGAGAAAGACATATGTTTTCATGGCAGGGAATAGCTCTCCCATGACAGTTAGGGGAATATCCTGCCTGATCTCCTGCAGTCTGGTGTCCTCTGGTTGATTGACTTGTTAACTGACTAAGCCACAGCAGGGAATCAACCACTACCAGGTATCCGAGTCAAGGATTTTCTCAGATATGTTCTCCGGGGTAGGGTTTGGGTTTGGTTTTTTAATACCTGAGAGGTGACAACACTGACTGGAGCTTTTCCCGTGTATGAAATACTCATTGTTCTCCCCTGCATGATCTCTTTGATGAAATGCTGCCCTTAAGAGCAGTTTTAACAGGATGCCTCCCCTCTTACCAGTCTTCTTTTCATTAAGTGTGTGGGTGTTTCACATCTTTGAGACTCTTCTATCCAGAGCTCCACAGTTACTGGGGAAGAGGGACAGATACAGCTCACTTCCTTCAGAAAAGGGGCTAAAAAGGGTTCTGCCAAAGCTGCTGTGTTAATTGCTAAAGACATACATACTCTTAATGCCAAGCATAATGTACAAATCATTCTGTGCTGCCTCAGTTCTGGACTCCCAGAGCTCATTTGGTGGTTTTCCTAAAGGATCAAACCCCATCTGTTAATGCTCATGTATAGAAGTTCACTGATGGTATCACTCTTATGCATGAACGGTTAGCTAGAGAAATGATTTTAGCATTCATCTTGTGGCTGGTGTGTAGCTCAGAAATAATTCTAAAGAAGTATGGGCTGGAGAAGCTGTAAGAAATGTTTATTTACTGCTAGGATTCAGAAGGAAAGCTGGTGGTTTCTCAGCACAAAACGATGGTTCCTCCATTTTCTTTAACATTGGTCAGATGTCCTTTGGAAGCTGATGGTAAAGGAAAAAAGCATCCTGTGGCTTCTTTCAGGAAAAAGTTTTATCTGGGTCCAGCTGGCATTTTCAACAGGAAGTCTAAGTTTTACAGCCGTGTTTTGGAAAGAGGTAACCTTACAATACTCTTGAAAAGTCATTTCCTCAAATGCTAATTCAGGTACACTCAAACTAGCAACAAAGGCAAAATTTATTTCTTGCTTTGCCAAATGAATTGAAAAATTACTTCAAGGAAAGGAGATAACCCTCCCAGCATATACACCATTAAAGAAGCCACATACATGCTTTCTATTGTATTTTATGTAAGCAGAGAGGCCTCTTAAAATAATAGGCTTTTTGTATTTGACAAGAAAATAACTGGCATGTTTATAGCTATACTATGGCTTTATCAGCAGGAGCAAACAAAGTTTTCTGATTTATATCCTCAGAAATGGGTTTAACTGGGACTAGTCAGCCATGTCATTAAAACCACAAACCTACTGCATAGTCACTGAGGAAAACTCATTTCCAGGGCCACTCAGCTGCTGTTCCAGGATTGCTTGCAGTCACTTCCAAGGCTAAAATTCACCGGGCTTTGGATTTTCCAGCTCCCCAAAAGAAGCAGTAACCATACCAAAACATACATTATATTTTTACCTTCTCTCTGGTATCTTCCTTTCTGTATCTTTTAAGCTCCTTCATTATCATTTTTATTTGGAGCTTATTTTTTAAGTTATAAGAAAAAAATTCTACTTCATCTGTCAATGACAGTTCCACATCCTAGGAAATTGTTCCATTCATTTCCTCACTCAGGCTGAATTACTATTAAATGCCTCATACCTTCTAAGAACTTAATCATAATAATTTTTATGGAAAAATTCAATGTATAGAATTAGATAAGAATTACTTTAAAAAAACCACATACTCCCATAATAAATAGCTGTACAGGTCTAGAGAAAAGCCTCATTTAACCAGAATTACCTCCTAAACTCAACTATGCTCTTAAAATGTCTCTTACTCTCAAAGAAACTCTACCATACAGCCATAAAACACATTTTCATACTATTTCTATAAAGCTTGTCAAGAAGCTTTCAGATTTTTGTGCTTTAAAACATTCAAGATTGAGTTAAAAATAGGAGAGAAAATCTTAAAGATAATAAATAATTCCATTATTGGATCATACCGATACTCCATGAAGTTCATGCTCCTGGGCCTGGTATGTTCAGTAAGGAATGATTCCAGAAGGTGATCCAAGAAAGGAAACATTTAATACACTGCCAGTATGGAAATAGTTCTCCTAAACCATACTGTATACCTGAAGCAAGCAAGTTTATCCTTCTTAGTATAAGTCTGGATGTTCTTATCTATACACATGTCCTTATAATCTGTTTATCTCTCGGACTTCGTAAGATTCTGTGGCAATTTCCAGAATCTATCATTTCTGAACAATATGCATTTATTTCACAGCTTTAGTTTTTACTGAAATATTTGATGTCTAATGCTCTTACTGATGATCAGTTTCTGTAAAGTTTCTAAGCAACCAGTAAACAGGATTTTTAGTTGTCTAGTTTCCAGAGTGAAATGCAACTCATTAAAGTGAGCATGCAAAGCTGAGGTCAGATTGAAACCATTACACTTATTTTAATGTTGTATTTCATTTAAAATGTTTGATCAGTGAACAAGTCTCCTAGGATGCGTATCTTTTCTGGAACGTCACAGTGAACAGCAGTTCTTCAACAAGCCTCATTACATTCACTGCATAATATCAGGCAATGTAAAGAGAATGAATAATAGCATCACATTCAGTTCATTTTATATTGATAAAGCTTTGTGTCTTGGGACTAACATGCTAATAACCATGTGAATGCTTGTTTTGATTAGATGGATTTCTTCCAGCAGTTTAGAGCAGCAGTGCCAGAAGTGTATTGCACTGAAGATATTCACATCCTTACACATACGGAATGATTTAATTTAGCATCAAGTTACAGGTTGCTCTCCAAACTTGTAGAGTTCAAGTTTCAATCTCACCAATTAATGTTCAAGTTATAACTGACCTATGCATCCTCTGAAGTTCAGCTGTCAGGACAAACCTTGACCAACTCAAAGTTGTTAGCCAACTAGCCCTGCATACATCCTCTGCTTGTGATTTTTGCCTCCGTGACTGTACAAGCAGCACTATGAGCATCAGACAAAAACTATCTGAACAGAACCTGACAATAGCACTGTTAGCATGGATCCATCAGCCTTCCTGAGCTTTAATTTAATACCTGTCCAGATCAGTAATGAGTGAATATTGAGAAAACAATGACAAAAAACCCTCAAAGAAAAAGCAGTTAATCATCTACTGATAATATTTATTAAAAGGCGTTGAGCAGTATTAAGCAAACAATCCCAAGGACCTACCCTGCTAGATAAAAGAACGTGATCCTCAGAAATAAAAAGCTTATTCTCAACACCATGCAGGGAAACCTGCTGAGCTCAACTGCACTTCCCACCCCTGTAAATGTTTGCAGAGTCAAAGAAGCAAATGTTAGTATTTGGTGAATATCAGCCCTGCCAACATCAGACAAACCCAAGGAGAATTAATACGATGTTTCTTTAAGTATGTAGTGCTTGAGCTGTTAGCCATTACAAACATTAGGAGTAAGAAAGAAAATAATGAACATTATTGTACCAAAACAGGAAAAGCAGATTTCCCTCCCACCCCCCCGCCAGTTACAGCCCTGGTACTTTTTTTCCAAAATATATCATGTCGAAGGAATGTGCCTTTCTTTGCCTGCTGACCTCTCATTTAGAGAAGTATGCTATTCAACATCATTAGTGCACAAAGAGCAAAGAAGTTTAACTGTTTCAAAGGAATGCAGAATTTCAGCTCTTGTTATAGGCTGCTTCTGAATGCTCATCACATAGCTTAATATTGAGCACATATTGGATGAAAAAGAACAGTAACCCAGAAATGGCCCCCTTCCAGACTCAGCCCTTCTCCCCGCCATGCTAAATAGCTTCCATTTCCTTGTGAAACAGCAACAACTTCAGATAACAATTCAATCCTCCTAAAGATATTCATACTGCATTTAAGTCAAGAAATCATGAGCTACCAAAACATTTAAGAAACTAAGTTACATGCCCTACTGCCAAGAATTCAACCTTTTATTTAACACAGATTTACATGACAAAGAGCCCGAGCACTGACCAGTCCCAACACCTGATCTCAGACTAATTAACATCTCTTAGTAGAGACAAAGCCCTTACAGCACAGAGAACAGCAGAGCATGTTTATGGCTAACAAAAGAGTTGAGAGGGGAAGTCTAGTTTATTTCATATACATATTTGAGAAAATGAATTCCTAAACATACCCCCCTTAGTGTAACAAGGGGATTCAAGACTATCAAAAGTAAAAAGAAGTTTAACAATTTCTTCAGCCAGCTAGGATGGAGATGAGTGATTCAAGAGGAACTGGAATTACACTGAAAACAGCTCATGACAGCAGTGAAATATGGATTTTTGTGATCCTCAACAGACAGGTAATGACTACTTAAAGCTTCATAGTCTCCGACCCCAATTGCTTTAAGTGTCCAGTAATTTCCTCAGAGTAAAAAATTATTTGTTCTCAGGGCCAATTTTCTCAAAGTCAAAGCTCTTATAAAAACTTAAACATAGCCGTTACTCCCAGATATTGACATTTAGTAAACAGTGCAGCTAAACTTCTGATGCTCTCCCTTTAAGATATAGCTAGGTCACCCACAGGGTTACAACTGAAGGAGTTTTTTTTCTCTAAATTTGTTTTTACCTTTTCTTGAATCCTCTTGTCTTTCACTGCTGATACAAGTTTCCAAATTGCATGGATAGGAAGCTTTATGAAATAGGAGAAGACAAACTTATGCAGCAGATTATCCATAATTTAAGCAATTTCTGTTACTGCACAGTTAAAGAGGCTTCCCCGTCTGAAGTTTGAGATCTAAATGCATGTTTTCTGCCTCTTCCCAAAGATCGGTAGTCCCCGACTGTTGCACAATCGTTTTCTGCAGAGCAACTGGTGAAAATCAAAACATCAAATGCAGAGCCTACGACAAATGACCAGCGTTAAAGTGCCACAAGGGCAGCGTGAGCTGGAAGAACTGAGGGGCAGTTCTACCAAAACGCAAATCATTTCCCTGACAGCATGCTCTAACAGGCCTACTTCTGGTAAGAATATTCTGCTGCAAAAATCAAATAACAGTAACTAGGTTCTGCTTTTTCCTACCCCTCTCACTACAAAGAATAAATCCCAGTGCCTCTTAAAGCTTGTTCAGCTGCAGTAAAGAGGTTAGAAAACTGCTGTTTCTAGCATATTCCCCCCTCCTCCTCAAGCTGTATTTCACCAACTGCACTGTCTGATTTCACTTTTGTTTCACACACAATCCTGTTATTTGGATTTCAGCCAGATTAATGCTTTCTTTCATTCTCCGCTTTCTAAACTGGAACTGCAAGGCACCAGTTACAGGGCATAACAATGTAAGCTCAGATAAAGCTTAGCTTGCAATTGGAGCCTTTGCCTTGAATCTTACGGGCAAACTCATTTCCTTTCAAGTCATTACATTTCTCTTTCTGTGAGCCCTTCTCTACTTTGCACCTTTGATCAGCAGACAAGTAATAAGTGTTTGCCTGGCTTTTGTAGTGGATGGAAAAGCAGCAAAGCACATTTCCATCAATTATCATCCTAAATTCTTGAGTTTTTGAGTTATGGAAGTTTGGGCTGGTTTTTTTTCCCCCTTTGTTGTTGTTGATCTTTTAAGCAGAAAAGTCCCAGAGAGGAGCTGGGTTCTTATTACAGCGAGGCAATTCAATCCTCACTACAACTCCACAGCCATTGGAGATTAAGTCAAAGTCTTTTAAGTCTTTACTAAGGTATATTTCTGTCTATAATAAATTATTTAGAGCTTGGCTAATACTACAGAATTTGTCCTGAAGCTATTAAATACAGCTGCCAAAGACTTAACCAGCCAGAACAACATTATGGGCCTCTTGCACATCAACATCTGTGGGAGGCAAAAGAAATAATTTCTTTACCTGTCAACACAGTTTGTGGAAAGTGATCCATGTAGTAGGGAAATAATCCTGCTTTGCAGGACTCTTCTCCCACTCGTCCCTTCTAGGTCTCACAGCTATGAAAAAATCTTTCAATGGATCCAGGAAAGGATCCAAGACAGATTTTCATGTTTGTTTTCAGCGTTAGCTCATCCCACACTACTCGCACATATCCTTCCCTTCAGGTTTGGAGGCTTGACACAGGCAACCATTCTGACATTTCATGCTTGGAAACCTGCCTTCAACAAATCTATTTTGTATTCCTAAATGACTGTTTGGCTGCTTATACTTCAGCCCATCTGTTTGGATGGCACCAGCCCTGCTTACAAGGTGATCTTCCGGTTTCACTTCACTTCCTATCCAGAGATGCCAGCCAATTTTGGGCACTCGGCACAATACCTCTCCTGCCCTCACTTTGGTACAAAGCCCTGCTGAGTCAGAAACACTGCTTCTGTGCTTTATCAAATCTGTTGGCACTTGTGTGGCTCTGACCACCTGAACAGCAGACGAAGACGACTGGAGTTGTCAGCACTGGGAAGTGCCAAGTACACTTGTTGCTGTGAAGCCAGGGGAATGTTATGAAGATCGGTTACACATCACAGCGTGAGAATTTTAATTGCAAACACTCTGCAAAGCCAGGATCACCATAAGCAGAAGGACAACGATATTAAAACCGAAGACACAAGCCACAGACATAGAAGATTCAAGCAGGTGAAAGCATTGAGTTCCACTTTGCCGTAATGGTTCCTTTAAAATGGACAAATACCAAGACATATTTGTTTTGTATAACCTCTAACTTTTACCTAAGATCACAGTGTTATGGTTTATGCCATTCACTGAAAAATCATACCAGGCTGAAGATGCTTCTTTGCAAAGTTCTGAAGTGCACGACCAACCTTTTCCAGAAGAATGGACCACCTGTCAGTAGGCTTGTCTCAGGCTGGCCTAACGTCAGTGCTTCAGCAGCCACGTGTACACCCACCACTTGTATGCTGCATATTGGTACTTACTGAGCACAAAGGGAGGCATCTGCCGTAGTCCAGATGGCTGGAAGTGTAGGAGGACATCATCTGGTTGCTACTTGTAACTTGGCCTTGGCCAATATCAGAATTCTACATTTTCTTTAATAGCCCCTTAAATTCCTTATTGAAACAGAGATGAAATAGTGAAGTATTAAACTGGCTTTCTTAACTAGAAAAACTTGCACTAACAAGAGTAAGTCAGTGGTATATATCAGTCATGTTCTCCCCCCCTCTACCTCTCTTTAAGAAAGGCAGTAACAAGCCAAGGAAAGCAAAGACAGGCTTTCAACATACCATATCAGCTGTCAGAATGTTTTAGTTTAAGAGTTTTAGTGAAAAATTCTCTTTTCTCTGGTTTAAAATAATGTGACAAAAATTTTCAAACAGGCATTCTGACACCTGAAAGAACAGTTTCTTCTTGTTGTGCCCTGTGTTTTTATTAAAGAAATCCCCTGGCTTCTTATGCCATGATATATTTAAAAGGAAAAGAAAGAAATTTAAACACTTTAGCTTTACCTAGGAATGAACCCAATTTATACCAAAATAATGATCCATTATGTGTTCAGAAAACAGCAAACAACAGAGACTAAACCCCTCAGCTCTGGCATGGCAACTATCCAGTATCAACAAGAATAGCATTAACCTATTTGTTCAACTAATGCATGTGGTATCAGTCAAGGTGAATTTAGCAGTTCCCACACAGCATTTAGACAACTCCTGCCTCATATTATAAAAATCTTTAATGACAGTAATAAAATATATCACTAGCAGCCAAAATGCACAAACAGTATCCAGATCCTGTTGTAAAAGAGGTAAATAATTCTCTTTTCATTGAGTGAAAAAAAATTCTAGAGAGATATATATGCATCTATATAGGTATATGTGTATAGCTATATAGATGCATATACACATATATACACAACACCCCCACCCTGAAAACACGTATAAGGAGCTGATCAACAAATACAGACTTTGTCCTACTATTCCCTGCAAGCTGCTAGTAGTTGGACAGGCTCAGAGGGATCTTCTTCATTTGCATAAATACCTGAGGAGGAGGAAATGAAGGAGCCAGACTTCTCAGCAGTGCCCTATAAAAGGGCGGGCACAAACTGAAATACAGGAAGTTCCATCTAAACAAAACTATTTATTTTTTAAACCACTGTAATAGTGATGAAGCACTGGTACCTCCTGCTCAGAAAGGTTGTGGAGTTTTCAACCTTGGAGATCTTCAGAACCTTACAATCAGTCCTGAGCAGTCTGTTTCTTTCTGACTCTGCTTTGAGCAAGGGTATTGTACTAGATGATTTCCAGGAGTCCCTTCCAACCTCAGCTATTCTATAATTCTGTGAAATTACAAGCTATGACTATAAAACAGCACTAAGCACATGCAAATGGTATCAATTCGGTGTAAAAATAAGTGCTTTTTAAAGAAAGTAGTTAAAAAAATGTCACTGGTTGTCGTGGTTTAACCCGGCAGGCAGCCAAATACCACGCAGCCGCTCGCTCACTCTATCCCCCCAGTGGGGCGGGGAGAGAATCAGAAGGGTAAGAGTGAGAAAAAACTCGTGGGTTGAGATAAAGATAGTTTAATAGAACAGAAAAGAGAAAATAATAATAATAATAGAATATACAAAATGAACAATGCACAATGCAATTGCTCACCACCCGCGCTGACCGATAACCAAGTAACGATCGCTACTTCTTGGATCACGCCTACCATTCATATACTGAGCATGACGTCACCTGGTATGGAATACGCCATTGGCCAGCTGGGCTGGCTGTCCTGGCTGTGCTCCCTGCCAGTCTAGCAGAGGATAGTTGTCCTTCACAAGGCACTCAGCAACAACTGAAAACATCAGTGTGTTATCAACATTCTTCTCATACTAAATCCAAAACACAGCACTAGGAAGAAATTTAGCTCTATCCCAGCCGAAACCAGGACACTGGTAAACTGATTCCCAAATGTACAGATCCATTGTTGGTGCAGTGCCAAAATATAATCTTTAATTTTACTGCAAGAAAGAATTTACCTAAGTTTTCATAACGCTTCTCAAACATAATACAGTACTCTTGTGTAGGGGCATTCACACAGAGACACAAATAACGGTATATACTACAAGTTTTGTTGCAAATAGCTTACTTGGAACTGTTTAACCAGATAACTGGTCTATAACTCTGCCTAGACACTGAATTATTTTGAGATTTTTTTTTTCTACCTCTCCCACATGTGCATGAAGCAGTTTGCTTCCCCCTTTTCTTCCTAGGGACATCTCATTTCCCAAGTCATGACAAGCAACTGCCTGCAATGGTACCTCTGCTTTGCCAGGGCTCAATCTAGATGAAGTCACTCTTCAAAAAGAAAGACCACAGCTCTAAAAAAAAGCTTAAAAGCAGCACCAGTTTCTCAAAACTTCTTTCCTTGGTTATGTTCACCAGCCTTCCCCACCAAGCAGAAGATACTGTTAATTCAGTTTTGTACCTGGTAGGAACAGGTTGATAAGATGGTAGACAGAGGCTGAGACTTTTACACTTATGTCCTGCTACGTTTTCCATGACCAAAGCAGCTCCCTCCCGTTGCATTTTGCCAAGTACAGGAATGCATCAGAAGTTAGCATCAAAGGATCAGGTGCAGGGTGCCTGATCAGGTGCCACGTGGCTGAGAGGCGGACTGTCAGTGGAGCACACTGTGCTCGTGTGCCTCTCGGGCTGTGTACACATATCCATCGGCTCTGCATCGCTTTCAGAAACTTTATTCCTTTACCATCCAACTTTGAGGTCACAATTAAAGAGTTTATTTCACATGGATAACAGGTTGAAGCTTTGCACTTGCATTGCCACACTAGAAACACAGAATAGATATCCTTATGGCCACTGTCCTACAAATGACCTCCCTTTTACTCTCTGTACAGCCAGGAAAGCTATTTGTCTTTTTAAGGCTCCATGGTATTAGGATTTGTGCCCCATTTGTTACCCACTCTCCTAAGTTCTTCTCTGCGTTACCGATCTCCAATCAGCAGCCTTCCCATTTTATAAAGCGTCACCCTCTAGTGCATTGTTTAACATTTATCTAAATTAAAATCTCACGCTATTTAAAATTTGCCTCTTATTCTAAAAAATCTCTTCATCAATCATTCTGTAGCTACAGTCTGGCCTCTGCAAATTTGATCAATGCGTGCTTCATTTTATCTTCCAGATTGTTTAATAGAAACCTTAATTAGTGTTTTCATTAATTAATATCAGACCCAATACTGATCCAGAGATATCCCATTTGATAGCTCCTTTGCCACTGGTGTTTCATTGTTAATTACTCTGACATTGTAGGCCAAGCAATTCTGTATTTTTATTACAGGATTATGAAGCAGAGAAAGGCTTTTCTCCTACCAAATTCTTCCTGAAGGAGCTTCACACAGATAGCAACAAGAAGCCGTGGTAGAGTTAGATAACAGAAATCCACCATGTTTTATTTGTCTACTAAACACATAATATACTGAAGACTATTAACTTTGTCTGAATAGAAAAGATCAACTAATTATTCACATATGTCCCAAAGGAGCATGAAAACATCTTCCTCGCTGTACTGATGGCCCATGGGTTAGTTTTAGGGTGCTTGACGGAGCAGTAGGGCTAGAAAGGCCAGGCTGAAATCCACTGCTTGTGAACCTGGCAGCCAGCTGAACTTCTCACCTCTAACGCTCTCTCATCCAAGGTCCAACACGTTACATCCCCACAGTCTTGTCTGCCTAACACAGTTAATCTTCCTATAGAGTTGTTGTGCAGTAACTATCCTCAGATTTGCCTTCAAACAGAGGAAATCAGGTAGCCTATCCAAAAACCCACTAAGCTCCTAGCCAGCAGAAAATGCTTGGCGGGGCAAGAAGTATTGCAACAAAGGGGGCCTTTTCTCATTAGCCTTCCTCTTCTCAGCCACAGAAATCTTCTAGCTCTGAAGAGGACTCATCTGAATGTTTTCTGTCTCTTACTCAGAAGATTCCTCTGCAAAGGCACTTTCACAGGAGGTTTGCCTCAGGGGGAGAACACTTACAGTACAGTCCTGGTCTTTAAAGGGTCCACTTATTTGAGACATAATTGGAGACATACAAGGTCAAAGCATCAAGAAAACCCTCTCTTATTTAAGTACAAGCTTTACACAAATTGCATACTGGACATCAAAGACTAAGATCTGCAGATGTACTTAGGGATAAGAGACTCATTCTTGCTAGGAGCCCCATAAGAGGCTTTAGAAATCTAATTTTTTTTTTTTTTTAAATCTTATCCTAAGAGTTATAGTAAGAGCCAGAAGTGCTGCTTGCTTTTGAGATACCTTCCTCTTCTCCACACCTAAACAAGAGGAAGGTCTTTCTCAAACTGAGTCTGATTCCAGCAATTCACCCTTAAACACTTGGCACTAGCTTTTCAAAATATTTCTCACATAAGACTAGGGAAAGATAACAGGGAAATTCAACATGCATTCTGCCAGATTTGACATACAATTTTCTCCTTGAAATTAAGGAGACACTTCACTAAAGTGGAAGTAGCACCTTCTAGCAACTCAACTTTTCTCCTCAAACTTGTTGCGCAATATACTCTGCTACATTTCCTTATGGCTTTATACCTATGCAAAACTTTTTTCTTTCTAAACATAGCTACCATTCTCAAGATAATTCAACAGCTGAGAACCAAAAATAACTAACCTTCTTCCCCATCTTCTCATGGTCTGTAATTCTTCTTTTCCTTTTCCGAAGCCCTCCCAAATGTTCCTCGAGGAACATGTCCTTTGATAAGACTGCTACAGACCACAGAAGAAAGCAAGGGGATTGCAATACTGGCTTTATAAGGGCTCACCTTGGGGCCCCTTCCTCTCCCTTGAAGAGACCTAGCCTAGCCTATGGTTTAAGGAGAGTACTGCTAGGTAATTCTAGATTTTTTCCTCTTGTCTTTGTTAAGATCTCAGATTTGAGGCTGGTGAACTAAGCAAGCAAGGAGAGAAGATACTGTAAGTGCCTGAAATGTGACTTATCGTAGAGTGGAGAATGTGAATCCTGCCAATGGCAGGGTATAAAGGATCTAATTGAAAGCATATATGTAATTTGAAAGCTGGTAGAGAGTAAGGACCAAGTGCTAGGCACCTGAATCTCCAGGTGCAATTAATAGTTCAGCTGCTTAGCATCTACTGAAAAAAACCATACCCTACTTTATAAGGTCTACCTCCCAGGCCAGTTCATTTCTCTATTGATCAGATAAAAAGAAGAATGTGTTGGAAACCTACATACAACTAAAAGGAAGAATCAGCATGAATTTAGAATAAAAGCTTGGCCAACAGGCTCTGAATTTCATGTGTTAAATTGGCAAATGTCTGACTTGAAGAATGGTATTTGAAAGTAAAAAGACACTCAGAAAATGGATTCTGGAAAATTATGTCTGGTTTAGACTTTATCTGTTTATATATCAAAGGACACTCTTCCTAGTAGCTGCATGTCAATCTGTTCTTTCTGCTTTGTACACACTCTAGAAATTATTTTAGGATTGAATTAGCCATCAATTTTGGATAGCTTGGATCTCTAGTGCAGAGGATATACAGCCACTTTAAAGACATCAAGCAGAAGGTATTGCTCACATTATGAACGGATGATCAAAAAAGTATGCCTAGAGAATGAGATGAGGCAGTATTATTTTCTATTTTAGAAACTAAGGATGTGTCTAACTGGGAGCACCCGTAGCCAGACGTATCATCATCTCACAAAAAACAGCTGCAGAAATGCAAAGACATGAGACAGACGATGGTCATGAATAGTCATACAAAGGCTTTTATATGAAGAAGGATTGAAAGGATGCAAACTATTTAGAGCAGGCAGGAGACAGACACAGAGGGAAATAAAAGACAGTACAGAAGAACAAGGTACAGCAAAGAAGGGCTGAGCTCTTATTTGATTTTACCTTACACAGGGGAAGAACCAAGGCACAGCACATCTGAAACGTGGGAAAGAAGTCTTCTTTTTTTTTTTAGATTTTCTTTTGAATAAAATAGGAAGTGATTAAAATGTGGAATTTTTTTGCTGCAAGTCATCTCAGAGGTCAAAGGTTACTCAGATTCAAAAGAAGATTGGATAAATAAGCATATAATGGGAACATTCATTAGAAAGAGTACAGGCTGGGATATCAAACTGTATGCTTCAGGGCATAAGTCCCTCATCAACTCTAAGGAATTAGAAACCAGACTTTTATAAGCAGTTATCCTGGCAGACAGGGAAAGTGTTGTTAATTTATTTGTAATGCTTTTGACCCAAAACACACGGGGAAGATCTAGACGCAAAACGAAATAGAATTAGCAAAAATACCAATGAATCAACATATGATGACTTATGAAGAAAAAGCCCAACTTACTCTTTCGAAAAACGAAAGGGATGAAACATCAGTTCATCAGCCAGAGAGAAACAGAGTGAGGTTCTGAGGTTAGGCCCAGTAGGGTGGAAATATGAGCAAACCAGAAAAGTGCTCCAAATTTTTGAGTGGAAGAGAAAAATGCATCACAGTTATAAAGAGGGTGAAACAGAACTGCAGCATATTGAGGAGATGAATAAATGGATTTTTTATTAAAAGAAAAATTACAGTGAACCAAATTACAGAGCAAATGCAATATTAAATGTTTAAAAGTTTTGTTAATATAAGTTGATGCTTTACTGAGGGAAGCAATTTGTCTAAATGTTTTGCTAGATGTATTTTCTTATCCTGAGCCTGGACATGGTTCAATTCTAGCAGAGGCGGAAAGTAACATAGAAATGGTCCTTCCCCAACAGCACTGAAACTTGTTGACAGGAAAGGGTGATGAAACTTGAATTATGTGTTTTGTGCACAGAAATGATCATTCATTAGGGCTGCTTGACACTAGCTTCCTTTGACACTGAATTCTCAAGGAAGGAAGGCAGGAAGAGAAAACCTGCCACCAATTTTCTGTCCTATGAGGCAAATTAAATGAATAGATTCCAACTGCAGATTATGCTGTGTTATTAACTTCTCTTAACTCTGACCACTGCATATGTTGATAGACAAGCTGTTAGTAGCTGGAGTGATCTTCTTCATTATACTAGCTTATGCCCTCAAGTGTGTCCTAGGCCATGCTTCAGCCCATGCCATTTTATTATCTTCTCCTGTTTGAAGGCAAAAGAACCCCCTGGCAAACAACTTCTACAGACCCTGGGCAAGATATGTCTTAGTCACTTTACTATCGTTGTTGGAGTTCATTGAACAGCCATGTCCATATATACCCCTAACCTTTGTGTTTGGCATGGTAACCTTCAACCTTATACATTCTTGTAAGAGAATCTGTATGAAGATATAACCATGGAATTATAAGACCCATGGTGCTGTGTGATCAAGCATAATATTACTGTCAGACCTATCACTTTTTCTCTCAGTGTGTGGGACCACATGTACTGGATTCACATGGCAAAGAGGCAAGCAGGCAATGTGATGGGGGGGTGACAGCTGGGGTGTGTGCCTGTGCCCCATAGCTAAAGGTGCACAAAAGACGTAGGTGCACAAAACACCAACTTTTCATCACCTACTCCATGCTTAATGGTCAATAGATCACAGATTGGGTCAGCGACCTGGTCGTGGCATGTCAGACCTCAGAGTGGGCTACAGACATTGGTGTGGCACAGCAAAGGAGTGAGATATAAAGCTAAAAGATAGGTAGCTGTGAGCCATGGAGGATCTGTGGGCCGGGAGGGCATGGTCTCACCAGCCAGGGCCAATCCTGCTGCCCTCATAGAGGGAGCAGGGCAGGCTGGAAGGGGGCAGCCAGCCACAGCCTGGAGCCCAGGTCATCAGGCAAGTCCATGGATGATGAGGCAGGTCCAGAGTCAGGCTGGGAAGCTAGTTCATGGGTCAGGGTCAGTGCATGCATCAGCAGGCTCCACAGCCAAGCATAGGCATGGCCGTGATGCGGCTGCAATGTAGATTGGTTGGGACCCAAGGACCAGAGCCTGAGCTTAAAACCAGGGTGAACGGGAGGTGGGGAGGGACCTCACTGAGTCCTCCCAGCTCTCTCCCTAATACCACCAGCTGCGCCACAAGGCCCTAGACTGGCCCTGAACCCAGGCAGCCAAACCCATAGAAGAGGTGGGGGGTGCCCCCAGGGCTCTGAGACGAGGTGAGATACTGTCCTCACCCATTTCTGCCAAACTGAAGGAGTATTGTTGTGTTCTTGTATCACAAGTTACAGTTCTGGGGGTTCTCTTTGTAGGTCCCACCATTTGCCTTAAGCGATTCGTAAGAGCAGCCGGTCAGAGTACGTGTCCATTGAGAGCCGCTTCCTGCAATGGCTTGTAGCAGATGCACACAGAACCGACTAAGAGCAGAGCAGGCACATAGGGGTGCTTCCCCAGGTACTTTCTTCAGCTTCCAGCAATCTGCAGGTCAAGGATTTCCTGCACCAGAAGTGGTGTCTTTAGGTGTAACAGCCCAGATGAATTTTTCGTGCATGAATTTATCTAATTCCTCTAAAAGCCCATATAAACTGCTGGTGCCCACAGCATCCTGTAGCAATGAGCTCTCCTTCTTAGCTTTCCTCCGTCTGTCAAATTCCTTTATGAATCACTCCAAAAAGAAAAAAAACTACATATATGTGTAGCTAAATTACTGCTGAATTCTTATGGGTAACTGAGAACGGACCTTGATCTGGTATATCTATAGAAGTATCAGTTGCTTTGAATGATTTGATACTACTGTGTTCATCTGCAAATATAAAATTACAGGCTTAGAGATACTAGTAAAAAGATCTTGGGAAGAAATGATACAATGTGTTTGGGTTTTGTAAAATCTGGCAGCCAAAGTTGAGCAGATTAAAAGGGAAAGTAAAGGGCACATTAGTAAAAATTTTATTGCATATAGATAACTCCAGAGATTAAACGAGCAGAGCAATCACAGTGTCAGTGCCATTTATCACTGAGGGAAGACTCGGCGTTCCCACTGTAACCTTGCATTTCTATGGAGGAAGGCCTTCTCTTGGCTTTCTCCCCGTTATGATCAATATGATACAGCGAATATGCACAAATGTCGTTTCCAGACTCTATCAAGTTTTCATGATAGAGAAACAGTACACAATTTGTCAGTCAGAAAAGGACAACTCAAACACTTTAACCTAAATATCATTTACCCAATGGCACAATTGTCCCACTAAGTCACTTCAGGTAAACACAGCAAACAAGGACTATCCTATAGAGCAATGTGTCATGAATAAATACTATCAACAAACACAGAGTAATTTTGACTGAAATGAAAAACAGAAATTCCCAGGCACTAGAAAAATAACTTTCTAGGTAAAACATGGGCATATGGTCTCTACTGTCAGGGAATTCACTCTGAAATTACATTCCTCCCTCTTCAGCATGAAATTCTGATTGTACTGAAAATAATGAAAATGCCCTTATCAATTTTACTGAGAGAAGGTCTTCAGCCCAAACTTTTTAAAGCATTAGTCCAGAACAGCATTTACCAAGTTACTCCGCTTACAGCCTTCCTTCAGAGCTTGCAGACGGGTGGGAAGTGCTTTGCCCTCACTTAACCTGCAGCCCCCCAGGTTGTGAGTGGGAGTTTCCGTCTGGAGCAGCTGAGCTATTGACATAAATTAGCAAATCACAAAATTCAGCCCAGCATTAAAAAAGTGATCTTGCTTCCTGTGAAATGAGTTGTCTTCTCATTTCACATCAGATGGTGGGCTAAGGTCAGACCTCTGTGTAACCACTCCTGAATTTTTCCAAGTCTTCTCAACTCTCTGACCAATTTAAAGCATTAACCTTCCACTAGGCAACAGCAGGGACAGGTTGGACAAACAAATTTCAGTATGCATCGTGGCAAGTTCCCCTGAGAGCTTTATCAGCTGTTTATTAATGGTTGAGGAGAAGGTTGATAGAAACAGCTGTGCAGAAAGATTAAATATATTTCCCATGCTGACACACATACTGACTCGAGTTCACAAAAACCTCATAAAATATGAGCTGTAAAGCAGTATCTATCTAGGCTGGTCTTTAAACAGATTACACTTTATTTTGTCAATCAGGATCTTTCATCAGAAATAAAACAGGTAGAAGTAAATGAGAATTTATAGACAAATCCCTTGCCTCAAAATTTGCTGCTTTTACAAACATTACACACAGCTACTACAAGAAAGGTCATGGAAAGAATGAAATTTGGATGAATGGACTGCAGACAGCAGCAGTAAACATTTCTGTTTGCCCTGGTAGCTTAACAGTGTGTATAAAAGGACCAGAGGAAGGCAGGGGAAGATCTCTCATCCTTACTCTTACTACTCAGGAGTGAATGGTGCAAGCTGGGTGCCAGGGAACACCTACTTGCAAATGCCTATGTATCAGAGTTGTAAAGCAAATGGATAGAAAGGACCTCTAGAAGTTACCCAGTTGAATGCTTCTCAACAGTTTTTCACCACTGGATCATCAGATCTCAGATGGCATATTTACCGAACGATTTAAAACCACATAATGTTAGCAAAATATACAGCCAAATATAAGCAAACAAATGAATAAAAATGACACCAAAGAAGCTAACGTATGAATGAACCCATTTCAGCCCACACGTTGTTTAGTTACACAAGAAAACAATTATGACAAAGCCAAATAAGATATATTTTTCTTTGCTTAAAGTTTGGCTTGTTCTTCAACTAAAAAAGGCTGAGAAACATTAACATAGACTATTGCTCTGTCCTAAATTTTGTGTATGTTAATCCTCACAGCATTTGTTTGCTCTATGACCAAAGACTTTCAGGGATGGAACTTACACAACTTCCATGAGGAACACATGGACCAATCTAGTGGTCGGTTGAGTTGACCGAGTAATCTGTTGATTAAAATGTGGCCCCTGTGATTCGTTCATCCAGCAATTTCTCAAGAAAATGAAAATAAGAATATAAAAACCATGTATAAGCCATGTTCTTTCATTCTTTGCTGGAAAAGAGCACTCATTTTCAGAGAGAATTAAACAAGGAATAATTAAAAACTAGACATAAAAGAATGAAATCTTGAAAGTCATTAGCTCCTGAGACAATTTTAATGACCTTACTCAAAACTGCCCTTAAAGTCTATAGAAATGTTGGGGTACTAGGATGTTAAATCAAATACCCAGGAACTAGCATTATATGATACTACGGCATTAGAAGGTCTTACGATACTAGCCTTTCACATCTGCAGATCCTTCTTTACTCACAAGATCTGAAAGGCGGTTTGACAGTATTATTCTAGTCCCTGTCTATAGGTATCAGAGAAAATGACTGTTGCAGTTGCAAAGCTGGCCAAGCCTGTTCAGAAAAGGCTTGGCATGGGAGTAGGAGTGATGCCGTACCTCAGGAATTAGGGATCACGTGCTCCTGTTCCTAGCACATGAAAGTGTGCAGCAAAATGTTACAAAACCTGCCTTCTAGTCTCAAGCACAAGCCAAGGTGTCCCATCCGGCGTGCCAGGCCAACACAGGGGTCTGCGTGCTGCTGCACAAGAGTTGCCAAGAAGCGCAAATGAAGGTGTGGTACGTAGGAGGTAGGTGCTGCTGGTGAAAAAGCAATTTGCTATATGGTGATATTATTCCTGTAACAATGCAGTAAAAGTAGCATAAATGGTCATCTCTGGGAGGCAATACTGTGCTATAAAACCAAATCCCTTACTCTCCACAGAACATAGCTCATCTTGCCTGGTTACCTGAGAAAGTCCGTCACTTTTTTTTGCTTAATTGTCAAAATCAGCTGTGAAGTTCTTGGTTGCAGGTATCTGGGTTTGAATGTCTAGAGGCTGAGAAGAGGCACAATCGGTGGAGATTCCTCCTTCTGGAATTCATTCTTCCATCTAACACAGTACTGGTGCTTTAACTGAAGCAGGCTGTGAAAGATAGATTATATCAGTATAGTTTCAAGATACATGTTTGTTTGTTGTGTGCACATGAATATGAATTAATAATACTTTAACATGCTTCACCACTACTGGAAGCAAAGATTTTTTACTCAGAGATTCTCTGCATGTAGGTAAGGACCAACTCTTACTCTTCCTTTTATATAAAAAAGGAAGATAATTTTCTGTCAGTTTAGCTTACTGGACATGAGATGAAAGATAATCAAACGGCTAGTGATTAAGGATGGTTAAGAGGCAAATTATTAGATATGAAAAACATTTTTTCAAATAATCCTCTGAAACACCCTTCAGTGCAAGGCTTCAAGGCTGAACTAAAGGTTGCTCTGCATTCTATGTAACCTCAGTTTGTGAACCTCAATTAACCAAAAATTCTTCTTAAGCAAACATGTTAATGTCCCTGATTAATTATACTGAAAATTCCCTATGCATCAAATCACTTGGTTATCTGAAATTGTTCTATGGCCACTTTCTGCATACAGGTAATCAAGCATATGATACAGTACAGATGACAGCTTGTTATTTTACCTAGTAACTCCAGAAATGAGCACTAAATTGGAAGGCATACTGTAGCACGATTATCTAAAGCTATAGATAAAGTGAAAAGAATTTCTATTTTCAAGACCATGCAGCTCCTAATGACCGTTTTAAATTATTCCTTATTCCTCATGAGAAATGTCTGGCCTACAGAATTATCATGTTAGCCTTGACACTGTGGGCTAATTAGATGTTAACCGTAACAGCTCAAAAAGGAAAAAGCCTTCTTCCAACATTAATTCTTAAGAGGATCGTTTGAAGAATTTGTACGGCAAACTGTTCTTGTGCACAGTGCTCAGAGGAAGGCAGAGAAACACCAGCATTGCAGCTAATTTCCACTCAGCAAGAGAGCTGAGCACTCTGAAAATCAGGATTTTGCCAAACCTGGGTCTGCAATGGTCACGCATCTTTTTTAGAGAAACACCTGTATTAAATAGCAATGCCCAGGGACCATGACCATTTTGCTGACTTTGCTGAGAAAAGCAATCTTCCCTGTCCCAGGAGACACTGATGTGGAGACACTTCCCTGCCTGCTGTTCTGAAGAGCAACTACAAATTCCTTCTCTTAGCTATTGCTTAGGGTTTTTTTCTGTCAGGATTATGTTATTTGTATACAATCACTGGTATAGTAAAAACCTTTTAACCAGGACATCTCCATGGATGCTAATTTAGCACAATTATACTTAATGACAGTAAAACTGCTTAACAGGGATATATTCATTCAGTGACACAGGGAGTTAAGTATTAGCAAGCTCCTACATCAGTGTGAAATGCCAAACTTCACTTCCATCACAAACAGAGGTTCCAGTAATAATAAGGAAATAAATGCCAAAGAAAAATGAAATGCTGTGAATAATCTCCTTATTGCTGTAGTTTTACTTTGGTAGGTACTTTATGCCATGGCAAGTCTTTTCAGAAGCATTTTTGTCTCTCCTTATCAGGATAGCAGTTTAATTGAGTTGGCTGTCTACCAGTTCAGAGGATTCTAGTGAATTAACGTTCAGATTTGCTTAGCTTTAGCTAATCAGATGTGCAGGTGTGGTGTTTCTGCAGGTCTTTCAGTTAGAAAAACAAAGCTTATGTGTTGAAGAGTATAGGTTAGAGCAATGAAGAAGATATGTTGCAGATATTATACGTTCCTTAGCGTACCAGACTGCTTTTCTTCCTTTTAAATTTTGTATCACTGTTACAAATCACTATCAGAAGAAATCTATGTTTTGTTTACATTAAATGATTATATATGTATAAACCGGATGTTTAGATTAAGAAAAAGAAACTAAGAAACTAAGAAAAGAAGTCCTCAATAAATAAGAGAAAAGTGTCTAAATCATTATTAAAATTGCCTAGCAGCTAGGATGGCTGTTTTTTCCAGCGATACACCACCAATCCAAATCACTCTAGAAATAAGGGCATAAACCCAATTTCCATTTATCCCTCATTTTATCTTCATGCCACAAAAACAGAGGAAGAGATGTCTACTGGAGGGGGGGGGGGGAAGAAAGAAGAATAAATTACTTCTAGAAAGGAATTAATTAACAGTTAATGAGTAGCTTTACTTTCAGCAGCCCACATGTAATTTGAAGACCTAAAGCCAAACCTGGCTTTTCCTGTGGAGATTTTTAGGGTGTGCAAGAACAGGATGGTCCTCATCTTTCTTCAAACACCGACGCCTGCCCCCGGGCGCTCAGGACCCTGGCTCTTGTACTGAAAGTGTGAGGCGAGAGGATTTCTGCTGCTGTGGCCAAAGATGAAGTGGACGTCGTGCAATAAAACCCTGCCTGTGTCCTCGTCCCCCACTTCCATGCCCACCCTCCCCATGCTCACTACAGCTCCAAGGAAAAGGCAGGAGGTCTGTGCCTGAACACAAACCCTTTCCCGCCGAGTTTTCTCCCTGCCTCGGCAATCCTCTGTATTCCCCACTTCTCCATTCTCAAAGCAGGGGGCTGTGCTGCACGCTCTGCCCTGCATACTCTTGACCAGCCCGGGATAACAAATAACAAAATAGAACCCATTAGTAGGGTTTTTATGCAGAAAAAAAATCATTTCTAGCAAAGTTTCTAATTTGTGAAGGTATATTTCAGATAACGAAAAGGACTGGGAGAAAGGGGTACATCATCAAGACTTTGTTTTGTGCTTCTTGAACCTCAGAGTTCTTTTCGTCTTTCATGGTAGATTTTTTGTTTTCCTCTTTTTGGCCGCTAAGCTCTTCCAGTGAGGATATGGAATTTCCTTCCTCTACAGGGACATCCTGTCTTTTGGCATTTTTTGGAGTAAACATGCAGGCCCAGCTCTGCATCACTCAGTGAGGCTCTTAAGATACCACTGCCTTCATCAGATAATGGCCTGTTTTTGTTGGCTACATCATAGAAATAATTTTTTGAAGTATGTCGAGGCTAGAAAGTAACCAGCTTTAGCTACAAAGACAGATTGCTGTGTGTTACTGTCTTCAGAGAAGGAATAGGATTATTTTGCACTCAAGCTCTCCAGTTGCTTAGGAGTTGGCTGTATGCTCTTCGCACCTGAGCCTTTCGTCTTTCTTCCCTTGTTTTGCCATGGCTTCTTTTAGGACCCATGTTGAGCCAGACCGCTCCTGAGAAGAAAGTTACACCTTGGCACATCAGCTCCAGAAGCTGTAAAAGTGTAACAGCACTGATGGAAATTCCTTACTTTCTAAAGCACACAGCAAACTGTATGCATTACTTAAATAAAAAAGATTCCAGCCTTCCTGTAGTGATAGGACAATGAGCAATGGTTTTAAACTGACAGAGGGAAGATTTAGATTGGATATAAGGAAGACATGTTTTATGATGAAGGTGGTGAGGCACTGGAACAGGTTGCCCAGAGAATTTGTGGATGCCCCATCATTGCAAGTGTTCAAGGCCAGGCTGAATGGGGTTTTGAGCAACCTGGTGTAGTGGAAGATGTCCCTGCCCATGGCAGAGGGTTGGACTAGATGATCTTTAAAGGTCCCCTCCAACACAAATCATTCTATGATTCTATGATTCTTCTTACCCAAATCATATTTCAGAATACTTACAGTATGGAAATGCCCCAAAGAAGTAGAAAAGCATGACTTTCCTGTCTAATACAAAATTATGGAAACTTTCTAGTAAAATAGGAAGGCATATGTACAAAAGATCAGCATGGAATCTTAATATAAACTATATAGGATCTCCAGAATATTTTCTTCAGCTGAGTTTCTGAACTCCCTGCCAAGCTGTTAATAATGTAAAGAATCTCAAACGATGATCACGGTTCACGTTATTTGCCAAAAGAAATGGTGTTTTATTATTTACAAGATGTGAGTGCTTAACCTAAATCCCTGATTTAAAGACATTTATGGAAAGACAATTGACAGCATAAATAGCACTTCAAAGCGCTACAACTGTTCCTTCCACAGACTCTGCTTTTGTGAAGTGTGTGGGTAAGTTTTTGCTCAGGTACAACATGCCATAAGATGATGATGTTCAGATGCCAAATTTTTCAGCCCTTCTTGCAATAAGAAATGATAATTGTTAACAGGTTTTCTGAGGAAAAAGTGGAAGAAAACCCACTTCTTTTCAGCTGAGAGGAACACTAAGAGATGGCTGAATAGGGTACAACAGTTAAATTTTTTATATACCCACACTTGGAATTTCAGCGTGCTGTATGTACACTAGTTCTAGTCAGAACATGACAAGTAAAATTGTATTTTGGGTTCAGGTAATAAAAGAAGTCCCTGTAGAGAGTCCAACAGTTTGCTGATGCAAGCATTAACTAGACTAGAAGCTTCTCCCAGCACTGTCATGTCAGACCTGGCGCTTTCCCTCTCTGTACACCTCTGCCCAATACGCATGGGAAACCTGTAGTCCAGGTCCAGCCATGGCCTTCCAGGCTGGTCTGCTGTCCCAACTGCTTTGCAGTTCTCCAGGACCAGTGCAGGAGGGATCCTAAGTAATGAACACACTTATAGCCAAATGTCAGGGCTAACGCTGGAAAAGAAGGGGTTCTTACACTAGGCCTTGTTTTGAAAGACATTATGAAAAAAAGAAATCACAGCATTAAAAAATGCTCTCTTGCATATATTATGAAGGAAACAACCCTAGGAGATCAAATAAATTCAATTATTTCTTTTTATTAGGACACAGCTGCATGCTCCCCCTTGAACAGACTGAATACATATCCTCTTGCATCTTTGAACTCATCCGATTTTGGTTCTTTGCCATGGGATACTGTCTTCTGATCCTTGTAAGGCACTTCCTTTCTCAGAGTCAAAATCACAGCAGCATTTTAATAGATAAAATAAATTACTGGAAGCTCTCATGTCTTAATTTATGTACATATACAATCGTTGTTTAGTTGACCCTTTCATCTGTTTAAATCTGCCTGGACATGCTGGAAGCAGCCACTTTTAACAGAAAATGACAAATGCCCAACTGCATTACAGTTTTTTTCCCTTCTCCAGCTCCTTTGGGAAAGATTTATAAGTTAAATCCAACATGCATGTAACACTGTCCACTAACATCCAACATACTGTGCTGCCCAGGCAGATTTTACAGATATTTGGAAGGTGCACAGTTCAGAACTGATATTCTCCTTGGCGAATTTATTTTTGTGACGTACTTTTCCAGCCCATAGCAAATTCCATTCTATTTCTTATGGGCATATGAATAACAGTACAAATTTGTTTTGCTGCTCTGCCTATACCTTTCTAGATAAGAAAAGAAAATTGCCTCTTTTTCCTATTCAGTGCTTCAGGCTGCCAATAAAAGAGAAAAGTTGCAGTAACCACCCCTCATGATTTAGAAGAGATTTTCATCGTTTTACAGAAGTCAGGCAACACAGAGCTGACCTAAAGTGGTCAACATTGACCTGGATTATATTCCAATTAACAACTGAAGGGAGGAGTCCTCCAGACCTCATCATTAGTCCCTCCAAAGCAGCTCCACCTTGGTTCGGAGTGAATTGAACCCTGTGGAGTTGGTATGTAGAATCTACTCAGAAACCATCGAGTAGAATGGATTCTGGCCCTTTATTGCCTTCTGCCAAGGGGAAAAATAGATTATAATGTTAATACTTGACTAGTGGGCACATACAATAGTGTAATTTTGCTGGGCTCATTCACTGTTCTTCAAAAACACAAAAAGCACAAGTTCTTGTTGTGAGAAAAAAAAGAAAAAAAAGAAATAGCTCTGCAAAAACTTTTTCTTCATCTTTTGAAATAAGCTCATGGCAATCTGTCTTCATTTAAACTGTAAGGGATCTGGCTTCAGTCCTGGAATAGACTCTGGTTCCTTTTAAAACAGCTCCTAAACACATTGAGCTGCTTTTTGGAATTTATGAAGCAGAACACAAATCTAAGAGCTGGCAACATTTAATGGTAATGAGGCAATTCTTATATGAGAGAGTTCATTACAGGATCAGCTCATGATGTTTTCCAGCAGCTGGAAAATGGAATCTTTTGCAGGCTGGGAATGAAAAATCTTGCTTTAAAATTATCTTGTGTATACCCCAATACACTATTAGTTTAAAATGGAAGCATAGCAGAATTCATCCTGCTGCTTCCAATGCAATGGGCTTTTTACTGAAGGAAGAAAATATGTTTTCCTCATACAGTGCTGCTGCGCCAGCTGAGCTGCAGCACATGGGGGAGAGAGGGCCCTGTCTGTGCTTTGCTCCTCTGCCAATGTTTTGAGACGGTCAACCCTGCTCTTGCACGAGGCAGAAGCTCTCCTAGTATCCAAAGAGCACAAGGGCGAGGACTGTGCCTGGCATTTTCTTACAAAGGCAGGATGAGTTGCGATATGCTGTTTTTCAAAGTGACTGTATTGGTTGGCCAGTGGATGCTACTACAGTAGAAAATCCAGTTGTTTAGCTTCTCATTTTGCATTTTTTTTCTGGTGGTGTGCAGCGTGCATGCTGAGAGGTTCTCTAAACGATCCAGGGCTGCAAACACAATCACCCCAAAACGTGCAAGTCCTATGGGAAATATTTTCCCTCTAGGTTGCTCTCTGCTGATCTTCAAAGTATTATTTTCCAAAGATGCTAAGAAGACTATTTCACTTCACTTGCTACCCGAACACTGTCCCCAAGTTTAAAAGAGACATAAATCAGTTAGAAGCAACAGAAGGACAATAAAACAACCCACTCAGCCTTTTTAAAGACTGCAGAAGCCCAAAGGACACCTAGAATTGAACCTCTCTGGAGGCATCCAGTCACTCCAAGTCAGCTGCAGTGTCTTACCAGATACTGAGCTGGCTCCCACAGTTGATGGTGGTGTAGAAGGGAACGGTGGAGACCAGTCGATGCTGGTTTAGAAGGGGATGGTGGAGACCACGGACAAAAGCTCATTCCCCCTCTTAACTCGAGCACTCAGTTCCCCAGCCAGCCGAGGGAGCTGGCTGTCATCACTATCTCCCTCCTCATAAGGCATTATGCAAGGCTCAAATATGCCTTAGGAGTGAGGCCACAGAAAACACAGCTGGGGAATCAGGAGGGGTGTGGGGAGAGAACGGAGATGAACTGTAACCCACAGGGATTTTTAAAAGAAGGGCCTCTATAAGAAGGAGCTGCGCATACTTTCTTGCAGAGGCTTGCAAACCTTACAGTAGCAGCCTTACTGAAGTCAACAGATAGGCAGGCTGGGCACAAACAGCAATGTGAGTCAACGCCAGCAGTTACCACCATGCTCTTTATTTGTTGTCTCAGAAAAATGAATTATAAGGAACTACATAAGTTAGGTAATAAGCAGTATTTTTTTAAAACAGGTGGATTGTGGGGGCAGAAGTCAAAGCAGCTTGAAAACTCTGGACTGGAAAGAGTGTTGAGGAATGACAAAGTAAGCTGTTAGACTGCTGAACAAAGATTTTTTTTTTCTTCAGACAGAAGATGTAAAAGAAAAAAAAACCCACAAAAAAAAAAGCTGGCAGGAAAAGAAACAGGTATCCCAGCTGCAAAGAAGGCCAAACCGTGAGCTAGAAACAGATTGCTGAAGGAAGATACCCAAGTAAGTCAGCCAAGTATTTATTCTGATTCATACCAATGCTTGGCCCAAAGCCCCAAACACTTTAAAATATACTAGACAAACAGTAAAAGTATGAATGAAAATGCAACTTCAGCTTCAGATTAATTTTATAGCAACTTAAAATTATTGTTGTCCTTTAAACCACTAATGGTCTGAATTTCAGAGACGAGTGAAGTAAGGAACAGTAAGCTCTGAATGGGGCATGAGAGAGAGACCGAGAGAAAATATCCTCCAATAAACCAACACCAGTAGCTTTCCTGATAAGTGGTTTTTGTTACTGAGACAAAGAGGCTGTAATTCTTGGCCTACAGCTCAACCAGGACATACAGGTTTGCAGCAAGCTTCTGGCTGAATTTTTGCTTCTCTCTACAAGAATTCAAACTAGCTGGTAGCAGCAATTTCTGTCCTGAAATCCAATCTATAGCTCTAAGAGACTATCATGTTGTCATGGCTCAGTGAGACCAAAAAAGAATTTCACTGGAGTTTGCAAATAGAGTAATATGGCTGAAAGCCCTGGGTATACTCTTCTGTGCTGGAGAAGATATAATTTAACACTCTTGGACCCAGTTTCACCCTCATTATATGCAACTGAGAACTTCTCAGCAAAGTCGGTGGGCAGAAATCAGACCTCTCACTGTGAGCTGACAGACAAATAATAATTTGCTACATAGGAGAATGTGATTTACCCTGCATGCTAAAAAAGTGGTTTTTTAATAGCTCTATAATATCAGGGGTTCTTTAAAAATATAGGACCGGCATATTAAGATGCATAAATGACAATGGATCGATATGAAAAAAGCCAAGAGCTCCGAAAAGTTGCAAAATCTTTTGGTGAACACCCTCCCACTCCTGGATGCATTAAAGGTGCTTTTCTTGAAGCAGTGGAGAGAATAGAGCGAAGGAGAAAAGCCTGAAAATGGAGGAAAGGAAGCAGGAGAAGGAAGTTCTCCAAAGATGAATCTGCTATTATTTTCAAGACGCCTTTGTTAATTATAGCTGGATTTGCTAGAGAGGATTCTGTTGAGCGTTGTAGCACTCAGCCTTGCTTTTTCTTACTCTCTTGCTGTACCCAGAAATGGCAGCAATGTTGCAATCCTTGAAGAACGTGCTCATAAAAGCAAAACCCACAGGGAAGCCTGATGCATTTCTTTCCACGTGCTTGTGTGCAAGGAGTGAAACCGTGGTTAATTACCTGCCTCCAGCCACTCCTTAAAAGCTGAAGAGCTTTTCTTTGTATTTGTATGGCTACAGTAGCCATGGCAGCTGCTCATTTATTAGTTGCAGCATACATTAAAGCAGGCTGGGTGACTAGATTGTGTGGAAAGTGAAGATGCGTGCAAATTTCTATTAAAAAAAAAAGCTAACAATCTGTTTACTGAGAGCAGGTAATGGAGATGCTAATCAAAAACAGCCTTGTATTTCGCCATAAAGCAAGAATGACTAACAACTTAATATTGCACTGATGTATGTAATTATGCATCTGATATGTCTAACTATCCCAGGCATCTGATAATAGATCATTCACTAAAGATGAATCAACCATTTTCCTCTCCAATTTGAATAACCAAAATCTTTTACAATATTAGATGTTGTATTCAGACTGGGACTTAGAACTAAACATAATCGCCGACTCCAGCGAGACAGAAAACTCTAGGAGTGGATTTCCCTGATATTTTAGTGTTTCAATGAGGAAGGGTAAGAGTGGAGGAGAAAGGGCACTGTTTGATATCACAGCATAAACATTACTGCTCCTGCCTCTGCCAGGAAGTTGTCATTGAAAGAACAAGATGCAACCGTTTCTAATACTGTATGTCCACATGAAGAGATCATGAAGAGCCGCGATTCTGTTCTCGCTCTTTTCTGATGTGGGCAAACCCAGTATCACAGTGGTTGCTCTCACACATGAGTCTGGAGGGTAATTGTCATACTTGGTTATGGGACTGGCCATAACTATTTCACTGCCCTCTTCCCTGACCTTCCCATAACTAACGCCACTGGCCAACCAGATGTTTCCAGCCCTGCATCACCTCCCCAGATGTTGCCATTCCAATTCTCCTGCCAGTTGTGTGCCAGGCAAGCTGACTCCGCTTAACAACTGAGTTATCTCAGTAGGCTTTCTCCAAACTGTACCTGTTCCCAAAGAGCTCATGCTCATATCATCATCTCCCTTGCAAGGGAGGAACCAGGATTTGATCCAGATTTCACAGCAACCAGGACCTGCTTGCTGTTCTTTGCTTGGAAATTTTATGTTCAACCCCAGTTCTGTGCTATCTTTTGCCTCTAAAATTCCAGCAAAGGATAGTTTAATAAGCACATGCATTTACAACATAATACTCAGCCTTTTGTCAGTAGATGCTTGAACAGTCCCCTCTATCTCTTGGTAAAATTATTTCCTGCTGAGACGGGAACAAGTGGGGCACGGGAAGGCAAAGCCTTGGAAATGGTGAGTTACAATTGTTTTCGGAAGGTCTCCGCTTTCCGTAAAATCTGCCTAGACAAACAGACTTCCAAAATGTGCTAGCTACTCTGTTTGTCCTTCCCAAATCCTAATCATCATACAAAATATGATTCCAGCAGATCTGCTTGCTTGGAAATACTTAACATTTCAGAGAGGTCACAGCTAGACGGGAGCCCCCGAGCCCGGGGGGGCTGTGAAGCCTCGGCTCGTCCTGCGAGAGCAGCGCGGAGGGGGAGCGCTGCCACCCGGCGGCGACCGCCGGCACGTTTGGGCCGGGCTTAACGCCTGGGCCGGGCCTAACGCCTGGGCTCGGCTCTCTCCCAGGCTGAACCTGCAGCGGGCTGGTATTTTTGTCGAAGGACACGTTAAATACGTATTCAGGGAGGCACTGCCTAAGAGCGCTGTTTTGGTTTTGTACCCAGTATTTCTAAGGGTGACTAAATAGTCCTATTCTAAAATAAAAATGAGCATAACGTGTTTGGCTGGCTTTGGAGCTGACTTAGGCCAAGAAAAGATTGCCATTAGCTGACTTGTGGCTAATACAGAAGAGTCATTTCTGAGTCTCAGGCAAAGGAATTAAATGGCGTGGGGGGGGGAATAATATAGGTTAGTCCTTGAGGTTAGAGAGTTACTGAGCTCTCACGTTAAGCTCAAAATGGGCTGAAATTTCTCCCCCTGAATTTCCATATTTCTGTAAAACAAAAAGCCAAACACACTTCCTGCTCCACCCTCGCTGCAAGGGGGTGGTTGGTAAGCACTATCAACAGCTTACAGGTATGTTTGGGGTATAATAAACCTTGGCTTTACAATTTCCTGCTTTTTCTTTTTAATCTCCGAAGTTAAAAGTAGCCGCAGATGCAGAAGAAAATTGCACTAGGATAACCTAACAGCGGGCATGTATGCTAGTACAATTTAACTTATTATGTGGCTTGTAGAGATTTATATCAGAAACACTAAACTTTGCCTGAATGAAACATTAATAGAAAAGTGCGTATGAAAGTATCACACATCTTGATGCTTCCGAGTACATGGTGTGGGAGTGCAAAGGAGTGACATCCGTAACAAAATGTGTTAGTGATGGAAATCAATTTTGTTTAAAATAAATATCACTTTCTCCTTCCATATGGTCTCTTGCTGAGTTTTGTGAAACTAATTTTGTACACGCTGCTTTGGTAGAAGCATCCAGAGCAAGTGATTCTCATTCCAAAACAATTAGCACATGACTAGGGAACAAATCTGTCAGTATGTCAGTCTGGAGACTAAACTTCAGGCAATTCTCCTACTTCAGGTGCTTTTAAAGAAAGTATTCTATAAACCGTTTCTCTCACCCATTTAAGTCCCTGGGATCACTGCCATACCGCATGCGGTGAAGCTGTGCTAAATCAGCAGGATAGACTGTCGGAAGCTTTAACAGAGGAGAATGGTGCTGCAGAAGCTTTTAAAATGTTTACGCATACTAATCCAGGGTGAGGTGCACAAATCTTGAATCCCTTTACAAATTAGTAATGACAAAAGCGCCATTTGGATAAAGTCAACTGATATATTAATAAACCTTTTTTAAAGCAAAAAATTATCCAAAACACTGACATAAAGAATCATATAAATGAAAACCTCCCAAGCCCTTTTCACTAAAACATACGAATTTGAGAGTTTCAAAAGCTTTATTCTTATTCCAAGATGCTTTAGAGTGGAGATTCATTAGATCTATTTTTTTTCTTCCAAAGCAGTTCTGGTTTCAGACAATATGGATACATCCATAAGCCCTGGAATTACTGAAATGGGGTTTCCTCCAGAGTTGTTTCTCCTCGTTGGTCAACTCTGGTGTCCAACAAGAGCTCATGCTTCCTTGAAGTTCTTCCCACAACTGAGACATGGAAAAGATCCGTCTGCCCTGGGGATTCTCTGTCAGCAAAAACGTGGGAAGTCAGAGCAGCCAGGACACCTACAGAGGTTTTTTTTGTCTTCCTCCCCATTTTAAGAAATTTGATTTTTAGAAACTGCATCTCTCTCAACTTTGGCAGAAATCAGCTAGTAGGTTCAAGAGTTGGAAAGGACACATACACAAATACCCCAAAGCACAAACAATCTGGTCGAGTGTGATTAATTTGAGCCTTTTATCTATAGGAGAGTAGGCTAATAAGCATTGCATTAGGCATTCTTGGTCAGTTCAACGACAAAGATTTTAAGCTTGCCAAACAACAGCCCCGATTTTTTCAGTATCTTTTCCTTCATTGCCTAATCTTGCACTAGCACTTTTTGTGGTTCACAGACATAATTCTTCCCACTGTTACAGACAACCCACCATTTTTAAAGAATGTACATGTTGACTCCTTCCCACTCATTTCTGTGTAAATTCTTGGTACTGGGGCAGGAGGTCCATAGGACACAGCACTGAGCACAATGAGTTTCCAGGATATTTCCAATCTTCATCCATGATTTAAATGAGTACCACCACTGGTTTTGTTTTTCTATATCTAAGCTCAGCTCCATAGAAGCAGCAGAGCTCTGACATTTTCAAGACATGATGAAAGGCAAAACACTTTGCATAGGTACCCATGGATGTTTGGTTTAGAAGGGAATCAGATTTGGGCAGCAGGGAAAAAAGATGGCAATATATTTGGCAGCTTATTTCATTTCCATTAACTTCAGCATGGTCAACAGCCACCGCCAAGTGTCTCTTTTTACTTCCTGTATACATCTGAATAAATGCAGACCAAAGCTGCAACAATGAAATGATAAGTTTTCCCTTCTATTAGTTTTTGATTTGGAGGAGCAGCTAAACAGTATATAATTTAGGAAGGGGAGGAATGGTAGAAGGAGAGCATAGACACAAGTGGCTCTTTTTTCTATTTTATTGCTATGAAGCCACAAATGCATCCTCTCCATTTGTTGTGGCCAGTTTAGCTTAACTAGAATTAACTCCAATTACAGTGCATGAAAATGTGCAACTATTTTTGTCTCAGCACCTCTGCCCACTCATGCTGTATGCCTGGCAGTACTGCAGAGGCTCTCACCATAAGACCAGTGATTGAAAAACTGGCTTGAACTGTGACTCTAGCCCAGCACGACCGTGTGCACAGACAGTACATCTTAGCTAGAGGACAGAAACTAACGGCTTAGCTGGGAGCAAAGTCTGCCTATAGGAGTTACAAAAAGCCCTCAGTATTAAAAAGCCTTACCCTCTTACCTTTGAAAACTGAATTTACCTCCTGTGAACAAAGTGAGGAGAGCACAGCTAAGCTGCAAGGGCTGACAGATGCTCCTCTCCAGCCGAGTCTGGAGCTTGACTGCGTGGTCTCTGGCGTCCATTCACAACTGAGACGAGTGCTCAGTCACAGGGGAAGCGTAAGCACTCGTGTACTCTGTTTTGGGAGGTGTAGGCTCTTACATTGTTAGCAGTAAGGTGTTTCCTGTTCAAAGAGCACAAGAGGTACATCACCAGGGTGGGCTGGCCACCTTCTCACCAAACCCTGACAGTTTCAAAACCTTAACTAGGGGCTGCTGTAGCTACAGTCATAGTTCAATAATTTGAGCAGAAAGTAAGTTGCAGCATGAATACAGGTTCTGTTCTTCATTGAACACACAGCCAGAGCATAATTAAAGTTGCTTTCATGGGATTTATGCTTACTAAACAGCCTCAGATACTTTCTTCTGAACTTGTACTCCATGCATCTGATTCAACTGAGAAAATCTTTTTGCTTTAAATCCATTAACTTTTTCCACTAGAGAGAGCAACCCCTATATAATTGTTTTGCAGAAAAGCCAATGGAGATTTTCTGATTACCCACTTACGGACTTACAAGACAATCAATGTCCACTTTGGCCATAGACCTTCAGCAGCCACTGTTTTCTCCCCACACAACTGTCTCCACCCATGTTATGGCCCAAAAGGAAGGGATGAAGTTTTAGGTGATTAGGAGTGATCAGAACAGGGTACCATTAGCTTACTGTCGTTTCAAAGTCAAAAAGGGAGCGCAGGAGTCACGACTCCACATTCCCTTCTCTACCCACTATGACAGGAGCTAAACACTGGGGGTCAAGAGCATCAGTGTTATAGCATGAAGCTGACCTGCCAAGCCACAAGCAAAGCAGAAAATTGACCCTATTTTCATTCTCTTCCAGATTCTCTTTGGCAGCACTTGATGCATACCCTGCCTGCCATCCAGGTGAAGGTCCTGTGAATGGAACAATTATGTCCAGATCATGGCATCCCGAGGGGTTCTAGAAGGAAGCGTGCCTAGGCACCAAGCTAATGCTTACAGGAGACTTCTCACTCTCCTCACCCTAGTCCTAGCCCTAACCGTAACCCTAGGCCTGGGCTAAGATTTCTGCCCTGGGACATGCTGAACCTCGACTGCTGGTGGCAGAGCCCTGCTGGCAGGAAGCCCTCGCTAGCACAACCCGAACCACTTTGGAGACAACGTGATTAAGTGACCTCATGCATGGCTGGTGGAAATCATATATTTGGGTAAGTTTCGATCGTACAGGCACTGGTGTAGGGGACCCAAACATCACTTCTTTAGTCATGTGTTACAAGTAGCAAAGAAAGAACATGGCAAAGGCAAAAAGCAAACGGAAGGATGAGCAAACTCTGCCCTGGGCTTCTCCTTGCTCTCAAGCACTTTCAGATCAAACGATAAGAAAGGCCCCCTTTTTGTTTCACTCCGAGTTTGCTATAAAAAGTGTTTTTCTCACGTTTCAGATACATGAAACCCTGTCAGGACAAACCTAGTAGTGAAGTTATCTAAAAAAACCTTCTCCCCACAGGCATCTAAGGCTAAGCATCAGGAGAAGGAAGCACGGCAGCTATTCTCCTGTTTGCTCGGCCGAGAGAAGGTCCTGACTGATGCATCTAAGGCCCCTTCTACCAACGTACCCCACCTCCTCCCAGCACTGCCTGATCCGCACAGCCTGCGCTGCGTCTGTGCCAAGCTCACAGAAGTAGGTATGCTGTACCCCCCGCAGCTCTTCCTTGACATTGCTGAACAAATAGGCAAAAATAACTTAAAAAACGGCCTGAACGCATCACTGTTACTGCTACCGTCGCATCCTCTTCCCATTACAAAGCACAAAACAAGAAGAAACCCTTCCAGGGAACATAATCAGCAAAAAAAAGTTCATCGGAAGATAACCAGCCCAGATCACAGTAAAAGCCGAAATTATGTCACTGAGGCAGCTATTAGTCCAAAGCTCTTTTCTTTACAAGCCGTGGGGCACAGCCCAGCAGCCCCGTAGGCCGCACCGCTGGCCAGCGGCCGCTCCGGCGGCGGCCCGGGCAGGATGTGAGCTCACGGCGCCGCCCCTTCCCCCGCCCGCCTCATGGTGCCGGTTCCGCCGCCCTGAGTCCCGCCTCGCTCCATCCCGCCGCCGGGGCTGGGGGATCCCGGCTCTGCCTGGGCCGGGCGGGCCGCGCCGGTGAGGGCTGTGGAAGGGGACCCGCCGCCGCGGCGCCCCGCTCCCCCGGGGCCGGCCCCGCGCAGCGCTGCCCCGGCGGCGGGGCCTGGGGAGGGGCGGGAGCCGCGGCGGCGGGGCCCGCTCGGGGCGGGGGGGGGGGCGGAGAGCGGGGCGCCGCGGCGGCGGGGCTGGGGGGGAGCGGGGTGAACCCGTAGCTGCGGCCGGGGTGACATACGCGTTGTGTTTTTCCCCAGGCTGACGCGGGAGAGCCCTGGTGCGGTGCCTGCGCCCGGGAGGAGGTGCCGCCATGGGGAACCAGCTGGCTGGCATCGCCCCCTCGCAGATCCTCTCGGTGGACAGCTACTTCTCAGACATCCACGACTTCGAATACGACAAGAGCCTGGGGAGCACCCGCTTCTTCAAGGTCGCCCGAGCCAAGCACCGGGAGGGGCTGGTGGTGGTGAAGGTGTTTGCCATTCAGGATCCGACCTTACCCCTAACGAGCTACAAGCAAGAGCTGGAGGAGCTGAAGATAAGGTTACACTCGGCACAGAACTGCCTTCCCTTCCAGAAAGCGACCCTGTCCGAGAAAGCTGCGATGCTTTTCAGGCAGTATGTACGGGACAACCTTTATGATCGAATTAGTACCAGGCCATTCCTGAACAACATTGAAAAAAGGTGGATCGCTTTCCAGATCCTTACTGCGGTGGACCAAGCGCACAAATCTGGAGTCCGCCATGGGGACATTAAAACAGAGAACATCATGGTGACCAGCTGGAACTGGGTTCTTCTTACTGACTTTGCCAGTTTTAAACCAACTTATCTTCCTGAAGACAATCCCGCTGACTTCAATTATTTCTTTGACACGTCACGGAGGAGAACGTGTTACATTGCTCCCGAGCGCTTTGTCGATGGCAGTATGTTTGCTACGGAGTTGGAAAACATGCGGGACCCTTCAACTCCTTTGGTAGACTTGGCAAGTAGCAATCAGCGAACAAGAGGGGAGTTAAAACGTGCAATGGATATCTTTTCCGCAGGTACTTGGAGCCATCAGCAGAGACCAGTGTGTTGTTTATGATTGTCAGGGTGCAGAAAAGCTTATTTGGGTTTTTTTTGGGGGGTTATTTTTTTTCACAGTGGGCTTAGAGAACAGCATGTGGAAAAACTTGCTTATTTTAAGCATAAGACCCAACCCCAAACCTTTCATTCACAGAAAAACTACAGACCCAATACAGTAAGCTACATAACTTAAGTGCATCACCATGTTATCTGAGGAGGGAGATTACAAACTGTTCTGTTATGACTCAACTCTGCCCTGGGAAAGAGATGGTTCTGCAAGCCACCTTCTCGTGGCTGAGGTTCCGGGGCTGCATAAGCATATGCCTCATGGGACCCAAGAGGAGGAACCAGGCAGTGGTTCATCTAAGGTCCAGCTGCCTGGGGACTGAGCCAGCTTTCAGGGCAATTTGGCAATAGTGGCTTTAGAAGCCCCTTCTCATTTCACTTTCCCCACAGGCAGGAAGTTGGATAACTAGGTAAGCTCCTGTCATAGCCCCACTCGCAAATACTAATAGAGTCCAACTGTGGCAGCCTGTCTTGAGTCTTGGGCTTGTCTTGAGCAGTTTGATAGCTGTAAGTTTGGCCTTTTTTTTTTTATTTTCGTAAAGTAACTGAAAATCTGAATTTAAAGGTAACGGTTACTTCATTTTACAAGCTGCTCTTATGACCAGTCTTCCAGGGCACTCCACTGATAAAGCAAGATGCTGATTGTTGGGAGCAAACTGCAGGAGTGGGACCTTTGAAGAGAACGTGTGTGATGGACACAACACTGGGGGCTGTGTTTGGCAATCATGTTATTTCTCATTATGCCTACGAGTTTGTGTGAGTGAATATATGCTGTCTCCCAGCATCACTGTGGAAGTAGAGGTTATTTCTTTACCTTCTGTGAAAGGGCTGCTTAGTTTTGATGTACTGCCCGATCCGTGCTGACTTACTGGCACTCTTCTTCCACGTGACAGTGATGTGGGTTCCTTTTCTGGTGGTGTATTTTCCAGCTGGCAGGTGGCTGAAGACACTGCCTCATGTTTTCTAATTGCAAACCCTTCTGCTGTTGGCGTGTTTGAAATAAAATACTTGGGAGATATTTCAGGGATCAAGTGTAAAAGCCAGTTTTTGGAGCTTGAGATGCTATCTCCTTTCCGCAAGTTAATTTGGCAGCTCATTTGCCTTATTTTTAATCGAGCTAAGAGTCGAATAGGGTTTGTTCTTGTCTGCATATATAGAAAGCAAAGTTAGAGTCTCTGTTTATAATCCTCTGACATCTTTGACTTTTTTTTTGTGTGTGTGTGTTCCCCAGGCTGTGTAATAGCAGAGCTCTTCACAGAAGGCGTACCCTTGTTTGATTTATCTCAGCTTTTGGCTTACAGAAATGGCCTCTTTTCCCCTGATCAAGTCCTAAACAAAATTGAAGACCACAGTATCAGAGAACTGGTAAGGATGGACTAGAGCATTAGAACTATTTATGTTGTCTGTTTGTAGTTTATTTCACCTACTTTGCTGACAAATTGCTTGTTGTTTGGGTTTGGGTGGTGTGGGGGTTTTTTTGTATTACAAATGTCTAAACCTTTAATCTTTCTCTCCCGCTCCCTCCTACTTCTGCCTTTCTCAAGGTCACTCAGATGGTCCATCGTGAGCCAGATAAACGTTTAGCAGCTGAAGATTATTTGAAACAGCAACGTAACAATGCATTTCCTGAAATATTTTACACTTTCCTTCAGCCTTACATGGCCCAATTTGCCAAGGAAACGTTTGTATCGGCAGATGAGCGTATATTGGTCATACGTAAAGATCTGGACAACATCATTCACAATCTCTGTGGGCATGATCGCACAGAGAAAGCCGAGGGAGAGACAAAAGAGAATGGGCTGGTTATTCTAGTGTCTGTGATAACTTCCTGTTTACAGACTCTCAAATACTGTGATTCAAAACTGGCTGCTTTGGAACTGATTCTTCATTTAGCACCAAGATTAAGTGTAGAGATTCTTCTGGATCGTATTACTCCTTATCTGTTACATTTCAGCAACGACTCTGTGCCCAGGGTGAGGGCAGAATCTGTGAGGACACTAACTAAAGTTCTTGCTCTGGTCAAAGAGGTGCCACGCAATGATATTAACATTTACCCAGAATACATTCTGCCAGGCATTGCACACTTGGCCCAGGATGAAGCCACCATCGTCAGACTTGCATATGCTGGTAAGAGGAAATCCAGTCAAAACTCCAAATCTTGGGCTTTTCTGTATTTCCTTAACTGTTTTCTCCTCTGCTCAAAATCATCACATAGCTTGCTGTTTCTATTTCAGTAAATCTCCCCAGAAGTCTCAGAAATGACTGCAGGTAAAGACACCTGTAGTCACTTAAGCTAACTGGTGCAGGTGGTGGCAGCAACTTAATAATTAATGAGTTGACTTATACTAACAGATGAGTTTCCAGTGTAGATCTGTAGCCAAAGTAAATAGTTACATTTTAAATAGTTGACAAAATGTGTTTGCTCTCTGCTGGATGAATTAACTTTTTTTAAAAATTAACATTCATTTTCTCTGTAGTTCTGCATGTAAAAGCAACTTGCAGAATGTGTACATGTGCTTTGGGCTAGGGCCTGGATGTAGCACACAGCAGGTCTGCCCACAGCTAAGGTAAGGGGTCAGAGTTTAGAGCTTCATGCTCAGGGAAGCAGCCCTGGCTTTATTCCCTGGATAAGCAAGAGCGTAACGAAGAAAAGTACTTGTCCAAGCAGTCTTTGGGTAGTTAAGTATGGGAACAGGGCTTTCTGAGGTTGTCCACCCTTTGCTGCTTTTATTAGTTTATCTTAATTGACATTTTGTTAGCTCAGATTGTTTGCTTAGAGTGGCGGGATTGAACTGAATAAATATGAAACTAACGTAAAGCATCAGTGTGTTGCTATGCTTCAGAGTTATTTTCCCCAAAATGAAATTTGATATTGAGGGGCTGAAATGACATTGTTTGCTATGTAACAGACTGACTTATACCATAGCAGATATTTTCTTTGTACGTTATTCAGATATGTGAGTTCTGCCTGGTTCAGGAAGAAGCTTTGTAGTCAAGCCCATATTTGCTATTTACCATGTTCCCTTATTTGCTATGACTAGCATATTTTTAAGTGTGGTGTTTTGGTTTTTGGTTTGGGTTTTTTTTTTAAAGTAATAAATGCAGAATTCAGTTGAAAATGTTCCAGGTGATGTTTTTCTTTTGTTTACTAAGTAAGCTGATAAAACTAATTATTGAAGACAATGTATAGTTAGTGAATATAACCAATTGCTTTTGGTCACCTTGATCTTCCACTTCTAGGGTTTTATGAAAGAACCATTTTTTCATTCCTCACTTCTATTTGTAGCTTAGGAAAAAAAAAAACCAAATCTTGTAAAATTATAGTCTATTCATAATTAATTTTTAAATGACTAATATAAAGCTGAACTTGTTAAATAAGCTGAAATGAAAGAAACAAACTGCAATCTCCTTTTCTGCAAGTGCAAAAAAGCTACAGGTCTCAGTACCCATAAACTCCAGTTGCATCTGCTTACAGGGAGGTTCTCTCTGTGTTCAGTGGTTTGAATTTGTTTTCAAACTGACTACAGCTAGAATATTTTCTGAAATTTGAAAAGGTTATTTGAACTGTAGATGGTCAACTCTGATTAAGTTGCCTTAATGTCAAATAGCTTTTCTTTTAAGAAAGCAATTTAAATTTCAAATTTTCAAATAAATAAATATATATATTTAAAGGTAGTCTAATACCTGAGTTAACCTGTGTTACTATAGCACACTTTCTGGAAGTGATCAGACTGGTGACTTACAGGATTTGATCTGGGCTGTGGACAGGCTCCACTGGCGTGCTGCTGTTGTCTTGGACGACACTCAGAACGGCTGCTTAAGTGGGACTTCTGCCTCAACGAGATTATTCCTGTGCCAGCAGTGGTCTGACCCATATAATATAGCCTGAGTTGCTTCAGCAGCTTCCAAACAGTGCAGAACGGTGCCAATTCGTGGGGATAGATATGGGGACAAATGTTCTAAAAGTGGAATCCAGCCCTCAAGGGTAACCCTGTTGTTATTCCCTAGGATATATATCCTGGTATGCTGGTCTGTCATTGTTTTGTTGCACTCTACCACGTGGACATGTTAATTAATTCCGGTTAATTGGCCTTTAGGTTCTATCAAGTTATTTAGTCATTAGCCTGAGATTAGGTGGCACTTAGGGCTAGTTCTAGAAGACTGAAATTAGTCCTTGTTACACTTGATATCCTTACAATTTTTCCACTTGCTTACATGACAAAAGTGATTTGATGTACTTGGTAGCTTTGCTGGGGTCAGTGTGAACAGAAGTGGGTTCACCAGAGCATGTTGTGTAATTTCAATTCCATTTGCCCATCATGACTGGTATTGTCAGCGGTTATAATCTCTCATCAGGGGGATCATCAGACTGATGTAAATTGGCAAAGTAGAACAATTCTTAACCAAAATGTTTTCCTTTGCAGAAAATATAGCGTTGTTGGCAGAAACAGCTCTGAGATTTCTGGAGTTAGTACAGCTGAAAAATCTGAATATGGAAAATGAACCAAATGGTGAAGAAATGGATGAAACATCTCACCCTAGTGATAACTATGACACAGGTAATGTCACTTCTACTTACCTTGCCTGCTTCTAATAGCAAATTGTGGGCCAAAGCTCCTAGTTAGCACTGATTTGCCTCATCTCTTAAAGCTTAGCCTTCCTATTAAATGAGAAGAATGCTTTGCCTCAACCAGTATCAAAGCACGTGTGTTACAGCTTCATGCAGAAACAGACACCTTTGTTCTGAACATTGTGAAAGACGAAAAAGTATATAAATGAGCACACTTTTCCTCTCCAAAAGTTCTCAAGGTATTTGTCTGTGATGCTGGCTGCCCGGTTGCATATCTAGTTTCACTCATGGTCCCGTAAACAAGTCAGCTGCAAAAACGTGGCTGTATTCCAAATACCGCTTCCATTGAAGTGGCAGGCAGCGTTAGCTTTGAAAAACCTGTCAAATTCTAGCATAGTCATAGTACTGTATTTTTCAGTTCTTCCTTTTCTGTTGCTATGCCTGGCAATTCTTGTCTATCTTTTTGCCTGAAGATGCTGAATGTATGGATGCCATTGGGCAGTAACGCTGCTATCTGTGCTATTGTAACAGTAGCACAGAGAATGAGTTAAAATCCTAAGGATGGCTTTCTCTTTTTCTTTCCCTTGTGAAGGAGGGATGGTAACAAGTGATCTGTGTGTCAGCTCCAGTGCCTTTTAGTGATGCATAGATTTCTGGAACAATGCCGGGCAAGTCTTCTAAGCTAGGAAGAGTTTGTGGTTAAAAACTGTCATTTCTCTTTTGAGCTAAGTAGATCAATCTGTGACGAATCATAATGGGTAAACATCCCACACACCCCATTTGGTAGGGAAAAAGGCATGTTTCAGTTATCTCTTAACTAGTTGCAGGATGATACTTTTTAAAAAAAAACCCACTACCAAAACCAAGCATAAAAAATCCCATTCAAGTTCCTTCACATAAGGCATGGGATGCGCAGACTTGCTGACGAGTGAGAGAGGAAGCCTCATCGTACAGGCTGTATTTCTAAGAAAGACTGTCCCCTATCCCTCAAAATAGCTTGGAGGTTAAAGAAGTAACGCAAGGAAGAAGGAAGTTTGAATAGTTCTATTCTTTTTACCCTTTTAGAAACGAACTATGAGAAATTTGAACCCAGAAGGCAATTTTTTCATGTGACTGACAGTCACAATAGAAAGCAAATTAGCTGGTCTTCTGACTGCAGGCAAATGGTAATCACCCCTGCAAGGCTGGGACAGCAATAGCTGAAATTTTTGTGCTACTTGTTTGAGAACCTCCCTTGTACAGCTTTCAGTAATAGCCAGTGCCTTAGCAATTCTGTTAGTTCCATTCAATAGAAATATTTTTTTAGTTGCATCATGGAATAGAAGCCGTGGGCAAGGTCATCTTCAAATTTTTCATCAGTATCATTAGGGTAACTGCTGATATTTAATGAAATTGGAAGTACTCACTTTTTCAAGTATTGTTTATTCCTCTCTGTATCCTTAATGAAGCCAATCTATCTACCTAACTAAAAATATACTGTTGTCAGTTCACAAATTTTGAAACTGGTAGTCAAATCAACATATCAAACCAGAATTGCCTTGAAGCATTTTGTTTACTGTTCTAACATTGCTTCTGACTCATTCTGATGCTTCTTCACATCTGCATTTCACCTATATATATAATGACCTGGATGATCTTAGTTGAAGTTATGACAAGTTTAGAATATGTTGGTTTGGTAAGAATGTCTCACATTTCTATATCCTTTGGCTTTGCCACCACCTCATGCTTAGTCTGAAGTCTTTGGTAGGCCAGTCTTTGGAATTGTTGAGGTTCTGTTGCGTTGCCCATCTTACAGAGTCAAGTGTTCTTCAGGATGACCTATCAGCGTAACTCCTTTAGCAGCAGATAAATGGACATATTGTTTCTTGCCAATCCAAACGTTCATCCTGTTGTCTCTTGCAGAGTTGCAAGCCTTGCATGAAATGGTCCAGCAGAAAGTTGTGACTTTGCTAAGTGACCCGGAGAATATTGTGAAACAAACACTGATGGAAAACGGAATAACACGTCTCTGTGTCTTTTTTGGGCGTCAGAAAGCCAATGATGTTCTTCTGTCTCATATGATCACTTTCTTAAATGATAAGAATGACTGGCATCTTCGAGGAGCTTTCTTTGACAGCATTGTTGGTAAGTGTTTGGTTTCAGCCAAACAGAGTAGAGCAATAATGTAAATAAATTAATTTTTGCATATCCTGGAAACTGTTAACAGTCATATAAAAGTCCTTTCTTATAAAGATTTCTATAGTTTATAGAAGAAGACTTTGCTGAATTATTGGGTGTAAATGTTTCTTTAGGAAGTGAAGACGAAACAATGTAAATACAAATATATCTCTCTCTTAGCCCAAATATTTAATACAAATGAGACTGTGGCATTTAAGTCTAGGTTAGATTAACATAAAAAATAAACTTTAAATGCTGTCTTTTTTTTTGAGTCTTTGCTAAAGCCACTAACTCGAAAAGCTAAATTATGACAAGTAAATACTAAGATTTCTGCAAGCTGTCTAGCCGCATCCCTTCACATGTGTGCATGGTCCCATTAACTTAAGTAGACCTGGCTACTTTATAGTAGGCTAAAATTATAATTTGAAAAACTTTTTTGGTGCCTTAAAACCTCACTTAAAGATTCTTGTCAGCTCAGAAGACTTAATATCAATTTTAAAAATCTTACAAGGGACGACATCAGCTGTTAAGTGTATCTAATGTTGGAAATTATTCCACATGACTGTTACTGAGAGTCAGTGCTCAGGATTTGCGGGTCAAGAAAACTTTCCCATTGCAGTACCTGGGGGGGGAAATAGTACTTCAGGTGCATGGCAAGAAAAACGAGCATGATCAAACTTCCAGCAGGGCCATTATGGTAGGCACACGTTCCATCATGACTGGAAGCCGCAAAATGCTGTGCTGGCAAACCTTGCCAAGATGTGATGCTAATAACTTGTTGGAATTTGTTTAGAAGGAGCAATGAGGTAGCAAAAGCACAGGTCACAGTGTCCTGGCTTCTTGCAAAAGACATGTAGAGAGATGTGAGGCAATTAAGTGTAAAAGTTAAGACATGTAACCTATATTTTTAACTCCTCCTCCTCCTTTCCCAGTATCTGTTCAAAACCTCCACAGAAGAATTCAAATAAAGTTCAAAATTTATATTTTTGTTTTACTTAAAGCTTTTGCACATCTTTAAAACTGAGCTCTCTAACTCGTGTTTAAGTATGTGCAGGCACTGCTGCCTGTGGCTGCGGGCAAATGCCCTTCTGTAACAGGGGCACTGAGGGGATTTCTCTTACCTGTGCTATTTCTCCCTTCTTCCTCTCGTCCTTTTAGCAACTGGTTGCAAAGCTCAGCATTAATACATGAGCAAGTATATTGATTATTACCTTATTAGAGTAAAAGTGATAAAGTTATTTTATGTTTAATCTCGATTCTGATGGGAAGACATTGAATTTTCTGGTATTTATCTATCCCAAATAACTGGGTTAGAAGCAGAGGCAGTAATGGTCTGTGCTGTGTACCACATATGACAATAGCAACAATAAGCCTGAGCTATTCAATGAAAAACTAATTTTTTTCTCTTGAAAACGATCAGAGGACTTGCCCAGTTGTTTTGGGGAAGGAATGTTAGCTTGATCGATGTAAAGCTAGAGGAAAGATCAGAAATCCAACAAGGTCCCTCTCCCTGATCGTTGCCGAAGATTAATTATTGTAGATGGGTTATCTAATCCAACAAACAATTCCAGATGGCAGTTTCATGTGGCCAATAGCTGGTTTTCATGTGGAAAAGAAAGAAAAATAGGAAAGCAGTTTCTTTTACTGCGATGCAGTTGGTATATTTTTGTCCAGCAACTTCAAAGGAATTACTGTCATTTTGCTTTTGGTCTTGGCTTCTTTCTAAGATTTTGAAATATATTTTAAAATTGGATTTATTTTTGAAACTAGGGGCAAGGTGGCTTCATGATGGCAAGTAATTTGAGACTAGTTAACTAAACAGCAAATCTTGCAGCCATTTCAGGCTGGAAGAGTTTTAGAAGATTGTTTTAAAAGTTCCTTTTTGACTATTAGTGATTCTTTCTTTTGTGGCTAAGTGAATGTATGTTATTGACTTTCCTTGCTGATGATTAGTCCAGCATCTAGTTCAGTCTTTTCACGAGTCTGAGTGATACTCAAATTACAATCACTGCTAAGTTAAAAGACAAAATCCTGCTAACAGAACCTTTCATTATTGCTCACTTGTCCGTTCCATGTACAAATGCATGCCCTGCATCCCCACCCCGTAGGAGCACTGCTGGTTTTGCCTTGCTGTTTCAGACTTCTGCTGGCCAGCTGTGTGCTGACATCTGTGCCTGGCATCTGGAAGGCATCTCTGCAGGCACAGGGATCTGCTTTTATCAAACAGTTTTTGAGAATATTGGTCTAATTTTGAATGGAAAGCAGCTTCCTTTTTTTCCTAATGACTAATAATCTGGTTTGAGATGTCTCTGTGGGATAGCAATTTTAAACTTTGGTGAGGAAAGGCAAGGAAGTGCTACTTTGGATTTTTTTGTGTTCTTTTTATGTTTCAGGTGTTGCTGCTTATGTTGGCTGGCAAAGCTCATCAATACTGAAACCTCTGCTTCAGCAAGGTCTCAGTGATGCTGAAGAATTTGTCATTTATAAAGCCCTCAATGCTCTTACTTGTATGTGCCAGTTGGGGCTCTTGCAAAAACCCCATATTTATGAGTTTGCTTGTGATATCGGTAAGTTGCAATACTCGAGTATACCTTGTTTTCCTAGTTAAGAAAAGAAATCTTAGTACTACATAAGCTTCACCGTCAGCTTAGCTGTCCAATACGCAAACCTATAGTACTGTTTTAGAATCTACATAAAACTGTATTAATGAGTTATTGCTAGTTGGACCATGTTAGTGCTTAGAACTCTAAGATAATAATTCTGGTGGAACAAATTGGAAGCATCTTCTCTGATTTTATGTAGGACAGCAGCAAACAATACTTTGTCCAAAAACTTTCTGCTTTAAGATCTTTCCTTGTTCTTCATGCCAACCTCCTATAAAGAAAAACTCCTGGTTACTTCTGGAAGTTGATCAGGCACATAACTTGCAAACTCTTACCCATCAGCCTTTAAGGAAGGGGGGAATCCAGTCCTTCAGACAATACGTGATCCTTTCTCATCCTTTTTCTAACACCATAAAACCCCATTTAACTCAATAGAACCTTGAATAAAGCATTGGTTTCTCCTTCCTCATCAGGCTTACCAGTTTAATTTAGATGTGCCCAAGATTTACCAACTATTTATGGAAAAGAAGATACCAACTGATCTTTTGAGATGTAGTCTGCTTCTTCCTAATGTTATGGCTTTTCAAATCCACTCAGAATTCGGGGCAGATGATCTGTGATTATATCTCATGACTAGATACAGTCGCTTGATTACAACTCTTAAAACCCACATAATTGAGATGGACTTCTGAGTCTGATAATCTTACAGTATAAGTAGTGACTATTCAAGGAAGAGAGGGGAAGAAGGAAGGAATAAAGTATTTACTTAAAAAGAAAAAAATAAATTACTGGTATTGGGATTATCCATAATTGCCCAGAATAAGGTTGAGATTTATTTTTGGATTAGTGTCCTTTGCAAATCTGGAGTTGACAATTAGGGATTGAAATGAATAAATAGGAAAAACATGCTTTTTGGCAACGGCAAGGAAGCTGAGCAGCACAGGCACAGTGAAGTCCATGAAATAATTTTCTCAGTATGAGTGCTTGCAGGAGGGTAAGCTCAATTTGGGGGTAATTCTAGGGGAAGAAAATGACATCACAGGCTGCCATATACAGCATGATTCCTCCTCTTCAATATGAATTATATATTTTAACAGCATGATTTTTTTTCAGCACCTTTCCTGTGTCATCCTAATCTTTGGATACGTTACGGTGCAGTTGGATTTATCACTGTGGTAGCACAGTATTTGAATATTGCTGATGTCTACTGCAAGCTAATGCCATACCTCCACCCTTTTATCACACAACCAATAATACAGGTAATACTTCAAATGATATTATTGTGACTATATTTTGACTAGTCATAATTCTTAAGTCTGTCTTGGCCATGGCCTTTTTTTTAATTAAGGTTAGAGGCGATACAGTTTTTTGATCTCTGCTGTCAGACATTGATAGAATGGCCATTGCCTTCCATGTTTGAAAGACTGTTATTTCAAATTTGTTGCAAATTGCAGAACATTTTACAAAGCCTAAAATCAATAGGTATGTCTTTGGTTCAAGCCCTTCTCTGCCTTGTTTACAATCAAACTCTTGAAATATTGTGCTAGTTTATAGGAGTCTAAAAGGCATGAAAAGTTGGCTGTGAAACAAGCATTTCTGTATTCTATGCTTTCATCTACAAGACTGAGTATTCCAGCCCTGCCCCGCTAACAGATTTGACTGGGGCCCTCACCCTCTGAAAACACGAGCAGCCTGTTAGGTAGCGATTACCACACTTGGGATTTCAGCAGTGCTACTCCTGTGTTTCAGTGCTTTGCCAAGGGTAAGGGCAGAGTGCTCAGCATGAATGAGTTAAGTCATTTCATAACAGCACGTGTATAGGAATGACCTGCGTGGTGCTGGTAGTATGATCATATAGGCATCTTTGCATATAACTTTAGGACCTGTAGAATGCATCTTTCAGGTGTTTAAATAGATGAGAAACAGCTGCAGTACTTACTTTGAAAAGTGCATCACGTTTTCTTGTAAACCATGCAGGTGGTAACTTCACTAAAATAATATTTTTCCTTGTTCACATTTCCCTAGACACCTTGTGCTGTGTTTTAGGCATTGATTGATAAATTTCTGTCTTGTTCACTTCCTGCTTCATTTTAGTATATAAATCTTTTCTTTGCTATGCAACACTAAATGTAGTAAGCAAGTAGGGGGTGACATTGAGTTGGACTGTAATAAAGAAGTCCTCATTTTGGACTTACTTTGAAGTTGTTTTTCATGTAGACAGTCAGCTATGAGAAGCACACTGTAGAATGAGGTCTTCTGACACTGTTGTGAAGGAAGAATTGCAGTCTGAACCTCACCATCTCCCATTAATTATTTTGAGTATTCTAACTTCTATACAAGCATTTATGTCCTAATTTTGGGCCGAATTAGGTCTGGCCATTTAACTGTGGGACTGTAACTGGGGGCCTATTTCATGAATATGGCTTGCCCTCCCCCCTGCCATCTTAAGACCTACTCTTGAAACAGCAAAGATCAAGTACTAGAAGAGAAGTATAAACTCAAAGGAATGTTGGGGCTGCAAGTAATCTGGATTGCATACAAGACACTTTGTCCAGATGTGTTCTCTGGACACAAACAGACATTGAATTGCCACCTGGGAGAATAGACACTTGTTTGTTTTTTTCTGTTTTAATAGTAATGAACAATCCTTAGAATGACTGCCCCAGTTAATGATTCTAAATTATGCCTAAACTCATCCGTTTCTTATGACTGTTTACTAATGTCCCAATATGCTTTTGAATATTATTTAATTACATGCTTGTGCATCCTGATTCCCTTGTATACATAGGAGGAAACTTGGTAATCTGACTGACACAGAGGAAGAGCTCTTCTAGTTGGTATTTTTACAGGGTAAATGTAGGACAAAGATGGACAAAGTTTGAAATATCATTGTACTAGCAGTAGAATTTTTAATCCCATCTAGCAATGCCAAGTTAACGTTCTCGGACTGTTGGGAGAACAGGGAAAGAGAACGGAGAAAATCTGGTATGACCAACACAGGGAAAGATATTACATTAATGAAAGGAGAGAAGTTGAGATTATTGGCACAATCCTGTGCAATAATTTTTAAGTCCTACATGATTTTTTGTTACTGTAAGTTTGAAAGCATCTCTTCAGGACTGAGCTGGAAACTGGTTTTTAGAACATGCCTTCAGAGGAAGAGATTGATTTTTATATTAATATTTGCAGTTGTCCAGTTACTGACTTCCAGGCTAGGAAAAAAAAAGTGCAAACATCGTAGACGTGAGATGACAGCATTTACTGCTAGATTTCCCCATGTTTATATGGATATCATCCTCCTCCATGTTGACTGGTCTCTCTTTTTGAATTGCAGATAGATAAAGAAATAGTCCTGCTAAGTGTACTTAAAGAGCCTGTCAGCCGTTCCATATTTGATTATGTCTTAAGATCGAAGGATATCACGAGCCTCTTCCGACACCTTCAGATGCGTCAGAAGAAGAGGAATGGTGCTCTCCCTGACTGCCCACCCCCAGAGGACCCTGCCATTGCACAGCTCTTGAAGAAGCTACTTTCACAAGTGATTGTTTTTTATTTGTACTTTGAAAGTCAGGCTTGAGATTCTTGGGCTCTGTATGTCTCCACAGACCCTAACCTTGCAGTTGCTGCTCTGAGGGACTCCCAGTCTGAGGTTCTGATCCTGCAAACCATTGACTTCATTGATTTCAGTATATGCTTGTAGGACAAAGAGTTCAGAAGTTAAGGGAGATTCTGAAAAGGTCTGCCAGAAATTGGGCAAACTTACGTTTGGATTTCCCAAATACATCCTCTTTTTAAAGACTTCAGTTGTATGTCTCGGGTTTCTGACACATCTGTGATGGTATCAGTGTTACGGAATATGTGCTGTGTGTTGTGTTGGAGAGAAGAGTATGCATTTGTTGAAGAGAGAGACATGCAAGTAACAGTGCAAAAGTCAAAGGGAGCTGGAAAGTGTTGAGGCTTATATGTGAAGAGGGGAACACTAAGAATCACCCACACAAAGTAGTGGGAACTGGGAAGAGGAAGGACTGCAGCTGCATGTGTGTGTGTCTTTTCGGGGTTCTTTTTTTCCCCTCCTTTTTTTTCCTATGGCTTGTGGGCTGTAAGCATGGCCTAGGTGGCAACGAAGCAGATTGCACCAGACAGTGATCCAATATTAAATGCTGTTCTGCCCTTTCACTATTCCTAACCCTGTTCCTGAGGAGGAAAGATATTCTTATACTACAGCAGCTTACCCGAAGTCTTGTATGAGTGATAGACTGATGTCTTGAATTCTGGGGATGTGCTCTCTCCTTCCACTTCTGAGCCAGTCATAAATCTTACTGCTTCTTACGTCTTCATGCCTCAATGCATGTTTTTGTTCAAAAGTAAATAATAATATCTTTTCTTTTATTCTGCAGGGGATGACTGAGGAGGAAGAAGACAAACTGTTAGCACTGAAAGACTTTATGTTAAAATCAAATAAAGCTAAAGCCAATATAGTGGATCAGAGCCACCTGCATGACAGCAGTCAGAAAGGGGTGATTGACTTGTCAGCTCTGGGAATAACTGGGAGACAAGTGGATCTTGTTAAAACAAAGCAGGAGCCTGATGACAAACGTGGTTGGTATATTTTGTGGTCTGTATAGATAAAGTATAGCCTTTCTTTCAGGGTCAGAGAATTAAATCTTTAATTTACTCAGCAAGTGTTCTCAGTAATTCAGCCTACATAACTATCACCATCCTCACTGAGTTTGCAATAAGAAAATTACCTCTGCTACTTGAAATGTGAGGTGCTGGAATGCTCTCTGGATCAGCGAAAGATGGGGATATTTTACCCCTGAGAGTATTTAAATTAGTTTGACTGCATTTGCAGTAGTAATACGCACAGGTTATTTAGCTGATTGTGACAAACAGGACTGTAGTGACCCATGGTAACCATGTGAATTATGAAGGCTACATTTCTGCTATCTCTGTTTCCTCTCAAGAAGCGATGAGCTCTTTAACTGTGAAAATCCAGGATGTTTTCTTGAGGTAGGCTGGAGGAAACTGAGGCCTAGGTGTGGTGCTGAAACAGGCTGCCACTGAGGAGTGCCAACTGTTGCTCACCCACCAAGTACGTGCTTTTTGACCTTAGGGTTCTTCAGCTGCTCATCCACCCCCATTTTACTCTTTCAGCTCGAAAAACCTCATATATTTCCTTGTTCAGCTTTGAAATCCACATGCTGCTACCTCTATTCCAGTTCTCTATATCCTCAAAATTCTTCTCTTCCAGACAGTGAGCTTCCTCTTTGCTCTGTCAAAGTTGTAAGACCCTCCTCTGTACATCACTGATAGTTTCTGTGTTTTCAGATGTAAAAATACAGAAATATCTGCAAACCAGGTAGCTATTTCCATCTTATGTACAGAGTTAAGATGCTAGTCTGCAAATGTTTTGCATATCATTTTAAAGGAAAGTACATAAGTACAGGATTCTTCAGTTTTTTGCATCCTGTGGAGTCAGGAGCGGACAGGATTTAAAAGTTAGTGTATGAAGTCTGTATTTGAACCGATTGACTTCACCCAAAACTGTCACCTGCAAAGTCTTCACTCCTTTAACTTCTTCACTGACTTTGTCCAAATTTAATTTGTCCCATGTTTTCATTTCACTTTTTATATTTTACAGTTTTAAAGACTGTTAGTTTTTAAATGACTCCAGAGGAATGCTTAAAAATAAATAAATTTCCTATTTACAGATGAAAAATTACTCTACAGGTGATGTTGCGATTGTGATGGAAAACTGATTGTATTTGACACTGACAATGATTTGCATACTGTGCTATTACAAATTTATCCCTGTCTTATGCCAGCAATGGAGTAACTCATAGGAAAAAATTATCACGTGGAGTCTAATCATGCAGCCTTCTAGATGCAAAATTTCCCTATACTGGAATGATTTATTGCATGAGTCAACTGTAGGATTAAGAAGGTGTAAATAGAGCACTTGCCACATGTGTTCTGTTTGCCTCATAAATCTCTGTCAGCTGGCTTAAACAACCTAGCAGTACGTTTTTCTCTATTAACTATATAAATAATAAATTGGCATGTAAACATTGGACTCGCGTGTAGTCTGAAAGTGATGACCAGCCTGAGTGAATGTTGTCATGATTATTGGTTTTTTTTTCCTCTCCCTCACCCTCCTGGTTGCTTATAGCTAGAAAACATGTAAAGCAAGATTCGAATGTAAATGAAGAATGGAAAAGCATGTTTGGGTCCCTGGAACCAACTAACATCTCCCAGCCAATACCCAAAGGACATGGACCAACTACTGATCCTGAAGCCATCCAGGCTGGGAAGCCACTTCGTTCAGAATCCTCGGCTGGCATTTGTGCCACTTTGTCATCCTCCCCACAGGTAGTGCTGAAAAATACTATCTTCGCATCTTAAACTTAAATGATTCAGTTGTTTCAAAGCCAAGTGAGACTATAGGGGTGTGGTGGTCTTGGTTTTTTTGGAGGTTATTTTACACTGGTGCTATTCCCTGGCATCTTCTCCAGCAGAGTAGCTGACTTTCAAGTTCTTATTTTTAAAATAGGGATTGAGAGAGGATGGAAATAAGTTTAGTCACTTGAACAGAAGAGCTTCACTAACAAGTAGATCCTTTGCATGAGAGATGGAGCTTTGTGGGTTATTAGGTAAACTGTTCTGGCAGGGAAGACTGTTCCTCAAGTTGCATGCCCTGATACGTGTTGTGAGGAAGAGAAGAGTTGTCATTATTTTAACTTGGAACTGGTGTATCACATCGTAGCTGCATTTAGACAGCCCGTGCCTGTAATACTTAGTACTGGCTACAGAAGGATGGACTGGGAGCCCTGCAGGCTGTGGGGGCATCTCTTGACACTGAACACTTCTTTCTATTCTGTTTCTAGTTGGAGATTAACTTCTGCTAGCTTTAAATGAGTGTCCACTCTGAACTAAGAGGGAAACACTTCACACTTTTATTTTTAAAGCCCAATATACACAAATAATTGTTCGAGAGCTAACCTGTAATCCTGTCAGTCTTGAGAGCAATAACTGCTTCTGTAATAACCACATTAAGAGGTGTGCGCGGCACATTATAGTTTCTACAAATAGAATACAGAGCAGACTAGGCAAACAGGGTAGAATAAGTGAATGTTAAGCTTTTCTATAAATAATAATTTTCACTATTTTTAATTGTTTTCATGCAAGCATGAAATTTTTTTTAATGCTAATTCATTGCAAATTGATTCAATAAAAAAGATTTTTCCACTTTTCTGCAGTGTGACCCAGTAATCTTAACAGCAGGATTTATCTGTGCGTAGAACGTAAGGCATATATTTTTAAGTGCTTATCTCTTACAGGCATCTGATGGAACAGTTGTTCAACCCAGGAAGCCAACCATACAGGTGCTGAGCAGTACAGCGTCCCCATCTGCACACCACTTACGCATCACCACTTGCAAAACTGAACTTCAGCAGCTGATCCAGCAGAAGCGAGAACAGTGCAATGCAGAGAGACTTGCCAAACAGATGATGGAGAATGCTGAGTGGGAGAGCAAGCCCCCACCTCCAGGTAAATCACAGGCCACTGAGGTTATTATACAAAAAAATGTATATATATAATTTGAGTCAAAACATCATCATCTCAAGGAAAAAATGCAGAAGATGAGGAAAAGAGGAAATTACTAGTTTAGGAAATGTACCTACTATGCAGAACACCTATCTGGCAAAATACATGCGTGACCTATGAAAGAGGGCTTGGAACAGAGATCTTTACCTTTGCAGTAACAGACCCAAACCAGTGGCCTGAAGTCCAGGTTGTGCGCTTTGTTCCATCGAGTTTTCTGAAGTGGGTTGTTTGTAACCGGGTGTGTGGCAGATAACTGTAACAGCTGCCATCCTGTAACAGCCTATAGCTTGGTTTGGGCAGGGGGAGAAGCACTGTGTTGGGAGGTGAGAAATGTGAGTATTTTGCCTGGGGTGGCTGCAGATTTTCAGCCATCCTGTGAGTGTTGTAACCTCTTGGCCAGGTTTTCTTACCCAGTGGCATGCATACTGGGGTGGGTTGTTTGAGCTGCCCTTGCTTACAAAGGAGCCTGTTCCCACCAGCAGTGGTGACGGCGACACAGGGCCCAGCCACAAAGAGAAGACGTGTGTTCCCATACTACCTCGTTGCTTTCAGAGGGAAGGAGAGACATTTTTACCTCCTTTTTCTTTACCAGAAAGGAGGAGCAACACCCAGGTTTTGCTAATTAGGGCTCTGGCAGCCACTCTGGGAGAAAACATATGGTTTTAAATCGCAGTCATCTTCCTATGGCCCCAACTTAAATTTTGAAGCTCCAAATTGAGATCGGGATTTACCCAGATTAATTCTCAGTGTTTTCTGCTGGTGTTCTCCACTCCATGCACTTGTTGCTGGATATCCCATATGGAGATTCCTGACTGTCCTCTACTAATGGCAGTTCATGTGCTTGAACTCCAGATGTTGGGAGCGGAATCTGTACCAGCTAGGCTTGCAGTAATCAACATGGTGATGCTAAAGTCTTTTGGTAAATCTAGCATAAATGCACACACCTGGGCATATACAGCTACCATGTCAATTTAAGGGAAGTAGTAGAATATCATCAGGAAAATGGCCCAACCAGATAGCGTTTGAACATAGCTAACCTTGACTGAGCTTGGCTAAGCCTTGTGTTTGTCTTCTGAAGAGAGTTTTACAATCTATGAAGTAACATGTCCCAATACAAGCAGCTGACCTGCTCTGCCACACAAGTGAGTGAGTGCCAGAAAAATGTTCATATTTAAAGTTTGTGTCTTATTCTGAAATTTGCTGTGGTCTGTCCTTCATTACCTTCATCTGCTGTTAATCCTTCACTATAGTAGATGCGTGTTAGAAGTGCAGCCAGATACTTCTGTGTTTCTTATTTCAGAGGAGGAAACATATCACACAAATGTTGGCAATTTCTTGGCAAGAGTTATTGTGTGGCAGCTCAACTCCTCAATTTATTTTTGAAGTTTTGGAATAAATTTTCTAAGGGATTTAGACGAGCTGTTACTTCATTTTATTAGGTACCTAAGGCTGGCAATGTAGCATGTAGTGCAACACCGAACCTGTCAATTCAGGCATTCTACAGACATTCCAGGAACTTAAGTCTGTTCAAATGTGTTGCTCATTATGTGCATTTTGAGCATTTATGGGATTGCCATTTGCAGCACAGCAATCTGCATTGGCTGATAGCAGGAGAACTGTGCCCTAATATCTCTACAAAGTCTACGAAGAAGGGCTCTTTGAAATTTCACTGAATGTACATGGAACCCATCTAAAAGAAAACTCTTACCCAGATCTGCCAATAGGGTTTAGTTTAGAATTGAGCAAATAGGCTTTTGCCTTTAATATTTAAAATGCGTTACCTCTGTTTTTTCAGTGCCTTCTGTGCTTTGCAGCTGTAATGACTATAGCCCAATATAGCTGTTGGTGGATGGGATCAGGGGGATTTTCATGTTCCTATTAAGTTGTGAAATCAACACCAGACTTTATGGTCTTGTTTTTCCCTATAGGATGGCGTCCCAAAGGACTGTTGGTAGCTCACCTTCATGAACATAAGTCTGCGGTGAACCGCATTCGGGTCTCTGATGAACACTCCATTTTTGCCACTTGCTCAAACGATGGCACAGTGAAAATCTGGAACAGCCAGAAAATGGAAGGAAAAACCACTACAACCAGGTAGATTTAAAAATAATAGGATTCTGGAGCTGCTGTTTTAGAGTGCAAAATAAATTAGAGCAGGGAGCAAAATATGAATCACTTGTGGGTGTGCTGGAGATTTCAATAATGAAATACACTGGTGTTCCTCTTTGCATGCAACTATAAAATATTAGATTGCTGTTTCAATTAGTTAATAAAAGCAAAAAAATTGCTAGCAAATGCAAAGGGACTGCTTCGCAGTTGTAGTAATTACGGGCTTTTTGATTTAATTTCTATACAGACATAAATATATTCTGCTGCTGCTGTTTAAAGCCATCTGAGGTTTTTGGAACAAATTAACTCTGTGCTTAACTGTCTCTGCATCCACTGATGTTTGATGCAGGAAAGCTGTATTGCTGGTTGATACATGGGTGGTATGGGGTTGACGGTCTCTGAGAGAGATATCTTTGGGAGAAGAGGACGTCTGTCTCAAAATATTTTGAAAAAAATGCAGTGGACTGCATCAGTGACTGCAGTGTCAGTTAAATAACAGTAACTACAGTATGTACTTTGATACAGATCTAGGTTAGACTATTATTTTACTCGTAGACAAACGTGTGCATTTGCAGTCGGAGACTGTTATAACCTAGAGGCTCAAAGATGAGGAGTTAAGCTTGCAGAAGCAACTTGGGCTATGTTGCTTTCTGATTTTGGAACATTTAGAAAATCTTATTTTGAGAGCTCTCTCAAGATTCATTGGTTTTAAGTAGGTGCTTGAGAGAAGTAATTTTTTTTTTTTTTAATGTGCCACAAAGAATTTCCTCTTTTTTTTCCTCTCCTTCTCTCTCTACTGCTTAGATCAATTTTGACGTACTCTCGGATTGGAGGACATGTAAAGACACTTACATTCTGCCAAGGCTCGCATTACTTGGCTATAGCTTCGGATAACGGTGCCATCCAGCTTCTTGGTATTGAAGCTTCAAAGCTCCCTAAATCTCCCAAAATTCATCCAATACAAAGCAGGTATGTACTTAGAGCAGTTAAATCTCACCGCAGAACTCAAGCTGTTAGTATATCCCTCAATTAGATTCCTTGATCTGCTCCAGGCTTCCTGTGGGCTGAGCCCAGGCTGTACTGGAAGAGTGTAATCCGTGATCTTATCCTGCTTCATAAAGAAGGGTTGAAAGGCAACGGTGCAGGGCTGAGGATTGATAGCTCTAGGTTATTGCTGCCTCCTGTGTCACTGGACTCGTTACGAGCTTGAAACAATCAGTCTGAATAGTTCTCAATTCTTTTATTTATGCACTGGGATTGGTAGTTTCTTACCTCTTCTGGTACGATGTTAATACTTAGAAAGTAATTTTGGAGATTCTTTTACAGGTCATTAGATAAACGTTTACACATGTACAGCATGTGGTTTGGCCTCAGGCCTGCCATTTTTTCTCCCAGGCTTTTAATGTGTGTAAGGTGGCAAAGATCTGGGGGATGGGATACTATTTAGCCGAGTCTTTGGGGATGGTTTAGCTCTTTCTTACCTCTCTCCATATGAGCAGTTTTTGAATATTTGGCACTGATTCAAAAGCTTAATCTTCCAGCTTGAGTGAGAGACATGTCCAGGCCCCAGCAAATCTAGCAACCATCTCAAAGACTTCTTTTCTGTCCAAAGTAAAAGTAAGGTCTCTCTCAAGTGTCCTCTTTTATTTGCAATTAAGTTCAGAAATGAAATAAGCCAAATCTAATGGAGATGGAAACTACAAACCAGATTTTCCCTTTTGGCATACACTGCATTTGTGTGTGAAGAAGGTGTCCATTTGCACACACAGTAAGTGATTGGTGACAGTGCTGGCAGTATAACATGGAGAGGGGTGTTCCTGCCTGTAAACTCTGGGTAGATGAATATCTGATAAATGTGGAGCATGAATAGGAGAGAAATATCAAACACACTGAGAGACCCAGAGCACAGAGCTATGTTTATGTTTGAAAAGAGCTGCTGACAGCATTTTACGAGCCTGTAGAAGGCTTGCAGGTCCTATCAGCAGAGAGATTTGAGAGAGTATAAGCATCTGTTGTACTAAAATTGGAAAGTTTTTTCTGGCAGATGCCTTGAGAAGTGACATGAAGAGGAAAATGCTGCTCAGCATTAGCTATTGGAAGGAGTCTTAAACTTGGAGGGAGTCATATCTGTTTCTAAATTGGTTTATTCTTTTAACCCAGGTCCTTAGATCTGAAGGATGATGGCTGTGTGGTAGATATGCATCACTTCAATTCAGGAGCCCAGTCAGTACTGGCTTACGGTACAGTTAATGGATCTCTGGTTGGATGGGATTTGCGATCTAGCAGCAACGCATGGACGCTGAAACATGATTTGAAGTTAGGCCTCATAACTTCATTTGCTGTGGACATACATCAATGCTGGCTGTGTATTGGTAAGCCTGTATTTCTTGTTAGCTTCTCTCTCTCCCTGCCCCCTTCTGGTTTTCTTTCACAATAACTATAGCTCAAGCTTTCGCTTGATCTGATTTGACTAGAATATGCTTTTCTCAAACAGGAGGAAATAAATACCTACTGATCTATTTGTGGGAAGTATTCTTCCCTCTAAGTAGTTGAGTCTGAAGTCCGTCTCCCTAGGAACAGAGCACAAGGATATGGGCAAAACCCCCTATATTTATCTCTCTGACTATGGGGAGTTTCTCTCACCAGGAACAAGCAATGGTACCATGGCATGCTGGGACATGAGGTTTCAGTTACCGATCTCCAGCCATTCTCATCCTTCCAAGGCCCGAATCAGGCGCCTGCTCATGCATCCTGTCTATCAGTCCTGGGTAATTGCAGGTAAAAGGTGTTTTAATCTTACCTCACAGTTGCCAGAGGTTGCGATTAAAGCAGCTTCTGTTTCAGCTTCTGCTTCAAGCCCTGGGGGGAGTTGGGTTTTTTTTTTCTTCCTTGTAGTTTTTCTTGTGCTTTGCTTGGGGAGAGGAAAAAAGGGAAGGTTCATACTTGTGTTCTGCCACTTTGCTCTTCCTGGCTTTTTGAAATTAAAAAAGAGAGAGAGGGGAGAAGGGGAAGAAAAAAAAAAAGTTGTGTTAAGCCATTATGAAAATGACAGACAGCCTTCACAATTCTTATCTTCTGAGCATTACAGCTCTCATGAGGGTCCCTCCCTGTGTGCTGTCTACCACATTGCTTTTTAAGGACAAAATGTTATAAAAGTCAAAACCCAAAATTATGACATACATTGATGTTGATGGGAATTCTGCCACTGCCTTCAGTGCCTCTGTAGAGCAGAGACTGAAAGGTTGTTGTCCCATTCCAATTCCCACTTGAATCTAACCCAGCTGTGTCACGGGTTAGAGCTTTTGAAAATCTCCCAAGATTCCTCATCTGGTATGCTCACAGCTGCTTCATCCTCACTGCATGTAGCACTGTCATACACTTCTAAGTGTTTGTGTCAGGAACACATTCTGAAATGGACAAGTAGCTTAAACTAATCCTACAATAACAAAATTGATAAAGTTGCTGTAAAATGAGAATAATTTGAGTTTCATATTTTACTTGCTTCTTAGGCTTCACTTCTTATTTTAGTTATTAACTACCCTGGGAGACAAAACAAATTTCTTGAAAAAAGGTACAAATAAAGCAAGCTTCTCTGTGCTTTCTAGTTTGTTTCCTCCCTGCTAAAGAATAAATGAGTGACAAAGTTAATCACTTTGGAATATTATTAAGAAGTCCTTGCCTGCTAGATTGCTGCCAGGCATGTAAACAATCCCTTGAACAGAATTCTTTGCCTGTCCACACTAAACATGGATGTGGAACATCAGTGTAGTTACTGAACTCTGTAACTTTGGATTGCTGTCTTACCTGCCCAGGGGTAATCTCCGAAGTCCCTGATGACCATGCTGAACAGACCATCCATCCTTCTCAAAGAAGGATAAGAAGTTATCCAGGGAGGAAAATGAGGTTTTAATACCTTTTAAAAGGATTGGAGATTAAAGTGGGTTTCATTTAAACTCTCTTAAATGAGGCACTTTAATTCTAGTGAAGCTTCTACTAAGCGATAAAACCAACAAAACACATGTGTGGCTTTAGTGCTAAAGCAAAACTAACACAAAAGCTGCAGAGAGCAAGTGGAGAGCGTCTCTGTGTCATACCCTCTGTATCATGCCAGTAGAACACAGCAAGAGCCAACCGACCTGTTTTATATTTTTTGCATTGGCAATATCTTTCCTGTAGCTGTTCAAGGCAATAACGAAGTCTCCATGTGGGATATGGAAACTGGCGATCGACGCTTCACTTTGTGGGCCAGCAGCGCACCTCCTCTTTCAGAACTGCAGGTCTGGTCTTTTTCTTTTCCTGTTTCTGTTCTGTAGCCGGGGGTAGAACAACCTCAGACTCCATGCTGTGCGTCAGTACAGTTACCTGTCTCCATGGCCTTGCCAGTTTGGCACCAGGAACTTGCCCTGGGATTTATTTTGGCACCATAATTGTTTTGCTGTCAAAATTAAATCCCCTTTGTAAAACAGCAGTGTAACCTGAATCTTCATTGGCATCTTCCACTATCTGTGGAATGTACTTGTAACACTCACTCGCTATATCCAGTCATGTTCTTAGAAAACCCATGAGCCGGTCAAGCCTGTAAAGATTATGGCAAAGCCAAAATTCATGGTGCGGCATCTTGTACTTACTTTTACTTGCTGTGTCTGGGATTGTGCATACTTCTGTAAGCATCTGCTCTTTTGCACATTCTTTCTGTAATATTATGCCACTACTACACTTAACTGCTAGTTTAAAGCATGAAGTTGCTCGTCTTCAAAGAGTTAATTTGGGGAAGGAGCAATCTGGGATATCTTTCTTAAAACGCAAATACATACACAAAAATAACCACAGCTGCTTCTATAAATGTTGTAAATGCAGATCTGGAATCTACCTAAACTTGAATTTGTACGTGCTAAAAAGATTGCAGGTTGAGTTCATTTTGATCACGTGCTTTGCACACAGGGAACTTGTGATTCAAGCTAGTGTTCTGCTACGTGTCAGTCCCTTAATGCCTTCATAGCATAAAAATTTGAGCATCCATGTGCTTTTTTCAGCATGATTCGCCTGCCTGATTCTGTTAGAAACAATCTTTCTCATTTGCCATCATGGAGAATGTAATTTCCAAGATTCCAAAAAAGCATTGTGCAGAGTTAAATCTGTTGCGTTGCTCTGTGAAACGTAAGGAATAAAAGGAAGCAATTTACCTTAATATGTTAAGATGTGGCCTATTAACAAAGTAACTTGGCATTTGTCAGAAACGTTTGGAAATTGGATGGATGGATGAATGTGGTAAAGAATGTATTCCCTTTGTGAAGCATGGCAACAGCTATTGGTGATAATTTATTTTTATATATCCCTTTTCCCTACTAGCCTTCTCCTCACAGCATCCACGGAATATACTGTAGTCCAGCATCTGGTAATCCCATATTACTGACAGCAGGCTCAGACATGAAAATAAGGTAATAAAACCAAGAACATTTTTCTTTGACGCCTTCCCCTCCACCCCTGCCGGTGTACTAAATTTTGCCAAGCATTGCATAAGTAAGCTCCAAGAAGTCAAAACAATAATGCTGAAGATGTGTTCATTAGTAAGCATCAGTGAACTGAGAATTGTTCTCAGCAAAAGTAGTGCAAAACTCAGTGCTTCTCTGGAACACAATGTGTACCCTTCTGTAAAGTTCTTGATAGGCTGCGCAAAACAAAACAATAACTCATGTGTAAGCTTGATATGAATGTTGATTTCTCTGCATCGCTGTCTTCCACTAAGTGTAGAAGGCATATAGGATTTGTGCCCACTCATTTCCATCGTAAGAGCAAGACAGCTTTTAAATAGCTGTATTAAGATGATAAAATTTAACATCTTAACTTGATTTTGTTTAACATCTCAACTTGTTTCTTCGTGTTTAGGTTTTGGGATCTAGCCTACCCTGAGAGATCGTATGTTGTTGCCGGAAGTTCTAATTGCCCATCTGTTTCCTATTACAGGAAGATAATTGAGGGCACAGAGGTGGTTCAGGTATTTTGCTTTGTTTGATAGACACCTATTCTGCTTGCCTTTTGGATGGCACCATGGGTTACATTAATTGCATGACTGATTTAATTATAACTATCTCACTCTTACCTTTTATGGATGGTGTCAGCATTGCATTTTTAGGCAGTTAGGAAGAAATTATTTTAAAAGAAAAAAAAAAGGTTGTTTTTGACAGAATTAGACTTACCAAATAATAGTTACAGGCAGAAGCCAGAGTCATGTTTCTTTTGGGGTATTGAAGTCTAGACTCTTAACACTTTTGATTTTGATCAGTCTTTGGAATGTCTTTTGTGTAGGATCTTAGCAAGGCATTGTGAGATGTGTGGAGACTAAAATCATATGGTAGCAGAACTCTGCAGTTTTTATTACATCCTTCAGAGTGACTTTTGGAACGGGCAGTGTTGCTAGTTGTTGAATAGCACAATGTTTTGTTTCAGTGCAATTGAATGAATGCTACTTCAAAGGTGACTGTTTAAAAGAAAAAAAAAGTCCAACTCAGTGAGGGTCTACCTATGCACTATGATTTTTGAGTGTTTCATGTGAAGTTCTTAATTATATTCATGTAATGAACCAGTTCTTATAAAACCGTTGGGAAGCTGTGTGTGTCGCTGTAGCTTTTCCTCCCCGCCCCCCCACCGTAGCACTATCAAAGCTTAGTGTCATTGAAATAAATATGAGGAAAAAAACATTCTCTCCCTAACCAGAGAGCTGTAATGTCAGTTCAGATTAAGCCTTAGGTTGTGTGTGATGAAAAGAAATGAACCAAGGAGTAATCCTAAGAAAACCATCAAAGGGTGGGAGATTTGGGGGGTTTGTGTTTGTTTGTTTTAAGAAGTTTTGTGATCTTTTTACAACCTAATATGTGTGATGATTCCCCTTTGCAAATGCTCACCTTTCTGTAAATAATATTTCTCACTTTGTTTTTGTACAGGAAATTCAAAACAAGCAAAAACTGGGTCCCACTGATGAGACCCCTCGGAAGGGTCCAGAGTCTCTCCCCGTCGGACATCATGATATTATCACAGATATTGCAACTTTCCAGACCACACAAGGATTTATAGTAACTGCATCAAGGGATGGAATCGTTAAAGTGTGGAAATAGAAGTTGTACTAATATATAGTATGTAAATATTTGTAATAAAGAAATAGTGTTATAATGAAGTTTTCGAGGACTGTTTCCAGATCATGGAATAGAATGGACTTTAAAGACTATAAAGGTGATGATAAAATCGGTTATCTGTATCCTACCACCCTGTTAGCACTTCTTAATCACTTCTTTTATTAAAGATGTTTGGTATCTATCGCATTTCTTTGAAATACCAAGCAGTCTATGAAGAAATCGTTTAGCCTGGTTTTGACTACATTGTTCTTTCATTTCAGAAAATGATTTAAAGACGTCCCACGTTACACATTCTAAATGTGCAAAAAGCAAAGAGCTGGTACAAGTACTTAGCGTCTGACTGCTCCTACGCTGAATTTGAGAGATGAAATAAGAACCAGTGCACTAATGTCCCTGTACATTCTAATAACTGTAATAAAGTCCACTTGAGCCTTCCTGTTTGGTACTTGGGTCTCTTTATATCTGTTGTTCCTCTGCAGTGATTCTGTAGTTTCAGCTGCCAGAGCCATTGGGCTGTTAATTGTACTTTGAGATCAGCTTAACCTTGTGTCAGATCCTCAACTGTACTTTGTGCCTTGCATCCAGCTTGCTCTTGACTTGAGTCTAATGCTAAGCTCTGCTGTCCTGGGAACCTAGAGCAGCACCACCAGGACAGCGTTCTCTGTCATTCAGTATGGATATCAGAAATAGCCAAAACACAAGGTTTCAGCAGGAAGCATTTTTTTTCATCATGCAATGTTCATGTGAGAGGCAGTTCTGGAGGTCAGACAGGGGCAGTAAACTTTCTCACCACTCTTCCACTGTCTGATCCAGATTTTCAGATTTCCAAATCCTTTTCAGTCTCCCTGTCTTAAGCTTCATCCTATGAGGTAACTCATTCTTTACCTGCATTTCCAGATTCTGCTTTACGGGTACAGAAGGTTATTTACCCTTAAAACAGCTGATTCACCCCCTCTCCGTGGATGGACTCAGAAGGTCACTGACAACAAACAGTACTGATTTGACATACGTTTTTTGAGCATGGCTGGAAAAAAATGGAAGCCTATTGCCCTGCAGTGTCTACTGGAAGCAGGGAATGCTCTTAACTTGTGAATTGGGTTCTCTGAAAAGATAATGCAAGAAATATGAGACTTGTTTAAAAAGCGTCTCAGAATTCACTGGAAAAAGAAGCTTGACTGAGTATGACTGCTTTTAGAGACTCTACCTGCTTTTCTTTAGAGACCGCATTACTTGGAGGTAGAAGTTGCCCTAAGTTTAACATGTTCAAAAGAGGAAGTGAGCTGAAGAACAGCATGACATTTCTATGCAGACCTTCTCATGATTTCTGCTCTCTGTTGTGCTACACAAAGTTTTTTCTTTGCTTGTATAGAGGAGCTGGTACTGCATATGAGATTAAATATTTTGCCTCTTTATGTTGTATGAACTGAGGAATAAGGTAGGTTTTCTCAGTCTGCTTGTATTGCAGAGTAGCAAGGAAAAGGGTAGTAAGTCAAGTTTGTGCTACTCTTATATGCAATTAGCATGCAGTTCTAAACAGGTCCTTACACACCTGAAAGGAATCACCACTTCAGCTGCATTGGTTCGTTAATGGTTTTGCCCTTTGAGAAAATAGTTTGATGAAAGAAGTAGAACAGCTTTTATTTTTAGGTATTGTAATGCATTGACACCGTATGAAGCTTATAAGATATTTTAAGTAGTATCAAACACAGGAGTGTTTTGTGTGGTGGCTATAGTATAAAAAGAATTTGCATTATAATCTTACCTCTCCAATGTTAAAATATCTCCTAGTGATCATTAAAAAGTTAAAAACTGGGGCAAGCAATGAAGTTTCATAACCAGTAAACTGTATGTCTGAGTGTGCCTTTTCCCTGTATATAGTAATGTTGTGGAATGAAAAAATTATTATGTCCATTCTCATAAGAAATCTTGTTAGACTTCAGTGGCACCACTTGCAGGGAAATGAGCTTCGGCTTAACCTTTAGAAATGTCAGTGTTGTCAGGCAGCACAACGGTTACAGTTTCAGTAGTTCCTCCTTCTGAGATGATGTGTCTTTTACAGATTTTTGATTCTTCCTTTTTACTTTTGTTTAAGAGATGGCAGTCTGTTAATAATATCTAGATCAAATATGAAGGGTTTTTTTAATATTTTTGGTGAATGTAGATATTGTTGATTTGAATACCTGGTGTTAGGCATGCTCTGCCATCATGAACTAGCTTGTTGGCTCCAGTAAACAATTCATAACATTATAGCCAGTCACAAGTATTTGGAAAACCAGGTCAATGCACTTAAAACCTGTGTCTTCTGAAGGTGGTGGGTTTTATCCCTAGTGATTTTGAGGTAATATTTCAACACTTTCTGTGTAGAGCACAAATACACGTAAGGGAAGAAATTCTGTCTCTCAGAAAGCACAGTCAAGAAACTTCTGGTCACTTCATCAACTATGCAATGAAGCGAGAAAGGAGTTTTGGTTATTTCCTATCCATTTGCAATATCTTGTCTTGCTCAGTTCAGCAAACTGCCATATAGAAATATTTTCCTCTTCCCTTTTTTTTCTATATGTTTTAAAAATATATTATATTGCATAATTTTTTAACCACATGAACTCAGAGTCTTTGTCTTACTAGGGAGGGGGTGTGTGTGTGTATATATATAAAAATTTACTAAGCTATTTCAATAAAAGACTACGTACAAAAATCCAACTAAATAGAAGCCCCATAGCAGCTCCCAAGGGGTTATGTAGATCAAAACTTCCATGATGTTTTAAGACTATCAAACTGTATTTCAAGGACAAAAACTCATACATCTTTGATACTGTAAATTACCAAGTGCTTTCCTCATCCACTGAAGTCAAAAGAGCTTACTTATGGCTACAACTAGGTGTATATATTTAAAAACAAAACTTAGTGTATTCACTGTATTATACCAAAGAGAGAAGAAGGAAAGGAAAGCTCACACCCACAGTACTTCTTTTTTGTTGAATGTGCGAACAGTGTGCCACCTTAAGCCCCTACTTCATCCACCCTGAGTCACTTTGCTGAATTTCCCATCATCCTCAACAGAAAAGAGAAAACACACAGTTGTGGGACAATTCATAAAGAAGGTTCAAATGCCTGCAAAACATCTCTCACATAGCAGAAAGTCATACCTCTGGCCAGAGGCAACGCAAGGTTTTTCAACAGTGTGGGAAAGCGTCAGTTATGGGGAGGTGGTTTGGGAACTGTGGGTAGTGTTATGCAAGTTAAAGGCATGTCCTTCTCTCTCCCTCACCAAGTCAGGCCTCTTCCCCCTCCTCTTCCTCTCCCTTAAGGGTGGGACCTCCTCTCCAGCCCACCTCCATTCCTGTGACCAGGAATCTGCCTCTCCTCCCTTCTCCCCAGCACTACCAAGGGTCTTGCAGCTCCTGGGATGCTGGCGGGGAGGAGAGGGGAAGGATGAAGGTTTGCTGATGTTGTGGGGGCAGAGAGGGAAAGGAGAGGAGCATGGCTTTCTGTGCCTGCTGCCAAAGAGAGGGGTTGAAGATGCCATCAGCTGCTGCTGGGAGAGGTGGCCTCGACAGGGTTAAAAGCTGCTCCAAACACCCTGGCCTCCTTGGCAGCGGCTAAAGCAGGGACAAGACAGCAGTTTGTGCTAACACAATGGAGCTTGTCTCCTCTGCCACGGGCAATGGGGCTGCTTGGCACATGACACCGATTTCCTACCACAGGCAACTGCCCTCTTTGCCCCAGTCTTCATGGGGTTTTATGTTTCCTGTTCCATTTTCTACCGTCCAAAGTAAACGCAGCTCACCATAAAGGGCCCCAGTGTAAGAGGAACAACACCAATACGAAAGGTAAAGTATGTGTGTACACACGCAAGTACACACATGCTCGTGCAGATGCACGTGAGCACCCACAATGATGCTTGCAGCATCAAACTTTCCTTGGAAGCAAGGAGTCTGGTGCTGCGTCTCCACCCTGCCTGCCTGTTTCAAAGCAAAAAGATGAATGAATGGACTCACGAAAGCCTTGGGTCTGTTGGGTAGAGGTCAGTTCGCTGGAGGCTGTGTGTCCTCTCATTAAGATTTTCTGGTTGGTGACTGTTGAAAGAGCCTGTCAAGAAAGCAGAACAAAGAAGTCAAGTTTGCCATCAAATGTAGCGTGAGAATTTGAACTCACTTTCAAAGGTTTTGATTTTCTACTGTTCATAACATTGATACACTTAAACTTCAGCAATAACAAGGGTGCGTTTCTCCATTTTTTGTTATCACATTGCCCATATTGCTGTCTTTCTCAAAGTTATCTTCCTGATAGATTTAAAAACATCTTTTTTATCTGCATACACTGCATTCCTAACGCAAATTATTTACACCCATGGGAAGCAACAGTTAGCAGAGCTGCAGTAAACCTTTTACTGTTTGCCTAGAGATTAAAACTTTTTTTTAAAATAAAAAAAATTCTTTCTTTTCAATATCCATTTGCTGGGCATAGTGGAGAGCCAAGATGGTGGATCAGTTAGAGTATGTTATTTCCTCTGAACCTATTCTATCAAGAATCTGCTGAGCAGTTAAAGATTAAAGCGTCTGTCTCCCATTTATACATCCTTCACACCTCTTTGTGGCTCATGCCATGAGAAGCCTTTGCTGGGATCTTTTTATGGACACATTACAGGGTCAGCAGTTTCTGTTCATTAGCTAAAAAGAAATACAAAACCAAAATACAAACAGATACCCCAGGAAAATGGCAATGGAAAAACGAATTTACACTTTTAACTGGATTTCACCGGATTCTTCAGCAGATACAACAATGATGACCTTGAGGTTTCTCTGACTGGTAGCTTTTGGGAAAATATTTTTAATCATCCATTTTATGGCAAAGCCAAAAGCAGCCTCTCCATTCAGCTGTTGAAGGGATTCTGTAACATACACTTTCATTAATTTTTATATTGTAGCTTACAAGATCAAATTTCTAATTCTACTTGGTTTCTCTTTGCTCCTAGTAGACCATGATGGCTCACCATAGCTACTCTATCTCCACTCTGCTAATGGGAGATCGCCAAAGCATCAAGTGTTTTGTTCAGGAGGTCTCTAACTTTTTGGAGTTCATTGCTGATAATTTTCCATGAACTACCCAAGATGACAGCAGCATTCACGTATTCCTGGGGTGGAAAGCACCTGTGATGTTTACAAGGATAGAGAGCCGGGTTGCACTTGTCCATAAAAGAACATAAATTAATTAGCACTTCTCTGTATAAAAAAAGTTAAAGTACATTAAAATAAAACAATGAAGCATATGATCTTGCACATGCTTAGTTTCTGACCAGGTTTCATTACATTCAGATCCATCCCTGCAAACTAATCCTAGGGAATTAGCTACATTCTGGGCTACACCCCCCCCTTAATGTTGACTGAGGGCCAGAAGCTACATCCACTGAAATTAATGTAGAAAGCTCTCTCTGAGGGAGTGAACACTGGATGGGCAATTAAACAATAAGGCATTGCAATTAATAGGAGTACCACATGATGCTCCTACAGCTACCCTTACTGCAGCACAGAGGATCATTTCAGGAATGGCTCAGAATCCACTATAACAAAACACCTACTGCAATTTTGGAATCAGTTGTGTTCATGGGCTTGTTGGCTGCGAAATGGCATATTTAGTAGCATGAAGTAGCACTGAGGACTGCATAGGTCTCCTCTTCTTAACTTCAGCAACACAAAACTTATGGGTCTAGGCTAAGAGTCTGTAGTTAGTAGAGGGTTCTTGAGTTGGTGATAAATCTGTGCTGACTATAGATGGAGAGTATACAAGTATATACTTCATGTTTAGGCAGGTGGGAGAAGATTAAGATCTACTTCTGATCTATGCTGAACTCTTTTTTTGCTCCCCACAGAGGTATTGTTTGAGATTTCTATTTGCAAAGGAAATGCTCAGCCAAAATCTCTGCAAAAGTGAATGCTCTTTACAAAGTGATGGGGCCCATTAATTTGATGTCTCCTTGCATGGAAACCACATCAGCTTCACTCAAAGTTTAGACTGTGCAGTGGTTGTGGAAAGAGCCAGATGTGCCAAAATGAGCAGTCTGGTATGGTAGGTATCTTACATCTCTAAAATTATACTTGTTCCGTCAGTGCATTTAACACCTTTAGATAATCCCTTCTGTGTACTCACATCACACCGCTGACAATGAAGCAAACTCTTTACCACCTTTCCTTTAGGTGCAGATGCTTACACTAAAATTCCCTGCGAATAAACTTGTTTTGGCTTTCACAGCTAGAAGTAAACTAGCACTGAAGTGAGTTATGATGGATGAAGTTTTCAATAATCTATACTCAGATGATGATTGAGAAATAATTAAGAAGTAATTGAAGTGATGATTAAGAAGTAATTGAATTTCTGTAAGTAAGTGAGCTACTAGAGCTACCACAGAAGATAGCAGCTTGAAATGGTTCCGTTTTTCTGGAGAAAATCTACTATTTCTGCATGTCTTTGTAGGAAAATACTATGTGCAATACATGTTCTAATACGGTATTCTGCTCAGATTGAACCTTATTAGGTAATTGCTATGAGTCATGTATTTGTTTTTCTATTGTATACAAATTTTTACCTAAAAAATTCTGATCCAAAACCCACACTCTATGCACCCGTTTCATCTTTAGGTAAACCCCATGTTACACCAGTCACACCTAGGATGAATATGGTCCCCAAAGTTTGTAAATGATATTTTAAAATAAAACATTCTCACCAGATATTAGACAGCCTTTCACAGGAGTTTACATTGATAGCAAAAATGGAAAAGAAAGCATTAATGTGGAATTACTCCATAGGGGCAGAGCTCAAGGTTGAAAGTGAAACAAATGGAGGAAAAGTCAGAAATACACTCACCCGGTGAGCAGCCAGGAATCCCTGCAGCACTCAGCACAGCCAGCAATTCAAGGGACTAATCTGAGTTGTGAGAGGTAGCCAGAGGACACAGGGGTTTACACAACCCTGTAAGAATTGGCAGGAAGTTGTTAAAGGCATGGCTTGCAAGAAACCTCACAAACACTGTTGTTAATCCACTAACACACACCAGAACTGATTAGGTGTGGAGAGAGAGAGGAAGGCAGGCAAGCATGAAAGAAAATAGTGGGAAAACCATGACTGCTTTTTTTTGTTACAATTAAAAGCTTTGTTACGGATTTATGCTCTCAACTAACATAAGGAGGCAGCCAGATTCAGACTATTCTTTACCAGACTCATTAGGCGCCTTAAGTTTTCTTAACTACCGATTTCCATATTCCAGAGTTTTGATTCTTATAATGCGATGAAAGTACTTCTGAACAGAAACCTGCAGTCCTGCTTGTAATCTATCCCTTCCACATTGCTTTGTTAAACTGTCAAGCTGTCCTCTTCTACACCTTTCTTAGCCTGTGTAGGTCTTTTTACTGGTTGGGGGGGAAAAAAAGTTATCAAATTTATTACCTCACACACTTTCTCATTGCTGGGGATATCATTAAAAGCAAAAACGACAGGAAAAATATCCAATTCACTCTACTTCAGGACTGCTGAAGTGTTTAATAGAAGACGTATTTGTGGTGGAATCTGCCTGAAATACGCAGCTCTTCTTTTAGGATAATTCACTTGAAAAAGTTTCTGGCAGCGACCCCAGTGCATTGCCAATATTACACCCGCTTGAGGATCTCTGATAGTTCAGATTTTTATGACCTCTGAGGTGTTTATTCTTGTTGCAGGACTCTCAGAAGCAGACCAGGTTGTGGACAGCCAAGGTGTAGGAGACAACAGTGACTCTGGCTCCTGCAGAGAAGTCAGTCTCTGATTTTGGTGACATTGACCATTACAGTCATAATTTCTCTCATTCTTTCAAATATTTGAGATGTAACTTCTGTGTGAAAGTCCGAGGCAAACACCAAGTCAGTGGGAGGCACAGGGCATGCCGGCATACCTGAAACACAAGAACAGGGAGACAAGGATTAATAAAAGTAGGCATTCTTCTCACATGTTTAAAACCATTTTGATCCACAGACCCAGAATAAACTGCAGTGAGTACTCCTCACATGGAAAGTATTGCTGTGCGCTGGGCCACGCTTCAGGAAGATAGTGGGGTCTTCTCTGCCATTGCCTAGGTTTACTTGTAGTCCTGAACTTTTAAAATCAGAGCTGGCTTATTTGAGCTGAGGAATGCCTTCAGATCAGGGCAAGGAAAAGACAACCACGCTGCACTGCTGCGCTGCAGACAGGTGCAAAGAGGGAATTCTGCAGCACTTCATTTCTGAGGGTTCAGGGAAGGACAATTTTCTGGAGACGCAATAGCTTCTTAAACGGTGGCATTACTCCCTGCACAGAGCTGTGCTTATCAGCTTATAACACTTGTACAGTTCCTAGCAAAGAAGTTTTCAAGGTGTAGAGCTCATTTACTTGCCCAAATCCATGTCAGTGTTTTCAATAACTGCAGTTACAGCATCCTCCAAGAAAGAACTGGGATAGCATTAATGACTGGCTAATTTAGTAGGAAAGGCAGGACAGTCAGGAGCAGGGAATAAGGCAGCTTAAGGAAATACAGAGAGATCAGGAACTGTAAAAGAAAAAAGGAAAAAGCTCATCCAGCGTGTACTGTGACTGAAGCAGGATCAATATACCTATACTGTCCCTGAGAGACATTTGTATAGTATGTTCTTATGAGCCCGCCAGAAAAGGAAAGTTCACAGCCTCCCCAGCAAGCATTGATTTACTCTACTCTTGATGGCCCTTACCACTTCCCTTTAGTGTCTGATTTACATCTTCTGCTATAAATTTTGCAGATTTCTTCTTGCTTTGCACTTCACTTTTCTTTTTCAAGATACCACTGAGAAGACTGTTATCACGCCCACTGCTATTCCTTCCTATACCTCCTTTATCTTTAGGCTAAGTGAACTTAAATTATTCAGTCCTCCCTTATGTCACTTTTGTTGCTCTTCCCTGGGCTCAGTGCCGTCTGTCTACATTTTCCATGCTGTGTGGCACCTAACAAGCTGCCACCGTGCTCCAGGTACACAAAGCTCATTCATTTCTGTGTCTAATGAAGAACAGTTTGGTCAATGCATTGCGGGGAGAGATCTGGGGCTTTCATCACATTGTGCTGTTGAGACAGATTTGCTTCCTGACTGCTGAAGCAACCAAATCCTTCTATATTGTTGCTGCTGTTATTCATCTTCGTTCACACAATTCCTCCCTGTTGAGAGTGGTGCCTTGTGTTCGTCTCCTTTAAATTTCATTTTGTTAATGCCAGGTTATTTCTTTGATTTATCAGAATAACTAAGTTTTGATGCACCTTCAGAAGGGGGAACAGAGAGTCAGGTGATGATGGCAGGGAACTGCAAAAGGCTGAGAGGAAGACAGTCAGAGGGTGGAAGAAAACAAATCATTAATCTGCATTTCCCTAAGCAGCCCGGATGCAAAAGATGACAGAAACAGACAAAATATATACTTAAAATAAGACCTCATTAACAGAGGTAAAGCAAGGCCCACGGCTATATTAAAATTTACAGTAGCAACAAAGAAAGCTCACGGAGAGGCCATGAAATGGGAAATAAAGGATAAGTTTCTAGCTCTTAGAGGAAATAGTTAATAAGTTAACAAATGGTGAGATGACAGACAAGGAGTATAATGACTGATCCCCCTACACAACTGCTGCTATTGAGCTCTGCCTTCCACAGACTGGTTGTAGTGGAGCTGTCGGGAGCTGGTGAAACCGAGGTACCAGTTTAGACAAAAGCAGGGTTTAGCTAGTGGGTTTTAGCACGCTTAGCTTTGCTTAAAACGTGTTACAATGTGAATAAATAAACTTTAAATTGTCATAAATGATACTCAGTTTTCCAAGCTAACCAAAAAAGGAAAACAAAATGGTGTTACTCAATAATACTTATCAAAACTCTTATATCTTTAATGAATACTACTCTACTAGTAACATAGATTTTCCACCTACTCACTCACTATGTTCCCTGTAACAGGGAAGGCTTCTGGCTAAAGTGGAAGTGCTGATTTACCCTCATAATTCAGGATCTGTCTTTAATTTTAATCTGTGTTCTCACAGTAGCAACATTGATTCAGTCCTTATTCTCCTTCCCAAGCCTAGAGAAACAGCAGATACAACTCAGCAGGTTTCATCAATATTTCATCAAAAGCATCTTAGAGCCCAGGAACTTGGTGTTTCGCTCACAGTTCAAAACACACCTACCCATTTCAAGCAGCTGGCTAGACTAATCTCAAACCCTGAAGTACAAAACTGGCTTAGGAATTTTGCACAAAGATATAGGACATTGTGACAACCAATTAATCATCCTTAATTAAATAGAAGCACTAACAGCTAATTAAGGAAAGCAGCCTTGTTAGGTTGTCTTTGGCATAGAAGTCCTGCTACGTATGTAAATGTGTGAGCCAGAAAATTCCCATGGCTCAGGTAAAGCATACAGTGAGCCAACACGCAAAGGGCAGTTTGACTGCAGGGGCAAGGAGTTGACGTCGTCTCCATCCTTAAGAGCAGAGTTAAGTCAAAACAAGAGAAGTCAGACAGGCCCGGGCAGCAAAAAGACAACCAAAACCAAATGAAGCAGCGTGGGATGGGGACCCCAGCTGATAGCATCTCTAGGTGATAGCCAGGTTGTAATGTCGAAGACGACTGGAGGGCGGCTTTTCTGATCACTGTGCAAATATAATACAAGGTGTCCAGATGGGCTCTTAGGAAATTTGGAGAGGCCTCAGTGGTTGAATCATTGTGTGGACAGCTATGACAGATTAAATAATAAGAAACATGTTACAGAGTCAAAATTTGGGCTTTTAAAAAGGAGGTAAAGGGCCAGGACTGGCACAGTAATATTTTCCAGAATTATTTTCCAGAATCATGCACACTGCCAGAAAGAGATGATGTCTTGATGGAAAAATGGTGTAAGGAGGAAGAACCAAGATTCAGTGAGTACTGGGGGGAACTTTTGTAGCTTGTCCAGGAAAGATGGTCTTCATTTAAACTAAAATGATATCACGTTGCTGACAGTAAAAACTAAACAGGTTTTGGCAAAATATTTAAAGGAGAGACTAGGGGCGTGGAGAATGGATGTGAAAGAGTATGATATTTGCAGTGACGTTCTCCCTGAGTTGATGTCAATAAAAGCTTTGTATCCCAGATTAAGCCTGGGGCAGAAGTTGGCAAAACTCAAAAGGGAGGCTGAAGAGACAGAATCCCATCAAAAGAGAGCATAGACTGTCTTACCAGAAAGGTGATGCCATCTATGGTGTGTTAAAGGAAATTACAGAGGCTGCGAAGGTGGAAAGCCCATCAATGAAAGACTCCATTTAACTGCCATGATGATGACATCCTACTGCCATGTGACATTTCAACAAAGATAACATTTTTAGACAATACATTCACACCAGCATAAGAAAGGCTACTATGAGGTAAAAGAAACGCTTCAAAAGGCATAAATTACAGTAAAATGGAAAACAGATAAAAAGAAACTGTGGAAACCAGATGTAAAAATACAAGAAAGCAAGGCAAAATATATTCTTAGGGAAAAAATGTCTGTAAGACATAAAACCAAATAATAAACCCTTTTTCAAATACATCAGGAATGAGAATCTGACAAAGTCTGTATGGTGAACGTGTAAAAGAAGATTTCAAAGAAAACAAGGCCATGGCAGATAACTGAATGGGTACTTTGCATCTGGGTTCCCCATGGAGGAGTTCAGGCAGGTTCCTATGTGTCGTGGTTTAACCCCAGCCAGCGAATAAACCCCACGCAGCCGCTCGCTCACACCCCCCCCCCGGTGGGATGGGGGAGAGAATCGGGAGGGCACAAGTAGGAAAGCTCCCGGGTTGAGATAAAAACAGTTTAATAATTGAAATAAAACTAAGTAGAACAGTAATAATAACAATGAGAACAACAACAATAACAGAATACACAAAACACGCAATGCACAACGCAACCGCTCACCGACCGCCGACCGCGTGTCACGAACGGGGGCGCGAGCCCCCCCCCTCCCCCCCCACCTGGTTTTTATACTGAGCATGATGTCAGATGGTATAGAATACCCCATTGGCCAGCTGGGTCCACCACCCCGGCTGTGCTCCCCCCTCCCGGTGCAAGCATCACCCAGCAACAGCCAAAGCATCAATGGGCCATCAACGCTCCTTTCACACCGAACCCAAAACACAGCACACCCCCCAAGCTACGGGAGAGAAAGTTAACCCTGTCCCAGCCGGAACCAGGACACTACGCTAGAATCCTGTCCCTTTTCTGCACATGCAGGTGATGTGCCAGAGGATCTGCCTGTCTGAAACATCTGCCAAGTTGGTAGGAGAGGTTTCAAGCAGTAGTAAATTGCCGAGAGCAGAAAATACTTATCTAAAGGGTGACATGTTTTAAAGGGCATCAGGAATGAAACAGTTGAACTGCTAACTATGGTTTGCAGCCTCTTGCTTAAAACTGCTCCAGTACTAGAAGGGCGAAAATTGGTGGAATTGACATCAGATCTTACAGAAAAATTCTGGGGAGTTTATAGACCAGCATAATGTATGCAGTAGGCAAACTAGTATGAATTATAAAAAGGAGCAGAGTTGGTAGAGACATCGATAAATGTGCTCTATCGAGGAAGGGTCAACTTGTAAGGTGAAGTCTTGTATCATAAACCTATCTTTGAAAGAATCACTAGCCATGTGAACAATACAGGTCTGCCTGATTGTCCTGGATTTCCAGAAGGATTTTGAAAAGTTCCCCAATGAAAGCCTTCCAAAAATAATTAACATTGTCACCTGATATAAAATCTTCTCACAGATTAACATCATTGAATACAGTTATTAAATTAAACACTATTTAATACTAGTTAAAATACAGTAAGTGAGATTAGGAATAGATCAGTTTTCCCAGTGGAGGAAAGGTATCAGTAGACACACATGTGGATTTGTGCTTAGACCTGTGTTTTCATAATGTTTATCCGTGACTTAGAAAAAAGAAGGGAACAGTGACGTGCCCAAAGTGGCTGAAGACAGTAAGTTACTTGGAACAGTAGGAATTAAAACTGACTGCAAAAATGTTACAGAAGGATTTCATGATAGTGGATGACTGAATGATTCCATGTCAAATGAAATTCTTTGCAGGTAAATGTGGTGCACATGGTAAACACAGACCAGTCTTAACTTTGTGTTCATAATGAGCAGTCCTGAATAGCTTAGTCCTATTCAGGGAAAAAAAATGTTGGAGTTATAACAGACAGTCCTATAAAAACCTGAACTCAGTGCTCGGTATTGATCCACAAGTTAAAATGAATGTTAGGAATTATCAGGGAAAGAATAGAATAATACACCAATGAACAAATCCATGGTGCCCTCTTACTGTGAATAATGTGTGCAGTATTTCCCCTAATAATGAAAATATATGTAATACAACTACGGGAGGCACAGAGAAAGTCTGGGTAAAGAATGGTTTCCATATAAAGAATAATTAACTAAATTAGGAGTCTGCATCTGGAAAATAGAAGCCCAAAGAAAGAGATGACAGAAATCTGTAAATAAGCAATGACACAGGGAAAACTGAATAGGCAATAACTATTTGCTCACTCTCATAATGCGAGAACTATAGGGTATCAAATAAAAGATGAGATAAACATGTACAAAAGAAGGTACTATTTCATAAAGCTGGTAATTAAACAATGAAGCTCATTGCTTTGAGCTGTTGTGAACACCAAAGCTTTGCTTGTATTCAAATAATACTTAAATAGATTCAGAGCCAAAAAAGAATCCATTAAGAGCTAGTAGTCACAAAACTGCTATATAAAAAAATGGCATGTTGAAAATTAAAGATGTGATTTCGCAATAACTCTAGCATGAATTTTCTGACAGGGATGGCCTGTGAAAAAAAAAAATTTTATTTGTGTGCACAGGTTTCTGTACAATGGAAGATAAAATTGTATTTTTATTTAAACAGCTTCCTGAATGGAATTCAGTCTCCCATCAAACAAAAGTGTTTCAATGTTAACAAGACTGTTACGAATTACCTGACCAGTCTGAGATTTTAAAAACCCAGCAAGGATCACAAATCCCCTTGCCTTCCAACTTTAAACTCTCATGGGGGAGTATAACCTGACCATAGAGAAAGCAAAGGGGCAGCTTTGCTCAGGTAATTCAAATTTAGACAAGCTGCCCTAAGCAGCCAGGTGCCATCAATACTGGAAGAGAGGGAAAACCATTAGCACTGCAAGTAAAGTAAAGCTGGCAGCAGCTCTGAAAGCAGAAGCAAAAGTTCTATTTCTGCCTGTGGGAATAATGGTCCAGATCTTCTTCTCCACCAAGGAGGGGGAAAAGTAAAGTGTTAAAAATCACTGGTTTTCATCCTCCACTGTGACGAGGTTGTGCTAAGTTGGTTGGAGTCTCCAAGAGACCCTTCTATTCCAGCTGACACCATTTTGGCACTCATACTCTCGATTGCAGGGTAGGAGTAATGACTGAGATGAAACCTGTTTTCTCGCCTTATGATTTCCATTGCTCATTGATTTCTTCAAAGGGTCAGCTTCAAAGGAGATAATTACACATAAAACCATGATCTACATATATCTGTAAAAACTGGGCTTTGAAGAAGAGAATCAGAGACTAGAAGAAACTGAAATGGAATATTATTACAATATATTCCATGAGTATTACCTAGAAGTGATTTGTTAAGAGAGACCAAGTATAGTCTCTTGGCAAGAGACTGTATCACAAGAGACTTTACTAGCATAATTAAGAAGAAAGTCAGTATTCTTAGGTACACAGAAAAGAAAGGGACTGCTAAAGAAAGTGGTCTTTCAAGGATTTATGGAAAGAAAGAAGAGGACAAGAAGAGTGTGGCTAAAAATCACAGGGGAGTCAAAGAACTGAGAATTATGCAAGCAAACCGAGTTACAGAGCAATTTTGCTCTCAAAACCCAAATCAAGGATGGTTGATGTTACTGTTGCAGATGATCATAAGGAGAATATTACATCTTTGAAGGCAACTGGGTCAGATGGGCTAAAGTGCAAATGAAATTAACTTCATCCATGTACACACTGTGTGAAGAGGTAGCATTGCAAGAACAAAACACATTTAGTTGTTTAGCTCATTAAAATACTGTCCATTGAGTGTGAAATGAATTCATAAATACACAGATCAACATCAGTTACAGTAAATCATAGAACTTACCGTATTCAGGAGTGATGATGGCAAGGACCCAATCATCTTTTATTGTCTTCAAAATGTCAAAATTTTTTACTAAAAATATGAGCTTGGGCTTCCCACTAATCTCTTCAAGATGAGATTTATCTTGGCAGTTCTGTGTAAATATCAGATCTGCCAGTGAGATGCAGTATAGAGGGTCCGCTTCTGACATTGTTTATATGATTGCAGTGAAAGCTGTGCTTGTGCCAAAGAGGGCAGAATGCTTAGGAAAAGGTCGGAAATGAAAGTTAGGCCCTAACCATCTAGTTTATTGCCAGCAGCAGCCACCAGAATGCAGTTCAGTCTTCTCTTCTTCACTCCCTTGAGGTTATTACTAACCAGGTTTGGACATAACCATTTTTATTACTACTACTTGCAGTTCTGGGATATCTGAGCAAAGGCATCTATTTCAAACAACATTTTAAAAATCCTTCTTTTTGATATCTTGCTTGTGCATGGTTTTAAAAGAATGACTTCTCAAACAAAAATTGCAAGAGTGCTTTAGTATCTGAAAATGAAATAAAACCGAGAAAAAAAGAGTAGCAGAAGTGAAAACAGAAATAAAGATAATGAGTAAAATGAGGAAACTCTCCTGGATGGTTTGTAAAAGCAAATTTTGAAAAGAATCTATTTCTAAATGTCAGCTGAGTGAAATATACAGGGTAGAATGAAAAGAGGATTGCCTAGGGAGACAGAACACTTGACTTTTAAAATTCGTGAATCATTATCTTACAATAAAGAGGCAACCTGCGTAAATGTTTAGCTTTGTATTAACTAGCACAAGCCAAAATTTTAATCTAAGACTGAAGCAGGAAAAGGCTATTATGTCTTAAGCCATAAAAAGATTTAGTGAAAGAAAAAGCCCCTGGCATTCAATGACACTTTTCCATCACATGCAAGTCTACTTCACTCCTCATAGTGAAAAGTTATATGTGCCACAAAAGTCCATGCATGTCAGTGTATCAGAGAACAAGAAAGACCATGCTGGGACACCTATTGGTTTTTCTGTATCGTTTGGAGAAAATGAGCATTTTATATTGTATTGTGTTTTGTGAATGTGTTCTCAAAAATTATGCTAGAGTGAGTCAGTCAGTACAAACCAGCCACAGGAAATCATATAATCATAAGTAGTGCTGTGATTACCTTCACAGCAAGCATGAAGGACTCTGGAAATTCAGAGCTTAAAGCATGAACAGTATTAGGTATCTGTACAACTCACGGATGTAATGATGTCTTGTGAGCTGGTCAGAAACACCATGGCAAATTTTTTTTTTTTTGCTTTAAAATCATGTGCTACATTGTTCTTTTATTTGCATTTGTTCTTTATTTATTAATGTCTTCCCAGGCTTTTATCACAAATTCTTTTTCTGCTGAAGTAATGAGGTGACCAACATGGAAGACAGCACTGGGCTGCTTGACGCTGCTCCCACAGAAATGCAGCAAAGATCCAGAACCACAAGCTTAGTAATGTATGACTTAAATTATGAAATAAATTTCTGGCCCAGCTTTTATTGGACATTTTAGTCAGAGAAAATTAGCTGGAAATCCCTTTCCTGCTTCAATTCAGGTTTCATTTTCCGTTTAAAAATATGACGTCCTGTAAAATTCTTCAGAATCTGATGAATTGGGTTAGTTTTAAAAATAAAGTTTTCCATATGTACAATGAAAATTTGGCCATTTTGAGAAGGGAGGGTGGAGTGCACCAATCCTGGTTTTCTACATTTTTTTAACCTTCTTTCCAATGAAAATAAGGTTAATATTATCACAGTGTCTGTCTGTCTATCTTGCCACAGTAGAATTGTGAACATGTTGGCCAATTTCAACTAAATGTGACAGACAGGTAGAGATCCCAAAGTTGTGAAGTTCCTGCAGACTTTACAAAGATGACCAGCAGTACAGAGGCCAGAGACAAATTTAATGCCCCATTGAGAGGAAGAGCGGGGTGTGAGCTCAGCTGCAACCTGTGCTGTCCATCGCATATACCCCAGCCACGGCAATGGACGATTATATCCATCCATTTCATTTTAGATATTCCTTAGGTTTTACAGTGCAATTATCGCCAAGAAAGTCCAAGTGCTTCTATGCTAGACATGTTAAGACATGCGAAGCAAGAATCAATGGCAAGCTTCACAAAGATAGGAGCAGAGGGATCGAACAACTTAACTTCAGCTGTGGCACAGAATTAATACGTCTCCAAGTACTTTGTTGAGTTTTTGTTTGTGTGGTTTTGCTTTTTGCGAAATAGTTAAAATAGATGCAAATTTATTATTATAAATGATCAGTCATTTTTTGAATTATTTTCTTTGACTGTGATAGAGCAAAGAGAAGTGTTTGAAAGAACAAGAACTGGTAGAACTTAAATTAAATGGATTTCACCGTTCAACTGTGCTGTGAAAGAGCGAGGAGAGGGAAGAGGAAAGGATGCTGAGAATACGCTTATGGGCAGAAGCAGGACAGCTGGGGTGATGGCAGAGAGCAGAATGGGAGAATCCCACCTTCCAGCCTTTTCCTCCTTAACCTCCCATCCTGCCCAAGGATGCAACTGTTTTCAATTAGAGTATTAACTCTTCTTCTTTTTTTTTTTTTTCCTTTCTTATGTAAATGAACAAAGAACAAAACCAAGGAACTTTGCACAGGAGAAAGCGTTTTTTCAAATGTTGCGGTGTTCATTCTCTACCCCATCTTCTTTAGAAAAGACCTCTTGAACAGTGGAATGGGTAGTGTACTGTTTCCTTATTCCCCCATACTCACCTTACAGTTTCTTATAGCTTAATAAAAGAAACAGTAACCAGTCCTTTATGAATACCCAGACCAAATTCTTCTTTTACAGAAATAACATGAAAAAGAATCTCTTCTGTAAAGTTAATGTTAGACTCCTTTTGTAAAATAGGTCTAGTAACTTATTTTTAAGAGAAGTTTAGAATCAGCAAGAAACCCATTATTATAGACATATGACATACCTAAGGTATTTCTACTGGCAATTCTGATATAGTTAAAATATTTTTTGTTTTGCAGCACAATTTTAAAACCATTCTTCCATGTCATATTGGGTACAGCACAATTCCAAATTAAAGAATGTAATGTGTGAAGTAGTTGGTAATTTTAATGATATCAGAATGGACTCCGTATTTTCCTGAGATTTTTAGCTTTATCTATAAAAAGAATAAATTATATTTTGTGTTGGACATATTACAATTAAGAAGCTATAAAGTGCTAAGGCACACACTCATTTCTAGCTGTTAATTTATCAAAATCATTATCTGAAGCTTCATGAAATGTGCAACCTTTGAGCAGTCATTATGTTTTTCATTTTTATGCTGACTTGAAATTACATAACTCAAATGCAACAAATGTGTTCTCTCTTCACAAATCTCTTCTGTTTTTCTGTATCGGAACTCCATTATGGCTCAGCTCCTCTCAAGAATATCTGGAAGATAAAGAAAACTTTTTTCTTGCACTCTAACCTCACATTTCCCAGATTCTCGCACCTCTGAGGAACAATTCCATTTTGTGAGGCATGATGCTGTAATGATGCTGGAAATTGCAAAGGGGATATACACGTGCTATCCCACAAATTTAATTTTTACTTTGCAGTTCTCTTTCATCTGAAATAAATTGTTCTATGGATGCTTTCTGTGCAGAACATTTTAATAAGGAGGTATATACATGTTATAGCAGAGCCGTTGAGATAAATGGAAATCCTGCAATGTAACTTAATAACAACAACAGAAAAAATAAAACACAAAGTTCATGGCACCTTGCAAATCAGTTAGCACCGGTAAAGAGCCCAGATGAACTCAACGCTGTGGTAGAATGCAGCTTCTCAATAGCCTCATCTGTGCAGTACAGAGGTTACATATCAACATCAGACCTGAAGTACATTTTCAGGTTTCTGAAAGCAATGGCGATCTTTTAATTCTCTGAGGCATGAGAGACAGGTACTGTAATTTCGAAACAAATATCTTTCTAGTGATCTTGTTCTCCGAAACATTGAAGAGAAAAAGACATCTCTCTGGAATGCAGTGTACTTCCAGACTGAAATCATGAACTGCTTCTGTCTGTCTTCAGGTTACTGGGTGCCTTTTAAGGGGAGCACATTCCTTTTGCACCCTTCCTAGACATCTGAGAAGCAAAGCAAACTACAACATCTCCTTATGAAGACAAAAATTTATTTCTTTAGTTATTTCTCGCCATCTTCTGCATGCTTTTTGTACTTAAGATAGCAAGTATTTTGTTGAGAAAATCTTCCCAACTCATATGCTTGATTGAGCCCACAGACTTAACGAGTGCTCCTGTAGGACCCTGTGATGGAAATAGATGGGAATAAAACATCTCTCATCACTGTGGAGCGTTGTAGTCCCTAACAACGAAACACAACCCACTTTCCCCTCTTGAGGATCCAGGAGAAAAGAAAAAATGAAAAAGCTAAGGATATGTAAAGTGGAGAATCCATGACCCCTGTCTGCAATTAATCTGATACAGTCTGATATACTCTCTCTAAATCTCTTTCTGAAGGACCTGAAATCCCTGCCTTCTGGCCTCCCACTGACCAAGTGTCTCTCTGCATTCATCATCATTTTTCATAGCAGATACTGCTAAAAATAACTTCTCAAAAGAGCCATCATCAGGTCATGATTTCAGCAAACATTGCTAATGCGTTCTTAAGGGACGACGAATAGCAGAAAATCGCATGGGAAAGTCATTTCGTCTCTTCATGGTACCGACGATTTTCTTCTTACAACATGGTATCTGTGGTTGGTACTCACATCTCGGGAAGGGCATGAAAGCTAGAAAGAATTCAGGAAAAGGTTATGAAGCATGATTTAAGATTTGATTGCAAAACCCCAAAACCCATTCTCTGGAAATTCAATTCAAGAAAGAGTTAAGAATGGTTTGCAGGACTTTTTCCAGTACAAGATCTGCTCCTTTTAGCTAAGTACCTACTATTCTGATACCAACCCTGCAGTTCAGTCTGTATTCATTAAATCTTGGAAACAGTATGGAACTGAGAGAAACCAAAACACAACTCTGTGCTTTAAAAGGCTAGCTAGGAAGAGGCAGCAGGTGGGTAAAGAAAGCATCAGGTTTTCCATCCCCCTTAGAGGGGATTCTGTCAGAAAATGGACAGAGGTTTATGTGAATCATTCACATGCAAATAGAGAAGGAGAAAAGTAATGAAAAGATCAGCTTGAAGCAGGGGCAAGGTTGGAGAAGAGATCCCCCTCCTTCCACTTGGTATTGTAAGGATGAATTAGGATCCATTTAGGGCTAGTTTGTGCAATGATGTTACTATTTTCCCTTCTTGCTTGTTTCTTTCAAATACAGATTCTACTTTTGCCCACAGCCCCCACTGTCTTCAGATGGGCTGAAGGGCTTCAGATTTCTGAAAATTGTGCCTTAAATTTCTAGTTATTTCAGTTTTGTTTCTTCTTGGTGAAAACTCTTGTTCTTAAAGGAGTATATTTTCTATCAGCCTGCAACAACGCTCTTGAGTACAAGGGAGGAGTGAATGAAGTAGCCTCTATACTGACGTGGTCTGCAGACATCTCTTCGGTTTCAAAGCTAGAGATAAACACAGGACACAATCAGGATGTGTGGCGATAAAACATTCACAGGTAGCTCCTTCTAAATCAGAAGGGAAGTGAATTTCTAGAGAAAATTGCTCAAGCCTGTTGACAGCATTGAATGCCTAATCATAACAGAAATACAAACAGGCTGAAATTACAATTTAATATGCTGAAAAAAGGAATACATTTTCAGCTGGCGTGGTGTTCTTCCCACCCCCCACCCTGACCTCCAAAAGATGCCATTTAAGAGAGCTGCAACCTCTTTATACACAGAACAAGAAAATACATATTTTCTCTTTGCATCGGAACAACGTTTTCTTTCCTGACTGTTTGCAGTCGCTTCTCTTGAAAATCTAAGTCTTAAAAAATGATACATATATAGTTAGAAAAAAAATGAGTGAAGGTTAGAAATGTTTTTGCATAGTGCACAGAAGTGCAGAAGAATGTATACGTAGCTCTCAAGAAAACACAGGCTTTAGTGAGAATAAGAAATGAAGTTGATTGTTGCAAGTCAATGATACTGCTATTATCAGCCATGATCCAAGGTAACGTATACGTGAACTGCTGCTAGAGAAGACTCGGAACAGGGTGACTGCAAATAAGAGATGGTGTTTCTAAACATAAGAAAACAGAAAAAAGAACTCTCAACCAGCTGCTCTAGCTATTTTCCTCCAAGAGCAGGAGGAAGGGATTTCAAAAGCTTTGATTTTGCTCATTATCATCACCATTTTTTTCTAATCCAAGAATTCAGATTCTTCCCCAGGCTCATGCTAAATCTGCCCTAACAAGTAAATATAAGCTGACAATGTGCCTGCCTACATAATAGAGATTCTTATGGTCTATACAATAGTAATGCAGTGTTAGAATCTAAAGGCAATGGAGAACCTTAACTATTTGATGGTGAGGGTGTTCTGCACGAGAAAGCTGGTGTTATTTGTGCTTTTGAAAATGACATTTTTATAACCAAATATTTATTTCTCAAAATCAGGGATATTTCTAGGCAAAGAAAAAGCAGCTGTGTTCCATGGCAATGGCAATCTTAGCAGCGCTTCCTTCAGCATCAAAGCCATATCCATTCCATCAGTTGTTCCTGGCTAAACTCTTGTGAAACTGATAGCAAACAACAGGCCCTATAGATGTCAGTCACCAAAATAAAGACTCCTGGAATGAAGTAGGATGGATATAATCCCTGATTTTACCCAAAGAATGAGGCTGAAGACCTCTGTGAAGGGAGAATGAATATAATGTGCCCAGCAATGCACATCCATGAGTATACCCCAATCTTATCCATCCAGTGCTTTTGCAAAATATTGAAAATTCACAGGGAAATAAAAAAAACCCACCACCTGTGACGTGATAACTTACTCCGGAGGAAATGTACGAATGGCTTCAGAAACCTCATTACACAGTCAAGTTCAGGCTTGTGGATTCTGCCAAGCTGAACCAAATGCAGTTCCAGAGGAGTGCTTGTGAGCTCTTCCAGTTCATTTCTGTCATAGAACTTTCCCAGTGAAATTGCAAGCAGTGCATAGCCTTGGCACTTAGCTTGCAGGGAAATTTTTTTTAACGTTCCTTTGTCCCATTGACTCGTTTTTCCAGCAGATATCATGATGATAACTTTGAGTGGCCTTGGATTGGGAGCCCCTGAGAAAATGCTAGCAATTGTCCATTGTAATGGCATAGCCGACAGCAGCCTCTCCATTCAGCTGTTGAAGAGATTCTTTAATATATCTTCTCATTTGGTCTTTACTGCGGTAGGTAACAAAGTCAAATTCTTTCTTTACTGGCCTCTTCCCTATGCCTGCTTTGACATCTGACAGTGCATGGCTCACCACAGCTATTCTATTGCCTACAACGGATGTTTTTGGATCCGAGGAAATGTTGCATGCAGTGACTGCTTTGCTCATGAAGTCTTTGACTTGCTCAAATTCAGCACCACTCATTTTCTGTGAACTCTCCAGAATGAATGCAGCATCCACATATGCCCGCGGTAAACGGGGGCTGGGACGTTCACAAAAAGCATCTGGTTTATATTTGTCTGCAAAGGAATGTAAAATTAAGTAGGATTTTTTTAGATAAATCAAAAAGCAAATATGTAACAATTAATGTAATCACAGATCTAAAGTGTCAGAATGGCCAATTTAAAAAAAAAGGGAAAAAAAAGAACAAAACCACTAGAAAGACCTCAATGCATGTTAGGAAAATAAAGGCTGACTCAAAACACGTAATTATGCATCCGGTTCTGCAAGACAATTGGTGCTCTATTTCCCATTGAAATAAAAAAGATCACAGCAATACAGTTAATTACATTATAGTTGTTTATTTTTGGACAGGTTTAAAAAACAAAACAAGATTTAGGAAAAATGTGAAACCAGGTCCTTATTTCCCATTAAAACCAATAAAAAGCAAAAACTCTCCTGTTTACTTCAGTATGTATTTGATAAGGTATTTAATTTTTTGTTATGACAGAGATCATTACACACACCAAGCGTACAACTTTTTATCATTTGGGCAACTTTTTATCATTTGGGCAACATGTCAGAATGTATTTATGTAGCTATTTAAATAGAAGTGTTATTCCTAACTAATCTGACTGCTGGAAGCTTTTTGAGGAAACCTAAAATATTATGGCACTAGGAGGAGAAATCAATGCTTTTTGAAAAAGAACTTTGGGTCAAGAAAAGAAAACAGCATTTTCAGAATTGCAATTTTTCCCAGTATGGCAGAAAGCACAAGGGTCAATCTTCACAATGGTGTTCTTCACAGAAGAAAGTCTTTGTGATATTGGTGACCTTCACCAAATTATCGAGGACTCTGGTTAGGAGTCAAAGTTGATCAATATTCCAAAAATTGCAAAATGACTGCAGTGAAGACTTTTAAAACATTTGCTAATCTTTCAAACCACTTTTTATAAAAAGTAAATCCAACTCAGGCTCAGAACATACAAGTAGATTGTCCAGATTCCAGCAGAATAACAAGTCTTTCTCCCACACTGTTAGGTGTACTAATAGCTGCTGCACTGCACAGATTCATCATAAAGAAGTCAAGAGACCTCACATGCCATGAACATCAGACCATTAGATGAGTCACAAAATGAGATATTCCTTGTTAATACTTCATCTGTCTTTCTGACCACTGTGTTCCCAGCAGGAATACATAGGGGTACCCTCCAGCTTTACATAGTGATGGAAAGACCAGAAATGATCTTCTGAAGAATAAGGAAAAGGGAAGAGAGAAGGATGTAGGCTCTAGCCCTATTACCTGTCTTCAGCAGTCTGGGAAGATACTGGTTTCACAGAAGGCGGCATTGATTATCACTGCTACAGCTTCTTAAAGGTTAATAAACTTTGTCACGCAGGGCTTTAAAGCTGAAGGACACTGGTAGCCTTGCTCTGTTACATTTAATTAACACTTGCTTTTAGGATGCAATTCAAGTAAATGCATTCTTTTCAACTAGGCATTCTGGTCAGACAAGGATTCAAATACCCTGAAAGAAAAGCACGTGCTCATCCTAGGTAGAAGGTCCCAGAAAGATCGGAGTAAGGAAATGGCTCTAGATGTTTAACACCACATTTAATGAAGCTTAAGGTGGACAAACATGTTCTTTCAATTTAAGTATTTTCCTTTGAAATGGATTTAGCAGACATGACAATGCAGGTGATAGTTTGCCAGTAAACAATGTTCACCGGAAACAGATTCTACTTTAGGAATTCAACACATTAAGAAGAAACAAAGCCAAATAATTTTGCTAGGATTATGTAAGGCCAGAGGAATGCCTCAGCTCTTTTGCTTATCTCACTGCTCTTGACTAGGCAACTCTACATAATACTGTATTTCTCCTTTAATGACAGTTCAAAATACTGTATTGGTCTTACCATAGCACAAAGTGCAGAGCTGAAATCTTTGTAACGCTTCATTATATTGTCCACCATGAACATTTAACACCTGAAACAATCCAGAATCATCCACCTAGAAACAAAAAATAAAGACAGGAGATAAGTACTGCTAAGTAAGTGCTCTATGATTTCTTGCTGTTGATGAAGTGTAAAATTAGTGCACAAACTTGGCCCAGAAGACCCATTGCAGGGGGGAGGGGGGGGGGCAGGGGAAGGCAGGGGGGCAGGGGGAACAGGGATGCACTGCTGACAATTAGTGCACATATCCCAGTTGTGGTAATCTCATATAGACTTGTTCCTATTTAAGCCCTAAAATGAGATAAAACCATTTTTCTAGCACTATTGTGAAACAAGCAAAAAGACTTTATATCTATCTGTGTCCATGCTAGATCCTCAATTGACAGGTCCCAGTGGAAATTCTGCATTCTTGGAGTGTGATAAAATGCATGACATCATACACAGATTTTCAAACGTAAAATATTTAACATGGTCAAAATGTCTGGCAAAAGCTTCAGGTAGAAAAATTATCTACAGAAAAAGCAAACTAAGCAATCTGAGTTGATGGCTGTGTCTCAGACATGCAGCGATCCCTTGCGAAGTTGAGACCTATCTAAAACACCACCAAGGGTTTCTAATACCAGATTTCTTGTCCTCTTTAAAATATTACTTCAACACTTGGATTTGAATATAGCTGTTTCTTCTTAAAATATTTTTAAAAGCTACCAATGGACAAAAAAGAAAATCAAATCATGTTATTGACAAAAATCTTACATTATTATTACATTCCATACATTATTATATATTACTAAACTCTGACTAAATTGTCATAAAGTCTGCCAGTGAAGTCTGGCATACACATGAAACTGCACAGAGCTTTGACATCCTCCTAAAAAGAAGTTCCTTGTCTTACAGACACCCTGGTTCTGCTAGATATCAATATTTATGCGCCCCATGGGAAAGAGACTAGAATGCTTTTTATAGCACTATTTGTCTGAATCCACAAAAGTTCCATGCTTCCTTGTGTCCTTGTGCCAAGGCATGAACCCCTCAATGGATATGTCTGCCGGGGTTCTCTCACAGCTTAAAGGGAAGGCCACTGATAAGCAGTGATAATGAACAGTTAGCTTTATCCACACCAATAACACTTTCAAGAGCTGTGGTTACTTTGGGGAAACAACTAATTTCCTTCCTTCCTTCCTCCCTCCCTTCTTTCCTCCCTTCCTCACTTCCTCCCTTGCTTTCCCAGTATCTACCATTACAGTTCACCTTCCAGGAATTACTTAAACAAGTCCTCTTTTCAGAATAAACAAAGGGAGGATTTTTGAGTTCACTACCATAAATATAGGGAATGTAATGACCAAAATATCATCTGTCTAGGCCAAAACTCCTGTGAGGCTTCCAGATCACTGGGTACCAGCTTTTTGGATCACTTCCATCCTCACTTATGAACTTTGTCTCCAGACAACTCTTGTTTTTCCTTACAGAAAGATCTGAAACAGCAAAACTAGTTCTTTGTTTTTGCCTGTGCCCTACCTGTGTCCACCCTCTCACACCACTCGCTCCACTCTAACAAATGCAACTTGAAATCAACTTCCTCACATTTACAGGAGGAAGAAAAACAGTAAACTTCCCATCTGCCTAGGATGTGACTCTTCTCACACAGAGGAAGCAGCAGCAGCGATCACTGGCACCTTGCGGTGATTTTGCAAGGTGAACGAAGTTTAAATCTGTGCTGGATCCCGGAGTATTTATACCTTAACCACACTACATAATCTTTTATAGTGAAATTTTAAAGTTAATTTTTTAATTCATTGGTTTTAGAAAGAAGTGACACGTTTTTGGATGAAGACAATTAATGCTTTAGGAAATAAGTAAAATCTAGTGAATCTGAAAGAAGTGGCAGGTCAGATCCTGTTGGGCTTGCTCTCATGAGGAGGCCTGAGGCATATGCACAAGAACAGAGATATTCAGTAAGCTTCAGTTTCTCATCTAGACTGTCATTCAGACTAGATATAAAAAAGAAATTTTTTACGATGAGGGTGGTGAAACACTGGAACAGGTTGCCCAGAAAGGTGGCAGATGCCCCATCCCTGGAAACATTCAAGGTCAGGCTGGGCAGGGCTCTGAGCAACCTGGTCTAGTTGAAGATGTCCCTGCTCATTGCAGGGGGGTAGGACTAGGTGACCTTTAAAGGTCCCTTCCAACCCAAAGTATTCTACGATTCTATGATCTGTAAACCTCTAAGCCGAGCATGACACTTGAGGAAAAGGAAGAGGTTTCCATTTCAAATAACTTATCTGCAATAGAAATCACAGGAATGGGACTAAATAATTCAGTCTTAATGAGAAACACACTCCTCCTTTGGTGTTTTCCCCACGAGTCCCACTGTACCTAATACTTTATGAAGTAGGGAAGAAAGGAAGAAATACATCCTTTAAATTCATAAAATCCTTCCTATGTAGCAGTATTATAATTTCTGCAAGGTCATGTATTATTTTTGGTGAATATTAACACAATCTAAATCAACAGGTCCATTTTCTTAATGTAAAAATCTTCCATGTCTTGCTCACAATTCTTTTTTCTTATATCTTTTCTCTCATTCCCCATCAGACAGAAGAATAATCTCTCAACTCAAAATTTATAGTTATTGCACAATCTTTTTTACATTATTCCATAGAAATACACCCTCACTCCATAACATATTCTTTAATGCCAAGTATATGTAATTGAATTTGGACCTTTCTGTATAAAATGAAATTACATGATTTCCTAGGACATTTACAATACACAAATCACATTTCCCTGTAGGACCACTTAGCAGTATTAAATGAACTGCTACAATTATAAAATCCTTTCTAACATTTTTTCTGTACAGCAAGTGACGAGAGTATAACATCCTTTCAGAAACTAAACAGCAGAATAATAAAAATTAATCCATACTTTAGTGAACTTGCAGTATATAGCAATTTATTTTAGAGGATAAAGTCTACCTGCAGTACTTGTACAAAATGCCCTATTCAGGGCAATGTGACTACTAATAATTTTGAGCTTTGTTACTTAAAATATATGAAAAAGGCAAAAACCACCTCACAACAGGTTTTGAATTTTCATTAGCTGCTTTATAGGCACCATTGATTCACCTCATACTTTGCAAGAGAAACAGTTGGCTTGAGGATTTTGAAGTCATCAGTGATAAGGGCCATCTACCTTAACAACGTAACTCTAATAATTGATTTTGCAACAATGGATAGGAGAGATTTGCAATGTGGGCCACAACACCCAACTAAGTAGCCAGGCTACTCAGCTGAACTTCCAGCTCCAAAGACTTCCTACACTCCTGCCATTTCACAGTTTCTCCTTTGTGAAAATGGTGCACGAGTTGTGTCAGATGCGCTGCCTCACAATATGCCTTTTCCCACGGTCCCTTCCCTGCACTGTGCTCCTAAGGCAAGATGGCAGAAGCCCAGTTATCGGCCTTTCACCCATTTTCTTTAGAAAAGCGTCAGAGAAAGGGCAATGAGATCACAAGAGGAAAGCACATCTGGTGGCAAAGTGCTACTCACGTTCCTGAGAACTTATTTTGTAAAGTGAATGTTCATTCACTCATAGGTAAAAGTAGGACAGACACATCTACGTATAAGAAGATTGCTCTGCACCAGAACAGACAAGCAGTGGCATTTTACAGTTTTTCTCTTGAAGCAGAAGCTTCACACAATTCCTTTTTCACCCAGTTCCTCATAATAAGGAACCTCATCCAATATGAGGCAGCACAAAGCAAAAGAGGACACCTGCCAGGCACACAGCCTTGAGACAGAGTACCCTCATAAAAGTCTTTTCAGAATGATACCTCATACATATTACTTCTCAGAAGCCCATGAAAGAAGAAGGGAGGAAAGGTTTTAGCACCATTCTTGATCATGAACACCTTCACAAGTGATATAAAGATGATGCTGGACAGAGATGTACCTTTGAGATGCACATCCCTATACATCACTAAAGCTGGCCTGTTTTATACATTCTGTATTTAAACAACTACCTAAGGGTCTGTAGCAAGACAGTACAGTGCTGGTAATCCAAGGTTTTAGAAAATTACTCCTTCTACTCTCATGAGTTCCAAACACATGGACCCATAATGTTCCCGCAAACATTTCAATGGTTTTAGGGCACCTCCATGATAAACACCAAAAAGAGTACAGACCTTGATCTGCCATAAGTAATTTCTGTGACAAAACTCCAGCCAATGTCTGCCATATTCTAGAATACTGGAAATCCAATCTACAAACACAGGTCTACCCCTAACTTTGTGTCTCCAAGTATGTGATCTCGTTTCATTTGTAGAAGTGACTGTCAGGACAATCGTTTTGCAATTAGGGAAGGAACTTTGAAGCAAAGAGATAATGGAATAGGCAGAGAAGAATCTTTAGTTGCATTGATCCTAGGTAAGAAAGTGAGACTTAAATTAAAAGATAAGCAGTCTCTGAGATAAAGCCACCAACCTCATTTCAAAGTTATTTCATAGAAAAACACATTCCAGCATGTGAACTATTTGCCACTGAAAAGAAAAGAGAGCTTCTGAAATACTTTGCCAGGAAAGCACAACATACAGACCTTGGGAGAGATGACCACACTCCTTTACTACTCACATTGCATTTGTTTCTAGGAAAGAACATTCCAATCAGATGATGAAAAGAAGCCTCAATAAAAGCTCTCATGTCACACTGGCCTAGAAAACAAAGCTTGCTTTTTAATCTGAGAAATTGTTTTTAGAATCTCTAGTATCCTTGGCAGTGAAAGTGGATGTCCTTTACTAAAGTTGCATTTACCACCTTGACGACGATCATTTACATCTAGTAACAGGGCCACAAGAAGGAGGCATGGAGCATGCTCCACGTGCACTGGAAGAATTGTCTTCTTCAGAAATCTCCAGTGTTAAAACACTACATTTTTATCCTCACAAAGAGTTGACTCCTGAAGTCCAGACAACAGGAAAACGACAAATAGTTCTTGCTATCTTCACTATTCCTGTGGTTAGTTCTTGAAAAAACTTAGCATGCAAACATGCCAATACCAGACATTAGTATGCTTTATCTAGCGTTCTATATTTTAGTTCTTTGATTTTTTTTCTTTCTATTTATTCCTACACATATTTCATATACATTAAAGCTATGGAAATGCTAGTACAAAGAACAAGAGGGTTTTTAACTCTTAATAATTTATTATGCATCAGAAGCATTTTCCATAATTCCACCCTCTTTTGGTAGCTTCTTTGCCAAGTGATAAAACAAGGAATTTGCACCTAGCCGTTTACTGTACAAGGCTTGCTGGTACATTGAAGGTTTTTCTACTAAACACATTCTGTGAGTTTTTACTATGTTAGAGTGAACCATCTAGAAACCTGAGAACCTGCTGTTCCATGATCTGCTTCACAGGATTATAAGCAGATGGCAATAGTCCCAAAGTATTAGAGTTGTAACAGATGCTTTAATCAGAAAGTTATTGACCATGAAATCTCTCCTCTGTAAAGTTACCCATGTATTTTATGGTCTGCACACATTATCTTTGTTGTAGTCTGCTAAGGTATTCTTATAAAATCCCCAGTATTTCCACACCTTTCATTAGCATCACTAAAGATTAACTGACAGCTACTGGTGTGCAGAATTTGGATCAAAGTTTGATACAGGTGAGTGGCTATGCTCAAGAGCATTACATGTGGGGTAAGCATGACCTCATACATTTAAGGTTTCCTGTTTTAAACTAACATTACTGAGCATAAAGAAGAAAAGTTTAGTAAATTTCTTACCAGGAAAGCTTGGGAGATATGGGGTGTGTTTTCAAAAGCAATAACTACAGGAACGACTTCTACTGCACTCATCTCCAGGACAGCTTGTTTAACAGAAGATGCATCTGCAGCTGGTCCATGGCTGAAAACCACAGCTATTTTTCTCACAGTAGGACCTTGTAGAGTTCTCTTGAAAACATTCTTGGCAATGAATCTCATCACACCTCCAGTGTCCCGTTCACTGGAGGATCTCTGGTAAGAAATATTTTTTAGGGTGTTGAGTAGCTTATTCTTTTTGTGAAACTCTGAGAAGTGGATCAAGTGGTGGGTAACTGAGTTGTAGGAAACAACAGCGACTCTGGCTCCCACTGGGCAGTTGCTGTCTCTGATTCTGGCATCACTCACTATTGCTATTATAATCTCTCTCATTAGTTCAAATGTCTCAGGAGTGGGTGTCATAGAGGTGTCCAAGGCAAACACCCGTTCTGTTGGATATACTGGGCATTTCAGTTTTCCTAGGAAAAAAAGAATAAAAAACACCTCCAAATTATTTTGTTCCCTTGCATCTCAGACACAGAGAGTAATGCATATAAAAGCCGTACATAAAATGATATAATGCTAAACTACATCCTCCACTTGATACATGGACAAAGAAAAAGAGTGAGCCAGACAAAAATCTGCCCAACTTATAATGAAGTGAGGCATAGAAGAGTACAAATTGCTCGTTCTTATGAAGAGGTTTTACAAAGATATTTGAAAAATAGTGCTAAATTACATTAGCACTATTTTACAAATGGAGAAGCTGCAGCACAGAGAGTAAAAGTGGCTTTTCCAGCATCACCCAAGCAGGACAATGACAGGGCCAGGAGTAGAAATGATCTTGGGTTTTGTCCAAATTCTGACAGGCTCCATATTTACCTGCACTCTGAACCAGTGGGATGTGAGTCTGCTGCAGTCTGTGCCCCCCTTGCTGGGTGTGCCTACAGAGGCAGAACCTACACTACCAACCTCAGAGCGAGCTTGCAACAATCTGCATTGGGTTGCATAGAAGTATCCTATATTTCCAGCGCACAATATTCCCTTTTAAAGCTCCTCTTGGGCACAGTGTGGGCCTCCACTAACTCAGGTACTGCTGTGCAGCTCAGGTACTGATTTGATGCTATTATTACTACATTATTCTTAGGAGCACTGTTAAGATTTGATAATGCATGGTGACACTTCGGGAGTAAAACACATTTCATCTTGTAATTACTCCAGCCACGATATGACATCTAAAAGCAGAAATTGCGTTGAAGAAAATAACCTGCTGCAGCATAAAGAAAAATGTAATGTAAAAACCACAGGCTATATAGCAGGTAACATAACAACAGTAATAAGAAGATCATTTATCTAGCACCTGTGAAGGGAGGAGATTACTGACTCACTATTCCAGCCAAATTCAGTGTAGGACAAAAATCCCATTATCATTTTCTGTACATAACTGGTATGAGAAACATTTGGGCATGGAAGGCACCAAGAACTGAGAGATGTTGAGCCATAATGGAAAGAGGATAGTTAGGAAGAAAAAAAACAAAGCAAAACAAAGGAGAGCAGTACTGAAATCAGAACAAATACAGAGGAGGAAGATTTAAATTAATAGATGTGATAAAATTATTTGTAAAATAACAGTGTAAAGCTGTGGAGGAACTGGTGGGAGTGAAGTTAAGAACAGAAAAGGTCAGAGAAGGAACAAGGAAGAAAATTAATCTGCAGTGCTGAAGCTGCAAGATAATGAGAATTATGAAGGGTCAGAGAAGGATAACACTAGCTATATCTCTCAGGGATAAGTAGAAAGAAACGACAAAAAAGAATATGCACAGGAACAGAACGCCATTACATAGATAATAGGGGAAAATAACAAAGGAGGAACTCATGTTATTTTGGTATTGCCAACAACACGCTTACCCACAGGGTTAAATCAAATACTACTGAAACAAAATGATACAAGGCACTAAGAAAGCCTGTGAACCTTTATTGCAAATAGAAATCTGTGATATATAAAAGATTTGAAGGAACTGCATCGAGTTTTAAATACTCTTTTGTGTTGGTTTTGGCTGAGATAGAGATAATTTTCTTCATAGTAGCTAGTATGGGGCTATGTTTTGGATTTGTGCTGAAAGCAGTGTTGATAACACAGGGATGTTTTAGTTACTGCTGAGCAGTGCTCACACAGAGTCAAGGCCTTTTCTCCTTCACAGCCCACCCCACCAGCGAGTAGGCTGGGGGTGCACAAGAAGTTGGGAGGAGACACAGCTGGGACAGCTGACCCCAACTGACCAAAGGGATATTCCATACCATGATGTCATGCTCAGCATATAAAGCTGGGGGAAGAAGAAGGAAGGAGGGGATGTTCAGAGTTAGGGCATTTGTCTTCCCAAGTAACCATTACACGTGATGGAGCCCTGCTTTCCTGGAAATGGCTGAACACCTGCCTGCCCATGGGAAGTAGTGAATGAATTCCTCGTTTTGCTTTGCTTGCGTGCACGGCTTTTGCTTTGCCTATTGAACTGTCTTTATCTCAACCCATGAGTTTTCTCACTTTTACTCTTCTGATTCTCTCGCCCATCCCACCCGGGGGGAGTGAGCGAGCAGCTGTGTGGTGCTTAGTTGCCGGCTGGGGTTAAACCATGACATCTTTTTCAGTTCAGTTTCTCCTACCTACCTTCACATGAGCAGTTCACAACACATTGTACCATCCAAATACAGGCCAGCACATGCACTGGGTATAAAACAAGGACAAATACGTCAAGCACCATGTTACCGTGGGGAGAATCTTCAACTGCTTAGTATTACACCTACTCTTCAGGGAATGGAAATCAGGGTCATACATGCAATAGTGGTTAAGGTCATCACCACTATTGGCGTTAAACAAAAAGGGTATGCCTTGATTTTGAAACTCATAGCAGTCAAGCATATCCAGGAGAAATTTATCACAAGTAAACAAATCTGAGCTTTTGAGAAGTTTTACAGAACAGCAAGGTAAGGGGATAGGATAATGTTGAAAATGTCAAAAAATAGAAGGTAAGTAAACAAGTAAGACAAGTAAATAACATTTTGTTTTGGAGGAAGAAGGAAGCAGATGTGCTAGATGGCTCAGCAGATCTATTCCAGGACTTCAGAGACTTTAACCCTCCACTCTCCCCAGACTTCCTAGGTTTAGCATTTCTATGCCATGCTGCTCCACCTGCAGAATGGAAGTAGAACTTATCTAGATGGCAAGAGCACGTATGCATAGTAGGAGAAATGTCTGTGTTACAGCATGCATATAGAGCACATACATACCTTAAAGCATATAGAAACTATGAAGCCCTAGTTTGCTTAGGCTTAGTATAGCCAATCACAGAGATGTGATATTTGAAACTGAGCTAGTGATGGCCAAATAATATCTGATGGTTTTAATTAAGAACACCTACCACAGCTATGAATATTGACATATATAGTCTCACTGAGTCATTAGTGGAGAGAGACAAACTGCAGAGGAACCATCTGGTGACTAAACACTTGCATTTTAGATAGCTAAATTACATCCTACACATGGATTAACAAACTAAAGCTCCAGTTCAGTAAACACTTGGCTCTCGATGTAGGATTTAACCCCTGTGAAAGGAACACACAACTCGGAATGTTTGGTTGAGTGGAGCTTAATACTACAAAGGCAAAGTAGTTCACAGCTTATGAGATCTCTGCTAGGTCAGTTTGACAAATGAACACCATTCAACCTGTCTAGTAACAGTAACATAGGAGTAAGCAGTACTCACCATCCCAGCAAGCTAAAGAAAGAGAAAAAAAAAGTTTAATTGAAAAATTTTGCATCTGAAGAGTTTTAAAAATAAAAGCTGAAATTACTGGTGGATACACTGAATTTAGCTTAGTTCTACAGATTTTAAGACTTTGAGAGACTTATGATGCATGCATTATTGTCTTCCACTGCCATGTATGCTTGTAAAACTCTCTTTGGTTCTACTGGAGAATGGAGTAAAAGGACAAGCAGGACCTGGCCCTGCTCTAGACCAAATATTTTCATGAGAGGTTTCCACCACAGTTTAGAGATATATATATACCATTAGTTGCAGAAACTCCCACTATTTGGCACAATCACTTTCTAAGGAATTAGGATAGATAGACTAGGAAAAAATAATGCAAACTTACTTCATGGTAACTGGAATCACTGCATACCAAGACACTTATAATTTCTAAGAAATTATATTAAAGTAACTTTGGCAAAAGAAATTATTATAAACAACCAAAAAAAAATTTTTGCATTCTGAGCCCTAACTTCATTTTTCAAGCACCTGCCTGCTAAGACCATAAATTCACTCCCACAATGGCACTTCTAAAGGGTTTGTTGGAAACAAATAATTGCAAAATTTACTGTGCTACTGACAGCCAAAAAATACAGTAAGCATTGTCCTTTGCATTACTTAAAAGGAGAGGCTCAAAGTATGAGTCAGGTACCCTTTTCAAACATGCACAAGCTAGGCATTTAGACAGTGACTTATGAAAACTACATTTATAGGTATACAATTTGCATTCAGAAGTAATTGATTTGTGCTTACATACAGATGAATACACAACCTTTTTTATTTAATAAAATATTGAAGTTCACAGTGTAATACAATCATGCAATTTACAATATACGCACAACACATCAATGCCAATCATCAGAACCATCAGAACATTGCACATATTACCCCTCCAGATCACCATAACAGGAAGAAAATGTTTTGTTTTATTCCTTAGTTTCCCTTCAAAATTAAAAAGAATAAACGTATTTTCCAGTACCAGCAAAATACATGGAGTCTAGATCTTACCCTGCATCCTGGAGATCCCCTGCCTCCTGGACTGCCTTCCAGACCAGCAGGTCCTGGAATACCCTATGAATAGTAGCATGTTACATATGTGGTATTCGAAGAACATACACTGATGACATAAAATTTACATTTTCTATTGGAAATCAACAGATTTCCTTCCTTCTTCCTTTATTTGCTACATGCTTAAGTTCCACTGACTTAAGCGTAAATGAGAAGTAAGAAAGAAGAGCATCAGGTCTGACATAATTTTCATTTTTATGAGCTAAACAACCTGGACAGCATCAAAGCACCAATTTTCTTCTAGCAGTTCAGCTCATTTTTTAAAGTGTATTATTCATCCAATATGTTCAAAGCCCATTTAGAAATACAAACCTCAAAATAAAATTACGCACATCTTTGCTTTTGGTGGCAAGAGCCTTGCTTAATTTCTGGCCTTTTTGGAAAAGCAGTGCTGAGTAAAAACAGTTCAGTTGGACTGAACTCTTCTTGGTTTGTTACCACCCACAGCTACCAGCTCTCCTTTCTGTAGGGAGCAGCCAGCCCTCGTTACCCCCTGTCATAGCAGAGGAGATCTGAAGTTAATATTCAACCGTGGAAAAGCTTGGGGAAGAAAGAGAGAAAGAAACACACAAGAAGCCAGAAAAATCAGGACAAAGAAGTTAATGGGGAATAAATGGGACCATCAAACTGCTCTTAAATCAGCAAATTTCTTCTACAGCAGTTTTTTATCTAAAAGGCACAAAAGGAAAGTGAACTGGAACAGCAGGTAGGACATTCAGAAATGGTCATTGCTTCTGTTTAGTGTGACGTACACAGGGCCAGAGCATGGCCAGCATTAGCAGCCTTTGAAAATGACAGACATAACATCTAAAAATCAATGCAAGTGTGCAATCAGCACATCAAGGAGGAGCCTATTAAAAAAAAATCCATTAAAGAACAAGAATGATAAGGCACTTGCCATTCTGCTTCTACACCTTTTAGTCCACGTTCCCCTGCAATTCCCTTGTCCCCAGCTTCACCCTAGTTAATTGGAAAAAAATGTAATTAAAATGCGAAAACCGTCTTTTCTGATAAAAATGCAAACTTCTCGAGAAATTATGACAGCATTTTCCCACTGAAACACATGGATATGAAAGATTGCACACAAAAAATTAGTCATGGATTCATGTAACCAAACCAAACCTACAAAATGACCAGCCAATGATGTTTTATCAGGGAAAAAGAAAATGAGACGCAGCTGTTACTTTAAAGCAGCATCATAAGATAACAAAAGACATGCAACATCTTGTTTCACACAAGTGAAAGCACTTCTCCCTCTAATCCACCAAAACCATACAGTTGACTGCGGTGTATTCTTTCCAGATAATACCTTCTATGTCAGAAATGTGCTGCTTCCAAAATGTGATTTATCTACATGTTTACTAAAGCACACACTGATTTCCCATGAGAATGGTGAAGAGCTGGCAGTTCAATTTATTTAACAAAACTTCTAATTGCTCCCTAATTACTGTGTAAGTAAAAATATTGGAGAAAATATTAACAGGCAATTTCTCTGCACAGAACATTGAAAATGTCCGGTGACATCAACAAGGACAAGGGTTTCTACATCTATGGGGCAATGTATATCAGTCAGCAAACTGTCAGAACATGAGGCACTCCTTACCCTTCTTTACGCCATACTCAAACGGCCATTTACCAGGAAGGTTTGGGTCAGAGATCTGGCACGCAACTTGCCCACATTGTCTCTAAGCCATGACGTTCAGCAGAATGACTCTGCTTTTGCTGTGGCCATAGCTCTGCATCCACAGAGAGTATAGGTGTTAAGCAGCCTTATTAGCTGAAGCCTAATGTATAATACCAATTTCACAGCTCAGTCCTATTTATGCAATCTGATCATCTAGCATTTTCATTGTTTTTAGAATTGGTTGAGGCTCTATACTTCACATTCAGCTTGAAAAAAGTTTTAGTCTTTTTCCGGAAAGTCTGATTTCTAAATTTGTGATCCTGAGTCAGGACCCAAAAAAAAAAAAAAAAGAAAAAAGAATCATTGCGTTTTTGCATGGGATGGAAATGATGTTTTCCATGATGTTTCACTCAGTTGTCATTATTGTATTACTTAATAAATTAACTGAAGGAAATCCTCCACTTGTAATTTTTTGAGCAATCATGGACTTCTTATCAGGAAAACAGGTCTCATCAAAAACTTCTATAAACACCATTTTTGTTTTGCAAAACAGTGGAGGGACAAAAGATTTTTTTCCCAGCTAAATGTATTTTGGCATTTCAATAGAAGAAACCTAAAATTCATGACAAGCCCATAGCAATATTAATGTTGGCATATATCAAACACAAGCTTATTAAATAAAGACTGCCAGAAGGAATTAGCTGGATTTAGAAACACATAGAAACACACAACAAGCTAGCTTGTTATCTTACTTTATAAATTACCAACCATTTTTTTAATGTTCAGAAAATTATTCTTTCTGTGTTTTAGTTCTCTTCTTTAAACTCTTGCCATATAAAACATGATGTCAACAGACTGTTGGACTTGCCAAATTAGGCACCTGGAAGTAAAGGAAGATCAGGACTTCTGCTGATAAATTTCCAATTTATTTCTCTCCAAAATTCTTTTTTCTCCTTTGTCCATATATTAGTAGCACAGAGTTAGCCTGAATGAATTCACTCTGACATGGTCATACAATGCAGCAGAGCAAGATCTTCTATGTGCATCTACTTTTACTGTAGGGAAGGCAGAAGCTGTTTTCCCAAAGTTCCTGTCTACAAATTGGTCTGAAGCTTCAGGAGTAGGAAAAACCACTGCTAGTCCCACTTGTGTGGCAGCCTCTGGATCCTTGGAGGTCAGAAGAAACCTCTGCCTACAAACGCTATCTTTGCTTAAACGATTAAAGTGATGCAATAAATTCAAACCTTGCTGAAAAGGGTGCACAGGGAGCAATTTTATTGAGTGAAATATAAGAGGGAAAAAGGCAAACAATAGGTGGGCTTTCCAAAAACCATTTCAATCTAGTCTGTTTCCCTCAAAGTTAGGGCTCATTCAGGACACGTGGGCCTTCCCTTTCTATGTCTTCGTGAAAGTTGCTTCATTTTATAGCAGCCAGCATCAGATTGTTCTTCCCAGCAAAACACAGCAAAACACCTGCTCCATTTTTATTTAGTGCTCACTGGCTGGAGAAGGGAGAATGGCAGAGGAAAGCTTTCAGTCATTTACCACTTTCACAGGTTACCCCTCCTGCTCCTTTAACAAACCCGAATCCTACTTCTTTTCACAAAATGCTAGGAAAATTCACTCAATGTATGGAAAGTTATTTACAAAAACTATTCTCATTTTTAAAAAGAAATATTGGCAATAGTATCTGCTATTTTTGGAATGGCATACTTCTATCAGCTACATCTGAGTTACACCTGTATAACCATAATGCAGTAAAGAACAGATTATTTAAGCTAATGTATATGAAAGCCAGAGAACTGTTGAGGTAAAAACCAACATATACCTTTCGTCCAAAATCTCCAGGAAATCCTTTATTTCCCTATAACATAGAGAATAGAGATAATTAAATTCACAGTGTCATCCCAATGTTGTTTTTTAATTGGCATTTGAAAGTAATATGCTGTTTTGTATGTATATGTATGAATACTTACATGTATAATATATACACTGCATATGTAAAATATATGGAAAGATACACACACACATATATATATATAAAAGTACTGCTGATGAGGATCTGCTTATAGCTTTAGCTTGTCTCAGTCATGAATAAAGAGTGAAATTGTCATTACACTGGCAGCTAAATGGGACCAATCTTAGCACATGAAAATTCTTGAGGTGTGTTTCTAGTAAATCAGATGTAGGGCAGGGGCAGGTATTTGTTGGTGGTGATATGGCAAGCTGTATTTTTCATTTCCAAAAAACATACTAGCAAGAGCTTGGTGTTGGCCAGGAGACACTGTCTTGTAGGGACACAACGTGCCATACGAGCAACATTTAAGGATGATAACAACTCTTACTTTCTTAAATTCAAGGAACAGGCTCGTGGCTCATTTAGCCGTTGTTGGATCCAAAATTTCTCTCCAGTATTTCTCAGGATCAAGCCAATAATGCTTCTGTCAGAATGTGGGATGAGCATCTCCAGTTTGTCTTCTCCTTTCCACAGATTCCCAGCTCACAATTTCACCAACAATTGCCATAATGTCTGGATCTTCCCAAGGAAACTGCCAAGGCCATGCTGCTCACTTGTCACCAGGACCTTGCTAATGACTTTTTGAATAGCATTACTTGTGTTTCAGTTGTTTGCATAAAGGAGCTTGATGGCTCCTTTAGACATATTCTGAATAAAAGACATTTTTGCAGCCACCAGCTCTTATAAATTGTAGGAATGTAAAACTAGAAGGAAACTTGCTATGTGATTTGCCTGGTGTTTCTGCCAAAACATCATATAATCCTGCTTCTGAAAGCATCAAGATTTATCTAAAAGTCTACTGAAGCCTCCTGCATCCTACAACCACTACCAGAAATATATTCTAGAATCACAATATGAACTAGCTTCATCGACGTGACAAATGATGGCTCTTGGACACAGGGAACTTACAGTCTAAGGTTAAGGGTGCAAAACCCACTGTGAACCATGCTGATTTTAGCAATTCATTGTCTGGTCTCAGGTATCTGCTTACATAGAACAGCTAGTGAATTAGTCATAATGCCTGATAATTTGAAATAAAATCAGAAGTTGTGTACGTTAGAGTTCTATCCCATATGCCTTGGGATGAAATTCAAATAGCTATAAATGGTGTCTGTTGTTTGCATTTCCTCCAGCTTTCCCTCTCATTGTAAATCACTTCTAAAACAATGGAGAAAATAATAATTTCCTTATGATTTCTCTTTCAGTTTTACCTTTACTCCTTTTTCTCCAGGTAGGCCATATCCAAAAGCACCATTTTCTCCCTGTAAACAGACCATTTTTATTTAAGTATTTGCATTTATACTCTTCTTGCATCTATCTGCACCTTATTTTACTGACCAGGTGTTAATTCAAGTGCCTGGAAGTACAGAATCACAGGAAGTCTGATGTAAGGAATTGCAATACTTTGGGGAGGAGCAAGATGACTTCTACTCCATTTCACCTCATACATATGCACACTGTGCCCCTGAACTGGTCCAAAGAGAAGCAAAATCTCTGCAGTCCGTGGGAAGTAAGATCTTAAAAGCGAACACAAAGGTGGAAGTTGGTCCTGGCTTGACCCGCAAAGACAGGAAGAATGGTGGGAATATGCACAACGTCATTGTCTCCAAAGCTGACCCAGTCTAACATAGAGGGGAAAGCCAAGTCCACAAAAAAAGAATCCTCTTGCAATCATTGATTACTCTGAAAACACTACTGCGCTGTCTCTAACTGCACCTCAAAGCAAATATTTAGAAAATCTAGCCCCAAAAGAAACTGCATTTTTATACTATTACTAGAAACCGAACAAACTCTTGTTTATGCCTACTTTTCACAACCAGCACAATTAGATCCATATTCCAAAATATCAGAGGCAGAAAGTTTCAAACTCAAAACCTAAAGCACCTGGTCATTCTCTACTAACTCAAATGATATTTCTTCCCAATACTATTAATAGAAATCTTGTAATATTACAGTAGAATGTACCAAAGGTTTGGGGTCATATCTGCACTTGTAATTCACACCTGTATTCATTCAAAATAACTCTAATATTAGGAAACTCACAGCAAAAAGTAGTTTATATATATTTTATATATAGTTATATAGTTTACATATATTTTAGTTTATTTATATTCTCTCTGTTATTCTGAAAGAAAAACATCTATATTCTCCCTGTTATTACACTTAATATCAGGTCTTAATTGACCAAACTGAAATTCTTCTTGAGTTACATGTCTTTTAGGACAGGACAGGCCTCCTGCTTTAGGTTTGGTGTAGCCAAAATAAGCAGCAAAAGGATAAAAATAAAAGTACAAGCCTGCCTTCCACGCAAACCATACAGACCTTTCTCCTTTTGGTCCTGGATCACCAGCTTGTCCCTATTAAAAAAAAATAAATTAAGTGAACCATTCCCATACTCATTTGAGTCATGCTTGTTTAAAGGGATACTGTGAATTTCAAAATGAGGTTCTGCAAAGGAAATCTGAAATACTGTATTGAAGGTCCTTCTTCAACTCTCTAAATACAGACTGAAAGGAAGATTTTCATAATTTGGGCAGTCAACTAGATTTTTCAAAGAATATATGATCTCCAAACCAAAGAACAAATCATTTCTAGTGTCAGGTCAAACAGCCTCTATTAAAGGATGAGAAATTGTGAGTATTAAAGGGGTAAAATCACTGGCTCCAAAAAGTCAGCTTACAGTCTCACAATCCAATTTCGGAAGGCCTGGAAGAATTTCCTTCATCCTGTGGAATAACTATCTGACTATACCAGCTGACAAACCCCACACACTTATCCACAAATATGAACGAATTTGATTAATCTGAAAGAAGATATAACAATACTATTACCTTCAAGCTACTTTCGCACGATTTATAAAATCAGATAAGCAGCCTCAGGACTGCAGGCAAAAAAGTACCTTAAACCCAATTTTTATGTTAAAAGCCTCTTTGCATTTATCCTTTATGTAGATGTGCAAATGCTAGACTAAGTAATCTCACCCAAAGGAAGTTTTCTGTATATCCTGAGACACCCGAATTTATGCCTATGAAAATTATGATTGTTTACTTTTGAGATATCCTACACATCCTAAAATGCATAAGTAAAGCATTTCAAATATCTTAAACTTTCACCATAAAGATTGTTACTCTGAATTTTGTCAGGCATTTGTCTTTTGGATTCTCAGCTTATCACGATTCTGAAAGTTTGAGTTAAAAGGGGACACTGAAACTCTATTATAATACTTTTATTGCAATCACTTCTTCTGATCTCTGGTTACGTGAAGCTTTCCCCCACACCCTTTTAGCCTGGCACAGAGCTTACAATTTCTTTTGGGAAGAGTAAATCAAATAAACATGAACTGATAGGTCCTAATGGAAGAACTACACAACACAACATGGTTTACCATGCAAATGATACCAGCCTTATAAAGCGCTTATGAACAGCTTATCAATTTACAGAATTAACAAACTATCCAGAGGGTAAAAGTTACATCTAAAGGTTTAATAGATGAAACAAAATTCACTTAAAACTCTGCCTCCCTGAACTTTCTAGTCCACACTTTAGCAGAAAGAGGTTTTTCAAATAAAAGAAAGTCCAGATCTAAAAAGCTTACACTCTTGAAAACCTCTGTGCAGCTGTGGCCAGAGCCATTACTAACATGCATACTGTGCTGGCTGTGCTTGCTTGGATTTTTTTCAAAGGAATTTAAGTACCCTACAAACTGCAATCCAAAAAGGAACACGATAAAGCTTATTTAACACACACTTGCTACTCAGATCAAGAGACTGATCCTGCAGACGTCCCCTGGACCTTTGACTGGGAAATAGTTCCAGATGCGGATTCCAAGAACAGAATAAGCAAGCTATTTTTAAATCAACAACATTAAGGGAGGAGGGAATTAAACAAACAAAATTAATACAGTAATTTAACTAAGGGAACCTTACTTTAATTCCTGTTTTCCCAGGAGCTCCGTGAGTCCCTGCCAGACCCACAGCTCCTGGTTCATTCTGAAATAAACAAACAAATACTAGGATGTAAAATATGAAAACAGAGAAAACACACAGATTCTTTCTCAGGTTGGACTTACATTTTGTAAAAATTGACTAATGCCATAAAATTTGTAGGCTACATAACCACCATCTATGCCTCCTTACAGCCCTTCCCTAGAAAGGAGCCCTCAAGGTTTCAGGAAAAAGGTTGATCTTCCAGATAACACACAAAATGATGTACCAATAAGATCAGCTTCTACCTCCACTTCAAGCTTCCTGTTTAGTTCTGAGATTCATCTGCAATCCACAGTTGAACAGAATGACTAAGAAGGAGGAAACTAAATAAAAGAAAACTGTAGGTACTATTCTATTACTTGTAAGTTAGAATTAAAGATATTGATAGACTTCGTCTTGAAAGTGGGTCAGAGAACATGATCCTATTTTCTCCAGGACTTTAATCCAAAGTAGGTATTCTTGATAAAACAAGAGTTTGGCTTAACCAAACTTTGCCACATCCTCTAGTATCCTCTCTCTAAAATATCTGGCTGCAGAATGACAATAACCAACTCATACAGTACCAACTAAATGCTTTCCTCCAGGCATTTGGCAGCAATTAGTCACCAAGGTAAATAAAACTTAGCTTCCTAGTTGTGAAATAGCACACTCCACTTCTTTCTTTCCCCTCCCTTAAATAGCAGAGGGTTTAAAAACATAGAGGCCATTATTGGGCCTCTTTATCCCACTTTTATCCGGATAGCACATTTTTTCTAGTCTTCATCATGCCAATCTTTTCTTCTGTCAGTTCCAAACAAGTACTATTATTTGTCCTTATACTCTATACTTAGCAAAAATATCTTAACAAAATTGCTAGCAGCTGTCCATCAACATGGCCATTTAAAAACCTGCAGGGCAAAATACTGACCACTATTACAGGAGAGCCCATACTGCATCAGTAGCAATGGGAACTTTGCTTGAGCAAGCCCGATTAGCATCTTGGCCTCATATTTGTAGCCAAAGAGCAGCTGCCTGAAGAAAGCTGCTGATTCTAAAGAAAGCCACACTGTTTTAAAGATTTTCTGGAGAAAATCAAAAGATGTGGGGTTTGGATGATACATCAGAGCAAAGGCAGATCTACCCTCCCAGCCCTTCACAGCTGGCTTCCACAGTTGAATGTCACCACCAACCTTTGTATGTAACAGATGTCAAAGACCATAACTACTGTGATTCTAAAGAAGCACATGCATCTTTTCATGTTTTTAAACAGGTGTAGAAAATGCACAGACAGGAAGACAAAGCCCTCTCCATTTCTTTATCATCTTTATAGGGTAATGAAGAGGAACAGTACTCTTCTGCGTTCTCTTTACAATGACAAGAGCGACAAGCACTCTATTTTTCTCTGTACAGGACAGTTCCATGGGGATTTCTATCTCTATCATCTCTTAGGGTATTTACAAATGCGTGGAGTGGGGCAGGAAATTGATTTGACTATGTGCTAAGTAAGGCTTACACTAGTGAGAGTATGTAGCTAGGGATACTATCCACAAAGCTGTCAAACAACTGCAGTAACTTTATTTCTTTTACAACAACAATAACAAAAACCTAGCAACACAGAGTGGTGTTCCGTGGACTTAGGTGAGGATTGGAATGGTGTGAATTAAATATTTGTATTCTAAAACACAGAGTAGAAATATTAAACACACTCTGTATCTTGCAGATCACCGAGTTGTTAGGAGAAGGTACATCAGAAAGCACAATGCTTTCTCCAGTGCCCAGACCAGCATATCACATAATTTGTGATACAGAAATGAAAACTGGGACAGTTAACTTGAGTGAAAAGGTTAAATGACCACACACTAGAATCATTCCAAATAATAATGCCATGAAAATAGAAGAATAAAAGGTCTTTCTGTAATACAGAATTGTATTTTCAACTGAAATTCTTCAAATGACGGTGTATCTAGCATGGACTATTGTAGAGTATAAGGAAATTGAATAGTTTATTTCCAAACAAAAGTAAGTTGATATGGTCAGATAACATAAGTATTATTGACAACAAACAGCTTTGTAGATATACAAACATGTAGATATACGTGTAGATATATATGGTTTTGCGTAACTATGTGGCATTCATTCCCAGGGAAAATGGTATTACCAGAACAAGAGGCAGTTTCCTTGTGCTGAATTACAGCAGGAAAGAAAGTGGGACAAAATAAAGTCTAATGGATTAAGCGATTTGACTAGGCCTTTGCTCTTAATGAGGTTTTGTGACCTGCTCTGTGTTCCTGGGAAAGTCTACCCCTCACTCTCTGCTTCTGCCTGTCCTTCCTCTGCTGCTGATCAGCCCAAGACTAACTATTTGGATCTCAGATGTTTTTTCTAACAGAGTGCGACTCCACCTCCTAGAATAATGGCACTTCTGCTAGGGGGATCAGAGGAGTGACTAGGGACATCATTAAGAACACAATAGCAGTCCTGGGTGACATACGCCAACACACAATGTATTGTATAAAAATATTCTGATACAAGACTTCTTTAAGAAAAGGTTTTCAAATACTGGGCAAGGAAAAAAAGTGGTCAGACAGGATTCCTAGTCACTAGTTGGTGATTGTGTCCCACCTCACGCAGCATGGCAGTTTGAGTGCTAATTGGAAGAGAGGAAATCAATTCCCTTTTTGGTCACTGAACACTACACTTGCAAATAAACACAACATTAACATCTACAGAGCATGTTCAATCAAAATGCCTAGTACTGGTCACAAAACACTGGAGACAGTGAGAAAACTGGACACCTTTTGGACAGAACTGACAAAAACAAGTGAAATTCAATCAAGAGATATGCTTCATAAGTCAAAGTGAAGCCTCCTCAGCTCACTATTGCCAGAGGAAGATAAAGATAAGCAGTTGGTTCCCATGGTAAATTGTTTGCTGGGAAACATATCTTTAAATAAGACTGCATATAAAAAATTAATTAACTGTCACATCAAGGAAACATGCAAGATGTCTTTCCAAAATAACAACAAGCATTCCACGGCTGCAGAAAATATTGCTTTAAGAGTCTTGTTCTCAAGACAAAAAGACAGCATTTTTGTGGATAAACACAACAGAAAAAATATTATCCAGACTTGAATGTTGAGTGGCCTCTGAGAAAACCAAGTGAAAACAGTTTTTCTTTTCCATGACGATCTTGGAATTTGGCACCAGAATAGCAAAGAGGATGTATATGAGTGATCTACAGGACATTTACAGTTCAGAAACAGTCTGTTGCAAAGTTGGTGCTCACATCAGAAGCAGGGTAGGGCACGACAGTCCCAGTGTGCTATATGTGATTCTAAAAAAGGTTTATAGAGACCGGTGACTTTGCAGCATTAAGGTTGTCCCCAACTAAAATGTAGCTTCAAATTCTCCAGGATGAGGTTCTAAAAAAATCAGGCGTTAATTTTGTAGAAAACACAGAGATATTAGATAGAGAGCAGCCTTCTGCTTTCATCAATACGACCCCTCCCTTTCATATATGTAATTATATTTTCAACACCAAAGTCTCAGGGAACAATGTTACAATGAAAACAAGACTCATCTCCTAGAAGCCACTAGTGGACTGGCATTCCAACAAACCAGAGCCACATAAGCAATTCGGCTTGTACTGCCTCGTATAGAGCAACTACTATTCTCACTCTTTTTTACTGAGAAGCAACAATTTGCTTGAATCCTGCCAGTATTTATTTTCAAAAGGACAACAGGAAATAGCAAAATGAGGGACAGAGGGAGATCTGGGAAGGCTGCCACAGGTAGGAACTCAGCATCACCTCCTTAGTGTACCAGACAGCTACTGATCAGGAAAGGGGAAAATTTCTGGGGGCGGGGGCTACACTGTACAAACGAGCTGGGTGAAAAAATGCCTGCAGAAAATAACATCCTTCACCCCTCTCCTGCTTTCCACCCAGTGGCGCTGCCAGTGAGTTCAGAGCAAGGGCAATCAGACCAGAAAGCAGGTTTCATGACCATTGACCTGCTCAGTACAAAAGGCGGCAGCTATACTTCCCTTTCTCCACATCCTCCTAAAAATGCCCAAAGTACATGGGAAGGGAGCTCATGAAAACACACGGCTGTGTGGGAGATGGGAAATATTTGGCAGTTGGCAGAGGAGAGAATGGTAGTTTCAGAGAAAGAAGTGAGTGAGCAAGGGACTCTCCTGAGATTTGGGTGTTGCTGGGAAGCCTATCACTAGGAAGCCAATAAGAGGGCTTATGGGAACACACACTTGAGAGGTATCGGTTCATACATATTACCTAATGTGTTTAACCACCAACTTTTAGCCTATCTATCTGGCCAAATCATTCCACTGGATTGTTAAAATCAGTCTGTTTACTTTGCTTTTGAATTAAAGTATTCAACTACAGTTATACACATCGGTTGACGATGCACAGGAAGTTGTAGGAAGTCAGAGAATGGACAACAAAAAGGTTAATACACTCATAACAAAACATCCACACCACCACTGCTCTTGAAAGCAAGCCCTTACAAAAAAAACTCTGCTTGGAACTGCACTTGGAACAAGATTGACACCCAGAAAGGAGACTAAGGATCAAAGGCAGAAAACCTCTCTAAGACAGATTTTCACTAATGAAAGAACTAGAATTCCTATGAACTAAAATTATGACAATTGTTAGATTAATAACATTAATTCATACTTAATCATTTCTGCATGACCAAATCTGTGACCTTTCTTCTCTTTTTCTCTCTTAACTTACTATAATAAAACTGTCATGTCCTGTGTTAATAGCTTGTTATGGATAACTACAACAACATATTAGGTATAATTGCAGAATTTATCACAGCTTGGAAAAAATACTACAGAAGAAGTGCCTTACACTATCACTTTTTTCTCCGTTATTGCTAGGAAGGTGGCAGTATTAGAAAGCTAATATTTTATCAGTAATAATTAAGTTTTATGGAATTATTGGAAAATTTTTATGGAATTATTGGAAAATATTTATGGAGTTACTATGAAAATAATTATTATTATTTATGGAATAATTAAGTTTTATTGCTTTTGTCTGTTAGCAATATGTATCTCCTTTTCTGGTCAATACCATGTACTGAAAAGAAACTTGAGAAATCAATGTAATGAAAAACATTCAGATTGCAATCCTCATTTGGTTATACATCCAGTACCTTACAATTAAACAACACGGCATGTTTTCAGTATATTACTTACTGGAGGACCCTTATGTCCTTGTCTCCCTTTCTGTCCTTTTTGACCATTAATGCCTTTTTGTCCCTAAAAAACAAAGTGTACAAAAGAGTTCAGTTAACATACAGAAACCATTAGTGTTGGGGTTTTTCCTTTTGTGAATAATAATAATGTTTACCTGAGGTCCTTTGTATACTTGTTTTCCTTGCAAGCCATACTGACCAGGCTGTCCATCATTGCCCTGTTTTTAAATAACAACAAATCTTTGTCTTGTTAAGGTTTTCTCATGTGACCTAACAGACAGCAACATGTTGGGATTTATTGTATTAAATTTTCTTTACATCTTCCTGCTGTGGATAACATATTTTCTTCCATTACAGATGTCAAGAAAAATTCTAGAGGATCTATCTAACCAGTCTGATTTCAACATGTTGAACACTGCAGAATGAGCTAGTAATCAACACAGCAAACACAATCCAAAGACAGTACTCCTGAAACCACACAGTGATAATGTTCTTGAAATAAAATCTTGTGTGTGGACAATATGCGAGGCACTAAAAATCATTTAATACCGTAGTCACTGGGAAAGACTTCCTGAGCACTAAAAGCACCTTCTGCTTTCAAAGGCCTAATGCTGAAAATTGGTACAAACAAATGAGAAAAGAAGTTTTATGTATCTAATAATACCTACATGCAAGCTATATGCATAAATACCTAAAATTTGCAGTTTTATCCGTGCAATATTTGGAACATACTCCTGCAGGTGTTTTAGTGTAATAGCATGAAGCATACACATAAAAGTCCAGATGAGCCTTCTGATCAATTTAAAAAAAAGTTTCTCAAACATACCTATTGCAGCTACTTTGAATTCTCTTTTTCAAAATTCTTGATTAAGCTCTTATGTGGCAGATATAAGAAAAGAATAGTTCTTACCTCTGGTCCCTGTTGTCCCCTTTGTCCTGGTATTCCCTAAGACAAGGTAAAAAGAAAAATGACTGTGAGGCCAAGTTAGAAATCATCTGAATGTTGTTAAAAGAGGATAACTTGTTGCAATTACTTCAGTAAAACTTTTCAGCTGAAAGATAAACAAATGCAAAATTTATGCTTTTTTACAAATAAAATATACTTACAAAAACAGTAGTCCAGTGCCATTCTGAGTGTTGCTTAGGAAAATGTATCTTTATTTACCGATAAGAGCATTGAGGTTGGGAAGGAGGAGTTCCCAGGTCCCAGAGCCCTGGGATTCAGTGGCTATCATAACATCTTCTCTTAAAATTGGAAGATTTAAATGATTTGCACATTGGAATCAGATCAGGTATTTGTCATTGCCTTGCGGGTTTGATGCTGACAGTGGTACTCATTCCTTTTCGGTGGTACTTCTGCTGAAAGACTTTTCAGACCTTTGTTAGCATCACATTTGATAAGCGATAAGTTCCTGCATCCTTAGCAAAGATATATTTAAAATAGTGCAGATAGGAAGAGGAAACTGTATAACTGGTAAGCAGATATCTTACAGAAATTCCACATATTTCTAAACAATTACCTCTTCCCCCTTCTCCTGCAAAGCCTCTTGCTCCTGCTATTGCACTGTTCAGTACAGGGTTACCCTGAAAAAAAGAAACACCTCCCAGTAAGAATGCTTATTCTTACAAAGTCTGAGATGTTAAATAAACAAGCCAGTCCTTAGTCAATGCATATGATTATGGTCAACATTGAAAGGAGTTCTGTTTAGACAGAACAGATGAAAGATTTGGTAGTACTAACTACTATGTAAACATTCTTCTTTAGCAAAACAATAGAGAGCTTTACCTATATGAAGGGTTAATAAAAAGCCTATGTATTAGACATGCTACACTCATTGCAATATCCTGTGAACACGTTGGAAGAACATCTCGTTTTTGCCCTGGTGCACAGGAGACTATGTATAAAGTCTTATGAGTACATACACAAAGACAGTCTGCACCTAGAAAAAAATGATGCACTTGGAAAAAACATACAGGATCTCCTCGAAAGTCCTTCTGACCACGATCACCAGGGGATCCTCTTGGCCCTGGACTTCCCTGAAAGCAGAACATATCTCAGTAAGAACCCAAAGCACTACTTTCATGCAGGAATTCCCAAAAGGTAGGTCCAAGTTCCAACCTTTCAACCTTCATTTTTAAATAGTCTCACCCACAGTTTCTTCCCCAATTCCACTCCCAAAAAAACCAGAAACCTGGGGGTTCTTGGACAGGAAGCAATATAGAAACAGGCACTGTGCTTTACATTTTGTTTCATGTTTTGGTTTTTGTTGGTTTTTTTTCAATAAAGAATAAATTCAAAATACTTATTGCAACAAAACAGAAATTATTCCAAATATCAAAGAACTTTGTTTGTAGACTACATCTTTGAAAGGCGCATACTAACATGGATTTCATGTTTTGAATGTAATGGTGCCTCATCTGTGAATAACCACAGTCTTCTGAGTAGCAATCAGCCCTGTGCCTTCTTGGGCACCTGTATAAGGGCAGAAAGGGTAAGACAGCTTCTTCTGGAAGTGAGGTACCAAGCAGTTATTTGAGAGTATTGTTTTCCACACTTAAACAGGTATCTAGTTGCTGCTCCTGCAAGTTCAAACGGTTCATGCACAGACCTGCATGGTGGCCTCCCACCAGCCTGCCATCCCTAATAGCAGGCATTGAATTGTGGAGCTAAACTGCAACCAATCACCTGAATTATCACCTTGGTTCCCACTGAGGTTTGTTTTTATTACATGGACCAGGCCAAAATGTTCAGTGTCTACCAAGCTGGGTTTTTTGCTTCAGTTAGCCATTCTACAAATGGTGTCTCATCAGCGAAAAGACAAATGGTCAATTCTTCAACTGTCTACTGAAGCTACCACAAGGCAGTATCTCTTTTTGCCATTTGGAGTCCTAAGTCACACCTTGTTTCAGACTGCAAGGTAACTGGAAAGGCAACAGGGCTGCTCCACGCTTTATGAAAACCAAGCTATCTGACGTTGGCAAATGCAGATAATAAAAAAACTCTTGTCTCGTGTATGTGAATCTGTCAGGGTACTACAGAGGTAGGAGGCTTCATATCTATCTTTAGCCAAATAAAAAGTAGTCACATGCAGAAATTACTTGATCCCTTAATAAACCCAAGAAAATGCCCACCTAGAAGACTGTAAGGTACAGGTCTAATTATTCTTCAAATTCTATTTCGAATAGAAACATCCTACAGAGCAGTTATTTTCTGGGTATATACCCGCTGGCTATTCATCAGTAGTTTGCTCTTCTTCAGATGCTGGAAGTCCTATAATAACTCTCCTGATAGGAGTTCAAAGAAAAAATGTGCAAAAAACTTTGTGGTACAAGGTCTACTCCTTGTGCTTGAGAGTTTATTAAAGACATTTCTCACATGAAATAGCCATACTAGTGTTCTTAAATCCAAACCCTGACCAATAAAAGATAACAAAATATTACCGGGTATCCAATGTCACCCTTTTCTCCTTTCTTTCCAGGAACCCCAGGAGATCCCTTAAAGACAAAATATGACATATTAATTCATTTTTATCACTCAGTAACTTTGAGGTCAAGAAGGCAAAAGAAAGAAAATGTACCTCTTCTCCTCTAATTCCGTCACTCCCATCTTCCCCATTGTCACCCTGAAATAATACAAATGTGCATGAATTTTTCACATAAACAACCAGTGCACTTTTACAAACTGTAACAAGAATAGGGTGACATAGACCAAGATAAAAAAAAAAAAAAAAAAGAAGAAGAAGAAGAAAAACTAAACACAGGAATTAATGCTTGAAGTTTCTTTTCTCATATGTTCCCTAGGCACAACCATAAACGGGGCATTGCAGCATTCTGAACAAATTTCCAACAAATCTTTGAAACCCCTGAAAAGAAAAAAGATGGCAAAAGTTAGAATAATGTGTAATAAAAACATTGAAGGATTATTCTAAATCACAGTGAAACAGTATTTTCAGAATTTCTGTTTAACCTTTAAACCTCTTTTGCCTGGACACTCCATGTTGCCTTGTCTTCCTTGTGGTCCAGGTGGTCCTCCTGGACCCTGAAAAGAAGAATCCAATTGTTTAAATTTATGAGAGGTTTACACAAGCTGGCAGCTAATTTATCTGTTGGTAGTCATAGCCTTGCAGTACACTTCCCAGTCTCTTTTCCTTTCATGTTTTTGGTTTCTGCAACCTACCAGCATCAAAAAATATGACACTTGGGTCAAATCAAGAGGATATGGTTTGGATGGTCTTCAAAAACCACATTTAATTTGGATACAACAAAAAATATCTAAAAATGGATGCCTAGATCAAAGAGCTGGTCTTGACTGGCCGAAACTGGCTTATTAACAGCTCCTTCTGCAGAAACTGACTGGGTTTGTCTCCATTTGTTTACTTTTAGTTTCCTCATACAAGACTTTTTGATTTTTCAATAATAACTTAGGAAAATATGAAAAAAAAATGAGGAAAACAAAAAAATGCTTTTTGTAGAAGTCTTCTACAGAAATAAAAATAAGTTCCCAAATAGCTTTGCTAAGTAGGCACCCACCCAGCCACATACACGAGCTAATCAGGTTGTTGTAATGTATGCCCATTATATCCCAAGAAATGTTACTGAAAATTTTACAATCTTGTCTCTGTTTTATTCAAACGATGTGAGGGAGTTCTCACCTTGGAAAGGTAATAGAGCTTTGTAAGTTCACTATCCAGCTAGTTTAGATGCTTTTTTTTTCCCCCTGCTCAAAAGTTTTATTTTTCACAAACACAAGTTTTTAAAGTGTTACAACTTACCAGTTCTCCTTCATCTCCAAGATATCCCAGGTTGCCTTTAACACCATTGGGTCCCTGAAGTTAAAAGATGAGAGATAATGCTATAATACTTGGTTGACCTTCAGAAACTATTGTGGAATTCTGGAAAAACTCAATGGGCCAATATATTGTTCTTTGCCTATTCTGTCCCTCTGCTTACTCTGGGCTTCAAACACTGCTGAAAACTTGAATAACAAACTACTTTCCTCATAATTTTTCTCCTAATGTTTCCCCTAATGTTACCAACTGTTTAATTCATCACTAATCATCCCACATTTAAATTTGAAGGTGGCCCGAAGTTTTTATTAGATGCTCCAGGGAGAAACAATTTTCTTTCACTGCAGACCCAAGGAAAAGCTCTTTCAAAGTTTTAGAGTGTCTCCAGCAACTAATTATACATTTCAAGACAACATTGAGATATATTGGGATATACCTCAATTACTGAATCTTTAAAAGCTGATTGATAGGAAAAAAAAGAAAATCTTGTACAAGATTCATAATCTGTCATATATAAATGCTTATTATTGCTTATTATGAAGAATGTTTCATTGGTTTGGGTAGAAAACAAGTGTCATTGGCTTCTTCTGCTTCAAATAGTTTCTTCTTGAATGCCTTTTGTATCAATAGTAGTCAATCAATTGCTCTTCTGTCCTTGCTGCTGAGGGGGGTTGGACTAGATGATCTTTAAAGGTCCCTTCCAACCCAAACCATTCTATGATTGTATGATTGGAACTTCTCCATACTGACATGAGACTGATTGCTTTAACGGCTCCACATTTTCAATCTGGATGAGCAAGAAAGTATGTTGAGGATGACCAAAGAGCAATTGCCACCCACAGGATAAAACATGCCTTCTCCAAGTCATTACTTATGACATAAGCCAAAGTAAAGATTTGACCCAAGAGATTCTGGTACCTGTCCTTGTAAGAAAGGAGTGTACTTTAAAAAATAAGCCCCAAATAGATGTTAGCCGGGAAATACTTCAGAAGACATATGGCAGAGATTCTAGAGCTGTAAAAGCTCTACATCAGAGATGTAGTTCAAGCAGATTTTTTGAAGTCGATCTCTTTTCAGACTATATTCTTTATAATCACAAAACTTACAAAATTTCTTAATGTTTCTGATTTAACATAGTTCTTTCACATTATTTTTTATTCTAGTCCAATTATTTTTGAAGGAGTTCATGTAATGTAACTTTATATAAGAGTTGAGAGTGCATCCTAGTTTGAAGCCCAGGAGGAAAGAGGGATAGTACTAAACAAATAAGTTGGGGGGATAGTATCTTAAAATGTGTATGATTGATGAGAACTGTTTTAGGAGAGATCTAATTAGCAAAACAAACCATTCTGAATCCAAGGTGGGCATTTCCATTGTCCTATGATTCCACACAGATGAAAGCTGCACCAGAAACAGCTGTCCTGGACTTTGAGTCTCAGCACAGGCTTAATAATGCTCCTAATGTTTCAGCATTAAATGAACCTTCTGTAGCACAGAGGATAAAAGAGAACATTCTTTCAATCTCTCATTGCCCTACCCCTGTGCAAAAAGAGATTCATAGGCCAAAAAGAAGCTGCTACCTGAATTCAGAGGCCTCTTTTGCAACAGGGTAATGTTTGAAGAGTGAAAATCTAGCCTGGCACAACAGCCATTATACTGAATTCTGAGGTAGGGCTTCGTGTGAGTAGCTGTTTTCTTCTGTGTGCCTAGAGTATGCTACCAGGCGGGGGAAGCCGCTGACCCTGGCACAATATTTTGTGAGAGATTTTTGGAAAGTGAAAAGCCTTCACATACACTCTCTCCTGAGAGAGAGAAGGCTAAAAAGAGAGAGTGTCCGACCTCCCAGATTTTAGCCCACTTAGTCATCAGCACTGCAAAGCGCTACCCTGCAAGCGTTTGCTTTGTATTTTGTCTTTTGGAGCAGCAAAGTTTGTTCTGGTTGTGAACTGAGGCTGCGACAGGAGCACTTTCTTCTACCGTCACTCAGTGTCCTGTGACAACTCACAGCATTAAGCAAAACACCAGAGCACAGATGCCATGCTGGCAGGTGACACAGAGGCTGTGGTTTGCCCTGGCAAGACAGGAACACAGCATCTGGCCTGGCAGAGCATTAGAAACAGCAGCAGGGCATAGCTGTCTTGCGAATGTACCTGCAAACCTATCTTGGACTTTGTTTAGTGTTTATAATGAAAGAAGAACCAAGGGTGGAAGAGATGCTGTGCAGGGAACAAGGTGATAAGCATGAAGAGACTCAAGGGAATTCTTTAACTCTGGAAAAGCAGAGAAGAGCTAGAGGACAAAATAAAGCTATGGCTGCTCAAAAAATATAACACTTGGAACTAACACTACATAAGCCTGAGCTGCCCATTTTGTCAGCTGTTGGAGGCAGAAAATCCAAAGCCTCCAGCAGCAGTGCTGATGGCTGCTGAAACATACAGGTGAGAAGCAACACCCATTATTGAGTGACCAGTCAACATGTTTGTCCACAGGGACATCGGGACTGTATATAAAGTAATGTTTCATTCATACAGAGGACATTCTTCTACCATATTTGCACTCCTGATGGTTTGAAAAAGTATATTCTTCAAATACCCCCATGATAGAGCATGTTTTTATTTAGAATTAATGCACACGTTTGACAGAACTCTCAATTATTATGGAAGCTGTCAAAATAAGTTACCTAAAATTGAACAGAATTAAATGTTACACTACTGAACTACAGTGTAGAATTTTCCATTATTGCTTAACTACATCAAATGAAAAGAGTACAAGAAAAGTCACAGATGTCTGAGGTCTAGGAGGGCTCTGTTGCATTCCTTAACTGGCCATCTAGTTAGTAAAAAAAAAACCAAACCAAAACAAAAAACCACAAAAGACAAATAATTTCATTTTAAGTATTTTTTGCCTGTTTGTATGGGTTAACTTTTAATTCCCTAGCCTGTAGCATTTCACTGGTATCTCTCCATTGACTTTAATGGAAATCTTTACTATCAAAATTAAATGCAATGTCCTCATGAGATTTTGGTTCTTTCTGGAACTCCTGCAGAAACAAGCAATTGCTATCCTAAGTTGTTCCAAGACTGTTAAAAAATGCAGTCATTAGGAACACAAGCAGTCATTAGGAACTTCCTGATGGCTCTGATAGAGATCTCTGAAAGACACACATTCTAGAGAAAAGCTGGCAAGTTGCTAAGCAAAACCAGTATTAGAATCTTTAGATGAGCTCATCAATTATGCAATGTTCCCCAACCTCCATACTACTCATAACTGATGACTAATTCCTCCTCCTGCATTGTTAGACAGAGGGTATATTGTTATTTTGGAAGATATACCAAAATCATGCCATAAAACATAGGGAGATAAACATCTTCATCCTCTTGCCTTTTTCCAAAGCAGTCAATAGCAGACAGCTAACAGTGAAAGAATCAACTGGCTTAGATTTAAAATTACCAACACAAGTAAAGGAGCTAGATGTTTTGGTTTTAAGATAAGATTTTTCCTTTGCATTTATCGTTTTCTTGTGTCTCAGTGACCAGCAGCCTCAAAAAGACAGTTTAATTCTCACCTAAATCACTCAGTCCAGCTCAAGGGGACTATTGGAAATCTATTTGCAGCTTAAGAGAAGCTCAGAAAAGAAAAACCTGCTTTAATTATCCACAGCTCTTCTTGCTGACCTGCAGGGTAACAGCATCAGGCTGGACAAGAGGCCTTCCCAGAGGTAAAAGACATCACTGAATACTGAGTACACTCACCAGCAGCATTGCATTCACTTGCAGAATCATTTTTGAGCATCGCACTCATCAGTAACTGGCAAAGACAGTAAGTACCACCTGCAGGAGGGGACCCCAAGGTGTGATTTTTTCAACATGCAGCCCATCATTATTTACAACTTAAACTTAGCAATACAAAGCTAGGATGTATTCTTACCTTTATCCCTCGTCTTCCCCAATCTCCGATTTCACCTTCTTCCCCAGTACATTTGCAAGACAAACAGCAGCCGGTCCTCTCAGCAATATTGTTCTTAAAAAGAAGAAGTTACTGCAGATGAAAATGTATTTTCCAAAAAATTTCCTCATGACTCTGCTCCTGCTTTTACTGGAAGGACTCACCATAAGAATACAACTGGACTTTATGCTCTATTAATAGCATGACTCCTTTGTTAGTCATATTTACCAGAATTGATACTTACGGCCTGATTGTGCAGTTCTTTTACCCAAGATCTTACTATGTACATTGGTTCTTTATCAAATAACTTACCAAGAATTTGGATAGTCTGCTAACAATATCTGTCATGCCAATATCTAAGTGAGTTCCATATTCAAATCCTTTTCCAAACTCAATGGATCAGAGGTTTTGAAAATTGGAGGCTCCTTCCAGAACAACAGTTATAAGACCATCCAAACCTAATTATAATAAATATGAATATAAATATCAGTTCCACTGAAAAACAGTTTCTGTACTTTATATATATATGCATCATGAAGAAGGTGGATGATATCTATTAGAAATGCCAGCTGTAAAAGCCGCACTTTTGACGGTATACAATTCTGTAAGTGATTCAAATGAGATGCTAGTGACAATGAAGAGCCAGTAAAAGGCTCAACATAAAAATCTTCCTATTTGAATAATGATTAATGACCCAAGACCATACGGTTGATTTCGGTGTCAACATAAATATTCACTTAATCATTTAGCTCTTAGGAAAAACAGAAGCTTTAAGTTGCACTTCTTTTTACATTAAAATAATAACAAATATTGGTGGCTCCAAGTCATCATTCCATCTGCTACAATAGCTAAAAGCTGAGGTAGACATCAGAGAAATTACAGATCTGAATTCTCTGTTTCTCCAACCCAGTTTTGCTGTAAAATGCATGTCTTTACATTGATCTAGAATGACACCAGTATGAAATTAGAGTAAGCCTGTGGCCACAAGACACTTCCTTAGGTTGCAAAGCAAGAGGCAAAGAGATATCCTGTGCAGTAATGTCCTGAAGTACTCCCCTTGAACTCAGAGCATTCAGAGAAACAACAGGGAAAAGTCTATTTCTTTGTGTAAGGGAGAAAAAGCACAGTAAGGCAACAATTCAGTTGAAAATGCAGTTGTATCGGGATTCCAGGGTGAGACTTGGGGGAAGGAGCCAAATGCACAGAGGAGTATGCTGGTCACAACAACAGCAACAAGCAGTACTTTTCCAGGTTTCTGGCTTGGTCCTGAGTCCCTTTTATACAGTTGTACAATGCAGCTGGCAATATCAGCAGATTCAAATCCAAACAAACCGAATTTACTCTGATTTAAGTTCCCTGAATCTAGCAGACAGACTCCTGACTCACTTGAACAGAGAGCAGTCTCTAGCTGAATAATGCTGCACACCCCCAGCAAATGACATTAAAAAACAAGAGAAACAAACAAAAAACACCCAAAGCTAAGACCAAAGATATTTTAAAATGTATTTTAAAACTCAATCCCAAATCACACTTCTACACCTAATTTGCTTATTGACACAGGACAACTGACCAATAATACACAACACCCCAAGAAAACAGTCTTCGGTACAGCTGAGCGAGCTGTTAGGCATATCTATCTATATTCTCATCTCTCCCATGCGGCTGCCATAGTCTCAAAAGAAGCCTCATGTTCTCCCCATTATTACTGCTCTGCAGTTAGTAGCATCTTTGCTAAAAGGACTGTTATGCTCCATTTTACTGCCTGTACTTGTGACCCTTGTACTCCACTATAGCTCTTCTTGCCACTTGCCTGCTCTTCAGAACAGGGAATTCTTTGCAAGATTGCTGTTGGGAAAAGAGAGGGAAATAGACATGAGACCATAGATGTCTGTATGGGATGAGGGACAAGCACACACCAAAGGGATTGGTACCAATTGGGAAGCCCCTTGCATCTCCCTTTAGCAAACCTAAAGGGCTGTTTGTTTTTAACATGTTGTGCTGGAGAGTTAACATGTAACTGCTGTAGCATTCTCATTACTTTAAAAATAATGCTGCGCCTAATGTTTAAGATTTGGGTCAATACCAAATCACTTCCCTTCTTTGCTCCTTATCATGATTTTTACCTGTGCTTGCACACTCATTGTGGCATGCACAGCTCTGCACAGTAAGCAGACAGAGCAGGGGCCCCCAACTCTCAATATGCATTTTAGCATCATTTCTCAATGCATGTGATGTGATGGGAAAATCAGAAGCGAAATGAAAGCACATGCCGTAAAATAAGAAGTACTGCCACCATGTCCCTTGCTTAATTAGATGTAAGGTCACTCTAATCTGTAGTATCACTGAGTCACTGCATGGGTATTCTATGAGATTAATGTCTTTCTCATATTATTTCTGTCCACAACTCAGGAGAAGAGAAAATACACATTTTGGAGAATTACACCTATTGCTAGTAGCACTTCATTTCTGTTCTGCAATAGTTGTAACTGCTTCTAACTTTCTCAAATTAGTGTTTGGATGATATGGCATCACAGTTGCTGTTAACCCAGAAGCAAAACCTATTTGAAAGTGCTAAAGGTGTACTTTGAATAAGGAAGCTGATGAAAATTATACACTCTAAAGCTCAGATAGAAGTTTAAACAATTAAAACTAAAATCTTCAAGCCGGGGTTGTGTGATCTCAATCGTCAGTTCAAATTTGCAGAAATGAGAACATAAGTACATGGATAAGTTAATGAGGAGTACAGTAAGGTGTGAGCTTGCAGAAAACTTACTAAATTCACAGTAACTGTTCACGTGTGACTTTTTACCCTTCCTGAAGGGGAGAAGATGGGAACTACCTTATGTACCAGGGAAGGAGAGTATTTGTATGGGCAGCAAAGGAGAAGCTAACACAATCCAAACTGACATGGGTAGTTATTTGTTTGTCAGCTCATATTCTTTATTCTATGGAGGGAGCAAAGAGAAAACATCTGGGACATTTCTTTCAGCAATTTTAGAGAGATTGGATGTAGCTAATTTATTCCACAGAGATCATTATCTTCGTGTGAGTCAGAAGAATTTTTCTATTCTGTTTTCAGAGTGTTGCAGAAGATCAACCAAATGTATTCTAAAGAACCATTCTAACTGGGAAGCGTACTTAAAGCAGCTCACGGAGATCTTAGAATAGTTTGGTTGTTTACCTTTTCTATTATCATCCTTACAAATAACATCAACCAGTCTTTTCTTTATGGTCTTCAAGTTAGAAAAATCAATGGCATATTTCCTACTTGGTGATCCAGTTATCTGTGTTAGCTGGGACTGATCAACCTTTCCCACGCCTATGGCATATATATCAGCACCTTTCTTCCTCAGGCTTTCTGCTGCTCTTGCAGCTTTACTGGGTTGTTCATCCAGCAATGATTACCAGTAAAATCTGTTGGATATTTTCATCTATTCTGCTAATCTTTTCTGGTTGGAAGTTGAGTTTCACCTTCTCAAGTGCATTTTCAATATTACTTTGGTGTCCTTTAATTTGTTTGATGCTTTGAATTTTAAATTCTAGTTCTGATCTGTTTGGAAAAATGCCTAGGTTGAACTCTTCTTTATAGACACCACCATCAAATACAAAGCCAATTTTAGTATTTTGAACAATCAGCTGGATTGATTACACTTGTCACAAAGTCCATCATTATCCTGAAGTTTTCTTCATCTATGTTTCTGGAACCGTCCATTAGGAAAATAACATCTGCTTTCTTTGGACAGTCGCAGAAGATAAAGGAAACTATATTATTAATAAAGCACACAATTCTATGTCTATCATTAGTAATCCTGCCTCTACCTCCCACATCCTACTAGTCATACTGACAAAAAAACCCCCAACAAATAGATCTACAAAAGGAAAGTTAAGTACATAAAATGTAATGTACACGGAAATTCAGACATCTAGTCCCAGAACACAAAACATACTCCTGTAAGCACATATATTGCAGAGTAACCATAGGTACATTTCCCTCTTACCTACTGAGCAAACAAAGTTACATTGGCCTAACCAGATGTTAGGGCAAGGGCACATTTCATCTCAGCCTCATGCAAATGCCTAAAGAGGTCAGGTAAGTCGCACACCAAAAATGCCTATTTCTCTGCATGGTGCTTACAAAGGGAAACTACAGTGACTAGACATGGCAGCTATAGACAGCTAAAGCTAAGTAAGACAAATCCCATCCTATGTGTATGTACAAAATTGAGACTCTTCAGGATTCATAGATGAGGTGTCTCCCCTGTCCAAGAACCAAATTGCTCTCAGCAGGCTTACCACAGCCCAAAAGGACCAACTTCCAAATAAATCGCAGCAGCCTCCGTTCAGAAAGATGGCAGAAGCAGAAGGTAGGAAAGAGTAGCCGCTACAAGAGCTGAACCGAACAAGCAGGAAACAAAGACGACTGTAACTTAAATCACGTTAATCAGAACAAATTATGTTATCTGTATTGATCTGATAGATGCCTTTGCAAGACTTTCCTTCAAACACAGTTTTAGGGGAAGAGGAAGTTGAACACAACCACTAATAGTGAGTATACACTTACCTGGTACTGAAATATCACATATATTATTTGTTATATTTGCAGTTAAGTTCTCAAGTCCTTCAAAGGTATCCACATAGAAACATTTCTCCTCTGATCCAGCCATTGTCAGAAGCTCATTTCGATTTGCTCCTTCTACTCCAGCTGCGTAGATGGCGATTCCTTTGTTCCTTAATCTCTGGGCCCCATCATCCAGTATGGCTTCATCATAGGATTTCCCATCAGTTATCACTATCAGCACCTGGGGAACTCCTTTGCTCTTGTGGCTGCCATGTTCTTCAGTGAAGAATGTTTCTGAATGGACCAGTGCCTTTGCCGTGTAAGTTGTTTGTCCTAGAAGACCATCTCTCTGGACAGCCTCAGTAATCTCCAGTTTTGTAGCATATTTATTGAGGTAGAAAAGCACTACTGGTTTATCAGAGTATTTTAGTGCTCCAAACTGAACTCCATCTGGGCTGACATCAGATTGTTTCACCAGGGCAATCATGAAGTCTTTCATGGCCTGGTACTGTGAGGAGCTTATGCTTCCAGAGCTGTCCATAACAAACACAATGTCTAAACGTTCCACTCTTCTGCATTCTGTAAAAGCAAATTGAGAAAAGTGAAGATTTCATGTGTAAAATTATGCAGAATCTTACTGATTATTATAACTCCAGTCCATTTCTCAGACTTCTATGCGATGTCTGTATATCTTTGCTAACTGAATGGTGTTTGCACAGTTAACTGTCTTGTTACTATCAATAAGTTGCACATATGACAGATTCTTGTTGCTTCTGAAACTGTTCAGTGTGAACTTCATGATTCCAGTAACCAGAGCAGAGTTAGACTAAACTGAATGTTTTCTTAGTTATCAAAACGCTATCCTTTTGCTCTGGACACCACAGTACAGGGCTTATAGAGCAAACAGAAATTGTCAGATTTCAGTTGATATCGTGGAAATATTTCTATTAGCTTACAATATCTAAAGCTGTCCTTCCATAGGATATGAATATTAACTGAAATATTCCCCCCCTTTTGCATACAGCACATTTTGTCAGTTCATACTTAACATCTAGCAGAAAAAAAACAGAAGTCTATTTCATATCTGAATTAAAAACATAGCAGTGGGTTTGCCTTCTACAGTCTCAGTGTTGTAAGTTGTTGCTTTGAGGAGCTGGGCTAACACCCTTCCTCCAGCTTACTCCCTAGTGGGAGAACAGTCTGGTCCCTCTGAAGGGCAGTGCTCTCCCAGCTGCAGACATACAGAGAGAGCAGCAGAGATGATAGTTGGTGACTCACTATATTTCAAGCTTCCTTGTTTACACCTGATCTTTCTCACTGCATAAGCTACTGATGCCTTTTCCAAAACTGCTGAGAAGAAAAAATGATGTTTAGCATCTTGGCTAATTGCAGTAGTACTTAAAAACGCTCCTTAGTTACAAGTTCTGTATTGCAGTAGCGCGAAGACATAGCCACATGTCTGAACACTGACTGTTTGGACCTCTTAGGACTCCGAAGAAAGCACCCTTGCATGCCTTATGCTTTGCTCTTGTCCCCACTCTCCCCCCCACCTCCGCCCCTTCACCCCTAGGTGAAGAAAGGGAGTTTTGAAAGTTCAGAAACTGGATGCTGGGTAGACTTCAGTACTGAACTCAACAGTTAATCCCACCTCTTTTCAGTGAGTGCAATTTCCAAGACTGAAGCAGCAAGTTAGCAAGCTACTCTATGTTCTATGTTTATACAGCAGAGAGAGATCAAAAAGTACACACCCTTTGAAGTCTTCTGCACTGTCACAGCAATACAGTATGCCTTAGTGCAACTGAGTCAAACAATGTATAGCTGCTACTCAAGTGTTTTTTAAAATCCTATCGCATGTTTGCAAGCATGGCTGACATCCCTGAGAGCCCACAGCAGCAGGACACCCCATCTGCCTCTCTCTGCAGCCTGACTGCTTTCCCCATTTACACCCTCAGCTAAAGGTATCGTCCCAAGAAAAAAAAAATCCAGTTCACTTAGGCGGCCAGGTCTGTAAAGATTATAAATACTGTATGCTAGCTTGCTTGCCAGTGTGGTTTAATATGACTACATACATTTAATCTGCATAGGGGAAAAAGAAAAATTAAAGAGGAGAATGGCTTGAGTTCCTAATTGGTTTTGTCCAGAAAGGGCAACATCTAGGAACACAGAAAAATAAGAAATTTCAAGTGAGATTACAAATGTACTCTTGCCGAAGACACTGATTGCACTCTAGTTGCCTCTGGCCCCAGAGAACTGCATTCAGTGACACTGTGGGCTCTCCCAACACTTCTACTCAGAAGAAAATAGGACTGAGTCATCAGAAGCTCCCTTTCTTGCCTCTGTGTGGAGTCCACAGAAATAGGAACGGAAAGACATGCAACATGAGTTAGACTTCAAAGGAAGGAGTGAGTGAGTGAAGCCTTTTCTCTGTAAGTTTTGTTCACTCTATGTAAAGACCCATACTTTTCCACACTGGTGTCTAATCTCACACACCCAAGGGAAAGAATCAGAGGCACCCGTGCTCAGCTAGACCTCCAGGATGTCAACAGAGAGTGGTCAGAGCCCTGTGACCAGAGGGGTACCCTAGGAGACCTGTGAAGCACCTCCCTCAGAGACAGAGCAGTGGGAAGCAGAGAATTTGCATGGGACAAACTAACACTAGGATAGAGAGGCAGCCAGCTCTGTGACTGCAACACTTCATCATCACAAGTTCAGAACCCCCATGATTGCTCATGCATTAATAAAGTACTGAAAGTTACCATACTTAGTATCATCAGGAGAAGTACTGCAAATGTCAAAAACGAGGTCGCTTTTTATCTGGCTTAGAATATCAAAATTTTCAACATAGAATACCATCTCATACTTCCCACTAATCTCTTCAAGCTGAGTTTTGTTTGCATTAAAAACTCCAACAGAGTAGATGATAATGCCTTTATCTCAGAGCACTGTGGCAGGGGCTTTAACTTCATCTTGCAATTCCCCATCTGTGCTCAGGATGAGAAGTTTTTTAACTGTGTGATGTGAACAACTACTGGCTTGAAAGTATTTAAGCATGAACTTCAGAGCTTCTCCTGTCAGTGTGGGAGATTGAAGGGAAGATATCCTGTCAATAGCACTGAGGATATCTCTTTTGGTGGAGTAGGTGTTGAGCTGGAACTCTTCCTTTGGTTTGTGGCTGAATTGGACAACACCAATCTGCACTCTGTCTGCACTAACATCTGTTCTGTTCACCAGCTCTCTCACGAAGTTTTTAATTTTCAGAAAATTCTCATTTCCAATACTTGCAGAACTGTCCACTAGAAACATGACATCAGCTTTCACTTCTTTGAAGACTGTCAAGGAAAAAAAGATTTTTAAGTTTAGGGTTTTTTACATTTTTTTGAGAAAAAAAATAAACAGGTTAAGCAGACAGAATAACCTCAGAAACAGAAAAAAAAAAAAGAAAAAAAATCAGCATAAGACTTTTCAGGCTCTAAATTTTATTAGTTCATTGATAAGTTATGACTGCGACTAAAAATGCTTTACCCCCTCAGATCTGAACAAGGGCATTATTAACTTCATCAGTTGCAATTCGATCAGTCAGCGTTAAATCACAGCCAAGCAACTGAAGTAGCATCATAAGATCAGCAAGGAATTTCTAAAATAAAAATCTAAAGTCTGTTGCTGGTCAAGTTTTGGAGCCCGAGAAACCTGAAAATTTTCCCCTCATTTCAGTGAGGTAGGAAATAGCAACTTGTTTTACAGAAAGAGGTGAGCCAAACGATAGATAGGTACAAATGGACAGCCTGCACACTGGTGGGTCACATTTAAGCACATTTTTTCATTAATGTTTTATAGGGTTGTAAGAAATAAACCAGGGGTGCAGGTATTAGTGCAACACAACCTTTGCTTGTTTCCTGGTGAATGCTGGCCAAAAAGCTACTGTTTAGAGAATACTTATTTCTACATTGTAACTTTAAATTGTAAAACTGTCTTATTTTGACTTCAGCATATCTCAGTTCTAGAATCCTATTTGAGGGATATGCTGTGCCTATCTACATCTGATAAAAGAGACTGGCTCGTTTGAGATAAGGAAAACAGCAGGTTCAACAGCTAGCTTTAAGAAAGGTATGTTCAAAGTTAGATACATTCACAGACCTAGTTATTCTACAGTGATATGTGATTTTGGGTGCCTTTGACATTGGTAGCTTGATTTCATAGAATCATGGAATCTTAGAATGGTTTGGGTTAGAAAGGACCCTTTAAAGATCATCTAGTCCAAGCCCCTGCCATGGGCAGGGACATCTTCAACTAGATCAGGTTTCTCGAAGCCCCGAGCAACCTGACCTTGAACACTTCCAAAGATGGGGCCTCCACAACTTCTCTTGGCAATCAGAGAATAAAGTCTGTAACATACAGGCAAGAAATGCTTAGTGTTTTCTGGAAATAAGACCTTTTCATGGTATTGGCCAACATTTAAGCTACACAAAAAACACCATCACCCTCTGAAAACTTCAGTTGACTGACAGTGAAATTGTTCAAGCTAGAAAAAAGGTATCTTACATTATTAATGAAGTAATTTCTCTATCAAATCCAAAGGAATCTGCTTGTTTTCTGTGTTGTCAGGAGAAAGTGAAAGCATGGTCTTAACTTCTATGGTACAGATCTCTCGGACAACTTCATTTTTAATGTCTTTCAGCAAGTCAAAATCATGTACAAAGTACACTCTGTTTTTCACTCCTGCAATCTCACGATGCTGAGTTATGTTAGCTTTCCTCACACCAGTGGTATAAATGTTAATCTGGTCTTCCCTGAGTTTCATGGCTGGTTCCTTCACACTATCCTGTGACTCTCTGTCTGTGAGAGCAACTAGATGGCAAGGCACTGTAACTCCTCGCTGCCTCCTGGCCTTTTCAAACAATGGCTTCGTATAAGCCTATACTTGTATTTCCACATATTTGCCGAATATTTTCAATCCCTTTTATCAAATCACTTACTTAAGTGTATTTATTAAGTTCAAACTCCGGTTCATTCAAATGTGAGAACTGCACAAATCGAACTTTATTCATTCCTATGTCAAACAGCCTAACCATTTCCTTCAAAGAATTCTTCATATCCGTGAAATCCAAGTAGTCAAGACTTGATGAACCATCAACGAGCAAATAAATATCAGCTGCTTCTGTGTTCAGGCATCCTACATGGAATGACAAAGTCTCCGTTACGTCACGGTTGTGCGCATGGACAGATCACCTATCTCCACTCCTTTTGTAACACATAATAAACTAATATATGGATAAACTCTCCATCTGGTAACAAAAAAGTTGGCAGACTTAACCCGCATGGCATGGCATGGCATGGCAGCAAGAAACAAAACACTGTTTATCCATGGCTATATGACTGCTTTCCCCACAGAGAATAAAACTCATAGCTTGGAGTTTTCAAACACATCTGAAATGCTTTTAAGCAACTACCTCCAGCAATTCCCAGACTTCTGAGTACCATCAGAATTTGCAACCATCAGAATGATGCAATCACGCATCATTACATAGCCATGTTAAACATTTAACCAGTATGGCTGGTTTTACTGTTGACTGTATCAGAAACTCTGCATAGCTGAGGCTGGGAACATACCCCTACTGTCTGGCCCAGGTGTCCAGTAGAACAACACCGAAACCATGAGAATTCTTTAGTAATTACCACCTGGGATTGTGGCCAGGATGGAAATTTACGGATGACTAAAGCCAACCATCTTGCGAACCTATAAACGGTGGTCCTAAGTGAGGCCCTTTGAGCCCTCCTGGACCGCAGCGGCTGCACCCAGCATCTCCCTCTGAGTGGGAGCCTCTCAGAGCTTGCGATCTTTCAGGCCTACGATATTCGGAGGACCCCTGGGTCCTGGGTGAGCCCCTTTCGAAGCTCAACCCTTCGCCCATTGAGAGGGAATGCCTAGACATTCAACGTGAATATTCTTCACTGAAATCGAGGGGAATTTTTAACAGGTATACCTTCTGTATATTTTTTTATATATATATATATATGTTTCTCTCTGTGTGTGAACTAATAGTAAGCTGTCCTGGTTTTGGCTGGGATGGAGTTGATTTTCTTCCTATTAACTGGTATAGTGCTGTGTTTTGGATGTAGTGTGAGAATAATGTTGATGACACACTGATGTTTTGGTTGTTGCTAGGTAGTGTTTGCGCTAGTCAAGGACTTTTCATCTTCCCATGCCCTGCCAGGTGTGCAGGGGGCTGGGAGGGAGTGGGGCCAGGGCGGCTGGCCCAGCTGGCCAATAGGCTATTCCATACCATATGACGTCATGCTCAGCATATAAGGCTGGGTGAAGAAGAAGGAGGGGGGGGCGTTCGGAGTGATGGCGTGTGCCTTCCCAAGTAACCGTTACGCGTGATGGAGCCCTGCTTTCCTGGCGATGGCTGAACACCTGCCTGCCGATGGGAAGTGGTGAATGAATTCCTTGTTTTGCTTTGCTTGCGTGCGTGGCTTTTGCTTTCCCTATTAAACTGTCTTTATCTCAACCCACGAGTTTTCTCACTTTTACCCTTCCGATTCTCTCCCCGTCCCGCTGGGGGTGGGGGGAGTGAGTGAGCGGCTGCGTGGTATTTGGCTGCTGCCAGGTTAAACCACGACATAAGCATAATCTGTAATTAAGTTGTGATTGTAGTAGACTTACTAACCTACTTTGCAAATATTGAATAGTTAATGATTACGCATTACTAAAATTTGTTAATGATTAGTTGATAATTGTTTCTGAATTGTGAATGAAACCTAGACTGTCCCTGAAATATAAACCCTTAGATGATTTTCCTTATATGTTTCACCCATGTAATAAGTAATAGAGTGAACCTTGCCATCGAATTCTATTAGGTCGCACCTTTATAAATCTCTGTTAAAATCACTTTCTGCTAATTTCTTTGACGGTGATTCTTTAAGCGGCCTTTAAACCACCCATTCGCGACAAATGTTGAATGAGGTTCCATGGACCAGCAGCAGTCCACTTAATGTTCTGATAGTCCACAGCAGGAAACCACTGACTTTTAGCGCTCTTAGGCATAAATCCACTGGTAATTTTTAATAAAATATCTAAGGCTACTCTATTGTTATTACTACTTCTAGACCAGTCTGAAAACTTCAGCCACTTCTTTTTGCCAGGACATACACCCTGATGGCTTAAGATCTGCCAAAAAACCCATGATGTACATATTCTTGTCTATTTTCTAGGTTTGATCAAAATAAAAGGTAGACTGACTGGAAGGTTAACATTCCTAGAGAAATCTCATTCAGATGCAGCAGCTTTCAACAGATCAAGCTCTAATGGTGCCTTAGTAGGTTTTTAACTTACTCTCTAACAGGAACAGTTGATGTTTCTGCCAGTATTAGTCCTTCCTATTAAATAATGGTACAAATAAACAAGCTTTTAATACTTCAGCAGTATGCTGATGAGTAAAATGTGAATCCATGTTCAACTTTAAATTCCTCTTCTCAAAGGTTCAAACTGAAAAGCTCAGTTCGAGAACGTGAGAAGGTTCTCAAAACCTTAATCACAGTTAAAACCCCTTAACCTGGAAAGAACCAGAGTTATTTGGAAAGTTTTACCTTTTTGAGAATCTCTTTTCTTTCAGAGTGGACATAGAGCTTGTTTTGTGTTTAATTCAAGAGCTTCTTTTAAAAAATTGTATTTTGCCATTGCAGACCAGAAAACACCTGGAGACTGGTAACGTACTGCTCTTGAGGATAAGAGGCTATCTGGACCCGCTGTTGATCAGAAGCATCTTCAACACCCATGGCAAACACTGTCACGCCACTTCTCCGCAGAAGAGTAGCAACATCACTCACATTGTCTTGAGAGTGTCTGTGGGTAACCAGACACTATTTGCTCCAGTCCTTGATGCTTTCTGCTCCCAGCACTTTCAGTAAGGAATTTTAGCCTTGTGGTATTAATAGCTGCACCAGTGTTGGCTTTTCCTGACTCAGCAGAAGGGTCCTGTATTATCTGCAGAATTTCAGCTCTGTTTGTGTCTGTGTTCAGACAAGACACCACTTCTTGTCCATCACTGTACATCATCAGGCCAATTCTTATGCATTTCTCCTTCACATCAAATGAGGATGTTAGGTTTTGCAGAAATTTTTTTAATTCTTCAAAGTTTGATCAACTATAAACACAATGTCAGAAATCACGTCTCCATCACATACTGCAGTGGAAAAAGGATGAGAATAAAGCAATGTTAGTGGCCATCTTCTACGCTATTTCTATAATTAACTAACTATGGACTGTTCGGGTTTTTTTCTAAGGCAAGGTTTTCTGCTTTATTTTAGAGTAAAACAAGTTTGTAAAAATGTTTTTTAGCCAAAGTTGACAAGCTACTGAAAGATAAACTGATAAAACCTCATTTTAAGTTAAAATAAATGACCAAAAGATCAGAAAAGCTAGGAGATATAATAGCAGAAGTGTTTACGGTTTTTATATGAGGCGTATTCTTCTAACTTCAACACTTGTATTTTCTAGTGTATTGATCCAGAAGATACATATGTAAGGATATTCGTTAGACCATGCATGCTAAAAATCTTTAAGTACAGGGGGTTTTATTTATTTTTTAATCACTCATCTGATATATGTAAGAAAAATCCCAATACACAAACCTATTTTCAATGCTACATGAAAAGTGTAAGTTTCTCAGCTGTATCATTAAGGATTTGATAATGGAGAGTCTAATATAATTCCTTTAATTCATACTTGCAAAAGGTCCTCAAAGACTATGCATTAATTTACTAATTGTGGAGAGTCCATAGCCTCATAAGGAGTTGTATTTAATTAACAGATACTAGTTGTATCAATTACCAATGAGTAAAAACAAAAAAAAAATTATGATGGAGGTGACTTCTTCATCTCCATTCCTTTTCGTATCAGAGAGTACAAGTGCCTCACACACACCTACACACGTAAAAGCACCAAGTTTTAAGAATAATGCTGAGCGCATTTTTCGCGGGCATGAAAGTATGTCCATCTCATCCATATTCCTACTTCCCTATTTTAAAGTGTGCTAAGGCTAGGCAAAGTATTTTAAATGCTGGCTAACACATTCCTATTCTTTGTTTTCCAGCAGCCTGTGTATCTTGAATGTTACACAAGTTGCTGGAGATGAGAAGGTGCATGAGGCCTAGAGTGGCTAGGATCAAACTGAATGTCTAAGTCCTTAAACGTCATGTCCCACATTATCGATTTTCTTACCTTCTACTTCTTTAATGCCCTCCATTTGGAACTCTGCAATAATATTGGAGATGTTTTTAGAAAACATAGAGAGGTCCCATTCCTTAGGAAAATAATAAGAGAATGACGCGTAGACATCAAGCTCAGTTGTTGTATCACAGTTTCATGTGTCCTGAGGGCTATCACTTTTACTCCATTGTCTTGTAACATTTTCGCTGATTCTTCTACACCATCTTCAGAAGGCAAAGATGACAGGACCACTAAAACCTGGTTTCTATCTGCTCCATTAACCAGTTCTTAGAAATACCTTTCATAAATGTAACAGAGGGCATTGCCAGTTTTTAGCGTCCCACCTTGCGATGTTTGCATTTCTTGCAAGTGCATCAATATATGCTGTTTTGTTTTGTATGTGTCCAGTTCAAAGTCTTCATGATCATCATCATTGTACTGGACAAGTGCAAGACTGTATTGGTTAGATTCCAGTGGCAGATTGTATATCAATTTGCTAATAAAGTCTTTCATGTAAGGAAATGTATAATTTTCTGTGTCCTGTTGGCCAGGAAGCAACAGAACAATACCTGTAGTATCTGCAGACGCCACACAAGAACACAGCATTCAAATTTTTTAATTAAGTTTCCAGATGCAATGAATATAATGTTGAGGCAATAAAATGACATAGTGCTCACTCAGCAATAGTCCAGGAACAGAAATAGAAAAGCTTAAACAGTTTCTAAACCTAGAAGCTGATCTACATAGTTTTTACTTTTTAAAAAGCCTTTTCACTGTTACAAAATTTAATTAACGGGGTTCTAGACAAATGCTGACTTGCCCAACATCTGAAATTCTTGCTGACTTTAACAGAGGCTGCCACATCCGTGATTCCTCAAGATCAGACTGTAACTTCATTTTGAGGAAATGCTGGGGTCTTAAATTTCTTATTAACGAAATGATTTGTTTACATTAATCCTAGCAAAGAAAATGCTTTCAAGTACGCAATTTCTTTCAGAATTTGAATTCTTGAAAGCAATTTCTTTCCTGTGCCTTCTTTCAGTTACAAATATCAAGGGCCTGGATTCAGTTCATATTTTGAAGTATTTCACATTTTGAAATACTTCATATGTCAAAACCCAGCACAGGAGTTCTGCTCCAACTAACTAATTCTTCACAGACCCTTTAATACCAGTTGTTACGGAAATGGAAACAAATTTTTCAAAGAATGGAATAAGACACACAACAAAGCTGCAAAATCCATCATTCAGAAGTTGGCAGGTTCCGAACTGCTTGTCAGCACTAATTTTGCCACATACACCCTGTTTCTGCGTGACACAGAGTTCCCATGGGAAAAATTAGAAAGTCATTAAAGACAATCCTGTAGTTCACATGCAAGAGGGAGTACAATTTAACATTGCTCAGGAAACCTTCAGTTTATGCTTTCCAACCTTTGCAGTGATTGTTTTGGCAACCTTAACTTTCTCTCTCTGTGATGTTTATCTAACACAGGAGAATTCATAGTTTCACCAACGATGTTTAGAGTTATTTGAGACTTTCTGCTGAAAAAGTTTAGGTTTTTTTTTTAAAGGAAACCCTACACATCCTTTGTCTACCATGGCCCTTTCAGACAAGGTGGGAAACCACAAAAGTTTTATCCAGATTTAGGAACGTTGCATACAGCTAAAAATTAATATTTCTTTTACATTGCAGCTCTTACCAAGGAGAGTTTAGGCAGCTGGATGAAACAACTGCCAGCCAGAAATGCTCAACGCAATAAAAGTCGCACTGCCCCCGAGCAGCACAACCGCACAGGGGTTGCCTGAAATGGGACATAAGGTCACTCGGCGTGATCACTTTCTTTCTCCTGTAACAAATCATAAACCTTCCCTCCCTTCCCTTCCTAATGTCCCTCTGGATAGTAGAAAAAATCCAGGAAAATAATGTTTATTCCATACAAGGAATGCATGGTTTAGGACCCCCTATCTGACAAATATTTTAAAAGTAATAAAAAGCTGCCCTAACCTCAGAGTAATATCTTCTAATTCCCTGCAAATGCATTCATCCTGTGGAACTCCAGTAGTGTAAATTGAAATATGAAAATTATGCATTGTCATAATATCTGTAAGAAGTTCCCTACATCAGCAAGGTCTGATATTCAGCACAGAAATTTACTGTGCTGCTCAAGAGCCTGCATGCCTGTTGACTCTCTTACAGCTCTCACTGAGGATGCAGTTAGGGAAGAAATATGGCTTGCACTAAAGCTCCAGTGTAGCCTCTACTGCATATGCCAAAAACTTAGTTCAGAAATGCAATACACACACTTAAAAACTAGGAGAAGTCTAAAGAGGAGAGAGAAAAGATTAAAACTACAAGCAATCTTCCCATTTTATCTGCCACAGAGCTATTGCCTTAGTCCAGCTGAACAGTAAGGAGCCTACTCCATCAAGGAAAAGCCCACAGGTGATGTTGTGCTCTTTCCTTTTCTCTCTCTTCCAGCTGCTTCTCTGTACAGACCACACAATATACATTACAGATCACACATGCAATATTGAACTAGTGTTCAGAACCTGATATCTAGCCACAAGCCCAGATGAAATATTTGCTAACTGATGCTCCTTTTTTAATGCTACACAAAATTTGTCTTAACATTTGGAAATACAGTTCAATACAGTTCAATTTTACTGATGGATTTTTTTTTCATTAGAATGCTGAAAATGATCATTACTCTCTATGGGACTGACATGAAGTAGCACAGCTTACCTTCTTGCACAGCTATGTCATTGTAATCAGGTATACTTATTAAGTTGCTGATGTTTACTTGGATAAAATTGTCAATGATCTGTGGCATATATGCTGAGAATTTAGGCAGTTCCTCTATTACTGGATTTTTGTAATGAAATGTTGGGGTGGCCATCTCAAAAAGTTCATTATGTGGAGCTTCTGTTGTCCCTATAGCTATTATCTTTACTCCAAGACTCTGCAAGCTTCTGGCAGCTTCTCGAACATCATCTTCTGAGGGTGCCAATGTCAAAATCACAATGATTTGTTGCTTTTCTTTTTCATCTGCTGACTTCTGGAAAAAGGTTTCATAAGCTTCATTGAGGGCATTTCCAATTTCCACTGAACTCCCACCATTAAGTCATTCCTGATATGATTCACCATAGGACCCTTTCTTCTGTAAGTGTCCAGCACAAATTCAGTGGACAAATCATCACTGTACTGAGCAAGCTGAATTTGGTTAGGCCCTATTGGTAGGCTGTCAATCATACAGATCATAAAATTTTTCACTTAGGGGAGAGATGAAGGTTCCATAGTGTTGGAGCTGTCAACTAAGAGGACTGTAGGGACTGAAACACAGAAAATTTAGTTTGCTACATCGCTTTTCTCTTCTGGAGCTATAACATTGTCGGACATTGCAACTGTCAAGAAATGAGACTTTGAAAGAAATTCTGCACCTCAGTTAAATGTGCTAGTGACCACATAGAAAACTGGATGCCTGCAGATAGGGAAATCTCTAGTCAACTGCACCATGACAAAATTAATCAGATATTCCATCAAGTGTCATTTCACTTAGCAACCCAACAACATACAAATGAAGGAGAGCAGGACTAAAATATAACCTCTACCTTTCTGCTTTGCCTGCTTACACCTAGGTCGTCTCTCTTGCACACAAGATCATTATTATGTAGGTAAAGTTTTTCAGGAATAGGAGACTTCACTGTTTCACGAAAAAAGTGGAGGAACAGTCTAGGAGGTAGATTGCCAGCATGGGAAATTCAGCAAAAAGGGCCTCAGTAAACCATGTTTACACATGTCCAGGAGCCCTGTATGGGGGCAACTGGCAGCTCCCTATCCCCTGGCACGTCTGTGGGCATGAGTTGCAAGGTGGGGTCATGGCAGTGACCAGCCTCCTGCAGCCCATTCCCAGGCAAGGCTGCACTCTGGAAAATGGCCGGCCTCACCTCATCTCAGCTCACCTCACCCCTCCCCTCAACATCTCGCTTCATACCTCACCTCACACTTCAGCTCACACCTCAGCCCCCACTTCAAACCTCACACTTCAGCTCATATCTTGAATTTCACCTCACCCCCAAAATCTCAGCTCACACCCCACCTCACACTTCAACTCACCCTTCAAACCTCACCTCATGCCTCAAACCTTGCCTTACTCCTCACACCTTACCTCAAACTTCATCTCACCTCAAACCTCACCCCTCAAACCTCACCTCACACCTCTTGTTACCTCCCACATCATATCTTACACCTCAAACTTCACCTGTTGCCATCCAAACTCAGCTTCAGCTACTGTGCATAAAAGTTTCTTTAACCTCTCAAGCTTCTGGTCAGTATTTAGTGCAAAAATGGTGAGCAAAGATTTTTTTTCCCATTAAGAATTGCATTAAAAAAAGAGATAATAAAATACCAATGTTCTGGGAAACAGACGTGTGCGTCTCAAAGAGGATGAAGAATAAAGCCAGCAGCATCTTCATCTCAAGGCAGAGTCCTCTGAGCATCCTCTCTGAGTGAAGTGAAAAGAATGGCCACAGTCAGAAAGTTGAAGAAAATGTTTTTTAACCATGCATGTGTATCAGGAAAAGCCAGCTCTGTTGAGGTCCAGATACATCCTGCTTTGTAATTTTTTTAAATTTGGGGGAAAGTGGAAAGCACTTAACTAGCCACCTGTTAATCAAATGGTAATTATTATTACAAAAATCATTATTGCAAAAAAGTGTCTTTTGAACAGCTATTAATCCTTAATGAATGGGCATGTTTGTGACTTCAGGTATCTTATATTGAAATACTACTATTTTCCCTGAAAGGTTTTCATTTTGTTTTTTTAAGTAATCTGTGGTGAGAAGCTTTTTACACAATGTTGACAGATGATCCAACTTCTGCTGATTTTAGTGGGAGCAAGACTGCACTCTGAGGCTTGATTTGTGTGAACTTATTTTGGCTGATACTCAGCACCCATCGAGTAACAGCATTCAGATGCTGAAAGTTTATGGAAATAAACTAACAACCAAAGAAGTCATTGCTCTCCTGAATGTTGCTCCTGCTCTTGATAGCCAGTATGAAAGGAGGAGAAAAAGTCCCAATTAACAGTAAGCTTTTCAATTTGTACTACACTGAATTTGAAGAGCTGCAGGAGTAAACCTATGCCAGATAAAGGCTATTTCAGCGTGGGCTGTGTTGTGCTTCCAGCCCTGCACGGAAAATGGCACTTTGAATGTCTCCATGAGTGATCAGTCACTGCTGACCCTCTCTAGTGAAGTGAAGCCCTCTGCATGCCTGTTCAGTTGCCAGCTGGCAGGCTTTTAAAAGCAAAAATATTTCACAGAAATAATTTCCAGTCTTTCACAGGAAATCTTAAGTAAGTTATACTGTAAGTATTCCCTCCAATCTCAGGCTATAATCTGTCCATGTCTGTAAACGTCCTGCTTTATGGAAATACTACACCCACAGCTGCCTGCGCTTGGAGCCAGAGCTGGTGCCAGCAGCTCTGTAGGCTGGGTCAGGCTCCTGGAAAAACCGCTCACCTGCAAGGAAGAGCTGAGTAAGAAAGGTCTTGGAGAAGCCCTGCCTGGATCCTCTGCCCTTTGCCACTGGGGACTGCACTGCAGGTTGGTCCCTCACCCTCAGTCCATCCCTCTACTATGCTGCAGGCATGCAACAGCCCAGCACCTTCCCCACCCGGACCCCAGCCCAGGCCCCGCTCAACCTTGGACTAGCCTCATCACCGGGGACAGGTGGTGCTGCTCTAAGTCATTTGATACTTTCCCCTAAAAATTCCTGGAAAGCCACATTTCCTCCTTTTTCTGACAGCATTGATAAAGCACAGTCTCTTGCAGGACACTACAGGAGAGCTAGCTCTCAATCCCTGTCTTCTAAGGAGAACGCGGAAAAACCTGATGTTGACAAATCTCTAACATCAGTGGGAGCAGCCCTTGCCCAGTACCAAAGGAAAATGGGTATCTTCAGGTGCCAGGTGCTGAAAGTTTTTGTAGGAAATCTTTGCTGTCACTTCAGATAGCTGAAATGGGATATTGTGTTTGTATAACTTGTTATTCTTGTCTTTTACTGCTATTTCACATATGTGGCAAAATGCCAGTGATTCTCTATCATCCTCCATAGATCTGCTCTTGACTTACAGTATAATTGAGAATATTGTTTGGCCCATGCTTGCTCTAAGAATGTTTTAGTATGAGTGAAATCTGAAGTAATAGCTGAAATAATGAGTATAAACTGTGCTTGTTTTCATTTGTTTTCATTTTATCTGACAAGTCATAAATGTTCCATCTATTTCATCAAAAATAATAAGCTTACTCATTAAATGTCTGAATCGAAATTCTACTCTCAAGCATAGCAGAGCAAATGCAGGATTATTAGAAATACCTTCAATTTTTCATCCTCTGTGAACTAAGTTAATAATCAAAGTGCTTAATAAATGATGCCACTGTAAAACTTCAAAATAATTGTGAACAAATGGCTAAAACGTGTATTTAATTAGGGATGCCTGCCCCTCTGAATAGACACAGAAATAGTGTTAATTCTACTGTTCTTTTAAAAGCTTCTTGAAGGAGAAATTTCATATTACTGAGCAATATTTTTAAGTACAAAGCAAACTTGCATGAAGAAAGGGAGGTTTGTTTCTTAAGGGTTACTCTTAAGAAGAGTAAGCCCAAAGAAAGAGAAGGGTGAAGGCACACAGGTGCTCCCAAGGTTTAGAAATCACGAGGTTCAGAATGTATTTAAGGGTGCTGTTTTTCACCTCCAACTTATTATTTCATCCTTTATATCATGCAGGGCAGGTACATGCAGGTAGAGAAGAAGAATCAGTTCCTATGCGTCTACTGATGACAGAATCCTTGTTGCAACCATACATTTATTTTCAGGATTATTAGTGTGTTATTTACTAAAGATGTATGTATAAACACATATATATGTATACAAATGATTAGGAAACAATTGGCATAATTTGGAAAGACAGCAGATTCCCTCTGGAAGGAGTGCAATAAAATAAGTTAGTCAGCCCTAAGTCATTGTGGGAGGAGTAAGTGATTCTCTGTTTCTGCACAACTGAGGTGAAGTTCCCCATAGTTTTGCCCAAGGAATTTCAGGGAGCTCTGGTGCTGTATTCAGGATTCTTCCCATAACAAAGAGAAAGAGAAGCACCATGCCTATGCTGCCCTGCACCTCTGCAGGTGCCAGGTCCGCCGGCCAGGACTGGAGTGAGCAACTCCTCCAGAGGGGCAAAGAAGCTGGGGGAAGCTCTCTCCTTCTGGAAGATTTTAGCAAGCAGGTAGGTAGCTGTTTAAAAAACTCTACTAACCAGAGGCCAAATCTTTGTGAAGCCCTGTCAGCCACAAGAGAGCACAAGTCTCTATGAGGCATGTTCAGGAGGACACCACCAGCAAAAGACAGTCTATATAAACTATTTCTGCTCTTACAGGGCCCTTGGAAGTGGTATTTCGTCCAGATTCTCCCTATATAATAGAGTAAGACTTGTAAGTCTGAGGTTCATTGTTCATTGCTACATTTATATTTGCTCTTTTACATTTTTTCAGTCAGGTATCACTAGAAAGTGATACCCACTACTGATTTCCATGCATTGTCATTACATAGACTATTCCTTGTTCCTCCCACTCACAGAACTAAATTTTTTCTATTTATCAAATCCAATTGAATTAGCTTTCAGTTACATTTTAAATATTTAAATTTTCAAGAAAAGGATCACCCAGCATTGTCCTCATGGCTAGGCATTACAGCAAACATGATTAATACCAGTGGATATCATTCATCTCCTATAATAACATTGCTTTTATTAAGTGTTGGAGCTCTGTAAGATTTTACCACCATTCACACATAACTACATCAGTGTGTATAATAGATATAATCCGAAATACTTCATTTATTTTCCTTAAGTCACCACCCTTTCAAACTCCTGAATGCATAGTGTTAGCCTGTGTGTGTACGTGTGCACAATTAAACATGAATATATATGCATACTACAGAGGGAGAAAGAGAGGAGAGGGAAAAAAAAAAAAAAACCAAACCAACAAGTCCAATAGCTTTTAGGGAAAATCAGTAGGAAACTCAAATCAAAGCTTTTGCAGACTCACATATTAGCAAATGAATACAAAGAGACAAATTTCTCACTGGGAGAAATTTTTTTTTGTTGCTGTTTTTTTTAAAGAAAACCTTTTCTGATGAGCTGAAGAGACAGTTTATAACACTTACCAGACAAAGAGAAAGGTGTCTGAATGGAACATTTCAGACCATCAGAGTCCCTAAATGGCTTCTGGAGACTGATACCCTTTTATAGGGTTTCAATTAATTGGCCATGGAAAATCCTCCCACAATGGTATTAAATATATACATTCTGGTGGTTTGGAAACCTCTAAAAAAATACGTATTTGTTGTCTTCCCCTCCTCCTATTCTTTCCCTTTTCCCTTTTTCACCTCCCACCCCTTTTCCTCTGGATCGAGCACCAAGCTGACCTTCAGGGCTGCTCTGCTTCAGACATCAGGAGCAGCAGCTCTGGAATTCACATCTGGCTCCTCCATGACATCCCTCTTCTGGGATTTTGGCAGTGCAGTCACCCACAGCATCCCTCAGCCCTGTACATCCATAGGAGTGAGGCAGTGGCTAGCAGCTCCTACAGGGTCTTCAAGGTTGCTGGTGCTCTCTTCCCTAGTTGGGACTGACATCTTGACACTCCCCGTCACCACTTTTCAAGTCTTGACCAAACTGGTTGGGGATGGGGCATTGGCATAGTCTCATTGGCATATATCAGGGAAAATAAACAGGCTGCTACAGAGATTCACTGGCTCCGAATGCCTCATTAACACCATGATACTTCTGGCCTTGCCATCCTGCATTCTTGGACTGCACTTTCATTGTTTCATTTCTCAAAATTCAATACATCTGTAATATCACAGTGACTTCCTGAAATTTAAAAAACAGATTTAGTATATAGATGATGAACAGTTAGCCAAAAGCTGCAGTTGCTCTGTGTCTACGTAACACACAGAAACCTGTTGATTTTAAGCCTAAAATTAGGTGCTGAAGGAAGAAAATCTATATAAAGCCTTATAAATCTATTTAGAGCCTTTGCAGCTATCTGAAAATATTTGTTGATTTTAAGCCTAAAATTAGGTGCATCTGGAGAATTTGTAGCCATGATTTAGTCTTCTTGGATTGGCTGTGCTCAGCCTTGTTTTTTCAATGCAGTTTAGGTATATTTTGGGAGTCCTCCTTATCAACATTATATTCTGATATAACAGCATTTGCTAGTAATGGTTCCTTTCACTACTGTTTGGCTAGGAGACTCTGCTCTGAGCCGGCCAGCTTTGGACAAACTCTAGTGTAAACTACAGCCATAAAATATTTCAGGGCATAAAGCCGGTAGCTCTTTTAAAACTCCAGCAAGGTCACAGCCAAGCACTTTGTTTTCCTCAGGGGAGCTCAGGCTCTGCTAACCTAAGGAGTCTGGCAGAGTCTACTTATCCCCGGTATCGCAGATACCGGGGATAAGTTAGGCACAGCTGAGATAGGGAGACAGGACCAGAACAGGGGTAGGATAATTGCAACATAGTCTTTCACTGCTAGAACATCTTCTTTGCCAGCGCTGGCCATCCTGCATTCCAACAGTAATTATCTAGAGGGTTGACTCCTGATGGCCCTTCAGACATGCCCTTTCTTGGGGCCGCGGCTGCTAGCACTGCCTTGCCTTGGGAATTCTGTGGCAATTCAGAGACTTCTTGTCACTGAAAGTATAAAGAAAAGAGAATCTTTCAGAACTTAAAGCTGTGGTTTAAATTAGCCAAGAAAACTAATTAAGGAAAAAGAATCATATGTTATTTCCCCCTTAGATTCCCCCAGAGAACACTTGATCACTGTGACAGTAAACCCTTGCCCTCCCTTGCTGTACATCTAAGTTAACTGGTTATTCATGTGTTCTCAGCTATTTGTACAGGCTTGCAATAAATATCTGGAAAGATGTAATACACAGCTTCTAGCTAACAGATGTTTTAATTCGATAAAGACATCAAACAGTCCCTGGTTAGCACAATCAAACACTGTACTTGTCAAATGAAATGGAGATGATCTTCCATTAGACACACTTTAGAGCTAGCAATAAGATTTTTTTTTTCAAAAAGGGGAAGTAATCCTTGATTTTCCCTAAGGTCTTGAAAACTGCTGACAGACATCCCTGGAGTGTGAAACATGCATTCACCCAGAAAGAAAGCAGTCTGGGCAGAAATGGGTCATAGAAGATGCTTCATAACACTACTTGACTCCAGAAAACAGTGCATGTACATGGTGAAGGTGTCTATTGTCCAGCAGGTGCATTCAGGTTTGATGTGAGTTGGACTTAAGCCAGTTGCCTCTGAAATCATTGGGATCTTTCCTTTGGCTTCAAGTGAGAGACACAGTGATGTACACCTGCTAACAGACTGACCTGCAGAGTTGTTGGAGAGGAGCACTGCCAAGAAACTTGCTACAGAGGCTCAGAGACTGTCTGGACACTTCCTTCTCTCTTCTTTCATTTCATGAGAAAAAGCAGGTCCCAAGAGCAGAGCACATACCACGTGCCCCCAGAAAAGGGCACAAAGATCAGTCTGGGAGGATAAAACAGACAGTTAGTGGACATTGACCTTGCACAAAGCAGAGGTGATACCAATGAGCAGAAGGCGGTACCCGGATGAATTTGGATCTGCAGAGAAACCTCCTTTGACTAAAGACCTCAGCGTGGTGTTACTCTGTCAAATCAGCTTCTCAGTTCCTGAAAACTCCTGGATTTGTCATTGATGATCAGCCTGATACAACATTAGCACCATCTCCAGGGTCTGGGACAGTGCCTTCACCTGACAGACCTGACTATGACAAGACTATGACTAAGATCTGGACTATGACAATATCCAAGCATGAAATTATCAGCCTTTACAAAACTCTATAACAGACTGCTCCCAGGTTTCCACAATAAGACAGGCTTTGCTCGGAGATTTGGCCTAGCTAAGGGGAAGAGGAGAGACAGGAAAGAGTGGCTGATGACCACTATAACATACTCCATCTCCAGAAATGCAGTTTTATGTCAGGCTATAAAAAGGGCACAGATAATCTCTGGTCTAGAAATAGCAAAAAAAAAATCTAATTTCTTGGTTACAAAATATTTGCATTAAAACTTGCTAGGAAGGGCTTGCTATTGTGTGGGTGATTCCTTTGATCAGAGCAAAGCCTATATTTTAAAAGGGAAATTTTAAATTTTATTTTAAAGGGAGCTGACACATATTGTTCTGTATTCAGTGGCAGTCATCTTCGTGTATAGACTATGTCATTATTTCACTTTATTTCTTCAGTAAGAAACACTTTGTGTATAGTTTTTACAGCTCTTCTTCCAGTTTAATTTTTTTTTTTCAAGGAAGTCTAAAGAAAGCTGCTGCTAGATCTATTTTTGTAATTTCTAGTAAATCAATGAGGTCAAGCCTACTGCTAATCCTTTTGGCAATATGCTTTGAAAGCAAGTTTTCCCAAGAAGACAGAATCAGTGTCTTTATTCCTGAAAATGAAACAAATTCAAACCAAATGTGTTCTTAAATGCCCTTTTGGCAATACCTGTTACTGGTTTGTTCTTATTTCTTCTCCTCTTTTCCTCAGTGGCATATGACTTAGTATAACACTACTCTGCTGTGCCGAGTTATCAGGTTTATCAGCACATTGTTATGAAAATGGAATCAGCCTCAGTGCAAGTTAAATACTCTTCACTTCTGCCACTGCCACCACACAGCCAATAACCTAGCACGGTCCCAAGGGATTCTTGCTGCCTTAAGGGAAAGCTAAGGTTTGCCACGGTGCTAGTGGCATTCCCTCAACGAGTACAGACTGCAACAGCTGCACTGCTAAAGTCACAAAGACTTTGCTTTGGCCACCAACAAACTATAGGAAGAGATCAGCCTCTGCGTCTCCCTTCCACTCCAGGGAAGTGCCTCACCCTGCAATCTGCCAGCTAAACTTCTTACATGAGAGCTCCCAGATCCTATCAGGTAAAATGTTCAGGCTTAGCCCTGAGACTTGCAAAACTGTTGTTTTGTTTTTCCCCAAACCAGGATTATTTTGTCAGAAGTGCGTTAGGGAGCCTTAACACCAGCAGCTACATCAGCAGATCTGAGAGGGTGAAAAGACAGCGAAGGAGAGGCAGTGACCTCCCAGTTAGTACTGCTACCCACAGGTGTGCAAATGGCAGGCCCTCAGCAATACAAAGGTTAAGGTACCTCAGGCACTATGCAACAATTTATTCATAGTAAAGGAAGCTTTACGCTTGCCATTGCAAAGGTGGAAGCAGGCAGTGGGGTTGGTCCAGGGCACCTGGAAGACAAAGCTAAGAGATGAAGACTAAGCACAGAGATGAATCATGGGGAAAACTGCCTTCTTTGCAGGAGTTCTCAGTATGGTGTCAGTCATGTCTCTCCACTGGACTCTCTGAGTTTGGCTTGTCATGCATCAATAAAGCATGATGTGTCCAGCTGTCCCCTGTTCAGAGTTACAGAAAACCCTGATAAAATGGGTTGCTTTTGGCAAGATACGCAGAGCACTTCCTGAGTGAAGAGAAAGCAAGTAATGTAAATGTTTTGCTGGTTATAATTAAAAGTTTTTATTTAACAGGAAACTTTTATGTATCTTTTATGACAGTGGCTGGATACCAGAACACACAATTGCTGCTGGAAGCACGTTTTCCAGCTGGATTCACTCATGCAACCCGGCTGCAGGCAGCAGAGTTATTCTGGAGCAACCAAGAGCAGGGTTGGCTAGGAAAGTCTATGTTCGGCCCTTACATATATTTGTACATGTATTATATGTATGTATATGACCCGTTAAAAAGCAAGGGTGGATGGCTGTGTTGCATTTCCTACTTAGCACAACAAAGTAACTTAATAATTTTGAAAGCAAACACAGCTCCCTCCAAGCCCTCAGTTTTCTTGAGGTCTGAGCAGTTCATTCCAAGCAGCCTTTGGATGACACTATCTTGTTCAGCCAGTGATTCCCTGTACTTGCACATGTTATGGGAGAATTCTACTTGAATGTCCCAAAATGACAAATGAGGCTATTTTGCTCCATTATGGACATGTGGGGTTAGTCATTAAGTAAAACATATTATCTTAAGCCTCAGTGAAAGAAGTAGCAACAGGAATAGCTAATGGGGTAAGGGAACAGAAAAACAAGACTTAAGAAGGGAAAATATTGAGAGCCCTTGTGGTAAAGAGAAAACAGCTCCTGACTGTCACACATTGGTAAAGGCTCTGTCTCTAATTAACTGCACAAACCCCTGCTAATGGTTTTGTGCAATTTTTTGTGCAAAAATGTCTAATCACAATAGCTGGTTTGCTCTCATGGCAAATTGTTTCACCCTGTCTCAACAAGAGAGAAATTGCTGCATATTTTGGCAGTTATCAGAGTTCCCACAGAAGCAGTAACTACGTGGTCACAGAACCACAGCATCACAGCATGGTTGAGGCTGAAAGGGACCTCTAGAGGTCATCTAATCCAACCCACCTGCTCAAATAGGGCCACCTAGAGCTGGTTGCCCAGGACCATGTCCGGGTGACTTTTTAATATCTCCAGGGAGGGAGACTCCACAACCTCTCCAGGCAACCTGTGCCAGTACTCAGTCACCCTCAAGTGAAAAAGTGTTTCCTGATGTTCAGAGGGAACCTCCTGTGTTTCAGTTGGTGCCCATTGCCTTTGGTCCTGTCACTGGGCTCCTCTGAAAAGAGCTTGGCTCTGTCTTCTTTGCACCCTCCCTTCAGGTATTTATATATATTGATAAGATCCACCCCCGAGCCTTCTCCTCTCCAGGCTGAACAGTTGCAGCTCTCTCAACCTTTCCTCGTATGTGAGGTGCTCCAGCCCCTTCATCATCCGTGTGGCCCTTTGCTGGTCTCTCTCCAGTATGTCCATGTTGCTCTTGTACTGAGGAGCCCAGAACTGGACACAGTACTCCACGTGTGGCCTCACCAGTGCTGAGTAGAAGGGAAAGATCACCTCACTCCATCTGCTGGCAATACTTTAACTAATGCAGCCCACGATGCAATTAGCCTTTGCAATAAGGGCACATTGCTGGCTCATGTTCAACTTTGTGTCCACCAGGACTCCCAGATCTTTTTCTGCAAAGCTGCTTTCCAGCTGGGTGGCTCCCAGCATATATTGGTGCAGCGGGTTGTTACTCCCCAGGTGCAGGACTTTGCACTTTCCTTTTTTGATCTAACGTTGAACGAAAAATGAGAAAGGAGTTCTTGAAGTCGCACTTCTTGTTGAATTTCACGAGGTTCCTGTCAGCCCATTTCTCCAACCTGTCCAGGTCTCTCTGGATGGCAGCATGACGCCCTGGCATTATCAGCCACTTCTTCCAGTTTTGTGTCATCTGCAGACTTACTGAGGGTACACTCTGCCTCATCATCCAGATCATTAATGAAGATGTTAAACTGGACTGGACCCACTATTGACCCCTGTGGTACCCTGCTAGTTACTGGCCTCCAACTAGGCTTTGCAACACTGATTACCATCCTCCGGGCCCATCCAGCCCACACATCAATAGCTTGTCTATGAGGATCTTATGGGAGACAGTATCAAAGGCCTTACTGAAGTCCAGGTAGATGATATCCACTGCTCTCTCCTCATCTACCAGGCCAATCATGTCATCATAGAAGTCTGTCGAGTTAGTCAAGCATGACTCCTCCCTTGGTTAATCCATGCTGATTACTCCTAATGATCTTCTTGTATTTTATTTGCCTGGAATGGTTTCCAGGATTAGCTGCTCCGCCACCTTCCCAGGGATCGAGGTGAGGCTGACTGGCCTGTAGTTCCTTGGGTCCTCCTTCTTGCCCTTCTTGAAGACAAGAGTGATATCTACTTTCCTCCAGTCGTTGGGCACTTCTCCCAATGGCCATGATTGATCGAAGATTATCAAGAGTGGCCTCCTAACTAAATCCTTCAGCTGCCTCATGGGTGCATCCCATCAGGGCCCATGAACTTATGTATGTCCAGTTTGCTTAAGCATTCCCTGACTTGATCCTCTTCCACAAAAGGTAGTTCCTCCAGATTATCCCCCTGGTCTCCAGGACCTGGGATTCTTGAAGGCCTGTCACATGCTGGGAAACAGCACCAGGCCACTACCAGCAACCCTGCAAGTGCCAAGTCTCTATGGGTCAATGAAAAGAGCAACACTGACTTCTTACATATTGATAACTGCTAATCCCATTCAAATTCTGCACATGCATTGCACCTTGCCAAGACGCAATGGCATTCACCTCGTGTCTCAAGGAAGTACATACAACTTGCATTCTATTCACACTGGGTTCAAATTATGGCCAGGACATGTACCAGCCTTGTTACAAAAGGTCAAATTTACCCCTTACATGTTTTAGATGACCTGGGCTCCTTTCTCATTAAAAAAGCTGGTCAATTTACCTGTCAGATATGCAGCCAAACTCTGCAATAGGAGCTAGAAAATAACACAAAGCCAGAAAGCTGGAGGTTTTCCCTCAAACGTGCTTCAGATCTTTTCTCTAACACAATCTGGCTCCATTAAATTAATTAAGGTATGTATCACTAGGTCTAATTAATATAAGATGCAATCTGAAACCTTTTACAAATTAGTACTAGATTATGAGCATTTTCACATCATTATAACCCTTATAACAAAAAAAACCCAAATGAACAAGGGCATTAAATTCACTCACATTCATTCAGCAGAACTCACAGGCAGTGTTTTGGTCCCAGGGATGTCTGTTCTCTGTTGATCACCTTCCTTTTCAGAGGATTGGGCCTCAGAATTCAGGTACTCTGGATTACAGAACTTAGATAGAATATGTGCATTTGGGTTGACATACGACAGTAGTAGCATTAGGTTTAGGAGATTTAAGACCCTCACCAGCATAAACATCACACACAGGTTTACTGTGGCAAAACTAAATTGCTCCCTAAACAGATTTATAAGTGTGTGGCTTGACTCTCTAAATATAGCTTCTGACAACATCCATAAAGAAGCCACTTGTTACTTCCGAGAGGTTCATGTTTCTTTTATAGTTTGGAAGGAATCTGGGATTGAGCAGGGGGTTAATTCATTCAACTGAGCAGCGGGTACACCTTCAGAAGACTGCTTTCCTTAGAGGAGAGAATGTTACCTCCTGGCAAACAGTCATACCCCAGTTTCTATTCTGTTAATGGACAGCTATTCCTATATTAATTAATTTGTCTTTAAAAAGTAGGATTTATTAGCATTGGCACAAAGCAGCTACAGTGTTTAAACTGCTTTCAAACTGGAGCCAGCTGCAGGAGAAGACATATGGTAGCACAGGCTACGTAAGGATAGCCGCACAAAGGCACCTGGGGGACAGGGTGGGAGGAAGGGCATGCCATGACCTGAGGAGATCATTACATGCCACACCATACACTAAAGATCTTTTACAGTTCCACCATCTGTTTACACCACAGCCATTCAAAAGAATGGCAAGGGTTCAAAAAAAAGTAGGTGCTAGGTGCTCCACTACCTAGAGCAATGTTCCGAAGTTTAAGCACCCACAGCACCAAAAGTACAGCATCAACTCAGACAACGTATGAAATTCAGCACCTAGATTTCTCACAAAAGCTTGTTAAGTGCCTAGAAGCAGCAACACCAGAATATTTCACTGGCATTAGAATTTAATATTTCACAAAAACATTCTACCATCTGCTGAATGCCGATGTTTCACAACTCAGTGAAATGCAGCAGTCAGAGAAGTCTGGTCAGTTCTTCGCAAAATAATTCTTTTCATATGTTACCTTGTGTAACAGATCCGAATTCCTATAGTATTTCATATGTCTGAAAACGAAAAAAAAAAAAAAAAGCCTGCAAATGTTGCTTGCTGGACCATCTGACACAATCAGAAGGATGAGAGAGGGGTTAGACAATAGACCCCTAAGCGTCCTGTGGTAGCTAGCATATTCCTCCCTTTGGAAAAGGGCCCAGGGGACTTATGCCAGGGATGAAAGAAGAAGCAAAAACAGATTAGGAGGCTTTGAGAGTCATTCTTCAAGGCGGGGCAGCTGGTTGGTCTTATTCTGCATTACTCCAGAAAGAACATCATCACCTAGCCTGTCTGAAATAAAGAGAAGGAAGATGTGTGTGTAGAAAGCATGAGCTGGTCAGTCCACACAGACATACAAATTTCTCCTTATCAAGGAGAGAGGATCCCACGCAGTGGGACTCTTCCCCTACTGAAAAACAAGAATTTTGAGCCAGCAGCAAGACTAGCCCCAGATAACAAGACCCAACTGGATTGCAGGCAGCTGAGATCCATCAGGGGACTCCATGCCTCCTGGGCCAAAGCAAATCCAAGATATCAAAAATTGCTTCTGCTACAAGAACAGAGATGTTTGATTTTTTACTTCTCCCTTCCAAGCAAAAGAATTATTTACTTATCTGAACAAAATGAGAACATTAAAGTTCTAAAGAAAATAAGAGATCAAACTGCCAAAATGTCCTGTCTTAGAGACAAGATTTCTGTAAGTCTCGTGTAAAAAACAACTTAATTCTCCAAAAAAGGCAAACTGGCTTTTCATGTACACCTGACTTAAGGGGAGGGAGCCATTGATTTTGAAAGAGGATAGAAACTACTGCCAACTGGCAGCATCTGTGAAGAAACAGCTATTAGACACGGAGAACAGCATTTTGGAAATCTAGATGTTAAACACTTCAGGATTAAAAGGACTGTACATATTGTAATAAAAAGCAAACCCAGGTTCAATTTATTGCTTCACAGAATAAATAGACCAGCTCTAGCCCCCAAACAGACAGCTAAGGTGCCCTCCTTAAGTACCATTTCCCAGTTACAAATGTAGAAAAAGAACAGAAAGAGAGAGTAGAGTACCTCCTACTCCATGGCAGTCCAATTCTGTCACTTGCAAGAAAACCCAAAGGTGAAAGATGAATGGCTTCATCAACTCACCCATCCCCACTCAGAGTTTGGGTCAGTAGCAGTAACCCATGAGACATTTGACCCTTCCTCAGCTGAGCTAAGGGTGGCACTGTCACCTTTAGCATTGAGTTGCTCAGCATTATTACAGTCCTGAGGCTGGCAGAGCCTCACAAGACTTCACTCTGTTCAAAGTCACTGTTCACAATAGACTCCCTCTGGGTGACAGCCAGGCTCTGGAAATCCAAGTTCATGTATGTTCCTTAAAAGTTTGTTGAGGAACTCTTGGCCAGTAGTCCATGCAAATCTAACCAGATATCCATCTTGTAGACAAATACAGAGAAGAACAAAATTCCACTCTTCTACAAAGAGTGACCTAAGGTGACAAAGTTAAATGCACCATGACTTCTACAGACATAAAATGGGCAACCGCAGCGTTTGGGTAAGTCAGCAGAGTGTGAAAGCTCAGCTAAGTTCCCCCTTCTGCAGGGCATTGCATTTATTATCTTTAATCAGAAAATGTCCTCAGGATTTTTTCTTTCCCGCAAGAGCAACCACGAAAATCTAACGTTCTAAAATGAATGCACTTGTCCAACTTTTGGTAACAAGGGAAAGGGACCAATGCTTATTTACATATGAGAAGCCACACTATAAGAATACACTTACAACTGTTTCAAGAACTAACAGCAGAAGTGAAATATTTGAGAATGATTGATTTTATTCACATGCTGGATTATTCAGAAAAAAATTAAAAAGCCAAGAATGATTTTATGGTAGAAAATCCTCTAAAGCAAAGTGAAGTAAGTTCTAGTAAGTCTATGTCCTTTGAGAGCTAAATGCGTTTTGGTATTTTCTGTAAGCAGGATAAATGCAAACAAATGCATCAAAACATTTTGATATTAGTGTCTCGCATCCAATGTTACTTCATGAAAATCTCTGAGGTATTGTTTTATTTTATTCAGTACATTTTAAAAGTGCACATTTTGGTGTTTATGGAACAAAGTCAAGTTTCAATACTTTTATCTCTTTTAAACAATACTGTTGGCTAACAGAAGTTTCTCAGTACTCAACATGTTGTACCAGATCAACTGAGAAATAGTTTTAATTTTATTTTCACTATTAAGTTACTAGATAATAACTTCACAATCAAGTATTTCTTTCAACTGAAACGTGGGAGCTGAGTGGCTGTGTAAAGCTTTCTTTCAATTTCTTTTCCCCATCACCCTGATAGCGTAACTGAAGAATTAAAGTAATTTAAGTGCCTCTGCACTAGGAAGACTCTATACACAAGAATCCACATTCTTCTTGCGTTTCAAATCTATTTTTATTGCCTCCACAGCCCCCGTACCAGAACTGACCACACATTTTCTGCTCTTTGTCGTAGTACCACTTCAAAATGTAATTCTGACATTCTCCACTATCTTGAACAAGGTCACATGCATCTGGAAAAGGCAAATAAGAGACAGATTTAATGAAAGAAAGATTCACCCTTCTCAGCATTGTAATTTCAGGGAAAAGTAACGTTCAGTGCAAACTGGCAGATGAAAGAGGTAGCCAGCATTCAAGGTCTTACAAAGATTCACTAAGTATTCATCCACAAATGCACAGTGCCAGCGTGGCCTGAAGTCCCTCTTCTTATGATTGATTCAACCGGAAAGAATGTCTGAAACAACTAGATTTTCAGTGGCATAAACAGAAGAAATGCTAAAAAGTCTTTAGTTTTCTAACATAGGCTTTTTACTAAAATTATTGTAAAATCATTATACCTGGTGTATAGGGATTAGGTAAATAAGGCTTTTCAGAATGTCCCTCTTTAGTCCAACTTGTTATACTTGTATCAATCAATAAAATTTCATAAATGAACATACATAGATAGTTAAATTATCCATTATAGTCTCTTAGCCAAATCCCAGAGCAATATAGATTTAAATTGCATAAATTAACCTAAAAATAGGTGAGCCTAGCATACTTTGTAGCAATCTGGTATTCAGCAAGTACAGATCTAATCAGCTTTCACCAATGTAAATTCAGAGTTACTCAAATGAAGTAAGAAGAGCCGCTCTAGACTTTGGTATCTCCACAACATCGAAGGGGAAGCAGTGAGAAGTAAAGCAAAATACTGATAAAACTACCCAACCTAAAGATTTAAAATGACATAACCTTCTCCTCCTAAACAACTGAAAAACAATAATCTCAAGCAATAGATCAGTACAAAGTACATTTCTCAAAAGGCAAGTTCTGGTACTGTGCTACATGTTTTTAGAAGTAAACTGTTGGGTCACTAGTAACAACTCAGGATTGGGAACGGCAGTTCATGTATCTCACCTAAGCGGGTCAGGTCACTGCTCACAACATCAGTGCAACTGACTACTTCCTCACAGGAAATATTTTATTTGTAAAGTATAAAGAGTAACATATCTTCATGCTACTGAATCTTCTGTGTGACCACAGATTTTATGCACTGGTTAATGGGAGCACTGGTTCAAGATTGTACACATGCAGCTAGGCGATGGGACCAATTCCATCTGTGCTCAGCGAGTCTGTCAGGCACTGTGGGTATACGGCATTCCCAGAGGCACATTAGCTTTTAATTAAAGATCCAGTATTAAAACAGTTTTGCAAAAGCATGGTCCTCTCTCATCAGGGATGGGGCTACCAGACATTCCCAGAATCATTTTTGAGTGGAGAGAGGTGAAAAACAAAGGGATGGCATCTGTAGCAACGAGCCACCTCACCCAAAGCTATGCAGACACCACCACATTTTTTTCACAGAAATTCTCTCCAATTGCAGTCTAAGCAATAAAAATGCTCAATAGCGTTAAAAGAATGTTGGTGACAAATCATGTCACAATCAGCTTCCCGTGCCTTTTGTATCAAATGGCAAATCTGCAAAGAAAAATGCATAATTAGGAAGCAAAGTAAAAAACATGAAGAATATATATTTTGATAGGATACCTCTGCTGAAGGATCCTGTTCTTCCCACTGACAGGAACAGACTGAGCAGAGACATATTTAGTTCCTCCATGTTGAGCTAAGTTAACAGCAGGAGAAACTCTGTAATTATAGTGCAACTTGGGGATTTTAAATGATCAGCTGTTTTAGTAAAGGGATTAGAATTTTATATTATTACAAAAAGTTACAAATCAAAGCTCAAGTCATAATGACACCTGCAGTTCAGCCTTTAATTACAAACTCTACTGTATAGATTTGGACTGAATACAAACATACAGTGACAAAACGCTTTGGAAAATGTAATTAATGGAAATGTTTCATACTGAGCTCTTCACAATTTAGAGTCTTTTTACTGAATCAAAAAAGATTTTCATATTTTAAAATCATACCATAATCACTATAGGCAGCTCTAGTTTCTACTGTTGCCTCTAAGTTTTCCTTGTGCTCCTCCTGAGCTTCTCCATACTCTTGTGGTTTTTCTCCTTCAGCATCTTCTTCTGTGAAATACTCATTCTCCTCCTCATCATATCTCATTTCTGGCATTGTGTATGCAGGTTCTTTGGTGGTGTCTCTAATATCCTCCAGAACTCTACTTTCAGTTCTTTCAATGTCTTCTAAACCATGACTATAACCAGTTTCATCAGTTCCAGGAAAAGGCATCCTTCCAAGAAGAGGAGAAAAAAAATTAAGTATTTAAGCACCAGTATGGCCTTGAATAATGCATCTGGTTCATTCCTTCTGAATACCATGAAAAAAATTTTTTTGTTTCTGTTAAAGCTGATTTGAATGTAACTATTAACCCAAAGGGAGAAATCTTATATTCAGAGATAGACACTCAAAAAATTTAATAGGCAATTCCAAACCTTTCAATCATAGACACTTGCCGTTGTGTGTCTCCCTGATCTAAGTTTTCACACTCTTCTTGAAGTTCAGGTGAAGGATAACTGTTCACTTCTTCTGTGGGGAAAGCACAGATACCACGCCTGAGTTTTAAAGGCCTCCAAACCCCAGTATGTTTCATAAAAAGCACTACATGATTTTTTTGTTGTGAACTGGAGTTTCAATAATAAAACACACCATATCTAGAGTGACTGGCACTATGACCAGGAAAATGAAAATTATGTTAGAGATCAGCTAGATGAGAATGACTCCTGAACCAATCTTTTATACTTTTGTCTTGCTCTGTAATACACTATTTATCCTTCTATAGAAACTTTGACATCTCTAAGTACATGCTTCTGACAAGGACTTTAAATTGGTGACAATTTCCTTCTTGATAGTCTCTTGTTTGTATTTCAAAGCAGCTAAGACCTGCTAGTCTGCATGAGCATATCTTGAAAAGTGAAGTTTTTCTCTGCTCTACGGAGGAGGAATAACTGCAGTAAAGAGAGGTTAATGCCAAATCTGCTAAATATTTAAACTTGCATCTGCCCCAAAGCCCTAAATAGGCACAAACAACTCAGCAAATCTGGACCTGCCAACAGTCAGAGGAGAAAAGTAGGCCTAAATCAGGAATATAACTATGTTCTCTTAGCTGAAGAATGGTCTGTCTTTAGTGAAAGTGGAGTTAACAAAGCCACGCATTAAATACAAACTTAAGGGAAAAAAACTACTTAAGATTTTGACCTAAGGCACCATTAGAATACAATGCTGTTCTGTCACTAATGGCACTTCTGTTAGTGTCCAGCATCTGCAGCAAATTAAAGATGAAAGATTGGCTAGCTAAACTATGACTAGAAACTGAATGATAGCACATATACACTGACTACCTTTTTCTACACAGCATTTCTCTTTCTTTCCATAACTTAAGCAAACGCCGTTGCATGCTACTTACGTTGTAGAAGATTTAGAAATGCCCGGCTAAACCTCTGAGCATATACCATCTCAGACGTTGAAACCCTGCCCAATCTCAGTAAGTGCTGGTCTGTGGGGGAGCTTGACAGCTCCATCAGCTGATTGTCACTCACATCATTGCCAAGCGCAAGAGTGAACAAGGTGAATCCTTGGCACTTGGCTCCAAGTGAAATCTCTCTCAGCTTCTCTCTGTCCCATGTGCTTGTTTTGCTTCCAACTATTGCAAATATGACCCTGTGTTTTCTTTGTCTGGGGGCTTTAAAGAATACATTTTCAACCGTCCACTGCAGGGCAGAAGCAATGGCTGATGGCCCTTCCAGTTGATGAACAGACTCTTGGATATATTTCTTCATCAAATCTTTATTGCTGTATGTGACTAGATCAAACTCCAAAGCCACAGGGGTCTGGTTTCTGTCAGGCAGGAAGCCCCTGGGAGCCTGCTGCACCAGTGCCACTCTGATGCCTCCATATGATTCGTTTGGCTGTGAGGAAACGACAAACTGATCTAGCATGTTGCTCACAAAGTCTTTGGCTCTCTGAAACTCTTCACTGCTGATGCTGCGAGAGCTGTCCATGATGTAAGTGATATCCATATCCATCAGAACAGGGGGAGAAAAGGGCACCTCGCAGTTGGTACTTGGTTTGCATTTATCTAGAGAGGAAGAGCCAATAGGCAGCAAACTATTCAGCAATACAACAAAAGCAATAGTTTAGAAAAAAAATTCACACAGTCCTATTCATCTATTTTATTTTTCTTAAATTTTGATTTAAAAAAAAAAATCAATTTGGCAACTTGAAATCTTGTTGTTCTAGTAAGTAACAACAGATGAGTCTTGCTGAACAAGGTTTTGAGATAACATGGGAAATTATTCAGGCATGAGAGCAAAAAATGTTCAGAAGGTAAAATTTAACAGATAAGAGTTCCCTTGAGAATTTTTCTTTTGTCAAAATCTAAACATTGTAAAGGACACTGGAACAAACTATTTTTCATCTCAGACTATTGTTCAATATTCTGACATATGATCATTTAGTAGCTTCTCCCCCCTTCACAATGTAGAATTTACAGGAAATGAGTCTGGTTTCCCAGAATCATGCTATTTTAAGTGCATTTCTGTCAAAAAGGAAATGCCAAACACGATAATTCATTTCACACGGCCAAGACAGCAACTAATTAAACAGCTTTTGTGATTTTGGATTCTAATTCTTACTATCCACTGAAGGGGAAATTCAAATGGTAACTTCTCAGCAGTGGTAATCTGTAACCAAGGAATGATCTGGCATGGAGGGCAAGAAGGCCCAATTGCAGAAGGGGTTAAACTGGCTGGAATCAGGAATGTCAGAGACTGAATGACTCCCTGTAAGGGACTGAAGTTTTCCTTGGTGGTGATAAGAAACAGCCACAGCATCGTCTTGTAGCCATCCTGGAATGTGAGCACTCAGGGACCACCTTTGGGCAGCAGAGCTGGGCTGAGGCGCCCCATGCAACCACTCATGGGATTGGTGCTGGCGCAAGTGTATGTAAGGAATCAGCTCTTAATGCATCTTTGCAGACTCCTTGTAGAACCACTTATGGCAGCAGGACTCTGCCCAACGCATTAAGGTGGTTTTTTTTTTATATATATTTAAGCACAAACATGTTTAAGGGGTACCATAAAAATTCCCCAACACCACATTGCAAAATACAATCATCTATAGGATTTGTTTTTGAAGGGGTAAAAAGACCAATACAATAGCTGGAATTTGTAAAATGTCTTACCGAAGCAAAGTGTACAATATGTGACACTCTCCAAACTTTCATCCTGTTGTCTTTCCCAAACAAATAATTGAAATCTTCTCGTATCATCAATCTATGTTTTAAAACAGACACAAAAATAACATTAAAATGATATGAAATACAGATGTTTTTTCTTCGTTCTTAACACTCAATGTCATTACCATTTCTCTGTTAAGATAGATACTATTCCTAACTCGGTGGTTTCACTGCTGTTGTAATATTGAGCAGGTACACGGAACACTTTTTCAGTTGCCATTCTGGAGCATTCTGATTGCCCTGGAGCATTACAAGGAAACCGCTTTGTGCCTAAAGGTTTAACTCCATGCTGTGCCCTACAGAGATTGCCAGGTTAGTGTAGCTGCTAATGATAACTAATAGGTGTTAGCACAGCTTATTAGCTAAGAGTATTGCATCAAGATGGATATTTAAAGCTAGCTCAGATATTTCTGCGTGGTGGTGAACTCAGGTCCTCCATTCATATTCATTTTATACATTGTCTTTCTGCTCTTCCTAGATCCTAGATTAGGTAGGGACTCAACATTTATTCTCTGTTTGTATGCATATGGCTACCCAGGTCTTGACTGGGGCAGCTGTGTGCTACTATAATACAAATGAGGGGAAGAATGAGTCATTGTGGGATTGCAATTGAATGCAAATGAAAGAAAATCCTCATGGTTTAAATTCACATATCAAGAGCTTTTCTGTAAAGGTCATCATATTCTCCCCTTGACAATATAGAGCACTATGTTCTGGCCTGAAAAATACTTTCTTTTAAAAAAATGGGAGACAGCTTTATAGGTATGAATCGAAATCTCAGCACAGGTAAAAGATATTAAGACTTTTTTTTTTTTTTGCCAGTGAAGGGCTATCACGTTTTTTTTCTTTTCTTAGCAGGGTGCTACAGAGGAAAGGGGAGGATCTCCTATCACAGCTCTTTCTGGGACAAAGAGAAATCCTCCACAGTGAAGATGTTTTCTTAGGAGAGAAAATTCTAGCATCATAAAATTCTAGTATTAGAACAACCTATGTGTTGCCTGTGATCAGTCGAAGAAAGACACTTCCTCAGTAGAAGATCTGACCACAGAAATGCTTGGGGAACCCTGCTCCAACAAAATCCTACAATTTCACTGACCACCCAATCATATGTGATTCAAGGGAAAAAACATTTCCTTGTGGACTAAGATAAATAAAAATGGCTGTGAAATATCATAATATTGCAGGACATGAACCATATTCATGGATAAGCTAAAATGGTGAGGAAAGAAATAATTACTTCTTTGCATTAAACTTAAGCTTTGTGTGTGTTATATACAATGCATATACAACACCACGAAATTAACTTCTGATTAATGTCTGTAAAGGATGTTATAGATAGGTCTCTTCAAAGGAATTAGAATTGGTAATGACTGTTTAAGTGATCTCCAAACTGAGGCTCCTAAAGCAAACTAACCGAAGCCAGTAAGTATCTGTGGCTACAGGCTGGTAGGATCATGAAGATTAAACCACCTCTCAACTGCAAGGGCAGAAGTCTATCTGAAATAAAAAGGGAGGTTGTATTTTTTTGGGTGGTGGTAGGGGGTTAGATGCCTTCCCATCACTGTAACCACAACAGAGAGCTGGGCAGTGAATTTTTTGCCTTTCCTCCTGTTAAGCAGCTTTTTTAAACTTTTCTACTCTGAAAACCGGTTTATGGAAAGTTGGCACCTTTGTAAAGGTGCCAGATGTCAGATGTCATCATATGCATTCGGATTCATAATCTGCTTATACCAAGTAAACAAAATACTGATGCTTGCTCCTGGTTATCCTGTGGAGCAACCCAGTGAATAAACTGTAAGCTTCCTTCTCATGTGCCAGCAGAATTTTTCATTTTGCTAAATTAACATTCAGCCAGACAAATATGTGAATTGACTAACAGACATGAGGCTGCGTGAGAATAAACGTAATACAAAGATTAAAGGACTGACTTAGATGCTACTAGATCAGAACTTGGACTCCAAGTTTTGCACTTTTTGTCTCAGTAAGTAAACATAGTTTCCTTCTATAGGGATAATTTTGAAGAAGCAGCAGCTGGAAGGAATTTTATTTCAAAAAAGTTAAAACTGAGCCCAGATGATACAAAAATAAATTGAGAAGAGAGAGAACATGGAATCCATATTATGAAACCTTAAAGAAACTTAGGATTGTTTTCCTTTGGTACCTGGTAAAATGGATTGCTTTTTATATGAAGTCATATTTTAAAACAAAAGTTGTTAATTTTCTCCTGTATCAGCTATCAAAAGGGGTTTTGTTTAATTTGATTTTCTTTTGAAAAACAAAAAAACCTGTTGTACTTGAAGCCTTCTGCTACTACTTTTTCTATAAATTAGGGCCACAGTTTGTTAATTAAAAGGTTAGTACGTGTCACAGCTTCAGAAGAGAAATGGCATAGGTAACCAAGTGAAATTAACACAATGTTATTGAAATTCTGTGATTTGGCCTAAAAGCACAAGTCATAAATAATTCAAGCGCAGAAAGAGGTCAGATGGTGATTATTATGGTCAAGTGAATCGGTGTTTCTTTGTTAAAATAGTAACCTTTAATATACCCTTTCTAATAAGGGATTGGACAGTTCCTGTAGCACTTACTGGCTTGAGAGCACGCTTTACTCAAATTCTACGCAAATGGATGACTGACTCAATTTTCTATAGTCTATCTACTTACTGAGAAGGCACGTCTGACATTTGGCACTTCATTGAAGGCAATAACCACTGGAGTGATATCCAAGGCACTCAACTCAAGTACAGCTGTGCTGATGGCAACATCATCCTGCGATGGACCATTAGCAAAAAATAGGGCAACTTTTCTTGTGAGGATGCCCTGACGAACACGTTTGAAGACATTTCTTGCGACAAATCTCATGGCTGCCCCAATATTACGTTTTCCAGTGGATCTCTCTAGTGGTATTCTCCGAACTGCTTGTAGCAGCAAGTTGCTTTTTTGGAATTCTGAGAATCGGATAAGATAGCGCGTATTGGTATTAAAAGAAACAACAGAGACACGAGCGCCTGTTGGGCAATTGCTTTCACTGATCTTAATGGTCTTCAGCAGTAACATAACAATGTTTCTCATTCTTTCAAATGCCGCTGGTGTAACATCTTCAGACATATCAAAGGCAAACACCACTTCAGTTGGATAAACTGGACATGTATCTGTATATTGAAATAAAAAATTTGTGTGAGAACCTTTCCACAACTCAACATTGTCAGGTTTTTTTTCAAGTCTATAAAAGAATGGACATGCAGAGGCGAGATGGGCTTACCTGATGAGCAAGCTGGAATGAAGAGGTGGAAAGCAAATAAATTATTTCGGAGTCATATTCATTAAAGTAGGGACATATTCACTTGCTTTCACTAAAGAGCCTGACCCAAAGCTCAGACAACTGACAGAATCTATCAGTGAGAGACAACACTCCTCTTCCACAATCAAATACTCAAAATAGTGCAATTTTACTGGATGAGAATTAAGGAAATTGTTCTGGGTTCTGCTGAGCACACAAGTCAGAGAGAATGAGCACTCCAAATCTGGAGGACAGGTGATATATATATACAAATACTGTCTTCTCTCAGAGAATTCCTCAAAGGGGGTTGGCACAATGGCAAAAAAATAATTTAATCTTAAATGAGGACAAGAGACTTTTGTTACAGTTTTTGTAATTAAGAGATAGGAAAACTGAGCAAAAAGCGTAAGCCTGTTTCATTCACCTGCTGAAAACCCCTCACAGTTAACAACTACCTATCATCATCAAACTGAACCCAGATACAAACTACTAGTTTACAGGGTTTCCAGTGGAGGCTATTCCATTTAAGAAGAGTGACTAGGTGGAATCAGAGGTAAAGGAAGATGCTCCCTACTTACGGCAGTTTTTTCGTGTAAAATTCACAAGTTCACACGGCTGCAAGAGCAAAACAAAAAAGCAATTAATGGCAAATCCCAAACCATTCCAGATTGGGAATCTTACTATTGGTTTGAGGTGAATGTCATATCCCAGCTCCTGAACTAACTCTCACAACAGTAAATCCAGAATCACACATTCCAGTTCCTCTCTATTTCAAATATTACAAGGGCTCTGCCCCTGCTGCAGAAACTAAGCGTTTCTTTAGACATGCTCTGTTGGCACTTAATCATGCTCTGGAATATTAAGCAACCATTTATCCATTTGCTATTTTGTGTAATAGTCTGATCTAAGAGGTCACCAGGCAATGGCACTTCCACAGGAGAATGGGCATTTCAATAGCAATTCACATAAGAAGAGAGAGGTCCATGAAGGAGGAGAGGACCTCCTTTGGACATAGAACGCACCTGCAATAGTATTGTCTGCAGGTTGTTGTCCATGCAAGGGTTAGATGGAGCCTTTACTCAGAAGTGTTCATTTTACATGGGATTAGGATTCTGAAGAAACCCTGCCCTGCTATTCCCAGTGAAAACAGCTGTTGCTGAGGAAATGCCTTCCTTTACAAGAGGGTGAAAAGCAACCCTAAACCTGAGCTGGTGTGTAAACTGATGTGAATGAAGAAACAGATAAAGGAATATTAACTGTCCAACAGTTTGTAAAAGTTTGGACATAGTGTTAATCCATATGCATAATTGTTTCTCAATCCTTGATTATTTGCAAAACAGAAGAACCCACTGCAGTCTGACAAGTATTTGAAAAGCATACAGTTTTCTAACAGCTAATTGTGCTCATTGCAGTCAGCGCTTATAAATGGAAGAAGACTAAAACTGTTAGTTCCATGCAGTATGCAGTTAGCTGTAAGATAATTACTTACTTCCATTAAAATGGTGCCCATTGGTCCCTTGGCACCCTGAAACAAATTAAACACAGGTTCAGAAAATCAGACCCTGATAACATATTTCCATCTATGACTCTGTAGTCCAAAGAAAATGCAGACATACAGTGTTTTGCTGATAACCATTTGTGAATTTGAAATATGAGGAGACGTCAGTTCCCAGCATGGATTTCTGTGGACCTGTTCCCAACAGAGTTGCAGACTACTTCTCAGACCTATCTCTCAGTCCATCTTCCTTCCTGGTTTTATAAATGTTCAATACTTGTTGCCCTTGAGGACCAGTATAATTCAGAATTGGATTTCCTTTCTAAACAGCAATTTCTGTGCTGTGGTTCAGTTATCTGCACCTTACACCCTTTTCAACCTCTGATGTGTGATAGGCTTGCCCTCTCCTCCTGCGGGGTACAATCCCCACAGTTCTACCTTGAGAGATCCTGCAAGACCATATACACATCATAACTGCTCACCAGCCTAGCTAGCTTTGGTGACTCTGCAGCCTTCTCCTTGGGAGCTGTGGGCAAATGCCAGGATTCCAAGCATCTTTTTATCAAAATAAAAATATTGTTTAGTCTTCATAACAGGAATAAAATACAGGGAAAAGAACTTTTTTTCAAGGCAGCTTGAAAGTTTTCATCACGTATGCAATTCAGATGTGTAGCAAGACTACCAAAAATTTTCACTTACTCGCAGGGGGCTGCAGTGAGATACACCAGAAAAATTGGAACTCCACATCCCACCTTTACCTTAGCCTCTCTCTACCATAACACTACAGTTTACCAAAATCATATACTTCCTTACGTCCCCAGATTACAACCCCATCTCCATATTCGTTGCTTCCCCCTCCAATTAACCTTCCATTCCTCCACCTCCTGCCTGAGCTACCTTCCTCATCTTCTCTGCTGTCTTGCTGCTAGCACCATCACAGCCATTCCATGCTTTTATCTTCTTATGTTTCCCAGCAGGTCCCAGTTCTTCTTTGGTACTGTTCAGCAAGAGTTAACCGTGAATTGCCTGAGCCCTAATGAATGCTACTTGCAGCAGCTTATTAATAGTGAGTGTGAGCTGTGCAGACTTGACCCATATGGATAATCATGCCACCAAGTTAGGAAGGATGGGTAAAACAGGCCTGTTTTGGCTGGCCCTGCCTACTACCTGTACCCCTTCCTGCATCCCTATCTCTTCCACTTCCCACAGGATTCCCATTTTCCCATTTCACTGATGCACTGCTACTATAATAATCCCACCAAGCCCATAATTCCTAAGCTCCACTCTCACTTCTACATCTGAAGAGGAGATCTTGAGCTTGAAATCTCCCTGAAGACTTCTTGGACTACGGATTGGCAAGGCCAACAGCTATCTGGTTCATGAGCACATAAAGTCTGTCTGTCTGCAACGTTATGTGAGCAGTCAAGCAGCAGGGAGGGCAATGGGGCAATGCATTCCAGCTGGCACTCTTGCCATTCTTGTGCCAAGCATCATAAAATAAAGTGGGCCAGGTACATACATCGACCAGCACCGTGTAATGACCAAAAAAAAAAAAAAAAAAAAATTGTTTTCCAAGTTGCAGGTATCCCGTAGGCCATGATATACAGGTAAAGATACTGTTATCAATAATGTTCCATATTTAAACTAAAAGAATAAGTTTAAGAAAGTTTAACACGAAAATAACTTAACAGTAGGGATTGTTTCTGGCCACCACGGAGTTGATTTGCAGAACTGCAGCAAGATAAAGATAGACACATTTTCCTAACTGTCTACAATGTTAGTCCTAAATCCTACTGAAATCCACGATCCTTTCCCCTGCTTAGATAGAGAATAAAAATTTTTGTTAATAAAATGCAGATCACACACACTGGAAAAGTACATCAAGACATCTACTTGCATATAAGGATTAACAGGTTACAGTCAATTCAAGCTTTAAGTAAATGCCTGCAATTGCAAGTCTGATTTTAAATGGCTTTTCTTTTTAAATGAAAAAATACATTGGCTTTCAGCAGAACAATCCAGTTCTACATTTTAGTACTCTCTTCTTTTTTAGTTAGATATTTACCCAGCCTAAATACAATACCTAATACTGTGGAAGAAATTCTGCCCTGCATTGTATCATTGCAGTTCCATTTTCAACAGCAGGTGCTCTTGTGCCTCCACAGGCAAAATGTAACTCTACACAACTGCCAGGCTGATTAAGCATAGTTTACCAGATGAAACATTACTAAATATTCCATTAATCTAATAGCAAGTTTAAGAGCAAGCTAAGAGTGATTTTTAAAAATAAATATATTACCATAGGTCCTGATGGCCCTTGGTCTCCTGGATCTCCCAGGGAACCTGGTGTGCCAGCATTACCCTAAAAGTAGAAATACAAGTTTTATTCTTTATAGTTGCACACACAGGTGCAGAATTTCGGCAGAGAAAAACCTCTATAACTACATTGTGAGTTGGGTCCTCCATTTACATAAAGATTGACTACTACCGCTAAGAATTATTAGCAATGAACATCTCTCTTACACCTGCATTCTCTCAAGACCTCTTGCCCAGGATATGGCAATAAAAGATCAGAGTGGGAACGAATTTCAAAAAATTTTGATGAGGAAACACTTACGACATAAGGGCTTTACTTATAGAACTCTTCACAGAGTTAACAGATTTATCATTCTTACTCTTCTACCCCTAACTCCTTTGGGTCCTTCAGCTCCTGGAATACCCGGGTCTCCATCTTCTCCCTGAAAATTAATGAAATCCAGGACTTTATAGGAAAGGAGAAGACAGACAGAAAGACAGATAACCACTTCCAAACAAAAGTAATATAAAACAAGACACAAAGAAAGCAAACATGCCCATTTAATCATACCTCTGGACCAGGATATCCTATGAATCCAGATTCTCCCTACCAAAAGAAAGGACAAAGAATTCATAAGAATCTAGAACTTTGTGATCTGCTTAGTGTTTGATGTCTTTAAACCAAAAACAATTTCAAAATTATTCTTAGCATTCAAGTAACAGTGGCTACTACTCTGGTCTCAATGACACCATTTTAGATTAACACCTTGTTCATCTAAAGGAAGAGCATTTAAAAAGTTTCCAACCATTTCTGAATTTTCAAGAGTATTCCATTTCTCAAATAAGTGTTTTATCAAAACTTGTTTAGGCCTCCTAATAACATACAGTGGAATTCATGTTCAGCAATCATAAGTAAAGTATAACATTCAGAATTCAGTGTTTGAATGAAGTTTCAAAATGTTGTACCCTCCATACTAAACAGTGATATCATAATATTTTGTTGGCATATTAGAAGCTACTTCATTAATTGTTTTCAGTTACTTCAGTTTTTCGTGTGTTCTTTGCTCGTATATGAGAAATATGAGAACTCTCACAAAGACCAATCAGAATTGAAGTGTATCTTTCCTTGACATTAGAGTAACTATCCGAATTCACACTACTTACGTATGTCCTTGTTTTTAGAGTTCCCTCCAATGAAAGTGGACATGCTTGTCAAACATCATATGACTTTATCCTACAATTTCTAGAAAATTACATGCACATAGGCCCCACATTACACCTAAGAAAGCATAATGTGATGGTGAACCTGTATAATTAATAACAACCTTAACTAGAATCTATACTAAAGGCTGTTCTCTTAGCTATCAGGAGAAACCAACTCTTTCTGGATCACTATTCTGGGGTGAATTGGGTTTTTGTTTGTTTTTATTAATTGCTTTAATTCAGGCCCTGCCAAATCTTGGGTGTATAAGTGTGTATAAGAAAGGCTTTAAGTCAATCCTTCAAAACAATGAATAATGACAAGAAGATTTAGCAGAAACCTTTTTTCCTCATTTCCTGTAACAAGGAGGATGTTCCCCGAAACAAACAAGTGGGAGATTCCAAGAGATTAAAAGAACGAGTCTTGCATATAACATATGTGTAACCTGTGAAACTCTCCCATCAAAGGAAATTGTTGGGGCTAAGAAGGTAAGAAAAGAGATTGAATAAGAAGCATCATGAGTCATTTTAATAAAAAGCCATTTTAGAAAAAGGAGATCATCAATTGCAGAGGCTCCTGGGAAGCCTTTCATATCTTTTCTGCAGCTTCTGCAGCACTCTGCTTCTCCCACAAAACGGGAGAGTGAAACAGATGGGCCTCCAGTGAGATCCATTGGACCACTTCTGTTGCACAAGCAACAGGAAAGGACTAGTATTGTAATACTACACAAACTCTTTGAAAGGAGGACTGCAGCTGTTTCCAATACCCTGACCATTTTGCTCACGGACTGACCCATTGGTGCCACTGGTGCCATGATTTTAACCTCATCCATTCTATATACTTTTTATTTTAGCTGGATTCTTGTATGTTTTTAGAAAAGTAGGCATTTCACTGCTATTTTTTTCAGGGCTGTGAAGGCAATGATAAGAATTTCTAAATATGTAGCACTCCAGAGGTTAATCCTCAGATCTTATTGCTGACCATAGGAGCACAAGGAAGAATGTTTCACATTAAAACAGCGAGGATGTTTGGAAAGTACCACCCTCACCTTGGTAGTCAAGGAATCCCTCCTCTGAAAGAAGAAAAATTAAGACTCCAAAGTGGCTGGCCCACCAATACTTACCAACAAGAGTGGCTAGTCAAGCAGACTGAAGTGGGGAGAAAGCACTGTGTACTCCAAGAAGTACAATCCCCCATACCCATATACACACATCAAGGGAAAGAATAAGAGAGAGTGGTTCTCAAAAGAATATCCTATTGCAGAATTTCTCACAAGGATGGTTGTGGGAAGGCTGAGCCTCTCACCGAACCTCAGAAATGCCCTGTGGCCACGTCTTACATTTCTTTTGAAATGAATATGGATGGTCATGTTTGATTTGACACTGCAGACTGGAGACTGTGAGACATCCTGACTCGAAGCACTCACCTTTGCTCCTTTGCTTCCTTCAGGACCGTAGGCATCTCTCCCATCCATGCCCTGCATAGGTTGAATATAGCATGAGTTAGCTTTTAAAAGAGGATTAAATTCACATCCAATTCCATTTTGGAATAAAGACCTCCCACTACAGTGAGGTGCCTGGGCTGTTAAAATTGATGAAGTAGGGCAAGCTATCACAACACAGTCTAAAAACAGTAGCAAATGGTGGCAGAATCTATAGAGAGAAAACAAGGATTAAAGCCACAGTTCGTCTCCATTGTGTGCCCTAACTCTAGCATATTGTCTCTCTTCTAGAGAACCTGAGGGGAAAGATACTCTCTCTAGCCCACAAGGAATCTGGTGTCAAAAAGGAAACTGAGAACTAAATGTGAAATAATTTTAATTGTATCAAATAGAGAAAATAGAAGGGAATGAACTGTACTGATTCAGATGGATGGGTATTAAACTACAGGGGCCCTGAATTAGGGCAGAAAGACTCACAGGCATGCCTCTCCATCCAGCTGGTCCCACTGGGCCCTTCTCTCCAGGGTCACCAGGTTCACCCTGTTATAATTGAAACGTGAAAGGCATTAGTTTGGCTCATTCAGGAGAATTCTTCTTTCCAAAATGTAAACTTGTCTGCTAGAATGAAGTGTGCTTATACATTTTACAGACTACTTGATGCCAGTCGAAAGCATTCCATTACAGATCATGTTTCATGGAAGGTTCCTTGGGGTTGAACTGGAAAGTACTTGGCAAACCAGAATATGCTGAGCATTCATGCAGCTAAACCCCAAAGGCCTTCATTCAATAAAAATCCCATTGTTATACAGAATTACCAGTTAAAAGAGTGTTTCTGGAAAAAGTTATATTAATGGTAGCAGGACATAGCCTGGAATTCTACCAGCCTGAAACATCTGTTGATAGCGGACAATATTTCGCAAGCAGGCTGCCTGCACTGTATTCTTAGTCTTCTTGCAAGTTTTCTTTTCTTCAGTTCCTTTTTTTGGTTTCACTTTCTTAATGAACCTTCTTCTAACAAGAACCCCAATATTAAACAGCACAAAACCAGACTGAGAAAATGGAATGTATGATGGATTAAATCCCCATGTTTCTTCCCAACTTTTTTCACTGTTTCAGTGTATGTTTTCACACAGTGACTCTTCTCATAGTAGCACTTTGACCTTCTGATACCTCTTTGTCACTGAATGTAATAATACACTGAATCTAATAACCCTTCAAAGAGACTGAAAGGCTTAGCTAACTGGTATTATTTATGCCTTTTATATCCAGAGATGCAACAACACCTAAAATGAGTTATTTTTATTTAATAAAGTAAGTCTCCTATATCAATGCACATTAATAAAAGGAAAGAAAGGGGTAAGATTTATTGTAAGTGAACCATAATGTAGACCACCTATTAGTATAAGTCTTTCTGTTTAACTTCATGTTGATTCAGTTCTTCTCAACACATTCATTCCTGTATAATAGACATTATAACAGTCAAGGTTCCTTGAACTGGTTAGGAATCTTTAAAACAAAAAGGTTAAAATAAGTAGCTATGCTTCATTGAACGTGGAAGTTCAGATTGGACATTAGGAAAAGGTTCTTCACTGAGAGGGTGGTCACTCACTGGAACAGGCTCCGCGGGGAAGTGGTCACGGCACCAAGCCTGTCAGAGTTCAAGGAGAATCTGGACAACACTTAGTCATATGGTTTAGTTTTAGGCAGTCCTGCAAAAAGCAGGCAGTTGGACTTGATGATCCTTATGGGTCCCTTCCAACTTGAGATATTCTATGATTCTGTGATTAACTAGTACCTATTTTCAATGGATTGGACAGATTCTAGGAATCATAAAACATGCTCAAGGGTCAGCACTGCCATATCCCTACTGCATTTTGTGAGAAGCCAGGCCCCACTGAGAACCATGACCACAACAGCACGTAGAGCAGCAGTCATGTCAACACTAAAAACTTCTTAGTATAACTCTGACACCTTGAACACATCACTTGCCTTCCCATGCAATCTAAAAATGTCTATAAAACTTAACATTCTTCACATGTTCGATGGGAACAACACAAGTGTTAGTTCATGCTTCTTCAGTCAGGTTCTTGAATGAATGATGGTGTTAGATTGCTGCAATTAGGTACCTCAAAAATCTTTACCTTTGCTCCTCTTGCACCTAACTTCCCAACAGAGCCAGGTGAACCTGGGGCCCCCAGACTAGCCTGTAATCAGAAGTATCAGTTAAAAGGTACACAACAAAGACTCAAGGGCTCACTGCACTCAAGGATTCATTGCCACTTGAAATTATTACAGAATCAGTATAAGTATTAGCACATTAACACGCTTTTGAGGACCACAGTAAGAGTTACTGGTCAAGCCACCATTCCAGTTATTTCCTGTTTTCTGTACAACTGCTTTAAAATTCTCAAAATGTTGTTAAGTATGACATGAATATTATTTTCTATCTACATAGATACCTAGTGAATACATGCATATGTGCACAAACAATATGAATATATATATATACTCACACATATACAAATGGGTGTGTAAGCATGAGCATCATTACATGACTGAAGCAGATGCCCAAGGCTGACAGAGTAGGACATTCCAGTCCTGAGTTAGACTGGTGTAATTCCAGAATAAGAATCCCCAAATCAACAGCATCACACAAGTTAGAAGATCAGCAGGCAGCGCTCAATAGTCAATAGTGCTCAACCTCATCGTACCCTAGCATTAAATCTCACAGGCCATACTTTATGAAACCACTGATCATTATCTAACTTTGCCCTCAACTACAATACTGTACATCTGTATTTATACATGCTGCAAGCCATGCTGTTAGTCCTGATACTATAGAACCGAGAGTGGAATCTCGAGCTAAGGCTTTTCATTGCAATCATGCAAAAGCTTGATTCACTGAAAGCTGAACTTCCTATTCACCCACCTGAACTTATTTTCGAGGCTGTTATTTTATCCTACGAGGCTGAAAATCAGTTTCCTTAACTACTATCCTCATTAAAATCCTCAGTTTCTTCTTTCTGTAAGTTTTTTAAAACCTCTTTATAAGAATAACACTGAGAATGAAAAGCCCTAATGGGTACAGCAGGAATATATTATTTAAAGCTAACCAGAGGGCCTGGCATGCCCTGTGGTCCTGGAGGTCCTCTGATCCCTTGTAGTCCTCTTGGGCCCTGATGTAAAAAAGCCATTGAAAAAAAGTCAGTTCAATGTTGATAACCTTTCAGTGAAGATTAGATTGCTGCATTGACCAGAATCCAAGTGCCTGTTTCACAAGCCTTAATGCACACATGAAACTTCTGGCTGTTTGGTTGTAAGGATTTGTCTGTGTAAAGCAGCTGAGATGGTCACTGTCTGAGAGCCATATTCAGAGAATCACTATGGTCTCTAAGATACCAAGGGAGCCATAAACAACCCACTATCAACTAGGCACATTTTCTCCAGATGCCTATATCTTAAAACTCAAAGCTAAGAGCATCTTTAGAACACCTAAGACCATCTTAAAACTGGAAGCTACTGTAAGCAGTCTACCACCATAATTCTCTTCAAAATGACTCCACCAAGCAAATTTTTAAAACACAAAGCTTTCCTCATTGGTTTTGTCAATCAGTATATAATTTTCATCATTTCAATGCACCCTGCAAATACAGTACGTTCAAAAATGCAATAGATTTTATGTACTTATTGCTAGCAATTTCTAAAGAATTCATTTTGAAGATATCTGCTTGATAATATCCTGTAAGCTAGAGATGTGTTGGTTAAATTACTTATTTCTGCTATTCACTTTCCTCTTTTGATTTTACTAGAAGCTGCACTCACATAAACCGAAAGAGAAACTTGCCATATTTAATTCCTCAGGGTTACAGAGGAGATTTGCTAGGGAAGAATATTACTCATAATATTAATTAGTTGAAGGAAACAAAGCATTCCAAAAGAAAAACAAAAGATCAAGACTGACAACTCATCTTCTCCATAGCTAACATAAAAACAACTCAGAAGTTCTTTTAGTTACCTGTGGGCCTGGAAGACCAGAGTCTCCTGGGTAACCTGCTTCCCCCAGATCTCCTTGCTCACCCTGCCAGAACAAAAACAACAAAAAAAAGCTACCAAACCAAACCAATTAACACCTGTCACGTGTACATCAACAGATAATTTCATATCTGCACAGAGTATCAGTTGATAGTGTGTTTTTCAATGCTTCCAAGCAGCTTTCAAGCAGCTTCAAATTCCTGTTGAAGAAAACTCAATTTAAAAGCAAAAAAGTTGAGCAGCTTTTTTTTGTTGCTAGAGTCAGTTCTATCTGCTTTGCATTTTGCTAAGTGCATTTTACACCATGGTCTCAGCAATATTCCTGCATTACCCTTGTCCTTGTCCACTGCAGAGACCATGAGAAGTCATAAAGCCAGGGCTACAAGGGCAGATCCCCTTCACCCTTATCCATGGAGAACTACTCTGAGGGGGAACCATGACTTCACAATTCATCCTAGAATTAGATGTCTTTACACTCCCCATCTTTCACGCTGGTTACTCAGCAAGGCAAGTCAAATCTTCCTTCATGATGGGGAAAAAACCCAAGCTTTTCCAATTACCATCTACATAAAGTTGCCATCTAAGGATAAGTTAGTTTAGCTGACATGCATAAGAAATACTTCCTGTCTGCTGGATTGAGTAAAATGGTGATAATTAGCACCAAGATTTTCCAGGCCTTGCAGACCTCCTTTCACTGGAGAAATTACAAACATATGTCTGAAGATTCTCAGAAATAGATGGTTCTGGAAAGAACCTCCTGAGGAAAACTGCATTTAAAAGGTTGTACTTCCATTGTCCACCATATGAATGAAATGAAAGATAACAATAGCAAAAAAAAAAAAAAAAAAAAAAAAAAAAGCAGCATTTGAGCAAGCTTATTTGTAGCCAGAGTAACAATACTGTAACACAGAATATCAGTTACTGGACTCATACTAGGTTTATGCTAGCTGTAAAAAAAAAACAAATAGAAATAGATTTCCACAAAAATCACTTTGATTACAATGAAAATGGACAAATTTCAAAACCTACAGAAAGTTTCCTTTCCGTCTTCACTATTTTGCTTTGCTTTCAGAACACAGACTGCAGCGTTGTTCTTGTCTGTGACAAACACCTCTCTGAGGCTACACCTTCCTTCTGCCCGCTGACTACTTCTGAATGTTAAGAATGGCTAGCTGTGCTTCTTTTTTTTTAAGCTATTTCAAAAAGTTAGTCTCCCTTTTATCACAAAAAACAACAGATAATTTGAACTAGAAGTCCTGGAAAACTGTTCTTTTCGAGATATAGTGAAAAGCAGTGTGTTCATGATGACTGCAAGGGAAGTCAACTTTGTTGACGAGGGTGTTAGTTCAGCGCCTTTTATTAACAGTTAAATCCGGCACAAGTCCTTAGGCATTAGCTGGGTGAATTCTGGCTCATTGCCTGTAATTTGATTATTTGTCCCTGAGTACATCACCACCAATATCTATCTTCACCTGAAAGAGGGATTCATTTCCATTCCATTCCAGCACAAAATCTTCCTCTTCCAGAAGGACTGGCCGTATCATAATTCCTTACAGAGTCAAATCCTGTGGTCCACAGAAGGGCTCTTGAAGATCCTGCAAACATTAGGACTACACAGTTCTGCTTCCTGGCCTAAGGACACCAGGAAGCCTGCACAGTGAAGTTTTCATACCTTGCGCTGATAGAGCTATGCCCTGTGGCACCTTTGCAACACCCTGCCATGCAAGAGATCTCAGTGGGAGGACACAACACTCAAAATCTCACCCAAGGATGGATGCCAGTGTCATATTGCAGGGTTTACTGTTCCATCTAGTTCCTGCAGGAGATGTGGAAGACAGAAGAGGGTAATTCTCTTTGCCATTTGCTTTTTACACCTCTTCAATGAACAGGTTATTTACGTAAGCTGTGTTCTGAACATGGGTTGGGACCTAGCTTTTAATGCCTAGTGATGCATGCAAATGTTTTATATTACACTTTTAGAAGTCAAAGCTGGTCATCAAGTACTTAAATGAAAACAGTTTGGAAGCTCTCTGTTGCTGTGAGATTCAGTCATCTCTTTTGTTCCCTACCATATTACAAAAGGGTGGCCTCATCACTGGGAGAGGAGGCCCCCATGGAGATGAAGAAGATTGTCTCAAAAGGTTCAACTAATTCTGCACTCTGTGATTTTACTAAACGAGTTGAACACTTATTTTCTAACCACATCAGAGTTCTTGTGCTTGTTAGTACAACAAAGATAAGGTAAAAATCCATTTCCACAGACTTCAAATTTTGTCCTGTTACCCTCATAAGCTCACTTGGATTATTTCTTTCTGCTGGTACCTGACAGAAAAATGCAGACAAAGATTTTTAGAGTTCAGCAGCAATCAAATGGAAAAAAAAGAAAGCATAAAGTTACATAATTATTTAAGAAATTGATTTCTGAGCTATTAAGCAAGAATTGGAATAATTAAGAGGCAGGCTTGATGAATATTGTTCAATATTTTAATCTAAAATGTCTGCATAAACCCCGTAAAGAATTTCTGAGATAGAAATAGGAAACAGTAACGATAAAATGCTCATATTCTTTCAAGTTACGCTGATCCCTGTGAGTAGCCAAAGTATGGTGCTTTCCCCCTACTGGCAGATAGTATCAAAATCTTCCAGAGCCTATCGCTATCTGCGATACCCCATACAGTGAAAATTCTGGATTCTCATAGTGAAATCCAAATTGGAATTTTCAGAAACCAGGTGGGGCAGAGGTTTCAGCACAAGGCCTACCTGTGTATTGCATGAAGCCGGGATGTGACTGGACTGTAGTTTGGGGAACTTGCAGGATTCTCACTTCTGACTGTCATTTCCCAGTGAAAAATTAATTTGAATCAGCTTAAATGTAAAAAATCTGTGTTACCTGGCTGCAGCACACAGGAGGACAGTAATAAAGGTATAGCAAAACTCTGCTCCTCTTAACAGGAGAGGGACAGAAAGCGCAGAAATGAGAGTCAAATCAAACACTGTGCTGCTGAAGAAATGTTACTACCATAAAAGACACCCCACCTGTCCCAGCAGCCTTTTTCCTTTGCTGAAACTTGTGTTCTATACTCCATCATTGCGGCTATTCTCACTGTAATTTATTAACATTTTACACTTGGCCTTCAGTTTAAATGCTTGTTGCTGTTGCAGAATGTGGTGGTTTAACCTGGCAGGCAGCCAAACACCACGCAGCCGCTCGCTCACTCCCCCTGCCCCCCTCCCACAGTGGGATGGGGAAAGAATCAGAAGGATAAGAGTGAAAAAAACTCGTGGGTTGAGATAAAGACAGTTTAATAGAACAGAAAAGGGAAAATAATAATGATAATGATAGAATATACAAAATGAGTGATGCACAATGCAATTGCTCACCACCCGCGCTGACCGATAACCAAGTAGCAATCGGTACTTCCTGGAACACGCCTACCATTCATATACTAAGCATAACGTCACATGGTGTGGAATACCCCGTTGGCCAGCTGGGTTGGCTGTCCTGATTATGTTCCCTCCCGTCTTGTGCACCTAGTAGAGCATGGGAGCTGTCCTTGACTAGCAGGGTACTTAGCAACAACTGAAAACATCAGTGTGTTATCAACATTCTTCTCATACTAAATCCAAACCACAGCACTAGGAAGAAATTTAACTCTATCCCAGCCAAAACCAGGACACAGAAAAAGCACTTAATCCGTGCAAAAGTTTCATGAAAAAATCATGAACCTTTTGCCAAATTAAGAACACAGCAAGCACTTCAATTTACATAGTGTATCCACAACTAAAAACACAAGAAACGTATCAAACTTATCAAACTGAGCAAATTGTTACCAGGTGTCCTCTAACAGCATGTTTTGTACAGGCGGAACGCTTTCATATTGTGAACTTTGATAAAGGGCTTTGGCACAGATTTGAAACAATTGCTACTTGAGAACTGAGACAGAGTGCATGCACTTCATCCTGTCTCCTCTTTGATACTAGGACTGCACTGGAATTGCATGAGTATGACTTGGAAAGAAGAGATGGGGTAAAGCTGATCTGAATTTTTCCCTGACCATGCTTGTGAGTGAAAAGTTGCATAGAACAACGTCTACTCAAAATGCTGGTTGCAATTTATTTAGAAGCTACAACTTTGCCCATTCCCCAGACTCCAACAACAGGGCAGGACTTCAAGACATATTCCATCCTGCAGGTACTGACAGTGTCACACACGAAATTGTGATGTTTCCCTGGGTTTATATGCACTAAGATAAAGGGGAAATGCTATACCAAGGTATATACCATTTTCCTTATCTGTGTTAGCAACTCTACAGAGATTGGGTCAAACGTGAACTACTTGTACTAGAGCAATGTGTTTCCTGGAATGATCATATAACCTCCCCTGGAGAAAGCAAGCAACAGGATAGAGATAAGCGATATATCTTGCAAGCAGATGTATGGGAGTCATGGGTTTAGATGTTCTTATAGACTCCTGCCAGGGTGATGGACAGAGGAAAATGTTTGTTTACCCTGTCCTAAAAAAAAAAAAAAAAAAAAAAAAAGAAATCTGAGTCTTCTCAGGTTCCTAGAATTTAACTTTTACTTGCACTAATCCACTCTTGAATATAGCTGCTTTTAGATTTGCTTCGATAACTGTATTTTGTAATTTATACCCTGAGACAAACAAGCTTTCTTTTCCAAGACCGTTACCTAAAACTTCCTTTAAGAGAATGGCAGTGATGTCTTTACCAATTACATCTCAGGAAAGTTTCTTTTCATTGAGGCTCCATAGGTCTAGGAAAACCAGTCTACCACCTAACAATGACATGAGAGAATTTTCCACCAGAAGATCTTTCTGGAATGATCAATCAGCATGCACTGGGGTTGACCTATTCCTTACATCCTACACAATCATTCAAACTACACTATATTCTCTTAGATATCTACTTGGGAAATTAAATTGTTTTCAAAATCTTGATTCTTTCATATGCTTTGCACCAATTTTCAGAGCTGCAGTTAACACTCTGTTATGTTTATGTTTTAGTAAAGCATCATTCAGAACCTGCCTTAATTTTGCCTCTGCTGCATATGCGCGTCATGCATATATCTGTGTGCGTGCAGCAAAGGAGGAAAACGCTGTCAGACTTTTGGCCTTATGCTGCAGGAATGCAGCCTGACTACTCATTCCCATCATCTTTAGTGATGGTCTCTTCTCTATTTACGTTCCCACATTTGCCTTAATAATAAAAATAACTGTCCTTTTATTTCAATGAAAGCTCCTTTCCAATTCTAAATTCTTCAAGTCAGGAGGGCCTCTGGTACATCCACCTGAGATCCAAAGGCTGCCTTGGCTTGAAATAGACTTTTGATTGTTAAACACTTGTGTCTTGGATCACACTGAAATTTCTCCCATAAGAGGAGCAAATGCTGAGGCTGGACATGTTGCTGCATATAAATAGGTAGCAGCACTGTCAGCCACTCACCTTTAAACCTGGAGGGCCTCTTCGACCTGCTGCACCCTAGGAAGGAGTGGCATGAGAGATTACACCCAGAACACTGAGCAGTAGGTGAAACAACAGCTTATAATAAAACACATTATACATACAATCAAATCAAATACAGCTTATAGAAAGCAGAGGTTATTTCTAAAGAAAGATCTCACGTAAAAATGAGAAAAGAGTGGATTTGGGACAGAAATTCTTACACAAGTAAGCCTTACCAAAAAAAATGCTTTAGACCCTTAGTGAGTGCAGAGGGAAAGCATCTCAACAAAATTCTGGAAAACCTCTTCCCAGTCAGCTGCCCCTCAGCTAAAATAAACAGAACAAGAGCCCTCTTCTCTCCCTCTGAGCTAAGAGGTCTGCACCGCTTCCCGCTGCACACTGCTCAGCAGCACTAGTGAATGTTGCTGTTAACCCTCACATCACTAGAAGCCTTTAGGATGTTTCTGCAGCCTGGCTGAGGAGTGATCATCATTGCAGACATTTGCATTAGGAATCTTTCTGACAGACTAGAATAGGTGCCTTCATAGGTTCCAGTCTCTAGTAGATTAAAAAGAGCAGCTCAGCTGCCAGTGAGTTTATATATAGGCTTGAGTAGGCATACGGAACTTGCAGTCAGAGGAAGGAAGGAGGGATAGATTTATCTGTGGTGAAATTATGAAGCTCATAGAAAAGGCTGCATTGAGTTTAAGGCTTGTGACTTCACATGACTCAGACCTGAAATTAATGGGACAGCAAATTCCTGATTTAAACAAAAAAAAAAAAACAAACCACCCACAAAAAAACCCACATTGCAATACTAAATACATAAATTACTAAATCTGAAGCCAAATATGTTTCACTATGAGAATTTTAGAAATTTTTTTTTCCCCTCTCATTGCAGGAGTTTTAAGTGTGGGATAAAAGGAAGAAGAGAAAAATTGGTTTTCTCAATGGGAACCCCATTGTATCTTGGATCAATTACATCCACCCTGTATTGATTACTATTCTTACATCAGGGCCAGCATCACCCTGCTCTCCTTGGAGTCCATGTGGTCCTGGGTCTCCCTGCAAAACAAATTAATGAACAAGATCTTTAAATACTGTTTCTTTTTCTTGTACTTACACATTCTTCTTTATATGATTCTTCTGTGTTTCTTCTCCTAAGTAATTTCATTGTGATCAGTTGTATCATGCTAAATGCTGATTCTTATTTTCTGCATATCATTTACAATCAAAAATTATAAACCAGAGAGATCATGCTTGCTTTGGATTTCCAATTCATCAGTTACTAATAGCTGATACTTGGTCAAGGCTTTTGTGAAAACATTTTTGTTGACTTTAGTCTTTCAGTTAGACTTAAGATGAGAAAGTTTGGTGAGGTTTGTTGCCAAAAAGTCATCAAAACACAATTATTCTCTGGAGTGACCCTCACAGTTTTTCTACTGCTTTCAGCACACTCTACATAGACATATATGCTCACACACGTCTGAACATGTGTACACAACCCTACTTGTTCAAATAGAATCAAACTTCTACAACAGTAGATTTTTCTCACATGTTGCTAGTTCTCACCCTCTTAAGTTTTCATCCACCACCACTTATATACTACTGTCCAACTACTTATCATCTTTGCTTATTCTTTCCAAACAAAATGCAACAGTAGAATGGGCTGTGCTTTTCTGTTATGTTTCTTTTCTGGCAGTATTGTTCAAACATCTTGTAAAAATTCAGACATCACTATATAAGCACATACCCAAGCTCTTATATTCTAGATACAGGTCCAAACGGAGTTTACCCACCACCTTGAGGAAATAGCAGTTACATAGTAAAATGAGTACAGCCTACTGATACCCAAAGCATTTTTCCCCACCATGGTTTTTAACAGAATCCTTACAACCCATTACTAGAAGCCTCTCAGGTTGGCGATGTAAATTTGTGGTAGAATAATATATTTATACTAAATCCATATCGTCCCTTAGCTCTACATTATGAGAATATTTCCATAGTCTTTGTTAGCCTTTTTAACTTTTTTTTTTCTTTTTTACAGTATCAAGCACTTCTCAAAGCTTTCTGTGTTGCAGACATACACTAAAGGCAAAATACAAAATAAAAGAGCTGCTTAGTCACTGGACAGCCAATAGAACTTAGCAATTATGCAAATCCTCTCTCCGTAACATAGAACTACTTGCTTACCTGCCATGCTGAGTTTCCCTTTTCACCCTTAGGGCCAGGAACATTATTGCTAGTCCCAGGATCTCCCTGGAAAAGTTAAGCAGCAACCTCAGCATTTTCAATGACCACTCTTTTATTACTCTGATTACAAAGACGGGATATGGAAATAGGATGACTTGTCATTGCAGCCAACAAGAAATACAAAGGCTATTTTAAATGAAGATGCTTGTAAGAACACTATATAGACAGTTCTGCAAAGTCCGCAAGTTTCTTTTGCAAAGAGATAAAAAGAAACATTACTAATGGGCAACAAATTAAATCCTGAAAATGTGAAGCTGTTCTGGTTGTTTGAGTATAGTTAATTGAGTTAAAATCATAACTAGTTAGTGAGTTTCAGATGGGATTACTCTAGAATGGAGTTCCATTTAGCCACTTAATGCTCGACACAGGCGAAAAATCCTGATCTCTCAAAGAGGCAAGTTACCATGACACCTAATTTTTTTTCATAAGCATGAGAAGACAGGAGTCAACACTATATTTAACTGTTTAGAACAAAGGTATTTGAAATACATGTGAGAAAATTTGAAGTTGTGATACAAGAAGTGTGGTGTCTCCACTGAAATTTTAGTCCTCAGGGACTCATTTATACAGGGCTGTGGAGCATGCAAGGAAAAAAATGTCAGCATGAAGAAGTAACTTGCCTTTGCATCATTATAAATTGCTAACCAAGAGTCAGTGCACAGGCTTTTCAAGTGATCCAGAAATTCCTCTGTAGGGTGGGAACCACCAGGGAGGACTAAGTAGCTCCAAAAGGAGTTATGTTGCCCATGGTAAAAACAAACACACACACACATATAACAAAAATGCAAGGAACAAGCAGGAGACCCGACGCTTAAACATCTGCTTCCAAATACATCAGTCCATCTGCACCTAAAGAGTTCAGGACACCTGGAATACGCCATATTTGCAGAGTACTGCACCACCTAGGATTGTGAAAAACTATTCAAATCGCATATATTTCAGGCAGGTCCATTACAAAACCCAGACACAAATCAGTGAAACCTAACAAAAATGAAGGAATACACTTACATGATCTCCTCTTAGACCAGATTCTCCTCGTTCACCTGGTTCTCCTCTGGGGCCTTTTCTGCCCTAAATTCATAAAAAGAGCACAAGCAATTCAGGTACAGGTAGAAATAGTATCTGTGGATTCTGTGGAATAGAGGAAGGCCAGATAAGAGAACACGGATTTGTTTAAATCAATGGGGCTATACTGATTTACAGCAGGAGCCACATCATATTAGAGAACAGGCAGCTATTGAAAACAACTCACAGGTATTACAGATAGTGTTACACTTTGGAAAGATGTTTCCATAAAATCTAAACATTACTATAAAAAATACTTCACCTGTTTTCCTGTGTTGCCTTTCTCTCCAGAAGGTCCAGGAAATCCACATGCTCCCTAGACTCACAAAGCGGGAAGAAAGAAGAAACAATTAATGGTTGTTCTTTCTGATAAATGTGGTTCCCAAATTTTGTCTGGCAGAATCCAACTTCAATCAGATATGCAACTCTAAACACTAAAGAATAGAATTTCTGTTAAGGTTTAAAGCCCATTCAAAGGCACAAAAGTCTGTACTTCTGAACCCTGAGGTAGGTGTCTTTAATTGCACTGCACGTTTAAAGCAGTGATTACCTGCTCTCCATCAGTGCCATCAAATCCACTCTCACCATGTTCACCCTGTAGCAATAAGCAAAAAAAATCCCATTAGCATCAGTCCATTTGCCTCTTGGAGCAAGGGAAGAAGCGTTCACCCTACTTTTGGAAACTTGAATAAGAATAGTGGCTAGCAAGAATAATTAAGAATAATAATTATAAATAGGAATTAATAATTCATATTTTTAATGAATTATTAACTTTTTAAACAATTCATAGTTAAGAACACTTAATAAGAATAATGGTTATTAAAACTATAGGTCTTCATCAAGATTTAAATTCTGCTTTTCCATCTGTTAGTTTTCAAATCTTTTTCCTAACTGCAGCACCTTCAAAATCTAGATATATTCCAAAATATAACTACTAGTATCTGATCTAACATGCTGATAGTCTTGTAATTCTGGTGTCAACCATCATACGTGTTTGTATTGTGCTTTTTTTTTAAAAAAAAAATTTATACTGCGAACGGTGTATTGAAAAGCTAGAAAGAATAACCATGATAAAAACAATTACAGAAGACTGATCTTAGGCTTTAAGACTTGTTAAAGAAACTTTATTACTGCTTCAGCAATGTGATGCTTGCTGCATAAACAGCAGTCACATTGCCATTCAAACACACACTGCTCTTCTCTTCCTTTCGTCTGCAAAAACAAATCACCATATTGCAATCATTTATGGAAACCATTTTCTCACAAAACACCCATCCCAACCTTTGTTGGGAGTTCGCAATGTTAACTTGTTGTTCAGATGAGGACTGATGTTTCTGAATAGAGTTATAACTGTGAGAACCTTATTTCATTTATGTATGCTCCACAATGTTTCAGACCTGGCCAAATAACACACTCAATTTTTAAAGGATATTTTGAAGTGCTTCTTCCATCTTTCTTGACCGGGATAAAACTGAAGGAATTAATTGTGATGTTTTTATTTATAGTAAGAAATGAAATTAGCAGAGACCACTACCCTGAAAGCTCAAAGGAAATTCAACAAATCACTGAAAGTGGCACACGAGCATGTTGTAAATGCTAGTTAAACCAACAGGAATCTCACTCTGATAGAGACTACAGATACAATTGCTTTGTAGGTTTTGACTTTGCAAAACTATCTAGTTAAAGTTCCTGAGGAAAACTTGATTAATTTATAACAATTTTGTATGTACTACAAGAAAAATTAGCTGGCTGTACATTTTGGCAAGACTAATGTCACAAACAAGAATTTCTTGAATAAGTATTCCAGAAGAATTTTGAGCACTAAATAAGCAATCATGACTTTTATTTGTCTTAATTTTCCCCACACTTATTTCCTACCTCAGAAAACCTGAGTCAAACTTCACAGTATTAAATATTCAGTATTGCCTTTTTCTTCCAAATAGCTGTACTAAAATGCCTTGCAGACTTCAATAAACTGCCTCAACCTTACTAAGTTAGCAGTATTGAATTGCATTTTTTATGTGCTGGAAGTTTCATATTTTTAGTTAAAATAAAATTAGTGGATATATTGACGCAACATAATGAAGACACTAATATATTCATTGGATTTCAGTAGGGTTTGTGCTCCTGTTAAGTCCTACTGTACAATTCATCCTGGACAAATCAAAATCATCAGCAAGCAATCTCCCTCTTCTATAATTAGATGTTTCAGATATTTAAAGGAGGACAAATTATTTCAGGGAACAGAGCAGTAAATGGAAAAGGAAAGAAAAACATATAGGAGGATTTAAAAAGAATAGTATTTTAAATAGGGCTGAGGTATCAGAAACACTCTCCAAACTTTCTGACATGTACAGCTGCTCAGGTTTGGAAGCAAATATTTTCTGAGTCTTTGAGGCTCCTAAATCTTTTCTAGGAGTGGTTTTGCCGTCAAAGCACCAAATACAACTTGAATTCCATTTTAATTGCTCTAGGTTGGAAACTAATATTGCCATTATGATCATTGTCTTCGAGGCTTCACTTTTTATTAATGAATTGTTGACAATATCTCTTTGATGAACAGATATGTTTGAAAGGTTAAATAAGCAGAGTTGCAAGATCAGTGCGTGACAAAACAGCTGAAGAGAAGTTTGGATATTGAAAAAGAGTCACTAATGATTCAGTGAAAATGCTGTCCAAGTCTACAATAAATATTAGTCACAATCTTTTTTTCCCCTTTCTGCTCTGCTTCCTCAAGAATTAGAATATTAGATTCAGCTGACCAGAATTACCACCTTGATAGATTATTAAAATAGCCGGTAAATAAATTCCTTTCCTGTCAGTTAGACTAAATCAACTATGACTGCAACCATGCTAAAATTACAGGCAAGACTGCTGTTTTTTAATAATGTGATATCCAACAGCTCACACTTAAATCCATTCTTATACAACCATAGCAAAAGTACATTAAATACTCTTAATTTTTTACACTGTTTTCCTTGCTTGTTGATATTTTCATCTTACAAGGTAACATGAACTTAAAAGGAAACAGAACACTGTTCTCAAAGAAAATTGATGACACATGAAAACACATACCTGACTTCCTCTATAGCCTCTGGCCCCCTGAAATTGAAAATAAACATAGATCAAATTCAGTGAAAGTATTTTTATTGAGCTTGAGAAGCAGAGCACAATAGCTTGCTGTGCAGAGGCATGCTGGGCTCAGTATTCATAGTCCCTACTGTAAAACCCCCTACTGCCACATACGGGATTGACCCCTTTCCTGTGGGAAGACAGTACAGCCTTCATTTTCATTCCCGTTCTGTAAAGCTTTATAGTTTTACCTATGGCCAGCCTGGAGTTGGTGGTGGAAAAGTCACTGGCAAGTTGCTGAGTCAGCAAACTCCTTAGCCATTTGACCATGCTTTGGTTACACAAAGTACCTCTCCAAAGCAGACAGCAAAAATTGTCTGCTATTCTTACAGCTGGTCTTGCTGTCCATCCATGCTTCAGGAAGACAGCACAGGGTTTTGTCCTCAGTGCAGAAAACAGGTTTGTGGGAAACAAAATTAGGGAACACTTCAAAGTGACATACTTGCCTTATGGCCTCTGGCACCTGGACATCCCCTGTCTCCTTGAGTCCCATTGAAACCAACTGGGCCTCTCTCCCCCTAAGAAACAAAAGAGACTGTTCAAACTCATCCATATAACGATGGCTACTGGTTAAGTCATCATGTAAGATTAAAGCAAGACAGAATTATATTACCATTCACTGCACTAAGGACACAAATGGAAGTAATCTGGAAATTTTCATACTGGCCATAAGAGAACAGTCGATTACCAGTTTGAGTTGCACCTCATTACCTGCTCTCACTATCATGCCATGTTTTAGACTGCACCACCAATCTCTGACTGAAATCTCTGTTCTTGAAGGTAGGCCTTTTGGTGGGCTGTTTTTTAACTGAATATTGAATGCCTTTCCTCTAGTCACTGATCTCTGAAGACTTCTATTCCTGGTTTGTTAGGATGGAAGCTCTAAAAAAAAATTGGAAAGAGAGCAGCATCTTCCAGCAGATCCCCTTAAAATTGCTGTCTAAACAGGTAAACAATGACAAATGAAATGAGAACAAACATACAGTAAATATGAGAGCTCCTGTACTACCATGCAAAAGAGAAGACAAACTTGAAAAGCCCAAGATCAGAAGAACAAAGACCATTCTTTTTCTTGTCTCATCTTTAAAGAAAGGTCTCTCTCTAAAGTAGCAAAAAGGCAACATAGATCACATTCTAGATTAAGTTAGACAATGGTGCCACAGAACCACACCACAATATGAAAAAACAGAAGTTTAAGCATTTTGGCCTGGCTGCATTGCCTATGTGAAACATTAAGACTCATTCCTGAGCTGAGTACTACACCATGATAAACCAAAGCTATCCGGCATTATCTCCTCAGCCTCCTTTCTTTGTGGCATCTTCTGTAGTCGGCTTTCTGCTGTATATTTAATACATTCAACTGTTTTGGATGCTTCAAATTCTTATCTTGTGGCTGGAAAAAAGTTTAGCCCTTAGCAGGGAAAATTTACAACATGAAAGTCACTTGTAGGCTTCACATGCAGGAGATGGAGAAAGTTCTGAAAGTGTGGACATGACTTCTCATCCTTCCACAGTAAAGAAAAGGAAAGCGAATGGACCAGAAAATTCAGAAACAAGACTTTTGTAATTTATGTGTTCTAGAAGATTATTCTAGATTCTCAGAAGGTCAAAAATAGAAATTCAATTTCATACACAAAAACAAATTCAAAATTGTTTTCACCCCTTCACCACTTCAAAAAAGACAAGATTTAGAATCTTTCAAATCAAAATGGTGTGGTGAAAAATTTGGGCCATCCCATTTCAATGTGTTCAAAATGTTTCTCATTTAAAAAAAACCATCAGGGTTTGAATTTTAATTCCTACTTAGATCATGTCTTTCATATCTGTGAAAGGATGTGAAAATAGTTCTATTCCTGAGTAAAATAAATATTTTAAAGTCATTCTGGAAAATGCTGATATGGAATTTTATTATATCATTCAGCAAATCAGGCCACCTGAAAAAAAAAACAAACTGTGGAAACTGCTCAAGTAGTTACAACCAGTGATTTCCAAAGAAATCGTAAAACCACCATCACAATGCACTTTCTTGATAATCCTAGATGACAACTGTTCTTTTCCACTACTGCCTTTCTCTGAATAGACAGTTGGCTTGTCCCAGGCAGCCTCACCAAAGGCAAATTCAGGCTGACCAATCCACCCTGAGAACTGGAACTACACTCCAATGTGGATTTTACAGTTACGTACAGAGAGAAATCCTTGGCTGGTTCTTGGTTTGCAGGCTTCTCACCTGTAGTTAGGAGTAACATTTATGTCATGGGTGCAGTGTTGTAAACCTAGTCCTGTGCTTATGGTGCTGAAGAAATTATGTCTTGTTCTTTGCAGGATTTTTGTTTGTTTGTTTCTAGACAGCAAAAGAGTAAGAAATACTCCCAGTGGGTTCGGCTTTGGCTCACGCACATTATGTTGAAGTTTATGTCAGGAATAGCACACCGCAAAGGATTTGGAAATCACCAAAACGCGCTACAATATTTAGCTTTGTTATCCAGTCATAAGATATTCACTCATGCTAAGAAGCGAAGGGATGGCCTTTTCTATGAGAACTATCAGCACAGAATCTGGCTACATTCTGTTAGGAAAAATGCGTATATAAATATGCCACGTAAGATGCTGTTGTGTGATTCTTTCTAACTGATTCTGTTTCTGCATTAGAAGTTAGTACTAACTAACTATGGTGAGGTGCAGATGCACAGAGAATCAAGTCTGTATATTTACCTTCACATACATGTTGCTTAAACACATTTTAGGTTAACATTGATGAGCACTGAGTCAATGAGTAAGTGCAGACAGGATCAGGCACCAACCAACATCATCTCAGCAAGAAGGAATAATGTTTACTTACAATCCCACCTTCCTCACCAGGATGGCCAGGAGATCCTCTGTAACCTGTACTTCCCTGAAAAACAGGAACTTAAGAGATAAGTAACACTGTTCTCCAAGCACACTGGGTTCATTTCTACCAGATTACTCTACACATGGAGATAGAAAACATTTCCTGAAAAGTAGATCTGGTTATGCTGAGGAGGGCAGGCTCCATCAATTACATTTACACAGACACTCTGCACAGGCCTATGTACTTGACATGGCTGTGTGTGGCGGGGGGGGAACCAAACCACAACAACGTTCAATATAAAATTTTAGTGTATTATTTCAGGAAACTGCCTGATTGGTTAATAAAGTTCATTGTGATATTTGGTCAAATTAAGTATCTTCCTTAGTGATTTGGAAAAGGAAACATTATACAGTAATAAAATTCTAAGGTGAAATAAAAAATATAAGGAGTTGAAAACTTGTTAGCACAAAGATATTGCAATACCTTACAAACACTTTTAGGAATATTGCAACATTATATTTAAGTAATGCAAACCTCATACACTCAGGGCAAAAACTGTGAACATAGAGAAACTAGAACAAATGGCATTTCCAGAAATGAAAATGAACAAAAATGAGACATGAATTTGTGCTGCAAAAACATGCTTTTACAATTGTAGGCTGTACAACTCAGGCATCATGTCTGTCTGCCTGCAAAACAACTATATCTACATTCTGAACACTGTTTTGTCTAAGCAGATTAATCTAGACATTTTAGTAAGAAAGGTATAAGAAAATCAGTAAGATTGATGGAAGAAATCAGTAAATTGGTTTATGAATAGATATTAGAAGACTATACTTTTGCTAAGAGATAATCAAAAATGCATTTAACTGCAACCACATAACTGAAGAGTGTGAACTACAAATATAATTTACCTAGCATGTTACTGGAATAAGTAGAAATAATGGAATGAAAAGTAGTCAAATGGAGACTACATATACTAAAAACCCTAATAATGAAGTCTACTAGCGTGCTGTAGAAGTGGTGATATCTGTAATACTCGAAAGGCTTAAAACAGACCATAGAAAATCTTAAAGGAAATAATGTAAATTAGTGTTATATTAGATCAGAAGAAACTTATAGAAGAGGATATCTGGAATAACCAGAGGCACAAAAGGATAAGGTTAACACCTAGTGAAGAAGGATTATTTTCCACTCTCAGCTTGTCGGCTGGAAGTTTCTCATTCACAAGAGCTAATAAGCCTCTTGGTTAATCAGACTTATTTTTTAAATCCCTTTCCATTTTCTGCTGAATTGGTGAAGGAGAGTGCTTAATAATTTTTATAGGTACAAATTATTTTAATTACAAAAATACTTTTGCAATAGGAACATGCAGCAGAGAAATGATCACATTTCATGTTTCTCCTTCATCTGTCATAACGGCAAAGGTCATGGGCACAAGCATGCATGCTCTGAAATACTACAGAAAATGAAAACACTTTGAAAAATAAAGCAATTCTTAAGTAATGTCTGTCTTAGCTCTCCTACCTTCCTTCCAGGACTTCCCTGGCCACCATGATCACCATTTTCTCCAAGGCATTTACAAACAACCTTACAGCATTTTCTTTCTGCAACAGTATCCTGAAAAATGGCAAGAAACATTTCATTTATGTATATTAATCATAAAACAAAGACTGCTTTTTTCACCCTTTTGTTTATATTACAGAAGGACTTACAAGGTTTCTCTGCAAGATGTTTGCAATCTCTGCAAACCCAACACTCAGAGGTTCGTTGTATCCAAACCCTCTGCCAAACTCTATTTCCCGAAGTTCAGTCAAGTTCTGTGTATTGTCCAGGCCAACTAATAGAAGTGCATCAAGACCTCCAATGTAAGCATAGATTTAAATTAGTGAATGCCTGAACTATATTATTTAAACAACAATATCATTGTGAATAACAGCAGTTCTCTAAAATACTCTTACTTTTATGGATTCAGCACAGTACATTAAAAGAAATTAAGCTCTTGAGAACAATGTGTAATAGAAAAGTCCAGACCAGTAATTTTCCAATTAACTTCTCTCCCCATTTGTCAGACCAGACTGCTACTCAGTGCCCAAACAGAAGTGTAAAACTGTTTTCTCCTGCAGAAGTCAGAGTTGGGTCTAACCTCTGGTGCTGCACTCAGTGAGAAGGGCTGCCCTGAATTACCCCGGCTGCTAGACCTGTACTCCAGAAACCAGAACCATCCCAGGCCCTCTGTACCCCTAGGCATGTTTCTGGCATCACCTGCCAACCAGTGACAGGCCATCATGTACACTGGTTCACATGGAGAAGCAAACACTCTCCCAGTGACTCCTGAGGAGTGCCATATGAGTGTGGAGGGGTGATGTTATGTGGAAAAGTTGCAATACATTGGGCCATTGGTAGTAGGAGGCTGGAGCATCAATGCGGTACTGTAATACCTTTAAAGCGAAGGGAGTCAGCTGCTTTTCTGAGATCTTCCAGTGAATCGTCCAGCCCATCTGAAAATACTAACAGAACCTGTCAGGAAAGGGAGTAATGCCAAGTCAATTGAGAAGAGACTAAAAGTTGAGTCATTGTAAAAAGTACAGCTTGCATTGAAAACTGGCTATGAGGTGATCAAATTGCACTAAACTGTGGTAGATCTGAAACATGTGCTGGAAAAAGTGCTGAGGAGCAAGGAGAACAGAACACAAAAGCCTCTCCTCCCTGACAGCACTCCCATTTGAGGGACTTGTCTTGCTGACCTGTTCATAGCATTGCTATTAATAAATTTTCCTTTCTGCAAGAGCAGCTCCAGTTGGCTGTGACCTCAACCACACCAGAAGTGCATCCTCTCTGGGTCCAATCCTCCCTGCCCACAGATGCTTATGTCCCCCTGCCCTTTCCACATAGGCAGTGCACCACCCTGCTCCACCCTCTGCCATATTTTTCCTTGTAAAGACACAAGGCTTAGTTCACATCAGGACGCTAATCCTGACCCTTTGGACTGGCTACACTCCCACCTTTTCAGGCCAAAGAGCTATAGTTAAGCCTCCTTCAGGGCTGAGGAAAGTACAGTTTCTTACAGTTCCCCTCCAAGCTACCAGTCTCTTCCCATTTCTCTCCTCACCTTCCCCCTTCAAACCAGCAGATGTCTTCTCAGGCCCCATCCATCCAGTGGATTAGGTTTCCCAGAAAAAGGCTGCACAGGTAAACTGTCTCCTGCCCCCAACAGTCATGACTTTAAGTCCTCCTAAACTCTCTGATCAGCAAGTGGACAAGCACAGCTAGAGCTCCTTCCCTCCCATCCTTCCTATTTTACGTTCCCTATACTATGCACGGCTTCAACCAATGCGAACTCTAGAGAATTACTTCTGTTAAGGCGAGTTTTTCCACAGGTGACAAAGGCAAATGAAGTGACTGCCACACCAAACATCCCACTTCTGTGCTAAAGCAGCAAGGAGACCAGAATTTAAGAGCAGGCAGAGTTAACTCTGGTGATGGAAAGTTCCCAAACATCCCATACGGAGGCACTGGTAGTGAACGTACATTTGCTCAAGCAGTGTGATACAGTGGAGAGATGGACCATGGATGGGTAAACACATCACAGACTGTTAGAAACAACACTGTAGGCTTGGGCTTGATGGTTTTTTCCGGCAATCTTTTCATTTTAAAAACATGGGGTGGGTGAAAATGTGGGGAGTTAGCATGGGCATTATATATGTTTACAAAACTTTCATTTATATAAAGCTCTTGTTGGAACACATCTGAGTCTTACTTTGTCAAATATGCTGGAATTAGGTCCAACTCTTTTGCTGAAAAACAAACAAATAATAAAGAAAAGAAGAAATGCAAACAACAAAGAATCACCATCCCTGATGAGGTTTATAACTAATAAACTTTACAGAACCAGCATGTTATTGCTCAGGATCCTAGTGAGATTAAATTGTGATTTCATGTGCATTGTAAAGTCTTGTATTTTCAGTTTGCACATAAACAGTATCAGAAAGGAATATCAATGCATTGGTAAGTGCTGAGATATGCAGCATATTTATTTCTAGTAATAATGCATAAGCAGAAAGAAGCCTTGCTTAACTCTAATCTTCAACAGAGCAGAATTGGCAATTAAGAGAAAAAAAGCACTGCTTTTACTTGTATGTCAAACAAGTTCTCTCTACTGAGGCCCAAAAGAAGCAAAATCATATGTGGTCATGTTCCCTGTTCAGAATAAAATGACAGAATAAAATTTCTTTTTTTAAGAAATCTTTGGAAAAAAATAGTATTAAATATGCACCAAATTACAACCTAAATTGGTAAGCCATACCTATGCGAATGCTGTAAAAAACCAGAATGCCAACTTTCATCTGAAAGCAGGGGAATTCGTAACAATATGGCTTCCTTACTCCACATCAGATTAAAATTAACATCTTATAAATGATAAAATAAGGTTCATAGAGGAAACACCTTATGTATTTTGCAAGGGCAAACCTGTCCATCCTCGGTAGGAAGGTCTTCCTGCATGGAGACCTTAGTAAGTGATAATATTCAAACATCTACTACAGGACATGCTCAGTGCTTTACTGAGTCAGTGCCTTATCAAGAATAAACGGTCAGGGCAATGACCCTGAAACACTCCAATGAGATCTAACTTTCTTTCTCCTAAGTGGAAAGATTCCCTATTCACTTCAGAAGAGATTAGATCAAGACTTATGCTTCTCCCCTCCCCTCACTTCAAGATGGATGAATTAACTGCAGCATCTAAGCAGATTTTCCTGATCATCAGTTATCCATGAGCAGAACTCAGCTTTGTTATTTGAAATTATTTGACAATTTAACTACACAAGTAAACTTCTATAAACAAATTTCTTAGAAGAAGTTTTCTGTGATTTCTGCTTAGAGCTGTCATTATTCTGGACAGAGATTCAGGATCAGGATTTAGAGTTTCTGAGAGAACTGTTTCTACTACTCAAAGTACAAAGTGTGTATATGGTAGATATAAGAAGATTTTCTGTATGAATACTCATGATCAAATGTATTAACCCAAATGTTCTGGGTACCATCTCACTGCAGGAGTGCCTAGGGAATCGGAGCTGATATATGCAGTTATATCAAGGCAAATGAAAGAACAGGAGGTTCTATATAAACATAAGGAAACACTCTTTTACTGTGAGGGTGACTGAGCACTGGCACAGGTTGCCTAGAGAGCTTGTGGAGTCTCCATTTTTGGAGATACTCAAAAGTCATCTGGACACAGTCCTGGGCAGCCTGTTCTAGCTGACCATCCTTGAGCAGGGGGCTTGGACAAGGTGACCTCCAGAGATTCTTTCCAACCTCAACCGTTCTGTGATTCTGTTTATTGGATTCACCAATTCCTGAACTACCTTTTTGTCTCCCTGGAGTACTCAGCAACAGAGTCTGTAAACATCAAACTGCATAATTTTTCCAACATATACGTTCACACCATTAAGTTACCTTAACTTTAGCAGAGGTCACATTAAAGAACTTCTCCTCAAGTGCCTGTAAGAAGTCTGCATTCAGGTAGGTGTCCACAGTGGTCTGTGCATCTAAGAACTTCTGGATGATCTCTTCATTATAGTCTTCAAAATCAGAGTCAAAGATGAATTGTTTGGTCTGTGCCAATACTTGGAACTTGAATCTGATGTTGACTGGGGAACCAGCATTACAGCTGGTATTTGGCAGCAATTTCATCTGGAGTAAAAGCTTGGGGAGGAATGCTTGCAATTTCTGTTTCAGAAGCACTGTGGATGCTGGCTGCACACGCCTTGAAATATCAATTGCTATAGAAAGATCTATGTCACAATCTGAAAAAAGTAGAAGAAACAGGAAACTATAAACATATACTATTTCTGATCTTGTCTTTTGTCAGAATCATGGGAATGGAATGAAATTCAATATGGTAGATTTAAAACCAGAAGTCTGAATCAGTGAGATAGGTTTTCCGGAAACATAAAATACCATCAGCCGACCAGTTTCAGTGGGGCTATGCGAACTTGTAGATACTAAGGACTACATTACGGGACATATGTACATACCCCAAACTGCAAAACAGGTCACTGTTCTTCAGCTGTCAAATTTCCTCAAAGGACCTAATCTCGCAAATGTTTCCATGAGCTTTGCTACCAACTGAGAACATGCAACAGATATTCCAATTGCAATGGGAAGCTTCAAGGCTGACTGTGATTTGTCACTTTGTCACAAGACTAAATGATACATACAAATACAGAACAACAGGCCAAAGAAACAAACCTGAGAGAAAGACGCAGCATTGCCTACATGCAATGCCATATGTCCTCTGTGAATAACAGCTGCTGTAAGGTGAGGGCTACCTCAGTTATGGAATTGCTTGCATAGCTCCTGATAACAACAGTAAATACTGTGATGTGGTTAATTCCTCCCCCCTCCCCAATCATCTTGCCCTCATCAAGCAGTTAAATCACTTGGCTTATTTCTTCCGTACCTTGATTCTTCATGTGTCATGCTGAATTTTATTCTGTGCCCCTAGATGCATTATAATCCATTGTTGGACCTCTACAACAAGTCAGAGACATGCAATTTTATCTGTAAAACAGCATTCTCCCTAATTTTGTACCTTCTTCACCCATGGACTCTGAAACACTTATCAAACACAAGATTGTTTTCCATGTTTGCTAGTTTGGGCTAGTTCCTATAGACCATTATTCCATATAAGCTTCATTACAGTTTTCTGGGTTTTTCCTCACTCATGAAAAAGATGAATGTGTTCAGCTCTTTAACCAAATAAATCCAGCAATAATTTCACCTCAGAGTGGCCATTGTTATGTTTCAGTATTTTCACTTGCGGTACAACTGCCCCCTAGAGGGTATGATTTGCTGGTAAGCAGCATAAAATCTTCAAATGTAAAAGGTCATGTTGAATGAGTTTTTATGGCTAAAAAATCCGACATTTGGGACTCAGAGCAACATAGGAAACCTATACAGCTTTTCTGTTCAGTCCACATGAAAAAATTTCTCTTAAACAGTTAAATATATCTATACACATGTATATGTCTACACACACACACCCCAGCCATGCCCTTTAGCCAATTTGTGAGGCTGCACATCTGATTTCAAGATTCACAGAACACATGTGAGGCAAAGGCCATCATCAGTTGAGGGAACACCATTTTTCTAATTGTGAGGGATGTTTCTGATTAAACCTTTCCATGAACATAAAATCTACTGGATACTTCTTCCAGTATGTGTTCATGTCCAACACACATACAGGATGTTTTCACAATGAGATTTTTCTGAGATCTGGGTCTTTTTAACCACATAATTTGGAGGAAAGTGTGAAGGGCAACCACGGACTCAGCAGTATAGCCCTGACAATTGGTCAGCCACACTGCCTAGCTCTTAAAACCCCAGTATACCAGCAATAATACCAAAACAGCAGTAAAGCATTCACCTTTGTGCTACTGTGTTGTGCATGAGAATGTGTAAAACAGTTTCTGGTAGGTACTCTATGCTCTGTTGATAATCTGTATGTATTTGCAGGAGTAAACACTGCCCCGTCTTACTGCTGCAAAGGTATCTTTTTCCCCTGTTGACTTTCCATACCTCGAATGCAGTTTTTTAAATTTGAAAAATCTGGCAGTTTGAGAGTACGGGACTGGAGAAAGGGGAATTAATAGATTTATTACAGAAAAGAAGGTCAGCGAATATAGGAAAACAGATGACAGGACAAGATAAAACAGGCTTCACAGGAAGTTGATCTTTGTTTTATGAGACAAATCTATGCAGAACTTAACAATAAATACGTGCATCGGTGAGATCAAAACCAATATGCTTTCCTTAACTTCTCTCTCTCTAAACAAGTGTGCCTGGATATATATCAAGTTTACTGCTGTATCTCCCGTTAAATCTCCCTGTTCTCTGGCCATGAAACACCAGGAGGTGCTACTGCATCAGCCACGGTCACGCTGTTCCATGGCAATGCACCCCCCTTCCACAGCAGCCCTCTCTCTCTCTGCTTTCAGGAGGCGGGGGATGCCTTTTCAGCTGGAGGTTTGCTCAGCTCTTGATAGGAAAAAAGAGGGAGTGGGGTGCAGAGCTCATACTGAAACAGGCCCAGCTGTCCTCCTCTCTGAAAACCATCTGAGCAGATATAATTTACACAGAGAGTAGCTTCTGGCTTTAAGAGGGAAGGCTCAGCCCTTCATTTTGCGCCCCCCCCCCCCCCAACACCCCAGCAAACACCAGCCAGTTTTGCTGTGTTTAAGATCTCACGAGCCCAGGGTGCAGGAGAGGCAAAGGCAAAGTTATCCATTTGTTCAGCCGTTGTTACAAAAAGCCTTAGACAAGCAGTGTGGTCATCCCAGTGTTCTTTTCTCACAGTAAGTTTCTGGTCACTAAGGGAATGAAACCTGGGGAGCTGGGTAGAATCAGTTTTATGGCATAACAAAGAGAATAAAGAGCATATATCCAACACATGTAAAACATCACCTATATGGTGAAAACATAGAGAAGACAACAAGGAGCTTTAAAGGACAGTCACAGTCCCTGTAAGGATGGGCACAGAGAGAAGAACTACTCCAGCACTGACTCTTCCTGCTATCCCAAATCAATGCCATCCATATACACCACAGCAGGTCCCCCTCACCTTCAGTGGAGGAAGAGCTCAGCTTTTTGATTTGTCATTCACTACATTTTTCTTTTGCAACTTAAACACATCTACAGTATTATCTTACTACATAACTGGCATAAATATGTCATTTTAAAGAGCAATTGTGTAAGTTTTCTGCTTCAGTCTTCCCACCCGACAAGGTGGCTGATACCGCAGCACCAAGTCAGAATAAACTCAGATACAAAACCAGCATCTGACATGTGATAAAAGTTGCTATATTAATTAAAAGCAATACTGAACCTTTATTTTCTTTGGGGTTCGGAGCCTCTCAGGCTGTGTGGCATCCAAGCTACTGTTGCCACCAAGAAGATGTAGTAAGAGATACCACCTTCTGTTTCATATATAGCAAAAGCTTCTGGGTAGCACCTCAGCATTACTGTGGATTTACTGCTCACACCTTGCCAATGCCTCCCACATATCCAAGGATGGATTTTCTCACACCTCCTCTCCACAGTGCCGCTGTGAGACTTAAGTTTTGTCAACACTTGCTGTTGACAGTCCCACTGAAGGATTATGGTAAGCTGTAGATGACAAAGTTAGGTTTTCAGAAGGCTCTTTTGTAAATATCACTGAATTGTCTGTTTCTCTCTTTTGATTAGGATACCTTGGGCATATCTGCTCTGGCTTCTTTCAGACACTGAGGAGCTATGAATACAAATGTTAGATGTGAAGCACTGTCTTACCTGAGAAGCTATTTACCATAGCAAAGAGTGTAATGGTTCTTGACTAAAGCAAGGTGCAAGTCTAGAAAGTTGCAAGACTGAGTAACCTGAGGAGTATTCTTTGGTAAAACAGTTGCATTGCTGTCCAGCTAGCTCAGGTACTTTTATCAGGGACTGCATGTAGCCATGTGGATATTCGCCATTATACACCCAACAAAACGTTTACATTACTTACCCTGGCTAGGAAGATCTTTGGATTCACAGACCTGATTAACAATACTCCTCTCAATGGTTTTCAGTGCATCAAAGTTTTGCACTGTGAACACTCTCCTTGCATCACCAGCTATTAAAAGCAGCTCAAAGGAGTTCATAATCCCTATGCCAACCGCAAAGACATGGATCCCATCGCTTCTCAAAGCCATTGCTGCATCCTCCACCCTGTCAGCAGAGTATCTGCCTGTAATCACAACAAGGTTCTGTGAGACTCCTTGGCTCTTGCTGCCTCCATTGGCTCTGGATGAGCCTCAGCCCTTTGCCAGTGAACGTAGAGGACTGCAATTGCTCGATTCTGTTTATCTGTTCCTTTATCATGGTGTCAGTATAGAACTCAGTATGAGAAAATTCTTTCTGGGGCTCTTGGCTGTACTGGACTACTCCAACATGTACTTTGTCCCTAGAAATAACAAAGCTGTCCATAACTTCCAACATGAAGGTCTTAATGACAGAAAAGTTACTTTTTGATACGCTTTCTGATCCTTCTATCAGGAATAACACATCCACCACTTGACTGCTGCAAACTTACGGGAAAAAGCAGAGGGGAAAACAAAGAAACAGAAAAGAAAACCCCAATTAGTGAGGAACATAACCTTGGCAGTGTTTAATCTTTTTCTTGTTCTTGCAGTGTAAACCTTTAGTCACAGAAGCTGTTCACAGCAAGGCCATGCAAGGCTAACCATCATTTATCCTACTTCAACCCAGAGATCTTTCATGCATAGATAAAATCCATCCTGTTCCACTATTAACTTGCAACCCTTCTAGACCACTGCCCTGTTCCCCTTGATTAATACAGGTAATTACAACAAACTGTGCATAGGCAAGTATTGCCACCACCTAGACAAAGGTGGTAAATATTCTGTCAATATAGCACCTCTGTAAAAGAAGAACTGCCAGCCACTTGCACTCTGTTTTTCCCTCACAGCCACTTGAGAGGTTGCTCTCGATTACTAGAGAGTTAGAAGCTACTGAGGCTGCTGTTTTTGCTCTGATACACCATACCTACTGGCCCACTTGGATCAAGGTCATGAAGCTTCTGAAGCGAGGCTTCCATATCACTGACAATGTTTTGCTGGAGAAGGTCAATGCTCTCCCCTTCATAAGTCTGGCAAGTCATGCTAGAGGAGGCTCTCACCTTTTCTTCTTCCTCAAAGTATCAGCTGAGACCACTTTTACCCCCACCTCTTCTAACATCCAGGCTGCCTCCATGATATTGTCCAGAGGGTGTGATGACTACTACAATCTGTGGAGTGCCTTCGCTGAGCCAGCTTCCAGCACCATCCATGAAAAAGGTTTCCTGCAAAAACTCCATGGCACTTCCAGTCTTTGATGAGCCTCCAGTAAAGGCAATGCTGTACTGAATGTGATCAAGCACCTCTTCTTTGTTTTCATGTGTGTTCAGTAAAAACTCCACCTGTCCTATGCCACTAAATTGGGCTAGGCCAATCCTATACTTGTTAAGCCCAACATCTAGCTGTCTGACTATTTGGGAGATGAAATGTTTTACTTTCCCAAAGGTTGAAGGCCTCATGTTCTCAGTGGAGTCAATAAAGAAAAGAACATCAGCATATGCAGCCTTTCAGTACTTAAAGGGGGCTTATAAGAAAGATGGGGACAAACTTTTTAGCAGGGCCTGTTGCGACAGGATAAGGGGGAATGGTTTTAAACTAAAAGGGGGTAGATTTAGACTAGATATAAGGAAGAAATTTTTTACAATGAGGGTGGTGAAACACTGGAAAAGGTTGCCCAGAAAGGTGGTAGATGCCCCATCCTTGGAAACATTCAAGGTCAGGTTGGACAGGGCTCTGAGCAACCTGATCTAGTTGAAGATGTCCCTGCCCGTGGCAGGGGGGTTGGACTAGATGACCTTTAAAGGTCCCTTCCAACACAAACTATTCTATCATTCTATGATTCTATACTATTTTGCAAATGCTGCATAGAGGGGAAAAAAGTGACAGATGAGTTGCTGAAAGGAATACTGTCAACCTATACCCAGACCTGGCTTTGAATGTAAGCTAAATGAAAATTACCACCTTTTCATCGATCTCCACGGTTTTAAGTTTAAACCGAAGTTTTAAGTCTACAGCATACCATTAAGCATGCTATATAATCACTATAATTCTATATTTAACAAATTAAACAAAGAATTCTAGTGAAACTAGCCCTGCAAAAGAAGTCCTAAGAAAAATGTCTTGAGAAACTCTACATCTGACAGTATTTATGTAGATAGAAGTTTCATCTTCCTTCCACTGAATCTTCTTCTTATGACTGTGGGAGCGAGATTGCATGCTTTACCATTCCATTCCCCTGATACTCCATTAACCAAGATCTTCTACATCGCTACTGGAATCTAGGTTGCATCTAAGAACTGGACCCGTCTGAGCACTTCAGAATACACTTACCTTCATAACAACCCCATGAGGAGTTGCTCCAAAGGGCAGACAGTCCCTCTGAATATCAGAGAACATGAACAAATTAATTCTATCTTCACTTACAGTCAGTGAAAAGAGATATGCATATCTGGAGGGCACATCAGATGTAAGGCAAATGAAACTGGACTTAAACGCAACCTTCAGTGTAACAGTTCATGATGGAGAAGGGGACTAAAGCCAAGTGGCTAACTACCAGCATAGTCTCTAACCCCTAACCTTTTCTCATCATTGAGAAAAACTAGCGGGGGTATCCACACTGACCTCTGCAAAACCAGGAAAAAAAGTTTCCTTTTTAAATTATAACTATGTTGCATTTTAAACATTTATCATTGTTTTATACCCCCATTTTTTGTTTTGATTTTAGTTTTGCTACCATGCCTCTTTTATATCCCTCCCCTTTCACCATTCAACAATAACAAACCTTAAAGAAACAGAGAAAATACATTTTCTGTGAATTTTGCTGTTCAGCAAATGTATTGAAAAGACAGAAAAATGTGGCTTCCCTTCATTTTTGTCACTCCTGGAATGTTCAATTTCTGAACTAGGTTTTTGGAGGAATTAAAAGAGTTACCAAAAGCATAGCTTAATCAAGAAATAATTCTCTGTTAAACTGTTCAATAACATCAAAACAAAACATTTTCTATAAAAGGCCCACTAGCTCTAATGAGATGAAATCGAATGTGCTTCATAGAATCTGTGAATCTGATCACGATTTTCTTTGCAATATATTAAGGCTCAGCTTACAGAGAGCACTGAGCATAAGCTTACCTTCCTATTTTAACAGTTAAACCTCACTGACTTCCACACAGACACTGAAATATGTTAAAAAGAACAAGGATGTCATCCTGAACTGCAACCTAACTCAAAATTAGCCCTATTGTTTTCAATCACGTTACATTACTGTAATACTGATGTAAACAACATCAAAACCAGGACCACATTTCTATGCCCTATTTTCACAAGTACACAGTATGAGCAACTGAAATGGAACAAGTATAAGGACAACTTCTTATCTTCTACCTGACTTTCAACTGAAAAGCAAAAGTTTCCCAAAAGTCTTGTAGAGAGATCTTGAAGGTCATCAAAACTACCAGCACTATACAGATATTTACCAAAAGGTTTGCTGGCTATTTGCTGAAGCTCAGCTGTATCTTGGACACCAATTCCCACAACATAGAGGGAGATGCCTCTGTTCCTTAGTTTCCTGGCATGCAATTCAACATCATCGTTGGATTCTCTACTGGTGATTAGAATGGCTACCTGCGGGACATAGCTCTTAGCTCTGCTACCAGCAGGTTCAGTGAAATACACTCTGCTGACAAAATCCAGAGCTGTCCCTATGTAAGTTTCTCCACTCCTATACAGCAAATTCTCAATCTGCTCCAAAACATCACTTTTCAATAAATACTGATTCAGCAAGAATTCTTGGTAAGTCTCATCACTGTATTGTGCCAGCCCAACTCGGATCGCATCAAGGCCAACATTAAGACTTGAAACCAATGCAGAGAGGAAATTCTGAAAGTTTTCCTGGCCAATACTTGTTGAAGTATCCATTAAAAAGACAACATCTGCCAATGTGGCTTTTCTGCAAGCTGCCCAAGGAAGATCACATCGAAGAAGGAATTACTATAGCTTCTTCTCCAGCTTTGTTCATGAGCAAGGAAGAACTGACTGTACATTTTATCATTCATGAAATAAATTGCAACTGTGTTGCGTGTTTCTGCCTTCTGCTTCCTCCCTTCACCTTCCCTCCTCCCACTATTATTTTGACTATTTTAAAGGTAGATGGGTACTCAAAATTTAACACAGTTATGAGTTGATATTATTGAAAGCTAGTCAGCAATATATGGAAGATGCAAGAAGTTAAAACCCGTATTTTGGCAACACACTGCAATTCCATGTACTTCATCTATGCATAGAAAAAACACAAAGCTGGGAAGAAAACAGCTCTTTTAGGACATATTATGGGCAACCTGGGTGGCTGGTCCAGTTATCTCCCCTAGCATACTACAAAGCATCTGTAGAATACTCTGAGAGAGTCCCTGCAGAGAAGCAAAATCTTCCACTTCATAGACACGCTTATCAGCTGGCTCACTAGCTATTTCTTGAAGTTCAGACAAAGCAGAACCTGTAACACCTAAGGCGTACAATGTGATGCCAGCATCCTTGATTGGCTGGGTTTTGAACATTATCTTCAGCCTGTCCATTTGTTATCACCACAGCGATCTGAGGAACCCCTTCTTCCTTTTGGCTACCAGCACTTGCTACGAAGTGATTCTCTAGCATAAACTGGAGGCTCTGCCCAGTTTTGGTGCCCCTCCTTTGTAATGTAATTTCTGTATCTTCTGTAAGATATCGTTTTTGTTATAGTAAGTGTTCAACAAGAATTCGGTGTATGGCACACCACTGTACTGAATCATACCAACACGGATTTTGTCTTGCCCAATATCAAAGCCATTGGCCATTGTGTACAACAAGCCCTGCATGATCTTAAAGTTCTTCGTCCCCATACTCCAGGATCCTTCTATCAGGAAGATGATGTCTGCCATAGAAGCTTTGCTGCAGACTGAAGAAATATTTTGTAACTTTCCTGTTTTCCTACAGGATGTCTAATCTACAGGATGTGTAATCTAACAGAAGAGTAATTTTGCCTCCCGATTGCTTTTCAGAATCCAAGACCTTTTGGCCTTTTGCAGAAAAGTCCTGCCATCTATCCTGGTAAATTCTCAGCGCCCACTAGTTCCTTCTTTTCCCCTGTTCATCATACAGAGGGTCAGAGGCTACATCTTTCTGCAACAACATTCTTAGGCAAAGGAGAGATGTTGAAATTCACACCAACACAACTTCCATTCACAGCCTGCACAGAACTCATACATAACAAATGTATATGGTAATTGCTATACACGCTTCTGTATGTGAACCACAATCATAAGAATGCGTTGACCTGCTGTCAAGTGAGCCCAAAGGAAAAGTTACTCATGCACTTTGAGGTCCATTCTGCAAGCCTACATTACTAAATATTTATTATCTGAGGGAAAAAAAATGTATTCACACTAACTTATGTGGACTAACCACATTTACTTGTAGTAGATACTAAACTCATGTGTTTCCACAGCTTTCAGAAACATATGACACTAGTATGGCGTGGATGAAACAGTTATTATTTCCCTAAACCAACAGTCATGCAGAAAATGTTCTGCAACTGGACAGAACACTTTCTCCAGCAGATCTTCCAGAAGACCTGACTACCAAAATAAAAATGCTAAATCCTGTGACTTGTCTTGCTCTTGGTGGTCTTACAATTGTAAGAGTTTTTCATTGCTTTTGAAAATACCTCAGTACGCATGAATAAAAACAAACTTTAATGAGTTGTTGCATTTAATTTTGCATATTCTAGGACAACTCTCCTATCGTAGTTTAAATATATCATAGAATGATAGAATAGTTTGGGTTGGAAGGGACCTTTAAAGTCATCTAGTCCAACCTCCCTGCCGTGGGCAGGGACATCTTCAACTAGATCAGGTTGCTCAGAGCCCTGTCCAACCTGACCTTGAATATGTTTCATAAAAACATACCACGTTATCCCTACTTACACAAAGAATAAATTGTCATCAATTCTTCATCTCTCTCTGGCATTGGGTATAAATGGAAAAAATTAATTTTGCTATCAACTTGAAGAAGAGTAATTTCTTTAGTGCATTACCAGCCTGCTGTGCATCTGTAGAGCAGAAGGTGGCAACAAAGAGAAGAACAAGAAGTGGTTTCCAGTCATCCATTTTGAAAACCTCCCTAGAAAAAACAAACAAAGACAGTAAGAAATCTCAGAAAGAGATTTTAAATTGTGGGGGAAATCGGTAAGCGCATTTTATTAACAACATGGAGGCTTTCTAGCTGTATGCAATTTAAAGCAGCCTTTAAATTCATATTTTCTTCCCTCAGCTTTTAACATACGGGCCTTGAACACAGTGCTGTTAAAGTTTGACACCGATTTACAGCATATAACCAAAATGAACTGTTCACTGTTCTGCTTTTACACAACCATACTTTGTTCTGATTCACACAGATATATTTACCATGATCCAAAATTCAACTAAAACCAAGCTATTCACAATGTAAGATTAAGGGGAGTTATGCTTCTAAGATTCCCCTCTAGCCTTGAAATTCCCCACCCATACATCTATTTAAAAGAAAAATTTGGTGGTGGGATCTGTATACAACAGATACAGGTAAGAACAAGCATTCATTTACAAATGAAATATGCCAGTTGGCCAGTAAGGAGGACACTTGCCATATAAAAGTACCACAACTCAATGCTATGGGAAACAGGAATGAAAATCTGTCAGGAAGAAAGTACAAAATTAAGCCACGTTGAGCTTAAGCACACTAAACAAGTGAGAACAAAACAGTTTTGAAAAACTTTCAATTCTAGAACACATGTACACTAAATAGCTCAAAGAATAAAAAGAAATAATAAACCAGCACCTTGGAGGCCAAGCATGCAAAAAAGGATGAGTAAGAAAACATTTCATATGTTGTTCTTCTTTGGAGCTGCTGAAGTTCTCTTTCTTTTCTGACTAGTTCCAGCTGCTTTCCTCCTAGTTCCACCCTCGCATTCTGTCCCAGATCAAAACTGAGAAAACATTTTTGGTAAAATTTATGAATAGAAAGGCCAAATGCTTCTGCATGGTGACATGAGTAGCAGTGAACCAGGTTGGCTAGGTATGTCCAACAGGGAGGATGAGAAAATCAGGTATAGTGCGCATTTATTCTACAACCTTTGGTTATTCAAGTATTTAAAACAGATGAGTTAAAGATGCCACCATTGCATTTCAGCCAGCCAAAGTCACTCCTCTCACCAGCCCTTTGTAGCTGGTCCTCTGTCAACTGAGAGCACATCTCTTCCCATTCTAGGGGAAAGAATAGCTTGACAGAGATGCTGTCCATGTTGTACTTCTTTCCTATAGATGTGCATGTCAGAGGTAATGCTGTTCAACACTGTACGTAGTCTCTTTTTCAGGCCTCCGAAACACATCTGTTGGCAGCAAGGATTCTGTGGAAATTAGACTGATGCCACTGAGGAGGGTGAGGTAAAATTCAGCAGCCTGACATAACTCAGATATTATGCTCAAATGCTCAGTGACTGAAAAAGACATCCCAGTGGGGCTACCCTAAGAATCTCATACTTAATATACAGCTTATGTTACAGGTATACTGGTCTGGAACATGCATGGCTACTGACTTTTATGTGCTACTGCCTGTTTATTTGCAAAATTTTATACAAAGCACTATAGAGCTACCAGTAATATAAAATAAGCCAAACACTGTTCTGTCTCAGGCTCTCGCTTGAATCTGTTGGTTGATCCTGGAAGATGCTCAGATCAGAAGAAAGAGATATCTTGAGCCACTTATATTCCAGGCTTGTGTGATACAGAGTGCAACCTGAGCAAACCCAGGATCCTGGCGCTTTTTTTTTTTTTTTTTTTTTAAGGTTTCAAGTCTTCTAGAATTCTGATGAGAACAATGAATCTAGAATTTAATTTTGGAGCTGATTTACACACAAATTTCCTCAGCATCTGTGTCTCTGCCATTGCTTAACATCTAATAATTATCTTGGCATGAATACTGCCTAAACATGTAAGTAACAGAGAGGGAAATGTATGTGAAGACACACAGAAGCAATCAGACAGCAGGCAAAAAACAAGCTAGTTCATTCTCCCAGCAACTGGGAGGATTCTTCTTGGAACCCAGGAGTATGCTTCTCAGAATCAACCAGTCTCAGACGCAGGTAAATTCCTCTTATGGATAGATGTGGAACTGAATCTGCATAGAAGGAGAGGATATCCAAGCGATGGCTACAGCAAAACAGGTTAATCCACACATCAGACTTTTCAGTATCTTCAAGGTATGTGCTGGGGGCAGGGTACCTACCTATACATGCAGATTGCTCCTCTTTATTTCTGTCACTTTTGTTTGATAAACTTTCCTCTGCCACTAGTCTCCAAAAAAGTCCTAGTGATCAGAACAAAGGTCCATCTTGCCCAACCCCTTATCTTTGACAATGGCCATTACTTTAAGGAAAGAGTATAAAAGGAAAATTACGGGATGTAGGTATCTCCTCCCTTCCAGACAGACTGGTTTAAAGGTTTCCAGATTGCATTTGGGTGAAGACCATACTTCCATAAATTCTTCTAATCTTTGAAACCAGCTATACTTTTATATTAAAATCACAAACCAATTAGATTGTTTATCATATTGTAAACATCATTTATATTCTACTGAAAAAGCAAGCCAAGTATCTGTGAAAATACAAGTTGATCATAAAATGCTGCTGTTAACAATTCATTACACTAGTTTTCAAACTATATCTTGGATCTGTAACAACAATTTAGTGGAAACGCTACAGCCGGTCTAACATCATAGCACAGGGTTCAGTTCCAAGTGCTTAGCGTAACAGTATGTAATATTACCCTAGGTCTTGTAAATAACAAAAAGCAATGAATAGAAATCATCTGCTTGACTCTATATTCTACTCTCAGGCAATAGTGAAACTTCATTTCCAAGTATCACTACACCAAGCCTCACTGTAGCTCTTGAAGGGTTCTTTGGAACCTTCTCATGTGGGGAGAAAAAAAAGCCGCATTTCCTGTATTTCAAGACATTTATCACATATGGGCACTCTTTGCTATTATTAGTACTGCAGTAACACAGAGATTCCAGATGTAACTGAAGTCCCTATGTAACAAAAGGGGTTCCAGGTACTATGTGGTCCTTAAAAAGAACAGAAGGCAATGCTGGGGTTTGTGCATTGTGGAAACCTCCTTCTTGCCTCTGCACATCGCAGTTTTCTTTAATAAGCACGTCTAACATAAGGGAAACTGTGGTATGTGTGCTGGTTTTGGCTGGGATAGAGTTAATTTGCTTTATAGTAGCTAGTGTGGGGCTATGTTTTGGATTTGTGCTGAAAAAAGTGTTGATAACATAGGGATGTTTTCATTATTGCTGAGCAGTGCTTACACAGAGTCAAGGCCTTTTCTGCTTCTCACACCAGTTTTTACTGAGACACAATTAAATATTTTAATAGTATCAAAAATAAAAATAATCATGATTACTAACTTTCATTAGTGTATTATGCAGTACCTACTTTGATAGCACAGTTATGTGCCAGAGGAGCAGTAAGCATCTTGAACTATCTGGTTTTAATATATTGCACGTAAATTTATAGACGCAGCTAAAAACATACATAATCAAGGGAGGTATGTAAAATGCTGCCAGTATTTCCAAAGCTTCTAGTTATAGTGGTGGAGATTTTTAGAGCAAAACACTGAGTTTGTGAAAAACTCAAGGGCACCAATATCACCATACTTCCAAGGTGTATGTGGTTGCCCACAGACAGATGAGCAAAATACAGTTGCTGTTTTAGCAAGGGGCTAGACTTTCCTCAGTAATGTAAACATTCGAATTTCATACCAAAGTCTAGCTCTTACTGTTATACCATACACAATAATCAGTGACAGTTGAGCTATGCAACTATTTCCATACCTCCTAACAGCTGTAGTCTCTGTTTGCCTCCTTCAGCTTCCTCCAGCCTCATGACTCAAGAATGTTCTCTGCTCATAGGGTCAGACCCCACACCTGCAAAATCTCTCCCTCTCTTCCTAAACCGTGAGTGCAGATGGGAACCTATTTCCCACTTGCTCTTTATTTTTCCCTTCAGTAGCCTCTATTGACATCAGGCAGCTTCTTTAAATACACAGGGACACTGCAATTCAAAAACTTGTGCAGACTAGTTTCCCTACTTGTACCATTTATTTTGACTTATCTTCACCTAGGAAATTCCAATCATGCACTACAAGGGGTGCATAAACAGAGGTACTATATGCCTTCTGCACGTATTCATCTTTATTTGCTAAAGTAAAATGAAAGAAGTAATTTAATGGAAAACTCATGTCATACAGCTCATAGATACTATGGATCAAAGCCTAAACAACTCACTCAGAAGCAGTGTCACAGAGCTTTCCAATTCTGCATATTAAGCTAGCAATATGTTAATTCCAATACATATTTGAACATAAAACAGTATATATAAGGTTCTAGCATAAGCTACTTAAATATGCATAACTGTAGTTGTTTATATAAATATATAGGCATAATCCATGTAAGATGCTAAGACAGCAATTCTCAAAAATCTAAGACTTCTTTGCACTTTAATGCTATTTTAGGAGACAACAGTATGAAAATTATTAAAAGCCCTTATAAAGCAGTATAAAAGGATACATATTTCAAAGCTTATTTTACTGCCAGCATTTTTTCTTATTTGTTCCCAGAGACCCACCAATATGTACGCAATAAATCTCAAAGGAAGAAAAAGATCAACAGCACTCCTGAATTCTTTAAATGCTTCACAAGGATTGCTTGCAACTATATTTTGTTTTTTCTTTTTTAATCAACTAATGTCCTAATTTTATCTTCAATTGCTTCAATGTTTTACGCAGGTAAAAGAAAGTCATTCTGCAGATGTTTGCTGCCAGAGCAAAATGCACAGTCAAATGTTAATACACTTCTTAAGCACACTATCAAAAGCATGGAGATTTTGAGGCAACATCTGTTTTTCACCTATAATTTATAATCACGTTGCATGCAGGATCTCCCTGCACACCCTGGTTTGGGAACATTTTCCCTCTTCCGTTGGTATATACTAAGAGAAGGAACACAATCTTTCTTGTGACAACTTCAAATCCCATCTCTGCCAGTGCAAACGAATGTGATCATGTAGCTTTCTCCTACCTACTGAAGTATTCCAGTTAGATTTCTTCAACTTTTACATGCTGATTTCATTCCTTCTGAAGTCTTTGGAAAAAGCCCGAGTCCCGGAGCAGAGCAAACAGACAGCTTCAACTCACATGCCACAGTTAGTTATCCCTTTCCTCCGCCACCCCCTTTTTTCTCTCACTAAAGCAAATTTAAAGCCTGGATTCCATCTGTGCAACTTCCTGGTTTCACCAAACAGTAAAACAAGGAGAAATCCATCCCACTCTCCCACCTCAACACTCTCCTCCTATGTCTAATATTGAACTTTCACCACTGAGACATACTAATACCAGAAGAAGGATAAATGTTGCTGTAAAAATAATGCAATATATTTTCTAAGTGTCAGCTCTTTATATAAATGAAGAAATCTTTTTATCAGTTGTCTCCTCTCTACAGGCACATTTTTTTCCTAAAAGTACATTATCTTTTTGTTAGCACTGTTAGTCTTAGGAAGAAAGTTGCAGCTTTACTCGCTGCAGGTTTCTCAGAGAAAAGAATAGTTTCCTAGTGATTCCAGGTACCATCACATGGCCAGACACAGATTCAAGCAAGGGAGCCCTGGGTGACTTACCTGACTTAGGAAGTCTATGTGATCACCATGAGGTTCAAGAAGTTCCAAAGAGTGGTTTCATTTAGAAGGGCAAGAAGCCACAGCTGGACAGGATGTGGCCGTAAGGTTAGGAACACTCCCACATACACACACATGTACATATAAGCACACAACGAGCCCATTAGGTGCCTACAACCAGTCTTAAATGGAAAAATTTACTGACATTAAAAGTCAATTTCATTTACTGTTAGAATTAGTGTCTGCCTGTCTGCGAGCTAGTGGGATGGATGTTTACTTGCTGACTCAATTCTAAAGAATAGAGGGACGTAACGATTTTCTATTTCAGTATTTGGTGTACCTTTTATAAGCTTATTGTCTATTTTTCTTTTCTGAGTAAAGCTTAATAATTAGCATGTTATTATTCTGTAAGCCTTAAACATTCATTATCATTCATACTTGTATCTTCCTGCTGGCTTAAACAGCACAAATTGCAATGAGTACACATGATAATTTGGGATTGTAATCAATAATGTGTATACATATACTTATATGTATTTCACAGCAAGGTGGGTTTGCCTCCTACTAAGGGGTTTGTTAAAAGGGAGTAAAAGAGGTCAAAAGAGCTCCTTGGTATGAGGAGTACTTTTCCCAAATCGAGGGCAACAGTTTACACATAATATTACAGAAGTTTTTGAACCACCAGTACATTATCTGCTAACATATTCTAGATGTACCTTTGAAATAGGACTCTAACAATCTGAGCTTACTGGTGGTGGCAAGATGCAGGTTCCTGTTTTTACAAAAGATTTATGTAAGAGAATAGTGACCTTTCAATAGTCATAGATACAAAACTTCTGCTAACATCACTTGGCTAAAAGAACCTAACTGTCCTCTTATTTCTAATGCTGAAAATTATACATAATTTTACCAGAATCTACCACTTTTGATAGCAGGAAAATATGAAGCTAGAAAGAATCAAGACTTTTGCTTGTGAATATCTTCACAAGATCTGCCCTGAAAACAACTGGAAAACTGTCGTTTTGTAGCTAGAGATGTGAGGTATATCTCCTCTTTCTTGCCAGATCTAAGTATCACTTATAAAGTAAGTTAATAAAATTTAAATCAAACTTTCACTGAAATGCAAAAAATATATATCCTGTAATAAGAAACAAAGAAAGCAGGATGCCGTTCTTTTTAATGTCTTCTCTGAAACTTTCCCGTGCTTTTCTCGTTGCTACAAGTCTTGGAAAACTGAAAAAGCGACAGCACCTTTTCTCATCCTACCTTTCCTTACTGCAAACCACTGAAACTACCGAATCGCTCATAATTAATTCAAAGCTCATCATGTCTTGTCAAATGAAACGTCTTTGTAATACTAACAAAGCAGAGATTTTAGCCCAAGGATGTTACATATACATTTCTGAAACATCCTAATATTATTATTAGGTGCATATTTTACTTTGAATCATTTGGAACAAATTTTGTTCATCCAAAGGCTCTTTGCCTATTCACTGAAGCAAACAGGATTTGTTTTATTGAATGATACTATATTTGGATTTGAATGTGTGGAATAATTATGTAAATGATTTTATGCAGGCAAATCAGAGCTGATTAGCTTTTTGGCCATCATCTTTACTACTACAGCTGTTGCAAAAGCAATGAAAATTAAGCAGCATGTTTTATATATTGCCACATCGTGAGAACAAACCAAAGCAAATGCTAGAAGTGTGGAAAGCTGACACTTTCCCAGGTGTTTAGAGTACTTATGCAGGTAACCTAGAAAATGCCTTTTGTGACACTCACCATGCACTAGATATAAAGTCACCATGCACTAGACACAATGTAAGTTAATGCATATGCAAACATTTGTTAATAATCCTCAGAAACAGTGTCACTCTATTAGAGCTCTTAGTAGCAAAAACAGTTTTGCAAGGAGCTAAGGAACTTTAAAATGTGGCTTCATACTGAACAAAAATAAGAGCCAAAATTTCCAATTTCTCCTTGAGGGGAAATTAATTTGAAAATTATTTGGCATCCCTCAAAATACTGCATTTTCTCAAAAAGTAGTGTCCACTGATTTTTTTGGAAATACTATAATACCAAGCTTTTAAACCCTGAAGTGAGCTATATCACACTTGCAAAATTAGGGTGCTTTTTGCTTCATTTTACAGAGCGAAGCCAAGGAACCAAGTTGTTAAGAACAAAAAATCTGCTAATGTGGTGTAGTCAACTTCAGATGTGGCATTTCGGAGTACCTAGCACTCAAAGCACAGCTCTTACTGACCTCAGTTAAAAAAAGCTAGACTCCAGCATAAAAAAAAAAGTTAAAAAAATCAGGCATGCAGAGAAAAAAAACCTAAACAAACAAAACCAAACCTAAACTCCTAGAACACACAATTAGAGACTATCTGTGAAAAGTTTCTCATGTATGATTTGTCAGTATTACACAGGACTGCTTTGGCAGATGCAGGAATATAATTTGAGTCTCTAGAGTAGCACTGAAGGTGCTGAGTTTTCTTCCTTCAAAGCCCTGTCCCTTTTGTTCCAATAAATCCAGCGAGGTTTGTGCACATAACCTCCCTCACTACTTTTTTTTTTTTTTTTTTTAATCCACAAAGCCAGTTCTTCACGCACAGTGAAAAACCTATGTAGGAAAAATACTTTGAGATAAGACAGAATTCAACACTGGTTAATACTGCATATGCAAAGGGAGTCAGTCATGGAATTTGGCCTCTACAGCATCATCTACAAAAAGGAATCCTCTGTTTCCTTAGGACCACACAAAAGAAAACAGCAAATATAGCATCACTGTTTTTTCCCTGAGTGCTACTAAGATTTCCTGGCCAATGTTTCAGTTCAAGTCTATCATATGCCTTCATTTATTTACTGATTAGAATTCTTACATGAGCAATTATGTTTCTACATTCTAATTTTCCTTCGTAAGGTTGTAGGTTGAATTCGGTTGCAAAAGGGCTTCTAAATAAATGCTTTTACTTCGTCTGCTGTCAGGAAAGCTAAAAAAAAAAAAAAAAGTGGAACCTTACACACTATATTGCCAAAAAAATTACATACAGATAATTTAACTGCAGTTCAGTTCCTTTTTAAAGCATGCTATTTACTTCCAAACACTGAAAGCAGAGCTTTTGGGATCCTCTGAAAGTTGAACATGGAAGTGGGTCCCAGTACAATCTGGTGGTGCTGGCCTCAACAGATAGTACATATCCCTTCAGTGAAAGGGAGACAGCAGCAACTATGTAGCCAAATATATCTAGAGTTGTTCTAGGTAAGAAAAACACTTGTACATGCTGGAGAAATGTTTGCGATGTCTCAAAATTAAATTGGAAGGAAAACGCTGAAAGCTCACTTGCCCAGATCAGAGATGATGACTCAAGACAAAATTCCCTTAGATTAACCAAAGGGGAGCGAGCATAAGCCTAAATCTTAAAGAGAAAAAAAATTTAATTTAATTAAAAATACTTCACCTTGTATGGTATTAAAAGTAAACAGTCTTCCTAAGCATCTTCTCACTTACATACACAGTACACCAACCTTGTGCTCATCAGCTATATATAGTACATCTGGATACAACTTCTCTTTCAGATCCTTTACTTAGTGGATTGGAGATGGAAAAGCACAACACTCTTCAAAATTGTTTCCATAGGGGTTATGTTGTCCCTCGCCACCTTTTTATAATGTACTCCTCAAATGCAGCATTTAAAAAAATGTCCTGGTTTCCCACTCCCTACTAATTATGCTAGTCTCAGGATACAATATATGTAATAGCCACATGCTGAAACACTTAAAATAAAAAAAAAATTTAAAAAAGAATAAAAAGAACAAGCAGCGCTACAGAAATAAAAGACTTATGTTCTGCTGTAGCTCACAGAATGTTTCCAGAAATTGTATTGCTGTCAACAACTAATAAGAAAAATCCCAGATCTTTGCAGTCAACAAATTATGTGTTATATTCCACAGTTTCAAAATATTTTGAGGGCTTTATGAGGAAATTAGAGGTTCATCCATTTTTTAAAATATTACCTGGAAAAACTTAAACAGATTGACAAGCAGAATGGCAGTGGTCAAGATGTCCATAACTTCATATGTGTCGATCACACTTTCATTCAGTAAGTATGACTTGCATGAATACATGAAAATCCTAAAAGATTCAACTAAAAATGGTTAATTCTGTCAACGAAGTCTCATCTATTGATTTGGCTGATATAAACCCTGTATCACTTATTCTTCCAACTACTGAAGCAGATGGCCTCTACAATTGTAACCAGATGACTTAAGAGCATAGACGTAACTACTGGCTTGACGAAAATATATAGAGATAAAAGCAATGAACTGAAGGAGAATTTTCAGGTCATTTTAATGTTACTTTTTACAGAACAGACAGAAAAAATGGCCGCAATTTCCAACTGCTTGCTCAGGATATTTCTAGAAACCTGACAGAGATTTACTGTGCTAGTAGGGTATCTTTAGCACACTGTCAGACCACCTGTGCAAAGGTGCTTTTTCAGAGTTGAATGACTCGGGTTTAAGGCAACCACTCCAAGGAAGAGTTTGAGGAAAATCTGTTCCTTTTGCTTCTTTTGTTCCTTTTACTTACGTGGAACTTTCTACGTATCACCATAGGTGTGAGAGAGACAGGACTCATAAAAGAATACTGTTACAACAGCTTGGCAACAAAGTTAATTACACACTGCACTCCCGTAGAAAGCAATGGCCCTACCATATGACACCCTACCGTATTTTCTACTTCCTGAACAAATTTGTATCTCAAGCTGTTTGTGGTAAGGGTTCTGGAATTTAACAATTACTTTGTTTTCAATCACTAAGCAATGTTTTAAGGGATGTAAATTTTCTACAGTGGAATATAAAGCTATTTAAACTCCATTAATAAGCTTAACTAATAAACTTGTAGGGCTGCCTCACAGCGAACTTCAGATTTTGAATTTGTGCCAAGGATCAGAACACGCTGTCTGCATATACCATTTATTCAATGAAGGAAGAAGGCTGGAAGAATCCTGACTTTCTCTCTTCAGTTTTTCATTTTATTTTCAACTTGCTTTAACCTACAGCTGTGTCTTTTTTTTTTTTCCAGGAAACATCTTCTATGTATCATCCAGTCTCAAAACCCACACACTTTTTGTTCTCTTCTGTTTTATAGCAGTCAGCTGTCTCAGGAAAGACAGGCAGCTTTTTTTCGATTTATTTCCTATCCAACATATCCCTGGGGATATGAATCAGCAAAGCATCAGTGACTTCAATACCACAGTTTACAGTAGATAAGGATCTGGCCTACAGATGGGCCTTTCATTCCAATCTCTCCAGTAATCTCTTTCCTTAGAAGGAAAAAGAAAAGCTATTGCACTTTAGACTGCCTGGCACTGGCAATGACCAACTACTGTCAGAGTGATTCTACTGGCCACACTACTTCAAGGTACTAGAGAGATCTTTTGGTTAATTTCCAGTGAAAGAGAGATTTAGCAGAGAAGTCCATCCCTTCTGAACACAGTAACTGAAAAAGGTGTAAAAAACAGGACGAGATGCAGCCATAACGTGGATGAGCTAGTAATGCCACTGTACACAAGGCTAATGCTGGAACATAGATCACATTGTCAGTGTTCCTGGTGAATCTATCCCCGTTCCCATCACAAGGAGCTCTACACAGTGTGGACTACAGCACACCAAGTAGTGGGGCAATTGCACCGTTCTGTTTTTTTAGAGCAGATGTAGTGGTTTAAATTTTTTAAAAATTGCTTTCCTTCCAGTTTGCTGGCAGAGCATGACAGTCTCTATCAGATGACAAGTGATACAAAGTCTTCTACTTTTGGATTACGGAGATGCAAAAGAAAAATTTCTTATGATGAGCCAGTAAAAGCAGGTAAGTCAAACTATGATGTTGACTGCTTGTAACAGATTTTCCTAACTGAAAAAGAGAATCCTATCATGAAATTGATTCCAGGCCCCAAACTTTAAGTTGTCCTTCTTCATATCTCTCCTTTTATACTCTGTGTACTTAATCCATCAAAACTAGTGCTGTCATCACTAGTTAAATTTGGAAATTTACATGCCACGGGCAAAGCTACCACAATCCTAAGGCCTAGTCACGAGAAAAACTAGCTAATCCACTTGAAAAATTTAAGAATGCAGCAAGAAAGGACTAAATGACAGCAAATATACACTGATTGAAACATCTTTCTCATGGCTACACATCACATGGGTGCACTTCTGCAAGTCTAATATTTTCATACTTGATTGACACCATCCTGTTTTTTCATGAGACTGTACAGCTCTCAGATGAAAACAGCTTTCAGGGTAGACACATAAACACTTGTAGTGCATATACTCAAGGAAGTACATTTAAGCAATTTTTTGTGCTCTCATTCTGTGGAATTTTTTTGCAATGAAAAATAGGTCACAGCAAATGAGGTGAATCTGCTCAAGATTCTGCTAAGAAGTTTAATATTTGCAGTAATGGACACTGTAGTTGCCCAACACTGTTCAGGATCTGCATCAGAATCTTTAACACCAGAGTATACCTTTAAATACATAATATTTTTTCTTTTTTTAATCAATGGACAGGATGAAAACACATCAACCCAGCATTTGGAAGTGATAAATCATGTAAATTTTAAGTTGGATAGAAATTGTCTCAGTTTACCTGACAATAAGCACAGATGTGAACAGACTAAACAAAGTAAAAATTTTGTGATTTACTAACTCCTACATCTGCCTTACAGGGCAGCTTTTGCCCACGTACATGTACCATGTACAGTGCAAATGCATGTGAAGTCTGCCACAACTGCTTTGTTTTAGATAGCTCAACCTTAACATGAATTTAAAAATATCACCAAGAGCATCAGTTTATTAGTCACAGCTGCATTATTACGCTCGCCTAATAAACTCCGTGTTGTATAGCTTCTACCATAGTTTCACCTCATTTCATAAACCCTATTTATGGAATAAATAAAATCAAAGATAAATTAAAGGATAATGGCAAAACTATCTCCCTTTTTTCCTGTAAATTACAAGATACTGGTCTGTCAGAGGTGGAGAGGCAGACCTATAACCCATTCACTAAATGCCTACAAAACAATAAAAGCACTGATACAGGTTTGAACTGGCAACACTACATGAAGCTACAAAGTTTTCTAAAATAAATCTGACATCAGATACCAAAAAAAAAAAAAGGTGGTTGTAAGGTAAGCTTCTCACCTGAAAGGATGATGATGTTTAGTTTCATCAGCCTGATGCATCACCATTTACACTCCATTGTCCTAAAAGACAAATAAAGGCTCATCCGCTATCCTTTCCATTCCAAAGGTATGTCAGATCTATTACTGGCTGTAGCAGCAAAAATGATCGTTGCAGCACAGCTTCTATTTTATTGTGCCTTTTATTGAACAATTGATTTCAGTTATTGAACACTGTAATGTTTTGTTAATCTCTCCTGTACCTGGAGGGTACATAGGACTGACATTGCTGAACGCCCTTCCTGATGGATCATTCAAACCATATCTATTTGCAGAATACCTGAAAAAGTTTCTGGACCACCATGGTCCTGTGGCACATTCATGGGATGACAGTACACACGTGATGCCTTAATCCTGTACAGATAAGAAATCCTTGCTCCCTAGGAAAATCATATATGATACATCAGCAAGGAAAGGTGAAAATTCTTCATAAAAACACACTTAAGAAACTGATTTTTTTAACTTCTTACAAATATCACTGGCTCAGTTTTCAGCTCTGCAATGACATCTCATAGCTTCACAGTAGTTCCAGCAGTGAAGGCATGTTGTCAAAGAACAGGGACAAAACTGGGTAACACAAATACCTACATGTAGAAAACTGGGTAGCTGGCATTGATATGAGATGATCTAATCCCATTAGCTGATAACACTGAACTCATTTATCCTCCCATAATACAAAACACTGCCTGTTACAAGGCAGTTACGTTTGCACACAGGCTTACATCACATGTCAAGAATGCTAGTTTTAAATAAAAGGCAAGAATGGATGGGGAGAATTAAATTATAAGAAACTAGGCAGGGCTTAGTGAAGTTAAGGAGCAGGGCCAGAGGAGCAGCATTAGCTGCCAGAAAAACTGATTCCCACCCTTTCTAACACAGACAAGCTACCATGCCAACAGCCTGATGCCTTAGGTAGCTACCTGTTTCAAGCAGAAGAAAAAAGACAGTCTCTTAGTTTCAGAGAATTGAAGCCATCACATGAATATCATTACAGGGAGCTTTATATCTGCGTTGCAAAAGCCAGCAGGAGGTGAATTAATACTCGTATTAATAAAGTTACCGTGTTCTTACAAAACAACTTAATAAAATGCTCAGTCAAAACTGAGTCCTAAGACTAAACCCATTCCAGTCTAACAAATCACTGCATCAGTATACCTTTCACAATTAACTGCAAGATCAGTCTTTATTCCTTAATTAACTCAAAGCACAACATCGTTTTCTGGGTCAAAAGAAAACTACTGTATTATTGATTTTCTTATGATGAATAGCAAAGCTTTTAACTAGGTCTTCTGGGAGCCTGGTTTCTTTTTGCACACGTTGCTGGAAGCATTAAGGTACGTCATAGATAGAAGCAAACTGGAGAGGGGAGGGAAAGCAATAGGCAGGCTTACTTTGTTGTTGCTGAGGTAAGGTTTTGAGTCCAATACAATTTTTGTGCGATTATTTGTGAAGGGATCAAACTCAGGCTTACGGTGAAAACTCAACTGCCCTTACCCACGTGCTACCATGCCACCCCTGCATCATTACATCTTCACTCCAGCAAATTAAATCTTCATCATGTTTTTAGGCTCTTGATCTGAATGCATGTGCAATGTCTAGAAGAACATACATTGAGCTAATAAACTATATTTCCATTTGATTAATTTTGTGTCCTACTACAGATATTGAAAAGTCCAAGTATTTCAAACCAGGAAATGTAATAAGTAAAACCTCTACAGCTTTAACAGTGAAAAAAGTGTTCTAAAATTTAAGGCTATACATTCTGTTTTCTCTCTCAACTCTTGGCTTTTGACTTAGGTAATTACTGAAGTCAAACCTTGCTGTGGCAATTTTTGGTATTTAGTGACAATAACAGGGATTTCAATCAAAGGACACGTAAAGAAAATCCTCAAAGACACCCCCATCTTTTACGAAAATATGTTTTCCTCCTCTGGCAATCACTGGTTTTCATACAAAAGAAAGGAAATTAGAACATCTGGCAAAATTACCTTTGCAATGTTCCCAAGAATGGAGTGTTTACTAAGCTCTTTTATATAAACTGGAATACTTCCCACTTGGTTGGTACATGATGAGATTGGATCAAGTTAATAAAACATTCACAACTGCACACCCTCACTTCTTTTTTTATTTCCTTTTAGTGTTTCATAACCTGTATCACCCTCACCTAAACATTGATTTCGCTTGGTTTTTACTTCTGTTCTTCTTGTTTGTTTTTGAAGATTTTGACCTATTGAAGAGCCTACGTTTATTGCAGGTTGTCATATGAGAGAGAAAGAAGCAGCAATGTTTCCATAGTTGCCTCTAATTACAAGAGAACTTGACTGGACAACTCATACCTTTCAAGGCCCTGTGTTCTTCTTTCTGATCTTTTTTTCTCCCATGTGACCAAATCCCCATGTCCCCAAGTGTGTAAAGTAACAGTGATTTCAGAGACCAGCAGTAAACTCAGTAGATTCATCCAAGCACAGAGCAGGGTAAAAGGGCTAAATCAAAGGTACGGAACGACTTTGAGTGCAAAATGACTATTCAGTCTAGTGGAAAAAAAGGTGACTGAGTAAAGATATGACAGATGTTTATAAAGCCATGAGCAGCTTGGAGACAATGTCTCTTCAACAAAAGGACAGGATATCAACTTAAGCTAGATGCTGGCAGATTCACAACAAGCAAAATGGAGGCTCATGTATTGGGTACTTAAATTGTGGAACACTTTGCAGAGGGGATGTGAATGCTGAGAGTTCAGACAAGCACAAAAGAAGAGTGGATAAACTGAAAGTAAAGTGTATCAGAGGTCATTAAACATAAAGATGCCACCTTTTAGCTCTAGGAGTTCCTGATCCTTGAGTATTACTACATTTCTGCTGTGTTCTTGTACTCTTCTTTATATAGATGCATTTGTTTGTCAGAGACAGGATAGCAACTTAGACGGACACTTGGTCATATCAACTGTTGCCATTCACACTTTTATGGCTAGTTATCCAAATGCTAAAATTGCCATCAAAAGATAAGCAAGCCATCCAGCCCTATGGATCAATGACCTGTTGTAGCATTTTATTTATTGCTTCTGAAAAGCAAAAGATTATGCCTGTTAAAGAACAACAGTAATTTTTACCAAATGGCACTCATACTTGCCCAAGGACAAGAGCTCTTCTAGCAGCACATCTCTCACACAGACTTCCAGGGAGTGGGGGGGGAAATAATTTGAAAAGTTTTTGCTAAACCAAGGATCTGGCAAATTTATCGTCATACAGAACACAAAGATTCCTCTTAGAACTCAGGTTAAAGAGGATCATTGCAGAGAGCCTGAAGTTAAGCTCCAACAGTACGGTCCACTTTAAAAAAGCACGTGCACAAGTCACTTGTAAAACACAGCAGAAAGACAATTTCCTGTAAAGAACACTGGGGATTTTGTCCTAAACAGTTATAACTTCCAGACTGCTGCAGTTCCAGCTCTAAACTGCTCCTTTGTCTATTTCTAGGCAGCAAAACAGGCAAAGAAGTGTTCATCTACCAATACTGCTGAAGGTCCCAGTTCTGGTTTTCAGACAACATTCAGTGCCAACATACTTGCCTGCAGTACTTAAAAAATAAGTAAAGTGCAGGAATTGTCTTAGTTCTGAGGGACATTTTCATATCATCCTTCTGTTCACTCAGTCTTCTGCGGTAGATGTTATTTCACTGAAAACCAAACAAATATCCTATTGGCTTTAAACTTTAAAACATCCAAAGCATAAGTAAAAATGCAATAAAAATGAGACAGTCGCGTGCAAAGCCACCACCAGGTGGAAAGGTTATAGGATATGATAGCCAGATTGGAAGTGACATTTCCAGGTAATTTTTTTCTGTTCTTAATTCCTTCTGATTGTACTCACCCATTTTAATTTGGTAGTTCAGAGTAGACATCCTATAACGATGAGGATGACAAAACCCACTAGATACTAGATTCTATTCAGTATTATTTTATCACACAGTTAAATACTGCACAATGGTCCCACAGGACTAAAGGGAGACTCTGGTTACTTACAGAAGGAAAAAAATAATAGCTGGCTTTTCATTTGAAAAACTGACTATATTTTTTTGGCATGCTTGTTTTATTAATAGCTGGAGAGTTATGGTTAGGTTAGAGATTCAAATGTAGTGTACGTATAATTTCTTTTGTTCCAGCTGTACAAACACTTATGAACATGAACAACTTAATCTTAGTGAAATTCTCAAGGATAAAGTAAAAGTTTAGAATACGTAACAACTGAAGTCCACCCTTACATACACATTTGTGTCCCCAGGACCTCAGTGTCATTATTTTTTCTGCTGCATTCCTATACAGTGCAAATGGCATTATTTTAGCACATGTTGTTATATCTGCCTGCTGCCTGTCTACTTACCTGCTTACAATAGTGGTCTGGCCTCCTGCAAAAACACAAACTCAAACAAATCATGTCACTTGCTGATACTTAAAAACGGAAATCACCTATAGGAAAAAACAGCTTGACTGAGCACAACTGTATTTATGCACAGGGGGAAAGACTGGGAAAAGCTGAAGATGTAGGCTTGGTATTTACTCCAAATGCTATCAAATAGTTCTCTGCGCCGATTCATGAGGACAAACTTTCTCAGTAGAGTGACAATTACCAAGATGGATCAAAACAGTCTTGGAGCAATTCCTAGGCATCCTCCCATTACAGGTATTCTGAGCAGTTTTTCCTCACTCCCTCATATACATGTTTTTTCCACCTAGATTTTATAGCTTAAGAAAGCATATGAAAATGTTTTTACCAAAAAGGTGTCTCCAAAATTAAGTCTAATGTTATTAGTACAGTAATGAAGTTCATTCATGAAGGAAAAAGATCTTTGAACATCCAATGTCTTGCTGGCCCTGAAAGACAGTAATAAAGAGTATGGATATTTGATGAAATCCTACAAATCAAATCAAAATCAAAGCAAAAATGTGTTTCTTAATTAGAGTAAGCATATCAAGCAAAAGAATCAGGAAGTTTACAAGGCAAACTTTATGGATCAACTTTATCATCAGTATCAGCAGGAGTCTTCCATCAAACCAGCTTGCGTTCCAGAGAGACCATTACGGTGATCCCAAGGATTTCCCAAGGAAATCAGTCTCCCCACAGTCCACTCAGCTGACCTTTTTAATTAAATCCAATTGTTGTGAATTTTCTCCAAACCTTCCACATTGTTGGGCATTTCCATGCTTAAATGAAAGTTGAAATCTAACCCATTTTGATATATTTGTAATCTATTAGAAGCGTTAAACATGCTATCTAATCAGAGAGAGTGATCAAGGCTTGAATGCAATGTAAGATTGGTCTCTTCCTCGAGGGATATGATACCAGTCTTGCAAAGGGTGTATATAAAACTGATCAATTAATTCCATCTGCCCAGATTCAGCTGCAAGATTAGGAAGCACCTTTTTCAGGTTCTGGAGTCTCTTTTACAATGTGTATGCAGTCTCTCTGAAACAGCCATCAATACTTACCTTGTACGTACTCATGTATCTACAGACAGTTATAGATGCAGTTCAGAAATGGATGTTTGATAGAATTTCTTTGGGCCGCAGAGTTTACAGGAAGCAGGCACTAAAAAACCCATCTACTCCAGACATTATAGTACATCATACTGCACCCTGAACTCCTACCTAGATAAAATGACGTCTTGGATGTCATATTCTACAGGAAAGATCACCTCTGCCAAGCTTCTCCAAATAGCTTGAAATTGAAAGTGAGTTCAACTCAGATGAACCTAGCATGTAATATAAGGTATAAGCTTCAGGGGAAGGAGGAAAGAAAAAGAAAAAGAGAGTCAAGAGAGACCAATCATGCATGTGAAGGAGACACTCTTAATTAAGAGTATGATATGCGAACAAAATTACTGTTTGGGAAGGTCAACTGTAAATCGATCAGCAGTTGCCCCAAGCACATTACACTCTCAAAGCCAGTATGGACAAAGTAGTTTTTCCTTCTCACTGATTTCACACTTACTATTTAGTATTACAGGGTGAAAGCATTTACATGGTACTTGGCACAGTGCAGCAGACACTCATCAAGTTCGCACCATAGCTTTGCTGGTAAAAACACATTCTACATGAACATCCTTCCATCAGCAGAAGCCAACACTCTTAACACCCAAACCTTCACAAGACTGGCAGCCACAGGCATACCATCTGTACATGAAGAACAAAGCACGGGAGGTATCAGTGGTTCTAACTTATGTCCCTGTCCTGCTTCCGGCTGGGACAGAGTTAACTTTCTTCCCAGTAGCTTTGGGGGTGTGCTGTGTTTTGGGTTTAGTGTGAAAGGAGCATTGATGGCCCATTGATGCTTTGGCTGTTGCTGGGTGGTGCTTGCACCGGGGGGGGGGGGGGGGGGGGGGGGGGAGGCGGCGGCGGCCGGGGTGGTGGACCCAGCTGGCCAATGGGGTATTCTATACCATGCGACATCATGCTCAGTATAAAAACCAGGGGGGGCGGGGCTCGCGCCCCCGTTTGTGACACACGGTCAGCGGTCGGTGAGCAGTTGCATTGTGCATCACCTGCTTTGTATATTCTGTTATTGTTGTTGTTCCAATTGTTGTTATTACTGTTCTACTTCGTTTTATTTCAATTATTAAACTGTTTTTATCTCAACCTGGGAGCTTTCCTACTTGTGCCCTCCCGATTCTCTCCCCCGTCCCACTGGAGGGGGGCGGTGAGCGAGTGGCTGCGTGGAGTTTATTTGCTGGCTGGGGTCAAACCACAATAGTCCCCTTGATCACCAACACGTTGCAACCGGATCTTCAACAAGGGTCCTCCCTATGAGATTCAGCAACATCAGCTTAGGCAGCAGGGACTGCTTCCTTCTGCAACTGTGGATTTGGTTTAACCTACAACCTTCACTTCAGGGTACACCCACTGCAAATAGCACAGGGTAACCCTGGAATGGGAACCTGAACTCCAAGTAACCACTCTATGAGCCTTATTACCCTCCAACAGGTCTTCAGTCATGCCTTACATGTGTAAAATCAAATAGCAACTAATCCAGTCCAACTGATTGCCTTAGCTTTACTGAGTTACCTGCTAACAAATCTGAGGAAAAAAAATATCCTTATTTGTAATAATCTAACTCTTACTTGCCTTCAAACTAATCCCTTTATGAGTGTACCGGGTATAAAGAACAAGGTTTTGGTAGTGGCGGTGGGGCTGCAGGGGTGGCCTTTGTGAGAAGAGGTATGGGGTTGCCCTGTTTCAGACACAGCTGGCTTGGCAATGGACCCACTGCAAGCCAAAGCTGAGCCAGTCAAAGTTCGTCGCACCTCTATGAAAACAGCTTTAAGAAAGGGCAGAAAAAGCTAAGACTGAGAACCCCAGCACAGGGTACCAAAGGAGCAACAAGGTCAGAGAAGGAGGTGCTCCATGCTGGGGCAGGTACAACCCCAAAGGGACTGCAGCCCATGCTGGAGCCGGTACACGCCCAAGGGGACTGCAGCCAGTGGAGGACCCACACCAGAGCATAACAAACAAGTAAGCACAAAGGAGCAGTGGAAGACAGGAGAAACAAGGAGCAGCAAAGAGAAACTGTTACATACCGACCCCTAAGTGCTGCATCACCCATCACCTCACTGAACGTACTAAGTGTAACTTGCATCAATAACAAGGGGAGAGGAGAGGTGTCTGGAGTGAAGTTAAGCCTGGAAAAGGCAGAAGAAAAGTGTTTTCCCGAAGTGTTTAAATGTTTGTCATCTTTGTTTTCCAATGCCCAAATCAGTAATTAAATGTTTATGTTAATAGGCAATAAACTAATTTAAATTCCCCAACTAGAGTCTGTTTTGCCAACAACAGTAACTGCTGAATGATTTCCTTGTCATTCTTTTGACCCATAAGTTTTCTCACTCCTGCTCTTCCTGTTTTCTCTGCTCCTCCTCCAACCCTGTCCTGCTTGGGGGTGGAAGTGTGCGAGCTTGGCTGCTAGCTGAAGCCAACCCATCACAATGAGGAATGTGTATAAAGATTTAAATTTATACTTCCTTGGGAGTACAAATCTTACAGTATACCAAGCTGTTCAGTAAAGGACTTGCTTAAATTCAAGTCTCTTGCAAATAACATTATTCATGCCAATTAAAAACCCTTCATCGGAAATGAGAAAATAAATAGCACCTTAAAAAAAGCCCCCTCCCCCTCAATGCATAGAGTCTGAATTATTTATTATTTTTCTTCAAAAAGAAAAAAAAAATCAGCCAATATAAACCCTTTCAGAGTTGCTTCTGGTAAAAATTTGCTATCCTGTAAATAATACTGTTTTCTTTATAGAAATGATTGTATACAGAAGGGTTAAAAGATGGGATTTTGGTCCATGGATGGACACTGGGTGAGAAATATATCGCCAAGAAAACCGTAGTCAGCATAGAAAACAGACGGTTTATTGTCTATTGTGTAAAAATGCTGAAAACAGAAGGATAAGGAAAGTTGAGAAAATGTTAGGGGAGGACGTGAAGGACGTGGAAGAGGTGCAATAATGAAGAAATATAAAGTACAATGTATAATTTTGCTTGCTTTGTTACATTTTGCTGTTGGCTTGAGTATAGGTTAATACATAAATGCTGGATTATGGTAGTATGTCGCGTGAACAAGGCCTACGAACCAATAGACGGGGTGGCTGTGGCTCGTGCAGCGCGCCTGATCGGCAAGCGCATGCGCCATAGGCTCCCTATGTTGAGAGTTGCCAACTCAGGCAACAGTGGGCCGGTGTACAACAAGGTCACCATTGCCTCCATGGGGACGCCCACATAAAGCTGGCACCTACCGACTGCTGGGCTGAGTTCGCGGCACAAGACGATACAAGAATGTACGGATGGTTCACCTTTCTCATGGGCCTCGGGTTGGTAAGACAATCGCTTTGCAAAATACCCTTGGTGTAATGCATGATTGTAGTTAATAAAGTGCTTGCTTTTCCCCTTCCTTATAGTCTATGTGTGCTCACCTTCTAAAGGAATCCTTGAAACCCACTCTAAAACAATGATTTTCAACAGATGAGAGAGATGCATTTGAGCATCTATTTTAGAACCCTTCTGTCCTTGAAATTGAGAAAATTAACTAAGGCTACGTGCTCCAGAGCACTTCCTGGGTGTATAAGGCAGCACACAGGAAGAAAAGAATTGCTGTTAAGTGGCAACCTAGCTTTTATTAAGACACTGTTGTATATATGTATCTATTATAACTCGTTTATTGAATGGAGAAAATTAGCATTGAAAAGTAGACAGTGAGTGCAACAAAAGAAGAAAAGTCAGAGGAGATAGCTCACGGCAAGAAACTGAACTAAATTACAAAGAGCGTACTGACCAGCATGCTAGATACCTTTTGGTGCACAACACAGTAATTCTTCTGGTCCCATGTCAACAGAAATAGGTGAAAGACCACATAGGAATTACATTTCACCTTTATATTGTACTGACTATTGTTATCACACCTGTCATGTCACACTTAACAGAGAAAATAGCATTTAGCAATTTTTTTTTGGCACTAATGATTCTAGCTAGGCCTTTGATTATCAAAGACAGTTACATTAGTCTCTCCCACCAGTCCCTAAAAAGGGAAATCTTGTCCCTGGCAGTCATTCAACAGACTCAAAATTTCACCTCAATTCAATACACTCATGAAGTCTTGACACATCAGAGCTCACATGTATGAGATTTGAACAAACCCTGTATTCCTCTCTCTACTGCAATCCATAATATTTTTATATTAGCTTCTTTTAGAAAGCACAACAAAGATTCTGGCTCTGTTTGGTCAATAGTCTGCATTTCTTCTTAAAATGTTACCAAATTTCATACAAACCAAAACCAAGTTTTGTAGACTCCTCCTAAAACCACAGAATTTATCTTTGAAATCTAAGTAGAGGGGAAAGGACTGCAATAGTTCAGGATTTAACATTTTCTACAATTCTCTGATGACTAAAATCAAAGAGTCATCAACCCAAGAATATTTTGAGTAAATTGAGAAACGCCACCTTGCCATAACTCACTGCAGAAATTTTTCTTACTTTTTAATAAAAGATTACATCAGACTGTGACGCATGTGATTAATTATATATATGCATAAATAGCATGTGGAGATCTCTTAGTTAATGTAATAATTCATAGTGTCATTGGTGCCTTCCACTCAAACTTATTTCATATAAAGTTTTATTTCATTATTAAGCTTCTTTTCCCAGTCAACAGTCAGAAGAAAGAATCTGCAGATGCAATTCCCAAAAGAAGCGTGCTTATTAACTATGAAGGTGAGGAATATTGTTTCTATCAACGTACATTTCTCACTTTTATTCCCTCTTTCCATAGTTAGGATCACAGTCCTTATCACCATGACCATTTGCTTCCAAATAGATGCCACAAATTACAGCCTATAAAGTTGAGAGCCAGTGTTTTAACTGTGTAAGGAGGAACTCTACTTTTAAAGAATCATAGTACTTTTTGTAAGAAACTGATTTAAGAAATTTTAGAGGACTGCAATGATCTCTGCTGAAACAGTACTATTTAATTAAAAAAAAAATGAATTATCTACAGAATTACAGTAACATGATTTTATATTTCCTACTGCTATTTCTCTAGTCTTCGGGGGGCAGGGGGACCCAAAACTTCTGGCCAGTCTGGATACTGGATGTTTGACTGCAAAAACCAAATCTAAATCTCTGTGACTGAGTCAAGAAAACTTCAAAACAAAAATGAACCAGAGCAATTTCAGCTACAGTTGTAACTAAACCAGAGCCAAACTAAAAATGTATTTGTTCAGTTTCTGTTCTTTCAACCATGCAAAAACTTCTAGCTTCAATCTAACAGTAGATGGACATCTAGTGGTGTAATGTAATTGACTCCTTTTTCAAGTAGCTTCATATATTCAAAGCCCTATGAATAGAAATGCTTTCTAGCATATTAATAATTAAAATACCATATACACACTTAAAGGCTTTATTTTCAGCTGTGCTTTACCTGCCTTCTTAATTTCATAAAATTTCCATCAGTAGAAATCAGGGGTCTGGGTTCAGATTCAGAGGCCTTCAATCAAGGAAAATTTCATTTTGAAGTGAAAAGGGTTTAATATAATCAATAGGTAAGGGTTCAGCCCTGAAAACACAATACTTAGGTACTCTATGTAACAATAAATTGGTGGTACTTAGTGTAAAAATAGGTCAAGATCAGATAGTCTGTTTAAGAAAACATTTTATGCATTAAAGATATACACAAACTCCAATCATCTATTAAAACAGATTTGCTCAGGAACAGCCTAACAAATATAGATATAAGGAGTTGCTCCTACATAGCCGATAAAAATATAGGCAACATTTCTCTAAATTATTGCAGAATCCATTTAACAATTGCATATACAGATTATATACATGCATATACAACTTATTGATGAAACAGGTATTCATTTTCAACGATGTTCTGAACAAACAGCAGCCATTATTTAGTGAGCTATTTTATCTTCCTTAACTTCTTGTCACTTTGGTGCATGCCTTTAGGCCTGCCCAGGTCTTTAAAATATTAACCATCACATGTCTAAAATAATTTTACCTGGTGCTTACTGTACTGAATCAAATTGGATAACACAAGCTTACGATCTTTTAATGCAGAATAAAGAGATTATTCAACATACTTACATGACTAAAACAATACAAATGACATGAAAGGAGTGGGTCCAATACAGTGATTAATTTTATTATTTATTTCACAGTAGTGGAATTGTAAAAATAGAAGGAGTTACCTATAGTCTGACTAGACATAAAACAGTACAGTCCATGGAAGCAATGAGATTACACTGCCCTAGCTAACCGATAGGCTCAGCATATGAACAGCACCTCGTGTAGGTTTTGAAAGCACCTTGTGAAAGGAGAGAGCTAGGGAAAGGATAGTCTCTTATGTCAATCATAAGCAAGCAAGAATTTGGAAGGCAGTTCAATACAGGGGCATTTAAAGGTTCCCACACAGTGCCTTTGTTTAACAAGAAGATGGAAGAAAATTTAATCATCGGTAAAATATATGGAATGTCAGTTCTTAAAATGGCAATGGGAGAGGTCTCTATGGAACCTGCACACAGCATACCCAGCTTCTGTTTCTGAACAAAGTAGTCAAGTACTGTAAAAACTCAGAAGTTATCTGGAATTGGCAGGAAATAAGGTGAAGAGGTATGCCAGTGATACAAATACTCTGGTCTATGAAAGCCTACTACGGAAAGTTGTGCAAGGATCTCATATCACTGTGTATGTAATAACCAGCCCGTGAAATTAAATACCGTTAAATCACAGGGGAGAAAACACCACATTAGGTACATAATGGCAGATACTAAACTATCTATCCTTTCTCAGGAAAGATGAGTCATTCTGGAGAATTCTCAGAACTTCAATGCTCAGCAGTGATTAAAAAGGCAAATACAGCGATAGGAGTGATTATGAATAAAACAATAAAACAGAAACCAGGATACAAAATTAATGATACAACTCTAATATTGCACACCATTCTGGTCATCCCATCCCAAAGAAAACATAGGGAAGACTGAAAAAAGCCACAAGGACAATTGAGAGGATTCTATTCAGAGATTTGATGTATGAAGAAATAACTGAAGAGATAGCAAAGAACACCACAGACTTACAGGCAAACTACAAGATGCAACCATCAGATATGATCATAATTTCTTACAAGCAGAGGAGAGGGGGCAAAAAGTTAAACTGAGTGACAGGGTTTTTTTGGTTTGTTTTTCTTTTTTAAAAAGTGAATGTTATCTCATACAACACATTTAAACTATAGAGCACATTCCCACAAAATGTTTTGAATGCCAAAATCAAAATGCACTATAGCAACAATTAGACTAATTCATTGAAAACAAGCCAAGCAAGAGCTCTCAGAAACAATGATGTGAGTTCAACCCACAGGCTGCAGGAAGCTGAGACAAAATACCACTCTGAGCCTGCCCTATTCTTGTACTCTTTCCACAGGCATCAACTACACTCCAGTCAGAGGAATACAGGACTAGAGTGGCCCGTGTTCTGACTCTGTGTTACCACGATAGAGTGAAAGTAACCATGGAGGAATTCAAACACAGACACCTGATAGCAATACACGTGGAAGACCAAATTATATCAAAGTTTTGGGGCTTTGTTTTTTAGTGCCTGGGAGCATTAAAAGCTATGGCTGTAGTCAAATGAAAACAGGTAAGGCAATATGCAAAACTTAGGTAAGAACCATCAGCAACAGGCAAATGTCTACCCCCCTAGAGTATATGTTTGGAAAAACGAGGAGACAAAGAGGCAGAGAAGCAAGAATCAAAATCAGGAGGCAGGAAGAGGAGCTTTTTTAAGCTTTTTTATAGCATTACAGGAGACAAAAGGAAAAAAGGGATGAAAACTTCTCAAAGAGGAAGGACAAATGATGATTGAATGAACTGATTCTGTCTGATTAGCAGCAAAGGCGTATGAAAGAGAAACAGAGCCCTGAATTTCTTCATCTGATATTGCCTCTGCAAAAAGGCAAAAGCTCGAGGGAATAAGATAAAGACAACATATACAGCTATGATCTTCTCAGAGCATATTGACTGCAAAAGGCAAGCAGGAAGGAGAGATAAGAAAGCAAGCACTAGATGAGGTTAGGAAGGAAGGCACATAAGGAAAATAGGTGGTGGGAAGCAAGGGATACTCAGGGCAAATATCACCAAAGGTAAGAAAAAACTGAGGCAGAGGAGGACCTGGATGTGGGATCTGAATTTGTGCCAGTGGAAAAAGGGATATAACAGGAAAGAATGCCAGGAGACTTGTAGGGATGTTAGAATTGAAATTATAACAATAGGGAAATGGAACAAACTGGTGGGGGGGTGGGGGAGGGTAACACTATAATGCAAAAGTGTTGCATTGGTGGAGAAGAATTGGCAAGTTTAAATTTAAATGCATACAAGCTCAAAGAAAAATAGGGTTCCCCAGTACCTGTAGAGCAAGCCCTTGTCAGGTAGGTGGAATCCAACACTTGCAGTGAGAAATGGAGGACAGCAATCAGTATCACTGGCAAATACCAGAATTTGCTTCTCCAGAGGATGCTCTTACTTATGACTGAGTTCTTACCACAGGTGCATCTACTTAACACTCTTTCCAGCCAACTTTTAAGTAACTGATGCAATGAGACTTCTGCCGATCATCATCAGCCCTGATAATGTTTGTCTACTTCCTATTACTGCCTTCTGCACAAATAATAGCATCATGTGATATTTAACATCCTTAGTAACTGGAAGTGATTTTCTGCACAGTATCTTGGAAGACAAGAGTTAACCATAGATACAAAAATTTAAATGTCTGGGATACATCAACATCAATGGAAAGAACTGATACTTCTTCAGCTACAAACAAAAGGAACCAGTTTTAATATCTGGCTCCAAAACTAAAATGCTACTACAAGCAAAAGGCAAAAATTGATACGTATGAGTCTTAGCTACAGTCAAGACCTCACTAACTTACTCTACTTTTTGTACATTTAAAAGCTTCTTGTAGAATTTTACAGCAGATTAATGAGAAACAGAAAAACACAACCCATTTATTATTTGAAGAGGGCCAATCACCAGTGACCGTTAATTAGTGAAAAATTAATTCTCCCAAGTGACATTTCTGAATCCCAATTAGCTAGAAGAGATCTTAGTTTATGGTGCAGAATAAATGTTTTTGACATGCAGATTTAAGTAAGGAATAACATTATCTGTTGTTCTGCCCAGTTCAGTCTCCTTTTCATCATGCACATCACTCTGGATACTTCAGAGTTGCATTTGATCTGTAAATGGTTTAGTCTGAAGCCATGATACACAAATTAATTTTAGGCTGTACGAGTTACACCACTATGTCTGAACATCAAATTGAAGCAGACCTTGACTGAAATTGCTTGTTCATTTTCATGGTATCATTAAGTAAATATTGAACCAATACGTCTTTATTCAGAAAAATCCTTTAGTGTAATCTGGATCTTCCCTGTGCTCAGATAAGTAGCATAAAACATACTTTGAAAGGAAAAAAAAAACCCAACCAACCTTATCAGGAGCACAACCAAAAGCAAAGCTATGAAGATTACAAGAACTGCCCTGTACATAGCAGATCACAAAACCCAAGTCATCTTTTACACAGAATATTACTGAATTTGTATCAGTGCAGTCTGTAAAGCACAAAAGGGATAAGGAAGAGAAGAAGATAGAATGGGAACATAACTCTGTACATAAGAAAATCAGAAAGGAAAAATAATAGATTTCAGTATTTCAGTACCTCATATTCCTGCCTTTAGCTGCACCTCTTACTAAATCTATCATCAGAAAATAGGTTGAAAAGTCACACACTCATAAAAGAGAGCTTCAGAATAAGTCGCCAGGCAGTATTTTTACCTCTCATGAAAACAATGACTTGCAATAAGGTGTGTTTTCAGGTAAAAATAAAAGCCTGTAGAATCACAGAATTGCCCAGGTTAGAAGGGACCTCAAAAGATCACCTGGTCCAACTTTCCATGGGAAAAAGAGCATAGATGAGATTATCTAGTGCTCTGTCCAATACTACCTTGAAATCCTCCAGTAACGGGGACTCTACGACTTCCCTGGGGAGATTGTCCCAATGAACGGCTGTTCTTATTATAAAAAATTTATTTCTTATGTCAAGATGAAACCTCTCCTGGTGCAACTTGTACCCATTGTCCCTTGTCTTCGCCATGCGGCTCTTTGTGGAGGGACTCCGCCTGTCCCCCCGCAGGACTGTACCTCATGTTAAGTAGAAACTCTGAAAGCATGAACATATAGCTGAACTGGTTTTCACACTAAAGTGCAATTCATGAACTCACAGAAAACAATCCTTCTAGGGCAGAGCCCTGAAGACACTGCTTTCAGAAGGGATACAGACAAGGCTTCGCAGCCCAGGGCTCTCAGAGCAGCTCAGCCTCAGGAATTCATCCTGCAACACAAGCTGGGGAGAGGGGAAAGCAGGCGCTACAATGCAAACAAGAAATAAAGCACTGGCAGCTGCCTCCCAGTGGGGGCACTTTTCCCCTAAAATGCTCCTAAGGAATAAGGAAAAAAAATCCCTACACAAGAGATCTAGGTTACAAAACTGCCAACCTGAAGCACACCAGAAGTGTTAAGATTTTTCTTTTTTAAGAAGGGGCAGTACAATACACCTTTTCTTATTTGCTTTCTACTTTATACTTGTATGACATACAGATACACACTGAAAAATGCCCTCTTTAAGGCTAGAAAATCTATCCTCAAGAGCAAACCATTAACCATGAACAAGGACTAAACACCCACCTCTACAGCTTAGGGCTTTGAAGAAGCCACTAAGTATTTCAAGCACCTCCATTACAACGTGAGGAAAAAAAAAAAAAACTCTTTTAAAACACAGCAGCAACACCCCTGGGCCTCTCCTATCCGCCCAACCGCGCCGTAATACCTCTCCACCGGATTTACAAGCGCAGGAGAGGCGGGCTGGGGGCTCGCAACCCTGGCCGCGCGTTCCCCTCAACCGCCGCAAGCAGGCGCGCGCGCCCCTCCCCACCACGCGGCCGCGGCCGCGCAACCCGAGAACCCCGCCCTCCCACGCGTGCCCGAGCATGCGCAACACAACCCTCTCGCCCGCCCGGCATGAGGCCACCCTCCCACACCTTTTTTAAAAAAAAAAAAAAACCAAAACAACCCTCTGGGCGCATGCGCACTCCGCCCCCGCGGCCCCGGGCGGGGCGCGGCCGGCCTCGGGTGCCGGGGCAGCGGGTGTCAGGGCAGGTGGGCGTGGCCAGGGGAGAAGGCGGTTGGGATGGGGGCGGGGCCGGCGTCCGTGGCGGGGTCAGGAAGGCGGAGGAAGCGGCAGGGCCGGCGGGCGCGGAGCGGGCTTGGAGGGGCGCTGCTGCCGGTGGCGGCAGCGGTGGGAGGGAACTGGCTATGGATGCCACCACGCTGGAGCTGGACGCGGTGAAGTTCGCGCAGCTGGCAGTCCAGCGGGACCAGAGCGGGCGCTACCAGGAAGCGGTCTTCTACTACAAGGTACGGGGGGGTTCCCTCAGGGCGCCGGTGCCCCCTTCCCCCTCGCTGCGAGCCGCCCTGAGGCCATTGAGCTACCGGTAGGTCTGTGCTCCTCCCCTCAGCCCCTAGAGAGCCGGGGGAGGGAGCGGTGGCCCGCCGCGCCCCTGCGGCCCGGCCCGGCCCTGCTGGCGGGGAGAGGTGCGCTGGGTTAGCGCTGCCTCCTCCGCTCCCCTCCCTCGGCGGGTATGCCCTGGAGGCGGGAGCGCTGCTTGGCCTCGGGGGAGACGTGGCGGTTCCAGACGAGAAGAAAGTGGAAGGCCGAGCGTGCGCGTCGAAAGTTTGTCTGTCTGCGGAGGAGCAACGTCCTTCAGGGCAGGTTGCGAAATGCATTTTCCCTGCGTTTTGTTTTTAGGTGGGAACAAGTACTGCCCGTGCGCTGCTGTTTACTGGTGGGCTTAGGGGCAGTGCTGCAGCTACGGTACCTGAAAAGTGGGTACGGGCGCTTCTTCCAGCTGCTGGAGACACAGCCCCTTCGGTGCTTCTCGGGAAGCTTCCTCGGAACCTAGCTAAAAACCTCTTTGCCCCGCTGGTTCTCCGCTTTCATTCCTGGGGTCTCCCTTACCCTCGCCAGGCCTGAAAGACTGTTCAGTTTTACGTTGGAGATGTTGGAGCATTTTGGAGCACTGCAAGTGGGCATATTGCAGCTCTTGAGTGTGCAATTGGAAACAACTTTATTGTATAATCAGTAGAGAAGTACATGGTGAAATACAAGATGCTCAGCAGTAAGCTAGCTTCAGATCACAAGCTACCAGTGACATGTTTTTAACCACATGCGAATATTCTTTCTATTAGGGATCCAATTTTATTATTTCAGTACAGCTTCAGGTTGGTGTAACCAAGGGTGTGATGAGGTTGATTCAGTGTTTTGCTCAATATCTCTAGACTTACTACTGGTATTTAGTAGCTTCTGTGCAACCATTATGCATTCTTCTACCTATGTAAGTTGTCTCATTTTGTTGGATTTACGTTTTGCGAAGTTGCATTAAAGTTCCATATCCTGTTGGCTTTACTTCTCACCTGTGAGAAGGGATTTCTTTGGAACCTGTTTTTATCCTTGTTGCAGTAATCATTCCACATATCCTGTTATCCTGCCAAAGTAATTCTCTTCCATAACTTGCCAACAGCTCTGTAGTTGGCCTTTTACATCATGAGTACTATGTGTCTTTGAAATGTATAAAAAGCATAGTGTTATTATCATAGTGGCCTATGCATGTAAGTGTGAAAGGATAGGAAGAGGAGCATCTTTTTTTTTTTTGTTAATGTAGGGTGAACTAAGTTTGTACATGTGAAGTATATATATGCAAAAGTTACAGTTACCCATAATAATGCTGATAAGCTCTGTGCTTATCAGCAACAATGTGTGCACATGGTCTGATAGCTGTGAGCAGTACTACTTTATTATAGTACATTTCTCAGTAAATCTGGAAGAAATTATCAAATGCTCTTCAGAAGAAAACCATCTTTTTGTGCAAATAATCACCCTTGTACACTTTTGTACAGTGTATGGAAAACATTTTTCACTTGCTGCATATGGGTGATATTCTTGCTAAGTGCAAAAATGCATCCCTAGTAGTCTTGGTGCACTTCAAGCTACACATGACAAAGAGCGTAATCTAGAAAATGTTTTGTGGTTTGCAAAAGCTAGGCCACAGAGCAGCATGATTATGGACACTGCTTTGTGTGAAGAAAGCTTTGAATCAAAACTCTGCAACTAAGATTTTTGGTATTCAGACAGGTGATTCTTGGCAGTCCAAGATTAGACATTGACTCTTGTGTCACATTATATGTGAAGATGTTGGTGTTCAAACCTATGGCGATCAGAAGGAGTGAGAGCAAACTCGGCAGGTATTGTTAGAGCATAATTCTTTATGTATGATTTAGCCTAGATAGGTTTGGCTTTCCGGATGTTGCCTGAAGAATCACTGTCGGTGTTAGATTAAACAAGAGTAGTCACAAAATATCATCTAGTATTTTAGGGGTACTTTATGCATTTTTTGCACAGTGCAAATAAGCTCTGGCCTACCACCAACTTTCTTATCAACTTCTCCAAGCAGTTCAGAGCCCACTGGTGCAATTACTAAGCATGTAGAAAAGTTGGGTGCTGAACTGTATTCTGCAAGAACTTGACCTTAAGGATGAAGCATGGGAAATGCTACGATTTGTTACTAATAGACAACAAACGGACCTGTCTGAATGGAGTTCCTATGGCTAGCAAGTGCTGTTCGCTTCCTGCTGTCATGTAACTTCGATAGATCCCTAGAAGAGGGCTCCATGTGAACCAGCTTGGGGTAACTTACTAATGTTGCTAAGTTTGACTTGGTTAGCAGCAGTTAGCAACTTGCAAACTGATGATCAGTAGTTAGCTTAGTGCGACTGTGGCACACTACTCATGCCAAAGAACAGTAGTGGCATTGAAGAGATCATAAATACCAACTCTGAATTGCGTGACCATCTTGTCACTGGAAACAGTTGGCGTGCTGGCTCTGCAGGCAGTTGGTGAACTGCTTCAGTCCTTTAGAGCCTTAATATATAAAAGACTGTTTTCACTATGTTTACATCTTAAAACCAGGCAGAACAGTTGTGCTTGAAATCACAGAAGCAACATCAATTATGCAGTTTTTGCAGCACTAGTTTGAAAATCCACATTTGTTCTTTGCGTCTTATGTGAACAACTTACCGTTATGATACAGCACCTGTTCTGTCAATCTGTACTTGTGATATGTCACAGACAAATATATACATCCTTTGAGCAGATATCAGTAGTGCATTTTTTTTCCCCAAAAATAGTTGTATGCTAGACCTTAGCGGTAGTTAATTGCTATATATAAATGGCACAGTAGTTCTATTTACCTTTCTGTTGCTGTGGACATTTTATGTGATGTAATACGGTGACGGATGTTGACAGGGAATATATGGTATTTGGCTCTGTGAGCTTGTCAATCAAAATTTATCCTGATAACAAGTACAGGCTGTATCAGGATGAGTTTTAAGCTTGAGCAAGATGTGTATGGGAGCAAACTGCTAAGCTTGACAAAAATCATGGCCATAAAGCACACAAGAGACCCTCTGGCCATGGCTCTGTGCTTGCCCTATGCACAGGAGCCTCTCTGAGCACCATCTTTGTGGACCAGCTCTCTAGTTATTCTTCTGCTTCCTACATATTCAGTCTGCTACATGACCGCCTCCTTCTGTCTTCTACTGCTGCTGGGAAGACGAGCATTTCCACAGAAGTGTGGGGTTTTTTCTATGCCAATAATGAGGACAAAATAAGGTTTTTATCCTCATTTTTGTGAGTGCCGAATTTCAATTCTCTGTATGCTTCTGAAACTGTGTGAGCTCTGACTGTCTATTACAACCCTGCCAAACATTACATGTTTTTCATAAATTTAGTGAATGGATAGACAGCTTATGCAACTGAAGGCGTTTTTTCTTAATAGATTTGTGCAGTATAGAAAAAGCCTTAATAACATACTGTGCTTCTGAGCCGGAGGACTACGCTCCCTCCTGGAAACAGACTTTCATCAATATCCGGTGTTTTGTGTACATACAAACAATTAAAAAAGAAATTTTGAGGAGCTAGGAAACTTTGCATTTGTAGACTTTCCAGATTTGATAGCTTTATGTGAATAATACTAAAAGAAAAGACTTTCTAAATCAAAATTCTATGCATTTGATTTTGAAAAGTTTTTGTATTGGTTTACTTTCATTATTATCAGATTAAATGCAAATAACTAGTGTGTAGCTTTTTTTTTTCCCCCTAACCTTAAAACCGCAGCTTTAAAAATAAAAGGCCGTTTGTGGCTTGTGAGCTTTACTTAATTGATTTCAGTGCATGCTTGAAAAATCTTACTTGGTCTCCTAATTCCATGCATTACTCTACAGAGAGATGTAAGATCTGGCGTTACAGAACCTCAAAAGGTTTTTTATAGTCCTTTAGGTTGTTCCAGGTATGAGAAATTGAACGTGATCTCATTTATAACTTGAAGCTTGCTCTTTGCAGCAGAATTTCCCTGCAGCCACTGACTCTTTTTGCAGACTTAGGGGCTTGTTTTCATGCAACTCATGGCTGCTGTAGGCCCGCTGTTTATGGAAAGTAATTTTCTAGGCAGCAAACATTAACTTTGTCTCAAATTCTTCTCCCTGCAGGAAGCTGCACAAGCCTTGATTTATGCTGGGATGGCAGGGTCCAACTTGGAAAATATTCAAGAAAAAATAAATGAGTACTTGGAGAGAGTTCAAGCTCTCCATTCAGCAGGTGGGTAAGGAGCTTTCTAATTAAACCTCTGCTTAAAGAAAGAGGTGGAAAGCCTTTACGTGTTGTGAAATATGTATCGATAATGTTTGCTATGTTCTTCATTATTCTAATTTTCTTGTCCTTTGTGAAGGACTACAAATACAATGAGCACATCAGTGTTTGAATTCTGAAATACATCAGAAATGAAACAGAGACTTGCTTCGTGAGGACTTGGGTGTTGGTATTCATTCCTTTTAAATATTCTTAGAAACCACATCTGCAGAGAAAACCTGAGAAAGTAATTAAATATAGCAATAAAAATTGATCAGGAACAAATCAAAACTCGCATCTAAGCCTCAGCTGCATGATGGATTTGAAACAAGTAGGTTCTGGTATTTATGTAGAATTACTAACTTTGAAAGGGCAAAAGAGCTTTCTGCTCTCATAAGGGTTTCCTTGTTTGATCCAGTTTCGGTGTTTGTGCTTAGACCAAAATCTCAAACTTTTGCACACCTGCAATTCTCAGTTAGAATCATAGAATCCCTTGGCCAAAAAAGGACCTTGGGAGGTCTATAAACCAATCTCCTGCTCAAAGCAGTGTAGACATTGATTTTTGAACTAGGTTGCTCAGGTGCAGTTAGATCCTGAAAACGCCTAAGGACAGAAATTCCCCAGTGCCTCTGGGCCGCTGTTCCAGGGTGCAATTGTCTTTCTAGTGATTTTTTTTTTTTTTTTTTCAAATATATCTAGTTGAGTTCTCCCCTGTTTCAGTTCCTAGCCACTGGCTCTCATTCCCTTCCTTTGCACCACAGTGAAGAGCCTGAATCCATTTTCTTGATAACCTCACAGTCACTGGCAGGTTGCTGTTAGAGATGGCTTTGGCCCCCCATAACCATCTCTCCTCCTGGCTGGAGAAGCCCTGCTCCCTCAGCTTCTTCTCAAAAGGCCTAGTCCTCCAGCCCCAACCATCATTAGGGACCTGAGATTACACATGGTATTCCAGATACAGTCTACTGAGTGCCGAGTAGAGGGTGGTAATTGCTTTCCCGAACTCCTGCCTGTGCTCCTGCTGACACAGCCCAGGGTGCTGTTAGCCTTCATCGCTGCCAGGGGCCTGCTGGCTCGGGCTTACCCAGCTGTCCCCCAGGATCCCAGGCCCCTCTGTGCAGAGCTGTACCCTGCAGGGATGTTAGTCTCTCTCAGACACAGGGCACAGCATTTAGCCTGGTTCAATTTACCGGGGTTCCTGTCAGCCCTTTACTTTAGCTTGTTTGTGTCCCTTTGAATAGAAACTGTGTTCTTGAGTGAATTGGTTTGGTGGGGTCTGCAGCCTTGGTGAAGGTGTACTCCATCTTCTCCTTCAGGTCATTAATAAATGTATTAAACGAGATAGACACCTAAGGAACTTCTATATTGCCATAGGTGATATGTTTTCATGAATGATGCAGTATTTTACATAATTAAACATCCTTGTCCTTAGTGTAGTATGAAAGAGATTTTATTTACATTATTTGACATGTGAAATATCCTTGAGTGAATCTCTGCTTCAGGAGGGGAGGTGGTGGTGGTGTTTTCTTGTCCTTGCAAAGATGTTTTTAGCAAAGTTTAGAAAGTTTTGGTTTCCAGCCAAAAAATGGATATTACCCATCTGATTAGAACTGCTAGTGTTTCAGTACCATGTTAAGGATGTTTTTACATGTCTGCCGCTGTAGAAAGCTAAATACTTTCTTTTTCATTTAGTTCAGTCACAGAACACAGATCCTCTGAAGTCAAAACAACAGTTGGACTTGGAGCGTGCTCACTTCCTAGTTACACAGGCTTTTGATGAAGATGATAAAGGCAATGCAGAAGAAGCTATAGAGTTGTACACAGAAGCGGTGGAACTCTGTTTGAAAACAGTATGTTAAGCTACAGGTTAACTTGGTGGAATTATGTGATGGTAAGAAATTCTTCCACTTACACAAGTGACTGACCCTTAAAGGTTGGCTTAAAAATGGAGTACCTGTATTTCTAAAAACTTTTTTTTAATCTTTTTTCCACATTTTTTTTTCCTTAAGTATTTCTTCCAGTCTTTACGTTATGTTGCTATTCAACACTGTAAATTTATGGGGACTAGTGATTTATGTGTTTTTCCTGAACTGGATTATACTAAAAACTAGAAATATTCTGGAACTTTTTTCATGTTAATTTTTGTCCTGCAGCGAATGCAACACTAAAACAGAAATTAAAAACAGTTAATTCTGAAGATGACTTGCTAATGTGTCAGCTATATTACTTTCTGACTACATTAAAGAAAGTAATTTAAGGGAAATTTTTGTGTGTAGCACTTTCTGAAAACACCATGGCCTACTGATGCCAAAACTAGTAAAAATAGTACTTGATTACTCAAGTGCTCAACTTTAAAGCTATTACGAGTGAACTCAATTCACACTGAAATTAACGGTAAGAATGAATTGGCCACTACGTGAATGATGGAGAATATAATTACAGGTACTGCTTTTTTCCCTTAAGTCCAGTTGTGTTAACTAACTCATTACAGGAAGAGCTCACCATCATAATGTAACTCCACCAAGTCTGTTTTTCTTTTTCCCTTCTCTTCCCTTTTTATAATGTAAATATATGTGGGTTGTTGGGAGGGGAATGTTACTTTTGCTACATGCTAGAGTAAAATCTTCTTTTCTCTGAATTCTGTAAACTGGTTTTATGTAGGCTAAAAAACCCTGGTGATACAGTGTAACCAGATGAAGAGTTAGTAGATCTGCTCTAGTTTTTCCACTTGAGCTGCTGGAGCAGAACGTCTTCAGTCTATTACATAAAACTTACTGCGGCAGCATACTGTTTTTCCTCTGCTGTGTTCCTCCTCCTGTTGTGTCAGTGCATACAAATAATACTTACACATATTGAAATAGTCTGAAATTATCTCATGTAAACAACTGCTTTTATCGGGTATTTCATTAGGTACAGATACTGCTGAAGTTTCGTTTAATCTTGACTAGCATATTATTTTGTTGAGATGACTATAGGCTCTGTCCCTCGGGGTGATCAAAAAGTACCACTTTCTTCCCAGGATGAAAGAAGACTGAAGGAACTCTGCTATCTTGAAGCTTTACTTCTGTCTTTCTCCATAGTATATTCAGGTGGAGAGATTTGTTTCTTCCTTACCCTTGAAGTACCCGGAGAGCCACATTCCTCCTCTTCTGTGGCCGACTCCTAGATGAGTGTGCTGGTATTCCATCTCCACTGCTTACCTTCATACATCTTTCAAAGTTTTTTCCAACCAGGAACTCTGGAGTGTAATTTATTTGCAAATGAAAATAGTTGCTTATAGAGGGTGTTTCCAGTTTTGTTTCTTGGGGTGAAAGTAGCTTGCCTTTTGTTTCCTCAGTTGACCTAGCTGACCTGGGAGAATTGGTCAAGGTAAAAAGCTAGAACCTGAAACCTGCTTGTGGGTGTCACAGGAGAAGCCACACCTCATGTTGTGCCTCCTGCAGATTGTTTAGCTGCAGTAGTCATGCTTCATCTGTAAGGAAAACAAAAGCGTGAACTGTCATAGCTGACCTCCCAACTAGGAACAAAATCTAGCACTCTTGATACCTGTTTTGGTGCCCCATCATAGATTATTTTATGCCTTACATGCAAGACAAGATTTTTAACTTGCAAAAAATCTTGTTTGTTTGTATGAAAGCAAACATTCGAAATTTTTTTTCCTAAGTTACCATGATTATCTTTGACTCATTTGGGGAAAAGAATTGGAACACATCTAAGCTCAGTAGCATACGTAACATTTGTTTTTGTCTTCTTTCTGCCTGTAGTGTTTTAATATGGTTAATTCTTCTGGCACATTTTTTGTGTACACAGTGTTTCCCATGCTGAAGAATTTAAAATATCACTTCCGTTCTATGAACATTCACTAGAACAGCAAAATGATATTTGCTTACTTAGTATGCTTTTTATGCTGAGATTCAAAAAAAAAACCACAAATGTATTTGCTCATTTCAAAAGACAATTGGAAAAAAAAGCCAGTTACTGTTTGCTGTAATCTATGTGTGTGGAATTTGACAAACTGAGCTTACAAAACCTGCAGTTTTTTTGGATGTGTAGCTTTTTTCTATATTTTGCACTTAAGGCTACTGAAACTTCAGAAGCAGGCCTCCAGGCAAAACTGAAACAGCTGGCTCGACAAGCGCTGGATAGGTGAGTATTGCTAATGCTAGGAAACATACTTGCTGTCAGGTCTAAGTGCACTCTCTAAGTTGGATTCTCAGTCTAGTGTGTGTGTTCTGTACTGCAAAGAATATGGATTCTGGGTAGACCTAGCTCCTGTAGGGTTCCCCTTGGAGATAGCTGCCAGCTGCTATACCACTGAATATAGCAGCTGTTGTGCCAACCCTCTGGGAATCTTGGAACATGCAGAATTAGGAAAGGATTGTGTATTTGTTAGTACCAATGCACTACTACAGTCTTCAGAGATATAAATCGGAGTACTCTACTACAGTTTTTGGCTTCTGTAAAAATCCTGAATTCGGGCCAGCATGAAGCCAGGGTGTCAGCATCCCTTCATAAGGAAGAGAGCTTGGAAACTGGGAAATACTTATCTTGACAGTAGCAATTGTATGGGTAGATCTGGTGGAGTGCAGTCTATATCTGAAACAAGTTACATGAGTGTAAATTCAATGTAACTCTTTAAATCAGCTGTATGATGGTAAATAACAGACTATGTTGGGCTAAGTTTCAGTATAAGCTGGTTTTCAGCACTTCTCAGCCTGTGTTCAAAATAAATCCCATGTTTTGCAGATGTGTGACTATCCAGCAGCTTAATGCAACAACAAAATATGGCTCCTGAATATGTAGTCTTCAAGCAGTTGAAATGCTGGGTTGTCTGAATGCTAGTGGGTTTTTACTGCTATTGTAGCTGCTAGACAAATTAAATCCTGAAGATATGAGAGGTTGCAAATCAGTTTTCTCTCTCTGTGTTTCAGTGGTCTTGTCCTGAGGTTCCAGAAAATGAACAGTTACACAAATTCTCCTATTAGCATAATTTAAAGGCAACAAAAGTCTAATGAGTTCTGCCAAAAGTAGCTTATATATGAATTGGAAATGCTATATTTTAATTGATTCTAGAACAGGAAAATAAAGAAGTACTGGCATCAGAAATTGATTTTTCTTAGGAAAAGTGGTATTGGACAACTTGGGCATTTGTTCATTCTATTTAACATATGTGGGAACATGAACCAAGCAAATAAATTATTGAACCATAACTATATTTTTATCATTGTTGTAAACAAAATGCATTTTTATTTGCTTTAGAGCAGAAGCACTGAAGGAATCCGTGTCAAAGTCATCTCAGAAGGAGAAGTCAACTGCAGCTAAACCAAATCAGCCAGTCAGAACATTCTTTCCATTGGGACCTGATTTTTCTTTAAATGATAAACCACAGACAATCAGAGCAGTACAAGCTAGTGAATCTCAAGGTCAGAGATACACTCTAGAGGAGATTGAAGTACTCAGGTAAGTTGAAGACAAGTTTTTCCAAAATGTTACTATTTGTGCTCACATCCTTTTGCATCTTACACAGTAGATTGAAACAACTGAAGCATGAGGTCTATAAACAGAGGTTGGAAAACCACCTCTTACAAACCCCGCTGCTGGTATTACCTACGCATTAATAAATTCTTGTATTCTCTAAGGTAATGTAATTAGTGGCTTTTATTCACAGAGCATACCTTCTAGAGTGTGTTTAGAAGACAATTACTTGTAACTGACTGCCAGGATTATTTTTCATAGCCTTATTTTTGTATGTTACACATGACTTACCTGACTGAGTTCATGAAACATCTATCTCTGAGATGCCAAGATACAAAGATGTTTTTATAGATTATACAAGGACTACTTCACTGGAAATTGACGAAGCATAATATTTTGTAGGACTGTGACTTGTGTTATATCCAGTTCCTTTTGCTTTTATTTTTATTATAGGTGGAATAAGCTACAAATAATCCATAAAACCTTTAGCCTAAATCATGAATTTTGAAAACTATCAAATATATCTTAAAAAAAAAAAATGCTTTGTCTGACATTTCGACCTTCCTCCTCCTCCCCATGCAATAAAAAAAGATTGTGACAGAGGTGATGCTCAACACTGTCCAGGATTTGATCATAAATCAAATCATAAATCATTTAGTCTGCTAAATGTACTTAAACGGACTGGGGATATGGTCATGAAGATAGAAATGCATGCCTGTTTGAAAAGTTGCAGAGCATTAAGAATTGCCTTATTAAAATCTCACTTTTTTTCCCTCTTGTAGTGCCTGTGCAGTGAATGTTTCTGGTTTTGTGGATGATTTGGGTGTTGGTTTTCTTTCTTCCCTCCCCCCCCCACCCCCTTTCGTGTTGGGTTTTGGGTTTTTTATTTTTTGTTTGCAAGTCTTGCAAGAGAGCTTCAAGTTGTTTCACATCTTTAATCATCGTTTGATTTAAAAATATTTCACATACCTTTTTCAGTTAATTCCTTGTTTGAAACTTAAATTACATTCACATTTAAATATGATTCTCATTTTTTAGGAAGTGTTCTGTGTGCTTTAGTCAAAAATGTATTGATAAACATGTGCAGTATTTTTGTTATTGTTGTTTGACAAAGTGTTCCAAAATACTGCCCCGATTAGATGAAATCTAAGTGTTGCTAATTGTTAATTGCTGTCAACATATCCTAAGACACTCTTTAATGAGAGGCTTAAGGGACTTGAGAAATTCTGTTTAGACAGATGTAGTTTTAAATGTGACTTTTAGAACTATGAAGAGGTTTGTGGCGGATAATCATTTCTATCCTGGCATGGTGACTTGTCCGCAGGTATGTACTTGCAGGGTTAGTGACTGAGCCATCAAGTACTGCACATTTCAAACCAAAATAAATACAGTGGTTGTTTCATTTTCAAGAAGTAGTTGTCTTGTTTTCAGAAGCACTGTGTCTTGTTAGTTTTTAAAAACTATTTTTGTTCTTACCTTCTGGAATTTAGTCTTTGAAAGATGATAGGTTTGTAACTATTATTTTTTTTTCTTATGACTTGCAGGAAGACTTCAAAAATTAATGGCATTGAATATGTACCTTTCATGAGTGTTGATCTGAGGGAACGTTTTGCCTTCCCTATGCCATTTTCGTAAGTGTGATTCAATTACTGAACTTTACTTTTGTTTTTATTTCCAAAGCTTTCCCACATTTGGGGGAAATCCCATATTTCTATGTTTTCTTTTTCAGAGTTTAAAATTATTTAAGTAGGCTTTTAAGCATAATTCAGGCAGAGATATTTAAATACTACCACTTCCTTTTCCAGTCCGATCTTAAAACCGTTTAACATAAGCTGATCCTGCTCTGCAGTGCTTTTGCATTTATGTCTTCAGGCCTATAAGGACAACACTATATTTGGCTTTTTGGAGTATAGAGCTGAGCTGGCAACTTGGGTCCGTTTCCTGATTCTGCTGCATGCTAATGAGTTTCGCTCCCTCTGCCTCAGTTACCTGTAAAATCAAGGTGATAGCCGTTTTGTCTGTAAAGGGCTATTCTGAGGAAGAGTGATATGTAACTGCTAGACTTTCATTCATGAACAATAATAATATGTTCAGATAACATATTATAGACAGAGACACCTAGGGTTGAGTTGTTTTGGTTTGTTTTGTTGTTTTTTTTTTTTTTCAATTTTCCGGTAAAGGCTTGTCAATCAGACAAGCCTCAATATTTTCAGAACTAAAGAAACTTTTTATCATTAGTTCATCATATTGAAATAAAGTGAAGCATTTGAGTTTCTGCTGGTGTAGATGGCTTTTTGGAATTCCCTTCTTCTGTTCAGTCCTGTATGAAGGAGGGTTTTATTTCATGGTTTCAATATTTCTGCTTTTTTTCCCTAAAAATCACAAACATAGCAATAGTAATCTTTGAAATTGTTTTACAGCTCTGTATACAAAGCTGTGTAATTGTTCTGTGCATATTTTGCACCATCTATCAGACATATATAAGACTGGGCATACCGTGAGAAGCTTTTCTAAACTGCTATTGATTTATTTCTACTTTTTTCTCTCTAAAATCTAGTGATAAATGTGGGAAGTTACCATTATCCCCCAAGCAGAAAGCAATGTTTGCCAAGTGGGTGCGACCAGATGACATAACAAATAACCCTACGATGATTTATACTGTGTCAAGTTTCAGCATAAAGCAGGTAAACGTTCCTAAAGAGAAATGTGTGCTGCTAGCAGTTTATGGCAGGGGATATAAGACTTTCTTGTTCAAAAAGGAATCCCCAAATGTTAGAGTGCTTTCCTTGGCTCTCATGAGATTAAATAAATAAATAAATAGTGTCACTTCAGATTCTGCGCAAAATAAACAGGTGTGTTAGCAGTGGAAGTGAAAATCAGAATTTGAATTCCAGCTGAAAATCCTGTTTTCCAGAAATGGTAGTAAGGTTAGTATGAAAAAAGGCCAGGTTACTTTGCAGCAACTTGTTCACTTAATTTACTGCGTGGAAAAAATAATGGGCAAAATTTTTAAATTTTTATTTGAAGGAAGCAGAGTGGCCCATTGAGAATAGTGGAAATGTCTTGTTTAGTTTTAAGTTGCAGATGGCCCAACCTATTCTGAAATCAGCAATAGATTATGCCATTGGATATGGTTTATATTACACAGCGTGTTTTGGGGAGGAGGGAGTAAGCGTGAGTGAATGCTGAGGTATCTGCTCTTGCCTCTGTCATTAATAATTCTAACTCTGGTTTGCTCTGTAGGGGCCTCATATTGAGCAAGCATACGTTTCCTGCCTTTTTAGTAGTAACTTTGCTTCTCTTGGTTCAAATCCTTTCCCTTTTGAAGGGAATTACTAACTGATGACTTTCCTTCCCTCCACACACCCTGTTTGTCTTTCAGTATCTAAGTTATTAGTAAATGTCCCCATTGTTTTTCTCTTCTTTATAGACAATAGTGTCAGATTGTTCTTTCGTGGCATCACTAGCTATCAGTGCAGCATATGAAAGAAGATATAACAAAAAATTGATCACAAGGTGAGTAGCTGTTGCTTTATAAGATCTTTTCAGACTTAATACTGCCAAGCTTTTGCAATACATTCTGTGATAGTTGGACACGGTAATAACTAGCATTTGTTTCACTTTCATCTCCCTGGGGCTCATGTGGCTTTAGCACTTCTGAGAGCGAAGCCAGTTTTATATATGTGTGTATACAGACACTGGAGTCTACCTTGAGATGTGCTTTGAGGACGAATAAATAGTTTGGAAGGTTTTGTTTTGTTTTTAATAGAAATTTTACTTATAATGCTTTATAGGTTTATTTTCCTACTTTGCTATGCCAACTGCTGTGCAACAGGTGGTCCATCTTGCATCTCATTGCAGAATTAATGTTAACAACACTATCTCAGTTCCACTCAGCTGGCGCCCTGTGATAAATTTGGCGTGGGTTTGGCAGATTCTGCAGGGAACCTGTTGCCAGACCAGTGTGTGAACGTTGTTCTTGGATTTTTTTTCTTTTAACCTATGCTCGTTAGAACTCAACTTGTATTCTTTTCAAGAGCAGCGACTTCTGCACTGTCTTCTCCTTCTTCAAATGTTTGACTTGTTATTCAGGCAAATACTGTATTTATATTGCAGATAGGTAAATACCATTTGTTTAGTAGTAAGATAAATTTGTTTGCCTTGCTTCTGTTGAAGAAACAATTAGGTGACTTATGTTCTTTTTGTTACTTTATTAAGCAGAGAACTGTAGCAAGAACCAGACCTGAAAAATAAAACCTATTTAAACATCACTGTCATTTTTACTAAATTTGAGTTGCTTTTTCATCAAAAATTCCATATTTATGTTCAGTGTAAATTCCAGAAACAGACTCTGTTAATCTCACTTTTCTTGTTATCAGTGTATGTACAGCCAAGTCATTTATGTCACAATTTCCTCCGTTTTTTGTTTTTTGTTTTTGTTTTTTTTTTTGACAGTATAATTTACCCGCAGAATAAGAAAGGAGAACCAGAATATAATCCATGTGGCAAATACATGGTGAAGCTTCATATCAATGGTGTACCTAGAAAGGTAAATGGTTTTGGGGAGACTTGATACTGTTATGGTTTGAGTCATATATTTTAAAGGCTTGGTCTGCTTCACTGTGAAGCTATGCTTGCGGAGCAAAAACTTTAGATATGTTTTGTTGGAAAGTTGTTTTTAATTATTAAACCATTTGAGATTCATTTTGGTTATGAAGTATGTAAAAGACTGTAGGTATTTCTTCTACAGACATTCATGAGAATAGTCCTACTCACATTAAATGCATTAAAAAAATCTTTATATTGCTTAAAAGAGTTATGAAAACCATACAGGAACAAAATTATACATCCCATATTTATGAATAGGGGGTGCAAGTAATCCACTTTTCTACTCCACCCTAGGAAGGAAGTTTCAGAACTAAAAAATACAGAGAGGGACGTCCAGGAAGAGAGTATAGTCATGGAATGACCATAGAGGAATAACTCAAATGACCGCAGATTTTTAGTAAGGGGAGGAGATGCCTGAAGACATATGATAGAACTTCGTAAACTCACAAACAGCTTCGTTTTCTTTTCAGTGCAATAAATAAAGGCATAAAATAATGTATTTCTTTGTATAATACTTAACTGTAGCACTGATTATTGCAGTTCATAGTGACTGATGAATGTTTATGGGAGTTCAAAAGTTGAGTGGTCATATTCACGGGGCGGGGGAGTAAGGGGAAGGTCCTCAAAGGCTGTTAATTGCTAAGACATAACCTCTGGGTCAGGAAGTCCTTGAGTTGCAGAATTCCGGAATCTGAATGAGTGTTTCAGGGAAGCATCATTTATGTGCTTGCCTTGCTCTTAATACTCTTTCCAAAATATCTCCTAATGGCTGCCTTTTGTTAGGATGAATGGCCATTTGCTCTTCTGTGAAAAGGATTATTCATTCTTGCACAGACAGGATTTGACCAGAAAATGTGCTGTGTTGGTAGCCTGTATTTGGTAATGGACTAATGTCAACGTGAAACTGAAACATCTGTTCTGGGAAACTGTTTCAGACCACTGCAAATACTGCAGTAACAATCTGTAATAATGCTGAATATACTCTACCTAATTTGAAGAAGAACTGTTAATACTTTCACAACTGCTGCTTTGGTTTTTTTTTTTTTTCCTTTCCAGGGAGAGGAAATTTAAATCTGAAGTAGGGACTATGAAAATGATGTGACACATAGTTTATTTCCTTATAGATACATAGCTGTTCATCTTTCTGCTGGCTACCAAGCACAGTCCATGCCCTGTTTCATAATTAGGTGAGGGATATCATTAGGCTTTTCTCTTCTTTTTCTAATGCTGGTAATTACACTGAACTTTTCTGTGGCTAGCTTTTTCAATAGATATTAGACACTTTACAAGAGCGTACTGTCATCATCCCATTTTACATAGCGGAAAGCAAGGCAGGCGATCACAGGTCACCCAGTGGACCAGTGCAAGTAAGAGCTGTTCACTTGGGCAAACCACTGCAGGACTGATAGAGGTGTCCACATCTGAGAGCGATGGTCAGATCTGGCTGTCTGAGAAGCTGTACATCAATGAGAGTTTCGTTTTATTTTTTAAATACTTCCAAAATACTTTATTAGCTTTATCATGATTTTTCATTTGTTTATTTCACACAGGTAATCATAGATGACCAGTTACCTGTTGATCATAGTGGGGAGCTTCTCTGCTCTTATTCTAACAATAAGAATGAATTATGGGTATCGCTAATAGAAAAGGCTTACATGAAGGTCATGGGAGGATATGATTTTCCTGGATCAAATTCTGTAAGTACTAGATTATTTCTAAGAGGCAAAAATTCCACTTAAATAATCTTGGATCAAATAACTTTCCTTCTAGCGAAATAAATTAATTGCTTGGGGAGGCAAGTATTGGGTTTGACGTTTTTTTAAATTTTTTTTTTTATTTCTTTGTTTCACAAATATGCTTAGCTGTACTTGGTGAGATTTATTCCATCAAAATAGAATGAGCAAGACATCTTGATGGGTATAGTTAATCTTAGTTCTCTGACTGCAGGATTGGCACTTATGGTTGGGAAGTATATGTGTTTATATAGAGTCTAGATGAAAGTGTTGGGTAAAGTAATAAATTTTTTGCCCACATCAATACTGCTGTCATTCAATAAATAGGACAGTTCTCCCTCATTAAGTAGGGGAGTCAGCTAGGAGAGGAACAGGCTAGTCATTTAGTACATGTCTATAGAGGGAGCGAGTACTTCGATCTGTGAAAGTTTGTTTATCAGATTGTTCCACTCACTTACATAAATATGTAATGGGTTCCTATAATGCGGTTACTAAAGAAACAGTCATCGTATGCAGCTAGGCTGACATGCAAATTATTCTCTTAAAGAGGGATGGTTTACTGAAATGAGTAGCCGGCATAATCTTCATTCATTACTTAGGAAGCATTTCTGATTTTAATTTAAAATTCTTTAAGATTTTAACAGTATATTTTTGATTTCATGGTGCTGTTCACATTCTAGTTGGTGTCTTGATAATCGCGTTCTTGGAGGGTATACTAGGTAATCATCACCTTTTGAAAAATTATTATGGAGACATGTGGCTTTGTATAAGGGGTAAAAGTGGCCTACGTTTTTATGTATGTTTATGTCAGTGTTGAGCTGCTTTGTTTTGGAGGATAGAAGCTGTGAGAATAGCTGTGTTTTATTCCTATTGTTGTCATCTAACTTGCTATCTGGAAAAACACTTTGACTTGTGACATTTAATCTCCATCCTTCCCTCCCGCCTCTGCTTTCGACTGTATTATAGCTTCCCTGTATAATCAGGGTTACTTACTGGCTGTGTTGTACTTGTAATTCCTCAAGTTCCCACCCACCAGTGCTGGCTATTGACACTTCAAGCATTTACAGTCTCTGCTTTTGCTTTGAGGAGTACAAAGCAAAAGAAAAGGGAATAAGCAATATTTCAAGGAGATGATGTGGGGAGATTAAAGCGTCTTTTTATGGAAATACATGTCAGTGTCAGCCTTACCAAAAAGAATAAAACGCCCAAACCCTGAGCTTTAGAAGTAAAACTTAAATTATTTAAAATGCATACATAATAGCAAGGTTCCAAATAGTGCTTCTGAGACTGTGCTCTAAAAGTCTGTGAATCAACAAAATAAATAGAACACATCATAGAATTGAGCATGATTGATCATTCTCTTATGCTTCCATTGCTCTGAAATTCCAGTTTGTTTCATCAGTTCACTTTCCAGCTTTTTTTTTTTAAGAGGCTCTTTGGAAGTGTTGTCCTAAACTAATCATTTTAAAGTTTTTGTTTGGTTGGTTTTTATAATATAGTCTTAATCTTGAGCCTTTTATGTGTAGAGCTATATTGTAACTTGCGTATACTTGATTTCTTTCAAGGCGCTTTTATAATTTGTGTACAGACATCATATGCTTATAGATGGATATCTATTCTGATTTCTTTCGAATGCTTGCATTTCAGAACATTGATCTCCATGCACTGACTGGTTGGATACCTGAAAGAATTGCTATGCACTCTGACAATCAAGCTTTCAATAAAGATAATACTTTCAGAATGCTTTATCAGAGGTAGAAGTTTGTTCTTTCCTAAGTAATTAAAATGCTTGCTGTGTAGTAGCTGCGTTACCACTGTAAAAGCAGTACAGTCACCACAGATCCTTCGATAGCATTTTAGTACTGCTACAAATTGTGCTTTACAAAACCTCCATGTGCTTTCTGGTAGAAGAAAAATTGAGGTATTGATGGCTTTGATAGAACAGAAGAGTAAAATATTGTGGAATTTTAATTGAGTTGATTTTTCGCCTTTACATATGAAGAAAAAAAATAGTAGCCCATTTCTTGATGAAAAAAAATAGAATACGTAGTCAGAGAAGAGCAGCTTGGAACCAATATACAAGTTAAAAGTGTTTAAAAAGTGGCAGGAAATGTGTTCTGTGTTCCCACACAGTTCCACAGAACTTTGGCATTGATCTGCTGTCCTTAGCAAGCAGATATAATACAGTATTTCTAATCATATCACAAGATCTGGGTGGTTATACCCCATTAGTAAATCTCCTGGAGGAGCAGCAAAAGTCTATCAAAAGTGCAATACTGATCTTCAGACTTACCATAACAATTCTACTAATGGTGAAAGATATAGCTGTAATTTATAAATGTCAGCTAGCAAGTACTTGAATTTCTTTCAAAACAGTTTTGTGCAACCAGTTTCTTATGCATTTCAATGCAGTAGAAGGGAGATATTCTGACTGAAACATCTGCATTCATGATAAGAGAGCGTGACTCTCTACAGTGCTTTTTCAGTTAGTTAGGAGCTCCCAGTTGATTGTCAACAACTTTTCAGATATTCCAGTGCTGCAATTTGGAGGTGTGACTGCAGTTAGGATGGGATCTAGCCATTACAGCGTCGCTATTGTTCACCTGTGCTAGACTGAAAATGCGTAGTCCAGTGACCCTGTAAACTGTCTAGGGACGCTGAGTATGTACTTGGATTTTAGCATGGGCTGGGAAAATTAATAGTGTGTTTTCACAACAATAATTGTTGTGAAATTAACAATTGCAATTCAGAACAATTGCAGAACTCAGTTGTTGTGAGTTGACAATTTGGACCCTGTAAGGCCTATGCTGGGGGACACAAAACTTTAGTGTAAACACCTGCAAAAGTATAGAAGCATGAACTTCTCATTCTTAAGGTTTTGGGAAGCTCCTTCAGAATACTGGGGGTGTGACAGAGTTGTTAATTTGCTATATGCAGTGATTGGCTAAGTGTTGATGAAACCACATTTGTGTTCAGCCAAAGATCTGTGAAGAGTATCTTTAAAAAGTGACACAGATTGAACTGCAGGTTGATAAATGCTGATTTTTATTTATGAAAAATAGGAAATTATGAAATTATATAAAATCATGATTTTTCACTTAAAGCCTATACTGAAAGAAAATAATTCCACTTTCTCAAGCTTTTTCAGGAGTGATTTCTGCTGACAAAAAACCTGTATTCCAGTTTTTATAAAGCAGGTCATGCTAATGGACAGTGTAAAAAGAGGGTATTACAGTGTCTGGCAAAGGTTAGTTTGCAACTTGCAAGATTTTAATTAAGCTATTTTTAACCTCTCTTTGAACAGATTTCACAAGGGAGATGTCCTTATCACAACAGCAACAGGGGTGATGTCTGAAGAGGAAGGAGAAAAATGGGGTTTAGTTCCGACCCATGCATATGCAGTCTTGGACATAAGAGAATATAAGGTATCAAGTAAAACTGAAGATGTTTTCAGGTGCCTGTTTGAAACCTGTCTGCAATGGGTAGCTAGTGATTTTTTGCTCTAATGGCTAATATAGTTTATTTTGTCTTGAGCTCCATTGGGAAATTCCAGAAAGCTTAATGATGCTGTATTTTCTTGAGCTATTGGTCCATATTCCATGTTAATGTAAATATAAAAATTACCTTGACAAGATGAATCCAGCAATTTTATTTTGTATTTCTTTAGGGACTTCGATTTCTTCAGTTGAAAAATCCCTGGAGCCACTTACGTTGGAAGGGACGATACAGTGAAAATGACACAAGAAATTGGACCCCAGATTTACAAAAACACTTGAACTTTGATCCAAGAACAGCTCAGAAAATAGACAATGGTAATAAGGTTTAAAAAGTCACTATCTTTTCAGATAATATAGATCTTTGTGGTGTATCCCTGCAGGAAGGTGGAAAGAAATGCTTAGGCACAAGGAGAGGGGAAGTAAAACAAATACTAGAAACTAAATAGCCCAAAAGTTTAGCAAGTATTTGTGTATTTAAATCTGTCATTTCAGGTTTGTCTGGGGTTTAAGTAATCTGGACTGTTTAATATATCTCAAATTCATTGACAAGAAATTACCTCCTTGCTTAAGTGTTGCTATCTCAGTATCTGGGCATGGAGGAGCTCAGTGCAAAGATAATACTCTTGACAACAAGCTGTGTAATGCTGCTTTTTAATACATGAATAGACTTTTTGTGGTTTTTTCCTCCAACATTTGCAAATATGTATCAACATGCTTACTGTAATCAGTATTTAAATTAGTCTTGCCTATATTTGAGGTCGTGCACTGGAGGTAAGTGGGGTTTTTTCCCCTTGCATTACATTAATATATCTGTAAAAATAAATCTTTACATACACTCTATTTCCAGCTGTAAGAGTAGATTGAGATCCGTGTTTGAGACAGTGGTACTACTATGTCACTGTCCAGAGAAACCATCTGGAATGATGCCCAGTGTTGTCCTGTCCCATCTTTCCTAGGGAGCAGCAGAGTGGAGCACCTGGAAAGTCAGTGTGGGTTTGCTGCTGGAAGGGCAGGTTGCTGACAGTTCAGAAATTCTGCAAAAGCTGTGTTTTACATTCAGAGATGTCTGCTCATTTTATAGTGTCCTAGTTGCTGTCTGTGTATTGCTGTGAGGGGGAGCCCTTTTGTTCAGTGCCACTCTATTTTGACAACAGTATGCATCCAAACCTATTAAATTACAGTATTTATTGATAAGCCTTGTGCAAATGCATAAGGAAAACTTTTGATTTAAATGTAAGAATAGCAGCCCTGGCTTTGTGGCAGTTATGAGAGATTAGCTCATTATTTATTTACCGATTCATTTAGTAAGGAATTTATAGCTGTACCATCTAGTAGTTAAAATTTATATAAAATTACATTAGTAATTTTAAGGGAGTTGTTTCTTCTGACTGGATTTACACTCTGGTCTTGTCTAAGTGTAGCTATTATGATTGCATTTTTTTTTTTTTTTAGTGCTGCAAGATCTGCAACTGTTTATGTCAGAGACTTGAATTATAAGGCTGTTAGCTTTTTGAGAGTTCATTTCATCAGGAATCTGTCAGCTTGCAGGCATTGTTGTTGGCTGGAGTTGCAATTAAGGGAGCTATGGAGAATTAGAATAAATGCATGAGAATGTTGTAAAGATGAAGCAGATTCAGGGTGCCAAAGGAAGTCACGTAGGTGTTGGATGAAATATCTTAGAAATACATTCAAATGTACTCACATGTTGATTGAATACTTGATTGTGCTGGGTGACTATTGAAGTAGGTTGAATTGGGGGAACCTGTTTGACTATGTAAATTTTTTTTTTTTTTTTTTTCCCTTCCAGAAATGTAGGAAAGGGGAAGGCAGGTCAGAATCACCTAGTGATGTCTCTTTCAATACAAGAGATTCTCTCATGCCTTCTGCTTAGTGCTTAAGAATGAAAAGCATTCTGACAGCTTCAGGAAGTCCTTGATGATAAGCAGAGACTAACTTGTTTTTCTTGGTTTAACTTCTTTGTTATGGGGGTTAAGTTTAAATTTAGAAATTTGGGCAATGCAGATGTTACTACTAAGTTTTACAGAAATGTTGGTTTATATAAGCTATATCATTTGCCTAGAAAGAGACTTTTGAAAAACAAGTGAAATCAAGGTGTCTGGTAAGGAAACAGTAACAGCATTTCCTTTTTAGGCATTTTCTGGATTGCCTGGGAGGACCTGTGCCAGTACTATGATGTTATTTATTTGAGTTGGAATCCAAGTCTTTTTAAAGAATCTACGTGTATTCACAGGTTGGTCCAAGAGATAAAACTTTTGTGTCGATATCTCACTAAATGTTCTGATGTGGTGTTTGCTTCCTTCCATTCTTCCTAGTTACAGCCGAAGAGGTTGAACTCCAACCATGTTCTCTTGATCCTGACTTTACATTTTTAAATTTTCAGCCCAGGCTTTGTTTTTGACTACTTCTGTAACATGATTGAAACTCCAGTGATCTTTGTGGTGTTGCTGTGGACCTAAGGTTGTGTAACCAGATTCTGACCTCAGTCCCGCATCTCTCTATCGGAATAGAAATCAGATTTTTGTGCAGTCCGTCTTTAAGCAGTGACCAGACAGTGCTTGAGTGTCCTAGTTTTTATTTGGAATTCATTTTCCTGGCCAGTTCCAAGTCATTTGTGCAGTGTGTGTTGTCTTTACAGGGTGTGTTCACTGATGTCAGAGTAGTTTAACCAATTTCGTTTTTCACCAGTTGTAGTTGTTACAAGTAATCTTCCTTGCCTGCTGATTAGGACGAGAGGAAATGGCTTCAAGTTGCGCCAAGGGAGGTTTAGGTTGGACATTAGGAAAAATTTCTTTACTGAAAGAGAAGAGTGGTCAGGCCTTGGAACAGGCTGCCCAGGGAAGTGGTTGAGTCACCATCCCTGGAAGTATTTACAAGACGTGTAGATGTGGCACTTAAGGACATGGTTTAGTGGGCGTGGTGGTGTTGGGTTGATGGTTGGACTCGATGATCTTAGAGGTCTTTTCCAACCTTAATGATTCTATGATTCTGTGATTTTTTCTGAACATGATACGTCTCCTACCTAGTATCCATCACTTTCAGTCTTTTTGTCACCCAGTTTGAGGATAAGTTTGTGTCTCAGTTTTGGAAAGCAAGGGTTTCTCTATTTTTCCACTCGCCTATACTGCACTTCGCCACTGCTTCCACACTGTTGCTGCATATGTTAGCTCTACACAAGCTCCTTCATCCATAGTGCAACTGCTGAGCTTATCTGTAAAGGCTCCTTCCATCTTTGTGTTCAAATTAATTCCAAAATATGCTGTGGTGATGTAGCAAGATGAGGTAATGTGTATGCTAATTTCAAAGCTCATCTACTAGTCTGTCTTTCCTTATATTAGTAGTGATTGTCATACCTCTGTGTAGGGAAATGCCTAGCACAGAGGCAATTGCCATAAAAATGGAGTAATGATGGTGATAATGTGAAGCTTAGTTGATAACGCAGCCTTCCACACATGCTGTTCAGTTTTAAGTGTGGGAAGGTCAATGGGACTTATGAGTAGTTTTATCCCTTCTGTTCCCAGCATGCCACGTTTTGCATTCAGTCATCAGCACTTTTTGTTTTTTCATACCTGGTTTTCCTTGCCTAGACAATTCATGAGGCAGCAGGCAGATTTTGCAATAGGGTACCTCCAAGTTTTTCTTTAACACTTCATGTAGGCACTCTTCCAAACATAAAACAGATCAAATTTTAAAAGAAACATTATCTGAATAAAAGACTGGAGGAAAAAAATTTGCAAGCTTTTGGAACTCGTTATAGCTTACATATGGAATCTTGCAGCTACAAAATCATAGGTTTTTTTTCCCTTAATAATAAATGTGGTGTGTGCAATCATTAGAATAATTGGCTAGCCTGGGCTCCCTGAATGCCTCAGCTTTTTCTGTGTTTTGTGTGGTTGCAGTCACCATACCAAACAGCCAATCTGTTTGTATTTAGCATTTTTTTGTTATCACACTTGTAGCAAAGTCGTTTATAAAACAAAATTGTAAGATAATGCTTTTGACACTGATGCATTATGTAACCACTGTCATAGATTCCTGCAGAAAATTAGCCTTCAGTAACTTTGTTACTGATAATGGATAGCTCTGTATACATGTAGGATTTGGAGTAGCTTTCAAAGCACAAATTGGTATCTTGCTCATCTAAAAACGTCTCTGTATTACTTTTAGTACTTGGGATGCCAAGCAAGGTCCGGTGAAGGATGCCTACAGCCTGGCTAACAATCCTCAGTACAAGCTGGAGGTCCAGTGTCCACAAGGTGGAGCTGCTGTCTGGGTTCTGCTCAGCAGGCACATCACAGATAAGGTGCCGGGTTCTTTTTCTTACGTTTTCTATAATATAAGTTCTATAATATCTTCTGTAAATCTTTTTATATAGCTTTCTATGTTATTAGTATACTACTGCTTATATTTTTATGTTCAAGCATGTACACCTATGTGTACACCTATGTATAAATTTTAAATTCAGCAGGTACACATAATTGTATACAAGATTGTTGAAATAGACCCAGAGTAAAAATTTGAGTGAGGTGATCATATTCTCCACCATAAAGGTAATGAAATAACTCTGAACTGTTATAAGTGAAATCAGTGGCAGTTTGTTTATTTCAGGTGTTTTTTTTTTTTAAATAATTGGATCAGGTATCTTAGTAAATACAAGTATCAGTGATGTGGTGATCGAAGGGGATGATAGAATGCTTACTTGATTCTGCTTAAGCATTAGTTACATTCCACAGAAGTGTACAACTGTACTTGATTTGTGTTTTTTATAGGATGACTTTGCACACAATCGGGAATTCATTACAATGGTTGTATACAAGACTGATGGCAAAAAAGTTTACTATCCAGGTTAGTGTACCTTAATTGTCAAAAAGATGATGTTAGAAATAAATGAAGAATTGCAAAGGATTTTGTGGAGAGGAAAGGCACTTTTTGCTTTAAAACTAGATGCCTCACTCTAAGAGGTCAATTTTCTAAAACAGTTGTTTAGCCGTGTTTGACCACCTTCAACAGTCTACACTGAAGGAATAAACCAAGCTGTACACGTTGGAAGCATGCTAAGAGGTCTTGTTGACACTTAATTTGGCACAGCGTTTTCTTTATTGTTCTGTTGATTTTGCAGTGGCAGTAGTTAATGCTTAGAGGGGACAGATGTGCTTCTGTTTATCTGATAGCATAATTATTTCCTAGATTTGTAAAATTATTTAAAGGTTTAAGGCTTCCACTAATTGAAAATAATTAAGGTTAATTGTTCTATGAACTTGGCTTAAGCAAAGTACCTAAGCAAGCTCATGAGATACAGCTGAACATTTCAACATATTTCAAAGTATCAGGTATCAGGTATGGATATCAGTCTTCTCCAGACTAAACAACCCCAGTTCCCTCAGCCGCTCCTCATAAGGCTTGTGCTCCAGGCCCTTCACCAGCTTCGTTGCCCTTCTCTGGACACGCTCAAGCACCTCCATGTCCTTCTTGTAGTGAGAGGCCCAAAACTGAACACAGTATTCGAGGTGCAGCCTCATCAGTGCCGAGTACAGGGGCATGATCACCTCCCTGCTCCTGCTGGCCACACTATTTCTGGTACAGGCCAGGTTGCCGTTGGCCTTCTTGGCCACCTGGGCACACTGCTGGCTCATGTTCAGCCGGCTGTCAACCAGCACCCCCAGGTCCTTTTCCTCTGGGCAGCTTTCCAGCCACTCTTGCCCAAGCCTGTAGCGTTGCATGGGGTTGAGACACAAAGTACAGGTAATGCCCAGGTTGAATGGATAGGGTAGACTGCAACTTTATGGTAGAGCTAATAATATCATATTTTTATTTATTCTTTACATCAAGTTAGAGATCTCTGTAAAAATATTCCTTGGAATAATTCAGTGAAAGTGCATCCTAAGGCAGGTATGATTTGGCCTGTTGCTTTTACAGATAGGGAACGTCTTTAGAACCACGGTTGCATTCAGGTAGCTGCTCATGCAACAGGTAATAGGAACAGTTAATTAGAGAGTAGCTTTTAAAGCTCTTTTCACCAAAGAGTGGAATTTGTGGGTTTTATCCTATTGGAATGGCTGGTAAGGGTTGCATTGTTCATCTCTGGTTTTGTTCAGTGAACTCTGCTGACCAGTTCCCCTAGAATCCAAGCTCTCTGTCTGCAGAAAGCATCTGTTGAGACCTATCCAAATCATCACCTGTTTTTGCAAGAGCTGATCTTGTTATAGCATCTGCTTCTCCTTACAGCCCAAGACATGCTTCTGATGTTGCTAGTACTTGTAGCAGTGCTTATTTTACATGCTGTCTTACTGAAAACATCCTTAAGTGGGCAGACCAAACACATTTGTATAGTGGAGGGAATTGTTCAGTTGTGCTTGAAATCAACAGTCTTCCAGCAAGACCACTAGCAAGAACTGGATGATTCATATGTTTTGTCTCGCTACCCAAACTCTTTTATAAACTTTTATTCTCACAGCTCAAACTCATTTAAAACCTTTTTCCATGGAAATAGATTGGTCAAGCTGCAGTATTATTTTTACCATCTGTTAAAATGAGATCAGAACAAAGCAGGTTAATCCTTTGGCAGTGAGGCTGAGATTTCCCGTTCTTAAGCTTGTCATTGTTTTATATTAATCCTTTCCCCTCTCCCATGTTGCTTTATGGAAGAAAATAAAAGAACCTGATCCTGGGCCTATTGAAGTAATTGGCTAGACTTGTTCCTGCTTCATTGAAATTAAAAGAAGCCTGGAAAGAAACAATTAGAGGCCAAATAACAAATTACATTGTCTAATTTAAAAGTAAATATTTGAGATGCTTATAACAAGTACTGCATGTGCATTGGTACTGGGATGCAACTTCATCTGTGTAATGATCACAAGGATTTGGAAAGAGAGAGAGAGAAAGTGTGTGTCCGTTAGTTAAAGAAACTAACATGTTTTAAAGTCTTGTTTACCCAGTGACCAAAGGTTTTGGCAGCTTGCATTCTGGAACTGTCCAGCCAATGGAGAAGGAACAGCCTCCTCAGAGATTTTTAAAGAGTGCTCAGACATTCCTTATTTCTCTTTAAATTTCAACATCATCATAGTAGGTCTCCTTTGAGTAGTGACATTGGAGGGAGATGGATAAGCAGTTCTTGAAAGTACAGCTTAAATCCCATGACTTGCAAGTGCAGAATTTGTGTCCTGTCATGTGGGATGTACCTCTGCTGCAAATGATAGTTGCTCTTAAGATTATCTGTCGCTTTTATGAGCAAATCTTGAGGCTCTATTCTTTTGAGAGCACTCAAGTCTGCTTACAGCCTAACCTTAGTAGCAACAATCTGACTTTCCTGGCAAAATTCACTGATATAAAATGGCTAAGTAGTTTACCAAGCGGGGGGATTTTTTAATTGGGGAAAAGTGTTCATCCTTTTCTTTTTCAGCTGATCCTCCTCCGTATATTGATGGTATTCGGATCAACAGTCCTCATTATCTGACCAAGATAAAGCTGACCTCTCCAGGGCCCCATACGTTTACCTTAGTGGTGTCTCAGTATGAGAAACAAAACACTATCCATTACACCATCAGGGTATGTAGTGTTGACTTCATAATGAATGTAAACAATTAAACTATAAAGTGTCCTTTATTTGTAAGTTTGATTAAAAAAAAGTGTACTTCTGGATCGATATTGTTATTTTTGGGGAGGGAGGCTATGAATGATGGAGCAGAACCACTGGGTGAAGTGCTTGATAATGTTCTCCATTGTAGTTAAGACAATATAGTGTGTGTTTTTAGTAATGACATTTTAGTAATGAAATCAGCTGAAAAATACTTTTATTTCCTAGAATAAGAAATTAACATCTATGTACAGGCAGATCATTGGCTCTCTGTATCCAAAATAAGCCTATTTTAGATCCCAGTTAAGGTTTAAAGTTTTTTGACTTCTCTGAGTCCTTGGACTCAGTATTTGGGTTTTTCTTTAACTGCTGAGTCATGTGATGATCAATGCTAGATGTCTCTTTTTGTCACTGCAAAAAGTAAAATGCAGATTGTTGCCATTTTGATTTTTTTTAATAAAAATTAAGTAGAGCTAAGTCTTGTTAGTCCCAGCACTATTCTGGATTTTGAGTTTCAGATGGGGTCATCTGATGAATAATATAGGCATGTAGTGAACAAGTATCTAAAAATGATGTGTAGGCAATTCTGCTTTTTTTAACATGTCATGATTTCATATGAAAAATGCAAGATGAATGTGTGACCAGTTTCTTCTTTCACAATACAGGTGTATTCCTTGTGCAAGTTCACCTTTTCCAAGATTCCAACACCTTACACCATTTCCAAACGGGTAAATAAATATTTTCTTTTATGGGTCACTGGATAATAATTCTGGTTTGGCTTTTCCATATTTGAGATGTACAAGGTTTTTAAATATATTTTTATACTACTGCCCAAAAATGCCAGCTTAGGCCATCTTCTAACAAATTAAACTTCTTAACTAAAGCTTAATCTAAGCGTCATTAGGACAAGACCAATCCTGTACTCAAGTTACATATAATTTGCCAAACAATTAGCTGCACTGTTAGCATAATTCATACCAACATAGAAGTCCTTGGGCTGGCTCACTCTGTTCACACCACTCTGTATGGACGGTGGCTTAACTTTCACTGGCATTTGGTATATAAGCTCCACCTTTGTTGCAGAGCGTGTTGTTACAGCTGTACCATTGCAGATATACTGTAAAGCCTTTGTAGAATAGACTGGCCTTTAGAATAACAACCTGTACCCTACCTAATATGTAATTACTCTGCAGAGATCAGATTGTGCTAGTACTACTGCAGAGTAAAAACCCTGCAAGAGCGTTGCTCATTTTCCCATGAGAGAATTGCATGATTTTCTTGGAAAAACTCTCGGCATGTTGGGACAAAATCAGCAATGGCAACCAAAGGCACCAGTAGCAAGACTGTGACAAATGGACTTAGGATAGCAATATCACAATACATTACTGTTCCTAAATTTTGCTAAGACATCTCAAAGCTCTGTAACCATTGGGATAAGCACTCACACTGCCGAACAGGACCTAGGCAGTATACCCATGGTACATTTCACATAGAAATGCTTGCTGAGAGTATGGCAGCAGGGGCAAGAGCAAAAAACTTGACTGAAATTAAGTCAGAAGCCTGGGCAGTTTTGGGGCCAGCTGCTGTTCATATTTCAGCTGTCAACATGAGCTGCAGTTATACCTTCAGCTGAAGTATAAATATAGCCAAGAGCTCACAGGATAATGTAACTTGCATGTATTTTCATGTATTAGCAATTTTATCCTCAAGAAAGAATAAGCCAGCAGTTGTTAACTTTAATCTCTGTACCTACCATGCATACCCCAGGGAATCCTACTATAGGCAGAAGTCTTCTGTCCAAAACAGTAACCTCTTCAGGAAGAGAGAAGCAAGGCTAGTTTGAGCCACAGTGGAACAGTCCATTTTCTAGGACACTCGTGCCTGAAGCCAAGGATTACATTACTTTGTGTGGTCAGGGGGACACGTTGGCTTGCAGCTAGGCTCCTGAGTTCAGACAGTGTTTTGTACCAGCTGTTATTTCTGCAACAGCCCCTTGAAGCTGGCCCGTTCTGGAGAACGGTAAGTGGCTAGAGAGATTCCTGGGAACAGCGAGATGATTTGCTTGGTTCTTCCAGAAACCGTTGTCCTTTTTAGCTCTTAAAAACTGGGCTTAGTCTGGGGGAATGCTTTAAAAGGTCAAAAACTTGTTGAAGGTGACCAGCCTGTTTGAGGCAGGACATCTGTCTTATGTTGTATTATGTTTCAAAAGAAAATTAAGTATGTGGAAGCCTCCTGTTAATTATTTGAAGATGTCTGTCTAGTATTCAAATAAAAGGCATGTTCTATCTATCCAAGGCCAGCTCTGTCTTTATGATTAAATACAAAAAGTTAGTTGCCTGTGCTTCGTACTTATTTGGTTCTTCCTTAGCAGTCATCACATTTAAAAACAAGCAGATAACTAAATCACAGTTTACCAGTAAAAGCAATTTCTATTAGATGTCTTATACTGAAGTTGAGCGGTCACCTCTGGAGCTTGCCAAGCCCTAGGGGGATTCCTGGAACTAAGTGCAGCGGAGGTGGAAAAGGCCTGGAAAGCTAACAGCGCACAGCAGTTTTAGGTTCTTGGGTAGTAGTACGGTGGAGGGAGAAATACCCCTTGCCTCCAAACTTGCCATGTTTGAGGTTTTTGGACACTGAGTAAAGAAATTAAATCATGAGAAAAAATGTTGCTCCTTGCTGATTTGACAGAAAGGGGAGGGAAGTAACAGGAGAAATGGATCTCAGCTACAAATTTGTGTGAATGCCTGGCATGTCTTACAAGTCTAACCTTTCAGTTTAATGACTAGCAGGAGGAACTTGCAAACAGATGGCCTGTTTCTCAAAGTCTGAGCAGCATTTTTCCTCTTGTATGTCTTTGTCCTTGTGGAATCTGTCCATATGGATATCTTGCTGGTTCTCAGAGTGCATAGAGGTGAATGGAAAGTGCTGGAAGCAGCAATTTCAAAAGGAAAGGTTCCAACACAAGTAGTGTTGTACTTCCTGTACCACTGTTGTTTCTCATTTAGCACAACAGAGGAGTGTCTGAGCAAAAAAAATAACCTGCATAGTCCAGTAGTCATGGGATGGATGGGAATATAGATCCTTCGTTAGATGCGATTTGTCATAGTCAGAAACAGCCACTCGGTACTTATTTAATGTAAGCTGAAAAATACAGTACACTTATAAATGATCTAAGGCTTTGATCGAGGCGGGTGGAGGACTGCAGTGAAACTTTCTGAATACTTAACATAGTATTTCACTTGCACTTTAAAAATTAGGAGAGATTACTAAAGTCAGTGACCTCTAAAGTGAGAGGAGCCTGTAGTCTTGTTTGTGTGTATAAATAAGCAATACAAATCCTCAGGATATAAGGTATTTTTTGTACTTTTGACTTCTTTCAGGTTAATGGACAGTGGAAAGGTCACAGTGCTGGAGGATGTGGAAATTTCAGAGACACCTACAAAAATAACCCCATTTATCAATTCCAGCTGGACAAGAATGGGCCATTACTAATTGAACTACGGGGACCAAGGTTTGTAGAGAATAAGCATGCATCAACACAGCGAGAGTATCACATGCTAAAGGGAAGGCTTTGTCAGTATCCTCCATGGGGAGGGTGGGAAGCTCCCTGAAAATGCAGAAGGCAAGGTATGGAAGGTGACTCATTTAGAATTATTTATGTTTCTAACAACTTCACCATCAATAGTGATTTAAACCTGCACGTTTGCTACTGAGGAAATCCTTGACCTACAAGGAAAGCAGGAGTCTTCTTTCTCTTTAGTTTTGGGGTCTGAGCAGAGCTAGGCCTTGTACAGAAGGGAAGAAGGTACAAAGGACTTTTTTCTTCCTCTTAAAACTAATTACAATCATAATTCCTTTTTTTTTGTCGTAGAGCTAATATGCAGGATACGAAACCCTTACAGGCTCTCAAATAATGGCCTGTGCAGTAGCTTTAGCTCTGAAATTGCATCTACTCTGCGACTAGCAGGCCAGGAGAAGTATTGGATGTCAGTGCCCTATAGAGTAGACCTATGCAGGTCAAATTCCTTTGGCAAAATTCATGATCTACGTCAAAATAGCAGTATACAGCACTTCTAAATAGCAACATCTCCTGACATGCAGTCAAGTGTTTATCTTTTGCAAAGCTGTACAGTGGGCCCCACAAAATGGCAGCACTTCTTTATTCATCCTCCACTCTTTGAGGAAACTCCTTCTCTCATGAAATGAAGATGATTGCAAAGGTGTGGCTCTACTGTTCCACTAATTGAGCTGGTTTTTGTATGCATTTTTTCTGCACTTGCAGAACATATTTGGGTAGTTTGAATGACAGGGGCAGTGGTGCCTGTCACATGCGTTAACAGGTAGTAGACAAACTGTCCCAAGTTTTAGTGCAACATGAGAAATTCTGCTGAGATCACTGACATTGATCCCTCTGACAGCGATCAGCTCACACCCCAGGATCTGTGCCATGTGGCACTGGAGTATGTCACCACAAGTTTAACTACTTGAAGTCTGCTTAAATGCAGAGGCAGACGTCTAGCAGGCATTTTCCCTATAGTCTAGTTGAATGTGTCCCATCTTCCTCCAAATTCTACATTCACGTCATGGTAAGTTTGACTTAACGTTTCTATCACAAATGTGACAAAACTTTTAGATGTCTTCCAGTTATAGTGTGTAGTTTTTAATAAATAGCCCTCTTCATGGTAGTCCTGATGAAATAACTAAAGTAACAGTCTGTCACGTCACTTGCAGGCAATACAGCGTTGGTTTTGAACTTGTCATGGTGTCAACAGTAGGAGATCCTGGTTCCTATGGCTTTCAGAAAAAGAGCAGTGGCGACTACAGGTAATCCTCACTTAATGAAGTCTTACAGGTTTGAAACATTCTTCAGATCTTAGTTGTAACAGGTAGTTTCTTCTATCATAGGTGTGGATTTTGCTACTTGGAAGTGGAGAACATATTTGCTGGAGTTTACAACATTATCCCCACCACATTCCTGCCTCAACAAGAGGGTCCTTTTTTCTTAGATTTTAACAGTGCTACTCCTCTTAAGGTATCACAGCTGCAGTGAGGAGACAGGTCTGCGCATTACTGTTTAAGGAGGTGGTTTTGATCTGTCCTACAGTCTGAGAACAGGTGAATAACTCTTACTACACATATGCATAAAAGAAAATTACATTCTAAATTATAGCCAAAAGCATGGAATCACCAATTGGCCAGTTAATTGTGGTAGACAGTTAGCTGTGTTTTTTGCTGCTATGGTATTGGAGTGAGCACTGTTCAACAGGCTTATGAATGGGCTAAAATGCTTATATGCAAATGAACTGGCAGAACTCAATTTACTGCAATTTTTCCACATTTCAAATCAAAGTCTAGTGAGTTAAGAGAAAATCTAACATTGAAATTCTCTTCTCCCAAAATACAGGGTATCTGAGTTTAAGATTTTATTCTTAAAAGTAAACATGTAAGAAAAAATATTCTTGTGTATTCTGCTTATTCAGTCTCAGGACCAAATAGCTTTTACTACGTATTTGTGCTGCTACCTTGAATGTTTTCAGCATTGAACTAGTTCTCACATCGAAATGTAAATTTACTGCTGCTGAGCATGTAGTATTCCAGACTAACGTGCTCAGCTTATCTAGAATATGTATATAGGAGTAAAGGAAGATTCCTGCTTTGGGTATTTCTAAAAGAAAAGCAATGGCTTCACTCATGTTACATGTACTTTGAGAGCTGTTATTTTGTATCATCTGTAGTACTTGAATACATAATATTACAGCACAAGGTACTCTATGGCTTTCTTCCTGCTAGCTGCAAGACCTAGCTTGATCCAGATCAGCAGTAAAATCAGGAGGTTAGCCAGCAGTAGCGTACTGACAGTGCAGCACACCCTTCATTTAGCAGGCGTGAAAGGTTTTCATGTAAAGTTGCACTGCAAGATTCTCTGTATCTACCGAGGTAGTCTGTCTCATTTGCTGGTGCGAGGAGGTAGGGAACTACCCAGCATCAGCATCCCAGCAAAGGAATGTTTTATCCTTGACATGTTTTTGTAAGTATTCAGCTTGTAGGGGAAGGACCGTTTAAACCACTCCCCCTAATAAACCACAGCAGCAAGAAATGTACGTTATACGAAAACATCTTTTAAAAGGTACCTTTTTCTTTTCTTTTAAGTTGAAACCAGTGAATGAATTGAGCGCTTGGCCAGTGCCATCAATAGGAGGACAGTCAAAGTTCTTAAGAAAATAGTGGAAGTGGGATCAGTCCAGAATAGGATTTTTTTAGAAGCCTACTAACTGTGCTCTTCCTCCAGAAGATCTATATACATTGTATCTGAAGAGGATTAAAGATAATCAAGTTTTTGTTTTTCACATAAATAGTAACTGCCTCACTGATCCTAAAATGCATTGGGTTTTGTCTTTTTACAAATGGCAGACTTAAAATTCCACTATATTTGACAGTTGGGGGAGAAAGCGTGTTTTTAAAACAGCCATAGGAAGTTCTTTGCCGTTCAGGTTGGTTTGGCAGTTTTCCAAGCAAAAAGGTAGCATTTAGATCTTATTTTAGAGCACAGGTGCCATCTGCTCATTGGGAAACTGAGCACACATGCTACAGGAGTACCAGAAAATATTATCTGTGGGCTAAAATTGTTCCCGTAGAAGTCTGCTATTAGCCCTCTCCAGAAAGTACAAGATCCCTTTTGTTTCATTTCCTTCACCAGACAGCTGCTTAACAAATGTCTAGCTTTAAAAGGGCATTGAAAACACATGCCTTTCTGACTGCAGTTCTCTCAAAGACCATCTGGGCTAGGAAATTTGTGACAAGTTTGTCACAGTGCGACTTACCTTCTTTTGCAGGGAAGTTTCTGATGATTATTGCAACAAATCAACACAAGGAACAGCATGGGCATAAGCTGAGCAAAAAACCAAACGAGGTTCTTTGTGGTTATCCTTGGCTTTTAGGAATATGCGCCAAGGACTGCTTCATCCCTACAAAATCAAAATGTCATTCAGCTCACATTTTGCCTACAAATTTGTGTTATGTTTTTAGCTCAGGCTAAACCAGAGTGGCAGTGGAGTCTTGCATATATTTTACCACCTATGAAGTTAGAGGTAGTTAGGAAGTCTCAACTGAGTATATTTTTGACAGTACAAAAGGCAGATGCTAGAACTTCCAGCTTTCAGTACTAAGTTCTTGCACATCCTCAGCTGTTTGAGATCAAGCTGGTAGACTTGCCTACAGTAAAATCTGTTGTTGTTCTTCTGTAATTGATTTCTACTCTGCAGGAAGGGATTTTTCTTTCTCCCTACCAGTCCCCCCCAGCCCAAGCACAAGCTAGTGCCAAAAGCTTATGCTGGATGAAACAAGCATAAAGCTCCACTTCCATACTGTACTGAACTAAAAGCAAGGCCTGTGCTCACTTAATGTCAGACAAAGGCATTAAGGACAAAGGATCCCATCTCCACCAGGATACACTAACACTTCTTACACATACAATATTGTCAGTGGATTGGGGTCATCCCCATAACTGGACAGGATTTAAGCTTAGTATCAGTGTCCTTCATAGGGCAAGTCTTATTCAAACATTGCACCTACGCGGGCTACTAGAATACCATCATTGTACATTTCCCTTCACATATAGGACAGAACACTCAGGTGGAGTATTTAAAAGGAAATACAAAATATTCTTAAAAATAAGTCTGCAGATTCTGGTTGTGGCCAAGTAATTTTACAACAAAATCTTCTTGCCCTTTTTTCTTAGAAAAAAAATTGTTCACGTAAGCACTTAAGATTTGCTTTGATATTTTCTGTCAAATACATGCTTCTATATTTTTTTCCAAAATAAATCTGGAAAAATTATTGGAGAGTGAAATCATCCTTAGATTATAACACAGCCTCAGACCAATATGTAGGTTAAGCTTTTTGTTTCCCCTATACCATTTAGCATTTTTGATCCGTATGACTGATGTAAGCATGGACATGTTATGCAGCAAGACTTTTAGAAGGCCTGTCTGTGCAAAAATTTAAATAGCTGCACAACAGCTCAGACTGTAACGAAGGTACAGCGGTCATATTACTTTACTTCCACTGAGACAGTCATGCACCTCTTGACCCTTAAGTCTTCTCTGCCTGTAAACATGCAATTCAAGCTTTTAAACATTAAAATACAAAGCCTCATAAAATATACCACCAAGCATCCTGCACGCTTGCTTCTCACACACCGTACAGTTTTGAACTTGAGCATAAGAAGGATAACTGACAAAATGAAAGCCAGTTGCTGTAAGGGGCTTTAACAGGATTTACACTTTCTTTGATTCACTAAGGGAAGACTACTACAAAGAAATGATTTTTAATTCTCTATCAGTGGTGCAGAGGGATAACTGGAGATAGCCTTTTCAGAAGTTTAGACGTTCTCCTTACTTAAGCACTGCAAAGCCTTTTCTGTGTATTTTTTTTTTTTAAATCCTACCTTAAAGCTCCATACAAGACCCCATAATTCTGCTGTTTATAGCTCAGGGTGATTCACCCCCCCAGACACACACATCCCCTGGTTGGTTTTGTTAGGAAGACACAGGTTAGTCCACGGTTAACCCGATCCATCAGTTCTCAAAGACCCAGTGAGCAGTAGTACACGGAAGAGTGGTATCAACAGCTTCAATCCCATCTGTCCCGTGAGTTGGAGACTCAGTCCCAGTTTCCTGATGGGATTTTTATGTAACTATTTTGTACAGTAATTATGCACTTGACCACACACTATGTGGTGTTTGAACAGCCAGCTATTTAGAGTTAAGTGTGTGTACATATAATAGAGATTTTCATTGCTTAGTCAAAAAGGACATTTAAATTGTTTGATAATACCAAAGAGAAGTAGAATTCCTAGGTTAACATTTGCTTTATACATTCTCACTTCAGGGCAGCTGAAGTGATGACATATACTTTGATACACCAGAGGCTTATTTTTATACCCATGAAGGCAGCTACCATCATGTTACACTTCAGAATGCACTGTACGCCATAGTGATGGATGTTCATTTAAGTTTGTCGTATTTTTAATTATGGCTTTTATGACATTTAAAATAAAATGAGTTTTCCGTGAATTTATTAGACATGCAGTTCTGCCTGTTTGCTTGCACGTTTGAAGTGTGATTTACCTGCCAAGTCCGGGGGGTCGCCAAAGGAAGAAGGCTGCAGCAAGATCTTTAAACAAATCTTGCAGAAGCATGGTGTAAAAGTAAGGGTTTGGTGGGTTCCGCACCCTTTCGTACTTCCTGATCAATGGTTTTACCCTGCTGGGGGCTCAACCCAGTCAGGACATCTGCAAGGCAGCGCACACAACTATTTTTATATCCTGCTGAACATAAAATTAATTCATTGCCCAAGTGCAGGGAGTTTGGGTTTCCAGCCAGAACTGGCAAGATGAGAGGAAATTTGATAGCAAGAGAGGTTAAAAAAAAACAACAACAAAAAAAATCAAACAAGGAAACAAACAAAACCGAAAAAATACCCAAACAACCCAGGAAAGTATAGTGGGGGTTGACTGGCAAGTCTGCAGAAGTAACATATTCAACCACAAATACCTCTGCTAATTTTTCTAACTGTATGAAGCACAGACAATAGCTTAACTACAAAAGTTTAAGTAAAGGCATTTAATACAGTGGGGCACTTCTGTACTGCTTTTCATTTCGTATTTCATACTGTCAGTTCCAGCTTTTCCCCAAGTATTGGTCACATCAGAAGCTGGAACCACTGACTGCTTTCCTAAGCATTTATTGGGCTGGGAAATGCTACCAATGGCAGAGTTCAGCCTTCAGGTCTTTGGAAAATATAAGCGTATGAATATTAAAGGTATTGCAGCTTAACAGCTATGGTGTGTTGAATCTAATTTTTATGAAAACAGGTTTCTTTACCTCCTATTCTGCATGACCTTACAGCAAATCTCAGCAGCATTAAGTACAGAGGTGTTAGGTATCAGAAGACCTTCCTCTTTTCTGCGTACTAAGGGATTTTGGAAAACTTGACTGAAGCTCTGGTCTCACGCAGTCCAGAATAGAAAGTGAATCACATACACAGGGGTTCAGGAAGCTGGAAGGAGGTGACAGTTGTCCACGTACTGCAAAGGATTCCAATACCAGGGTGACACTGGGCTGCAATCTTTGGCTGGAAGTGGATATTTGAAGACTAAACTTGCTGCGGGAGAAGATTTGGTTCTTAACGCATGAGACAGACTTAGCTTGCACAGACTCGAAATGTGGAAAACAAAAGTGTTTACTGTAGTGTGAAGAATTTTACATTAATTTTGAGAATAGATACACAAGCTGTGGCAGGGACGAAATACAACAGGACTGCAAAAACATAGAATAGAAAATACTTTGGGCAGTACTAAAATTCCCATCAAATTAACAATATAAACTGACATCTTAGATAAAATGGTGCTTTCAGAAATGCTTAGCCACCAAAACTGAAGAGTCCTAGGATTTTTACTACCACTTATTAGCATAATTACCAGACACTACTACTGCCTAACAGCTGCTGGCAAAACATGCCCGTGCCCTTTCTAGTTTTATTGAACACTTTCTCTAGGGCATACTAAAATCCCAAGTCCCTTTAACAGTTATAAAACCCCACACAGTACAACCTACGGAGAAGCTTAAGAACACATTGTCAATCTACACTGGCAATTCCTTTTCTTCATGCATATTTCAAGGGCGAATCCCTTATCATAACTGTCCTGAAAACATCTACGACTCCCATTTTTGAGCAAAAAAACACTTAAAGTGCTGAAAAATAATACTTCACTTCTCAGGGAGGGGAAGGGCAAGGGGCCAATCAACTCTTTTTGGTCACTGGAATCACCCTCAGAGTCCAAGCCAGACTCGGGAAGGTGGCTAGAAAGGGCCTGCCACCGCTGAGTGTTACCATCCCCTTTCTGTCTGTCTGTCTCTTAACACCAGTTTTTATAGGCGTGACTCATCGTTATCCTTTCTGTGAGCACCAAGGGAAGAGTGAAGGCTTTTAGACCCCACACATGCAACAGCTTTCCTGTATACAAAATATTTCTACAGTTTCAGCATAATACAGACAAATACAGATGTTTAAAGAATATGCCACTTATACTCAAGAGATCCACTGTATCTAAAGAGCATTTCATTCTACAAAACTGAAGCCAAACCGCTCTCTGCAAATGTCTGGCTTGAATTTCAGACCCCCTGCTGGCATGAATTTACACAGGAACATTACTAGTTATTGCTTCAGCCAGGCTGCTACAAAACAGTTTACAAAGTCTGTGAAATAGGAGCACAGCTTAAACATTTGATAACTTGTCCAGCCTACAAAGGATTTACTGAATAAAAACTTCAGCCCTCCACATCAATTAGACTTCTTAGTGCAGTTTTAAATTCTTAGAGTAGACGCTTAAGATTTGGCATATATTATTGGCACAATGTTCTTCAAACACTTAGAAGTTCATGTATAAATATTTATACTCCCATTAATCAGGACTGGGCACAAGGAGGTCTCAGCCAATCTGGGCAGCTTTTCTGCCTGCGCATATTCCCTCTTTGATTTTCATGCACTGAAGGGAGAGCTGCTTCATTCGGTTATCCAAAGCCAGCCCCTCAGTGGAGCTGCTCCTGTTGCTGCTCCTATTCTTGTTCACTCTGTCGCTTGTCTTGTTCTCAGCCCCTTCTGCCCTATCCCCTGCAAAGAAAGGATTAAACTGGATGTTAAACCCGGATTTCATTCTGCAACTTAGGCTTCAAGCGGGTGCCTCTGCAGCTTCCTTTGCCAAAGCGCGCAAAAAAATATAGGAGCAGGAGCAAGATGCTTTAACGAAACCGAAGTTGGCCTTCCAAGCCGCGCTAGTCTTGTGCACTGCATCAGCAAATTACAGTGTAAACAGCCTTAGGTTGGAGTACACAAGAGCGGTGGTAATCCTCTAGTCTGAATTTGTCAGCAAGGGCTGGCAGAGCTTGCAAGAGGTTCCTTTTGGCACGTTATTTCTTTTTTTTTTTTCCTGGAAAGCAGGATTTTCAGCAAGCAGGACAGTAATTTAAAAAAAATTAAACTCAGATTTTCCTTAAAATAAACGTACCATCATTATCCCACTGATCACTTATTTCATGAGAAACCTCGAACCCCTCCACTGAGACAGAACTGGGGAAGGAGAAGAATAATTAAAGCATTTTAGATGTCATCGTTAACTGTGGGACGCAGGGCCTTCAAGAACTGCCTTCCCCAAGGAAGCGGCCAGCGGGTCAGAGCTCAGTGAGCTGGCGATATGCCTAGGGGAGCTGAGAAGGTTTTCCTGCTCCCTTTATAAAGCTGAAAAACATTGGCCCAGGGCGTATCCAGCTGTGCGTACCTCTTTCAGCTTCGCACTCGGGGGAGGATGCCCCGCTGCATTCGCTTCGGGGGCCGAGGACAGGAAAGATCATCCCGAACTCAGAGAGGGATACAGGGCTGGGCAGATCCAGGCTTCCAGGTCGCGTCGCGGGAGGAAACTGAGTGGGCATCTCACAGGGACTCGTAGGACCAGAGCTGAAGCTGGACACCGACTGAGTTTCCGAATCTTCCGATACGAAGCTGCTGCCGTTGTCATCCTCAAACACTTCTGAAGCCACTGCAACGTTCAAAGAATATTCCAGTTAGCAAACCTACCGCCTCCCGCACCTTCCCAGGCGAAGGCAGCTTCCCAGGTTTGCATCTTCTGTACATGCACTGCTAACCCCCGGGCTGCCTCTTCTCCCGCTCTGCCCCCTTTGCAAAGCCTTAACCCGGCGTTTCATACATGGATCATGAAGGCCTGACTCTCCTTTGAGGAAAAGCACACCTGCCAGCCATGCCCTGCAAGACCAGCTCTACACTAGCTACTGCTCCTCGTGCCAAGATGCTCTTGGATTTTTACTGTCCCTGCTGCCCCCCTGCCCAGCTGGCCTCGTTCACTTGTGGTCTTCAGTACATAACCTAGGCCAGGGCCTAGTCAGCGACCGCCCCAGCCAGCGCCATCTTGATCCCAGCACAGACTCCTGGTTATTTAAGGCACTAATTAGAAAGACAGAACTCCAAGGGCTGATTGCTTCCACCTTATCTTCCCACTTTTGCAGTTAAAATCCAGCATGAACTCCCAAGATCTCTTCTTGGATGAGGATCACCAAGCAACACCAAATTAAAAAAAGCCCCACCCACACATATCTTTTTCCCTGCTCATGTTTGCTCAGATGTGAATTCTAATTAAAGCAAACCAACTCCAAACTGTCTGGCTAGATTAAGCTACAGGCTCTTTGTCAGCAACAGGAGGAGGAATCCATTAAAGGTTCCATTTTGTGCAACACAGGGCTGTAGATTTTGCTAAAATTCATCATTTTTCCATCTTGGCTCATTGCGGGATGGGGACCTATGAACCAAAGACTTCTGCACACAAGTAGTCCCACTGGGATCAGAAGGTTTTTTACGTGCATCAGCCTCTACACAACAAAAGTGTGTGCTGGAGTCACACTGGTCTGAAGAAGTCCCACGAATAGCAAGACATTTACAGTGACCTGAGGTTATCTTCCATTACGCCTCCTTGCGATTCCTGCCATTGTTAGAGAGGTTCAGAACCGCCTTGAAAGAGCGGCAGGAGCAAAGCAGCAGCGTTAACGAAATGGCTCAAAGGAGAAGTTTCAAAGCAGTTCTTCTGTTACCCCGGCAGCCTGGGGCTCACGTGCACCACTCGGACACGAAAGATGCCAACAGAGGCAGCTACCGTCGTGGTTATTGCAGAGATGTTCAGCCTCTTCCTGCTGTATTTGAGATGGCAGAGCTGTACTTACACATTGCAGAATTGACCTAAAAGGCTTCAAACATAAAATGGGTAACAGCATTCCTGAGCCCCCTCCAGGGCACTTTGTGCCCAGAGAGAGTTTGTTGTGGTTTGGGTTTTGTTGTTTTGTTTTTAATGATGTCAAATCCAAGACTGCAGAGCAGCCTTTCTTCTCACTTGCTGTGTTTTATCAATATATCGTGAGCAATACAGATAACTTTGCAGGGGGTGAAAGCAAGAAAAGGTTGGGCAAAAAAAGATGTTTCCAATTACAGAAGCCCTGTACTTGGCAAGAAGCACTGACACCAGCCAGTCTACAACAAGCACAACTTAAACTGTAGCTTACTTATCACCATCTAAACTTACCATAACATACAGGAGCATCTGCTAGGGCCAAGAAACTCTTCCTGATGATGAGGTGTTTTATTCAACTCCAGCAGACAGAAATCAAGATATAAAAGGGCCTCGGTGGAAAGCCTCCACACGTTACAACGCATGAGAGCTTAACCTGTCGCGACTATTTTGCTTATTAGGTCTGGCAGGCTGCTAGTCCTGCCCTGTCATAACCCAGTTCTGCGTTGGCACTAGATGCAATCTGGAGTCCTTCCACCTGTGTCAGACTGTGCAATTCAAAGAGAGGGACGAGCCCGTGCTGCCAGTCCTTGCCTGCAGCCTCAGCAGCGGCCAGGAGGGCCAGCACCTGGTTGCTCTGAATTAACTTTCCTGCCTCTTCCTGCCCCTACATACCAGGCCCCTGAAGTCCTTCAGGACAAGAAAACCCTCAACTTGGTTATGGGAGGCCTTCTGGGCAAGGAGGGGGGACTTGTGGGCATCCAAAGAGGCAATCCCTGCCTAACTCAGAAAGGCTCAACCTCGGGACTTTCAGGGTGGCAGAAAGTACGCAGCCATACCAAAACCCCACTGCATCAGCTGGCCCAGAGACCGCACTCGCTTGCTGTGGCAACTGGGGTCCCAGCTGCGCAGTACTGAGTGAGAGAGCTCCAGCACATCATGCGCAAACTCCTGCCACTGCAGCGGACGGAGGCCAGCCCAGGGCTGCCTCCCAGCTCCCACGGCACAGCCGGGCTGTACCACGGACCTACAAGGCCTCAGCTCCAGTATGCACCAGCCTCTACGAGGGAACTGCACGTTCGGCCTTTGGGCACCGGGGTCGTGTAATTATGAACTGCAATCCTGACCTAGATCTCCCTGCAGAAATGGAGCTGAAATGCAAATTAAACTGGGATTTGTGGGACTAGGCAGCAAAAAAAAAAGACTTTATGCATCAAGAAGGGGAGAAAGTGTCCAGGAGAGAGGAAAAAGTAGGCCACATGCAACGTCCATCTTTCCACTTTCACCCAGAGCCAGGACAAAAGCAAACTCACAACAGACCGTTCCAGTCTTTTGAACCCAAAGTCCCCGCGTGCCACCAGAAAGCAGAGGTTACCTAGGCTTGAAGCTTGCTCGGTGGTTGCCGCTGTCACCCAAGAGAAACGTCTCTCATACAGAGCCTCTCAGTACACTGCATTAGCATATCGCTGCTTCTTCGCTTCCCTTGTTCACAGCACACATGCTCTGCTGAAATCACATATTGGCAAAAGATCCTGCAGTGCAAAGGAGCTTATCCTTACACGCCTTCTGCGCGAGCGTCACGCCTTTCTGTACTACCGTAGCCGTGACTTTAGTCCCTCTGCCACAGGCCCAGCGCTGCAAGACAAGCGCTTGATCCAAAAGGTCTGTTTCCAAACAGCACCGCCGCCTCAGCAACCTGGCTGAAAGACCTGCAACAGCCTGCGACCGCCCCAGGCAAGTCACCGACAGCAGCATCACTGGCTTAAAGATTAGAAGCATGCTTTGCAGTGCATTAGTTTTGTTCCTTTCATATAGCACTGTGCAAAAAAACAACAGTGATGCTAAGGGAACAGCTGATGCACTTCAGCTCATATCCCTTCCCCTTCCAACTGGCTCTTAAAGGATACAATCAACTCCTGTAATAACGAGAAGCGTAACACGTTAGCCACAGTCCCACAACAGCCAGCAAATTTCAAACTGCAGAATACACAGAGCAACCTTCATCTCAGCATTTCTTACGATGCCCATGGGATATTCCCAGGCATGGGAGCGCTGTGTACTCACTGGAGATGGTGTCCGACTCCAGTTTACTTGCTGACAGGTCTTCCACAGAGGTATTGCTCCCTTCGGCACCCACGCCACATCCTCGGGGCCCCATGGCAGTGGACCGTCTCCTCTCATGTATCTCATCCGAGATCATCTCCAGGTTTTTCAAGGCAGTCTTATACTCTCCCTTTGCCAGGGCCAGCTTTGCCTGCAGGTCATCCACTGTTTTCTTCAGTTGCTAACAAGGAAGACAGGTATTAGATGTGCTTTCACTACGAATGACGCACAGTAGGCAGTTCTCCATTATGTGTCCACGTGACCGGGCTCTGCGCAGGCAAGCTAGCATAAACCAGGGTTGGTATCTAGGTGATGGGAGAGTTCGTAATTCAAGAGCACCCCAGTGCAAGCAGTGGCACTTGTGAAGGAGACAGCAGCAAGGCAAACCACAGGAGCCAGGGGCTGGGACTGCCTCTGGAGTGTGGTAATGGCCCCTGATTAAGAATAGAGCAGGGGTCCCCCCGTTAACATGCAGGATCTCTCGTTAACATGAATGCCGCTCTCAACAGTATGTCGCTGCTTATCCCACAACCACCCCTAAGTTTGCTGGCAGCCCCTGCCTGCAGGGCACAGCGTGGCTGTGGGTCGTCCCTAAAGGGGCTAAGACTCACTCTCCTCTCAGCACCAAACCCATCACTTCTGGGTCACTTGGCAGACCAGAAAGCAGCAAGCGTCAAACCCTGACAGCCGTAATATAGCAGTTTCCGTGTCCCCAGGCACAAACCCCACTCTACAGCAAGGGCAAAAGTGTTGTACACTCTGTCTCCCAAAGGTAAAACACTGCTTGTGTATCTGTAGCTGTCTCAACTCTGTTTTATATTGTACATTAAAAGCAATCTATGCTGTCTTTTGTATTGTATTTTACGCAATCACCCTGCTTCAGGAGGGCACCGAGCAGCTGTCATGGAGAAGCAACAGACGCCCAAACAGTGGGCCTTTGCCTATGGAGAAAAGGGGATTTCTCAAAAGATGCCTCTAGCCAGAAGGGATTATTGGGCTGGCACCCAGCCCAGGACAGGTGAGGGTTCAGCTCCGTGCAGCAGCAGCTGCTGACCACGGCTATGCAGGCAGGCAAGGCAGAGGAGCAGAGGGCAGCCCAAGCCTGGAACCTGGCAAGGAAGAGGTGCGCGCCAGAGTCTCCAAGGCTTACAAAGAGCTGTTGCATCTCAGGCAGCCCAGGGAAGGGCTCACAAAAAAGGTGTGGGACATATCTTGCATCCGAGGCAAGGAATGAGAATCATCTTCTAGGTAGGCTCCTGCTGTCCTAGCAACCTGCTGGAGCCTTCCTGCCTTCCCAACAGTGCAAGGCAACGTGCTCCACTCAGACCCCGTGCACATCCCACATGCCTACAGCACCAGCCACTACCCTTCAACTCAGAGGAGGCAGGCTCCCAGTTTTTGGGGGGCCACATGCAGCAAAAGTCACTCAAATAGAAAGAAAGCAATTCTTGCATTTGAATTTTTATCGCGACCTTGCTCTCCCACCCCTGGCAGCTCCAAGACTAAGAGATGTTAATAGCAGGGATTATGATCCCATGCACAGCTGCCACGCCCGCCCCAGGGCCACTGTGCCCTGCGCGGCGTGCGCTGTGCCCAAGCACTGCCTAGACAGCGTTGCACCAGAGTGCCGTGCAGAGATGCCAAAAAAAGCCCTGGCAGCCTATCCAGCCAAACCCAAAACACTTCTGCCAAACCCAAAATCAGAAATTCACATCTGTGTGATGTCTTAGTACTATAAACAGGTTACTTGTTCTGTTAATTGACCCAACCAGTGAACAGAAAAGAGCACCCCAAGCACAGTTAAACAAACAAAACCCAGAGACTTCAAACTACAAAAAGTAAAGTCGGTCAAACCGTATTTGTTCGGTTCTGGCAGTAAGCAGCAGGGTTCAAACACTCTTACTTCACACAAGGAAACAAAGCCCCTCTTAGTCTTTTATCTTTAAAATGTGCTTAGCAAATTGCTCAAGAGGTTTTGAATTGAATTGGTTTTGTACAGAAACACAACACAGTTGTCAGAGCACTTTAGATGTAATTTCAGTATTTAGAGTTTCAGATAGATCTGAATTCCGTACGTACCTCTAGCTGGACATAGTACTTTGCCTTGAGTTCAAAATAAGGTCTGTGGAAAAACAAAGAACAACTGTTTACAATCACTGGGACTGAATGCAGAGTACTGGAGTGGGAGTTGCTCTCTTCGTAGCATTAACATGGCTATTTTGTGTTTCACTGTAATCCCAAGAGACTACTATCTAGATGACAGCACACCTACATGTGCCCTCAGTGTCTCTCTTTTTCCCCTCTAATATATCTATTTCCCATGGGTCTTTTGACCTAAATACAAATTGCAAAATTCCAGGTTTTGGAGTTGACAGCGTAATTCCTTCAGGCCTAGATTCTGCAAGATATTTAAATGCAATGTCCAGCTTCAGGCGTAGGCATCATCTCTGTATTCATCTGATTTTTGACTCCACAGCACATGTAAAGTCCTCACAGAAGGTGAACCTTGGACTTCCCCATGTTCAGATGTGGGGGTGGAAGGGCAGTTCTCGGGTTTTTCAGTGAAGGAGAGGGGACGAAGGGAGGTCAGAGCACACAGGCAAGGGCACAGCACTTCCTGCCAGTGGCCCACCAGGCGCTTCCCTCCCACTGCACGGCTCTCCAACAGTTTGCTTGGTCACGGAGGACAGTGTCACACCCGGTCTGCTTCCCGCTCTAGACAACAGAACTTGCTTATAAGGTTGCAGGAGGACAGTGGCACAAGAGGTGCAGTACAAAGCCTAGAAACTACATTCCAGCTTCAAAGTTTTGAAGCCCACAAGCCAATATCATCTGATATAACACTGGGCAGCAAAAAACCCCTGATTTTTTAGCAGGGCTCACTACCTTCCTCACCTCTCAGAAGGTCTCCTGGAAAGTATGGGAGCGATAAACAATCAGATATGGTTTTATATGAAATAGAATGTTAACTACCCTTGTCATATTTCTACCCTGACAGCAAGCCTCTTCCGAGCTGTAAATCCTACTGCAGCTACATTTTGGACTGTGCACCAGAACTCAGGAGTGTAAAACTGTGGCTTTCTGATCCTGTATGTCTTGAAGGGTTGAATTCACTACACAGTCATACACAAAATAACCAAGTCGCACTTCCCTGAGACTAGGTTATTTCGCAGCTTCTATCTTTTAATCAACCCCCCTACCACCACTAGGAGCCAAGTCTGCGATGTTTCCAGTGACACTGATCCAGTCAAACTGCACCTCTGCCTTCCCTCTCCGGGACATAAGCCTGCCAAAGTCTACACAGATGGACCTGCCAGGCATGGTGAAACATCGCTCTTGGGAGTCCGGATCCAACAGTTAAATAGTCAGTCATACCCCAAGGCAATGGGAGGGCAGAGACACTGACAAAACGGTGCTGCAGTGAAACGCGTGCAGGTAAAACAGTGAAACCCACTCACCTCAAACGACCTGATTCTTTCCCTTCCTTACCCTGATGCCAACTGGGAGGGAACAACCAGGCTTGAATCCTAACCTCCCATCAGTTTCCACCAGCCTGGGGGAAAAGCCCCCTTTCTATCAGCAAACAAGCACGTGTGCGTTTGTGTGGTGTGAAAAAAAATTTTTATATATATATACACACACACACGTATGTGTGTGCATATACACAAACACATATACATGCATGTATGAGCAGGCATGTTTACAGGTAACAGACAAGAAAGATGCCACCTAAGCCAGGAAAAGAATACCAACAGCCTGACGTGTAGGAGCTCAAACGTAAGCACTCTTCCTCACTCAGGGCTAACACACAGCCAGGCATCTGATGCCAGCAAAAAGCAATGCACTGGCAGGGTAGGGACTCGCATCTCCTTGGGTCACTTCGTTCTCTTACATCCACGACCCCGTAACTATTGAAACCTGGTCCATGACACAGCAGGGCTGGCGAATCGTTTACTGATGCAATCGGTGTCCTACATCATCAGCTGTCTAAGTCCATGACATCGCATAGTCAAGCAAAGTGCTTTTTAAGTAGATGACAGGAAGAGCGAAAAGCACTTTGCCCAAGTCACCGGAGCAGAAAGGGACTTCCAAAAACCAGCTAACACAGGCGAGTTCATTATCCTTCAGCTCAGAGGCACTGAGCCAGAAGATCTGGCGACTGTTAAGAACATGCTGCCGTATGCACATTCATAGCTTACAAGCAAGTAAGCACCCAGAAACAAAATTAAAAGCAAAACCAAAACAAAACAATCCAATAATCATCCACTCATCAACTTTACACAGCAAATCATCTAAATGACTTTCCTGCAGGCTGTCCCAGTCTTACTTTCAAACAGTAATGCGTTAAGCATCTTAATCCAGACTTAAATGAGCAGCAAATGCAAAACATTTTTTGCATGAAAAAAAGCAACTCATTCAGCATGTCTACCCACAAGTTTATGGAGAGAGAGGATGGACAACATGGGCCTGAAAGGCCCAGGCGTTAGAGCCAACCCTCCCACACCACCCAGGGAGAAGGGCAAGAGCAGTTTGCTGGTGTTAAATCCTTCCTGAAAAGCAGCTGGTAGCCAGTTACACCCTACAATACAAGCAGCCGCAAATTCAGTGGCCTCATTTCCCCGTTTTATGTAGCCACTTGACAGCAGTGTTGGTGACAGATGTTTTCAGCTCAGTTTCAATTTTCCTTTACGTGAAAATTGCAATGCTGAGAGACAACTGACCTTTCCAACATCCCTATGTAGTACGAATTCAAATACATCCACGATAAGCCTGTTTGTGCCATCGGGCATCTTCCACTTTAACACGAGGTTAGAATTGGCATTTTCTGTACACCCCTTATTAAAGGATCTCCAAAACACCCTACCTAGGTGGTTTATGCTGCAGTCAGCCCTGCTGTGAGACAAAGGAGTATGTTGGGATCCTTCCACAGAAGTGAAAACCAGCTTGTCTTGAGGAGAACGATACAAGACAACACCCCCATGAGGGTAGTTTCAGCAAGGAAATGAAGACTCGGAAAGCAAACCACACAACAGGCAGCTGGGGCATCAGGCTCAGCACCATCATTGTTATAAAAAGGTATGTAGGACCCCACTGATAACTTATCAGGGTCTTTATTTTAAATCTTGTTGTAAGGAAGGAATTCCTAGCAGCCAAACCACTTCTCAGATTGCTCTTATCCAGAGGAATCTGTCATTTAGTGATCTGATGATGTTCTTCACAGTCCCTGTGCAGTGCTAGACAAACAGCATGCAGCTCATTCTACGAAGCCACGCTGCTACGCTGTTTCAGCAAACATGCTTGAATCTTCCTTGAGAAGTGCTAATCCCTTCTTGAATTGAGCAAACACCAGTTGACTGATTTCACCAAAAAGTCATTTTTAGATGGAGGGATTAAAAGCTAGCAGCAAGCAGATTGTTTAGACAAGCTACAGTCTGGAAATATAAAGAAAACAACTGTGAAATATAAAAAGGATTAAGAATTGATTGTAAACAGGGCCAAAATTTTAAACAGGTTCTGAGCAAAAAGCTGTTTCACTTCTCAGCAACAGAGCAAAACTGCACATAAAATGCAGTCAGATTTAATAATGACGGTTGCTGCTTAGCTATGCTCTCTGAAGTGTGTTTCCTTCCCCAGGAACAGCTCTCGCACAGCTTTGCTACGACAGCGTTAGGAAGTAAACAAGTCTGATGTACAGCATGCTATGCTGATGCAGTCTCGCACCTTTCAGGTTTCTGTCACTTTCTTTGTTGCTCTAACTAAAAATAAGAACTAAACCGCAAACAATCCTAAGCTGCAAAACATTTACGCACAGAGCTCTGCAGCTCTGTGGGCAGCATCTACGTGAATCCCATGAGCCTGTTTCTCACGTCACACACCAGCAAAGGGTTCCATGCACTAGAACAAGACCGAGAATATGCCCAGAAAAGGCTTCTTATCCCACTTAGTTCACCAGTCTATCAAGTCAGGTACTTCAAAAGACACTTAGAAGGACAACAAATGCAAGGACAAATACCAGTACCAAGTGTGCTGTGAGGCTGTTGCATGCAGACAGGAGCCCAAAGGGAGACATACAAAGGGCAACACACTTTGACAAGTTTGAAAAACCCCATAGATTTGGTATCTCCCCCAAACAGATTTCACCACTAAATTCATCTCCAAACGTAAAACGTACTTTGATTTATTGATGGCTCTTTTCAGCTTCTTCTCCAGTTGTTTCATCCTTCCCATGGCGGCATTGTATTTGGCTGCAGTCTCCTTGTGAACCAACTCACTTCTCGTTTTGGTCTGTTCTGCCTCCATGACCTTCAAGAGGGAAAAAACAGGTTGAGTGGCAAGACACAATGATCCATGCCTTAATTAACAGCATCTTCATAATCTCTCCAATCAGCTCATGTCAGGAAAGTGAGGGTATAGAAAAAATTACTGTCAATGAACCTATTTAAGTGTCTTTCCTGAAAGCAGCAGCAATATGTCAGATTTGCAAACACTCTGTTAATTATGACAGAGGTGTTGCAGCTTCTTGCATAATCTCTCTTACGGGAAGTTCAGAAGAGCCTCAGATGTTGGGGTCATCCATTTTTTAACCCAGTTAGACATTCAGGAGCGGAGCAGCTCTAGCAGAATTCACCCAGCTACATTTAACAGCGTTGTTTCTGTTCCCTCCTGCTTCTCTCACGGGAGCCCGCCTGTCCCAGCGGGGAGCCGGCAGGCTGCTCAGCCCCCGGCTGCAGTCCCACCACTCTGGAAAGGGCTGAAAACCAACCACAGCAGTGCGAGGACTGAAATGCAGTTCAGCCTGAATCACCAGTCACCAGAAAACAGCGTGTCGAATGACTGCCTGTTCGCAGAAGGCCAGGAAGCCGGCTTTTCTCGTAAAACAGCTGACCAGCCTCAAATCACGGTTTCAACATCGAAAATGCACAGAGGTTCGAGCCCTGAGCTGACACCCCTACCAGGCAGATGGGGGAAGCTATGCTGATGACCAGCCCGCTATCCAGGCAGGCAGATGTTTAATACGCAGCAGTCCCAGGCCCAGCACGTCAGCCGCTCTCCACAGCCAGCCCCAGCCTTCCCCAGCCAGCCCAGCTGTAACCCTGCTCACAAGCTAGCAAATTCTTCAGGCAATCATTTCTTCAAAGCTTTATAAGCAAACGCTCACTGCGGTGGCATTTTGCAGCAATTAGGAGTCTACAAAAGCAACAGGAAAAGTAAATGTCCCTCCATTAGCTGCTCTCCTGGTATCCCATAGTTACGCTTTGCCAGTAATTCTATCCAGGGTACTTTTCCTGTGCAAATTTGATATGTCAGCGGTGTTAAGTCAGAAAATTCTTCTTTAATGCACGAACAGTCAAGATCCAGACAGGGAGGTAACCGATTTGTTTAAAGTAAGAAAAGTGGTGACAATCTCTCCATTGGTCTGGCAATGAGGAGGAAGCAGGCAGTTTTCAGGCTCCCTCTCTCGCAGCTATGAAGGTATCCATACAAAAAATGGCAGGACTTGGTTTTCTCCAGTACAGTGGATTACGAAACGTCTCCGCTGTGAAACCAATTACTCCACAACTTCAAGCAAATTTGCTCCAACTGGCCCCCACCACCAGAACGTGCATCTGAACTCTCAGATCCAGAGAAAGAGAATATTCAAGGTATCTTGATTTTAAATAACCTCACCCACAAAGCTCTAATTTCGTGAAAGCATCCTAGCTCTCAGGCTGAACTGAACAGAGAAAAGAGCACGGTCAACTTTGACTTGCTCAGAGTGCTGTTCCTCTCAGGAAAACTGTCGTGTTGTCCTTTCTGATGCCTACATGAAAGCGTGAAACTGCCACATGCCAAAGCTGAACTGCATCAGCATCAACTAGAAGCTGTTGCTGGCACAACTGGAGGCCACGTTTTGCTCATCTGCACACACCACTTATTATTAAACAAAGAAGTTGCTACAGAACTTTAAACTACGAGAAAGAAAGGTTTCCAAAGGCTCTTTTGATTAGATATAAAATAATATACTCAACTCCAACACCCTTCAACTATTTTATATATAAATAAGACATCCACTTTTGAAGAAAGGTCAGAAAAATAATCTATCAGATTTCATAACAGGCTCGCTCCTGCATCCTGAAAACAAGCCTCTTATCTTGAACAACTGTTCAAAGGCTAGGTTGAGGCAATGACTTTCCCTAGTCAGACAAGGCTGGTTTTACCATGGAAGTGTCTTAAATTAAAATAGAGTCTCCAAAGACTGCACAGAAGCTGGTTTGCCTTCTTTGTAGTGTGGCAAGGAAACTGCAATTTAAAAATGCTGGAAGCTACAAAATAATGAAGCGGCTGGAATTTGCCAATGCTCAATTAAATACCAATCGCATCCATTCTTGGGGCAAAATTAGCATCAACTTTGATATCTGTGATGAACCACACGATAAGTACTACCAGCACCAGGGTCATAAAGCAGGTTAGGTGTCCAGTATCATGTTGATTTTGCACATCTTTCATATCAAACATCACAGAAATGCTGAACCCTGCAGAATTGGGATTTGAGGATGGCAGATTGTAAACACCTCAAAATATCTGACAAAATATGGAATTTGCTGCCAGCCATATATACCCACATTCATTATGCTTTCCAGAAAGAAAAAAAAAAAAAAAAAGGTTGTATACTTCATCCTTTTGAGAAATCAGCGATGTAAGGAAAACCATTTCCCCCCACTCCCTTGTTTTCCTATGGGCATTCTGTCATCGTGCTCACATTACCCGCACAAATCTGCGGAGAAGCCAAAGACAGCCTGTCCCCTTCCCCCGGGAGAGCGGCTCAAGGTGCACGCCCAAGGCTGAGGACAATACCTGGAAGACTGTGAGGTACCTCACAGTCCATGAGATCCATCACCTGCCAAGATGCATTTAAGCACTTCATTCAGACAAGAAGAAACAAAAAGATCATCCACCCCTCCAAAAAAGCCACACGGCCTTTAAATAGAGAAGCCGTCCATCAGGGCAGGTGGACAGAAACAGACTGCAAACCGTGCTGCCAACTCTACATCTGTGAGCTTCAATGTAAGACCACCTCACCTTTTAAAAAGGTCTTAGAAGACCACTGACAAGGCTTGTGTGGGAAAGAAGTACTTTTTATCAGACCTAATAATAAGGTTAGGGAAAAAGCAGTCTTATATGGACTTGTAAACAAGCTTTTGGTCACAGTCACCAAATAAGCTGTTTTGTCTAATAAAAGTCACTGTGCTTCTACCACCAACCTTGCCTTGTTGATGCTCCTAAGCCATCACAGATGCAACAGCATCCCTTAGAAAAAGGCAGAGATAAAAGTGAGGATGACACCTCTTCAAATTAAGACTGCTCAAGACACACCTCTCCTCCTTACATTGTACCTGCCATTCATACCCTTGGGGTGAGCAGGGGACATACTCTTGCACAAAAATATCCAGAGGGGGTAAACTTCTAGGATGTCCACACATTCACTGGACATTTCTGTAGCCCACACCTGTCCTTAATTACTAGATCATCTATTCCAGGCAGAACTCATTCTCCCAGGTAGCACAGGCTACAAGATACAACTATTGGAAAACAAAAACAAAACCCCAACACAGGTATCAGTCAATTCCTCTTCTCTCCTTTCCTACCTTCTATTTCCAACCCAGATGTCTGGGAAAGGAAGGTCAGAGTAGAGTATATATTTCTAGTGAATAAGCCTGTACAAGTAGCTTTGTTCCCCCCAAAAGATTTGCATGATCTGAAGTCAAAGCTGGACTCCAGGCAAAATTTCAGTAATAACAACAGATGCAAAAGGAAAATTTATCAGTGAAATTAAGCAAAGCTGACCATCTAAGCCAGAGAATTACTCCGGACAACTGCTTCTTTCTCAAAAAAATTAAATTGATGACTCTTCTAGGGGAAGAATTAGAAATAAAAGCGGTAAGAGACAATGCAAGATCAGTAAACCAGGAAGACAGAATCAACAATACAAGGGATTGCATTTAACCCCTGCATTTCCAGGGTGAAGTGACAGAGAGATTAGGGCAGGGAAGGATGTGGATATTTTTGTTGTTTTTTTCACAGACTTTTCTTTTCCCCCTTTCTTCTCCAAGTATTTCTATCTGCAGGAAGTATCTCTTCTCTCTACATCACGAAAGCACCCACGCATTTTACACTGACAGATGGTACTTGACAGTGTAATATCAAAGGGAGCTTCAGAAGCCAAATTAAACCAAGCGGGAGCATGTCTCCTCCCTCTTCACTCTCTCCCCATCCCTTCCTTTTTAAAATGTCTCATGATCAAGAGCCAAAACATTTCTTCTCCCTGCCAGAATTTATGAACTGAACATATCTCAGGAAAGACTGTAAAAGCAGAACCTTTTTAAAGACTGCAGATTGCATCGGCAATTAGAAATTAGCAATTTCTCTTGAAATTCATGAAGGATCTTCCTTTCTGCTCCAGCTTGTCTCAAACTTGAGGTAACACGCATCTGTCAGCACTTTCCTTTTGTACACATATATGAATGATTTTCAACAGGAGTATAAAAGTGAAGATCTCTCTCCTTCCTCCCTCCAAAATTCTCCATCCTTTGGCCCTTGTATAGCCCTGCTCTCTGCACCCCAAATTATTATAATTCAAGGTACTAGCAGATAGGCAGCACACTTCCACTTCCCGAAAACATTTTCTCCAAATTTTAAAGACAAACTGCAGCTACCAAAAATCTGGTAAGCCAATGGCTAATAGTGAACAGTACTTTTCTTCTTCAGGCAGCTCAAGAGCTCATCAAACCTATCTACATGCAAGCTAGGTGACTACATTTCCATCATAATCAACAGAGAATTCATCTTACAATGAACTTGCCCCTCTGGTCACATGAATAGCTCTCCAGACACCATCAACTTATTGATCAGACCTCCTTTGACTATAATGGAAGTTTAGGCAAGTAACTGGGATGTACAAAGTAATGTTCTATAGACACCTGAAACTGATGAGCTAAATCCCAGCCTAAGTGTCATTACACTTACCTCAGATCTGTGGAGAAACGGACATTTAGGAAAAAAACACAGGAATTTACCCCAAAATACACGTCAAGTTAAGAGTAGAAGCGGGTAAAGCAGCTGCCTGACTTGCAGGATTGCATCACAGTCCTGTGCTTCACTGTGGTCAACACATAGCTCAAGCACAGACATTTACAGGGATTAGTTGCATCTTCCCAGGCAGGCATCCAGCTCCTATTTAGGCACCCAGCTTCCTTTGGAAACATAGCTCAAACTGCAAGGTGAAAAAATTGCCGAGTGACAGCCTGTACTCCCTGTACCTATTCATGCTGGTCCTGTCTGCTTGCGAATAAAAACATCTTCCACAGGTTATGCTTCCAGCCCACCCAGGATAAGCAAAATTTCAGTAACTCTCCCATTTCTCATCAGTTTAATGATATGATTTTCTATATCAGTGGCTACAAAAGCCTTGTTTACAGTAACCCGTTAGACTGTCACATTAAAAATAGTGTTAATAGCTTTTCAGTCTACGAAGAAATCAAGAAGCAATTACAACATGCAACCCTTATCTCCATTTCCTCCCAGTGAGGGTCTGCAAACAACATTTCCTGTTTGGTACTCTGGAACCCAAATCTTTGTCCGCATCCATTGGGTCAAGTGCAAAAGTAACCTGGCAGTATTTCCATACATGCCTGTATTAAAAATAAGCGTCTCATTTGTTCTCTTGCCTACCCTTTTCCTTTATGCTCTCTGTTTGCACTGTTTGTCAGCTACTAAGCTGCTACAGGGCTCAGGTTTTGTTCCAAATTTCAGATTAATTCAATAAAGTCTGCTACCTCTGCCTAAGAATAGCAAATAAAAACACTTCACTCTTGCCTGACGTTTCAATAGAGAAACAAATGAATTAGTAGTCCACTTCTAACATTTGGCAGAGGTGCTTTTCTGCACTTGATTCACTGCTGTACAAGGCCCAGTGCAAGATTATTCTCCGTCCAGTACAACTGTCATTTATAAATACCAAAATAAATAAATAAATGCCAAAAAGCTAGCAAATCCAAACAACTAGAGTGCAAAAATTTTCTCCAAGAGTGATTTTATATGTGGAAGTAGAGGAATTCTATTTCTTAACCCTCTGCCTTCACCCTCAGAAACAGTTTTTTTCCATTAGTAATTTCTAATGTAATTAATAGTTAACGATCTGAGTTAACAGCAACACTGTGGCAGTCAAGGAGAACTTTTGTTCTAGTAGATCTCATCCTCCAACCTGTTTTCATTCACAGCTTGGTAGGGAATGGTGACGTTTTCTGCTCCTTGAGACCCCAATTATTCTGTTTACCTCACTGAACGCTAAGCACTTCACTAATTGCATGCACTGAAGCCAAGTAAGTATTCACTCTGCTCCTAAAGAAGTTATAAAACTCAGTCAAGCACTCCAAACAAACTAATGCTGGGTCTGTTCAGTCAGGACTTCCAACAGCATTTTCACTCTTCTTGGCTCTGGCCCTAGTCCTAAGACCTCTAGTAAGGCCAATGAAAAATCACAAGACAAACTTCCATGTAACTCTTTCAAAATCTGCAGTACCCTGGAAAGGTGCAGATAGGTGCTTTCTGGGAACTGAGCTTACCCAGACTATTTTAAGCACCAGGAAGAGTTGGGTAACACGCTTTCCATTCAAGGAGCCATCAGCTGCTCTATACAATCCAGTCTGTGCCTAGGAGATTTTATAACTGCAGTAAATAAACCTAAGGTTCCTATTTATTGTTTAGCTGTAACCATCAGAGACATTATGGTTTGAATCAGTCCTCCGACAAGCAGATATTCTGCATGCAGTGATGACACGTGTCAACACCACCAGCATGACTCCACCAAACACTGTCAGCAGCCATCTTCTGCTCTAAATCACTAGGTTTGCCCATCTCAGGTGTACTCCTCTCGCAGACTATCAGCAAAGGATTAAGGGTTGTAGAAGGACACAGGGATCCCTTTGAAATATCCAAGGAAAAAAGGAATCCATCTGAACTCTCAACATTGCTAGCATTTCCTTCCTCACCCACCCCAACACAAATTTCCGTTACGCCAGCTAGAGAGAGGTACCTGATATGTGGTTGCTATCACTCTTTACCAGATCTCAGCAGTTTAGCCGTCAGGAGCTCTAAGCAACTCCTTGGATGTTTCCAGTTTTCTCGCCTATCTATTCTGAGAATCAAAAATTGTGTATGCATTTCTGGGCTTTGCTCATATTAAGCAGGGGTAGCAACTAGGGAAAGTGACAGCTGCTGGTGTCCTGGCGCACACGCACTGCAAAGGTGGGGCTCCCTTCAGAAACACCAGAGGTTGCCAGATCTGCAAATACCTAATGATAACAGGGACAATAACACAAACAATACCCTGGAGTTTGTTTTCTCTTTTTTAATATATACCAGGTTTTCCATCTCTCCCCTACACACAGCCAACATCCTTTTTTCTTCAGGCAGCTGGTTTTTACAATTCACTCTGAAATAGAGGCTTTCTTATAACTGAGAAGCTTCTGCAACAGAACAGAGCTACTGCACTGAGGACTGCAAGACAATACAAACATTGTATGGCACGCTAGCATACTTGGAATAGCGAGTTCAGCTTCACTGGCATATTAAGGGAACTCTGACAGAACAAAGGTTTTTAACTTTGATTTTTGGTTCTTTCATGTAAAAAAAAAACCTTTCTGCCTTTTTTTTTTTAAAATAGACAGGAAAAAAAGAGATACGGTAAATGACAGGAAAATTCTCCTTGCTAAAATGAATACATCCTTTCATTGTTAGACAGTGCATCTCCTCTGTAAATTTAAAAAGACTTCACAAAGGAGGTAAGACCTTGTCTAAATTTGAAAGTTAATTCAGGATAGAGCAGTGTGCAAGCTTAAAATGCAACACCACACATTGTTGAGTAATTCTACATTCAAACACACGTTTCCGAAGCGAAGTGCCTTGTTCAACATGCTCCTTACTAAGAACAGAGGATACTAAAATTGGAACTCTGTTTTTCCAGAGTAAGACTTTCCATAACATACGTATTCAGGAATAGCCATCCCTATGCAATTATTCTGGCATAACTCCAAATGCAGATATGCCTTAAGATATTGTTTATCCCTATTATATAGGTGGTAATTATTTTTCTTTAGAGAGCTACTCCACTAGCTACTAGCACAGCCAGATAGAGAACTATTAGTTGTCCCAGTAGCAGCCCAAGGCCCAAATCGTTTAACTTCAGGCTTCGTGATTTTCTGTAGCTTCATTTCCTACATGTCATGTATCTGGACCAATACAAAAATTTGGTCTTTCAGAAACTAAGCCTCATACACCACCAGAGAACACAAAATATGGAAAAGACAGATGCTGGGGCAAGTTTTCATTACCCTCTGAGTAGCATGGTTGAGCATCTCTTGCCAAGCAGAGTCAAACTGACGTTTGTCGTCTTCCAGTAGCCTCTGCTCAGCGAGGGAAATGGTCTCTTTCGCAGCACGCAGCACTTCAGTGGCCCTCTGAAAATCCTGAGTCGCCCTCTGAGCTTCCAGCTGTGCCTAAAAAAGAGAAGTTGGGATCAGAGACAAAGGAACCCTCACAGTCATTTTTAGAAGAATGTTTAGAAGATCTACCACACTAATCCCGGGACTTTAAAACACCACACCAGCATTACTGTTTCCCAACCTTTTACTTGGAAGTGATACATGTTTCCTCACTGGACTAAGCACTGCTAAGACAGCAGTTCCCAAACAGGTAATTCACAAAGAACTCTCTCATGGTGTTCGTAGTAAAAAAACCGCACAGCTGATGGCCTACAAATAAGTACCTGGCTGAGAGATAAATACCTTATGATGTAGGTTTAATCATTGAGAAACAAAATAAAAGAAAACGCAATAGCAAACTTGTAGCATGTCAAGAATACATTGAGAATGGCACTCCCTGAATTTAGTCAGGGTGGATTTTTATCTGGTGCACCATTAATCACGCTGAGGAAACGTTTTGGGAGTATTACATTGCTATAAAGCATAAACAAGTTTTCTGAGAAGGTGGCTGCTAATTCTTTGGACGTTCTTCTACTTTGCTATCGCTGGGACACAACTGGTACAGCAAGTCCCCAGTACACAGACACTAAGGTAACCAAGGGAATTTGCAATGCATGTAAAACACAGATAAAGGCCCTGCTATGTCCTTTGGAAACTGCTGCTTCTTTTCAGCAAAATAACACAAGGTTTGAGCTTGAAGGAAGCACTTTCAAGTGTCTGCACAGAAGCGGGGGAGAACACACGTCTTCTGGTGAACTATATGGCTCTTGCTGTGAAAGCAAAGACTCCTCCGAAACAACATATGACCTTCCCAGCAAAGCATGCTGTCTCTTAACTGTATCAGCACTTTACTGCTCTAGAGCCTTTTTGAGGTTGACGCACAAATACCTTGTTTAGCTCAAAAGTAAAATCTTTACCTGAACTTTTGTACATTATATATTTCATAAATTTCTATTTAAAGTAGTATTTTTGAGCTGTTTTGCACTGAAAACACCACACTTCAAATGTAAGCTTCCAATTAATTGAACATCCAGCACTGTGAAGACAGTTTTTGTTTACACTTCAATGATTTTTTTTTTTTTAGAAAATAAATGGGAATTACCCAGTTTATACATATGGGAAATGTCTTTGACCAGACATGACTGACAGAACAAAATAGTGAATAAAACTTTACATGTCATGATATACAGAGGAGTCTGAGGCTGAAACAGGGGAAAGGGCTCTGAGATACAGAATACTAAATTGAGGAAAATGAAGTCTTATGAAAAAAGGAGAGGTTCTAGTGTGAAGAAACGGTGGTCATTTGGGAAGTGGCTAAAAATTCCTGATACAAAATGGGAAATAAGTAGAACAATGCTGCATTTCTCCAGCAAACAGCTGGCTACACCTCCTCAATACCAGCTGTATCACATACTTTCACACTTGAGACACCACAGTTATTTGTAAAGGTAATGGAAAAAACCCTTCCCTCCCTGCCCCGTGGCAGGGGAGACAGACTCCTAATTTAAACACAAGTCTCAAAAGGAAATAAAGCACACTAAGTTTCCCTCACAATGTCCTGAAATAGCAGCAAGCCTTTCTTACTTCCTCCCCCCTAATCCACTTCACCCCAAAGTGACCGTGGAAAAATAGGAGTTATGTGTCAGAGGTCCTTCAGTTACTAGCTGGAGAGGGAAATCAAAGTCATCACAATCAGTGCGGTAATTTCCTTCCAACCAAGGTCCTTGATGCGCTTCCTTATGAAGTGGCTGCTGGTGTTTTCCGCAGAAGAGAAATTCATCTAACCATGCCCTTTGCGGCTCACACCACACCACCCTGCCTAAAGCCTTCGTGAAGAGCCAGGGCATTAAAGTGTTAATTTCCATGCAGGACCGCACATCCCAGAGCAGCACAGAGCTTTGGGCCAATGTTAGTGAATGAACAGCATCCTGGTGTAAATTCATCGTTAATACCTTAGACTCATTACATCTCCTTACCACCCAGTCACCAGCTGCCTGTTTCAAATGTATTAACACATTTTGTAAATTCAGAATAAGCCTGACTAAAGAATATTTTAATTTAGCCAATAACTAACCTAAACCATGGTACCCGCCAAGCACGGGAAAGCCATCTGAGGATCTTTAAACAAGGCTCAACCTAAGCTTCCAACAAAGGACACAGGAAGAAGCCTGAATCTTAGTCCCCAAAATATCCTCCGCTGACTTCTCCAAAAATTCACAACTTTTTTTTCCTTCCAGTACGTTTGACCGGTGCTAGTAAAGGGATCAAATGCAAATAAAGGCCAAAAGTTTTCCACAAAAATAGTTTGAGATGGGATTTTAAAGAGTGAAATAAAATGCAAGACTCCAGTAAGAGCCTGCACCAAGTACTACAGAACAGCGCTGAGGATGTCGGGAGGAAGAGCAGGACTGATTTTCATGGAAGACCCTACGAGAAGGATCCAGGTCCCAATAACTTCCAGGCAATAAGGCCGTCAAAGCCTAGCCCCAGTGAAGGCTTTCGCTCCATGGCTGCCCCGCTGCAGGGGCGGGCCTGCCCGCGCAAGAAACAACTTACAAACACAGGAGAACAGACTGGCGACCCGTTCCTAGCACAGGCAGAACCGCACCAGCAAGTAACTGCTTTCGAAACTCTAGTAAAACCAGATCCCAGGGGCAATGCGAGCACAGGAGAAGTACACAGTTTTCTCACCGTAACTGCATCAGCACTTGAAAGTTTCTGTTGGCACAGATACCGAGGTCAGGGATCAACACATTTAAGCCAGCAAAAACTCTGCAGAGCATTAGGAGCTGAGTTACTAGTTACTAAACCCCCACGGAAAACAACATTTAGTGGTAGCTTGCAGTACTAGTAGCTCTTCTGATGAAGCCTCTAAAGCACAATTGGCTGCACAGCAGGAAAATGTTCTTTATGATAAGAAAACCAGAAGCTAGATTTACAATTCAGCTAGATTTCTACTTGCACCTGGACCTGTAGGACATTGAGACCTGAAGCTGTTAACAGGCAGGCCCATAACTCCGGCTATATTCAGCTTCATGCCCCATAACTGCGTGGGCACATGGAAAACTGAAACAAAACCGTACTTAAATACTCTCTCCCAGCTGTATTTGTTGAATGCTACTTTGCAATGGCAGTTTGGAAACACTGTTTTGGAACACAAAATGCTTTTTTGTTTAAGCTAGTCCAAATAGCAATTTAGCTTCAACAGTTATCTGAAGTCAGACTACAGCCTTTTGTTTTAAGCAACTTACTGAAAGCCTGGGAAACAAAAAAGCCAAATGCTAGGGTAAAGAATGATACATTAGTCATTAGAGAGACATCAACAGGTTTGTGGCTTTGCCAGTGTGAAAAAGGATACTCAAACACTTTTTAGTTAGTACAGTTACTCAATAATTAGCCTTCATTTAAAACTCCCTCCAGCTTGTTCTGCACCATCACTGACAGATTGCTCTCACGCTCTCAGTCTCTCCCTGCAGGTCACTCAGTTTGATGGAAGACAGTAGCTGTGTTCTTCATGTGTTTTTAAAACCATAGAGAACAACGGGAACTCATGTCTCCATCCAACCTCTTGACATTGCGTATGAGTATCACCGTTTTAGATAGTGGCTGTTTCTCTCAAAAGACCAGAATTCAAAATTCAAATGAATGGCTGAAAACAATGTTATTTTGCTTTCAAGAACAACTTGATGTTTGAGTTGAGAGAGGGTTAGCCCTGGGGTAGCACGAAGGAAAATGTTTTAGGGATGAGGACAAAAATTTCTGAGGGAGGTTGGAGGCAAGCGGGATGTCAACTTCCTGCCTGTCACCCATATAGCTGGTGCTTGATGGAGTCTACCCATTATAAAAGTGAGCATCTCTTTCAAAAAAGTCAGAAGGAGCTAGGCCAGTGAAACCCCTTATTGAAAACAAGAAAGCCTTCACACCTTAGGAACTGGGGAACCTGTGCCCCAGCTCCCACTGCCACAGTGACCGGGAGCTCGTTGTGCCTCATCATCAGTGCTTTCTGCCAGGAAACTCAACTGAATGTCTTCACCACTGCAGACCCTTCCCCTATTAGCATAAAATATAAAATGGGACCCTTTGAAAAATGCAATTAAGCAGCCACAGAGATCTCAGCTAAGGAGAATCCCACTGTCACAGCAGTCTCTGTCACACACCATCCGCACAGAGCGCCAACTCTTTCTGTCGCTGCGTTCATCCCTCCTCTGCAACTCAGTCCTCTACAAGCAACCTGCTGCAAACAAGCGTCCCACAACAGTAAATCCCTTCTCTACAACAAGCAGCACTCCCAAGAGTCCTGCTCTGCCCACTCAGCCCCCTCCTCTCTACCTCTCCTCACGGCTGAGAGCTTTCTCTTTGCCACTATCCACGCTGTGCTCTTCCACACAGGTGATCTCTCACCAGTTCATCTGCTGCTGATCTCCCTGGCTCCAAAACGCACTGCCCCAAACTTCCCAGCCAGCTCCCAAAGACTCAGAGGTGACACGCAGTAGCAGCACTTGCAGAAGCAAGTGGAGCACTGCGATATAAAAAATGTCAACTTTTAAAAGAAACAATGATGTAAAATTAAAGGGGTACTGACAGGGTTCATAATTGCAAGCTATTAATGTATTGCTGAAAGGAGCTCAATCCTGACAAATCCCTTTTGGGGGGACAAAAGCTGCACCCTCATGGGCAATCCTCTGCTTAGTCTACACAGGGCCTTGCACAGAAGGGAACCATGCACAACAGCTGGATTATGTTGTTAGCTACAGATAGTGACGAAAACAAAAAAGCTAGGCCATGGCAAGCTAATAGAAGAAAACAAAACCAGGCACTTTTTAAAATGCAGTCATTCTTCTGGAACTGGCAGCAGCATACAGACAGATTTTCAGGCCAGCACAGACACATCTTCTTGTCCACTTTCAAAGCAAAAAACCCTGTACTCTTTAATTATGAAATATAATTTTCTGTTTAGTCCACATAGCTTTTATTGCCCCAACCCCCCTTTGTAGTCAGAGCCCTTGCCCAGCTGACCTAATAGAGGATTTTTCCCACCCTACCACACATAGCTTGAATCTTCCGCATTAACAGCAACCAAGACATATACTCCGCTTCCTCATTTCATCTAATCTCCAGTTTTTGGTTTTGTTTACCTAGTTATATGGGACTGCACGATATCACTGACACCGAAACACAGTACAACACAGCTATAGCATTCCTCTGAGGTTAGCTGACATCTAATGCACCCTGGTAGACACTGCCCAGTCTCTGACCCATAAGCACATGTGCATGCAGCTAACGGCCAAGCCAGGCTGACAGAAATAGATGCAGAAGGTACATTTTGTGGGGCTAAGCCTGCTACAGAATTTCTCCCCTTGGCCAGCCTCCCTCACCGGAGGACCAGACCACAAGTGCTGGTAAATTCATGAGAAGGGCATCACTAACATAACCAGCAAATTTCCCATTAGAAATGACAGCCAGCAAAGATCAGTTATTTTCAAGTATTTAAAAAATTGGCTTCTCATTTAGCCAGGTGAACCTATCTCATACCACGCTGCCAAGGTCTTGACACCCACTTTCTTTCAGCATCTCTGTGCTATTGCCAATAGAAGGCATGAACAATCTCTACAAAAATCGCTGTAAGCTGGAGCGTGAAGGGAACACACAGCTGCTGCTAAGAACAAGGCACCAGCACATCATGTGCTGGCCCAAGGCCTTTGCTCTAAAAAGCGCTTGTTTGTTAATGTGAAACCAATGTCTCTCCCACTCATTAATCTTTAAAACAATAGTTTAATTGCTACCAGCAAACACTTACTTGCTCACTACCAAATAGATAATGATTAACTGGCTTCCAGTCACACTGTTCAGAAGGAAGCAAGTTTCAGATGTTTCCATTCTGGCCCCCTCTCATTCATTTAACAACATCCCACGGTTAATTTGCTGTGCGAAGTACAACAGGGAACGTGTTTTAAAACAGGAACTTTCCTCCACCAGTCGCCCACCAGAGTTGCTGTAGCACTGCCTGCCCTCAGGGATCACTCTGATCGCGGTGACTGCACCGCAGCATCCTGCGCAAGCTTCTGGCAGGGATGAGGACAGCAGGATCACCACTGCTTGACCACGGCATACCTATCTTGCCCACCACTGCAGTGGGCTCAGTAATTCAGAAGCCTACAAGGTGAAGGCAGTAAGCGCTTGCTATGGCATTCACAGTAACTAACGGCTGAGTGCTGCTATTTTGGCTCCAATTTTTCGTAACCTGTTTCAATGCAGCTGGCAGCCAGTAATAAGAAGAGCAGCCCAGACATCAACACAAGGGCCCATAATGCTCAACATCCTAACGAGAATCTTGATACCGGCACAGCTGCACCCCCAGCAAATCTGTGGATGATACCGTTAGAGGAGATGGTTGAAAAGGCAAATGGCAGAACCTCAACCCAGATGGATCTTGTAAAACTCAACTGGGCCAAGAGATACCTCACAAGGTTCAACAAGGAGAAGTGTGGAGCCCTGCACCTGGGGTGGAATAATCCCATGATCAACACAGATGGGAAGTTCAGCCCTGCCAAAAAAGACCTGCGTGTTACAACGGGTGCCAGCTGAAAAAGCTGAAAAGGTGCACTCTCGTTGCAAGTAAGGCAAACTTACTTGTCCTAGGCTACATTAAGAGGGCCACGGCTGGCCAGTCATGGGAAGCTATCGTTCCTCCCACCTCAGTGCTGGCGAGGTTGCGCACTGAATACTACATCCAGGCCCCCCAGTTCAAGAGGGATGTCAAGACAGGGTCCAGAGGGCTACAATGACTCCTACAAGGAGTGCTGAGGGATGTGGGCTCTTCCAGTCTAGCAAGGAGGAAACTAAGGAGTAATCTAATTAGCTGCCAGCTAAAATTTGAAGGGGAGCTGCAAAGATGACAGAGTTGAACGAATGTTTCTCAACAGTATTGGATGGTGGAACATGGAGCAACAGCCACAGACAGCAGCTTGGAAGTTCAGGTTGCACATTAAAAAAATCTGTCCTACCAGGAGGGCAGTGTGACCCTCAGACAGGTTACCCAGAGAAGTTATAAATCTCCATCTCTGAAGGTTTTCAAGATTTGGCAAAGCCATGGTTGATGCAATCCAGCAACGGTTACAGTTCTGCTTTGAGCAGGAGGTTGGATTAGATGACCTCCAGAGGTCCTGTACAACCAGCATTTCTATCAAATATCACCATTTTTTCTTACAGTTTATCAAAAAACAAAGAACACATTTGCAAAAAAATTTGCAGTGATGCTGACCGTTCTCCTAGATTCTCAGACCCAGGCATTTATTTTCTTGAATAATCAGAATAGTGATGCAGTTGTGGGGTGGGGGTTTTGTTTGCTTTTTTTAAGGACCATGACCTTCCTTTCCCCTCTCCCTACAGACTAAAAACTCCAAGCCAAACCAGAACTGAGAGGTAATAAAAAACAGAAACCCCTTCTTGCTATAGGCCATGTACAGATGTTTATAAACAACTTACAAAATCCAAAGCCTCGGGAGTGATCTCATTTTGGCAGATCTATGAGGCTTTTTGAGAGCTATATATTAATCTGTGATGATTGTTTGCATTACTGACAGAAAATACAGTCTCTCAAGAGTCAAACACCCTTGTATTCTTTAAGCTGCTTATTGAAAAGCTATAAAATTGTATACAGGTTAAAATTTGCTTTTTCAAAAGCAGATTTGAAGATTTTTATTTGGGTGGAGAAGGCAAAGGGGAGAGAAGGTGAAAATAAGCCTTGCTAGAGCTTTTTGGAGCACAAACCATTTCCTCCCTGCTGCATAACTAATCAAATGTCTGTGGAATACAATGACCAGATGTCCTTTAGTCTCTGCTTTTGATTAGGTGTCTTGTTCTTGTGCTGAGCTTTTTGGTCCCATCCATGCATCCACTCCTCCTCTTCTAATAACTTAACTGTTATAGAACTGACCTGACTCCTGGCGCTGTTTTATTTTCGGGTAAACCTGTAGTCTATAAAAAGGCCTAGGAAATCAGAGTAGACCTACAAAGCATTTTCTGAGAGACATCCAGCTCTGTGCTAAAGTTAGGTGATATGTGTAACTCCCTTAAGACAGGATCACAAGCTACATTCCAAGGGACAAAAAGTTTAGGGCACAACTAGCATCTCACTCCATTAGCTACTTCTGTTACCAGCATACAGCCCAATATACAGACAGTTGGTCTCCTCAAAGACAGAATCCCACCTCCCTTCTTTAGGAGCTATAGAAGGAAATGAGAGAGAAAATATCTAAACATACAATTTCCTTAAACACTGTTAAGACCAATCCCAGACTGCACCAAACGATCAGCTGCCAGCCCTCCTCTGTTCTCTGGTGGCTCCCATCTAGGCTGTACACTAGGATCTCTGAATCGAGGGCAAGAATATCATCTCTGAGCCGATCGTCGCCACTGTGCACTCAGTCATTTGAAACCTACCGGACTTCTCGCTGTTTTTAATCGATCTAGGTCCTTGCCTCACAGGAATAGGAAGGTGATGCTCATTTGGACACAGAGATTGTATGGGAGATACTACACCAAGCCTTTTGGCCCTCCCTTGTTTTTCATGAGGTTGTTGGGAGACGCTGGTCTGCTTGGAGTTACTCACACTAATTAACAAGTCTATGGCACCAGAATATGAAAAATTGTTCATCCTAATACCATCCAGACACAGCCTTCTTGGGCACTCACTGCCATCTGCTTGTTAGTTGTGCACTTGTTTGTGGCCAAAATTATAAAGCTCCTGCCTTCTGGAAGAGGGGATCATAGAATATGTCTTTTCTCTCCAAGGTAAAATATCTTATTAAGAGAGAAAAATATCAAGATAATCCTCCCCACCAACATGCACCTGCATTCTCAGGGCTTGGGCAGTGACTCAGCGAGTCTAGGGTTTACAGCTGGTTTCTAGGTTTACAGAGGCTCTGCATGCTCATCTGCACCTGGCAGCAGCCGCCTTTGCTGAAATCAAATATAGAAGCAAGGAACAAACTCCCACAAATACACCCTGCAAGATTTACACAGTCTGCCTTAGTGGATTTTGCTAATTATCCAAGATAATAAACGTTCAGCACATACAGATGCAACAGATACGCTCAGGAGAAACACCGGATCATTGTCACCTAATTGCCACCAAAACAGCAAATGTTTGTTCGCAGAAGTTTCCAGAGGGTTGGCAAGGAAATGGCAGGCTGGTTCTGAAAGCACACCTTGTGCGTGCATGGATACCAACATAGGCAAAGAAAAGGTGCATGGGTAGGAGTTTCACCTAGGGTGATGGGCTGTTCTGGACATGTTCTCCCAGTCCCCAGAAAGCCTCACACCCATCAGCAACCGCCCTTCCTCAATAGCAGGGACATCCTCTGGAAGAAAGGCCCAGGCTGACCTTGTACATCTTTGACAGCATGCTCGCAGCTACTTTTGAGACAGTCATTTTCCTAAGAGACCTGCTGAAGATAATTAATCTATTGACCCGTCAAAATTCTTCCTCATGGAATTATACATGTCTCCATGGCATGTGTGAATAACAGGCTTGCTTCGCTTAAAGGAAAAAGTTGGGGGTGGTGTCCTGGACAAATGAAGATCGAAGTCCATTCGTTGAAGGAAAAGGTCTAGGTAGCAGCAGGAACAGACAAAATTTCAATTTCACTGCACAGCAATAAAATCCTCCTTTAAGAACAAACCATTAGCACCCTTTACTAAGTGAAAAAACAAGTATCAGAAACAGACACAGATAAAAAAGAGGGACATTTCTTCCATATCCTGGCAGTGAAATTTATTTTCTAACAGTAGAACTGCAAGTTTGCTGCGATTAAGAGAGACTCTTCTTACAGAAACCGAGTCAATACAGAGCCATTCCCACACATGAGAAATTAAGACTCTTCAGATAATCTTTTCCAGCAAGAACAGACAAGAGCTCATAAATTCGTACTGTACTGAACGTATCTGTTGCATCTGTATGTGCTGAACGTTTATTATCTTGGATAATTAGCAAAATTCACTAAGACATAACAAAACACACCCAGAAGGCAGTAACCAACATCCATATCAGATTTGTTTTGGCAGCAGCCCCTAGCATGAGCATTTATCATTTCACAATAAACTCCCACCTATTTAGACCACTGTACACAATAAAGATTGGGGTGGCTGAACAACTTTTCCAACGTTGCAAGACTTGCGCTGCCTTCAGCAGTCATCCCTGAGCAATTACCACACAAAACAGGTACATAGGATGTCACTCTGACCTCAATTCACCCAGGCTCAAATGCCAGTTACTATTTTTAAGAGATGATCCTGTCTGTGGCTTACAATCTCTTGAAATAGCCTTTACTAGTGGCCAGAAAAGATTGGAAGGGGAAACGGCAAGAGAGAACAAAGCAAGGCAATCTTTCCTTGAACTTATTGGTTTTTCAAATGCTGTAAATTTGCCTTTTGGCAATGGCTATGCAAAGTACTACAGCTATGCAAAGGAACCCACAATCTAAATCTCTTGGGTTTCTCCAAATTGAAGAGGATGCAAAATTATGTTGATCAAATCTTCAGACAACAGCAGAGAAAAAAGGAATTCATCTCTATTTTCACATCCCAGCACCCTTTGACAACTGCTTACACCTTCCTCCCAGTTCCAGCACCTGCCATTGCATCTGTGGCTAAGCATAATAGCCAGATCACCTGTATCACTTCTTTCTGCGTAAATCCGCTGACATCTTAACAAAAAAACCCAAAACTTTCCTGCCCTAGCCCTCTCCTTGTTACTCCAAAGAACAGAGTTGGCATTTCTATACCAACTTACCCCAGTATTCCAATATTTCAGACTGACTTACTCAACACTTCTAGTATTTCACAACAGAAAAAGAACAAGAAAAAACATTCTTGAAGGGTAGAGAAAATAATTAGGTCATTGCATTGTTGACAATTACTGGAGAGGAGGTTGAACAGCTAGCTGGCTTTGTATTGCTGCCATCCAGAATAGATAAGAACTGATGGATGCTTTGTGGGATGGGAGAAAGCGGGAGAAAGACACCAAAAAAAAAAGAGGTTGAACAGCTAGCTGGCTTTGTATTGCTGCCATCCAGAATAGATAAGAACTGATGGATGCTTTGTGGGATGGGAGAAAGTGGGAGAAAGAGACACCGAAAAAAGACAGTAATTTTTTTCATCTCTTCCAGATAAATTCTTCAAAATGCTTAGATGAAAACGGTATTTTCTTCTACTTCTGGAAAGAAAAGCAGAAGAGGGAAGAACCTCTAATTTACAGTGCACAGCTAACAAATCTAAATAATGGAGCCCTCCAAGGCACATCTACTAATGATGAGAAGACCAATTACAGTTTTTGCATCAATAGCTTATACAAACTAATCATCCATCAACAGAATAGTGCTCACATAAAATAAAAATGTAGGATGTATAAATACCAACCCAAAATAACTAGACCCGTTCACTGAGGCATAGAAAGCACAGATAGACACAGAAGGTCTAACTTTTAGAGGGCACACATACATGCACAGATTTACCGGTATTTCAACAACCAAGTGGCTAAAAATTAGTTCCTACTATCCAAAGGTGCCAAGAACCATTTGCAGATGGTTTTGCTACAGATGCCACCTAGTCTGCGGGAAATATAAGTAACAGAGCACTAAATATGAATCAGGTAAGGATCTTTTTCCGTTCATCTGTGAAGTAGCAGCTGTTAGTGTTCCCAAACACAGGGAAGATTTCCAGCTGCTCAGGATTAAGAGGGTAGAAACTTGCCAGCCACACTGACCTACTATCCTGCATCAGCAGCGTTGATGGGAAGACAAACACATTCAGGAGCTTTCCTTCACAGATCAGATCTTTGGCGTAACTTTCCAAATCCGATCAGGCAACATCTGTTACCTTCTCAGCAGTTTAAGGACAGCTAGTTTGAGACACTTGAATATCACACTGCTCAACCAGATGACAGAGCCAGAACACAATGTAAAATTATTAACTTAAACTTTAAGGCCTCAAATAACAGCACTAATAAATCAGCCAGGCAAAACCCAGCTGGTTGACCCAGGTAAGTCTCCCTGAGCTCCCTGCTTCCTAGGGTACTGTCACAACTTTGGCCTGAAGAAAAACGCAACAGAACTATAATGCAAGACTTGAAATACAGTTTTCAGGTTTTAAGCATGCAAGTGGCGCAAACTGAACACACCGAGCATAAGGTCCATCTGGCAGCAATGAAACACTGAGCCATACATACCTGAACACAGGGTAGCGACTCCTACACACTATTCCCAGGATTTCAATCACAACTGTGCAAACATGACAAGAAAGCACAAGAGGCACTCCATCAAATTTTGAGCATGGCAAAACATTTTCTTTACTTAACCCAAAGTGCATCCTGCTTTAGAAATAAAGTTTATGAAACTCAGTGGATTCCCTGGTGGAAGTCCAGGAAGTGACTCCTCACCCTCAATAATAAAATTACTGATGTCAGATTCTGTTGCTTGGCTTATTTCCTTTTCAGGCGGGTGCCTGGCCCCACAGCAAGCCACGCACCATGTGGAAAGGGAGATGAATATACTGAGAATACCCTGTAGGATCACAGCAATGGGAACTCCACATTTCACAAGAGGACTGACGTCACATCGTCACGGTTTCCCCAAGATTTAATGATGTGTTTCGTAACAAAAAAATTAAAGACTTGGTGGGAAGAAGGGGTTCAGGTCTAGAGCAGGTCCACAGGGAGCAGAAAAGGAAAAAGGACACATAAAACTTCTTAGGCCATCAGGTACAAGCTGCAGCCTCCATGCTTCATCCTTTCAGGCACCACTTCTTGCACAGCTCACCTACATTTCATCTCCTTACCATTTCTTTACAGCGCTGGGCTCCCCATTGCCCACGTGGCAACTTCCATGTCTCCTTTCCCTTTGGAGCACCCCAGCCACCTCTTCCCAGGCAAGGCTTGTGCTGTCTGCCTCCCTCCATCCCGTGCCTGGCCTGCCCCAGCGCTAACTGAGGCCATCACATCAGCCTCCACACCACAGACAAGTTTCTCGACCACCAACAGCTCCCTTCCCAATTCAGGAAGGGAGCTGCTCCCCTGCCTCTGAGTGGCCTCTCCACCCCACCAGCCTAAGCAATCCAAAAACAAATCACAGCCATTTTTGTACGGTTGATTTACACACCTGGGGAGCAAGCTGCTTCTCACACCATTCACCCCACCTTCCTAAACCAGAAATGCTTACCTCCTCTATCCTCACATTACTGTGAGGCTCCCCAAGAGTCACCAGGGCAGCTGCAATACAGCATCTTCAATTAAAAGGGCAAACCCTCAGCATAGGCAGACCACAAATAACATAACCTATATTGCCAGCCTAGACCAATTATTGCAAATGGCCGGAGGAGCAATGTCCATACAAAATATCTTCTGCTGGCTCCATTACGACAAACGTGGGTGGAAATACTCTTAGGAGCCTACAGCAGTTACTGACCCCACATTGATAGGGGTTGTTCTCATTTGATAAACGGGACACTTTTGCACACATCATTTTCTACTGCTTTCTCCATGTGCAAGATGAACAAACTGTAAAAGAGACTGGAATTAATAGTCCATTAGCAGCACGGCTGCGCAGACAATCATTACTTACCAACGAAAACACAACACTGAACTACAGCCATGGAAAGCAGTCAAGTGTTCTGGGTGTTTGGGTTTTTTCTTAAACAGTTGGAAGGATTTGTAGGAGGTTTGTCAAAGTCAATTTTCAAGTTCCTGTATCCTTGCTTTGAAAATGTGAATCCACCAGATAGTTTTTTGGTTTCTAAACAGTTAACCAGAAACACTCCTTCAGCCAAGCAAGGTCAGTTGGTTGTTCCACTGTAACTGTGCCAATAATTTTGCTTTTTACTAGCTTCATGGCAAGCTGCCAAACAGGAATGCAAGTCTGTCACAGTTCTGCTGACATTTAATTTTTGCTTCTCAAGTTCCCTCTTCCCTCCACCTCTTTTGCCAAGATAAGCTTATCAGACAATACAAATCAGTCTTAACTCCTTGTTGTCTTAAACATGAGCATGAGGACTTCAGCTTATAAAAGTAGGATCGAAAAGGAGATTCCTTATGACATAGCTACCTCCAATACATCGATGGATAACACATCTAGTGCCTAGGAACCAGAGGGGAAGACCTGGATATCCACCACTGTTGGATCGGGACCCAGGAGCTGTAACCCACACTCAATGCTGCCCTCCTACCCACAGCAGAACCAATTAGCTCTCACTCACTGAGCGAATCTGGATGGGAAACTTGGGTGCTGCAGGAAGCAATACTGGCAAGACCACAGTTTCCAGTTCCTAATTAATTTTTAAGGGTGATTGGCAGTTTTTGAACCTCCAAGTTACGTGAATTTGAAAAGCTTTTGTCTCCTGAGCTAAGAAAATTACCATCTGTAACTTTCCACACTTGCCACACTACTTTCAGACATCTCAAGCTGAACACCTAAAAACTGAGATGCAACGGCCACTTTGGAAAGTTTCATTCATTTATAGGCACTGCAATCCTGATTTCTGCAAAGAATGGTATCAGTCTCATCTGCTGAGGAAGAGTCTTCCAACTAGGTAAGTGTGCTTTTATCTGCTTACACCCCTCCCACCTTCACCATTAAGTGGCTGAGTTCCTCCTCAGTTCCTGTTCTGCAAGATTACAGCAGCTACTTTTCATCCCGATTCACTTTGGATATAAGGTTCATTGAACCACTTGATGCAGGATTCACCCAACAACTTTCAAATGGCTAAACAACCCAAGATGAGATGTCTTAACTCCTTCTGCATTTAAGGAAGACATATGTACCTCAGAAGGCTTTTCAAATGCTCCTACCTCTCACCACTGACGACAGCCAGTGATTAAAGGCCCTAAGTTTTTTGAAGACAAGCAGAATGGAGACCCAGGGTCTGAATCTCTGGAAGCTCACCCCTAATAATTCTTTACCCTGTCAGCTGATTTATTCAAACAGATGTGGCAATCCGGTATAAAATATCACATGAGAGAAAGATTATTAGTGAGGTGAGAGGAAGAAGCTCTACTACATAAAAACTTGCAGTGAACGGGACAGGTTAGCTGTCCTTGCTGAACACAATCTACTTGTCCGTCAACTGCATTTCCTCTCAGCTATGCCTAAACTTCAGCAGGGAAGAACCATTGTACAAGCCAATTCCTGTTTTTCCAAGCCTTTTGAAATAAAAGGATGCTGCTTAAGAAAGTATGCCAACAACACGAAAAGAAGAATTAGTTGTAAGGCTGAACTAGGAAGAGTGACCCAAGAGGAAGCAGAACATGTATATGCTTCAACATACTGCTCTCTGAGCACCTGCTACAAGTGTTCGTGAGAGATGCATATAGATATGACCTAGCATAGATCTTTCATCTATTTTTGCCTGAAGCAAATTTCCTGACACTCTTTTGTAAACGCTAAATGAGGCGGGGGGTGGAGAAGAGGAGGGAGTGAGGGGAATATCACAAAGCAAAACCATGTTCCTCCCAAATAAGCTCAGTACTAAAGCTGAGGAAAGCATCCGCACCTACTTCCAACCTGAGCCAGTACTGGGGATTAAAACATAACTCCTCACCCTGCAAAAAAAAAAAAAATGCTCAGTAATAGGAGCTAAAGCTTAATTAAAAGCAACACTCCCAGGGCTTTTATTCAGGTTAGGGTCACTACAAATGCATGGATTGTTTTATTTGTGGGGGTGGGTGGGAACACGTTTTTATCAGATTATTTTTTTCCAGCAGAAGCAAAGCAGAAAGGCAAGTCCTTCTGTTCAGTTTGTCCCTGGGTTCACAAGTGATGACGTACAGATAGCAGTGTTTTAATGGCACCTCTCACCCAATGACCCCAAAGTGCTTTTACTTCCCTTAATGAACTCGGCTTCACAGCAGCTTGACAGCTCCATTATACATGGGAACTAAGAGAGAGACGAAGTAATTTATCTACGCCATGCAGCAGCACAAAATCGGCTCCTACCAGCCCAGTAATTTATGCAATAGACCACACTTGCTTTTGCACAGCATCCTGTCCCAGAGCATGCTGTCACTAGGGAGGTAACACACTTCTCAAACTCTGTCACCTGCTCAGACACTATTGCGGACACTATTGCGTAGGCGCTTTCCAGCCCCAGCCCTGCAATATGCTAAGTCAACAGTGGCTTAAGACACTCCTTACCTCAGAGGCTCAAGACCTATACCGTTGTTTACATTATTAATGTTTCCTGGCAACTTCACACATCTTTCCCATTACCTTTGGGCAAGAAAGTCTAATTCTCTGATGAGTCAACCAGGGAAGCAGATTGATAGCAAAAAAAAAAAAAAAAAAAAAAAAACACCACACACCAAAAAACCCACCCCAAAAACACCAGACATGGGAAGATCGATCTTCCCAACACTTAGAACCCGGACCACATTCTGGATTATAGGAATTTCATATTGCTGCAACATGGTCATTGCTTGTGTACATACACAATCCTCCGCTATATGCCGAGGTTCTTCCATTGAACATGTCCATTATGGCGTAGGTTAAAGAGCAACATGAAAAGAAAATATGCCAAATGCAAAAAAGTTCTTGCAGCAGAAATACATTAAAATTTGATTAAACAACAAATTTGAATCAAAATGCTCCAAAACAGTAAGGTGTGCCTGCAGTCAACACAAAAGGCCCACTGGCATACCAAATGAGGAATCACAACAAAGTTGTCTTGGCAGAAGTTGCATGAAATCTATGGGGGCAAGAATGCTAGCCAGCTCTCACTTCAGTCTCAGGAAAAGCCGAATATTCCTGCTTTGGTGCCAACAGACAGCATCCTGATTCCCTTTGCCACCACTCCAGAGGTCGAAGCACCCAAATCCTAACGCTAAGGGACCATTGTTCTGTTAAAGCAAAGTTTCACCCTGAGATAGGCCAAGCTGAAATTCTCTTGGCATATGTTACACAAACAAGATGCTACAGGACTCTTGCATGGAAGAATTAATTTGTTTTGAATTCACCATTTTCTGGCAACAGAGGATTGCACAAGATAGGGGATAAGGGTGAGGAGACAAAAGGGCTCAAGGTCCTAAAGCTTCTCTAGGGAAGTACTTGACTCAGGGACCTATTTTTTGCTGACCCCACATCAGTGCCCTCATACCATTTTAATGGGTTTTATCTTAATAAATGAAACATGTATTTCCAGAAGAGAATCATGCTGGTGCCAAGTGAAAACAAGCTCCTCGGTATGACTAAATACAGTTTGCATCAGCCAACTCACCCTACAACTGACATCTTAAATGCAAGTAACTCTGGACGACTCCTACATTTCTGCCAAACTTGATGTCATTAATTATGCAGTTCTTTGTTCCCAGAAGACTTCAATTTACAGGTCATATTTCCCTTTAATGAGAACAACAAACAAGATTTTACACTTCCCTTTCTCTTACAAGCACAGTCATGCATTTTTCCCTTATTGTTTAATTAAGGCTGTTTCAACCACCAAGAACCTTGTGCCTGTGTTTTCAGAGGCAGCCTAATGGCTCTAAAATAACCGTAAAGACAGAAGGTGGAAGACAGTCTTCAGAGGCTAGATGTTTTTATAAATTTGAACAGAAAAATATCAAGCTATTCCCATGATTTCTCTACAATTTTACAAATCAAAGTATAAAAGAAAGATGCAGGCTAGCACCTAAACATATTAATATTCTGGTACATTCCTCCAGTTTCATATTTCCCTACCTACCCCTTCCCCCTGCTTTAATACAGCAAATTTGCTCCCAGTTAAACGGAACTTTTCTAGATTAAATTAAGACTAGAAAAACTCTTTAGGCAGATGCTTTACTGACGATTGGTACTAATCTTTCCAGTCTCCTGGTTTCCAGATAGATTCGCTGTCCTTCACTGCCAATATTCCTCTTGGTCCTCAAATTTTCTATTTCAAGATTTTATTAGACAAAGAGCCAAAGGGAAACCAGAGACCATTTTCTATCTCTATCTGCTGAGCAGATACAAAGAGGCAGCTCCATGACTGGCTCCATAACACAAAACAGAAAAAAGTCAAATGAACAGTTAGAAGGGGAATCCCTGCTTTTAAAAAAAAAAAAAAATTATATCGAGCAATTAAAAGAAAATTGAGGGTGTAGCAAATTAACAGATCTGGGATAAATAGCATTTCAACCTAGCTAATGACAGAATGGATTGGGAGAAAAATATTATTCTCTCTAACAAGCCAAATACCAGAGAAGCGATTCTATAAGTCTAAGGACCTTCAGTGGTTTGGGTTTCTTAGTGGTCTTGCAAAGCACCTTTGAAACAGCATGACTGAATTGATTTCAGGGGTAGCAAAGACACAGCAATAAAAAATTCCATTTTCAGGACATAATCTGCTGCCAACTTCAGGACAGAGGACAAAGTTCACTGCTCTCAGTGCCTGATGTTACAAACCTCAAAGTCATCTGATTTTTTTGTACTGCAGGCATTTCTACCATTGACTTTTCCAAGTATAACTCTTGAAGTCCTATGCATACTGTGCCTTACATAGCTATTTATAGTAATAGAAGTATAAGATCATACTCGAGGTGGGGTTTGGGGATTTTTTTTTTTTAAATTGCACATACTAATTAACACAATATAAACAATTCCTTGATCTTATTTTGTTACTAACTTCCTCTATTTTTCTAGCTCACTAGTAGTTTATCTCTAGCACACACCATAGGCCCCATGAGCAGGGATTGCTTTCAGAGCAGTTACAGATGAGTAGTAGATACCGTGCTTACTGTGCTTTGAAGCAGTTTACCTATTTGCTACGCTGCTTCTAGGCTGAAGGATTAAGCCTAATAACCCCTACACCATCATCCCCACTGCCTGAGACAATGACTGCAAAACAATGCCATGCAATTCAAAGGATCAACATGGTCACATATTATCGTGCATGCCACATCCCATCAACCCAATTCCTGCTTCATCAGCTTTCAAATCAATGAAGCTTGTGTTCATGCCTCCCTTTCCTGTGCCTTGTTCTGAGGATGTATTCTCTTCTCTCCCCTTCTCTTACCCTGCGAGTTTACTTTCTGCCTTCTGGCACACACCTACACTACTTTTCTCATCTCTCAACCTCACCCTCTACCTATTTTTACAAACAAAATCCTTCTGTAATTTTCACGTATTTCACACATGCTACCCCATCTCTCACTCTCCCCTTGAACACAATCACATCCTGGCTACCCAGCCACAGATGCCACCCCACACATCCTTCCAGCCAAGCACAGAAGCAGCAGCTCTAAGCAACTCTTCCTCTACTTCTGCCTCTCCCTGCCTCGAGAGAAAATAGAAGTAGCACCCAGGAACAGCCTCCCCTCCTTGGGGAAAAAAGAAAAAGCCTCAGACACCAGCAAACCCCATTACAGACACCAAGCAGAAGCACCGCCTAAGCCACCACACACTCAACTCTCAGCTGCTTTTTCCCTAAAGTGAGAAGCTGCCTGACATCTCACAAGCTTTCTTGCTTTCCCTGCAGCCAGTAGATCACACCCTTACTTCCACGCCTCATCCTTCCCTGCCTCAGCCACACAGGCCTATCAATAATCAAGTAGTAGTTGGGCAAGGGAGGTAAGGTCCTGATGACAGTACAGAAAGCATAGCTCAGTTTCTCCCCAAACCAAAATATTTTAGAGCCGCATTTAGCACGTTCCTGCTTCAGCACAACCTAATCAGTTCCAAACCCTGCAGGTTTCCCCAAGTCTGCCCCACTCCAGCCTCTTTCCCAGCAGCTTCCAGTTGCAGCCATTTAGCTGCTGAGCATTTTGCTTTAAGAAGAAAAAGCAGATATACAAAGTCTAAACTGTATTTTCAAATAATTACAACTACTGATAGGAAAGAGCAGGGCTCTGAAAGGCCATTGATAATGAGAGGAGGACAGAAGTAGTCTTTTGCTATTGATCGCTTGTGTCTGCTGTAGCTGTTCCTGGACTGAAACACATGTGCAGCTGTGGCTGTGAAGAAACACATTTTTGCCATGATTCACATGGCTGACATACAACTCAAGACATAGACCAGTGTCAGCCAAGTGCATATGCTTAAGATGTTATTAATAGCAGGAAAGCAATGCAATCAGTATGTGCTCTCCAATTACCAGCACAAGCTTATAAGGCAGAAAGTTCTCACCTGCCTGGCCACCCTCCGAGCTTCCCAGTAAGGTTTAGAGTCTTCTACAGCTTTTCCGATCTTCTTTACCAGTTCATCCAGTTTTACTGTTGCTTCAACCAGCACGGAGCGGAACTTCTGGCGTGCATCCTTCAGAAAGGAAAGAAAGGACAAAGACAGATTAGAGCTTTAAAATTTATTTCTACCTGTTTGTTCCTACCTTCAGGTTGCTCTTCAGATTCACACATGAGCTGACACATTCAAAACAGTTAACGACATTTCGACTAAGCCAGAATCCTCCACTAGAGGTAATAACAGGAACCCAGAACGGCATATGAAAGCTAGCATCCTGGGCACCAAATCTTTGTCTTTCAGAGACAGCTTTTATACAAAGCCTGCAATAGCCTGTGCTAGATGTCACCTCTGGCAGGGTTTCTCAGAGAGGAATAGCTTGGAAATTACTTGCTCGGTGAGGAGGCGAACAGCAGCGTATCAAGTTCTGGGAGGGAGTTCAATGGCAAAGACATCTCACCTAGACAACGCTAGAATGGGGCTAGCAGGCAGGCCAAAGCCCCACAGCAGGCTGGCAAATCAGCTGGAATCAGCATTTCCTAAACCTTAGCGTGTCACACCCCTAGTAGTGTTCCCCCCAGAGACACCACTTCACAATGCGAACGAGGATGGACAGGATCTGCTTTCTGCAGGAAGAACTGGACACTTCCCACATGGTGTGTTTTCAAGTCAGCTCCTCTTTTCTTTTATAAACACACCCTACTTACTCCAGTAGCAGCAAAAAGCTTCCAGCTCCTTGTGGCAAGACTTCTTGCCGTAAAAGCCCATCTTTGCAGCTACGGTTTGTATCAATGGGTAAGGACACCCACTTTCCTTTTGATTGTTATTATTTACTACATTTAAGAAAAGTAAATTCCAGCTACTTCCAAACTGGATGAGTTGCCCTCTTTACATGATTAGCCAAAGCAATTAAAATATTTTCTCTATTCCGCTGAAATTTCCACACCTTTAAGCAAAGTGATTCTGATTTCGATCTCAGCATCCAATACAGTCTCTAAATCAATAGAATTATTGCAGAGAGATGCAAATTCAGGCTGGGACCTGGCCCAGGATTTAAGGAGACGAAGAGGAAGGGCCACGTGAGCTCCTGATAAGCCTTGTAATTCTAATTAGAGAGCAGGATTTACACAGACTGCTGGAGTGACATGTTGATTATCAGGAAGCAGCTGGCTTAAAGAAGAGCTCCAATTCAGGAGGGTTTTGTCATTATTGTTGGGGATTTCTAGAATTCACAACTGTTTATTCATTGGACAAATTAAAATACATTGGAACCTACCACTGTGCTCTCAGAAGTGGAAAAAAACCTGCAATAATACGTTAGTTTTTACGGAAAAAGCAACATACTTCAGTAAAAGCTTCTTTGCTTCCTTTTTAGTGTCATCTGAAACCTTAACCAGCATTGGTAATATTTTAGTCCAATAGCAAATAGCTTTAGATTCTTAAGGTACTCCAATTTATTCTAAGGAAGTATTCAAATGAGTAACAAGGTCAAAAATGGAGAATTAAATGCACATTAACTTATTATTTTATTAACTCCAATCCAGTCAATAATCTCATTGCTTAGTGAAAGCCTGAAATGTATCATTCAAACAACATGTATCGAGTCAATGATTTTCTCAGTGAGAAGAGTTTGAATATTTCCAATTAAAGTACCGGATAATATACGGTTCACTGCTCAAAATGAGTTTCAAAAGTAACTGAAGTAAGACTGCAAGCACGATGACTACATTGCCAGAAAAACGTTAAGTACTGAAGTATATTTAACAAAAAATTTTTTTCCTACAAGTCCAGGAACAAAATTAAAAACTCATTTCTAAATGAGTGAGCCTGAAGGTTTGTTTTTCACTTTCTTTGTGAAAGCTGCATATTAGGATACTAGCTGTAGAAAGCAAATAGTTAAAGAAAAACATAAATGTATACGCATTAAGTAAAAAAAGCCCTATGCACTGACTCATCAAAAAATTCAGTTCCCATGTTTGTAAGATGAGCACTTGGAACAAAGAAACCATCACTACCAAATCTGTGCTTTGGACCTACCCCGAATTTATTCATGTAATAATTACGTACACTCTTATCCAATAGGAAAAAGAGGACTAGTCTCCATCTGGCGTTTAAAAAACAGGAAAAAACAAACCAAAAAACACCAAGGACAGAGCAGTCAAACTAACAGCAACTTCTGTACCCATTAATCTCCCGCCAACTCAGATGAAGCACATACAAATTACTAAACTGTAACTAATCCTGTAACCAGCACCTGAGGCACAGATCTTGCAAATGGTTAAGCACATGTTTATCCATGAGCACAGCCCACTTCACACAGTAGCTAGTTACACAGAGTAGGGAGCTTCAGCTGAGGAATATATTGGTGTGAACTTGTAGTTTATCATTTTCCTCAAAAGATGCCTGCTTCCTATTTTGAGGCTTTATTTGGGTCCGATGATCCTTATTTTCTCCAGTTAAGAACAAAAACGAAAACCAAAACACACCAGGAATTTATACCCGTGTCATCCATCACACGACTTATTTTAAATGGCCTTTATTCTCAGGCTCCTGACTGTCAGGAACACAAGCCTGCAGGCTCCGCCACCTTCTGCACGAGAGAATAAGCAGATGCTCGTACTCTGCTGGGATCAGTCCCTCTACCAAAGGTTTCCAGTCACCCCCTCGGACACAGGGACAAGATGCTGAGATCTCTGAGAAGGTGTAATGCCAAACCCACGCCCTCTCCTGCACTACACGCACTTTTACTCTCCACTACCCCCAACTACGCTACAAAAGCAAACAATCCCACATTGTGTATCTACACCATGTGTGCTCTGGCAGCAGCCCAGTGCATTCACACCACCCAGCCTCCTCAATCCAAACCGATTCAGCTCTAATGGTCTCAGTGACCGCGGCTCCTATCTGGGAGTTATAGCAACATCTCCTGCGAGCCGGGGCACAGCTCCCTCCTGCAAACACGCAGCCACACTCAGTGCGTCGACTCCGTGTGTCAGCCCTGCCACGTGCTGACAGAGCATCTGTAAAAGTCATCACCCCTGGGACAGTGCAAAATTCCCCTGGCAAGTGCCCCTGGGAAAGTTTAAATAAGAAATACAGGTGCAGCAGCTATTTTTACTCTTCATGTGAAACTGGGGAGGTCAGAAGCACCAAGGCAATTGCACCAGGAGCACTGGGCTTGGTGCACTTGCTATTTACGTGACATGAAAAGCGCATCTGTGGTTCAAGGGAAGGATGGGCCTGTGGCAATAAATTGGGAATCAATTTAATTCCCTGCTTTATGCCCAGCTTCCTGTGTTACTGTCAACGAGACACTTTGACCCACATGTGAAGTGGTTCAAAGCTATAAATCCTCTTAATGGTGTTTTCTGTAAGAACACTCACATCAAAAACATAGAGGCTCAGGAATAGCACAGCAGTGCAGTTCATCCATGGTCCCCAGCACGAGGGAAGCCTTACACCTGTGTTAGGAAGAGAACCACACCACCGTCAACTTACTTATCAAATCCTCTGGTGTGATGTGCCTCCTTACAAGTGTTACTATTTAACTGCCAAACTCTTGCTTCATTCAGATCTGTACCTAGCACACATGGATAACAGAAAAAGGAGAAGACGACAATTCCTGCAATTGCTGCTATGAGCAAAAGCAGGACAGCGCAGCATGTGCCATGCAACTTTTCTAGCACAGTCTCAATCCCTAGTTTCTGTATTTCAGTTTCTTGAAAGATGATGCTTTCCCAGCAGAAACACTAGTTATTGACAAAAGCAAGTATGCAGCCTTAGGTATAAAACCTGTGAGTCACACTCACCATTTCTGTTTTTTTTCTTTTGGAAAAACACACGTGGGTTTGTTGTTCTCATCACTGCACTGAATACATACACAGACCAGATAAACTGTGACAGAAGCAATGTAACTGACAAAAGACATCTCAAACACCCAGACAACATTTCAAAAGCACTTTTTCCCCTCTACTCGCTCATAATCTTCCGTGATCATTTTTAAGAACACCTTGTTACTGATTTTGCAAACAGAAAGGCAATAAATTGAAAGCTGACTGGCTAACATTTCCAACATTTTCTCCCTCCTATTTGCTCAAATGAGATGATGATAAACCTTTTTAAAGCTGGACAAAAGCCAATTAAGGCACTTTACCCTCAATGCATGTTGCAGGGTGCAAAAAAAAAAAAGTAGCAGTCGAAACTTCTCACTTAATTTATAGTCTTAACTAGACCCTCACTACCTAGGTATTTGTCATACACACGCTCTAGCAGGCGTAGCACTTAGTGCATCACATGAACAGCTGCAGTTTACTTTTCAACATCTTGTTCTACGGCTGCAAGAGCTCCTCTCTCATCAACTTTCTTCCTGGAAATCCTTAGCACTTTTCTCCCGAATGATAGATTTCACAAGCACAGTTTTAGGGAGCATGCCAGACTTCTACCCCATATATGCATTTGCTGCAATAGTTCATTATTAAAAGCAGACGTTTTTCTCAGTAACTTGCTGTTGGGCAGCTATCTGCTACTGCACCAAAAGAGGGACCACACTTAACGACAGGCCATCCATACAGCAGCATTTTGGAGATCCACCCTCAAATGTGGAAAGAAACTAAACCACGATTTTACGCTTACCCTGCACCTGTTGGAGAATAAAGCATGCTTGTTTTCCTTTCTCATGAGTGATGGTGATGAGCTGGTGTTAGATGCCAGATGACAGGCAAATAACTATTTCTGCCCATCAAACGAAGTGTGTATTTTCAAACAATTTTCTTTTAAAAATGAACTTAACACATCAACTGGGTATGAAGCATCTTAGTACTAAGCACATCTAAATTTCATTTATAAAGGTTGCCCTATGACCTTTTTGCCAATTTGGTGTGCAGAACCTCCAACAACCCATTGAACCAGCCTGGGAGGTGCATGGGAAATGAAATTGCTGACGGAGAAACAAGCTTCATCTATTTCCAAGGGGCAGGCAGTATCCATACCTGCCTTCCTCAGCTACAGAGATCTACCAGTTGCAAGAGCTCATTTTCAAGTTAAAATAGCATCAGTATCAACGACGTCCAAGTGTGAAGGCAGGTAGGCTTCCCAATTACATACACACCAGATAGATGCACATGCATGTGCTCAGGAATCTACCTCAGAGCATCAAACAGGTTAATAACATTTTTAACATCTATTTGGTGCCTGAGCAGTTCAAGTAAACCAGACTGACTACCAAACCTTAAAAACAAAGTGCAAGGAAGGGCTTAAGTAACATCTCTTCTAATTTTTAAGCATAGGGAAAAATCTTTTTTCCCACACAGCTACTAATTTGCCATCTAAGAACAATAAAAATTCTATTTGGAAGTTGCTCTAACCTCCTGCTTGCAGACAGTTACAGACTGAGAGTACAAATACACTAGTATTTTTAGGCCTCTTAGAAGAAGGGAGAGGAAAGCAGGCAGGGGAAGGCACTGGGTGCTCCTTCCAAAACAAGATTTCTCTGCCTAACCCTTCCTCCCTCTCTTAGGCTAGAAACCCATCTCTGCTTCAAGGACACGAGTCAAGTGAAGCCCTTTGACTCACTCGGGCAACAAAATCTTTCCAGAGCCATAGCAAAGGAAGGAGCCTTTCCTTACTCATCCATGGATGAAAGCAGAAGGCAAAACAATGCGCAATCCACAGGCAGGAGCCATTTCCTATGGAAACAAGTAAACTATAAAGAGACACGGAAAGATCTGTCCTGCTAGTGCTGGACAAATCCATCATACATATATATCGCACTCCAAAAACCAGCAGGAACATCAACCAGTGAGCTGCTTCTCCCTTATCTACATACTCTTTTATGAACACTGGAAAATGCTGCACAGGGATGCTGATAAAGCGGCGGATGTTTCTACAAATAGACATTTCCCCAGGCCAAGCAGGCGTGCTCAGAATGAGACTCCTGCCACTGACGGGCCATTTTTCTAAAACTTGAAAGACTGAGGATTTTTTTAAGAAGTCTACCTAAAATTCTTGTGTGTGACAGGGTCAAAAGCTTGAGGTTTACCCCAAAACCAAGTATTTTAGCGAAGAAGTGAGAAGAGCAACTCTAAATAAAATAGCCCTTCCCTTTCTGAGAGGAGTTCAAATGCTGACAAAGCTCACAAGCGAAAGAGCACCACAGCTGATACACCCCTTCCCTTTGACTCTCTATACAACACCAACCCAGGGTGACCTTTAGGATAAATCCAGACTAAAAGTAACACAAAGTCTTGCAGACCAGGACTAGAGGATCTAGGCAAGCATACAAGAAGGATCCTAACCAGGCCCTACTTATAACAAGGATGGCTGAAAGCAGCACTGTTCAGCTCTAGTTTTCATGTGCAGTCATCTCCCCTTAATAAACATTAGCAAGCTCATAGCTCCAGCAACACAAAAACGCTCTCTAACAAAAACCACATTTGGGATAGCTGGGATTCCAGTGGTAATTTTAATGGTATGTGCTGAATTTCCCCTCCCCGCAATGCTGCCAGAGGGTCCCTGGGTGAATTCGCTACATCTGAATTGTACTTTCAGGAGCCAAAGACGTGTATGAGTTAGCTGGACCGGCGAGTCATGCACATTTGTTAAGTACATTTGCAACTCCTGATGTGAGTTCAGATGGAGATGCATTTCCAACAAACAGGAAAAAAGCTCAAATAGCAAGACGCCGCTCTAACTTACATTTGGCCAAAACATACTTCTATCTCCACTGCAAGATGTTTCCCCCACCTCTTCACAGACACTTCAAACATAAACAGGGACATTAGCGAAGCCAAGTGTTAAATCCCTCGGAGGACCCTTATCATCCTTTTGCTGTGTCAGTAATGCTCAGTGTTGCACTTCGTATGAGCAGCATTATGGATTTTAAATCAAGCCTAATCAAAGATTCATTAACAGGCAATACATTAACGCAACATATAACTACCAGCCACTCAGTGCCCTTTAGCAGCTCCGCAACTCCTGAAGAGGCTGTGAGCATCATCAGGTCAGGATATTTCTCCAGGGTTTAATAGGATAGGTCAAAAGAGCAAAAAATGAGTAATTATATCAAGTAAAAGAACAGATGTAGCCAACTTCAACATATCTGTTCAATTCATGCCACACATGTAAATCCACCCCTCTCACAGGTGGTTTGGGTGCAGAACTTATTTTAAAAGATTAAAAAAAAGGCAGGCTGATCAACTTAAAAAAGATCACATGGCAGTTTGGGTGCAGAACTTCTTAAAAAAAAAAAAAGGCAGGCTGTTCAACTTAAAACAGAATTCCTCACTTTATCGCCTCTGTGAGCAGCAAACGCTGGTATTTTCTACATCATTCAAACACGGATATGTCTGTGGCTACACCAAGAGAGTGTAGTCTCAAAATCTTAGAAGCCTCTACTGATTTCAGCCCCGTAACATTTCCATCAGGTAAAGCAGCATTTTTACTTCCATTTTGCAGATGTAGACCTGAGGCACAGCTAGAACAAAAACACGGGGTTTAGAAGCATTTAACCTACAGCCTTTTTTTCCAGTTAATGGGAACTGGAGACAGTCAGCAGTCCCATTTAGAGCGACTCGTGCAAAGCTACAGGAAGTCCAGAACAGACTCACAGTACTTGGATGCCACAAGGTTACTCTTCCTGCTTATCAGAGAGTACATCAAGTCACAAAAACATGGGTGTCTTTTTCTGAACTTCCTTCAAAGAAATATACTTTCGACTCAAACGCTCCCATTGCTTTTCCAGATTATTCCGGGAAAAAATTCAACAGTGGGAATGTATGGACCACAAAGTAATGCTACAGGAAGCTGGCAATCAGCATCTTGTGCTGTAAATAGCCTAACGATACTGTCTACGTTCCCATTAAAGTCAACTATGATCAGATACTGAAAAGAAGAAAATAATAACAGAAGAATAGGATAAATATAACTCCACCAAAAAAAAACCCCACCTCTTTCTTCTAATGAAATATCTTGCAATAGTAGCAACACCACAAACTAGGAAGGGGTAGCAAGAGGGACCCAAAGCAGCTAGTAACAACCAAAATAGCAAATCTTCAAAGGCAAACTCAGCATGGCTCTCCCAGAAGCCACATTTTTAGCAGCATTCAAGGATTTCGGAAGTCTTTGAAGCAGAATGATCCCAGTTCTAAACTCCCCCTTCCAAACTCTGGATTTATCCTATAAGGCTGCTTGGCAAAGCTTTCTTTTCTTGTCCAGAATATGAATGCAGGGATTTTCCTCTAACCACAAGTGGTGGGGTTTTTTTTAATATCTTTCCTCTAGAAAGTTCTTAAGTCCATTTAAGATGCATTTATCAACATGTATATAAATTAAGCCTTGCTTACATCATCCAACTGCATTTGTCCTCAAAATTTAAGCAGATCAAAACTAATGAAAATCTTCCCAGATTAAAAATTATGCAGTTGCACGATACCACAAACTGGCTTCAATGCAGTAGGATTTTCGGATGAAAAGCGAAGAGGAAACATTCATGAAAGCATACTGTTGATGATATTTCAACTTAATTCCATCAAACACTGCTTACAGTAAGTACTACAGACAGATCTGCAGTAAACATTCAATGACATAGAGGTAGAAACCGTCATATAATCATTCTCTGCACTATCTGACACCTAGTATTTTTTAGACTAAGTAAAGTAAGCAAAAATGTAAGATCAAGCTAATATGGAAACACTGCTCTTTTATTTACAATGACATATCCAGGAGCCTTTCGGCCCTTAGAGCTCAGCATGTGTCACACACACAGCAGCTACAAATCCCCAGGCTCTACAAACACTTGAACACATGAATAATTTTAATCAAGCAGCAAAATCCCATCTTAAGTCATTGGGACTTATTTCATGAGTATCCATTTGCATCATTATTACTATTCTATCTGCTTCACAATATGTCCTCAATGCAAGGTTATGACAAGATTAATGAAATCCAGGCAACTATCCATAGCAGCATCTTTCAATTTCAGTACCTCAGCATGAAATAAGGAGACTGAAAAGATATATATAATGATTTTTTTTAAAAAATTATATGTATACAAGGAGTCCTGAAGTCCATTTAATTGGTACTGTTGCAGACTAGCATACTGATTTTTAAAGTTCACTCATAAAATTTAAATCAAGCTAGTGACACGGAACAGTTTTCACAGCTGAAATATAGTTTAATTTTGCATAACAAATAGTCCCCCATTTCACCGAGTTTATTTGCCAATAAATTCATGATCTACATGCCACAAAGCAGAGAAAATGCAAACAAGTAGGGAGAAGAAAATAGCCACATGACAAGGCTGCTTTGTTTCCAAAGAAGTTCATAAGCCTATATTCTGTTTGGTGCACACAATGAATACTTCAACATTTTAAAATACTACCAAGAACCATCCCATGCTCCAGGTACCCATCTCATGAAAACACACACACAAGGAAAAAAAAAAAAATCAACACAGACCTTGACAATTTGAAGATGCAGAACAGAAATCTACAGATGTACTTTTAGAGTACGTTCATCACTGCAATCTCAGCATGTTTTGATACAGTATTCAAAGTATTGTTATGTTACCAAAATTATTTAGGACATAAAGTAGCATTTTATACCAGTTTTCCTTTAGCAGCATATTCATCTTACACTTCCACTGGCTTTATCTTCGTTTTGCAGTTAACGAAAGAAAATTTAGACACACAAGTAGGATAGTTTGTTTTGATTTGTTGTTAGATCAATCATGCTGAACCTTCCAGAATAACTGCCAAGTTGCTGAAGCTCAAATTTGGGGCTTTAGAGACAACTTCTTCAGAACTAATTTTTAAGTGTCCAAGAAAACCTCTTTTTCCAACTAGGAAGTCTTTTTCTTCAACCCCTTCAACTTTCCTTCATTATTTTCCTTATTCAGAAAGTAATGACAAAAAAGGCAAAACTAACAAGCTTAAAAAAAAAGCCATCAAGGAGGAGATTGTGGCAGGTAATTGTATGGCAAAGACCTCTTAACCAAATAAACTTTCACTGTCTATAATCACAAGAACACAAATGCAAAACAGTGACATGTAAAAACAGAACTTGTCTAAGTTTAGTTTCAAAACTTAAAAATAGGGTTTGGCAGTGGGGGGGTGGGGTTCTCCACGTAGGGTTTTTACACTGTCAGCATCCCTCTACCTTCTCCCTTTCTGTTCCAGCTGTTAGCTCAATTCACACCTTTAAAAAATCATCATCAGACTCTTGCTGCCAAATTACCATTCAGGATAGCACAATTCAGGAGGGAACCTACTCAAAAATACTGTTCTGTTGCTCACAAAATCCAACATGCACAAAAGGAAAATGCAAGGATGGATTCTGTACCTCCAGCTCCGTCTCTCTCCGATTGATATCATCTGTAGATTGATTTAGTTTTTCCAGCTCCCCCTAAAAAGAAAGAAAGGTCAAATGCATATTAAGAAATCAGGGGGGGAAAAGGGTCTGAGAAGGCTCATTCAGCATCCCTACTGAAAACTCACACAGGCTGTGGCTTACAAATTCAGTGAAAAGAGGAAACCTTGAGACATTTAGAATAAATGCCACTGGCCTTCTATTTTGTTACTTACAAGAAAAATAATCAGAGAAGCTCTATAGTTTTATTTTAAGGCAGCACATTTCCTGTTCTGGTTTATTCCTCACTATTAAAAGTAAACATAAGGTACAGTAAGTTCTGTCTTGTTAATCAATATAGTCAGTATCTGCTAGTTTCCAGTGAGATACACCCTCCCTTTCACCCCCCCCCCCCCCCCCAAAGGATTAGCATAAAGTTAGTACTATCACAGGAGACATACAGTGAAAGCACATCATTGGTAAGAAACATGTCTTGCAGCATGAGAGGCATTTTACTCTGGATTTTGGCAAACCATTTTAGAACACAACCATGTCAATGGGACATATGAATACGTTTACTTAGTCTGCCTTCGTGCCAACATTTTGATCTCTTAACACCAAAAACAAAGGTGTTAGATCCCTTGAATAAATATTTACTAGAGGTGGTGTTGGCATGAATGAAGTTACTGTAAAAACAAAGCTCATTCTTAATGACTTTCTTACCGCAAAAAGCAACCCTCAGGAGCAGACTCCAATAGCCGCCTTTATTTGAGCAACATGTTACTCCATGTGAGATCCTACGATTTCAACAGGAGTGTTCTCTAACTCAAACATTATTTAATTTTCAACCAGTGTAACAGAATCGGCCTTGAAATGTTTAGCTGTATAAACCAAACTGTAAATTGATTGTCACTTGAGCGATTTCCCACTAGATTACAAGAATGACTCTGGTTACAATCAGAAAGGAATTAATTGCAGCAGTTTAGTTCTCATCCTCGGAGGTCAGATTTCATTTCCAGTTCCTAGGATTTGGAAGATACATATTTGCATATCCATGTTTTCTGAAACAGACACTCATACAGAAATTACCTAATTGCCTTTTACTGTAAGGCTAGAGAACATTATGGCTCTCATGGAGGCAGATACAGCAGCCTGTTTTTTCAACCAAACAGAAAACTCAACAAAAAGAGTTTCGCGAACAATATGCAAATCAGGTATGTGGAAACATGTTGCAAGCTGAAGAACCTAAGGCCAAAATTAGATCAATAGGCACACTAAGGAAGCTCAGCTTCTCAAAATCAGGGCAGTAACAGGCCAGCTTTTGGCTGAGCGCCTCGCTCTGTCTAACCATGTTTTGTGAATTTTGCAGTTGCTCTGCTCGGCCCTGGAAAAAAAATGCTCATGATGGAGAAAAGAATGACAATTACAGCAAGGAGGGCCCTATGCCAAGGATCCATCCTCTCAGCAATGTACATACATGCTTATATACACGCATGACAAAAAGTCCCAGCAACACTGGAGGCAAAAGCCATAAATCTGCAGAGACCTAAAAATATATTTCATTTCAGGGACCACAGTGTGCTGAAGTTTGCACCAGGCAATTGGTTGAGACATGATTTGGGGGAGAAAAGCTTTATTTAGAAACCATGCAAGAATAAAAACCATTTCAGAAAGCATTCATGGAGAGGAAACACCATCTTCCACTAAAGCTCCGTTTTTAAACAACTAAAAATAATTTTAAAATCTATTTTTTCCCCCATCTACTAATTTCTGAGCATCAGCCCTGTTTCACGAGCAAGGTCACGCTGTCACGGTCAAAAATAAAAGGGGAGGGGGATTTCAGCAGGAGAAGAAGGAAGGACGCCCAACGGAGCCCGGCGCAGAGCGCTGCCCGGGGCCGCGGGGGTAACAAAGGGCTGGGGCGCCCCGGGGCCGCTTCCCCCGCACCGGGCGGGCGCCGAGACACCCGGGGCTGCTCTGCACCGGGCACAGGCAAATATATATTTTTTATATATATATGTGTGTGTGTGTGTGTGTATAGGTACGTACATATGCACTGAAAAGCAAAAATAAGAAAAAATAAAAGGCAATAATTATAATAATTATTACATAAATTACACACATTTTAACATAAATGTAAAAATTAACACACACACGCCCCCCGGAGAGGCCGGCAAGGCGCGGCGCCCCTCACCTGGATGCGGGGGTCCACCTCCTCCTCCTCGGGGCGCGGGCCCTCCTCGGCGGCGCGGCCGCGCCTGCCCCCCGGCTCCATGGCGATGGCGGCGGCGGCGGCGGCTGCTGGTGCTGCTGCTGCTGCTGCCGCCGGCGCCTCCCGCTCCGCCGCTGCCGGCTCCGGCTCCGGCTCCGGCGCCGCGGCCGCCCCGGCCCGGCCCCCGCCCGGCCCCGCCCCCCGGGGGAACCCCTCCCTTCCCACAGCGCCCCCCGTGTCTTTGTGCATTCGCACCGCAAGGAGGAAAGGAGAGCAAAATTACGGGGTTCCCCTTTTTTTTTTTAAGCCTCTTTCCCTCCTTCCGCCCTCCCCCCTCCCTCTAATGCCCCTTTTTTGTGTGTTAATGCTCGTGTTTTGCCGTGCTCGGTGCTCGCCCCATCCTCCCCGCCGGGCAGACCGAGCGCACGCAACTGCAGTGCGTGAAACCAAAATGAGTAGTTTCAGGTGCACGGAAATGCTAACGATGCCTTGCGTGGCTTTTTTCTTTTTTTATTTTTTTTCCCTTCTTTTCTTCTTTCCTCTTTTTCAGGCTCTGCTGCAGGCTGACGTGTCTATGGAGAAGAAAAAGGGAGAGAAAGGGAGGAGACAAAAATTATAAAGGCACTTTCAACAACCTTGAAAATTCAAATGAAACCCAGATTTCTGTGGTGTGGCAGCTAGGCAAGGAACTATTGTACTTAACTGGATGCAGCAGAAAAAGACTAAAGACATGTCCTTTTGTTACCAGGAAAAAGGAACTTCTTGCAAGCAGCACTGATACGACATGTGCATGGCCCCTGGCTAGCAGGGCACTTCAGATTAGGGTCTCCTTAATCATGGGGGCAGTGCCCAGACTGGTACCCAAACACTAATGGGAAAAGAGTGGGCAATCCTTCTGACTAGCAATGTGCCAGCAGGGATGGGCTCCAGCGCCTCTTCATCTTGCTGGCCACAGAAACCCCTTCTGTGGGCTGCAGCGAAGAAATAAAAATTTATAAACAATTACTTTCTCTTCCTTTCTCACAGCAACCCCAGAGAGAGAGTAACAGCACATTCCCTCATCATTGAAAAGGAAAAACATGATTTTTTGTCTTTTCCTGCCTCAAGACACAGAGAAGACAGTCCCACCAAAGCACATGGGCCAGGCTACCCACGTAGGAAAAACAAGGCAAGAAGTGGCAACTGGCTGAGCCAAGTCCCTTCCTCAAGTCACACCAACCACACTGAACCGCTTCTTCGCTCCCTCTGGGTGGATAACAAGTAATTTCAAACAGATGAGGAATATATCTCCACCTTAACTGTATCACTTTTGATTTAACCCCATTTTTGTCAGAAAACTCCTCAGAAGATTAAAAAAAAAGAAAATTAAAACAAAAGTTTAGATGTGGTGAAGAAGCTTCCTTTGTGAGACTGAAGATGAAAAAAATCTCAGCAAAGCACAAGAAGATAAAAATTCATGTTCCTAAGGTAAAAAAGGAGGCAAAAGAAAAGCAGTCAAGCTCTTCCAAACGCTGTAAAGCAACTGAAAAAAAAAAAAAAAGATGTGAGGAAGAGGAGAGTGGCACAAACATTTGAAAATAGTATAAACATACAAAGTGACACCAACAAACTAAAATAATCAAGGAACAGAGGAGGTGTTGCAAAAACGCAGATGGGTTGTTTGCAACATCTTCATTTCTCACAGTAGAAGAAGTCATGTAAAGGAAAAAAAAAAGCCCAAATCAGCCAAAGCCAAGTGTTTTACTCTTACTGCTGTCCATTAAGGGAATTCAATGTGTACACACAGACAGAGAATCCTAGAGCCCTGGCACCTCTCATCGCCGGTGTGCTGTGGCTCCTGCCAAGACCGTGGTGGTCAAAAGTCCGAAGTTCTCATCATCCTAATAGAGCACAGAAAACACAAAGCAGCATATGGAAGAGTTAATGCTGGCAATCCTGCTGTTACCACTTACATCTCTGGAAAACAAGGCTACATAAAATAGCTACTGCAGCTATGCCATGTTTCTCCGAAACCTATGCAGTCTGACCCACGGCAATGTCACGCAAAGCACTGCCCGCTGCTTGGGGTACAGAAATCCTCCTGCGCAGACATGCTCTCCCCAAGGGATTTGTAATGTTTGTACGAGGACCCTGTTCTTCCATTGCCACCACGACAGTCCCCCTGATTGTCACAGCTCAAAAAACCTCCAGCCAAATTCATCAATCTGCTACCATCAAGGCAGAGCAAGCTGTTTCTTTCCTCAGTCGTACAGTGGAATTAGCATGTTGGGAGAGCTGCCTGCAGAGCTTAGCGCTGTGCAAGAGACGGTATGGATACACAGGCCCCTTTCCCCACGGCTCTGAAATCTCACACAGAGCCCCAAGGCCATTGAGATAATTTTATATCAAACCAATACATCGGAAGGATTTATATATAAAAAAATTGCTGAAGAATGCACACGTCTGTCATCACTGCAGACACCACTAAGGCATAAAGAGAAAAGTGGTCTTAAGGGAAAGATTTGATGGAAAAGGGAAAGGGAGACTATTCAGTACACATGAAGATCAATAAAAGATTCAAGAATATTATTTGCATGCTCAGTTTTTTCGTTTCCCCATGAAATGTTTTGGCTTTGGCTGAAACCGCTGTCACATGCAAAGGGCAGCAGAGCCCCGGGAGTATCCGAGGAACAATCCTGCACAGTACGTAGGCAGGCTTCATGCTCTGCTTAAGTCAATACGGTGCAAGAAGTCAACGGCGGACAATGGCATTTGGGTATTACTTTTGCCAAGTCATGAGTGATCTCATCCCAGCAAATCTCTCCTACGTGATCCGTTAAAAGCCAGACACCTCCCCAACCCCACCCCAATCCCAGAAAGCCAGTCACACTGACCTTTTCACTTCCCCCACAGGTCCCACATGCGCCAAGGCGGCTCAGTAAAGCCTGCATGAGGCTTGACCGAGACAGTCTGTGCTTTCTCCTGTATCAATATTTCAAAACCCTGGTCCCAAGCATTCAATATTTGAACACAGCACTGTGAAGTTAAGGCAGGAAGAAACAGCTTGCTCTTTCACTAATGGGATTCCAGAGTGGCCGCAGCAGAGAATTAGCCCAGACCCGCTGGGCCGGGCTGCAGCTTGACATAGGCTATGCTGGAGATGGTACAACTCACCTAAAAAGCACAAGGAGATGTAATGGTGCTGGAAGAGCCATGGTCCAAGTTACTTCAACAACCGATTTAATTGCACCAGGCAACACCTCTGTGTTGCGACATGACCGCAGACATTTGGGGTACAAGCCTTATCATTAACCCCAGATCCTGGAGCATGGAAACTCCTGGAGAAGGGTGATGCTCTGGCCAAGAGCACTGCTACAGTCTTACTTTTGGGGGAAGTTGCTAGATAACCTCATTTTTTGGTCCCACGGAAATCCTCAGTGTATAGGCAGTATTTGGCAGGGGAAAGAGGGAAACGTCTGCAGTTTCAGGGAGGAGTACAGAGAGGAATTCTCTCACTTGTTCTGGAGGATGGTTTGTAGATTAGGTATTACATCTCTGAATAGACATTGGGGAACTAGAAGTTGCATTTTAAATAAAATCAGCTGGGAAGAAGTATGCATCAGTGAAGAACCACTTGCGGAAACATACTAATGACTGTAGTTAATTTAGGGGGGAAAAATCAAAGTGAATGGATAGTGTAATTTTACATGGTAGATTCTGAATGGATTTTAAGGAAGGGTTGGGGTTTTTTCCAAATCTCATCTTATATTCAAATTTCCGCTCATGCTTGCCCTCAAAGCTTGCTTCTGCCCAAGCACTAGAGGCAAGGGCCTAAAATACAAATCAAAGCTGCATTTCCTTCCTCAGAAACAAGTATCTCCTTTTTTTGAGCACTGATAGCATACTGAGCAGAGTTCAGGACTAATTAATGCACATTTGATTACTGAAGACACATTTGCAGTTCATGGAAACCTTTCTGAAGAAAACAGCCTAAGAGACAGAGCCTTGCTTACAGAACACTGCCTCTCTCCTCAGGGGACTGGAGAAATAGTTCTGCTCTGAAAAATTATTCTGCTTTCATTGATTATGATGCTAGAGGCTAACTTCCAATTGGCCTCAAATACTGAAGCACTGTTGCAATTTGGTTTTAAATAACTTACCATCAAACAAACACAGAAGAAGTATAAACTGTCCAATTCTAAGGAGAAAAAAAAGTGTATAAAACATGGCCCCCAAAATACATTTATGGGCATAAAATCCTCCATGTAGTTTCTTAACTGAATTAATCCTGAAGACCAGTTTACCACATTGACTTTTGCAATGTTACACCAGAAATTAGTTTAGCTTAGGGAATGTCTCACGGAAAAAAAAAGCCACCACCTCCCTCTTCCAAACTGCAACAGAGACATTGGTCTATCAACATTCAAACCCCATATGCTTTCCTGGTTTTCAGAAGTATATCGCACATGTTCGAAATGTTTTTAAACATTAAGTAGGATCTCGCCCACAGTCACAGTACATTTGAAGATCTGGTCCTCCATATCTTAATCTTTGATAAGAGGCTAAGCATATATATTTTTTGAAGATACACCCTGCATTTATGGAAGATTTTAAACTACCTGGATGCACATGCAGGGTATTAAACACTTACGAAGTGGTCAGAATCAAAACTTCCTCTGGCTTATTTCTCAAGCAAATTTTCACGCTTCCATAGTCACAATGGTTGCAGCATGCTTGTGCTCTGCATTTTAGGAAGCGCTAAAAATCAATTATCTTTCTTACACCGGTTTGTAAGATGCTATCACCTTATGAACTTGCATACAAAAGATGCACATAAAGACACATTAATGGAGCTTGAGCATCTATGGTACAAACAATTGTAGATTTCCCCACCTACAAGGAATGTATTTAAAGAAAAAGCTACATCCCCAAATACCCTTTAATTTCACTTCTTTTTAACAAGCACCATTTAAGGATGATTACCCTCTAGACTTCACAGGGCTACAAAGAAAAGAGGCTCATTTAAAGAGGTACATCTATTTTCTAGCCACACTAATCTTGGTATCTTTCATAAAAACAAAATACAAGGATTATTAGCAGAATTACCTGCTGGGCCAGTTTCTACTGGGTATACATTTATATTCCATGAGCTACTTTTATTATTCTGAAGCCTGATATTGATGATGCCTAAACAGATAGTGTGAGTGCTACATAGTTTGTATATATATACACACACTCACATATACTATGCTATATATATACACATATAAAATGCATGACTTACAGCTTGATGGATTTCCCTGCTTCTTGTTGTTTCATTGGGAAAGAACCACCATCATCACAGGACTTATTTTCTCCTCCTCCAAGCTGTCTTTTGGCAAGGCGGGTGGCGGATGGAATTTCCCACTGGAAATCATCAGTACGACGACACTACATCTGCAGAGGAGCAGAGCAGTCCTGCTGCTCATCTGGCCAAAATACAGCGTGTGCAGCTTTTGCAGATTTTGAAAATAACAGAGTAACATGAGACTCTTCCTCAGGTCTGCTGCTGAATGATAAGGAAGATCCCTTTTACAGTGCTTGATACTTGAACAGGGAAAAACCCTTTACTGCACCCTTTTAAGTTGAATATATCCACCAGGTTTCCAGTCCTGCTGTCTGCTTTCCTTGATAAGTAGTCTCCCAGCAGTTTCAACGGGAGCAGGATCAAACGCAAAGGTGTCAGTCTGTACTCAAAATAAGGCCCTAGACAAGAGGTGTTGCCTTGTGAGAGCCAAAATGAGATGCAAGTGCCATTCTCTTCTACCCAGCCTGACAATTCAGTAATGCTTCTGCAGTAGTGCAGGTACATCACTGCTATTCAGTACGAGAACACCCACCCTCATCTTTTATTCTTTATACTTGGACAACTATGCAAACCACATTTAAAACATTTATTTTAAGAATCACCTCTAATTCCCAAATAACGTTAGCCATGTGCAAGAATACATCTCATTTTTCCAGTCCTTTCTTTGCTTAATGTTCAGACTAATTCCCTATTTGTGGCTATTTAACTATATTAAATTCTCACTGGTAGATTTAAAGGACAAAATCCCCTCACTGGTCTCTTGCCACCAGCCCACACTGCTCATGATACCAAACGCAACACTGACAGATGAAGGCAGGAGTCCCTGCAACACAGCACTATGAAAATGTAATGACAAACAAGAAACTCCAGGTAGTGAAGCTCCCATGGGTCTGGTTCAGGGTATTCATGTGTCGGATGTACTTCAGTGAGAGCCGTGAACGGTTGCTCAAAGGTGGCCGTTTCCACCACCCTTCCCTCACACAGCATGGCTACTCTATGCACTCAGCACAGAGCAATTTTCCAGCTCACCAGGAAAGGGGCTCCTTACGCCTCCCGGTCACGGGCAATGCTCCTGGGAGGTGCTTTGTAACACTGCCCATGGGCACCTTCCCGACACCAGTGAGGCATCTCCTACGGAGCAAAACTACCCTGTGCGTGCAGGCTGGAGCACAGCTCTGCAAAAGCAACCTGGTGACCACTGGAAAGCTCTCTGACCTCAGACTTCGCTTCTTAGTAATCTTGCTATCAGGCAGGAAATTCACCCATATCCTATTTTAAGCTGCCAAGCGAACAAAATTAACACCTTGAGCCTCCAGAACACCTTTCATCAGAGGATCTTAGAGCATTCCTTCAAGCATCAGCTATCCAGGGAATCTTTCCCTTTGGTTTCCTGCACAAACCCCATTTCTTACAGGTGTTAATTGATTAAATAGAGGGAAACAGCACAGACGTTTCAAGTACAAGGATGGTCCAGAGGATCAGGGAAACAGATACCTATTCAAAATGAGCTTTCAAACAGGGGGCTGAGTAGACCAGGTAGCTACAGAAAGATTTGGGACCTCATTATCTTCATGACCAGCTCAAGTGCAAAGAGAAAAGGCAGAACCCTGCTCTACATCTAGAGAAATAAAAGATGGGGGCTGGCAACCAAAGGGGAACTCCTGCCTCTGCGTTGTGAAGGCAGACTGGCAGGCAAGAGGGAAACAGCTGGGAAGCCCAGAAATGGGGACAGGCCCTTCCACAACCAAGCCTCATTAGCAAGGTATTAAGAAAGGTCTTTGCACGGTCTCTTTGCTTCCGAACCACATTTTGTTGATCCATAAGCAGTGACAGGAGAAATAGGAAATGTCTTTTCTACCCTCCTCTTTAGTTTCCTTTCCAGGCCTGTTATAGCCTAATTTACCTTGTGCCAGAAAATATGATACAGAAAAAAATGTCAGTTTAACAAATTTGAGTTTGATGCCTGCAAAGATCCTAAGGGTCCCCACTTCAAGTGTCTCCTTCCAGATAGGTATGGAAATCCACAAGCCCTTAAAATATTCAAATAATAAAAATCTGTCTCAGCTTTGTAAAAGTGAAATGCTTCCTATGTACAAAGCCTCTTTCCCCCCTCTCCTACCTTTAATAGCAAGATTTTGTGCCCTCCACCCACTGCCTGGCAGAATCATACTCTTCAGTGCTTCCCGTTACATAAAAATGAAGCGATTGAGCACATTGTGTGGAGGAGTGAAGTAGAGTCTGTTTTAGCACCCAACTTTATATATCAGGATAAGAAGTAGTGATTATCTGCATTCCCCTTCCTGCCTTCCCCCATCCCACAACCCGCAGGGGCACGCTGCTGCAGAGCCACATCCCTGCATTTCCACCTTGGTGCCCAAGAGCAGCCCAGAGCAGCACCAAGGCGGTGAAACCTGCCCTGATCACACGGGCAGGTTTTGAAGCCTCACTGCCACAACTGTGCTGCCAGCAGTATCTGACCAAGTGCCTCACATCTCCAAGAGCTGAATAAACACTTTTGGATTGCAATGCAGATAACAGGCTCTCCCTCCCAACTCTGCTCCCCGCTCCTCAACTCTGTCATCTCTACTTCTCCCTCACTATGCAAGCTCAGCCTCTTTTTTTCCACAGTCTTAATACCTTCCCTTTCTTCCTACCATCTCAAGTATCATTTAATGCATTGCTTCCCTCCTTCCTTACTTTGTCCTTCATTCCTCTTTTTCCCTTCTTCCGATCTCCCCAACTTTACAACCCGGAAATCCCTCTCCTAGAAGTGGAATTTGCTGTTCACTCTCTCCAGCTGAAAATTTTCCTCTCATTTCTCTGTTTCACTCCATCTCTCATTCATTTCCCCACACCCCAACTTTCCACCACCAAAACACAGTTTCAGTAGCGCGCTCTCAGCATTGCAGCCCAGACTAGACACCAGTCCTCAGGCTGACCCTCACCCATCCCACCCTTCATCAGCTCTTCCCCACAGGTCCCTCAGCCACGCAGACAAGGCAGGCGTAAAGCAGAGGCTGTTGGGGCTGCCTGAAGGACCTAGGGAGGAACAGAGGCAGCAGCAAGAAGACACAGTGTAGGTTCTGCAAAAAAAATGAAAGCAAAACTGCCCACTGCTTTGGGGACTTCTGAGGATTAGGGAATATCCTTACAGCTTCTACAAATTGACATTATATCTGGAAAGCACAGCATAGATATGCAGGAGCGGGGGGAGGGGAAAGGGTCTTCAGAGTTTTGTGACACTGAGTGGTTCAGATCTCCATCAACTGAAGAGCTCTGAAGGCACATGACCAAATCTTTAAAGCTACCAGATTACAGATATCTGCACCACATGCTTCTGGTCTCACTATCAGCTGAACGGCTTCAGATTTTTCTCTTTCACCAGCAGGTGCAGACAAGTTCCAGACCTAGGCTTAAAAATATTAATTCAAAATTAATACCAGCAAAAAATCTGTTCCAAAGGCTAGGCCAGCTATGGTCTCTCCTGGATGGTAAAAGCAAGCACTCTACCAGAGAATGCCAACAGAAGTAGCTTTGGGTAAGAGACTGAGAGAAGACCCGTACTAGTATTATTGTTATATCTACTTTTCAGGCAAAGCCATGAAGCTATAAAGAGGCCAACTGACTGCAAAAAGGCATGTAAGAATCTTATGGCAAAATTCAAAAGTAGACTTTTTAAATTTTAGTTCAACCTCTCTTCTGGACTCTCCTTTTTGGCATGCTTCATTCTTGCTCTATTCCTCTAGTTCTGCAAAAGGCCTTTTCTCATTTTGAACTAGAATTACCTATTTAAGAGCCATGTCCTACTGCATAGTCCCTAAAAAAACCTCACTAAGATTTCCATAGCACGAGTTACATAACTAAAAAAAAGTAATTCTTGCTACGGTAATAAATTCTTTCAAAAACAGATTTCTTTTGTTCATATATGAACTGTTCCATAGCACTTGCCATTAGCTATGGTTCAACACCAGTGTTTGTCAAAATTATGCAGCTGCATCATTTCATCTCCCACTTTGGGGTCATGTTTGCTTGCCTGTTGCAGAGACTGGAGAATTTTTGCAGTACTGTCTGGAGTATGTTGATCCTCCCCAGACCAGATGAGTCTCTTTTGCCACAGAAATCATGCTTAACCCTAGGAAAGACTAACATATGGTGCTGCAAATTCTTCTCCACTGAAATCTCTCCAATATGAGGGCAGTTTTACAATCCCACTGAATAAGAGTTCATAGGGGTAGAAGTGAAGCATTTCACCTTGGGAGCTCCTGCAACCCCCCCCAACAGTCAGGAAACTCACTTTTTTCCTTTTTTTTTTTTTTTTGAGATGCACTCTCGACCTCCAGAGTGGGAGGTACATAGGATTGCTATGTGTCAGGTAACTGGATTAAAAAACTGCTCCCTTTATTCCCAAAAGGCCATTCATTGTTTTGTTTTCCTTGTTCCATTGACACAAGGAGGTAAGGTGACAATTCCTTTATTCTCAGCCAGTAACTGTATCAGAACAGCACTTTTCCAGCTCAAATGTGCAGACAGGCCATTTCCCAGCTATAACAGGCAGTGCCTATCCCAGGAGCAAGCTCCACAACAGCAGGAAGAGACAAGGGAGCACGCTTCAGCCCTTCAGAAAATCCTGCCCAACAGGACCACGGGGAGCCTGACAGATTGTCCTTCATTAACATGCAGATGAACACAAATCAGTCCACACTGATTATGTTCCTCTGATCTAAAATGTGACCCCTGAGCTCCTTTGGCCTTTCCTCCAATTTCCTCCCATCTTTTCATTTCCTACCCTCCCACACGGTAACACCTTGCAAGTCAGCTGTTAGCACCAGAAGCCATACATACACCCCCGCACCCACACTTCTGACATGCTGCCAAGGCACAAGCAACTCTCCCGTGATGCAAAGTATCTGAATTCCCTGGAAATGGTAGGCATGATGAATACCTGGGGCAGGTTCTGGATAGGACAGCGGGATTTTACATGTCTGAAATTTGATCTGAAAGGATACCTTCATTTCTCTAAACTTTTCACATTGCTTTTTGTAAAAAAGAGATGTTCAGGCACTGTGTCTAGGAAAGGAAAGGATGCCCAGGCAATTTGTTGCCAGGACCATTTCAGCGAATGGACTCAGGAAATCAACGTGGTCACTAGCCAAAACGCAGATAAGGAGGAAGGTGGTTGAAAGGGTTTCTGTTTGACAGGTGTGTGAGGATCATCCAGCCCTTGTTTGGAGAAGGATCCACATATTGCAAAATATTCTGAGAATATGTTTGACAAGCAGATCTCTCAAGACCAAGCCTACCAGAAAGGAGATGGATCTGCCTCCTTGGTCACCATCACAAGAAAGGGTTCAGTGTGCTCAACACCCTGGCGACCCAGAAGGCTTGTCTCTGAGATTTCCCAAGCAAATTGGAGAACTGTCAACAGTGCAAATGCAGTCCTGACACACAGGGACAAAAGTTGCTGTAACTCAGTGTGGCATCCATACTGCTTCCCAGTCCCAGCAAGCAGGACTGGGAGGGAGTCCCAGTATAACAATAGCTGCAGTGGCGCAATCAGTCCTCCCACTGCTGTTGCACAGTGCCGGGGATGCGTGGTGGGACGCAAGCACAGCAACACCCTCTCCAAACAGCAGGAGATTAAACTCATTTTCAGATGCAGGCATTTTGCACAGAGAGCGAAAAGAACAAAGCAGATGTCAGGCGGTCCGCAGTACAGCTCTCCCCTTGCGGGCACTCCTTTGGAGCAATAATTCCTTCAAGGATGGGAAGGGGAGAAAAAACAACCACCCAGCAGTGTGCTAATCTTCACAGACAGAGCAGCTTTAATGCTGTCTAATCCTCCAGAGGCAGGAAACAGCATTTCCTTTGTGCCAAGGATATCAAAATGGTTGAAGGTGGCAAGCTCCACTGACATTAACTTTATTAAAGGAGGGGTATTTCCACAAGCCCTGAGAAGGCTTGGTCAAGAGCCAGCTGGAAACGCATTGCTATGTAAGCATCTACTCGTAACGACAGAAAATAGCAGGCAGATGGGAACTCCTGAAAGAATATATAGGCATCAAGAGTGCATACAAACCAGAGATCACATATCACAGCCACATACATCAATTATACAGCTATCAAACAATAGCATAGCAGCAGCAATGTGAGCAATGTGAGCAGCTAATAATTGCCTTTTATTCTTTTTAAATTAGGCTCCTGTATTATTTTGCTGCAGCTATATAATTAACTTGTATTCTGAAGGGGGAAGTGGTGCCCCTCGATTGTCGTTACAAGAATGCCAAACCTTCTTGAGCCACTTCCTCAGCAGAGAATGATTTTTCCATGTAAATTGGATGCAGAAGTGAAAGTAAAATTCTCAGTAAAATTCTGAGTAGTAAGAGCCTGCATTTAATTAAACCTTACTTTAAATAACAGGAGTATTCACATTCTACTCATAGACACTTTCCTGCATCTAAATATCAAATAACTGTCACTTCACAATGGCATTGAATATAAAGTCAGTTCCTAAACACCTTTAGGTAATGCACAGGAAACATCATCTTGAATTCACATTGGTATGTCAGTACATCTCAGCCAGCCTTGCCTAAAACACCTCAGAAATAGCAGCTTGCACTATATGTCACTGCCTAGAGTCTCGTCGTAGAAATCGGCATAAATCTAAGTTATTTTTTAGGATCAGATACTTTTGTTATTTATATTTGGTCCTACAGAATTTCTGAAGTGTTTAAAACAGTTGCAGACATTGCCTCCTTCTTGTGCAAAATGGAAAGTTATAACTCTGAATCAAGGATCTGAAATACAAAGCTCTAGTATTGTAAAGAAGCAGAAAATTCCAATGCATTCGTCTCCCTTTCCTGGAGAACAGTTCAATTATAATCATGTCCCCAAGCAGATTTTGCACTGAATCACTGAGACATCTGCTAGGGAAATGAACACAAATCTGTATCTGCATGCAGCAAATACATTGGCAAGGTTGCAATGGGGGGAAGGGAAATTAAGCGTCACTTTTCACACAAACTAGAAAATGACAGCTTGTCACATCCATGAGTAAATACTAGCAGAAGTGAGAGGAGGCAAGATGCTTCTTCACCTTTTCCCCCCACCATAGTGTTACAAAGATACAGATTAAGGACAAAACTGTGGCTTCTTATCCCCTGCCTACAATAGCAGCATCTGGACGCGTATCACCCCCCGGAACGCTAACAATAATCGATCATATTCGCCACTCACACAGGTTAGCAGAGCTCCACTGAGCTCAAGGGAGCTGAAGAGCCAGTCCAACATGCCAGAGCTGCGGGGGGACGGTGGCCAGAAGAGCCCCGAAGAGCTCACAAAGGGTGAGAGTACTGAGTAACCTCCTTCGGGTCACTTATGGGGAAGAAGGATTGCCCATAGCCTTGTCAGCAGTGGGGACAATGTTATGATACAGAAGCAAGGGGCTTAGTCATGACTTGCCTACATGCAAAAATCATGATATAATGTAGTACAACCCTCTTTGTACAGACAAAGACACCCAGAAGACAGGCAAAGTTAGCTCAAATTCCCCCGTGTTTCCTCAAGGACAGGAGTATGCCCACGGACAATTGCTGTAGACCCACACACACGCTATAGCTTGCTTGCCTCTCTGAGCCCACAGGCACAAAGGTGAAGACCTTTCCCACCTTCTTTCAGTCCAACATGCAAGGCTTCACCGGTTGCATCACATGGCAGGGCACAAGGTTGGCTCCCAACCGCAGGATGGAGGAAGGGCCACGGTATGAAGCTACTGACAGAAAATCACCTTCTAGCAAGAGGTCCCTTGGCTCCAAAACCTACCCCAGCTGCACCATAACACTGCGGCCTCTCCTCCATCCCAGTCACACACAAGGCTGGAGATGAAGGCAACGCAGCAGAGCACGCCTAAGACTTAAATACCTAAGTCTCATGCAGGATGTACAAGATGGATCTGACCTTACACCCATGTGGGAAACAGCAACATCATTCTAAGCTCCTTTTAAGCTAATGATACCATTTACACAGGGTTACAGCTGTTTTGGGAGGAAACAGGCTCTCTACCAAAAATACATAAATGGGTACAAAAATTCTGCATATCACACCTTCACCTATAAGAAATGGATTGCATTAATACTTAACAGTATCTCATTGCTGAAGCAGAGCAGCACTGCACTTTCATCGATTATGGCTTGTTTTCAGGTGCACCTTCCCCACACCCAAAAGCCTGTGTTCAAGTGTATATTGTATATTCTGTGATTCATATAGGTAAGATTAACATGACTATAAAAAGGGTATTATTTCAGTTCCTTTTTAAAGAAATGTACAACCTTCCACCAACTCTTCCTTGTGCTTTTACAGTGAGAATTTGTTCCTAATTGGTATCCAGGTGTGCACAGTCAGATCAATTCCTCTTCAAAAAAGAGGGCTGCTTTTTATCCTGATGAAAACAGATACTACAGACTTCATTTACAGGATCTGATTTTTAAAACTACTGTAATCAGGCTTTGATGCAACCACTCTGATAAGAGATGTGTGGCTAATGTGTTTCCTAATTTTTTGGTAATTCAAGTACAGACAAAGTAAATAAATGGTTTAAAAATAAGCAAAACTTTAGGAACTTGGACACCGGTGATGAGCGCTAAATTCAGAGCTCAGAATTCTCCTCTGGAATGGCATTAGTCCGTATCCTCCTACTTCTCCACAATCCTAATCTTTAAAACTTAAGATAAATGTACATAAAGAAAACTTTGAAATTTGGACTCCTGACCTGAATTTGCTTTCTCGTGTCAGATAAACTTTAAACTTTCAGGAGTCACATATTTACAGTCTGATTTCACAACAAAGAACATCGATTCTTCTATTCAGTAGAAAAATAGAAACACTTTCTCTAAGAAAGCTGTATGCTATAGTTTACAATGAGAAACTGCTTGAAAAAAGTAGAAAAGGAACGGTAGGGGTTTTTTTAAACTATGTAAAGAAAGGTTGTTCTTAGAACTGCAAGAATTCTTTACATTGGATTAATTTAGTAAGCACACTGAAATACTTTTCTACTAAATCACCGTTTTCAGCCAGGCACTTTAAATTGATATTTTCGCAAATCCACGCGGTCGAACTGGAGGGCTGTTGGCTAAAGCCATCCCACTGCCTGTTTCAAAACAGAGGTGGAGAACAAGTGTATGATCTGCCAGATACCTCCTCCTGTGCTTGCCACAGTCTGACTGAGAGCCAGGCTGCTGCTGCCACCCCTGCCTCAAGCACTGAAATGGAAGATTGCTATATGAGCATGCACAGAGACAGCAAAGAAACACCTGTATGCCCTGAAGGGGAAAAATAAGTGCAGAGAAAGAAATAAAATTTGAGTTTTAAAACTACTCTTCCTTCCAAAAAATGTATTAAAAGGGTCTCATAGCTGTTTTACACACAGATGGACAAGCAATAAGAAGTCAGCAAGAAGTTCAAAAGACACTGACTGCTTTTATCTGCCACACAGTTTGCTTTCGAGTCTGCAGTTCTGTGTGGCTTCTCAGATGAGCAGATCTCTCTTCTAGGTGTTTCTAACACGCCTACTGACTTAGATTCCTATCCTGTGAATACTAACAGTCATTACATGTATGCATTCTTGTCTGCAGTATCCAGAATATATTTTATGTGCATTATACCTAGGACATCTTTAAAAACTATAAGCACTGAAGAGGGACACACATGAAACACAGCAGAGTTTTGTGAAATATTTCTGTTAAAATACAAAAAGTCCAGCAGTTTTTAAATCAGGAAATCCTAAATAGGTTTCCCCCATCAACTCCAGGTACCACGGTACATTTCCCACCTCTTCATCTACAAGAACTGCAGGGGAGGGGAGAAGGGAATTCTGCAGCTTCTGCATAGTATAGCCAAATATTCTACTCCTCCCCACAAAATGGCTTAAAATAGATTTACAGTACAGCCTCATTTTGGAGGTCTTACTATCTTATTTATGCCACTGTTTCAAGCTCTGTAACTCAGAGAACTGGGAACTGAGACTACACTTCTGGTAACGAGAACCGAGTTTGTCATACAACAGCCTGAACCAGGACTGCAAGAAAAAAGAAAAAGGAAAATGATGAAAGTGGGCTGCATATTGAGAAGACAGCATAGAGTAGAGAGCTGAGGTAGCACACGAAACCTTATTTCCACACTGCTTGCTTATTTTCTCTTCTAATGGTGTCCAAAGTGGGTTTTTGTCTTTCTTGTACTGTGTTTGTTCCTTACTTTAAGGCCAGCTGAACAACATTTTTTTTTGTTGGGACCTGAGGAACTCAGGGCAAGACATGAAAGCTTTCTTGAGAGCTAAAGCCAAGTCTTGCCGAGTGAAAAATCATCACTATTTATACTGACTATGAGTTTGAGCCTCACACTGCTCTATGGTATGTTATACCAAGAGCCTTGAGCCAGCTAGAGATGCTTGGGAAAACAAGAAGAGGGGAGTCACCTCTGACTGCCTGCAGATCTCAGCCTAGTCTGACATCCAGGCTACGCTCCTGCCCGAGAGCACAGAGAATCAGAGCTGAAAACAAGCAAACACAGCCAAGAAACTCCAGCCTCAAGAAAAACCTCCCTCTGGTCCTTTTCTCATGTCCTTAACAGACTGTGAGAGTGGCCAAAATACCTTCAGAGCTGCTTAACCTAGCATTTTCTCCCTTGTCCACACCCTTGCAGGGCAGCACAGTTGGCAGCCATTTAGCCCCAGCTAGTCTCAGTATACAAGCTCAGTGATACGCATCTGCTAGTGAGCCTGGCCCATCACTCTCTACTGCTTAATCCTCCCCTGCCTCAAGAAACAGGAGCTGCTATCTAAGTTTCTCCAAACAGATTTTGTGTGTGTAAGGCACTACCATCCATTTGCTAGCCAGCTTTAAGTTAATTAGGCAGGCGTTACCTGGCCAGTGTAAATCCCACTGGCCAGGTAACTCTTAGGAGCAAAGCAAACTGCTTAGAGCACCGCTAGCAGTAGCACTTATGTTGCCTTGCATCGCTGTTGACTTTTGTCTGTGTTCATGTTATAGTAAGGATCCTCACCTGAAGCAACTCTCTAGGTAGTAATTAGCTCTACCCATGCTTCTCTGGTAGTTACAGTTACAACATTTGTTTTCTGGAACCAAAGCAGAGACCCACCAGCTTGTGTGCTTTTTCTCATACATGCCGGAGCCAATAATTCAAACAGGCTTCTCCTCTGTTTTGCCAAACAGCTGAAGCTCATTGTCAAATCTCTCACTTCTCTTCAGCTGGGCTGCTTTTCCTCTCACCCCTACTTTTTGAAGGGAACATGACCCAAAATTGGGAAATAGGCACTGGTCCTGGCTCTACAGAGAACAGGTGCTTTCTTTGCACAAATGTCTGCAAGCACCACTTGGCTGAAAGAAATTAGAACATAAGCTTACAATGAATGAGGTTTCCTCTCTTTCTGTCCAGCCTCACAAACCAGGCTGCATTACACGTAGGCTCACAGACCAATTAATGCAATTGAGGATCTTTAGTAGCCTAAGAGCTTGCTGAGATGGGAACAAACAGCTGAAAGGAAGAGGTTGGATGACATACTCGGCATAGCTGTATGTGAAGAATGACATGAAACTGTCTGAACTCACTAGTCAGCGTAACAAGGAGCCAGAGAAGGCCGTTACTGCTCATAAACAAAAAATAATCTGAATTGTCAACATTTTTGTTAGTGCTTAATAGAAAAAGGAGAAATTGAAAGAAAAAAAACCAAAGAGATGTTGAATAAGGGTATAGTAAGGAGCAATTAACCCCATGTTGGTTGTAGAGCAATTTCCTCCAGCACATCCTCTTTGCAAATGAGGCACAGCAGGAACTGGGACCAATGGAGGCAGCAGTGCTTTTGCCAGAGCATTTACCAGTAAAGCTTCTCTTCTATAAATGATAAATAAGAACAGGGGTGACTAAATCCTGGTAGTTTCAGCCCAAATTTGGGTTCCACTGTTCTAAGTACCACATAAACATACAGGAAGTCAAACCTGCCCCCAAATATTTGCAGTCTGAAGGCAGTAAAACTAGAGGAGGAAGGAAATGTTTATCACGTACAAATGGCAAATGCTAGTTACATAGTAGCTTGTATCACTGAAGGGAGAATGAAGCCAGGCAAGTCAAGTTGCTGAGGGGAGGAGAATTAGAAGAAGGATGTTATGGAAAAGGGGGAAAAGGGCTGGATAGGAGGTGACTTGCTTATGGGCTCAATTTCCTGGTTCAGAAATCACCCTGAGCCAGGCAGGCACAGAGGTCTGCCTCGTACAGTTTGCGGGCTACAACCATGCACTCCTGTGCAGCATGGGACTCTGCAGAGGACTCTCCCAAAAGGTGCAGCACTGCTTCCCTTCCCAACCGTGCACAGCTGGTGCTCATCAGCATCCACACACTGCATGGGCCTGATCACTCAGAGCTTCTGTCAGTTAATAAAATACCTATCTCACAATTGTCTGTGAGAGAAGGAGAGCCGCGCAGTGACCCAGACTGCCAAAGCAGATCTCTGTATAAACCTTTGCTCCTCTTACTATTTATTGTCCTTTGAATTTTCCAGTGAAATCTCTGAAGTGCCAAGAAATCCCAAATGGCAACTTAAGGCTATCAGGATGAGTATACTCCATAATACAGCCACATGGGAGTACCCACGGGGACCCTTCTAGCTCTCCCCCTGCCCGCACAGCTACGCTCCTTTTTAATGAAAACAAGGACTTCAAGAGAGAGGAGGGGAAATGGTGCATAAATAAGCTTATCCCAACATTCAGTCATTTGGGGGCCAGCGTGCAGGCCCAAGTCCTACAGTTTAGCTACAGCCTGAGAAAGCAGTGTCACAGGAATGCGGGAGGTTTAAAAACATGCATGCACTTTTTTTAGGCTAGGAGCATCTTCTAGAACTTTGCTGGTGCACTAAGCTTAAGAAAAATATTTGACATCTTCAAGCATTTTTCTTCTAGCTCATAGAAAAACGCTCCCTTTCTAAATACTTATTAAATTTATTTGGGTTCATATATGAAGTGGATGATTCTGGGCTTTTGCCCTTGTCCTGGTTTTGGCTGGGATGGAGTTGATTTTCTTCCTATTAACTGGTATAGTGCTGTGTTTTGGATGTAGTGGAGAATAATGTTGATGACACACTGATGTTTTGGTTGTTGCTAGGTATTGTTTATGCTAATCAAGGACTTTTCATATTCCCATGCCCTGCCAGATGTGCAGGGGGCTGGGAGGGAGCGTGGCCAGGACGGCTGGCCCAGCTGGCCAATAGGCTATTCCATACCATATGACGTCATGCTCAGCATATAAGGCTGGGTGAAGAAGGAGGAGGGGGGGGCGTTCGGAGTGATGGTGTTTGTCTTCCCAAGTAACCGTTACGCGTGATGGAGCCCTGCTTTCCTGGCGATGGCTGAACACCTGCCTGCCGATGGGAAGTGGTGAACGAATTCCTTGTTTTGCTTTGCTTGCGTGCGTGGCTTTTGCTTTCCCTATTAAACTGTCCTTATCTCAACCCATGAGTTTTCTCACTTTTACCCTTCTGATTCTCTCCCCCATCCCACCCAGCAGGGGGGTGAGCGAGCGGCTGCGTGGTATTTGGCTGCTGCCAGGTTAAACCACGACAGCCCTCTACCACAATAATGAGAAAATGGGTATCCATTCTGTTAGTTCCCCTGTTGATTTTGTGATTCCTAGTGTAATCAATCTGCCCATCTCTCCCCAGATTTCAGCCTCAGGGCAAGGAGAACTTTACTGTGAAAGGCTGTGAATTATGGGACAGTTGGACTATCTTTATTTGGTGCTGTATTACAAATATTGCTGATCTATGAACACACTCTCAAATTCTTCTATAATTCTTTTTTGCCTCCCACCTCTCTAATGGGTATAGCCACATGAGGAGTTCAACAACTAGGTAAGTCCCAGATTCCCATTACAACTACTGTCCTCCCCTCCCCGCTCCCCAGCGAACTGTAATAGTGCCCACTCACAACTTATCAAGATAATCAATTCACATCTCTTACCATCATTACTTAGACTTTATCTTCAGCCTCATTGTCACTGTTCCAATGTTGATATTCCCATTTCTGATGTTATATCAGTTTGTGCCCCATTGGCTAACTCATTGCTAACACATGTCCTATTTGCTTTAGGGGAGATTAGTCTATATAGCTTCAGCTGCAGCATTATCCACTTTTCCTTCCTTCCTGAAGCTATCCTCCAGTCCAACCTATACTTACTGCTGCCACTAGCAAATAATACAACCCCCAGGTGTTCTTGTATCCTTCTTTCAAATGCTGCATTGTCTTGGCTCACAATGTTTGCCAGAGTCTCTGCATCATCACATTTTGTTTCTTGAGAACCCAATTTTGTGCTCCGGCATGCCTTTCTGTGTTAGATCTCCTTACTTGTAGGCTGTAGTTTTCATTTTCTAGTACCTCCACAGTATTGGACAGTTGTTCAGCCTTCATAAATTTCATAAACTGGTCTGGGTGTTTTCCTCTGCTTTGCAAATTACAATTGATCAATATAACTGGTCAGTTTTGTGTTCTCTAGTAATAATCTTTCTCTGATTGCTTTGTCCCAGATCCCAGTCAGCCTATGGCAATTCATCAGGGACTATGTTAACTCCCTTAATGAAAAAGCTGGTGCCTCAGTTTGCATTTTCATTCTGTATTCCTGTGTTAAAAACAAAACAAAAAAACCCACCCTCACCTCTTATCTTTATTTGGTTAATGTCATGGAGGGTGAAGCATGCCTCAAAAGTCTGAGAGACATCGACTGATTCAGAATGTGAGAGAAAAAAGAAATCTCATGACTATCTTCATTTTTGCTGGTACCCACTGTCTGCATAAAAGGCTTTTTCAGTTGGCCTCTGCTTTTCCAGAGAACGTCAGCTGTGGTGGCATTTTTAGCTGTGACATTTTCCCCACTCAGAATATTTTCTTAGTCCATTATACTCCGTGTACCATCTGCTGTACAATAGTCATACACTGCCAAGAAGCCTGGCCACAGTCCGCTTTATTCAGTGGACGAGTCCTAATTGCTTAGCCTGGCACAACATGAGCCACCGCATAGCACAGCATCCAATTCCAACTGCTTGTGCCACAGTTTCTCAGGGGTACAGCGCTCCAGCACAGTCTCAGAGGCAGCTGTGACCACCGATTAGTTCCAACACAGAACAGTCACGCTTCCATTCAACTTCTGTGACGAGAGGAGGGAGCGACCGCTCTGTAGGCCTCTGGATGCCTTTTGTTCCCAGTTTCACGCTGGGAACATGGCAGAAAGGAAGAGGCCGTGAGGCTGGGAGCTGAGCAAAGCACTGCACATCCAGGATACAAATTGTCCAAGTCATTCTGCTGTCCTGCCTATTGCTAAAGAGTGCTGGAGGGGTGAGGAGCAGGAAGGCTGGGGTTATGGTGTTGTCTCTAGCTGCGAATTCAATGCAGCCTCAGTATGTGCCAGGATGATCCACCCTGTTGAACAAAAGGCAAATGCCAGTTTTAGTACCCCTCATGGCAGGCTGTGTGGCTGTTGGCTCTGAGCACCTGGCTTGGTGCAAGTGCTGTAGAACGCAAGCATCCTGTCTCATCCTTCTCCCTTGCGAGGTGACCTTGGCTCCGCAGGCAGTGACCAGACCAACCTGCCAACAGAAACACCACAGTGCAGGGTACCGCTCAACATCCCTGCTCCACTGCTGTTTCAGTGTCTGCTGAAAAGAGGTGCCACGGCTGAACACAGTCCTGACCTAAGTGGGGAAACTTCACAGTCCCATGGCTCTGTGACACCTCAGCAGCCTGTGTTAACCAGAAAGGGAAGACCTCTTGTCCTGCCCAACTACACCAGTACGCTGTCAGCTGGCTTTGTCTCTGGGTCTGCTGCTCTCTCAGCCTGTACAGACACACGAATGTTGACATGACAATGACACATTTTCTTTTTGATCACTGGCTATTTAGAGAGGAAATGGTAGGCCAGATACTACTTCTACACAGTGGAAATCAGGACAAGTTTAGTGGACTGGGAAGGAAGAATAATACAATGTCTAGGACTCCAGCACCGCACTATTAATAGTCACTTGTAAACCCCTATTGCAGTTCCCGCTCATTGCCCAAAGTAACCTTTTCTTGAAGTGTCTCAAGGCCTGAACCCATGGGATGCTGTGGTCCCTCCATGGAAGTCAGTCAGCATTTTGTAGGATCAGGCCCTTGGTATTTGGTAATACATAAGAAGGCTCTGAGCAAGAAAGCCCACAAGAAGACTTAATGGGTATACTGCTTGGAGAGGGGCCAGGAAAGAACTGTGCCGGAAGAGGCTGCCTGTGCGAAGAGACACTTCTCCCAGGCTGAACGCACCAGTTAGTCCCACTCACCACTGTCCTGGGAAGTAGGAAAAAGCAGCTCTTAGTCTGTTCCATTTCTGCCTATCATCCAGTGCTGGGAAGGAAACATCTAGGATACAGCCTCTGCGCTTTGCTTGGTGACAGGTTTCACTCCAAGAAGCCTTTCCATGGAGCTCCTTATTTTGGGGTTGGCAGATCCCACTCACCTATGCAAAAAGCAAGGATAAGCTAGTCCTAAATAAAGAGAAGTGAAAGTGTAAGAAAGGCAAGGAGAGGAGCTGCGTTTTTACAGATCGGTTTCTGCACTGGCAGATAATTAGGAGTTACACTAATTCAAATATTTAATATCCAAAAGAATTACTGTTGCATAAAATGCAATTGAGGCAGTTTTACATGTAGCTTATTAGCGCTGCCTGGTAACGGATTATACTAAACACACAATGTTTAAAGCAAGATATAAAGCCAGCAAGACGTAAATGTAATTTTATTCTATTCTTCCTCTTTCCCTTGAAATGAGGAGGGCTTGCTGGAAACAAAATGGGGATTACTAGAGTAGGAGAAACTGTAAAATGGCAAACTAAACTACAGCCGAGTTCACACAGTAATTAATGAGAGAGACAGCCTCTCTGGTCATGTGCATCTTATGCAGCTCTGCTTGAACGGCTGCTCAACTGGAGAGCAGCTCATCTATAAAATAAAAGAAGTGGGAAGAAAACAGGACCAGTTCATACAAACAGAAATTTGCCTAAAATTTTTGAGGAGTTAAAAAAATATTGCATTAAGGTACTGCATTTTGAAATCTGTATCTTAAGCCACTGTAGTTTCTAAGGTAACAGTTTAGTGGAACTCAGATTAAACAGAAACAAACCACAAGCTGTCAATGCAACAAATTATTGCCTCATGGGTAGATGCAATTAGGATCCCTGCTGCCATTAACAGTAATAGTATTTCATCTTACTCTCTCTCACATTGTGGTAAGAACATTCTCCCTAAATAACAAGTATCTCTGAGATGCAACCATATTTTCTTTAAAAAAATAGTTTTCATTCTTTAAGATCCAAGAGCTATTTAAGTAGACAAAAAGATGACTTAACTGCATATAAGAAAAGATTCTAGCTGTCTTGTCTATAGTTAATCATTACCAGCTCCTCCTACCAGTGTGTTAAAGATGTAGACAATTCAGTGCTAGGGTTAAAAGGAAGGTAGCACTGCTAGTGACTAGTGCCATCTTGTGAACAAAATCCCAAACACCCTTCCTTCACCCTTTTTAGTCAAATTGTACCTATGCAGCAGGGTAGAGGAATCCTACTTTTGCACAAATAAGTAACTTCATGATAAGAGCTCCACATTTAGGCATAAAACATGAGATTAAGCCTCCAACCAGGCCAAATAAGAGCTCGACAAAGTAGAGACAGTCTCGAGAGAAGAAAGTTATTTTACAGTACGGCTGACAGTAACAGAAGCTATTCCTTTTTCACTGCATTGCAAACAATACCTAATGTTGCCCTTACTCAAGAAATGCACATCATGTCAGCCACAGACTGCTAACCAACACTGACAGACGTAAACTTTCCTTCCTTTTTTAGGTCAGTTTCTTTTTTAAAACCTATGTTTCTTCTGCACCCGGGCTTCAAACAGCAGTGGAAGAAAAGGTTGCACTAAAATTACCGAATGTAAAGGGATTTAGGCTATAAATCCAGCAGGCTGCCAAACACAGGGATCACCAACTCTCCAACCTCCCTACAGACTCCACGAGGGTTGGATTTGCTGTGTTCTGACCAGGAACAAACTCCTGGAAAGACAGGAGAGAGCAAGGAAAGAGCAGCAAAAGACAGAAGAGATCAGGTGAAGAGCAGCACTGCCACTTCCCGTAACATACTAACATTTTTATTATAGTGTCTGCTCCTGGCACCATGCAATTGTAACTGAAACACTTCTGCTTAAAACAAAAATACTTATTTTGTATCCCTCATCAAGGCACTTTTATATCTTTTTCTCTCCCCACACCCCATCTCATGGATTTTGAGTACCTACTTCATCAGTTTTTATGATCAGGATTGACTGTATCAGTGGATCCTCTTTTCCCAACATCAAGGGTCAGAAGGGGAGGCATGCATTGGATCTCCCATCCTAAAGTGTGATTCGTTTTGCCATCTAGGAGTTGCAACAGCTCTCAAGGAAGTCAGATGAAGTTTTCCCATTGACTTTGATAGAAGAAGCAGTAGCCTTTTACCATGTCCATTTCCAATCCGGGAAAGTACTTTCCTTTCACCCAATCCTTTCCTTTTCAAGGATGCATTGTGGTTACCTATTCATCTGCTAGACTTTGAAAAACCTGATGGTTGTAGCAGGAGAAAAAAATAGGAAGACTTAGAACTCACAATGAAAGCAGCTACTGGTTTCCCATGTACCTTTTTTCACTCCAAGCTCATTCTGTCCTCCCTACCAGGCAGAAAGTGAGAGGCAAGGCTTGAAATCACCCAGGAAACCAACAGAAGTGTTGGGAATGGTACGCTTGTCTTCCAAATTGCAGTGAAAAGACATTCAGGAATCATGTTTTTCTTCATCAGAGCTAGTATCTCTCATTAACAGAGGACCTGCTCTGCAGTAAGATGGCTTGTTACGTACTGAACCCAGATACGGGAAACAATTTCTTCAGTCTGGTTTTTACAGTAATTTAAATTTGAAGTGGGGAAAATACTAATCTCTATGTCTTGTCACAAACAGGATAACGTCCTTTCTTCCTCTTCCTACCCATCTTGCATAATTGAATGGTTACAATTTTTAGGACAGGGATTGTCTCTTACTCTCTGTGCCTACAGCACCCAGAACAATGCTGTCCCATTCATGAGTCTCCAGATACTGCCACAACAAGCATGTGGTGAACATTTTTAAAGGGATTTGTTTAAAAGAATCCTCTTCGGAAGATGCCATATCTTAAACTTGACATCCATTCACCCTGGTTTCAGACACTCTCCTGTAGTCTTGTACAATCTACCATTTCAGCACTTTATATTTCTTTCCACCTCCTGTAATATTCAACACATTCACCATAAAAATCAACAGCAATAAAAACTTAGCTAAAGTAAGGACATACAATGTTAAAGGCTCCGGGAAATGTCAAATCAAGCCACAAAACCAAATTTCACATACTTCATTCATATTTATGACTCATACTTTACTCATATTTATGACCGTAGTCAACAGTAACATATTTCCAACTCTTTACAAGAGTACATGAAACAAAACCGTATCATCACGGTAATAGACAGTTATACTACTGCTACCTGTGCTGCAAAACCATTTGAGTATCCCGGGAGCAAAGTCTTGCATTGCACATCTTCAACTTTTTTTGTTTGGTATTTAAAAACAAATAATGCCACTGTTGCAGCTACAGTTTTACTTGCAGGCTTTTTGAGCATGCCAGTCACATTCTAGCTCCTCTTTCTAAATTTTTGAAAGCTGTTTGTTTTGTTTTTTTTTTTTTCTTTAAAGGATATTCATCTTTGGATTTTTATTGCAGTACTACAAAATACTGCCTGACATTGCATTTCCTGCCAAACAACAGGCTAGCCTGGCACGTGAACAAACCATGTTGCTGCTAGCATTGACAAAGCAGTCTTGCTCCTTCAATTCATCAGTCATTCACAAGAAGCCTTTCTTTTACAGAAGTACTAATACATCTTAAAATCTGTTATAACTACAAAATCATTCCATCTCGCTGATCTACTATTGGTGACCAGATCAGACAAAGAGCTCCCATAAGAAGTTTTTAATGAATGAAGTATAAACTGTGCACTACAGAATCAAGGCAAAAGCTCTCAGTACCACTACCCGTTGACAAGCTTACCCTGTCTTCAGTGAGCTTTTGAGAACGACACTGCCCTACTTCAAGAGATAAATGTAGCTCATGTTGTAGAGTCTGTTTGTGGTATTTTCTTTTCCTTTAGGGTTCAGTTATGCTCTTTTTTTTAAACCCTTTATTTAGTGGCTTGGAAAGGGTCCCTTGAGTAAAAGGGCAGGCTAGTATTTTCTATAGAGGAAAGTATGTTTGCAAGAGGAAGATTTTTCAGTATTTCTAAAATACATTCTGGCTCTGTATCAGCTTGATTGTTTCAATTTACTTCAAAGTGGGTTCTTCACTCAGTTCTGAGTTTTACTCTTATTTCTAACAGGCTTTCTCTTGGCCATCATGTCCCAGCCAAGTACAGACCAAGAATATACAGACGGTTGCTGATCCTTAATTTATTAGCTGCTTTCAAAATCAAAGACTGAAACTGTTACTGGAAGCTGTTCCAAAGCCAACAAAGACTTCCAGTGGTGGCATACACTGTGGGGCAGAGGGTATGCTACTGTATCAGGTGGAGAGTCTAAAACATCTGCATATTAAACTTCCAATAAGTGATTCACATTCATCCAGACAAGGTGACAAACGTGGTGTTCCCTGGGGGCCAGGTCCTAAAGGACATTACAGAGCATTCTCAAATGTTGAATGTGAAATGTGTGTTTAGGTACTTTAGCCAGCTGGTCACTACTAAGTCTAAGAAGTTATACAGGATTTCGGGTTTCAGAACTTTCTGAAGATAATTCAGAAAAAATTGGTGGTAATGGTTTGGTGGCTTCTTCGAAGTATTTTTATGTTCCTATGAAATTTGCTTTACTGATAAAACGAGCAGAACGGGACATTTATTGTATTTGTGCGGAAAACAACTCTCCTTTCCTTCCCCCCATCCCCTTCCATCCTGCTTTTGAATACTCTGGGTTTAGCAGCACAGCAACAGCTCTGGTATATTTAAAATAAAAAGGCTTCTATTAGATGATAAAAATTCCAATTAAATGTCATCTTTCACACAAAAGCTTGAAGCCAAAATTGGAAAAAAGCCAACAAAAAAAAGCACGTCAAAATCCTTACATTTCAGATGCACAACAATCCCATTTGCATGAAGATGATATTACCCCACTGAAGAGCAGCTTCTCTACTATTCAAAATCTACTACCGAAATCCAAGGGTCCAGAGAAGTTGACTGTAGAAAAATACTGAGTGGAGCCTAGACAGTAGGCAGGCTGTGACTTGTCTACTCTCTGACTTTTCCCTATAATTACCCTCAGCTATTCCTGTTCTAAGTTCTCTGGATACCATAGGTATTGGAAACCTGAGCTGGAATTGATAGCTCACATCTAGCTCAAACAAGGATAAGACAGCAGAGACACCCCAGAGTGGGAACTCTGAAAAAGCACTGAAGTGACGGTGAAGTATAAAGCTTCTTACAAGTCAAGGAAGAAAAACAAACCTGGATTTATACTTTGTCACACAGCTGCCTTTCCAAATCTTTCACTTTACATATTCTACAAGCATGCATTGGTTACACCTGTGTCTTTGGCAAAGATCTTCAAAAGCGACTCAGTTTTCCAAGGGTGAGACCTAAGACTTGCTGGAAAAGGGGGTAAACGTTTCCAATCCACGATCATTTAAGTAAAAGTACACAAAATCATTACTCATTTGGAAAAAAACCACACACACTTCTCCTCGTGCTCTATCTTCCCTGATTTCACAGCAGCAGTATTTTCTCCCCACTGCAAACACAACGAATGGTGCACATCAACCTGGGAAGTGGGAGTGAAAAAACATTCTCTAATGGAACATCTCACCTGGCTAATAGCTTTTATCTTTGCAAGCAATGCCTCCTCACAGCACAAGCTCACCATCTGCCTTTGTCCTAATAAATGAACTCACATTACAAATACAGAGCGCAAACATACACATATCCTGAACCTACTGCACCCAAAGGCCAGATGTTTTTGCAGAATGTATAACTAGTAAATGTTTGCTCCCAAATGTTTGAAATGGCTCACTATCTTTCCTAATAATAACAAGCATAACCAGTGAAAAATTCATCATAGCTACACTATGGGAGGTAAAAATCCACAAACATTGACTTACCTATTTTCATTAACTGCATCTTCATACTACCTTTCCAATATAAAATTCTGCTTCCCAGATCATCTTGCGTGTTTTACTAATATTGCACACAATTAAATGTTACCCTTCTGCCTGCCTAGTAACATTAGTCTAGTTTTGCAAGCTACAGGCTTTCATGCCCGACTTTCACCTTTTAGATGAACAACTCATTTAATTGCATGTCATCCCTGGCCTGTGAAACTCAGAAAACTTTTTTTCTCCCAGAAGCTTAAACATAATCTTACCTTTTTTCCTTCACATACTGGTGCTCAACACTGATATCCTCTCCAAATATATATACCTTTCAAATAACTCTTCCAGTAAAATACTTCCTAACTGGTAATTTGTATCTCTCAATATATTCAGATGTACAAACTGTACAACAAGTCAAGAAAAAAAAGAACATCAGTTAGGCCTATAAATGATCTTTCAGATTTCATATACCAGTTTCCTCCCATGAGACCAAGGCTGCATGTTTTACAGTTGGCTGTTGATGCTTATACATGCTAGAGTTTCAGGTCCCACTTTTGTAGCACTTTGTTTCATAGGAATGATGCACAATCAACCATGGGGATAGTGTTTTATTAACTGCTTAAATATTATGCCTTTGGAACTCAAGGAACCTTCAGGTACCTGAAAGATGCACAGAAGTAGCCTTTTAGTTATCAAATGAACCACACAAAACACACTGTGATACCGCTGCTTTAAAGTTCAAATGGATTTTTCTCAGTAGCCCTATTCCTAAGGAAAGAAAGTATTCCTAAGGAAAGAAAGCTTACCCATGCATACCGTACATGCACAATACACGTGCGGATTTCTGTCTAGTCTTAGCCTGTTGTCAAACACATTGGACAGTATCAACCAAATTTGACAGAACAGTAAAGGACACAAAATGTCAGAAGACTCAAAGACATTATATTTCTGTAAACTTCATGAAAATAACCAACAAACAGACCTTACTAATGTCCTCACCTGCCCCATTAACATGATCCCTTAATATACGCTCTCTAATTCCAGTAGGAGACATCAGAGAATCCCACACTGGAAAAGTGACATTTAGGATTCTCTAACCGCAGGAAAAGCTTTAACCAGAGTTCACACTTTATTAAACATCTGAGAATGTAATCACAGCACACCAAACCATACAAAAATAAAAAAAAATAAATAAATTGGGTTTTCTTAGTCCTACTACTTAAATAATAATTTGCTTCTATTCTAAGTATTGTTCACAGCAAGGTGATGGCATGAAGTAACTTACTACTTATGTTTGCCAGATACAGCAGCTAGCTCAGTTTAAGGGAAATAAAAGGAAGGTCGTCTACAGACAACTGAGTCAGTCTCAGCAGCCCCCACTGACTGAAGACAACTTAAATCAAAAAACATTTATTACAATCATGGCATAGTGGCTTGTTTGTGCAAACTAAGCACGATTCAATGGATGTATGTTTTTTCCAAGTCCTTTTGACACTATTTACCCCGATTACCACATCTCCCTAAGGACAGTTCTTCAAGTAAGTATACTAGGTACAGGTATCCTTGGCATGTGCTACCTCTGGTGAGCTTACATGAGCTTGGAAAGGCTGAAGGGTTGGGGGGGGTATATCCACTTTACTCAGCACTACAACAGCCACATGCACCCCATCAGTTACTGTGTCTCACATGATGAGGCAAGGATTTCTTAAAGCTGACTCAACTTCCTCAAACTTTACCACAGTTACAAAAACTTGCAATGATTTAGAGTTCACAGGATCAGAGGCATAGAGACCAAATAAAGCTTTCTGACCATTCACCTCAAAACAATCTCTGCTTTATGAAACAGCTGAAGGCCTTTCTTGGCAGGGGCACTAACGCATGCTACTTTATTTTCGAGGTCTGACTGGAAATGAGACTGAATGAGAAACAAAAAAATTAGAACTACTACTCTCCATTTAATGTGTCGCAACACAAAAAGTGACAATAGTTTCTCAAGCACAAACACACAGAAACACTGAAGCTACAGACACAAAAAGGTGTATTATTGTTCAGGCAATAGTTAGTTCAGTGTAAAAAGGAAGTCAATGGCTGTCTGCAGCTAAGTCTACTGGGTTGAGTCAAACCTTCCAATTAATATTTTTAATACTTGCCTACATTTCATTTCCTCTTTAGGATGCTCACTTCAGTGCACTTGCCTTTACATATGCTGACAATCATATGCCAAAGTGACGAGGAGCCATGCAAGGCAATCTTTCAGTCTCATATACGTGCTGTATATTCTAAAAGGATAAAACATTCAGTCTTGTAAGGCACTTGGTGTTACAGGGTTCAAACCCCACTAAAAATCAACAGAGCACAGACTACACACAGTCATTGCAGAACTGCTGTACTAAAGATGAACATTTGCTGAGGGAAGCCACAAAATGATGATTGCTCATATTATAATAATGTTATCATTGTTATACCCTTTTACATATTTTTTCATTTACTATAAATGTTACTAGATATTTATTACTAGTATGGCAGAAAGTGCTAATGGGTTGCGCAGCAGGGGTCAGCAATGCATAAATCCCCAGGATGTCATGCAAAGGAGATGTCATGTAATAACCCTCCTCAAAGAGTCGTTAGGAGAATTGTGTGGTTTAATCTCTTTTTCCTCTGAGGCCAAAATTTGATGACACAATAAATCCAGCTTTGGGCCTCATGGTATCAGACCAAAAAAAGCTGTGGTGCCCTGACGCAAAGCAATGATTTGCTGCAAATTTATTTATAAACATATCAACTGAATAAGACCTCTGGCAGCTCCAATTTGCTCAAAAAATTCTGACTGGTTAACTTTGTAACATTAGGCTTTATGCTGGAAAAGTTATTACTTCTTTCCCTCCACGCACACACAGCCAGTGTTAAGAGTGCTGAAAAAAAAAAATCATTATCACATCTTATCACAAACAGAGGCAAATACTCACCTCTGGTCCACATCAGATGTGTGTGACTGGGTCATGTAGCAACACACAAGTCCAGTGGAATGACAGCCTGAGTCAATCAATCACATACTAACATATACTGCAAGAGATGAAATCCCTACTCAGAATAGGGTCACCCTCAAATAAAGCCACAGGTTGCTCAAGGCCTTGCCCAGTCCATTTCCGAGTATTTCCAAGGTCGGAGGTTCCACATCTTCTCTGGACCCTGTCCCAGTGTCTGACCTCCCCTTACACACAAAAAAACAAAAAAATCCTAGTATTTCATTGGAATTTCCCTTGTTGCAACTTGTGTACATTACACAAGATCAGCACAGCCCATTGCACAAGTCACCAGATACTTCTGAGCTTCCTCTGCTGCAGAGCAGCTGTTCAAAATCCAGGTTGAAAATCCAGACGTGTTTTTGAGATTATATCATCCAAGAACAAAGAAGAGGTTCTGCAATGCAAAGCACCAGAGCTGTTGAAGGGAAAGGATGAAGTTCCTTCAAGCAGTCAAGTCTGTGGCTGGCTATGAGCCAGCTATGAGCATTGATACAGTGGCTTTTGGTGATAAGAACAGCAAAGACCAACACCTTTCCTGAGAGTGACAGAAAAGAATTAAGAGCTCTGCTCAGGAAAGAAGCAGCTGACTACACTTGATATAAAAGAAAGTACTTCTGATTCATTGATTTCAGTTCCAAATGGGAAACTGACTTGCAAAACCTTAACTATTTCTGCTCATCAAAAGAAGAACATCTGAAATTAATTAGGGATAAAGATAACCTGATTCTCACTACAAGAAGGACATTGAGGTGCTGGAGCGTGTCCAGAGAAGGGCAACGAAGCTGGTGAAGGGTCTGGAGCACAAGTCTTATGAGGAGCGGCTGAGGGAACTGGGGTTGTTTAGTCTGGAGGAGGCTGAGGGGAGATCTCATTGCGCTCTACAGCTACCTGAAAGGAGGTTGGGCGTTGGTCTCTTCTCCCAAGTAAGTAGCAACAGGACGAGAGGAAATGGCCTCAAGTTGCACCAAGGGAGGTTTAGATTGGACATTAGGAAAAATTTCTTTACTGAAAGAGCGGTCAGGCCTTGGAACAGGCTGCCCAGGGAAGTGGTTGAGTCACCATCCCTGGAAGTATTTACAAGATGTGTAGATGAGGCCCTTAGGGACATGGTGTAGTGGGCATGGTGGTGTTGGGTTGACGGTTGGACTCAATGATCTTAGAGGTCTTTTCCAACCTTAATGATTCTATGATTCTATGATTCTCTAACTACTTTCTTCAAGCACGAAATCAGATTAAATTAGGATCTTATTTAGAATATAAAAACTTGTTTACATATCTAAATGCTGAGCACATTAAAAAGATACCATTATTAAAATACCAAAGCAGCTTACATTATACTACTCACTGAGTCTGCTTCATTCCTGTATCTGAGAAATTATACTCAGAAGTCCTACAAGCACTGAAAGCAGATGAAATACTGTAACTTCAACAGGCCACAAAAACTGTAAGTGATAGGAAACACAGGATACTTATTTAAAAATAGTTTTTAATAAAAATGGAAATAACAATTATGATAATAACTAATGAAAACTATTGCTTAAAATGAACCATATTTAGTATGCTTTACCTGATCCTCCAACAACGCTGCACAGGATTTACTTTAGAAGCAGGAATACAGATACTCAACAGGTTGCCTGCATCACTAAACTATCTTAAATTTGAATTAGAAATAGCATTCATATTTCGTATCCGAGGATAAAAACCAACAAGAGGTACTGGATGCAGTCATTTCTGGTTTACCAGAAAGACGAGCACACACAAGGAAAAACTACGTGCTAGCTTCCATTTCAAACAAGCAATGCTGTTGCTACTCAGCAAGAACTTATGTCTTACTGAAAGGCTTTTGAAATTTGCTTTGAAGAAAAACTCTTGGAACACGCAAGTCTTCTTTCCTATTCACAGTTTCTCGCTGCACATATTCATTGACCACTTGCTCATATCCCTCAGCCTTGAAAAGCTGAGACAAGAACTCTGGAAGAGAATTTAAAAAAAATAAGATGAAATATTATGTTTAAGCTATTTTTAAAACACTAGTCAGCATTTATATAAGCATATGTTTTTATGTGTTACAGCATGAAAATCACACAGATTCACTTCAGATTTCAAGCTGTTCTATGCAGGCAGACTGCTGAATAAAAATCAATACAGATCTCCTTCAGAAACATCAACCTAAGCAAAACAGCTTTCAAAACTGGGGCTTAAGCTAGTTACTCAGTTTAGTTTCCAATACTTGCCACATCACTTATTTTTTTTGAGCCTTGTCATTCTCCTTGTGACTGACGCCACTGCATTTTCACTTTGCGCAGCTGACCTTCGCTAGCTGAGTACACCGCTTATTTCAAATATTTCAAAGGTAATCCAGCCTTGTAGACGCATGTCTACTTGAGGAAGAATACCACCCGACGTTACCAGACATTCACATGCCATTGCTCAACAGAAAAATGGACAAAATGGCAAAGTGGATATGGTGGTACCAAACCTCCACTAAGTCAAACTGAAAGCATTTTCCATAAAGAATCTTACTCAAAGCATATCTCCCTTAGGGAAGGCAGAAGTACCTCACAAACACGGTGACCTATGCAGCAGAGAGGGCTGCTCATGCTATTGACTTGTCACGTTAATTAAAAATCATCCCTTTTCCTTTCCTGCACCTTGTTTGATTTACTCAGGCGGTAATTTCACAATAAATTTAAGCCATTCTAAACTTGTGCTACTTGATAGATGTCCTGGTTCCAGCTGGGACATAGTTAACTTTCTTCCCAGTAACTTGGGGGGTGTGCTGTGTTTTGGGTTCAGTGTGAAAGGAGCGTTGATGGCCCATTGATGCTTTGGCTGTTGCTGGGTGATGCTTGCACCGGGGAGGGGGAGCACAGCCGGGGTGGTGGACCCAGCTGGCCAATGGGGTATTCTATACCATGTGACATCATGCTCAGTATAAAAACCAGGTGGTGGGGGGGGGGGGGCTCGCCCCCCGTTCGTAACACGCAGTCGACGGTCGGTGAGCAGTTGCATTGTGCATCGCCTGCTTTGTGTATTCTGTTATTGTTGTTGTTCTCACTATTACTGTTCTACTTAGTTTTATTTCAATTATTAAACTGTTTTTATCTCAACCCGGGAGCTTTCCTACTTGTGCCCTCCCGATTCTCTCCCCCATCCCACCGGGGGGGGGGTGGGGGGTGAGCGAGCAGCTGCGTGGGGTTTATTCGCTGGCTGGGGTTAAACCACGACAATAGAAAACAAAGACATGCCATTTTTTCACTGCTAAGGGGAATCATCCTGATGAAACGGCTGATCATCTGCGTACAGGAACCCCAGCACTAGAAGAGGTGGTGTGTTGTGGAAGGAAGATGAGACCACCCACTTTGGTGGTAGTACAGGCTTACATCAACCTAAGCCCATTGTGAAGCCACATGTGCTGGTTGTAAATGTAGTGTGTTCTTGTAAAATGGGGGACTCGCATCAATGAAATATAAATAAACAGCACGTAATCGTGGACCTATTGAAATCTCATTGTGAGGAAGCTGCACATATTTCATAACACAAAATTACAATCATGCATTCCTCCACAAGTTTAATATTATTTCAAACAGTGGAAGAATGGAATTTTTTTTTTCCACGGAAGAAGCTCAGTGTTGTTATCTGAGGCCAGATAAGCATCATCCAAATCATCCAATGCAGCAACTACTTGGTGTACCAGCGTAGTGCTAAACAAATGAAAAATAGCACAGGTTGCAAACTCTGTGGAAATGATGGGAGTCACGTTTCTAGTAACAAAAGAATTCTCAAGCATTAAGCAATATTTATATGAAAATTAGTGAGATGAATGAGATCATAATGATTAAAAACAGGAGCAGAGGTGGTCCATGAGACAGTCACAGACCAGCCCAAGGCAAAGCAATTGCTAACATGAGCAATATAAGATAAATTCTGTCTTTTCTCCCTCCTTCCTTCCTCTTCCTTCTCCCTACCTCAACTCTTCCCCCAAAGCAAACATGCATACTAGCAAGGAATTTCTCATTCAGAAACAATTCTAACACACAATAAAAATGGGATTTAAAATTCCACAGCTAGGTCAGTCTCTTATTTGTTCTCTTTAGCATCCATTCTCTTTGTAAGAGCTAATTGTTTAAACAGAACTAAAAATCACTCAATAAATAACAGTTCTAGAAATGCTTCAATGAAGCTGTAGCACAGCCTGCATTATCTTAGATTTCATTATTATCCTATAAAGAATGGGGAGAGCTCAGACAAGATTAATGGTTTTTATGTATCAGAAGCAATTAGGTAATACATTATGCCATAAAATATGAATAACATTTACTTGGCTTCAGATCGGTCTCTTCAGTGGCTGTATTTTTCTTTAGACTAAGAACAAAGAGCCTCACAGAAATAAACACACAGCTCTTATTACACAATGCCCTAAAATTGATAGGGGCAAGTAATGGTTCACTAAAGTTTAGCACGAGGAATTGGGAGTTAGAAGACGAGCTATAAACTGTAAATAAACTGCAGTAATTGCAGTTAAACTGCAGTAATTATCTTCCTTCCTAAAGCATTATGAGCACTGAACAAAAAACTGTTTAAATACTGTATCACATGGAAATGTTTTTTGCATCATCTTTACAAAAAAAACAGAATACAGAGTGACGACAGCTAGTCAGTGCACAGAATTTGTGCACAAGCTTCTCAGTGCTGTAGTCATGGTTCTACTTCAGATGTCACCAGGAATAGCCTTGCAAAAGGAACGATGCCAAGATAACTGCTTAGTTGTTATGAAGATGATCAATTCTGTTACTGAACATGGTCTTTTTCGCTTAGATAACAAATCTGAATGAAATTCAGCAAATCCAGAAACTGCTGCTCTTGGCACATTATAGCACATACAAGAAGCTTGTAAACAAAGTCCTCCATAAAGTCCTGCCAGTCTAAATACCTTCCTCTTCCCAAAAAGGACGGCAAATGAAATACACCACGATTTAACGGTTCATCTGTGTAAAACAAAACTTTCATGGGCATGTTGGCAATTCCCTGAAGCAAATTTAAACAGAAGATTCACAGAAAAGAAAGCACTCTACAGTATGTCTTACCTTCAGTAAAAAAATACGATCTTGTCCCATCCTGTCTAACATAAAAGTTTTCTCCAAGTTTGCTGCCAGATTTAAACCTGAGCATTGCATGATCATACAGTCCATAGTCTCTGAACAAGACACACTTGCCTGGTTTTAATACCTGTCACATAATACATATATGCTTCAATAAGGATTTAGCCATATATATATTTATTTGTATACACATACAGACACATACACATATAACTAAGACAAGGTATCCTAACACATTCAATACAGAAGTGATATATATATTGAATTCATTCCCTGTGCAACAAAAAAGTTGTTTATAAACTGGATTGTCTGCTCTTAAAAATGCTTCCTCATAAACAGTAGATTACAAATAGTTTCAGGATACCTGTTTGGGTGATGATCAGCTAAATAAGCTTTTTGCAACACTCTTCAAATACAGAGGAAAGAAGAAAATACACAGTTTAACAATAAAAATTAAGTCCTAACAGGGCATTTTCTTTGTTGGGTAGTATGGAATCTAGCACCTGATTTTGCTTAATGATTAACAATAAAATTTAGAATACCATGACATTTCTTTTTTCATGTAAGAAAGAAAAATGTCACAATATAATAAGAAATAAAAAAGGAACAATTTCAAGAAAATGGGTTGTGGGTTTGGGGTTTTTTTTAATTGCTCTTTGGTAAAGAAATCAAGCCATAAAGAGTTTAAAATTTAGAAATACATGGTCATTGGCCATGCTGACTTCAGACATCTGATGCATGCAACTTTCCTACCTCATCAAATACCAGCTCTATTTGTTAGAGGAGAAAAGGAGTACTTGCCAGTTGCAAGTTTGTGCAGAAACCTACAAGCGAGTTAAATGAGCCAGGCATCTCCACAGAGAAAACAATAATTAGCCTTTTCATGTGCACGAGCTAAGAACCAATCCTGACTTTGGAAAACAGCTGGAGATATACCAAAAAATCTAACATTCCCTTTTCAAACTACTGAGGATAAAACAAACAGCATGTCTGATAATATAAAAACCCACATACACACATATGCATAAATAAAAAATACGTTGACTATTTCCCTCTGCAGTCAATATATGACATCTCAGTGAAATTCAGAACAATCACAATTCAGATTGTTTAAACCACCCTCTGCATGGGCCTGTCCTAGTCTATCAACTAACAAAGGCAGCCCAGGGAGATGAGTCTCTCTAGATTAATGTTGATCTCTGAACACCGCACTTCTAAATCAGCACAGATCAAGTGTGTTTCATAATAACAATAACATCCTAACTGCAAGTCACTGTATCTTCTGGAAGTCAATTCTGGTTCGCTGTCATTCACACCTTATCAACACAGACATTTCTGCAATCCATAAACATTATTTGTAGCATACAACCTCGAAGCCCAAGTTACAGGTTCAAAATACCTTTTTGTTATGTTGATGGCATGCATTAGGCCAGAATCCAAACAACCTCAGAATACCAAGAGAGACCAAAAACATTGTAAAACATATTTTAGTCCTGTATATTAGGTGAGCTAACGAAATACATCCTCGGAATATAGCATTAAAGATCATCATTACAACAGAGGTTATTTTCTCAGAAAAAAATTGTACTTTCAAGCTAAAAAGAAGGAAAGTGCTTTAAAGGCTGTAAAATCAGCTGGTTTTACCTTGTAAATGTTCTTCAAGACAAGATGCATTTTGTCAGGATGAATGGCAGATAGCACAAATATAAGTGTGACAACATCCACAGAATTTGCTGGTATATTTTCTAGAAGATCATCTTTGGTAAGATCACACTGGAACACTTTACATCTTTCAGTACTGTATAAGGCATTTTTCTAGGGAAATGAAGAGAGTATGCTTTTACTGAAAATTAGCAGCATTTGTTATTGCAAAAAAGTAAAAATCTTGTGAAACTAATCAGTAGAGTGACACAAAACATGGTGGCAAAAGAACATTAACTTCCAACAGGTGACTAATGCAATCAGAAATTCTTTGCTGCATACTACAATAGTGAAACTACAACTACTGGAATAGTCTGTTCTCAGGAATTTGAGAAGTTCAAAAAACACACCATTTCTGTTTTACCGCTGCTTCTACTCTTTAAAAATACAGAAATATTATTAGAAGAGATTCTATATTACAAGGTGATCAAAGTACAGCTCTTGAGCTACAAGTAGACTGTAAACAGTTCGGGTTCATGTCACATAACCTGGAGCTGGGCTGTTCTAGCCCACAGTTTTGCAGGGTAAAAGGAAACCTGGTCTTGGCATTAAAGTTCAGCAAGAGCTGTGGAGGCAGACACCACTAAGCCATCCAAAACCCAGGGTGCACACTCAGCCCAACCTCATCTTGCAGTGCAGCTGTGACATCCCAGGGAGCTGCCGTCCTCTCCTGTTTGCCACACATATGTCTTCCCATCTTTCCCATGAGACATGCAATACGTGTCTTGTGGTTCTCAGTTACAAATGTCCCACAAGAGAATGCTCTCAAGTAAGAGATACATAGAAATTTACCTGTGATTACAAACTTAATAAATCGGGAGACTTTTAAAGCCCAAAGCCCCCACCAGCCTTGCTGGAAGACTTAACTTTGGACTGCAGTACCACCTACCTATGAATAAGCATAAACATACCTATTTCTAATCAGGCTACAAAGTTCCTTAACAATAATTTTCATAGCCCTGTTTTCAAGATTCTCCTTGGGACTCCCTCTGCCCACAAATATCAAGGGCAAGCTTCCATTCCAAACAAATTTTGCTTGTACTGCACAGTCAGCAGAGACATAGTAGCGCTCCCAAAAAACAGTGCCTTCACAAATCATTCAAGTAATATACATATATTACCATAATGTTACAATTTGATGTTGAAAAAAATAGGTCTTGAGCAATGATTCGGCTTCTTGCACAGGAGCTCCACTGAAATGGATCAGTCTCCATTTTTTGGCAAAAGCTATTCTACTCTCCTTACAAAAAGAAAGGCAAGAGAAGTCTGCCGTTCCAGTCATTTGTAATTTCAGAAGCTTCTAAAGACACTCTAAAAGGAGTTCCAAATATCACACCAACCTTCACATACTCAACAGCTCTAGGAGAGAAATCACAGGCATATGCAAAAATATTCAGATCTTCTTCGAAGAGTGGAAACAAGCAGTTCCCAACCCCACAGCCTGCTTCCAGAATGGTCAGTTTCTGATCTGCAAACTGGGGAGGAAGAAATCCAAACGACAAAGCACATTATTTTTGTTTTCCTCATGATATGAGCAGAAACACTGTTCAAACAGCATTTTAAAAGCTATAATCAATTTTAATTGATTCAAAAACCAAAGTATGCATCCATTGGATAATCTGATGCTACAAAACAGAAATCTTGATTTCTGCAAAATTACAGATCTTTTTAGAATATGTAAGCATTTCTTTAGTCATCTACCCCTTAAGTAATCAACAGATTGTTGTACCATTTCTGTCTTGTCTTTCATTCAGTTATAATGAACAACAGATGCATCTGGCTATTCTCCTTAACGATGTTTTGCAATTAGCCTGTAATTCTGGATGCTTTTCTTTAAAGTAGTGTTCTGAAGTGCACCAACCTGCATCTGAAAACATCACATCATAGAGAGACAAGTTGCCTATTTAGGACACAAAACAAATATTCCATATTTCGTTCTTAGTGTCCAGTTTGGGTCTGAAACCGAACTGATGCATCTGATTCTGAGGAGGTTTCTTTGATACTAAGAGAAACTACACAGGGCACTGCAAACTTAACATGTGACAGCTCTTACCCTAATGGCTTTGTTATAAGTATTACTAAATAATTTGGAAAATCAATCCCATCTTTTACAGAGGAAGTGTATAGATCTCACCTCCCGACATGCTTTTAACTCTTGAAACTCTCTGGTTGTCCAATGTCTGTCTTTGAAGAAGTTGGTGCTGTTTCTTTTGTAAAATAGATCCCAGTTCTTCTGTGCCTCCTTCTCCAGTTTTAGTTGTTTGAACTCAGACACCAAAACCTGATCTTTTGCCAGTCTCTCAGCTTCTTCTGGGCTAAGGATTCTTGCACTATGGCCTTTTTTTTGGAAAGCACCATCTTCAGTAGATGTTGTTATTATATTTAAGCAATTGGCTGATGTGTTTTCTTGGAACATCCTAGATTCTTTCACACAAATATGAATGCCAAACACCCAAAGGTGATTTTTTTTTCTTTAGTGTATGTTTCCATCACTTAACTTAGGTAAAATAACTGAGGATCTAGAAGCAGAAGAAAAAATAAGAAAGAGTTACAGCATGCATTTATTACCATTTTACGGTAATCTGTCCTACCTGATGGACTGCAATGCCACCAGATTTCTCTTAATTTCAGAAATCCTCCATCCAAACTAACAGCTGCATATGACATCACACTGACGTCAAAGTTAAAGACGACACTTAACCGAGTCTGCTGGTCTTCCCTCTGCATCCTAGAAGGCTACCTAGCAAGAGAAAGATGGTGCAGCTCTAAGCTTATTTTCACTAAAACTGACTTTAAAAGGAAAGCAAGGGCTGTGTTTCTTGTTAACCCCAGTTAGAACACCTCAGAAAAATCATAACTGAAAAATAGGTGACATTTAAAAGTCCCATTGAAGTTGATGAAACAAACTGCATTCGTGTTAGCATTTCTCCTTCCTGCTCTCACCTCTGTGAGAAAACACTGGTGAAAACATCAGCATTTGTAACACCACATCACTTGAACAAGAGAGCAAAACCAGTACTGTGGCCAAAATACCCATAGCCGGCCTGTGTCAGCACTCTTTCCACTGCCTCCTCCTGAGGATCCACACCGGTTTTAACAGTCACAGGTGGTTTTACTTTCAGAAGTTAACAAAAATGGAGCAATGAGGAGAGTCCTGCATAGGCTGGGAAGGGATCCAAATCTTTTCCCTGATGTTAAGCTAGTTCTGACCTCTTCCTTGCAACAAACATCCAGATCCTGGAAGGTGGCACATATGAATTAAACCCTGCATGGCTCAGCAACTCCCAGGGAAGCCCAGGCAGCCAAAACATGCCTGTACGCCTGTGTCCAGAACCGGGCATTTCACCAAAATGGAAATGACAAAAACCCAACAATATCCACTCTAAAGCAAAAAAAGAGTAGTACTTCACTTACATATTTTATCTTACATGATACAAACACGAATGTAAAATACAAACGTGTGCAAATGAAATAAAGAACTGTCAAAATTTTGTCCAGCTTCATGGGAGACAGATGACACCCTTCTTCCTTCAAAAACAGCAGAAAAGGTTACAGAGAAGAGGCTCCCTTGAAAGAAAGTCTCCTCAAGAAGAGTATATCCTCAACAAAAATGCTTAATCAGCAACATTTCTACTACGTGCCTGGCATGCTATAAAAAGATCAACGCTTATATTTCTTCATAGCACAAGGAAAAAAAAAAAACCAAGCTAGTCCTTTCACTGACCCATTTGCACTCAGAAAACGCTGTGGTGGGAAGTTAGCACGACAATAAACACAGTTTCATCAGCCGATGTGTAGGCTAAAGAGCCTTTTAAAAGGTGTTTAATCCAGCCCTAAGACCGCAAACAGATACCTGTGTGCAAGCCCCCGATCCCCCCACAGGGAAACCGGCTTCCCGCCGACAGCCGCTCCCTTAGAAGGGCCGGGGCCGCCACCGCCGCGCTGAGTATCCCGGCAGGGAAGGCCCCTCCTGCCCTGCCCTGCCCTCCCCAGGGCGGGGAGCGCCGGGCCCCCACCTCTCCTCTGAGGGACGCCCCTCCGGGAACCTGCGCCCTCTCCGCGGGGACAGCAGCGCCTGCTCGGCCCAGCGCCCTCGCCTCGCCTCGCCCCGCAGTACCCGCCGCCGCCAGCCCCGGAGCAGTTTCCCGGCTGCACTCGGCCCCCGGAAGGGCGCCGGGTGGCAGCGCACGGAGGAGAGGAAGGGACCGGCCGGGACGGGAGGGGAGGGGGACGGAACGGGACGGGACGGGACCGGAGCCATGAACGGCTCGGCGAACTCGCTGCTGGACAAGGAGGAGCACCCGCTGCAGCTGGGCGAGAGCTTCGAGCGGCGGCCCAAGGCCTCCTTCCACACCATCCGCTGTGAGCGCCATCCCCTCTCCCTCCCGGCGGGCTCCGCCGCGGCCGTCCCTTATTCCCTCCTCTCCTCCCGCTCCCCGGGACCCGTCCCCCTGCCGCCTACCCCGGCGGTGCTTCTCCTGCCGCACCCACCCCTCCTGCTGGCGAGCCCCCTGTCCTCGGACCCCTTCCCGCCGGGCGGGCCGGGGCGGGGGGCAGTCCCTGCCCGGCGCCCCGCCATCCTCACCAAGGTTCCCTCCCTGGGTCCCGCCACGGCTTCTTACTCGTTAAGGGCCGTCCCCTTCCCGCCGGCCTGCGGGGGCCTCCGGCCCGCCACGACGAAGCCGCCTTGGCCGCCCCTGCCCCTCGCCGCCTCCTTCGTGCCGCCACCCCAGGGCTTCGTCCCCCCTCGCCGCCCGTCTCCCGCCCGCTTCAGCGCCCGTCTTCCCCCGTCCCGCCTCCGCCTCAGCGCCCGTTTTCCCTCCCACGAGTGTTTTCCCCACAGAGATGACCATCCCGGCGGGCAGCATGAGGGGAGACGGGGAGGGTGGATGCCGGCCGGGAGCGCTGGTAGGGAGGAGGTTTGAGCGAGGCAGGCCGGCTCAACGAACGGACGAACGGCTTATGAAGTTTTTCATGAAACGTGCGTGAATCGCTTAGGAGCAAAAAGCGATCCCCTCTGTGAGGGGGGGTGGCTTGCTATTTTATTTTATTTTATTTTATTTTATTTTATTTTATTTTATTTTATTTTATTTTATTTTATTTTATTATGGCAGCTGCAGGACAGGTCACCGCAGGCCCCAGCCTGGCGGGAGTGCCTGGAGAGGAGCGGGGCTGATCAGTAGCCCAAGCGCCCGCAGTTTGGTTTTTAACTGGTTATTTTCGCCATGAGGCAACGCGTAACCCGGCAGCCCCCTCCCTGGCTGTGCCGGCTCCAGCCAGCGGTAATAAGTCACTTCCCAGGAAAGCGAGCAGAAATGACTCAAACGCATACAGTGCTGCCTAATAAGCGTAAGGTAAAACCTGAGGTAGGGTCTCGAGCAGTTACGAAGTTTTTTGAATAATTGGAAGAATAGGTGTTTTTTTTAAAGACGCCAGATATTATTCCAACTGCTCTATTCTAGCATTGGGTACATTTAATTTCATATTAGAAGATTGTTTTGAAGAGGAGCTCACTGTATCTCTGTATTTGAATTCTGTGGGCAAGAAATTGCTTTTTCAACCCCTAAATAAGTCTGGGCTTTAAAATGAGTAGTAAATCACAAACAGTAAATGAAAGTAGTACTAAACTTATATTTCAGTAGCTTTGTATTAAGGTGGGGAATTTATACGGTTAACAATAGGATTTTTTGGTTTATGATGCATAATCCTAGGCCCAGTCTCATGGCCCTTATTCATGCATTACAAGTAAGTAATTTTGATGATATTAGTCACCCGAGTGCGACTTGAAAGAACAGCTTTCTAGATTGAGCTGTTACTCAAGCAGATGGTCAATGATTGAGGCAAAGCTATTTTGCTCAATAGTAAACTCTGTCTAGTGGATTAACACTTAAATTTTCTGTGTTTCACCCCTCTGGTTATCCGTAATTCCACCATGCTAAAAAATACCATACCATATGTTTGCTACATTTAACTGTCTATACATAACACTCAACAGTTTTATCCAGCACTAATGTATTAGCAAATCTCCATTTATAAATCAAAATTTTAAAATAGCCCAACTATCAAATGAATGAGATTGTTGTCTGATAGTGTATGAACTAAAGCCAAGACATATCCAGATAGAAATAGACTGGATTTCTAGAATTGAAAGTGCTTCAATAATCAATTTCTTAAGGGATTGCAAAGCCAAAGCTCTTCAGACTACAACTGGAAGAATGCAGTTTTATTTCAAAAGAGCTTTCTGTGTGCTGTGTTTTCCATCCGTGACTTTCAAGTGAGATCTCTTCATTTCCTGGTTATAATTTTTTTTTCTAACTGTTGATCTGGAATGATTTATCTGAGCATTATATTGTTCCTGTAATCCTCTTCACACAAACTACAATAAGAGGATTTTGTAGGCTAAATTTGTTTCGGCCTTCTTAAAATACTTCATTCCTTTCCATAATATTTTTGAAATACTGTACTGAAATACTGGATTATCCCTGGAAAACACATCTTAAAAACGTTCGACTTTTGGAAAAAGGACTGTGGTTACAATTGGAGGGACATAGGTACACTCCATCTACAGCAAGATTAGCCAAGCACGTACACCTAGTAAGCTAACCAAATGAAAACAATTTCTTGAATGTTTGTTTAGAGTAACTATATTTTGCTGATACCTAAGGAAGAAGTGTGATAGTGATATCCTTTTAATTTAGTGACTGTGCTGCTGAAACTCTTGATCCCTTTTTGACAAAGACGCTAGCTCTTGTACAGCTGGTTTGTTTTATTTAGCAAGCTTGCACATAAAGCAGGTGGGAAACAATAGCTAGAAATAGATTGTTCAGATGAAAATGAAGGGTATGATTTGGTCTGGCAGTTAAGGCATGAGGATTAAGTCAAGTGTGCCTGATTCTGCGTGTTGTGCTGTCAAACTAAAACTCAGTTAGACATTAACGTCCTCTTAATGAGAATTTATTACAAGCTGGGGGTTTGGTTTTTTTTCTCTAAATGTGCTTTTCATAGTGGAATTGTATTTTAAATTTGTTCTGAGATATTAATTTCTGAACTAATGCAGTAATTAAAAGCCTTGATTGTGAATGATTGCACCTCTTCATATCCAGAGATGCTAGAATTGAATGGAGGCTTATTTTAAAAACAAACAAAACAAAACAACCTATATCTGTCTGATCTTATTTCACTTTGTCTAAATCGTCTGCCAAAATATTACAGGTTCTGATAGTTTTTTCTGGTTTTTATAGCTCATCAGCACAACAGAATAATGAGGTGAAAATACTTTTAAGTTAAAATGTTCTTAGTTCAAATAAATACACTAAGGAGAAGTGCCTTGTTTGGGAGACAAAGCATTCTATATAATGCAGCAAAAATGCTTAAAACTAGGGTTAGTTTAAAGCCATTACAGTGTCTCACCTTAGTCATGCTTTCTATCCGCAGTGGCTTTGGTCTGGCATGGAGCCTGCTGAAGTACGATCAGCACCTCTTTTTTCCTCATAAGTGAGATCTGAGGTCTCCTCTACCCTTGAGGAGGTATTGTGGAGGCAAGATGGCTGTTAAATAGCCAGAAATATCAGTGAGGCTGAATGAGTTGGTGTCACTAAATTTGTCTTTGTCACAGAGGGAGTCCTCAGGTTTGGAATTGGCAGGAGCCACGCAGAGCCCTGAGTCCCAAAGTTGATACTCTTTGGGGATGCATGGTACTGTTTTACACTTGCCTGCAAAATTAAGTGTTACTCAAAGCCTGGGGTTTGGAGAAGTCTGCTTTTGGTCTTCAAACACAAGGTCTAGAACCTTCTTTCCAATTTAGAAAGAAAGTTCAGAACCTGCTACCATTATATGACTGGGGCGCTGAGCATAGACACATTGTGCTGGTGCGTTATTCCACTCCTGCTGTAAACGCTAGCATGTAATCACAGTAATGTGCAGTGACTCTTTGCAGGGCAGGATGACACTTCTGAAGACTCTAAGAAATGTAATTGCAATTATTTTCCTCTTTAGATGATTTTAAGCCAGCATCAATTGATACATCTTGTGAGGGGGACCTCCAAGTTGGTAAAGGAGATGACGTAACAATTACTTTGCCACATATTCCAGTAAGTTTGTTATGTATGTGTCCTTGTTTACTCTCCAGCAAATTTGCAATGTAGTTAGAGTCTAATGTAAATGTTATTTTCACTTTCATCTTTGTTAATACAAGTGGATTCAATATTTGAGCAGCCAGACTTGTAGTGTGTTACCTTAGGAAAGGACTGTACAACTGAATCGTTGTAAAGGGTTATATTTGTAAGGTTCCAGTCTGTTCTTTATTTTTTATTCCTTCCTTCCTACTCTTCCTTGAATGACAAGACTTTTACTGTTAGCTGAAGCTCTATACCTGGTTTCCATCCATTTTTAGTGCTATGGCTTAATGAAGGAAGGCAGAGTAATTTGGCTTTAGTCAAGGTTTGATGTTCAGAAGCCACAGGTAGGCCTGTAAGCATGTTCTTCCCATTACTGAAACGTGCAGATAGCATAGAGGGTTCCCTGCCTTTATCAGTGGAAGCAAGGGGGGTGGTTCTAGTGAGTGGCAATGAAGTGGTTTCCCATCCACTTCCTCCTCAAATTATGCCATAAAGATCTACTGTGTGAGGGTGATGGTCAAACAGCAATAAAAGAAGTGATCAAACTGTTTATAGGTGCAGCTGTTCTGTAATTGAAGGTTCAGTAGTTTCCTTACCAAAACAAAAGAAAGTGCTTGCATGCTGGAACTGGATTTGTTTATTAGCTGAAGCTAATGCTATGTGTCAAGCCAATAAACCAGAATTCACAGACATCGATGGGTTTGGTGGTTGCAGGGGGCTACCAGTCAGTTTGGAAGCTGTGTGTCAGATCCTTCTGGTATTGTTTATTCTAGCGTGTTGGCATTCTGAATTGGTAGGTGATGGTGCTGTGATAATTCTCACTGAATGAAGCTTTAGCCTGCTTCCCCCGCTCCTGTTTTTATATGGCTTTGATCACCTTTAGTGCTGCAGGAGGTCACATACTAGTTTTTGTCTGTAAAAATGATGAACACAGTAGTGCTATTTCAGAGCAGTTAGCAATATGATTAATAGCAGCGGCATTCATCTTGGATTGACTGGGAACAGTGTTGTTCATTCATCTTTTGTGAACAACATCACTTGTAATGTCCCTTTCCGAATCTCTCTACTGATGAGTTTAATTTGATTGTCTTCCCACGAATATGAACAGCTTTAAGCTTATAGTATTCTTCGGGGGCTTAGGCAGCTAACTGCACTAAATGCAGCCACTGGGTGTATGTTGTTCGAAGGCCGTGCTGCCTGTGTTCCAGGCAGAGAGCTGGAGAAAACTGAGCATACTGGAAAAGAGTGATAAGTTTTGAGATTGTTCCATCCTGACAAGATTTACTGAATTTCTTGGATCCTGCTTTGGTTCTCAGTTGCCCAACAACTGGATAGGATTCAGATTTCTAAGTTGTTTTTTGAAATTGCCTGGTCCCTGAGGATATCTCTAGTAATTTGTTCAGGAGGTATGTTGGTGTCCCTTGCTGCTTGGATAAATTGAAGTACTATTTCTACATGTGGATTTAGTGGTTTTAATATTTGATAAACAGTCTTGGTTGGGGAAGTGAAGAATTTCTGTTTGTTAAAAAGCCCTCATGCATGAAAACAAATTGATTAAATGTCACCTGTTTCACCTACCTTCTTGTTCTATCCTGTAATCAGCAGAATCTGTAAGCCAGTGTTATTTAGGCACTAACATAAAACCTAAACATTTAATTTTAAGTAGAAGGGTGGGACTGTTAATTTGCTTAAGCAGGGTTCCATTTCTGCTTATTTTTTTTAGCCAAAATTGCAGTCTTTTCTAAGTTAGGAGGCTTCTGGGTAGCGGAATGATAGCCAACAAACTTTGATCAATTTTCATTAAATTTGTGCTTTACACATTTCCTAACTTAGTTGTCAACAGCGAGCAGGATTTGACTTTCAGCTTGCTTTTTATTCTCTTAAATGTTGCTTTCTTCTCTTAAGTGTAGGAATGATAAAAATGTAACATGCCTTTGAAGACTAGACTTTCTCGAGACATCTTTTCTGAATCCTATCTATATCTCTTACTGTATCTTTGTTGGGAATTCAGATTTTTCACCCTTACTGTTCCAAAGCCATTTTAAATTAAAACATATTCTGTTTCTTAGCAATATGGAGAATAGGAATTGCATTCTGAGTGGTTACAATATGATTGTTCATTTTTTGCTACTCAGAATGAAATGTAGAAGGATGCTTTTTTTCCTTTTCTCCCTGGTTTTGGTTGCTTTTCTACAGCATGTGCAAAGGTGCACATGAATAAACATTTTTTTTTTTATTTCTTTTGTACAGTAGCTATACATTACAGAGAAGTCTGAGAAGGTTTCATAGCTGAGAACATATTTCTGTATATCCCCTTTGAGTAACATGTCCTTTTTTGGCCAGGTGTGTGTCCATGCTGGTATGTGCAGATAGACCATAGATTCTGCCTCCTGTAACCCCAAACCCAGGTGTATGAGCCAGCCTGCGCATGGATGCAGTACAGCTGAGCATAAGCTCAGCAGTATCAGTTAGCCAGCATGCACCACCACATGAGTTTGTCTTTACTGCTTCTCAGTCTAAGCCATTAGACTTTTATAGCTCTATGCAGCATTGTGTGGATTTGGGGACTTTCTGGAAGGCGTCAAAATACCCCATTTGCTTTTGAGAAGTCATTTCGGTATGATTGCATGGCATCTACATGTTAATCTGACTTTGAAGGAGGCAGCTGTTCTTACATAGTTTGTGACAGTTGCTTGTAATCCACTATGAAAATACTGCCTTTTTTTTTTTTGATAGATTAAATACAAAGCAGTTTATTTTTCAATTGACCACATATTTCTCTAGGCGACAGTTCTGCTACATGAATAATTAGAACTTTATTTCTTATCTAAACCCAAGTTTTCCAGAGCAGAAATGTCAAGAAGATTTCTGACAGTTGTCAGAGCCAGCTATGCAAATTCAGTTATGTTACCATTTTGGGAATGAGAACTGTAAATAATGGCAACCATGGAGAAGATGTTTTGTCACTGCAGAGAAACTTAAAATGATGAAAGGCATAATATTGCTATGAGGAAATGTCTGATCTACTGCATATAACTGTATTTTTTCCTTTTCATGAATGAAGATTTTCTGTAGGAACTAAACATTGACTGCTTAGTCTCTTGGTCAGAACAATACATGTATTCATTTCTCTTAGTGATTGTAAACTTTTGGGTAGGGAAATATAACCAAAAAAATGTGTGCTCTTTCTTTGATACCAGGGTTCAACTCCACCAATGACTGTGTTTAAAGGAAATAAAAGGCCATATCAGAAGGACTGTGTGCTTATTATCAATCATGACACAGGGGAATATGTGCTGGAAAAACTTAGTAGCAGCATTCAAGTCAAGAAAACAAGGTAAAGCTGGGGACAGGGCTGTTGATAGGATTAATTCTTGCTGAAGTTTCTTCTTCAGACTGTCTTTTGAACCAGAACTCAGTTTTCTTTTATTTTGTAGTGATGTTTAATTACTAAGCCTTATGGGCTTTACATGGCCAATTGTCTTGCCTAAAAATGCAAATAGGAGTGTGAATCCAAGAGTAAGGAATTTGTAAATTCTCCACTGCTGAAAGGACATAATTATAGTTTGCAGTGAAACACTTCTGATGATTTGAAGCTGTGGAAGCTGGCTGAAGAATGAGATGTGTTTCAGGAATCTCTACTTAGCTGAAAAAGACCATGGAAATATTAGGCTGTCAAAAGGATTGTTGGACTTTCTAGTCCCACTTCCTGTGGGAGTCATGATGCTTTAATAATACACTCTTAAGGAACAAGAAACATCCCTGTATTGGGTCAGTGATACGTAAAGTGGAACTCAAGTCCAAAGCCTCCAGCTGGGACAGGGAGAGAGAAAACTGTAGAAATAACGGTTGTGAGGCTCTGCCTAGAAGAATTGCTGAGGCCAGAAATCATCTCTCACCCAATATTCTTACTTCGCTGCACAAATGCTACAGAGTGTGCAGCTGGAACATTTTTAGTCGTCTTGCTGCTCTACAAGTACCTGAAGTCTCTGGATCATGTTCTTTCAGCATCACTGGACTACAGGTTATTGAGATCTAAAGAGAAAGCAGTCATTCAAATGTCTCATGAAGAAGCTCTTGAATAATTTTACAAGTTTTAAATTTAAAAAAAGAAAAGAAAAGCCACTTTATTGCAGTGTAGAACTTTTAGCTGCTAAAACTACTAGAAATCTGCGTTGCAGCTTATCAGCAGTTGGCTGGAAGTTTGCCAAGAACACTTGGAGTTCAAGGTAAATGGACTGTAACACTCCTCTGAATCAGTGATGTGAAAACTCATCCATGCGGCATTCATCTTGTCCAGTGGATATGAGCACATCATAGATGAGATTTGAATTCCCAATTTAAGTTCTGCTAGACTTTGTTCAGGTGAAGCTTAAGTCAGAAAAGAGCAAAGGAGTGCAGGAGGGCTTGGATTCAGTGAGGTGTTTGGATCCACTGAGTTTTGGCTCTGGTGAGGTGAAAAGTATTTCAACTTTTCTCAAGCAGAGGTAGTAAAAAATTGGGGATCCCTGTTTTGAGGAATAGTGCTTTGCAAAGTTATTCAGTTTTCTAGATCAGAAGTGTCTTTTTTTTTTTTTTTCCCCGTGGCTACTTTGATCTTTAACAACCTTGACACTCTGTGGGAGCAGAGTTTTTAGTGTTAACATTCTGATGACATTCGCGGGGGAGTAATTGCACTTATTCTACATAAAACCTTCTGTAGTTCCAAGAGCATAATTAATACTGGAAACAATATTTTGCTTTTACCTTTCATGTGATAAAGTGAGTGTATTCCCAAGTCCTCACTTCTATTGTGAATTACTGTGTAAGCTGTATTAATGTGGTATCTAATAGCTGCATTTCAGTGATGAATGAAGAGGTGGTTCTGTGCTTAATTTTTGACGTTGCACCTACAATTCAATGGGGCACAGAGATACCTAAGTTTGTGCTAAATGTACTAGCTCAGATACCAGAAGTTTAGGTTTAGGTGAAGTCCCAGGAGGTTCCACGTGGGCTAGTTTAACTTGTTCCTCAGTGGGATTAGTCCAGAGACACAAAGTGTAACATTGCTGAGCTGGGACCCTCCTAGAACCGAAACTTAGCTCTAATACCCACACAAGCTGTGCTACACTACATAAAGCCATACCCCCAAGGGCTCTGGTGTTATGCGATAAATACACCACACATTTTAACCTCATTATGGTGTACCATAGAGGGACCTGAGTAAGTATTTTGTTTGGGGGTTCTTTTCGGCCAAGGATATTGACTGTCCTACAATCTGAATCACATCATTGATTCAGTAAAAGGAAGAAATACCTGTTTTGAATTGAACAGCTAGACATAGCATTGTTCTGGAGACTATTTCCCACTAAGGAAACAGCTTAAACTATTTTTAAGGGATAATAGCAAATGAATGAAAAACAGGAATTAAGTGCTTCCATGCTGTATTTGGCAGTAAGAATGATTGCTCTAGTCAGGTTGACCTCTAAGAGAGTTCAGTTTGGGATGATTTAATTGCAAGTGAGAAAATTGTTTCTTTTGCTGTGATTGTTTTAAGCAGGATTTTGTTATGAGTAGATTTGTTTTATCATGTAGTTACTTTAAATTACTATGATTGCTTATTGTTTTTTAAAAATACAAATACTAATTGCTAAATTAAAGCCTTCATTGTTCTTCAAGTAGAGAATTTGGCACCACTGAACCACATCTGGATTTGAAAACACATTTTGTAAGGGTGTTGCAGTGTAGTTGTATATGCATATTTGCTATTGAAAGCAAGTGTTGCATTCAGAAAGCTGTAATTCACTGTTTATCTTTATAAAACAAAGTAGAGATCTGTACAAAAGGAAGTCACAGATGATGCATTAGTACAAGGATATTGAAAAAGCGGAACACAGTTGCACAGTACTGCTGAATATCTCTGGTTGTTTTTTTTCAGAGCAGAGGGCAGCAGTAAGATCCAAGCCCGAATAGAACAACAGTCTGCCCGAGCATCTCAGCCTCCTTCACAGTTCAGAGCCCCAACCAAGCCAGCAGTTGGACCTAAAACTTCTCCTTTGAAAGACAATCCTTCACCTGAGCCACAGCTGGATGACATTAAGAGAGGTAAAGAAGGGTTTGTAGTTTCCTGAGTTTTGGTTGGTTTTGTCTTTCTTCTTTATAATAACATGTTAGAGTGATCAGGGATTAAAAGATGGTACTTGACAGCTGGTTTGTCATCTTTATATCTCATTTTAAGGCATCTTAGTGAATTATTTATTCTCTTCTGCCAGCATAGATATTTCTCTGGCATGAGAGAATTTCCTCTTTGTGGATAATTTTCTCTCTTCCAAACTATTTCTCCGTTCTGAAAAGAAGACAAAATAAGCATGAATTCAGAAACCTGCAGCTGAGTGCTAGATGAGTTGAATGGGTGTCTTAGGCAACGACAATAACAACAACAAAAGCCAATGGTCCAAGATCTAGTTATGCAATCAAGTAACTTGGACGAAAGTTATTCTTGCACTGAGTAAGGTTGGAGCCTTCTGCCAGTGGTTTGGAAGGGCTGGGTGGCCGTGTCCCCTTCACAAGACGTGGAGCTTGTGCCCTGCCAAGCGGTGCTAGTAGGGGAGGGATGAGAGTGAACAACCCTGCAGCTTCCCCTTTACGACAAGCACTCTGCAGCTTTGATCACATCTGCCATATAGTTGCTATACTTACTATTAAAGTACCTTGAAGGGATGACTGGCTCAACTCAGTCTCCTGCTCAAGCAACGCTTTGGCTCAGTGTTTCGCTGTGGGCGGGGTGCACTTTCTTTGCCCATGTCCTTCCTTTCATACTGGTGTGATATCTGGTTTTGCTGTGGATAACACAGTCAGAATGAGGAGGACTTTAAATTTAAATTTTTATTTGGTTCTCTTGTGTTTCTTGTCTGGCACCAGACGCAATTTTATTTTAAGATTGTTCTTTCTGTCTAGTTTTTTTTTTTCTGGGTCTCTTTTTCTTTCTCTTTTTTTTCCTCTGTCCCATATAGCTATTTTTGCCTGTAGACTTAGCCTATGTTAATTGCCCAGACTATGTTAATTACTTAGCAGGGTATTTTTTCAGTTCATGGTAATCACTAGGTGACATTTTTACTGCTAAGCTATCTGTGTGTTTGCATAGGTGCTGACTGGTCTCACTCTTTCGCAGCAGTAGTATTTTCAATACTCGGATGCTGGTCAGCAGACAGAATCAACGTCTGAGAGTGTGTTAGCTACAGTTCCCTTAGCTGCATTGCCATTTTTATTTTCTGTGTACTAGGTAAGGAGAAAGATAACAGGTGATACATTAATTTAAAAATTTAATCAGTTGTGAATCTTAAATGTCTTTTCTTGTGGTGTGTAATAAGTTACTTAACCACTGGGGCACTCTTTTATATACGTACAGCAATTTGTAAAGGTCATGTTATAGTAAAATAATTACATTTATCTAGTGTGACATCTATTCTACAAAGACCATTTTCTAGTGGTCTAAAATACAATTCACATTGTTCGGAACTGTCTTAGTAATTTTTTTGCCACCTGATCGTCTTTTATTCGAAAGTACCTCGAAATAAATAACCTGTAGAGTTTTGTTTCCAAAATCAAGCAAAAGAACGCCTGACCTGTACTAAAAATAGGACTTCAAGTTGGTGTTTTATGGAGGGAGTCATTCAGGGCCCAAAAAGAGAGAGGGCAAATACCTGGGCAGGGATTTTTTTGCTTACAGTATATGCTCTTTATCACTTTTTTCCAGCATTGATTATCTACAGCATCGGCATTACTAAACCACTTATATCATAAGAACCTATTTGGGAAAGGTAGAACTAAAATGGCACCATCATACAATGAAAATAATTAATAAAACTTAACTGTAAAAGCTGTGAGAGAGTCTTCAGTCCTGTTATCTTCCCTTAATGTGTCTTTTTATGAACAAAGACTTGTAGGTTCTGAAGAGACTGTGTTCTTTCCGTTCAAGCAGTAGCTTTCCTTTTGGGTGAAGTACCCACTTTGTACGAAGAAAGACAAACATAAAGCTGAAATTCAGTGGTTTTTCTTTAATGGACACAGCACAGAACTTATAATCCCCAAAGGTGCTGGCTGAAAGCATCTCTGGTGCTATGACACTCTCTTGCTCCCAGTATGCCCTACTTAAGGATGAGTAAGACACACAGCCCTCATGATGTTTAACAATAGTTTTAAGGTAACCTCAGTATGGGTTTCTGCTTTGCCCTGGTACCCTCAGCTGTGCATTCCCATCGCTCCCCTTACAGATGAGCTGGGAAACGAACTTTCAGGTAGGTCAGTTCTCTCTCCCATTACACAGCTGTCCAAACAACAGTGCCTGAGGACAGAGTCAGGGCATGTGGGAATTGAACCAGTCCTTTCCTTCATGCAGAGAGGCCTTTGGGAGGCTATCTAGGGTTCTGCACCGAAGGAATCTTTTCCTCTGCAAGCTTTTATATTGTCCTCCTGCCTGAAGGGATCAAAAGAGAGAGTAACAGCTTGTTCTTTTGAATACTTGGCTACGTCTAGTAACATTTCATTAAGTGGTGAACATTTGCACGCATATACCACAATACAGCCATTTACATGCGTGAAATAATCGGCATTTATCAGATATATTTGACCACAACAGAAATGTTTTTATAACATTGACATAATTGCAGCATGCCGTACTTGAGAAAAAAACCACAGAAACTATTTCTGGTTTGGAGACTGTAAATTCAGTGCTTAAAAATCTGAGCAGATCTTGTTTACCTAAAATGCAGCTGTAGTCTGTAAGGATTATGCCATAGCACTGTGTTTGTCTCTCAAGAACATCTCAATCAAATTTTTGCACTTCAGTATAAAATACTGCCTCTTCTAGCTGCAATCTCCGCATACTCAGAGTGCCAGTATCAAGTTGATTTCTCTCCACCTTGCATACCATTATTAACAGTGAGCATTCTGCTATGGACATACAACCTTATTGTCCCTAAAGCTGAATTACTTTATTTCCAAAAGTCCTTGGTATTCTTGCAGCCCAAGGTTGGGGCTTTAGTTAAAAATTCTGCATAGCCTATTGGAATTGAGAGAGGAAGTAAGAATCATTATTATTATGGAAAGAAATTAGAGCATTTGATGCTGAATATATTCAGAAGACAGCCCTGTTGAGAAAGGCTGTTTTGTTTGTATAATGATTTCTGACCTTGAATTCTTTTTACTCTAAAAACTGCATTGACTGCCAGTATAAAACAGTAAGCCATTTTGTTTTCTTGAAAGAAAGCCCACAGTTGTAACATGAAATGTGCAAAAGATAAGGTTCCCCTAGCAATGTCAGCCTTTTCAGATGAGGTAGACTCAATTAAGGTAAGTGTTCAAAACTATACTATATAGAAAACTTTTTTAAAAGTAACTGCTGCACATCCTACCTCTTGTCATCTTTTAAACCTTAAAGGTGCATCAGCATGAGGCGTTTGATCTTATGGCGCAAAAAGATCTAGGAAAGGTCTGACTCTTTTGTTGTTCAGCTTGGCATATATGTACACATATACACAACAACTATTTTAATTGGAGGCACCGCAAGGAAATATTTAACCAAGGCTTCAGTACCTATAACTGCACTAAGCATAATGGGCAAATAGGTAAATGCATTTAAAGCAAATGTGTTTTTCCTACAAGGCTTTGGTGTCATCATTGGCTTAGCCACCATCTTTGACAGTGTGACACAAGAGGGTTTTGAACAGACTTCCTTAGTGGTCCTGCTGGAGTTCTGCCTGACAGACTTCTAGCGATGCAGCAGCCACCATAACATTAGTGAAAACAATTACTTTTTTCTCAGCTGCACAGATGAGATGTTTAGAATTCTGGGCTCAAGGAATTAAGAGACAAGAGAGACCTGAGGGGGAGCTGACAGCCTGTGAGGCAAAAGATGACTAGAAGATGGGCTCAGACCAAAGTTTCCACCAGTGACCACTGTCATTGTTAACACCCTTAACTTCCCAGTCCTTGAAGCTTGTGATACTGGCGCTGTTTCGCTTTTCCTGCCTATATTCAGCATAGTGGGCCTCACCACTTCTTCCGAGGCATTCTTCCTTTCCCTCCTCATAACCAAATCTGTTTTACGGGCTCTTAGTTTTCTGCTTCCCCAGCAGAAAACCCTCAATTTTCAATCTGACACTGATACCTAATTTTGTTTAAAATTAGTCAGGCTAATCTTCCTTTCCTATTCGTCAGACTGCATCACTTTCTTCAGTTATCTCTTCGCCTACTGTATCAAGTTCAAACTTCTTGTTTAGGTTTTTTTTATCCCTAGTTCTCTGGAATGCATTTCTTTCACTGCCAATGCCTCTTAGATTGCTTCACCTTCTTCACACTATTTGATATGCTGCTTTCTGGGCTGCTATGTTCTTCTCAGCCTGTGTGCCAACACTCCTCCATTTCAGCCATAGACTCTCTAGCTCTGTAAGCGTACGTATGTAATTCTCAGACATTTGTCCTTTACCTGACTTGTTTATTGAATCTTTTTGCAATATGGACTGTGGTCTATAGGTGATTGTGCTTGCTACAATCCAGGATACTCTAATCATGTATTATTATCATCATTATAACTTACAACTAACAACTAGAAGTATGTGGAAATTTTACATCATTAAGCTAGGGGAAAAAAAATTTAAATCTGGGCTTTTTAAAGGGAAAGAACTCTTATTCCTGTTTACCTTTCCTTTAGCTTTCCCCTATGAATTTCTTAGCCTTGAACACAGGGAACATTTACAATTTGAAATCCTTGATATGGGTAGGCTGAGAACAGTGACTTACAAGTGCTCATTTGTCTGTGTATCAGACTCCAGGCATGAAATGGATTTTTAAAGCCTGCAAGACTGTGTTGGGAGGGAATAAGGGAGAAAGACATTACAAGTAAAAGTAATATCTTATGTTGGCCTAATCATATATTCTTCCTCCCTCTTCCAATGGTCTCTTATGCTATGTCTTCAAGATGAAAGAGTAAGTTTTACCTGGCATACTAATACAGTACAGAGAAAACAGACTGTCTACTCAGGGATCTAGATTTAGGAAGTCAGTTGGAGGAACAACCCCACTATCCTTAAATGCCCAGCTGGAGTTAGTCATTTGGTTGTTCCCTTTCAATACGCCTTCCTTGCCTCCGATTCGATATAGCTATTTGCTATATGCTACTGTAGCATTTGAAATTGAGCTCTGAACTTTGAAAATGAAAAATAGCAGTTTTAAAACCAGAAAAAGAAAACTTAATTTCTCAAATCAATACATGCTGAGCTAGAGGAACTCTCTCCAGTAAATAGTGTGAAGGCTGAAAACTTAGCTGTTACTCTATAGTGTTAAGCAGCCCAAGGAAAGTGGGTCTTAGTAAAAAAGGGAAGAGTTCCAGTTGCTCAGACTTACTCCTGCAGGGGCTGAATACAAGAAGCATTAAAATTGTGCCATTTTTACATAAAGGAAGGACTCATTTTACATGATCTGGCTATGCCATAGATGAGAAGGATGTCCCCAGCTGAGAGGCTGGGGTTCATCTCACTCTGACATGCATCTGACTGAAGGTGAACTACTCCTGGCATCAGTTCTCCATTTGTCAGGTAGAGATGATAATACCTCATTTCTCCCTTCTTTCATTCTTGTCCCTTTAGCCTGTGACATCTCCAGGGCAAGCACTGAATTCGAACCCTGTGGGTATAGAACTGCTAACACAACAGAAGCCTAAATTTCGGGAGTTTCACATCCTATGCTTAACAAATATATGTGAATATTGTTGTCTCACAGAAACCTGCCTAGGTGAACTGAGTCATTAGATACTCGACTTTGTGGGTGATACAAAAGAACTGTCCTCTAATAGTGTTTAGGCCACTCTATAATTATGACAGATTTAACAATATGGTCATTTGGGGTGACTTGCCTTAATAGCTGTTTAGTAACCAGTGGTTCAGCCAGCACTAGCTGTTGCTGATGCGGCTGTCGTGGTGCTGTCATGGTATTCCAGTTTTTCTTTACACTGGAAACCCTGAAGTGGGGTGTGTCTGACTTGAATAACTTCCCAGTTTCAGAGTAGTCTCTGTATTTTCCTGGCTACTTGTAAGCTCTATAGCAGATTAAGGTATTATTACCACTCCCCAGCATGTGAATGTTCTTATCTATTCTCATCTGTCCCACTGCAAAATTATCTGATGTCATCCATCGGCTTCTGACGTTTGTTTAAAATGAGTTGTGTGACTTTGCGCTGGAGCAGTTTCATACGTTATCTGAAGTCAAGGCAGTTTCTGTTGTGATCATGTGCCTATGCCTGTCCCCCGACCCCCCCCTTTTTGAGTTTTCCAACAGCCTAAATGTCACTGACATCTAACAATTTAGATTCCTTCACGTTAAAATACTTTTAAAAAATGGGCTGGCTGTTGGCCTGTAAAACTCAATCAGGAAATGTACTTACTTTGTATGTAGAGCATATAACCTCTTGAAAATAATGAAGCAGGAAGTGCTTTCAGGAGTATAAAGTACATAAATAATACTAGTGGAAGTGAAGGTTTTATGATACTAACCTATGCTGTTGCTTCTTTAAATTTAGCTACCACAACTAAGTAAAAAAAGTTTTCAGAATTTTTTGTTTTTCCTTCCTGTCTCTCTCTTTCATGTGAGATATTTTGATGTGATAAATTACACTTGACAAAACTATTGCATTTTCACATTCTCTTCCAAAATTCCATGGGGCCCTGTTTATGGTTTCAACCAGATGAATGTCCTTTTATTTCAGAGCTGAGAGCAGAGGTTGAAATTATTGAGCAGATGAGCAGCAGCAGTGGAAGCAGCTCATCGGATTCAGAAAGCTCATCTGGGAGTGAAGATGAAAGCTCCAGCAGTGAGGGGGAAGAGCCAGCACATGTTTCCCCTTCCCAGCCACCGCACCAGCAGTATAACAACAGGAATGCTGTTGCTAACGGCACCAGCAGGCCACAAGGAAGCAATCAGCTGATGAACACACTTCGTAAGTAAAGGCTTGTGTCTTATCGCTGTGGGAAGCTGCTTGAGACCACTCATTTTCTTAGCTTGTTAGGCTAACTCCATGAAGTGCAGTTTGCCAAATAGTAATCGCAGGCAGTTGTACGTGGGCAGGTTTTTTGAACAGAGGGCCGAGACCTGTCTGAAGGCGTGGAGGTTGCTTCAGTTTGGTCTGGAGCCTGTGGGCATCAGTGCAATGGCCCCCATTGACTGTGCTGAGCCTCGATTCGGGCCTCCAGGTGGAATGAGTGGGTAGAAAAGCATCAGCATGGGAGGATCTGGTGCACCAGAGGATGGGAATTATTTTAATGTGAAAACACAGATTAGACATAAATAGTGAGGTTGTCACATGTGTCAGTTAAAGGTCTGTAATGAATTGTGAATGGCATAAGGCTGTCCTGTGGTCATAAATGCAGTCTCTGTGGTCTTCGTTATTAGCTGTATTGCTTTGTCAGAGTATTTACTCTATACTGTGTTGGTCTCAGCTGCATTTTCACAAATATCACATTTTGAAGGGAAGTTTAAAGTGCCGTGTATTTGATTAAAATATTACAGCTATGGTGTTTGCAAGCATTGAATCAGTACAAACTCACTCCACCCTTTAAAAAGTGTAAAAAATGTTTTTAAAGCATAGTTTTGTCCCATGAGACTCTCGCTGCGGAGATGGTGTACATGTGTGTTGCTCTTATGCTAAATGAGGTATATTCTAACTCAGTGGAGTTAAAATACTGCATTTACAAGAAACTAGAACTTAGTTATCATAAATTGTTCTTAATTCCGCCTGAGGCATGTTTGTGTACATCTCTTGGCACCCACGCATAGCGAACTGGTGGAGTTTAAATACAGATAAATGTAGGGTTTCCAGCTTCGAGAAGACAAGTATAATATACAAATACTGAAAAGGCCTGCTGGAAAACTGGAGAGGCCTGTCAGTCTTGCTGTCAGTAATGAATGTCTAAGTGAAATCCAAAGTTCAACAAAGTCAGTAGGACTCACCATTTCCCTATTTCTGGTTGTGAGCTGCCTCTTCCCTGCTTCTGGGCCACAACAACAATACTGCATAGGCCACTGAATGTCAGGAAGCCTCTGACTCCAGGAGAATTTGGGAACTGGTAGGCAACGATTTTTGCCTTTGGATTTAAAATCTTTTTGCCAAGGGTTAATATGTCCTTGAGCATTCAAGTCACTGGTGACCATCTCATCGGGAGAATCGCCCCTAACCCAAGTTCTTGTTTCATAAAAGGGGAGAGGAGATGAAGAAATCCAGGGCATAGCTGTTGATAGCTGCTCTGCAGCTATTTGGTGCAGGGCCATGGGAGAATGCTGGAAGAGCTAGGTTCAGTTACCAGAACACAAGCATGGTTCTTGCCCCCTTTTATCCCCTCTACCTCTCCAAATCACAAGTGCTCTGCAAAACAGGGTCTGAGACTGTACGTTTGATCCATATCCTGGCCTTCTTTTGTCTGATCTCTCTTTGCACTTTGGAGGGGGCTTTCACCATCACAGCATGTGTCAGCTTAATTCAGCTGATAGCCTTGAGTTTCACTGGCTTTAACATTCCTTTTGGTTTATTGACATGTGGAGGCCTTGCTTTGGCTACCCAAAAGACCTTAAAACAAAAAAAATCTATTTTAAAAAGGCCGAGAAAGCCAGGGAATTCCCCAATGCCTTGTCCCAGAGCCATATACGGGAGCTTGGCTGGCTGGAGGCTGTGGAATGCCTTCCACAGCTGCTAGCGTGGGGAGTGCTGTTCTCCCACCAGGGAGCAGCTTTGGTGGCTGTGGAGCTAAGGACGCTTGGTTTGGCCTGGATCCGACTGTGTATTAGCCCCACACGGCTCTTAATGTTCTTGAGCATGGGGAGCCGTTCCATTAAATGACAGATGACGTTTGCATTCATTTCTTGTGTTACTCTTATTTAAGTCTTCCAGTGTAAATGTGACTGTTCTTTGGTTTGATTGCCATGAAATGTGAATTAACACCTACCCACTTGTTGTGTTTTGTTGTTTTCTGTTTTCCATAGGAAATGACTTGCAGTTGAGTGAGTCTGGGAGCGACAGTGATGACTAGAGGCTGAGCTTTTGCTGTTTCTGTTACATATACATGAAGAACTAATTTACCTTGAAGTGATCCTATTGCTTACAAAGAGGAGCTGGCACAGAGATAGTTCCGTGTGTGAATTTTAATAGAAGAAATCCATAGCCCTACAAAATAGCAGATGTTGAGGGCTGTTTTACTTTGTGAATTAAGTGTATATTTTGTGTATATTGTTATTCTTTTAAAGCTTTAAATAGATATGTACAGTGGATAAGCCAATACATGTTCCTATGTTCCTGTCCATCATCTGTAAGTTTAATGTGTAATTTTATGATGTCATCTAAAAAGTTCTTGTTTGTAGAAGATATTCAGCCCATCATGACTTTGGGGGGGCGGGACATTAGTATATAGGGTGAGTATGAGCCAACAATGAGTTTAAAAAAAACATGCAGGAGCTAGTGTGTGCACTGAAGTGGGACTGTCATAAATTAAGTTTCAATGCTAAGTTGATTTCTTTGGTTTGGGACTTTTCTAATGTCTTTTTATTGCTATTTATGATCAATTTAATGGACTTATTTTTAAACAGTTGGAAAAGAGAAATCATAAAACCATGTTTGTCACAAACCTTGTTGCACCAGTGCCTTATAAGTAGGTTTTTTAAACAGAGCTTCAATTCCTGCCACCTTTCCTATAGGGAGCAATACTGAAACCTCTTCAGATTGCTTTTGCAAACAAGAGCTTTATTTCACGTACAGCCAACTGTACTCTGAGGACAGTTCCGCTAGCAAGATAGAGGATATACATCAGTCACCTGAACACATCCAAGTAAGAACCAGATCAGCATTTTCTTGTGCAAGTGAAGTGTCTCATTTAACTCAATCTTTCAGACCTAATCTTCAGAAATATTTAGGAGCCCGATTACTAGTGTAACTGCAACATCACAAATACAAGATACGGATTTACTGAAATTTTAAGACCAGACCCCTGTTTGCAGTTTCCTAGAGAATGCAGAAAGGAGAGATGACTAAACAATTGTGAAACAGCAGAAGTCTCTCTCCCATCACAGTTGTCCAGGTAGACTTTAGTTCATATTGTTTGTTGGATGGGATCTCTGTGCTTGGCAGGATTATACAGAACATGAAATCTTTGCCTAGGGTGCAATTCACCCCTGTTTAAGGGGGTTTAAAGGGTACTTAGTTGGATTATCATTAACTTTTTTTGCTTGCATGGAAAATGAGTGCCACAGGCAATCTCTTATAGCTTGAACACCAGGCTGACTTTTTAAAACCAAAATTCAACTGGCATAGGACAAGTGGCGCTGTAGTTGTGGTGTAATCCAGGGGAATGGGAAGCTGAATTGGATGCCTCTCCATTCTTAAGTGTCTGCTTTGCACTGCTTTTGTCTGTCTGTTAGTTTGCGTTTTAACTCCTGTTTGTTTACTGAACTCTTTCCTTTTTTTTTAAGGTGTTGAAGAGCAAGGGGACATTTGAAGGGAGATTTTATTAAATGGGTTTTTTTTTTTGCATTAGATACATATTTAGGCATATTTTTGCATTATTGTACATACATTTAAAAATACTTGGTTTTTTTTAAAGTGTTTTATGATGTGGGTATATATTTTAACAGACAATTAAGAAATATACTTGATGTAAAGCCATAATTGCTCTCCTTTTTTTTCCTCTTTTTTTCCCCCCCCCCGTTCCTCCTCCGACAGTGAAAGTGCTCTGTTCTAATAAGCTTGTACCAATTTGGGATTTTACACCTTGGTGCAGGAGATCTCCATGGTAGTTGGCAGTCTAATTAATGATAATACTGCTCCTGACTTTTCCTCAGCTTAAGATTTGAATAAGCAGGGAGACATTTCTGTGATGCCATTTCCCCATTACTGGAGCTTATTCCTGTGTTCTGATGACATTATTTGCTCTTAAATGGAAAAGCAGCAGTGCAGCATTTTCATTGCTTATCATTCACTGGCTGCTTATGCATTCTAAAGTCCAGGACATGTCATAGGAAGTTTACTAATTATGTGTAAATAAAATATATGAAACTTAAGAGGGTAAGACAACACCAGGCTACATTGATTTGAATCGCCAATTTAATTATGGTTTAGATCAGCAAGTGGGAAAGCTTCATTCAGATAATCAATTTCTGCCTTGTTTTGTATTTGTACTCTAGGTCACGTTTCCCTGCTACCCTCCCTAAAAGATTTCTTCCCCTCTCTGCTGGTAACGAAATCAACATTTTTTTCACACAATTACATACAGCTTTTAAACTTCATTTGGCCATCCTTTATGCCCCCTGGAGATGTGTCGTATCAAGGGTGGCCAACTTGTTGTTCCTGAGCTGTTTAGCTGCACGTCCCACATCCAGACTACAGCATCTGTCTGTCCATGGGGCTGGTGAGTAACGCGGTGGCCCGCAGCCTGCTCGTGGGCATAAGCAGGACAGTTCCCTACGCGTGAGTGACCAGCCCGTCCCCTCCCTGCCACTGTGTCCCGAGCGACTCCCGGCATCTCCTGCCAGAGCAGCTCTCTGGGATCTCCACCTTTCCCACAGCTCTCACAGGTACCTGGCACGTGTTTCGTGAAGGTGAACCATGTGGAGACTTCAGGAGGCAACTCATAAGATCAGAAAGTGTGGCTGCCACTTTTTTTCCTTTTTCTAAATACACGTGAGTGTGTTTTAAAGCCATTGCCAGCCTGACATTTTGATTGGGGCTCTTAAAATTTTATGTTTCATATATTAAATAGTAAAAGTTGTCTATCTGTTCCTATTAGATGGTTGTTCATTTGTTCATGATTTGCAGCAAATTTTATTCGGATGGAATTCAAATTACTTGCAGAAAAGCAGTTATTTAGAATTATTTTAATTAGTTGGCAATATCTTTAACATGCTGGAGAAATAAGTTGACTAAAATATGTTTTGATTAATCCTGGTAATGAAACAAAGTATTCCTGATTATTCCTAGTAGGTTCTAATCCTGCAGGATTTTAGCACTAGTGGATCTTACCACCTTATGCTACTTTTTCCACATAAAGTAGGAACATCTTTTATATGCCAATTAGTTTAGATGTGAATTAACAGTGCATATGGAATGCAATTATCGGAATGAATTGAAACGAAGTAAATATTTCTTTGCATTCATGGGAAAGCTGCCTCGCTGTGGTGAAGTTAGCAGTTCAAGACAGCTTTGGTTTCTGATGGTTTCTTCTGTTCAGTGACTTCATCCATTTCAGTGGTTGGACTTTGCTTAAAACTTCAGCAGCAAACATGGCCTGCTTATGACTCTTCCTATAATTAGAATTGCTCTAGGAGTAATAGTCAATAACGATTGAAATTGATTCAATTAGATTGTCATAATTTCGACTACTGTTACTAATTTTTTTAAATAAAAAGCTGTTGTATGAAAAAGGACAGATTCAGTCACCTGCTTGTCCATATTGGACACCTTAAAATAAGATTGCAGCAATGCCCAAGCTGGTGTTTCAAATTTCAGTCATGTGCAGAAAAGCTTCCACCCACCTCTGCCCTTGTTCCACCCGCAAGGGCTGACCAGCCCTACGAGCAGGCACGGCTTGAGTCACTCCAGCTAAACCGCAGGCACGGTCACCTCCGTGTGTCCCAGTCCCCTGATGAGAGTCACACATTTGCAAGAGCGCGCAGCACGACCCTCTCTTGTTCCACCAAAGCATCCCCCTCCTGTCCTAAGTCTTGCTGAACCGATTTTGTTGAGAAGGCAGACTGATAGGAAAATGTTTGTTTTCTTCAGCATTGCTTGGAATAGCTCAGAGCTTAACTGTGGGTGGTACATCTATTTTGAAGGATCTATGCCTAAATTGATTTGCATGATTTGCTTTATTATAGACTAGCTATATGCCTGTTCATAGATATGTATAGAAACAGTTCGCTGCACAAAGCTTTTTTTCCTCCTTCAAAGTCCATTTATTTGAATAAAAAAATGAAGTTCAACAATCCATGCATGTCTTTTTTACTACTTTTTTTTTTTTTTTTTAATTTGGAAACTAAGAGAAATGTAGCCTGGAATTACTTGTAATGGAGAACACTTATTTTCAGTAATTGCCCGTGCTTCATTGTTCAGCGTGCTATGCGTTTCCTGCTAGTCGCTGAGTCAGAGAGATCCTATGGAAAACACAGCTGCCCAGCAGTGGGCACCTTGATGGGATGAAGGCTTCTGCTGATAACTCCAGGGTCTCAGGTTCAGCTCCTAACGATGAATGTTGAATCTACCTGGTTATTTACAGGTTTTTTTATACACACACACAACACATGTAATATCAAAGGAAAAAAAGCATTGCTGATGCTGGCTTTAAAAACAAAAGCTGCGATGCTGGGGAATCCTTGGGACAGACGTGAATTTAAAGTAGTTGATTGTTATGTATATCGTATACCCAAAGCCTGTTCTCAAAAGATAAGCTGATTAATGAACTAATAGTTAGTTAGCTGATAACTACCTCTGGTTTATGTGAAAAGGGTGTGTACATAAATTGAAAGGTATCTGGTTAACTATTTCTTCCTATTCCCACTGCTTACACTCCCTTCCTTTCTTTCTTTTGTAATTCCATTATTTCTAGCACACCAATGCTTTCTGCTGCCAAAGTCCTGCAGGAGTTTACAGGAAAGGGGGTGGGTGTTGAAATGTTACAAACGGATTAGCTGTATTCACCCTTGCTCTAAATTTATTGTAAATGACAAAGACCTCGTGAATGGGCCCATCTTCCTCCCCCTCCTTGGCTTTGCCTTTACGGGGACTAAACACTGTTCCTTTGGACAGCAAACAAACAAGTGGTGAGATGTGAGAGGATGAAATACCTCCAGCTGCTGCTGCGTACATTGAGGATGCTCTCCCGCGAAGCCATGGCCTGAGCTAGCCTGACTTGCTCTCGCAGCATCGTTGTAAATAAAACACAAAATTCATTGCTACCAGTGCCCTGTGGCTGGGAGGGGAGAAGTGGAGTTTGGAGAAAAAATGCGTTAAAAATATCTTGCTAAAGGGATTTGCGCAAGAGCTTTGGTGAGATGTTTGGCCCCTGCTAAGTTTCATTTAGCTCTGCCAGTGAGTTTTTGTGTGCTGTGCGTAGTGGGGGAATCCCCGTCTCCTTGACTTTTTGGGCAGATGCTGGTGGAAGCAGGGGCTGGAGTGAGGCTGACGTGTTTCTTTTCTATGTGCTGTTGGGTTTCGTCAAACCGTGTGTTTTAAAAATGGCACTGACAAGCTAAATGAGACAACTGAGGGGATATCTTGGAAGGAATCGCATGAATTTGACTTGAAATCCCACAGAATCCGTAGGTTCTGGTACATCTGCCAGTGATTTTAATTCTCATGAACTTTTGTAAAAACAGGGCTTTCTGAACGGCAGAGTGCAAAAATGCACTAAATACCATGTTCAGAAAGAATCATAGAATCATAGAATCATACAGGTTGGAAAAGACCTCTAAGATCATCGTGTCCAACCGTCAACCCAACACCACCATGCCCACTACACCATGTCCCTAAGGGCCTCATCTACACGTCTTTTAAATACTTCCAGGGATGGTGACTCCACCACTTCCCTGGGCAGCCTGTTCCAAGGCCTGACCGCTCTTTCAGTAAAGAAATTTTTCCTAATGTTCAATCTAAACCTCCCTTGGCGCAACTTGAGGCCATTTCCTCTTGTCCTATCGCTAGTTACTTGGGAGAAGAGACCAACATCCACCTCGCTACAACCTCCTTCCAGGTAGTTGTTGAGCGTGATGAGGTCTCCCCTCAGCCTCCTCTTCTCCAGACTAAACAACCCCAGTTCCCTCAGCCGCTCCTCATAAGACTTGTGCTCCAGGCCCTTCACCAGCTTCGTTGCCCTCCTCTGGACGCGCTCCAGCACCTCCATGTCCTTCTTGTAGTGAGGGGCCCAAAACTGAACACAGTATTCGAGGTGCGGCCTCACCAGTGCCAAGTACAGGGGCACGATCACCTCCCTATTCCTGCTGGCCACACTATTTCTGATACAGGCCAGGATGCTGTTGGCCTTCTTGGCCACCTGGGCACACTGCCGGCTCATGTTCAGTCGGCTGTCAACCAGTACCCCCAGGTCCTTTTCCTCTGGGCAGCTTTCCAGCCACTCTTCCCCAAGCCTGTAGCGTTGCCTGGGGTTGAAGGTTTTGCATGAAAATTTTGACCGTTTCTTCCCAGACCAGCTCGCTTTGTTGTAGGACCCTGTGCAAAAATCTTTGAGGCACGCTTGTACAGGGCCTGGTCTGAAGGAAAATGTTCCCTGCATGTTGCAAGTAAGATATAATTGTCTACTACTTCGCAACCCCAGCCAGCCCGTAAATTCTGCCATCACCCCTTCGCAACTTGGGAGTTGGCTTTTTCCTCTGTCGCTCTGATACCTCCTTAACATTTTCCTACTGCCAGACATTATAACTGCTAACAAAAATAAACAAGCATCTGCTCAGGAAAACAGTGATCAAATACTTAAGTAAGCAGCATGGGTTTTACTCCAATGCTTCAAATAAGTCTCAGAATTGCGGTAGTCTTCTAGGAACACAGAGCCTGCGATACGAGACCTGGATGCTCATCCCATGTAACAAGGGTGGCCAAAATTTTATAAGCGTATGGGACGCGTACCAAAATTTTCAATTATGCCAGAGCCACAGGCTGTGCCCCGTGTGTGTTGGGAAGCTGAATGGGAGGAGAGATTTGGGAGTGGTTTGCACGGAGGAGATGACAGCAGGGCCGTTGATGGGACTGAAGTGGAGGGGACACGGAGGTGAGGGTCCATCCAGTGATGCCAGCCACAGGGTCCCGTCAGCCGGGTCACACCGTAGCCCTGTAGCAGCCCAGCACAACCAACATGAGAGGTCACTGGCATGGGGGAGAGGCTTTGAATGCCCTGAGAGATGCTGGTGGTTGTCACCCTCTCCCTCATGACGTAAGAAGTACATTTAGGTACACAGTCATTGCGTAATTAGGGAAGAGAGCTGGTCACTTGGCTCTGGATGGTGGAGAGCGAAGGCGGAAGGGAAGGGTGGGGATGGGGACCACTCAGCAGCAGCAGGCTCTGGTGGTTCCCTGCTCTTTTCAAAGGGGAGCTAGTGGGTCTTAGGACAAGGGAGATCACCAGTTCCCAGTGAGAGGAAAGATACTGATTGAACCTGACCCTCAGAAGTGAATGGGCACTTCCAAAAACCAGCTCTGTGGTAACCCTGTCTTACTCCAAATTAATTCTTTCAGGCTTATGCAAAAGACTTAAGGTGATTTGCCTCAGGAACGAGCCACATTTTTCTTCCATGCTGTTGAGACTGGACTCAGCATCATAAACAAACTGGTGTAAACGAGAGCATAAAGCCCCTGATTAAACATTAGCCAGTCAAGATACCAGGTTTGGTGGTTAGTTAATCCAGCCAGTGAACTTGCTTCCCAAATGCCATCAACAGATTTTAAGGTGCAGTAAATATGCTGTAGCTGTGCCTACGCTAGCAAGTAGTACAGCCTGGGAGCAGATCCATGATGCAGAAGAGTGCTGAGATTGCAATGTGCGCACCATCCACCTTTCATCTGAGAGGAATCCACCCCGTGTGCCCTCTCCGTGATGCAAACCAAAGCAGGGTAAGTGGGGATGATTGGGGCATTCACTTTGTAAGTGCTCTCCTGACCTGAGCTAACCACTAACGTGTAGGCACCTTGCGTGAACTGGCCCCGTTCCAGCTTCTCTGCAAAAATACTGGGATAAGAAACACATTAAGAAATATTGCTTAATCCCAGAAGCATAATATTAGGCTTTATAGAGACATTCTCAGTATGGTACTAATATATGAATCATGCTGAATAATAACGCATGATCAAATAGCTGAGACTTAATCATTTTTTTAAAATCTTTTTCCACAGGAGAAACTCATATTTTCGCAAGCTTTAAGGCACAAACAGCACAGCATTCCTATGTAATACATACAAATCTCCCATTTATAAGGTGCTAAGTGACTATGCCAAATCTGTCAGCAGCAGAGCTAGGACCAGGCTGCAGATTTTCTCATCTAATCTTAAGAGCAGCCTCATGCCCTCAGCATCAATGCAGGGCTTGCCCATGCAGGAAGATGTCCCAACAGACTGAAGTTGGGAACCAGTCTGACTTTCAGAGAAGAGCTTTTAATTGCAGATGAACGATCAATGCTTTTTGCTTTTAGAAGCCTAGGCTGAATTGGGGAAGGGGGGGAGCATTCTTTGCTATAGGGTGTTGACCCGACCAATGTCATTGCCGTCATTGCCCTCACTGCCTGCGCTCGGTTTTTCATCGCTCTTCCCCTAAAGCAAGTGACTGTAACAGAAATAAGTGATGCTTCTAACATCACTGTGGACCTACTGACAGAGCAATTGCAACAGAAGTTAGGGCAAGGTCTGGGCCAGTGTCCGTGCTTGGGAGAAGACCCTCAGGGTACGATGTGCCAGATACTGCCGTATCTGTGTCAGTTCACACCAGTGCTTGTACCAGTATCTTTTTTTTTCTCTGCAGACAATACAGTCAATTTTCCTCTGCTTCTCCCAGCCTTTCGAAGGAAAATAAATCACTGTAGTTAAAATCACAAGTCCTTGTAAAAACCTGCTTGTGCCCAGAAAGCTAAGTATCAGAGCTTGCCTGAAGCTTAGGAAGAAGTGGCATCTTTTTCAATAAATTTACATCTCTAAATAGATGGTAAGTGTTGAATCAATTTCCATATGTTTAAAATAGCAAAGCATTAAGGATTCTGGCACTTCAAGCAATCAACTAATTCGGGACTATTATGAGAATATCTTTTATACTAGTGGAGCAATTCATCTGAAAATCAGGGACAGTCTGCAGCTCTGTGCCCTTTCAATATCATAAAGGATCACAAATTGACAAAAAAATCCTGTTTGTTTGCCTGAAGAGATTACGGTGCCTTATGATATTCAGGTCTTTGCGAAATCACCTTTCAGCTCTTAATAAGCCAGTTCATAATATACCCCCTACTCGGCTTGCCTGGCCACACGGTCTGCTCATGGCTACACAGATCCAATGATATACAAGAGTGTTGGCAGATACTTCCTGGTGAAAAAGGCAGGAACTGTGGTGTACCAACCTCTCTGTCCAAAAAAGTTGCAAGGGCAGAAGCTGTCCAGTGCTCTCTTCCCAATTTCTCCCATCCACGTATCCAGCCTGGGCTTGCTAAGCCTCATCTCTGGCCACATCTGGCTGGCTGCTTGCTGACCCTCAGCTGGCCGGCCCAAAACAAAGTTCACAACTCTTCATTCCTACCATCGTGTCTATATTTGAGATGAGTCATACCGTTTTCAAAAGGGCACTGAATATTAAATGTGTACGCAGCCTGTGCTGCTGAAAGTTTCAAGGAAAATCAACTTCTTTCAAAATCAGCTGGTGCTGTTTTTACCTGCATGCAGTAGGATGAAGACTTCGTGCTGGGCTTTGAGGGTCAGAATAAAAGAAGAATGGATGAAAATATCCACAGAGCTTCAGGTGAAGCAATCCACGGTGAATCCAGCTTCTTGTATCACCCTCAGTTTGCTGAGTCATCAAATATTTCCACTGTATTTCAGTACACTGCTCACAAATGTAACCTGCCATTGCTTTAATAAATGCATAGCACTATCGAGCCCAGAGATGCTCTGCTGTTACTGCACAGCACCCAGCAACATGGTGTGATACTGCTGGTCTGGGTGTCAAGAGCCATAGAGACTTCAAAACTGCCTGCCTGCAGGACCAGGAAGATCATAGAATCATAGAATCATTAAGGTTGGAAAAGACCTCTAAGATCATCGAGTCCAACCATAGAATCATAGAATCATTAAGGTTGGAAAAGACCTCTAAGATCATCAGTATATTCTCCCTCCCGCACATGTTCTTCCTATTCCTAAAAAGTTGGGACTTGGAGGAGGACAGATTTGGGGGTTGTCTGATGACTTTTTAAAACTTAAGTTCATATTTTGGAGCAGGCAATGCCACCAGGGAAAGCTGCTAATTAGCAAGTGCATTTTGCATAGCCCAGATCTTCATCACTATGTGCTTGATTTCTTACTGCCAAAGGAACAAGTTATTCAACTATTGACTTCAAAAGGAGGATGTCAGGATTTGTGGGAGCAGTGGGATCTTCATTCTGTATAGATTTTTTAACCAACATTTTCTGGTACTTTAAAACTTAATTGAGAAACCGCGCATTTCTAATTTACCTTCCCTCTACAACATCTTCTTGGCTTGGATCATTCTTCACAGTTTTCTTGCGCTTTCCTCAACTCCATTTACCATGGCAATGGGTTAAAAAAAAACAACCCAAAGCAAAGACCACAGCCACAGCTGCATTCCTCATTAAAGACAAGAAAAACACAAATTGCTGTCTAGACACTCTGGAAAGCTGAGTATCCTCAGGAGTGGGGAAGTCAGGTGGGGAACAATTTGCAAGATACCAGCGTGCTGGCTCCTGGACTCCAGCCTTGGGGAATGATGTGGTTGGGGTTGTGTGCTCAGGGAGGATGCAGCACCCGATGGGTGCGTTGGAAATATCGTAGCAGCCAGGAATTTTTCACTTTTTAGTAACCTCAATGTAGATGCTCAGCAGTTAAAAACTGATCTGCTGGGCAACAGTCACTCAGCTTGAGTCCCTGGAAGAACCCACCACTGCTGTGCTGCAGTAGGACGTTTAATGCTGTTACAGGTGAAAACGTGTGTAGAGCTGTGATGGTGCAAGCACCGTTGAAAGCACTGCACAGACCAGGCTTTTGCCGCGACAGCTGTTTCAGCACCTCTCTTAGGCAAGTGCAATAGTCAAGGCTCTGGACATGTGAAATGCATGTTGCGAATCAGCCGGTACTGATAGCAGTAAAAAATATTTTCTTTTTCAAGGTCCATCATGTAAAGAAGGTCTATGAGGGGTTGGCCATGAGGGGAGCAGCCCCCCTCGCCCATTTTTTCCCCCTAGGATTTCTTGATCCTTTTCTGGAGCAAGCGAACCAGTCTTTCCTTAGGAGACCAAACTGCAGAGACAGCGTAGAGATGCAAGAGAACAAGCTGACGCAGCACAGCAATTAAGGGTGTATCTCTAATAATTTACTGGAGCTCACTCTCCTGACCTTTCTGTATTTAGATCAGCAGGAAGGGTGCGTAATGAGGACCGCAGGAGGGCAATCGGGTTCTTACAGCTGGTCAGGCGAATTAATGCGAATTGCTTGGCAGCTCACCAAAAGCAGACCAATGAGGGCTCTTCATAAGAAAAAAAGGGAAAAAAAAATCTTGAAGGTGGCCAGTCCAGGGGCTGGATTTGTCAGATTTCAAACCTGCTGCAGAGGAGAACGGTGGTTCAGCATTTCAGAGAGACACCACAGCCGCGGGCAAGTTGTCTTTGTCTGACACATTTCAGAAACCCTCCTGCTCCTCCACCTTCCGCAGCTTCTCGTTCCCCCTCCCCTGCGTCCCTTTTCCCCACATCATTTAATGTCACTGTGTCCTGGGGGAGAAGGGGAATAGTAAACACTACCCCCTAGTAAACACTAGTGCTCTTCCCTTCCCCCCTTGAGCACAGGGCTGTTGAGTTTCCAGCCTTCTAGACCACGCTCATCATCAGGCGTCTTGGAGGCAAGGGCTTTTGTAAAGGTAACTTCTGGGAGCCAGATACCTGATACTTTAAAAACTTTCCCTTCTATACCTCCTCCAACCCATGCAAATGGCAGAAAATTGGTTTATCCACTCAACACTCATGCTGTAATTTACCTTTGACCTGACAATTTCATTTCTGGGAAGGTGGAGAACCTGCATAAAACCAGAAGTCACCCGTAAAATGCCAATATTTATATTTCTGATTCAATTAGCAGGGCTATGGCAGTGCACGTGCTAATACTCTCCATACGCTCTTCAAAGTGAAATGCCGTTTCCAGTAGGCGATAGTTACTGGCTAGTGGCATTCCTCTGAAATGATCTAGCAACATTTCCCTGGCCTCGCGATGGCCCGGATTGAGGCAATGGAAAGCACCGGAGCTCCTGTGTCCCGGAGGGAGATGGAAATGGAAGTGCATCCCTGCAGGGTAGAGGGAAATACCTTCCCTCTGGTGCAGTTTCCCTTCTTGTCATGGTTTAACCCCAGCCGGCAACTAAGCACCACACAGCCGCTCGCTCACTCCCCCTTGGTGGGATGGGGGAGAGAATTGGAAGGGTAAAAGTGAGAAAACTCCTGGGTTGAGATAAAGACAGTTCAATAGGTAAAGCAAAAGCCGTGCACGCAAGCAAAGCAAAACAAGGAATTCATTCACTACTTCCCATGGGCAGGCAGGTGTTCACCCATCACCAGGAAAGCAGGGCTCCATCACGCGTAACGGTTACTTGGGAAGAGAAAACACCATCGCGCTGAACATCCCCCTCTTCCTTCTTCTTCTCCCAGCTTTATATGCTGAGCATGACGTCATATGGTGTGGAATATCCCATTGGTCAGTTGGGTCAACTGTCCCGGCTGTGCTCCCTCCCAGCTTCTTGTGCACCTGGCAGAGCATGGGAAGCTGAAAAGTCCTTGACTAGGGTAAACATTACTTAGCAACAACTAAAACATCAGTGTGTTACCAACATTATTCTGGTACTAAATCCAAAACACAGCACTACACCAACTAATAGGAAGAACATTAACTCTACCCCAGCCGAAACCAGGACACTTCTGCAAGCCGTCCTTGCCACAGCAGACAGCTTCTTGACCTCCCCTCTTCTCCCCTCCCAAGAAGACAGCTGCTCCCCCTATGTGGCCATCCTTCGGGGCATGGATGCTCATGGGTATTTGGAGCAAGTCGGAAGCAAAACCTTGCACGTGATTTATACAGTATTTTGGAAAAGCTGAGGCATAGTACGGCACTGCTGGCCATCTACCCATCTACTCAAATGAGCAGTGAGTGCTTCTGCTTTTGACTTGCAGAGAGGCAGAAGGGTGTCACAGGCACTGCATCCGCCTCACGTCCGTCTTGCCATCCCTCGGCCCCTGGCATCGGTGTGATGGCCAGGGCCGCCGAGCCCAGCTTGCTCTGCAAGCAGCACTTCTGCAGGTTGCTTTCTAGCATTGCCAAAATCACCATCCTTTACCAGGTTGTTTTTATAATCTGCTTTTGGGGTACAGATGTAGGGCAAAGAGGCTCATCGTATGTAAATAAACAAATAAGCACGGCTGTCTGGTTTGAATGGCTCCGCTGTCAGACGTGACAAAGGATTTTGCAGCGCGTGCTGCAATAAGATATTTAAAATCTCATTCAAAACCTGTCAGCTTCCCTACCACACAGAAGGGAGATAACGAACAGGACATACTTCAAAGCGACATTTTAAGGACTAAAAAGACGTTCACGTGGGGCTTTGAAAATGCACATAAATCATAGGCGTTAACACCGAGACCTTGTGTATTTGAAATTGTGGCTGCTTGCAATGCAGCCTTGACCTCCCCTTGCTGCTACGGGCCAGGGCGCTGCCAGCCGGGAGGACACGGCTGCCTGGCTGCCCACCTCGGGCGGCCCCTAACCCGGGTGCCAAATCCTGTGCACGGCCCTGCCAGCGAGAGGGAAGGCCAAGGCTTTGCTCCCACCACCGCGTCCTTACCCAACGCCAACATCGTCTTTGGGGAGGATGGAAAACAAGGCCGGATCACGGGAAAGCACAAAGAGATGGCGGGATTGGGGTTGACCTTGGCGGCTGAGCACTGTGGCGGGGGAAGTGTCTGCCTGGGTGGTGGCACCCAGCCCACCGGTTGCAGGCAAGCCGACAATGTCATGTTTTAGGAGAAAGGGCTGTATTTTTCCACGTCCTATTGTCATGCTAATTATGTAAACACATTTGGAAAAAAACAAACACCAAACACCCAACACTGAAAGAGTGTTGAAGTTGCAGAGCCTTGCACAGGACTCACAGCCTTGCCAGCCCCCGCAGCCCCAACAGCCTGGGGTCACGTCTGGGTTTCTGCAGGACCCCTGTCTCCTTCGGGAAATGGCAAGCGGTTTAGGATTTCCTTTCTAGCTGTTCAGGACTCACCATTCCTGCCCCATGCTGCCTGCAAAACCACAGATCTTCCACGGGTGCCCCCGTGGAGCTCCCCTACAATCACTGATTGCTTTGCAGGTAGTACTGCACCCACCTCCCCGTGACCTGTGCGGTAGGTAGGAGATTGATGTTACCAGTCTCATCTTCCCCTGGCAAAAGGAGTTGCGGTGGGACCAGGGTAAGTACCTACAAGAGCACTCCCAGGTTCTGGGATTTGAGGCTCCTAGGCCAAGAGTTTTGGAACATTTGTCATTTTTACCACGCTTTGCACAGTCAGAGCACAACTCCAAGTGCTCAGCAGTTGCCACTCTAATAGCACCCCAGGAACGAGGGCAATATCCAGAATATCTGCATGGAATAAATGAAACGTCCTTTGGTGGAAAAACCAGCAGGGAATTGCATCCCACGTGCACAAAGGGGCTGAGTTACGATTGTGGGAGCACTCATGTCACTGATATTTCTTGATATCTCAGTGCTCGGCTGCAACACTGGTGGAGGTTTTTCTCTGTGGTATCGTTAGTACCGAGCGCCACAGCACCCGTGCCTGCAGCTGGGCGAAGCCAGGGGGCAGGAGACGATGACCGTGGGGCTGAGCACAGCAGCGTGGGTGCTCGGAGCGTGCCCCGGGCCAGCCAGAGGCAGGGTGGGTGCCTCCTTGCCGCAGTCTTGCTGGCGCTGCCCCGCTCGGCCTGATTCCCGCCGCAGCTTGCGACCTCACCAGTTACTTTGGCAACGGTCAAATGATTTATGCACCAACTAATAACGTACGATGGGAGTGTACGATGTGTGAGACAGACCCCATCAGCTGGGCATTTGGTACCTGCGGTGGAAATGCAGTTCAACACTGCTCTGGAGACAAGCAGCAGCCGCTGGACATTATTTAGAGGCCAGTGTTGCCTTCGTCAATGCAAACTCTTCTACCCGCTGCCACATATGGGCTCTGTGCTACCTGGCAACCTCTATGAGATCCCGAGCTTCCAGCCAAAAACCCTTCCAGGTCTGTGGGGATTTGTTTTCCTTTGTGGCACAGTAGACACCAATGCAAATCTAAGGCCCTTTATAAATACAGATCAGCTCTCCTATCTCATATGCCTTGCTAGACATATAGATAATCACTTGGGATACGCTAGGAAGAGTAATATGAACCTAATTGCAAATCCATCGGTCCCCACTGTCATTGATACAAACCGTAGAGCTTTCCAACCTCACGGGGTGAATCTGCGTCTAGACAGCCCAATGTCTCGCATTTGGGTGGCTTCTGAGAAACTCAGCGCAAGGGCTAGCAATTTATTTAGCGTAAAAGGGCACTGCCAGGCGGACTTTCTTTTTAGTAAAAGACAAAATTCTGGATCGGTTCCGGGAAGAGGGAAGCCAAGCAGAGTGCGCTCTCCCTGACAGCGCCTTCCTAGGTGGGCTTGCTTCCCCAAGTTGCCAGAAGGCGTCGAGTCAAGCGAATCCCCTTCCCGGGCGGCCGCTGCCCGAGCCCCGACGCCCCATTCCCTCCCCGGCTGCACCGGCGGCGGCGGAGGACGGAGCGGCCGCCAGCGCGGCGCGGGGCGCGAGGCGCGGGGCGGTGCGCGCGGCGCGGGGCGGGGGAGGGAGGGAGGGGGGGCGGAGCGCGGGGCGGTGCGCGCGGGGTGCGCGGGCGGGCGCGGATCGCGGCGGCGGCGGCGGCGGCGATGGCTTTCGAGGCGCTGGCGGAGGCGGCGGAGCGGTGGTGCGCCCGCACGCCCTTCCAGCTCATCGCCGCCGAGGAGACGGAGCGGCGCATGGACTTCTACGCCGAGCCCGGCGTCTCCTTCTACGTGCTCTGCCCGGAGGCCGCCTGCGGCGACAATTTCGTGAGTGCCCCGCGAGGGGACCGGCGGGGGGTGGGGTGGAGGGCGGTCACGGGCGTGCGTGGGTATCCGTGCGTGTGCATGCACGCGCGGGCAGCCCCTGCACCGCTTTGGGACATCCCCCCCTCTCCGTCCGTGCAGGTCCCCGGTGCTTGGGGGAGCACCCGAGGGGGAGCGCCGGGGGGGCGGAGGACGGGGCCGTGCCCGGAGGGGCGGAGGGATGCGGGGATGGAGGGCGGTGGTGCCGGGGGCTGCGGGGGCGCCCGGCGCGTGGGCCAGGGGTGGCGGGGACAGGGCGGAGGACTGGGGGGATCCTCCCCAGCGCGCACCACAATCTGCAAAATGGAGTCCGCTGCCGGTGGGGGGCGGCCCCGCGGGCAGGGCTGCGGGCAAGGACCCCCCCCCCCGCCTTCCCCATCACCCCGGCCCGGGGAGACTGTGGGCCCGGGGGAGGGAGGAGGGGTGCGAGCCCCCCCCCGCTCCTCCTGTCCCCCGCGGGGGCTGCAGCTGCTGCTGCCCCCGCGGCCCCCTCCATCCTCCCGGGGTGCCGGGGCCGGGGCACGGCGCAGGGACGGGCGGACTGGCAGGGCTGTCACGGCAAATGGAGAATGGGCAGGAATAAAATGGAGTCAGGATGACAGGAGGGCCGCGCCCCCCCCGCCCCCCCCGCCGCTCCCCCGGGCCCGCCGGGGCTGGGGGACCTGGGCAGGTGCCGGCCTGGCGCCGCCGCGTCCCCTCCCCGCCCCTCGCGGAGTTCAGCGACAAGTTTGTGCAGAAATGGCACCGGCAAAACAACCCGTGGCTTTGGGATGGGGGGGGTGGGTTGTACCCCTCCCCCCCAGCCCTCCCGGTGGTGAGCAGAAGTGCAAGAAGAGTTACCGAAAAGCGGCACCTCGCCACGGGGTTTGTAACCTGCAAAGCTCCAGTTAACTGCAGTGAAAGGATTTTATTTTATTTTTTGAAAAATAGCTCCTATCACAGACCATTATTGTAGGAATGTTGTAGGTCCTTCCCTTCCCGGAGCAACTTTCATCCCTCGACCTGCTTGACAAATGTTCATTAATTCCCTTTCCAACAGGTAAGTGCAGTATGAACCCATTTGACAGATGGGTTCATGGAAACAAAGAGCAGTGAAGTGACCTCTCCCAGACCATGAATCTCAGCGAGCAGGACATTTATTTATTGTGTCAGGCAGATGGTCATGTTGAATTATGAAAGAAGTTATCTGGAGTTTAGTTATGCATCTGTCCAGGGATACACAAGACCTTCAGCCGCAGTCCCAGCCGTGGCAGTGGAGCATCTCTGGGTGTGAATTCTCCCCGTCCACGGGGCGACTAGCCCTGCACACCCAACTTCCCAGCACCTCTGAGCCTGTCAAACCCCAGCAGTCGTTCCCTTCTAGAGATGCCTGTGCCCAGAAAGGGCCATGCCTGCTGGGCTCTTAAGCAGGGATACATATGAATCCAATGCAGGACTAGGCTAAAGCTGTGATTGGATGCTAATGATACTGGAAATTGCAAAGAAAGGTCATTATTTTTCTTAGACGTGTATGTTTCTTTATATGGTGCTCAATAATTGAGCAAAATCTTTCAAAACAAAATCTAGTCAACTTTAAAAAAAATCTTCAGCAGTTTCAGACCTTATTCCCATGCTTCCAACACTGGCCAATTTTTGTGGGTTTGCAACCACATTTTCCCTTTTTTTTTTTTGGCAAATATTATCATTCCAGGGTTGCTGTGGGAAGGACTCTCCGCCCAGAGCCGCCAGTAGTAAAACTGAGCAGAAGGGCCAACTCCTGTCAAATGCAGAATGTAAACAGTGGAAAACTAGAAGCAGTGTTTTCTTCTGTCTTTTTTTGGCATTATTACTTGAGGCACTTTTTGTAGTGATAATACTTTTAAGACAGGCCGATAGGTGTCATTCTTAATTCTTTTTCTGTTGATGGTGTATCTTTAATGCGATTAAGAACCACTAATGAGCTGATTCACCAGCATCGTGTTTTCTGCTCCTAGTGCACTGTGGGACTTCATTCTTGCTCCCAGCTTGGCTATCTTGTTTTTTGCAGTCATTTTCTTTTTTATGTTCCAGAAGATGAGTTTCCTTTCTACGTGCAATTACAGGCTAAAGTTTATTTTAAGGAGACTTAATACAAGCCAGGGGACTGATTCTCATTTGCACTTGAGCCTTGTTGCATGGCTCCAGTAACACAATGGAGCGTGAAAGTGAGTAAATATAAACAGAATTCACAGTGGCACACTTTACAGCCTTTTTGCACCCTGTGACTCTTATAAGGGAGCCTCACATTTAATAAGCATCTCGTGCCTGGTTTTCTTCCTTTACATCTTCATTTCATAATAATGTGACTTAAAAGCTATGTAGGAGGTGCCAGAGAAGTTCATGATAACCCGCTTGTAAGGAGAAAATGATGAGCATGATGAACTTAAAAGGGAGGAGGAGAAAAACGTGGAAAGATTGCCAAAATGCAATCTGGGGGAGAATAACTCTGAATTTTATATAAAATCAGAGATTCCAGATCACAACAATCATATAATTTTAATTTCCTGTAAAGGTATCTTTGGGCTAGGTTTTTAACATGCTAGGGATGCAGGAGACCCATCTAGATGCCTGTTGGCATTTTCAGTACCACCTGGACACTAAAACTCTCTGAATCAGCATTTTAGGTAGCTGAACTACATATAATTTAGCTCCTGAGGCTCATGGTGTTCTCAAAAAATTAATTGGACTTGTATAGCCATAACCAATGAGGGAGAGGGTTGCGATGCTATTCCTTATAGCCTGTCATTTGTTTTGTCACCATGTTATTGCTGGTATTCAAAGTAACCAATAAAGCAAATAAAAATATGATGCCACCTTGATGCAAGATTTCCTCTAAAATATTTTAGAACAGAGTCAGGTTTCTGAATGTTTTCTGCAAGTTGAATTATCCCTAAAAAGAAAAAGTTTTGCTGCCATGCTCAACAGGTGGGCTGGTTAGAAAACGGTGGTCCAGCAAGTGGCTCTGTCATCTAGCAACATTGAATCATCTAAAGGCGTGAGGAAAAGCGAACCCCTCCAGATGCAACCCTATGAATTGCCTCAGCTATGTGCTGTGTGTAGATGCTGAACTAAATAATTCAACCATGATCCTAGGTCAGCTGAGGTGGAAATTAGCGGCTGTGTGCTTTTGTAGTGACACAAAGCAACCGTGAGCAAAACTGGGCAAGCTTGGAAAACACATACCCAGATGATGAGGTTAATATTTTTTTAACTGCGCAGCCACGGCCGAGCACTGTGGTCCACTGGTTTGCCAGCAGCCTGCTTCTCCCACTGCAAAGAGGTTCTCAGGCATCAGGGTTTTTCCAGGAAAAGCATCTCCGTATGTGCAGCCTCACTGACTGCTCTAACTTTCTAAGCAAGAGCTCAATCCTCAAATTACGTTTGTTTTTATTCTGAGAGGCCAAAATTCCTGGTGCAGGTTCCTCTGGAGATGCGTGAGTCAGTAGTGAGACTCAGTTCCTCAGCTGCCACGGTGCAGAGCTGAATGTCTACAGAGAACGGCAGATGCAGCTGAGCATATAGGTGTTATAACCCTGGTCTTTATTACGGTTAAGGATTTTTCTCGGGGGGAGAGATGAAATCAAGCCATTTCCAAATGAGATGCGTGCACTAATGGCACGTGAGACCTTTCATAGTGTGTTGGTTGCTACAGCCAAAGTTTTTAAATCTTCTGCAGACGTGGAAATTGTTGAAAGCCTTACTTGCTTATGGCCTGACGATGCTATGCAAAAAAGTCTCTTCAAAGGCTCAAGGATCAAGTTACTCACTTAGGTTTTCCCCTCGTGCTAGATCATCTTATTCTGTGCTACTGCTGACAAATTCACACTGGAGTCTAAAACGTGGTGCAGCTTGAAAAGGGGCTGTAAAAACATGATAGAACAACATGGGGTTAACTTTCCCTGGGGAATAAACTAGCTATTATTTATAAAAGGGCAGGGCCTGATTTTCATTTATGTGGAAGCTCCTGTGTATAGCGCTGGTAGTCAAAAGAAGCCACAATTTAAACAAGAATCAGGATGTTAGCAGTCATAATCGTTTTATACATATAAACAATTACAACAGGTTCAGCACGAGCCATGAATTGCCAAGCTGCAACATCCAGCTCTTAAGTTTGACGCAAAGATTAGAAGTAACCGAACGGTTATTGCTAACCCCAAGTATTAAGAAATCATGGGCCAGACCTCCAAAATCTCGAGGCTGTTCTTAAAATGTTGTGATTTGAAAGTGTTCATTTCATATTTTAAAGAGGGTTCATTTGAGTTCACTTCATGTACCTTCTGCCTTTTTAGGCCATAGAAATCACAAAGTGCAGACATTTATTTATTATTTTTTGTAAACAGAAGCTGAGATTTGGTTGTATATTTATAGGACTACAAGGCCCATGACTCTGAGATGGCATGAAGTATCATGAGACTTGTGGTATGTGCCTTTGAGAGTTTGCAAGTCGGTAAAGAACTTATTTTTATTGCCAGACTGGTTAAGAGATGACTCTGGTTATATGAAAGAGCAGAACCCACTCAGTAAGGCAGGGCTCTTTTCATAACAAAACATTTCACTATGTTTATGCTTGTAAAATGCAACAAGAAGCAAAGAAAATGTAGGTCAAGTGAGGTTCATAGTAAGGCAGGTACAGTTTCCATCTTAAAGCTGTAGCTTAGGTGATGTTAAGTAGTGTTTTCTTTCAATAAGTGTGAAACTGCATCCCTGGCAGGTATTCTCCACTGAACAGGAAGGCGACGTGCAAGCCTTATGTTAGGGATTGAAACATCTGCCGTTCTGACTTTCCCTGAATGTTAGTTAAGCTTCAGAGAGACCCTCCTCTTTCCTTGTTTAAGTGTAACCTACTGTTTATAGCACAATAAAAAGCTGCACGGCACTTTGGGGAAAAGAGCTGCCATGCAAAAATAGAGGTACAAGAGTCTCAAACCAATTTTGCAGTATTACGCTTCTCTGTGTGGCAGACTGCCTACGCCAGTCCCATGCACAAAGTCTTCAAAAAGAAGGTCTTTAAAAGCATGCATTAGCTTGTGCTGCGTGCTGCCCTTGTGTGCAAGAAGCATTGTTGTCTGAGTGCTTCCACCATCGCTCACCAGCTCTTTCAAACAACCTCGTAGCAGCAGAATAAGCGTCAGTTCTGGGAGAGGCTTCACAGAGCCAGGCTGGGGAACCAGCATGTCCAAAGCAAGAGCAAGACGAGAGGAATATCCCAAATGGGTTTAAATGTGCTGGCCCAGAAGAGAAGATTTGAGTAAACCTCAAAACAGGGAGGGAGGCATGAAGTGTCAGGATGCTGTAAGTGCCCAAATGTCTCTCTTTGGCTCTGTGTCTAACCTGTGGGGATATTTTGCATCTTTTCTTCTGCATCGTCAAGAGAATTATACATCAAGTTCCACCTCCAGGGTCGCATCACACTTGCACTAGCGCCAGGAAGACAAAAAGAGATGCTTTAGCTCTTCCTGAGGGCTTCATTGCAGTGGGTGATGCAGAAGAAGAGAAAACCCAGCGTGACTTCCAGGTCTGAGCAGGGCTGATGTCAAATGAAAACACCTTTACTTGTAAAATGCGCGTGCGCAAGGCATGCCCTTCATTGCTGGTGCCGTCATAAGGTGTTCTCTCTTCTGGATTGATTTCCCTGCTTTCTGATGCATCATGTTAATAAAATCAGGGTTCCTCCTCAGAAGCATGGCTTCTGAAACAGCTTGCGGTGCCCGTCCCCAGTGCGGGTCTGAACTGCAGGAGACCTGCAGTGTACTTTGGCAGATGTTTACAACATGTCACTGTATAAAATCACGTGGAAAGGCTGGCGTGAATTCCTGTTAATGCCTTTTCTTTCATGTGTTGCTGTTGGCTTTCAGCACGTGTGGAGCGAAAGTGAGGACTGCTTACCTTTTCTGCAGCTCGCGCAGGATTACATCTCCTCCTGTGGGAAAAAGACACTCCATGAAATATTGGAAAAAGTCTTCAAATCCTTCAGACCCGTAAGTGCCTCTTTTCTACTTCTAAACATTGACAATTACCTGTGACTTTTAATAGGATAGCACTGGATGGAGCACGGTGGCTTTTCTTCCGCAGGGACTTACATCTCCAGTCAGCTGCCTGGGCGCAGGGGTGTTAGCGCGTAAGCTACTATCAGGCAATTGGAAGTTGTTTCTTGGAAGCCAGCTGCCTTTTTATTATTTCCATCTCTGCGTTTGAGAGGAGAGATTCCCATGCGGGGTGGGAGGCCAACTGGTGCGGCAGCCGGTGGCACCGGCTCCCCAGCTGCGCAGGGGCTCCCGTCCTGCTGATGCAGTCCTGACTCCGAGGAACGGGATGAGAGGCAGCGCCGCCGGACTTTGTGGCAGAGTTATTTCCTGGCACTGGAATTGGGGAGTTTTGCAAGGATCTGAGTAGCGAGAGTGAATCTCTGGGAAGCTGGAAATATGGTTTCTCCTCAGAGTGTTTTAGTTTAGGGTTGGCTTTTGTTTCTCCCAAGCGGTCCAGATTTTGCTGTTAGGATGGTTGCCACTTGGTATTTGCAAACGCCAGTTTGGTCACTGCTTGAGAAGAAGTTGGAGCAGAAGCTGGGTTTTGTGGGGAGGGGGCGTGTATTTTTCTGTTTCGCTGCTACTCAGCTTTCTCTGTCCTTGTTTAACACTAAGATTTTCGTCAAAGCCTGGGTTGCATTAGGGTGAGGTGGCTTAGGCTGGCTGTTGTCCTTCATTTTTGCCAAATCCTCCTGTGGCACAGCCTCTCCTTTTGAGAGCCTTGGGCTGGGTAAGGGGCTGGTGCACAGCAGAGCAGAGGTTCGTTGCCAGAGCCGTGCTCCCATGATGTCCATGGGAAAGCTGACCGATGGACGTTTTTAAACTCAACTGAAAATGTGGACCTTTTTCCCTCCTCTCTTTTTCTGGCTGACTAATCAAGAAGACTGAAAATGTATCCCAAGTATTTAGAGCAAAAGGGAGGGCCTGGAGCGCCAATATGAAAACACCGGCCCTCCCTGTGTTACACCCTTGCATTGCCTTGCCACGGACCACCGCAGCTGGTCGACATACGAGAGCATCGTTCTAAAGAATCCTTTGAGAGACTGGAAATAAACAGAACAGATGCACACTTTTCTTAGAAAGGACTGGAAATCTGATCCATCAGTACAGCTGCTTGTAATTGTGAAAACATACAAAAATATAAATATGTTTCCCAGAACAGTATTTGGCTCTTGGATCTTCATAGCTGTTTTCTCCGGCTCAGAAAAGCTGTGTCTTTGAGGAGAAACTTCCATTGGTTTAACTAAAGAGGACTTCAAAAAGACTTAATTAAATTGGTACAGATCACTTACTTCATTTAAACCACATTTATTTCAGCATAGCTTAAGTTGCTGAGAAATTGGCTTCAGTCAAACCAAGTTAAGCTACTCTTCAGAATAAAAAGGTTCAAAGCAAGGGGAACCATTATGCTCATTTAGCCTGGGCTCTTCGTTAATGCATCACATTTCACCCCATGATTCCTACCACCAAGCACATAAATTGTGGTTGAGCTGTAGCGTACCTTTTCCAAAGACACCCAGTCGTGATGTAAGGTCTTCAGGTGACTTAGAGGATACAACGCTACTGGGCACTTTTTCTTCTCATCATTAGTTACGATCCTGTGAAAAGCTTTTCTTTACAATCTGCATTTTTCTAGTTTTGTTTCCTGTTGAATTTCATTATGCTTTTGTCTGCTCAAGAACAGTGTCCTGAGTTGTCAGAGACCTCTTGCAGACTGTAGTCAAGTACCTCTTCATTTTCTCTTGGATGTATCACAAAGATTAAGTTTCTCAGATTCTCCTTTGACCTAGTATTCAGTGATTTGCATCAGCGTAACAAAACCGGTTTTATCATTCAAGGTATGGTTGTGTGTAGACAAGTCTAATAAGGAATGTATTGACATTTTCCCCTTGTTGTAATTACTAAAAATAGCACATGCGTGGTAGGATAGGTTTTAAAAAGTGAAGGGTGTTACAATAGGTGTATGGAAACAGTTATTTTACACCCTCAGGCCTTTGCCAGAACAAAACCACTTTTCATCAATATGGGGAAGTTATTTCCTTGGCATTATTTTTCGCTGTTCCCCGTCCTTTCTCTGCTGGACCTGTTTTGCTAATGAAACCACCTTGCTGTGAGCGTGGAGGTAGCAGTGCATTTGCGGGGCGTTTCTCCACTATCCCAACCAAGTCTGCTGTCGGAGACCGGTCTGGCAAATTTCAGATTGAAAAATGGCAGTTTAGAAAAACTGGTGCTGAAGGTCAGATCAGGCTCTTCTGAAGCATCTGATGGTCCTGGCTACTCAGTCTGAGACACTGAGGAGGGGCCAGGTTTTTAGCATGTGCTTGGTAAGCACCTTCTGAAAGTCTTTTCCATTTTGGTATTTCCAGCCAGACATCCAAGATTATTAGACAGTTTTGAAAGTCTTTGTCGGGGTCCTTTGGAGGGAAATGTTTAGGAGGAGACATTGGTGGTGCATCAGCAGCTCTCCATGCCCTCGTGCACAGTACAAGCACCTGCCCTCCTTTAACTGAAGGCTTCCAGACCGATTTTCGCCCAGTAACTCACCTCAGCCCTGCTCCACACATTCGTGATAACAGCCCAGCTGTGTCTCCGCAGGCTTACCCTGGGGCTGCGGCGTGGGAAGGGACTGGCTGCTCACGCTACGGGCCCCGTGTTTCGGAGGCGGTGAGAGCGGGGATGCCCAGCGGTTAGCATCCCTCTCAGTGAGAGACAGAGATTTCCTTCTGCTCGCTGCTCTTCCCTGGGCGCAGGAGGCAACGAGGGCGGTCTGGGGTCTGCTCATCAGCTCTTGCTGCTCTCAGGCATCTCTCCCTTATGTTTTATGGGCATAAACACAGCACCAGGGCAGGATATTTATTTAGACGAGACTTTTAAAAAGTGTTGGTTAACCTGCGACAGCTAAACCACACCTCTAAATCCTGCTGTGGACAAGGTCAAGCTGTTTCTTCGCTGAAGGTGGTGGGGGGCATGTTGTCTCTGCCCGTTACTGCCTTCCTGGGTTGGTTTCCACAAAACTGTGTGATTCACCTTATCCACTTGTTCAGGGAGCATCCAAAAATGCCAGACACCACGCAGGTACATGAAGTGGTATCAATAGCACTGGGCTCAGATACCACTATTTGCTTCAAAGCATCCCAGCTCCTCTGACACCCTTGTCTCTCTGGTGCCAAAAGTGTCCATGCTGGTGCTTGAAAGCACATCTGCCTGGAGACGAAGCCCTTCACACCGGGATTCGACGGATCCACGTTATCTCTAGTGTAGCATCGTGTGGACCACTAAAGCTCGGTCTTGTACTTGGTTTATTTTTCAGTATGCTTGTATGTCAGCTTTTGGTAGGAGGCAATGTCATTCTGCTTTTGTGACTTAAAACCTACTAGGTTATTTGTGTAAAATCAGGGCACTTTGAAAGAGTTAGGAAAGAAAGGCAAATAAAAAATAAAAATGCCTGAGGGACATCACACCAACTGGCAGTTTGTAGAGAACCAACACACAAGTCGTACAATTCGGCAGCAAATTCCAGGGCTCCTGCATTGAGCTCACCTTCAGCCTGAAAAGCCTACATCTGAACTGGGCAGTCTGCAGTGTAAAAGCCATTTATCCCATATTCATTGAATTCATACACATCCCAGTGACCGCTCCTTTACCTCCAGATGGGTAGTTTGGCCAGCAGGAATAAATAGATGCATCTCAGGCGGTGCTGCCGCTGGTTGTTGCCCTCCCTCCCTCCTCACCACCCTCCCGTCCCCCACGCGTCCCCATCTGGCAGTTTTGTTCCCCTTGGCTGTTTGGCTGATGGATCAGCTCTCTCTTTCTAAACCCCTTTCCTGTCTTACCTCTTTCCTCCTTGTTTTCGCTGTCCATTAAAGTCCTTTCAGGTCTGCCACGTAGCTGGTACTTTAATATATGAGGTAGATACAGACTAGAAGCAGAAATTAGTGTGTTTGAAAGAAGAGAAGGTGGGAGTCGATCTAGGGTCAACTCAGCCCACCTTCATCATCTTATTTTGTCCTCATCTTTTATACACCTTCCTTCTGCTTTGACCCAATGTTTGTGGAGCTCCCTGCACTTTGGACCCTGATCCTCCTTCCTTGGGGTCAAGGTGTGGGCTGATCTGTCACTGCAGTCCAGAGAGCAGTAAGGGTTAACAGCGGTGAGGGACCGTAGTCCTGTGGGAAGCGACAAGATGCAACCCCTAAAAGCAGGACCTGCATGGTTGAGGTCCTCGGTGCCTTGGAAGATCCTAAAGTGTCCTCTCTTAGAGGAACATCCCATCCCATCCCATCCCATCCCATCCCATCCCATCCCATCCCATCCCATCCCATCCCCATCCTTGCTATGCTCTGTAAAACTGCTAACATCAGTGGCATCACTCTTTGATTTACGCTGCGCCAGGGAGAGGAGAGATGGGTTTCCCGAGGGCGAAGGGAGAGGGGATGTGTGAAAAGCAGGATGTGCTCCCCATCCTTTGGGATCGTGCACGGCTTTGCGGTTCTCGTGGTGTCTGTTGTGTTTTCCATGCTGATTTTGCACGGGAAAGGCTTACAGTATCCCATGAAATGAAGACTCACGTGGCTCATTTCCCTGCAAGTCACGGAGGAATTATAACCAGAGCTGGGCAAAAAGAATGTGATCAAAGCTCTTCTGCTGGGTGATATAAACGGAGCAGTACAACACTCACATTTAATTTGAATACACCAAATCAGTTTAGCGAAAATAATACTGGTGAATAAGGAAGTCTAGAGGCCTTGCTTTTGCATTTTAAAAACTGAGTATTTTAATTTTAGCTTCAACATGAAACAAAACCCCCGCATCCTGAAAATGAACCAAGTAGTTTCACGTTCAGTTAAGCATTTGATTTGAAAAATATGTATGCATAGGAATATTTACTCTTTGTTCCGCTCAGGAAACAAGAACATTTTCAGCTTGGGGTCTCTCTGTAAGTATTTTTAAAATGCGAAGGAGGGGGTTTAGTCAGCAAATTCTCCTTCCATTTCCCTGCCGAAGAAACCCTGTAACTAAAAAGCTGTTTTTTCTCCCAGTGGCAGTGAGGAATACAAGCTTTATTGGACCCAGAGGCTAATTCTGTGCATTGTCTTTGTACCCACTGAATAATTTTGAACATTGATCACAGACTAAATTAGTTTAGGTCCCTAAAAATCTGCCTCGTCACAGCCTTCTCATTTGCATGCTACCACCTAGCAAGTGTCACTCTCCTGCTGATTTTTCTGGGTTTTGCCTCTTGTGAGAGCTAACAGCTGCGTCACTCTCCAAACAGAGTGTTGCATGCATCTGTACTGCGCTTCCAGCCCTGGCAAGCTAAATACGTGGTATTCCCAATAATGCCTGGCGTGTGATTTTGCTTTGTGGATATTAATAGCTGCTAGTGTAGGATTCTAATATGAGATTTCCACAACAGATGCGTTATTTTGCCTATTACTTGGTTTATCTGTCTTCCTGACTTCTGTTGGCTTGGCAACCTTTTGGAGGAGAGGGGAAAAGTTCAAATGTCGCTGTTTGCTCCGTTTCCTGTAGCGAACAAGTGCCGTTGCAGTGATTGGAGCCATCAGGTGGAGGCATCCAGACGTCGTACAAGGAAGACGGGCTGGCCGTTCTTCACAAGCCCAAATCTAATTTGCAGAAATTTAAAGGGACTTGGGCAATTTTGAGTTGAATACACAGTATTTCTCCCTGCGAGGGCTTCACCCAGCATGCAAGGCTTCGTCTGGTGTGATGGAGTGAAGGGTAAAAGAGAAGCACTTAACATGGTGGGATCTTTAGGTTTTTAGGGACTCCTTGCCTACTCCGTACTAGCCAGTTCTGCACGAGGATGCTTTCTTCTTTGGCTTTTGTAGGGTTGCCGAACACAATCTTAAACCGAGATAACTACTGCTACAGTATTATCACATTTCTTTCTGAAGTTAAACCACTGCCAAGTCTAAACACTCAACAATTCGTGATATGACCTCAGGGAAGAACACGAAGGTTTTTGCAAGTGCTTTGCTTTGGTTTTATTTGTCTTCTGGTCTCTGAGCACTTAATTTGGTGTGAGGATGCATTTTCAAATCTTTCTCTATCACAGGAGGGAGAGAAAGAGAGTCGAGATCGTTATGCAATACTGTTATTCCAGGGTTTGAGGTTTTCAAGAAGCGGCACCGAGGTGTCGTGTGAAGATTTGCAGTGAGGCTGCACAAGCGGGTAATTCGCTATTACACGGTATTTTCTCTTCTTTGTAGTTACTTGGGCTTCCAGATGTTGATGATGATGCATTTGAAGAATATAACGCAGATGTGGAAGAAGAGGAACCAGAAGCCGATCACCAACAGATGGGTGTCAGTCAGCAGTGATTTTCTGAGAAGCTAAAAAATTCGGAAGCCTTTGGTACCAGGTGGGGTCAGGTGGTCCCACGTTAGCCTGTTCGAATTAGTGCATCACATGGGGATATCTGGCTCCCAGGATGAAAGTTCTACAAAACAGTTTAAAAAAAAAAAAAAAATTCTGTGATGAGCTTTGCTAAGAAGTGACCTGAATTTTGCTCCTGCTTCAATGGGTTTTCTAAGGAGTTGTCTTGGTAGCATTCTGCCGTTACCAGTCTAGCAGTAGTTTTGTTGCTGACTTGTCTCTTTGATTTGTGTTCGAGAGTAGCGTTCGCTGACATAAATGTAGAGTACCGTGACTGTAGGAAGCGTGTGGTGAGAGTGCCGAGTCCTCACTGGACCTTTCCGAGGAAACCAGCGCAGAGAGCAAACGCGACCTGCGCTTTTCTTTTTAGTTCTACAGCTCCCCAAGCTGTAGTTTTTGGTTTTTGACAAAGTACCAAACTTGGAGAGATTTCTCCTGAAAAACACTAGTTTAATAGTGGTCAGTACTGCAGAAGTGCACATGAAGGCTTAACAAAAATAATGGGAAGCGGGAAATCCAGGGGAGTACTGGTGTCAGACATATTAATGTTGTTTTAGTGACAGTTGAGTTTACAAGTGCTGCATTAATAACTGGGAGTAATTAGTATCAGCAGTACACGTTATAACCAACCCTGGTACTTTGACACCATTTGATCCAAAGCCAAATGTTGCTTTCGTACAATTCAATTAAAAAATAGCCATCACCTATCCCACTTCTGCATGACAACCAACTTTAAGCTTTGCTGTTTTTAATACACTGCTAAATTACTGCTCAAACCTCACGGCATCATTGAATTGAAGTGCAACTTAACTTTGAAGCCATAAGGGTATAAACCAGCACCTGGCTCTTAAAATTATGCTGGACCTGTTTCTCTCCCTGAGCCTTTGAGCTAGTCTGGGCATTTACACCTCGTTGGAGGGGAGCTAAAATACTACTACTTTGGCTGATAGAAAAACTAGTGAGGTTTTACTTAGCTGGGGACTTGCTCCCCAGAGGGGTTTGGAGGGGTCTTGGTGTAGAGGAGAAGACGATCCCTCATATTTTATACCTATTTTGCATAGATTTAAGTGACTCGGATGAGTGCCAGACTGTGAAGATGCAGGGTCTCTTTATTTACTTGCCTTTTGTACTGAAAATAAAAGAAGCACAGGGGATTCTGTTTTAATATAGCTGTTTTCCACAATCGAGCAAAATGTTTCTAAATTTACTCCTTTTTTCCAATTTTTTAAAAATCGTGAAATGAAGGTCACACGCTTCAAAAGCCCTTTTATACAGAATTAGCTTTATAAAAACAAAAAGTGAGTGAAGAGAAAATGCTTGGACAACTCCTAGAAACAACTCGTACCATTTTGAAAACCCTGTTGTTAGTGATGTCTCCTTTTCAATAGATTTTTTAAAGACCTTTTTTTCAAGGTTACTTAAGAGAGCAAGTTTTCTTGGTGGTTTACATTTCTGATGATGGCTTGAGAGATGCATAGCACTTGATTTTTCCAGTCTGGGGCAAAGACCTTCCATAACTGGGACGGTGTGTGGTACCTGAGTATGCACAGAAGTGTCTGCAACACTGTAAAAGTCAGAGTTCAAGAATATCAAAAAAAAGTGAAAGAGAAAGAGCTTAATGCAACTTTGTACATTCTTTCAGCATGCAGGCATAAACATGGTAGTCGCAGCACATTTTCTATGGACTAGTGACGTGAAAACCGTGGCAGTTCATTGTATAACACTGTACAGCAGCAATAGGCTTTTTGCTTACTAAAATAAAGTGTAAGAACAGTGGTTTCCATCCCTGCTTTAAGTCCCTAAGTTTTTCTTTCCTCTCCAGGTAAAACAGATGCCATAACCTTAAACAGAGCCTTGCTTCGGGAGAACCTTTTTCTTCGTAGCTTCCAATCCTTTGGTTGCGGCTCATACAAGTAGATCTTTCGGGGCTGACTTTCCTCTGCTGTAACGTAATGCAGTACATAATTTACAGTAGCGCAAGCTGGAGGCAAAGTCCTGCCGTTCAGGTTTGCTAGCCACTCGCACCCGTTTGGCTTAGGTGCAGGTGGCTGGCACCGACACGCACGTGCACGCACCCACACGCACACCTGCGCAAGCCCCGGGCGCGGCTGCATCGCGAGCTGGGCTGCGGGGTCGGTCTGGCTGGGAAATAACCCTCTGCCTTTTTACAGACAGGCAGTTTTCCAGCTGGATCATTCCCACCATCTGGTTCAGCGTGTGGCTGCACAGACGAGTGCCGGCACAACAGAGGGGAGGGTGCAGGGGTGGACATGGGTGGTAGCTGAGGACCCGCAGCCGAAGGCGCCTTGCACCCCTTGCACGGCGTTAGGGGCCGGTGGCGGAGGTGTGGATGCAGTCTGAACTGGCCTGGGTGCTGTGAAGGATTGACTCCACAAGGCTCAATGGAGAACTGGGCTCTGGGTGGCAGCAGGATAGGCAGGAATTCTGTACGATCCAGTGCTTGTAATTGCATACAAGAGGTTGTAATATGTACTGCAATCTGCTACCTTTTCCTGCATATTGATTGAATTGTTAATGAGCGGTTGAGCATTAATACGGTTGCAAGCAAACATCACGCTGTAAATTATGTAGATACATTATTTTCTGTATTCACTAACTCACTTTTTTTTTGGAATGCCATACGCCATTTGGGTGACTGCCACACCAGACTGCAAGTGCTGGACAGCCGGGGGGCCCTTCTGCAGCGCTCACCCCTGCAAAATTCCCACTGAAGCCAGCGAGATTTTGTTCAAATGGGACCTGCAGGACCGGGTGCTCCAGGGGATGCGTGAGGCTTGGTCCTGCAGAGAGCTGAGCGCTCTTCTCCACTCTCACTTTGCTGGGAGCCAAATGTGTTGAGCCCTGCTGCTGAACTGAAGCATGACCAGGCAGCACTGAGAATAAACTGGAATTTTATACATAGAAAATTTAATTTACATGTGTATAGAATGTATTTTATCGAAAAATATTGATTGCTTACTTTGACCAAAATACATTTCTGTATTACTGTGTTATTTGTTCCATACTTACCAAACGATGCAAGAGATGCGGAACTGGTTTAGTTGTATTACAAAGTATTTTTATATTTTATTTGTATTTTATTTTTCCCTCACTCCCACCAAGTATTAAGGTTAGTAGCCATTGAATAATTAACCAGGGGTAGCATGACCCAGTGGCTAGGCTGTCAGACTAAGACATAAGATTTGCAAACGCATGCATAAATGCTTGCAAGCCTGGGGACTCGGTGAGATGTCGGTTCAGAGCTCTGCCATTGCCTTGCCCTGAGCCTCGGGTGGATCTCAGCAGCTGGGAATTCAAGGCAGGCCTCCAGTTATGCATCCAGGCCTCCATGAAATTCAGTGGGAGCAGGGTAACTCGTTTGAAAGTCCCACCTTAAGCCTTTTGTAAAAGGGGCCATTAGTATTATTTGCCCACCAGTGTATAAAGTGCTTTTAGATCTGTAGGTGAAAAGAGGTATGCATTATCATTGCCTATCCTCAAAGCAAACCATTAGTGAAAGGACACAGAGGAGTCTCCCTTTTCCCTCGCCCTTCTTTCCTAGGCGTTTCATGCTCTAGCTAAATATAAATATGCCAGAGCAGAGCCTCTTGCAGAACTGGCGCTTCTGAATATGAGTTGCATGAATGCAATGAGCAGAGCGCTGCTTGGGGGATGAGAAATACATGGGATGCCAAAGGGAAGAGCAGATTTGGGGGATGAGAAATACATGGGATGCCAAAGGGAAGAACAGATTTCAGAAGCGTAACAACTGTTTTGGGTAGCAGGGGCAAGAGTGAGAAAGGCCCCTTTCAGAGAGGTGCTGGGATTTCTGAGACAGCCCAAACCATCCTGCCAAGTATCTGCTTATTGAAGCTATGCAGTTTATAAAAAAACTGCTCTGGACGTTACTGGGGCCTTGAGCTCGGTTGTGTTAGTGTCCTGCCTGATGAATGCCTTGTGATGGTTGAGAGAGGAAGGGATGGAGAAAAGGCAAACTAAAAAGCCTTCGCCTCCTCTCTTCCCCAACATTATTATTTATGATGTTGTGTGAGTAGGTAGGAGCAGCAGTCAGGGAGCAGGAAGCTGCTTTATTGGCTGCACAGTAACATCTCTTAAAAGGACTGCAGAAATGTGGGGAATAGCACACCCCTGAACATGATGACCTGAACGCTACCAGACTTTAGCTCCACCTCCTGCGCTGCTCTGGGCTGTTTTCCAGGCAGTTTCCTTCTGTGCATAGTGCTGTGCCTTTGAAACTCACGTGCTTGTAGGGATGCCACTTTTGATGGGAATAGCCAGAGTTAGTTTTCCTGCATCAGTGACCTGCACGCTAGCTGCTGCATCTTGGTGCTGTGTCCCATGTAAGGTGAGCTGTGTGAGGTGGTGGCTGGGGGCAGCAGGGAGGAGTTTCTGCTGCAACATTGCTTAGCAGGTAACTGCTCTTTCCCCCTCTGCAAGGTGGGACATGAGACTGTGACAGTAAAAGGTTACCACTTCATCCATCCTTACCTTGTGTCCATCCTTACCCCATGTCCATCCTTATCCCGTGTCCATCCTTCCCTCATGTCCATCCTTACCACTGAGTTCTTCTCAGAAATTCCCACTCCCAGAAGCAGAGGAAGGGGGAGAGAAACACTTCTTACCTCCCACAGCTTGCAGCCGGGTGCATCAGTGAGAGCCGCAGTTCAGCGCAGTGTGTGTTACTGACCCACACGGTGTTTTCTGCACAGGCAGCACCTTCTCACAGGGGGATGAGGTGGCATGGGAGATGTGTTATCCATTGAGGACCCATGAGTGGTCCATGCCGGGACAGGGGTTATATAGAAGAGAGCAGTCATTTTAGGTGCCAAACCCAAGATCTTTTCACAGGGAGCGATGCCTAGCTAAATAATCGTCTCTGAAAATCACGACCCATTGAGGCTTTCCAGGCTGGGCATCCAGAAAATGAGACCTCTCTGGCTACCGGTTGCTGGAGAGCCTGGCCCAGCCTGCAGGTCTCTTTCTTAGCGCTGGCTGGTTTCAGTTTGGCCACAGGACATGGGAAATTGGGAAGGATCCCTTCAGGGGCTCTAGCTGGATGCCCCTTCCTGTAAATCGCTGAGCAAAAATGCTTTGTTTTATCTGTTTAATTCTGGCAGGACCTCCTCTCCTCCCCGGCAGCCTGTCCCTGCAGCCAGCTGCAGCTGGGAAGCCTTCGCGTGAGAGCCAGGCAGGAGTGACTCAGGGCAGCGGCTCGCAGACCCCGTAACAGGCTGGGCTTGAGGTGGCCCCTGCAGAGCCACCACGGAGCTGAAGGCTCAGGGACGTCGCTTCCAAGGCAGATACTAAAATAAAGAGATTCCTTAAATTTGGTCCTTACCTCTGATAGAAAAGACTCTGAGGGCAGACCCTATCACCTCGGGTTTTTATCGGACTTCTGAGGCTTAGTTGCATAATTGGTATCTGGTGTCTGTGGCAGGTGTACGAAGGAAACCTCTTCACTTACCCACAATCACCCATTCAGTGAGCCAAATTATCACTTACGTGCTCTATGTTTGACTTTTTTCTCATTACATTTCTCATTACTGTTTTTTTTTTTTAAAGAAAGACCGGCCCTAGGGGCGCATCTGCATTATTGCAAACCCCAGTTTCTACAGAGCCACGTGGCACTGCACTCTCAGTGTGAGTTTGGTCATAAACAAATATACAGATTAACAAAAAGGGTGTTCATTTGTCTGCAGAAAAAAACTTCTTTGAACTAGTTACTGCTGACTACAGTAAAGCTCACTGGTTTCATGTAAAATACATTGAACTTTGAAATTCCCTTTCTGTACTGACATGCTGTTGCTCATGTAGGCAAAGATCTGCAGTAACACTGCATGTAAAGGATGTTTGCTTTCATCTTCGGGGGTGGTGGTGGAAACGTCAGCTCTGGATTTCAGTCAATACAGGGTTTTTTTTGTTGTCAAGCTTTCCTTTACTAATGCAGGGACCAGTCAGACCTCAACACGTCAAGCAGAAATCCTGTTGCGCCATGCCATGCAAAGGCTGTCTTTGGTGTGCTTCCCACCATTTTTCTGGCTGGAAGATATCTCTGTCTTTGGGACTACAAAGCTGTGGAATGGGTTAAAAGGTGTAAGCCTTCAGTGGAGCCCTGCCTTTCTTCTGATCCTCCTTCCTCTCCCACCACGGAAGCATCAAATCCAGCAGTGTCGTTACACCATGAGTTTGCCATTAAAGAGCTTACCAAACTCTGATGACTGATGGAGTCTTTTCTCTGTGAGCAAAATCAACTAAACGGGGATTTTGAGGGGCTAAAGCGTAGCTCCAATGCGTGCGGCAAAGGGAATGAGAGGCTTGCATTGCCTGGGCACTGTTGGTGCGTGGTGGGATAAACACGGTGTTTGCAGGAGTAAGGAGGAGAAAATGATTTCATCTGAGCTTTGGGTACTGCAGAGTAAGCCCTGCTTTGCAGGACGGGACCCAGAACCATCGGGTGGTTTGGTTCGGCGCAGTCTGAGGCGGTGGATTTCCTGTCACAAGGTGGGAATTGGTGGTAGTATTTGTGGATGAGCCAGTATTTCAGACCTCCCAGGTCCTCTTCTGTTTTGCACAGATTAGGGAGACATCTGTTCTAATTAAGAGACATGTAATGATGCTGAAATGAAAATTGATGGTTCTGTTCAACTCATTTGTCTCTTTTTTTTAAACACTGCACTTTTAATTGCCACTTTTACATCTTCTCACCCTGATTTAGTTGAAGGAACACTGTCAGTCGTTACCTTTTGTCATAAGCCTCTGTCTGTGGGTTGAAGAACATCTTCCAACCCGTGGAAGACCGAGTGTTTTAACTTAGTACTTGCCTTGTATTTTTAGCACTTCCCAGGGCACGAGCGCTGAGAGGGAGTGTGCCAATTTCGTGCCCTGTGGTGTGTCCAGAGCCCTCAGCATTGTCTATAAAGCTGTTCCTGCAGCTGGTGGAGTGCCTGCCAGGACTGACTCCCTCGTGTTGGCGCACGGTCCCGGCAACACAAGCCCCAAAACCTCTTGAGAGACCTTTGCATATGGTGGAAGCCACGGCGACAATTAGGCTCTGGCTACAGATAGAGCCGCTCTTGTGAAAAGGTGACGGTCCCAGCGTGTGTTTAGCTACTTGGAGCCCGCTGCCTGCTCAGGTCTGCCGGATGGACTTCTTCCTGCGTCAGAAGGTCGAGTGAATTTAAAACAGTTTAGATAGCAGCTCTCTGCTAATATAGACCTCAGCCCAGGGACAAGCAGCTGCCCTGCTGTGGTGGGGAGCTCCCACACAAGATGGTGGCTGCAGCTGGGGGCACTTTGCCGTATAGCTTTTGCCCCAGTCTGGGTCTGTCCACAATCCAGCTCTCCAAATTTACGTCACGCCTTCCCCAAGTGAAGAAATCAGGGTATTCCAGGGCTATGATAGCTTTTGGCTTTGTATCGAGGAGAACAGATCCATTAGAGGTGTGCAGTTTGTGTTGCCTCTCTAGGCTCCTGCCTAATGCTTTGTCTCCCACCACAGCTGTCCTCAAGCAGAGTCAGCTGGGAAATGCAGAGTCACCCCCCCAGCAGCTCCAGGTGCTTCTTTAAGGAGCACATCAGATTTTACGCTTTCTTTCTACAAGTCTTCGTGTTCCTTCTTCTCGGTGACAAGGTTCTTGTTTAGTGAGTGATAAAATGTCATAAAAAAGCACATTTAACTTTATTTCCAAGGCCTAGGTGTATGCATCCATGCTTTTCACCCAGTAGTGCTGTAGTTGTGACACCAAGGCAAGCTTTTTATACCTTTTATTAGACAAACTGATAGAGAAGGGAGTGAAAGCCACAAGCTCTCAAGCTCCCAAGTGCTTTTCCACGCTGAAACAAAAGCAGCGATTTTATGGAGCAGTCTGATGGCAGGTAATATCTCTCCACAACAACCTTACCTTGCTTGTACACTTTTCTTAAGGTATTGCTGCTCTAATGGTGCGATGGAAGAGGCAGTGTTGGAGCCAGGTTTTTATTTACAGCCTCTAGTAGTGCTAAAGGGCCCAGAAGTGGGTGTCAGCTGTGTTACACCCACCACAGGGCTCCTTGGGAGTGTCTGAAGGGCTGCAGCATGCCACGAGCTTTGAAGCCTTTGTGCTTTTGGGTTTGCAGCAGTCCCCTAGAGGTCAGCACAGCCTAAATTTTGAAGCAACTCGAGCCGATGGTAGCGTTGCAGGGATGATAAAAGCGAGTTTGTTGCTGGCCTGCAAGACCCTGCTTTTGCTCTCTTGCAACTTCAGCTGTTGCTGGAGAAGGGGTCAGGCTGGGAAAAAAGGAATCAGCGCATGGGACAAAAAGTCCTGCTTTGGAGACGGATGGGCTGAGAGCTTGCCATGGAGAAGGACCATGGGGAGGAGGGGGCAGAAGCAGCCTGACGATGGGTGCCAGCATTGTCAAAGCTGCGTAGGGCAGTGGGTGCTGGTGTCTACACCTCTTGGCCCTGGTGGTAGCCATCCCTCCTGGAACCGCGGGTGGGCTGCACTGCATCAGGAGCAATGCCACGTCAGAGTAAGCTCCGCTGCAGCCATGCTCTGCGTGCGTGCATCCATGCTCCAGTGTTGCAGTGGCGGAGCTGCTAGTCACACTGGTCTGCTCCCAGCCCGGAGCTGCCTCCTCGATGCCGCGCTGGCCTCAGCCACGCTGCAGCCGCTGACCAGATGTCACCTCTCTGCATGCCCAGGTCCTTGCAATCCCAACCGACCTTGCACAGGCACTCGTTTTACCTGTCACCCCTGCCCAGGACTGGAGGTGGAGCTGGTTTTCCCTGGACCTTCTCAGCTTCTAGGGTTGGAGTAGCCGTGTAAGGGAGCCAAGCTGTGCCACATTCAGATGACTTGAGGCTGACAAGCCGGTCGCAGACAGCCACTCCATGTCCAGTCAGCTTTCCACAGTATCAGGAGAGGGACAAGGGTTTTGGCACAAGGCACCAGCACAGACGTAAGCTAACGGGTGCTGAGGAGATGACGAGTAGTGAGTTCTACCCTGCATGTGCCAGCAATCCAGGAGTTGGGCCAGACCCCAAACCAAGACCCTAATTCCTGCTGCCAGCCCCTGGAAACACTCGGCCTTGCAGCAAGCAGGAGACCTGAAACCAGTGCTGCATTTGCCGGCGGGGCACTGTCAGCTCATGCATTACATTTCTCAGTAATGAGAAAATGAGTTACCTTGAGTGGATGTGAGCTTGCATTCGCCCTACGTACCGCTCGCCCTCTCCCCAGCTGCAGCTGCAGGCTAAATAACTGGGAGTGCAGTTGGCAAAATAGACCTCTTTCTCCCCAGTTTTTCTCGTATCAGTGTGCCCAGGACTGTGGCTGCCTTTTCGCCCGTTGTTTAGCTGGCCACCCTCCAAGCACGGCTCTCCATTTTTCTCTGTGCTCTTAAGGACCATACGCTCAGCTCCAGCAAAGGCATTTGATGAGAACTGAGACTTGCAGGCTTCGTTCAGGAGGACACGTTGTACTGGAAACACAGCAATTCACACAGAAAAACAGTGCCAGTTTTTATCCCATCACCCTTTCGGTTATTAAAAGTTAGGAAATTTTTATATTGGCTTTCCTTGAAGGGTTTTTTTTTTGTTATTCTCTTGCTTCTCGTTTGCTGTATTTCTTTTTGTTTCTGCAAAACCTTTATCAGGGAAGGTTTTGAACTGCCTGTGAGTCACGTAGCAGCAATGGGGAGTGGCAGCGCAGAGCTGTGGGAGCCGAGCATGCGAGTTTGTGCCTGCTTACGTCTCATGAGAAAGGCTGCTGGTGGGTCACGCAGCTATCGATGGACTTCCAGGCTGCAGTGCCTAGGGTGGCCAGCCACGATGCCGGTCACGTCTCTCCTCCATGGCTGGCTACAGAAAGTGGATGCCTTAATCTTGATGGGTCCGGCTCTGGTTTTGAGCCTTCTTGAGCCTTCTGAAGTCAGTGTAGCAGACCACAACAAAATTATTTATGCAAAGCCTAAATTATGAAGCACAGACCCGTGGACCCATTCTCACCTCCGTGAAATGTCTGAGCTTGAGGGCAAGACAGCTTTATGGATGCAACAGCTTTATGGATGGCGACCTAAAGTGGGATGATGAAGTGCTTGCTGAAGCCCCTCAAACTGTGCGGCAGGACTTCCTTCCCCCTAGTCCCATCGCATGGGTGCGAGTTTTTCCAGCTCTGTGGGATAGCAGGAGGCACCTTGCTGGGAACCACCACAGCAAGGCTCTTGCTAAATTCCTTTAGGCTTTGTCAATGTGCAGCTTCTTTGTCGTGTCGTCCAAAAAAGGGAGGGAGGGCACTACCTGCAGAACCGGTAATGCGATCGCTAGCCGGGCTGCATCAGCGCTCCCAGAACCCTCCCAAGCACACATGAGCAGTTAATTCGACAACTGGTCCCATGCAGCGTCCCTTGTAAAAGATAGATTGCAGCGCAGCAGCAGATCGGCAAAGGCGTGCACCACCAGCCCCAGGAACATGCTTTCATGCATCAGTGCATGGAAGAGGTCAAGAGGAAAATTAGGGATAGACTTACCATCTCTGGGGTCTTCAGAAACACGTAAGAGGTGGTGGAGATAGCTCAAAACTGGGGCAGGGGGGATGTTTTTTTGGGGAAAAAAAAAGCCATCTTTGTTACTGTGGAAACCAAGCAATGAACAGCAGCTTGTTACTTCTCTTGCTTCACAGGGGGGATGCTGACACAGTCAGCCCCAGAGGAACAGCGGCATCGACCTCGGGGCAGCAGGCTGCAGCTCGAGGCAAAGGGAAAGAGCCCAGGAGGAGGCATCTGGGAGGTCACAGACCCCACCTCAAAGTGGACTGTGGTTCAGGAGCTGGCGGCATACTCGAGACACGGAAAGGGAATGGCAAAGAGGAGATACGAGAGGACTGAGACCAGGAAGAGGGCATCATAGCAAGGGACTGGTGGAGAAGAGGATCGGTTTGACCTGCGATGGGACTGGAGAAGGCCTTGTGACAGCTGAGTGCAGCTTGGCCAGAGCAGGCAACAGAAACGGACGTGGAGACGTAGCAGCATCTGATGGAAAAACACGCAGGGAAACATGGCTATAGCAAGTGCCTGTGGCCAGCAGTCACTGCACTTCTTCTTCCTCCTCACCACCCCCCAGCGAGGTGCTCTGCGCCTGGTCCTGCACCAGCCATCGTGGGCTCCGGCAGCTGCAGCCCACCCCTGGCCCCCTGCCCTGTCACTCAGCTGCTTCTGCCTTTGCAAAAAGCGCATTGGCAGGACCCAGAATCCTTGTGACTAAGCACCAGCCTGCTGCCGCGGTGCTCCACGCCCAGCCGGCCAGCACACTGAGCAAGGGCTCTTTGCTGCTGCGTGAGGCACTTCTGCAGCTCTGCGGCTAACGTCCCCCGTACCCGTGGCACAGCTTGTCACCACTCTGTTTGCACGGTTCACAAACTTGTACGTGTTATCACACTGTTGGTGCTTTTACCACCAACTGTTCTTTCAGAACAATAAAAATCGTGTTTCCTTCCTAATAAAGTTTTTTCCTCCCACCTGCCCCGCGGCAGGGTTGTCTGTACGATGTATGGCGAGCCTTGCTCATAAACAAGGGACCTGCCCAGGCCTGCAGGTCCTTGTGCTCACCCAGGCCGAGGCCTGAGAATTAATGGGACAATGATGCTGAGAGTTGATACAACCAAAGCAAAGTGACCAAATGCTGCCATTCAGTCTCCTGCAGTGGCCTGACACGTGCTGTTGTATCGGACATTTAGACACGCAAACAAATTACACAGAAGGCGTGAATAACATGTTTCTGACTAGTACCACTGAAGCCAGCATGTCCGATGGGCAGCTCACATGGTCTTGCAGGTCCCTGAACCTCTGCTCTCCTTCGCCTTTGCAGCTGCTGCTCGGCAGAGTAAAGCTTCCAGTCAGTGCCCGTCACCTACCCGTCATTTCTCAAAATGCATGCACCACTCTTATCCGGCAGCGGAACTTAAATAGTGTCAATCTGCAATCCCAATATCTCATAAAATGATTTGTTAGCCATGATAACAGAGGAGAAGAGCTTCCAAGGAGAAGGGGAAGACTGCTGACATCACCAATGTCTGTATTAGCCATCCTGGCAAACGAGCTTTTTACATTAAAGAAAACAGATGAGAATTCCTGAAAAATTTCAAGCAGCCTGAATGTCTCCAGATTGAGCTCATTTTGCCTTGTTAAACTTACACTAGAGCACAATGGAAAAATCGCTGTTTCTCTAGGTGAACCACTGAGGGACAGCGTGGAGTGCAGCTAAGAGGAACGGGGATGCCCTGTGGTGTTCCCATGCCATCCTAACCACCAGTAACCGCTACTGCTGATGACCGGTGAGTCTTACAACACGTGGTAGCAGCAGAGTACACAACCGTTACTCACCTGTCCAGCAGCCAGCCTGCACAGATGACGTTGGCCACCACTGGCCGTTTGTAGCTGGACCTGTGGGTTTCATGGCAGTGGTGGCCACATGCTTCTGAATGGACAACCACGCTCTCAGAGTTATGTGCTCTGCTGTCACCTACACTGTCGACCCCAAGAACTGGTCACAGTTCACAGCCTCCCTGATGAACGCGACAGCCCCTCCTAGCTAAGGTGGGCATTTCTCCAAGAATTCTCCTTTGAAAGGTCCTATGTCCTCTTCCCCTCTCTCAGCTGCAGTTGCTGCTACTGCTACAGCAAGCTGTAGCCAGCACAGGCTGGCAGAGCAGGCATGTGGCTCACCAAGCCACAGCCAGCCAGAAGAGCGGGTCAAACACATCGGCAGGAGCCACTGCCTGCAACCAGCAAGCAGCAGTTGCACGTAGAGCTGTCTTGGCCACAGCAACACAGCAGGACTTTGCAAAGTCCCCTGCAGTACCTGAGAAGCAGGAGAACATGGGAAGCCAAACAGGGCTTGCAGAGTTTGACCTGCCAGATGTGCAGTGTGGACCTTCCTGGCTGTTTTCTTTCATATCCTATTGGCACCATATGAGAGACGTGAATTAGGCCTGACTCACCCATGGAAGAAAACCCTATGTGGGGAGGAAATAATTTGATCCAGTGACTGGTTCTTCTATGTGGAAGCAGCAAAAGCCTGGTTTAATTTCCCTCCTCTGCTGTGACTGCTTGCATTCCTTCAACGCCACGTGCCGTATTCTTGCATTCATGCCATGAGGGTTACCTCAGAAATGCAAGTACCTTCTTTATTTCTTAAAGTAAAGAAATACATTTGATGGCAAAGTGCAGGGAGTGGACGTATCCCAGGTCTGCAGGTGGGCTGTTACTGGGGGCACCCACTGGATTTGCATCCCCTGGGAATACGCGGGGCAGGACAAGCTTAGTTCCTCTGCAGGGGCTCTGACCCCCGGCAAGTTAGGACTCAGGGTATTAAGTAGTGCCACTGGGTTTGTTTACTGATAAACTTGCTAAGGTGTGAAATCTGTGTGAAAAGACAGCACATGGTTAAAGCTGATTTTACTGACACAGCTCAGCGGTTGCAAGAGTCTCGTAAAAGAGCAAAATCCCAATCTCCAGCTTAATCAGCGAATCCGAGAGCTGTTTTTCATCCAGCTCCTGCTCTTTTTGTCCATCTAACCAACTGCTTTACGGCTGCATAGAGAACTCCTAAAGGTGTTCTGGCGAAGCCTTTTCCTTCTGTCTTCAGGATTTGCTGGGTCATGGAGTCCCCTGTCATGCTGCCCTGCCATGTGTCCGTGACTGCCAGAAGTGCCTCGGAGGGCAGACGACAGGGATGCACCTTGAATGACCTGGCTTCCAGAAGGACTGGACAGCCTGCCTCAGAGCCTGGGCAAAGGCTCGGGTGAGAAGCCACGTGCTGACCAAACCCTGCTGGAGCCAGCAGCTGGGCAAGCTGCTGCGGAGGCAGAGCTGACCCACAGCTCTGTGAGCCGCTGTCGCTGTGCGGAGGTGGCACAGACATGCACTGTGTGCCAAGGCAGGTACCCCGGCTTGACTCCACGTCCTCCGGCTCGCCTGCTCCCTCCTACACCAGCATAGGAAGTTTTCTGCCCAGCCCTGCCCTGATCGCTCATTCCTGGCCTCCGGCCACGGTTTGCTGCTCCCGGAGCCTCTGGTACAAGCATCTGCAGAACTGCACTGTGAAATGAGCTGGGTTAAAAACTAACAAGGGCAACCAGGTTTCCGGTTTCTTCTGAAGGGCTGTTTTAAACCTCAGTCATGTTAGCAGCTCATTTACAGTTGCTTCAACTCTGGGGAGCAGGGGATGACAGCACGAGGGGACAGCGATGGAGACAGGATGGGTGGGAACGTCTTCGGTTGGCTTTGCTGCCAAAGCTGGCAAAGCAACATCCCTACATCTCAGCCTCGCTAGAAGCTTTCTCTACTCTTCCTGGGCTCCCAGCACTTTGCTGGCAGCTTCCTACATTGCTCAAAGGAGTTGCATTTCCCTTTAGGGAGTAAATGGTTCACATAGTTTGGCATTTATTCTGTCACGGCATATGTGGGACTATCATTAACATTAACAGGAATGACACATCCATCCAGCAGAGAATAATCTGCTTAATGGCTAAATAGGAAAGCTGTGTGCGTTAAATTGCAGGCAGCTAGTCAGCTTCGTGATGTAGTTTTCCCTTTGATAAAATTGAGACTCATTTCAAAACAGGGAATTAATTTTCCCTCTTTTTATTCAATGAGTGCCATAAATACAAACCTGCCCCTTGACAACGCATAGAGGTCTCCGCTATAAGTGATGTATTTCTAGGAGTGGACGTGCCATAGATGCCTTAATGTAACACCAGCTTCTGGCTTTGTTGGACTGATGGCTTCTGAAGTGACAGATAGCCTGGGACAACATTTGTCTCAGCTCACACCCTGTGCCAACCCATGAACAGCTTCTACAGGCTGAACCTAAGCGTTCAAAGTTTCTCTGCTGGAAAGCAGGAGAGCAAGGTGATTTGAAAGAAGAGTGAAAAAATGCCGGTGGATGATAGGTACTTGATTTGTAGAGGTATAAGTTACCACCAAGTGTTTAGCTATTCTTAAGAAGAGAGTAAAATCTGGGTGCATGTCATCAGAAAATTCAGATCAGTTGTACTTAAGCCCATGCTATTCTTTCAATAATAAAAGTTCTGGCTACAAATTTGCATAAATAAGGGTGGAAGTTCTTTGTTACACATTTTAATAAATGAAATGGAAATACAGCTAGAGAAAATGAGAACTAGGGAAAAGAACCACTGGGGATCCAACAGCAGCGGGGCTTGGGCCTATCATTTGTACTGCTGCCTTCTCCGTTACACATTCAGCTCTTCAGTAGATGTACAGCAGTTGCTGTTTTTCAGTATTTAAACGGCGTATACCACTGCACTGCCAAAACAGATTTTGAAGAGTGTGTGCAATAGGCAGTCCCTGCGTGCACAGCGGCAGCAGCATTAGCAGATGATAGCACCTGAATGGCATGCACATTTTTGAAGGCAGTCAAGCTCAAGCAGGACTTCATTCTGCATTTGGCCATTCATTTCTCTCCAGCCCGGCACTCTCAGTGGTGCCAGTGAGACTGTTTGTCAGGACCCACAACGAACAGGTCTGGAGACTTGATTTGTGTTGAAAACAACCTCCGATACAGACGAGGTTACTTCTAACCCAGGCTGGTTCACCTTTTGGCCCCAAATTAGGAGCTGATGGAACAAGGGGATATTTCTAAGGGGCAATGAATAGCAAGGGAAGAAGCCACTGCTGAAAGAAGTGGGAGTCAAATGACTGCCTAAGATGATGGTCTGTCAGTCCTCCTGTATGTGCTTCACTGCTCTTTGTTTATGGACAGGGATGTTCGTCCTGAGTTGTGGCTAACCCTGAACTGCAGGTGAAGGTTACACATGAACAACAACGAATGTTTAAGTACTTGAATTCACAACTGTGTTAATTAACGAATATTAAGGTATCATTGAAAGTGCAAGAACTGAATTGAAGCTCCTTTCGGTTGTCTCAAGGTCACAGAAGGACCTGGAGAAATCAAGACAAAGTGTGTTTCCCTCCCTACTAATTCCAACATCGCCATCCCCATCATTCCCACTGGATAAGCTCTCCTCCCACTGCTGGCCACCAAGCAGCTCTCAGCTGCTAAAAAACAATAAATCAGGCCAGATGTATGGGACCTACGTCTGCGTTAGAATAACCCCCTCAGCCCCAGCAGCTCCCCTGGAGCCAGGGGACAAGTCTGAGGTGGAGGGGAACAAGACCCAGGTTCCCTGACCCCCCTCCTAACCCACCGCAAACCTGGGGGGGGCTCAGGCTTCTCCCCAAGAGGAGCAGCTCCGCTCTGGTTAACTGGAAATGTACCAGGCTCACACTAAAGTGCAGGCAAACCACAAGCCAAAGGAATATCATCCTTTGATATTTTGTTTAAACAACGGTTTCCCATATAAGCCATGTATGCTACAGCTGTCTATGCTACAGCCCGATAATTAACAGCTTGTTGATTAAGCCTGGGGTGGATAATAAATACATTGTGTGCTGTCTTCTCCTCTCCCCATCCCAAATAAGGAGGTACTGTGAGTGCCTTTCAGGGCTGCCACTAGCTCCTAACATGGGCTATCCCCAGCACAGGTTACACCGAAAGGGGATAAAAAACCCACGATGAGCGAGTACCTGAGTCCTCTCTCTGGCCCCTTGCCTCCATCTGTCTTTGCAGCTTCTGACCTCCCATGGGGAAAGGAGCTGCAGCATAACTTCTTCCCTCTTTCCCCCCATCCTGGCCGCTCCTGTGGGAGCAAGGAGGGAAGCCGGAGCCAGGGTGGTCCCATCTGGCCCCCCCTCGGCTGCCGCAGCCGCAGCCCTTAACCATGCAGGGGCAAAGCTGCTGGACACTGCAGTGCGAAGCCAGGGGAACGGAGAAATTGGTGTCTTGCAACAATTTGTATTAATATACAAGCTGGTTTCTTTGGTGTTTTCCAGAAAAAGCAATCCCAAACGCTACTGCTTCTATCATCACTTTTGAAATCAAATATTTCTCCTGGAAAGCACTGTTCTGCCCGACATCAGGACAAGAAAGCTCACCCACAAAGCAGAGGCTCTTGAGAGCTTCAAATTATGAGTAGTGGCTGTTCTTAACACAAGGTACAGGCAGAATTCATAAAAAACCTTAGCATGGGAGCAGGGTCGAGCTGAGAACGTTAATATTCTGCTTCTTAAAGAATACTAGCCTGGCGCAGACTCATCCTGGCTTCTGCCCAATACGATTTGAAGGGATAAAGAGGGAAGATCCAATGAAGAAGGAATGGGGTTTTGGCTGGTGGATGCACTGGATACAGGAGAGCTTTACAGATACTGCTTCTTGTTCCCAGAGGAGAAGGAGCTCAGGGCTGCGGGTGGCTTTGGGCAGTTTGCAATTGCAAGGGATCATATTTTATTTTTTGCTTGTGGCCAAGCCAGCTGCTGTATTAAAAAATGACCACGGGCAAAATCAGTGCTGGACACAGCCACGACATGGGGAGGAAAAACCATGCAGCAGTACATCTGCTCCCCTGACACACAGCCCAGTGCGTTAACCAGCAGTGTTGGGGAAGAGGAGGGGAGGGGAGAAAGAGCTACAGCCTCCAGAGGCTTCCCCGTTCTGGCGGCGAGTCTTTCTTGGGCAAAATCTTCCCATGTTGGGTGAGTGTGTGCATCCCTGTGCAGCACACTCTTAACTCAAGACGTACGATTAAATAGTTTCCTGAATAGGGGCAATCTCAAGCATGTATTTATAGGCTTTTGTCCTGATCTCTTCCTTGGGACCTGCAAAAGAGCCGGGTGTAAGATGCTCGAGGGAGCATGTGGAGGGATGCAGTTACAGGCTTGCCAGCCTGGGCAGGCGTGCAGGGAGGTAGCCAAGTGGGGCTGGGAGGTCAGTCTGGGAGCTTCCCTGAGGATGCCCTGGGTTTGGCAGCCAGAGCAGCAGGAATCTACTCTCCTTCTGAGTAACAACCTTTCTTTGCCACGGGGGAGCGGATCCCACCGTGTTGCCTCATCCCGCTCGCCCTACCAGCTGCTGGAGACTGCAGCAAGGGGAATCCCAAAGGCAACGATTTTGGATCAGAAACCTCCTGACCCCCACCAGCCTCTTGCTAGAGCTCTGCAAGCTCTCAGACATGCTGGCAGTCCCCTGGGGATGTTAATTGTAGGCTGGATTGAGGTCTTGCAGTGTAAGTGCGCAGGGAACTATTTCTTTGTCTGGATTTCTCTGCTGCTGCCATGGTGGGGTACTGATCTCTGCCTGGGAGCCCTGTGTGCAGTCACTGTGTCAATATTTAATCACGATAATTAGTAACAGGCTGGGTGGCTCAGGAATTCACAGCTCAGCATTTACCTCGTTCACCTCACCCATCTTTTGGGCATGTAAGGGATAGGTCTACGGCAGAGAGAAGCAAAGGCTCACATAAGTGTAGCTGCCCCATTTTTTTGGAAACATTTTATTTATAGACTTTCACAAATGCATCTTTCTTTTGCTCTGGTGGCACATGATGCTGTAAACCTAGGAACAGAGGAACTGCATTCCAGGTCAAAACAAATTATTTTTGTACCTAACCCATGGGCAGCTGCCCTTTGCTACTAGTGTTTTAAGGCTTTTAAATACCGCGGACTGGTAGCAGTGCAGAAAGCGGACTCTTTTCTCTGGTAGCTCCATCCCCACACCTCAGCAGAGCAGAACATGCATCCAGTTACATCGATCAGTGCCCTGCACCTCTCCCAAAGGCATCAGCTACCATCTCTCTTTTAAGGCACAAGGCTCAGCCAGCAGACTGGGGCTAGCTGCTTCCGAAATCTTTAGGAATTTCTGTTCAGGAGAGTTATAAATTAAGCTCTCCTTGGGGACATCGTAAATCAGGTCCAAGGCTGCCTGCTTTGAAGCAGCTTTCCAACACGGCAGAAGGACCCTCACTTGTGGTGTACATGAGCTAGGGAGCCAGGATATACCGATTCTTCGGCTCTGAAAGTTGAAGTTAATAGGTGTAGTAAAATGAAAGCCGAATGCAAAGAGTTGCAATGGGAACGGGCAATAAAATGGCAGATAAAACTTAACATTAATAAACATTTCTGGGACTCTCTTTCCTGCAAAAACGAAAGTGCAGAGGGGGATATGAAAGGTCTGTAAAATCAAGAGTGGTGTGGAGGTGGAGAATGGGAAAAAGGTTTTCACTTTCTCCTCTGATACAGGAGGTAAGGGCTGTTAAAGAAAACTAGCAGGAGGCAGGTTAAAATAAGTGAAGGGTGTTTCTTCACCCAAAACGTACTCAAGTGGTGGAATATGTTACTTAACACAGGAGGATGTGGGTGCCCAAAGTTTAGTTCAACTAGGCAAATTTGTAGAAGAAGAGACTTATGGGGGGGACCAGAAATGGCTGTAGTGCCCCCCCATTCTCTTTTTAGCCCATTCTCTTTTTAGTGGCAGAGGAGAAGCTGCATTTAGCTGTCAGAACAGGAGCTGCAACAAGTCCTGAACTGGAGAGACCTGTCATCCAGGGAAGCAAAATTCACTGTTCATATAACAGAACAGTGATGGACTCACAACATACATCTCCATCACCTATTGAAGCCTCTGTTGTCAGCACTTACTGCACAACAGAAGATAGTTACTGGGTCAATGTCCCCTCCTCATCCGTCCTCACCCTGTCCCATATCTCCAGATCGCACCACATCAGGTGTCGAGGATATATGAGTGTTTGATAGGAGATAAAGGTTTGAGTTGGACACACCACTCACCAGCCTCAGCCCTCCCCAGAAATATGGATCAGTGAGCAAAGTACTGGTAACAGTACTCCAAGACACATGGTAAACTGGGTTCCTGCTTTTTTAGAGTGCAAATACTGCAAAATATTGCAAATACAGAGTGACCAGCCTCTCTCTTACCCCAGCCTGAAGGTAAGGTGCTGGCCTGTGGGACCACAGACTGGGAGAAAGTCTATGGCACTGTGGTGTAGCAAAGGGGCAGCAAGGCAGGGACTATCCATCAGGGCCCAGTGCGAAGGGAACCAGCTACTTGGCTCTCTCCCCTCGCACATCTGCCCTGAGCTGTCTTCTCCATGATGCCTGGTGAGATCCACCTACCACCATAGCACCGGCCTGCCCACTGTCTCGCACCATGCAGAAGATACTCAAGGTATCATTATCACCTTTCTCTAATGCCTGTGTGCACACGCTAGTGCGTATGCATTAACTACAGTCATGTAAATACCTATATATGTATTTTTATATAGATACAAATAGCTATTTTGGGTCTGCTGTTTTCCAAGGAGATGAGGATTTGGAAAGGGCCTTTTTTTCCCAGAGGAGGCAATTAGGTAGTCTACCTATTTTAATAAGGGCTGTATCCTGCCCTGCCAGCGATCAGCGAGAACGATTGCCACAACAGCCGAGCGGTGCAGCCGGTGAGCATTTGGCTTAATCATTTTTCGACAGGTCTCTGTGGGACATTCATAAATAATTAACCCTGCTGGGGGTGTGGGAGCCAGCTCGACCCGCAACAAAACAGACAACAAAACCCCAACCAAACCCCGAATCTTTTCTAATTAGCGGTGTGAAGCTTCCTACTAAACTGAGCTCCAAACAGAGCTTCTTGTTCATGCTGCAGAGGAGAGGGTATGGCATTAGCATCCCAGGGGGGCTCATCAGTGACAAGCAGAGGGAGGGGGAAATATTTGGAGCCCTGATGAGCGTGGATGGCAGGAGGTGAATGAATAGGGAGCTTCACTCGGAGCGTGACAGCTGTGAGGCTCCACGTCCCCTCTGCTGCCGACAGCAGTGCCTCCTGGAGCTTTTGTTTCTCTGTAGCCAAGATGACAACCCTGCGCGTCTTTTCACTGGGCTACGCCTTCCTTCCAGACGTGGATGCTGTGCACATGGCATCGAGCATTGTCAGAGCCTGCCAAACAATGGGGCATTAAGGGAAAATAAAAGGTGGCTTTCTTCAAACCCAGACTTTCTCATTTCCAAGGGATCTGGCTTTCAATGAGAGCAGCTTACCTGACTGGACCACTCCTTGCTGCGTAAGGAGCAAGTAAATAGTCAGGAAATATACCCTGTGTTGGCAACGATCAGAAAAAAAAGCTGCCTTCTCAATGCAAATGGGAATTGGTAACAAGGGAGCAATAAACTCAGAGCTTTCCAGGTCCTGCTTTCTCATCCCCATCCTGCCACCCCTGCCTGCGTCAGCATCCTTCCTGCGCGCTGACCCTGCGCTGGCGCTGACACCACGTTGCCGTGACCTCTCCGAGTTCAGCCTCCCGGCCTAGCGCTCTGTCAGTGAGAGGTGGAGGGGGCTGCGCTCAGCCATGCATCTTGCGACAGCGCAGCGGGGACATGCGAGTCAGGGCTGACATGCCCCTATGGCATGGCAGCGTTTGCTTTTGCCGGCTGGTTTCACTTCTGAACCCCCCTCCAGCACAGCAGAAAACCACCCATGGAGGACTCCAGGTGTGTATCTGAGTGGGCCAAGGTCCCGATTTAGTGTGACATTGTACGGCCTTCATCACCTCGTGGACTTCTTAAGGCGGCAAATGCTGAAATAGCTGCTTTGGTTTTGTCTGGAGCAAACAGGGAAACCTCCAGGTTGGGCTGGATACAGGAGGGTGGTTTGGGAACTGGCTGCAATTCTGACAACGAGAACTCCTGTGGGCTTTCCTCTGAACCCCTGCCACTTGCATTCCCATGTCCTTTCCCTGCTTTTCACACAGTTCTCTACAAGCAACCTCCTCTTGCCTGTTCCCACCCCTGCCTCTGATCCGGCAGAGGACTGCACAAGCCATTTTACTTCTGTAGCTCTTGGTCTTCCCACCCACCAGAAGAAAGACCTAAGGGTGACGGTTCCCGATTTAACCTGCATGGACAATACTGTGCTGTGGTGAAAAAAGGGAAACACTTGATTCACACAGATAAGTGAGTGTCATACATTAGACACTGTGAGCACCACAGAGCTGCTGGAGTCCTGTATTTGGCATCTAACAGCACACCAAAAAAACCCAGTTGATGTATTTCAGTAGTTCAGGGGAAAGCAATGACCCAGAGGGGAGGGGTGTCTAGATACCACCACCGGTGAGAACAGACTGTACAAATGGACAGCGCTCAGTGAGATGAGAAAGGCAAACAGAAGATTGAGAAGAACGAGGACCGCAGCCCTCAAACATGCTGCGGCTGATGTGCAGGGAATAGTCGTTCCACCACAGGCAGGACAAGGAGAAGTGAACTTAAACTGCAGCAAGGGAGACTTAGACCAGAAAGTTAAGTTTCCTAACTCTAGGCATTGTGAGACACTGGAGGAGATTGCCTGGGGTGCTTATTGAATCTCTGTTGCTGAAGGTCTCTAAGAGCAGACTAGGAAAACATCTGTCAAAAATGGTTTACATTTAATTGATTCTGCCTTGGAGCAAAAGGATAGACTAGATGGCTACCAAAGGCCAGAGGCAGTCCTATTTCCTGAGGTGCTTTTAGATGTGCTAATGATCTAAACAGTTCATAAGAGCTAGGTATTTGTTTTTAATACCTAGCATACCTGGCATGTTTGGCATGCTCTTAACCGTGGTCTGGCTACAAAGGGAAACGTCTCTTTCAGCCAGTTAGCAATGTCCCAAGAAAATCATCTGTATTAAAAATGCCATTTGTGGCACATATTTTTAAGAGCAATATATTCATCAGGTTGCCAACCAGCCAGCTTCAGGACACGGAGCACACGAAATCCCTGGCTCACACATTTATGAAACCTGTGTCCCCATGTCCTCCTTAAGTTAGCAAAGATCTGTGATTTATGACAATAAACAGCCTTGATTGGACTTGACCAGGGTTGGGAGCGCTCACATCAGCAGGTAAGGTGTCAGGTCAGAGGGGCTGGGAACCCCCAGCACAGGCTGGAACAAGCACCAGGGACACTTCGCTCTGGGGATTTCCAGTTACTTTCCAGTACAGCGTGAGCTAGCCTGGCTTGGCCTACTGTACTCACCAGAAACACACAGGTCCAGATGAGGCAACATGCTAAATTCACCGCTAACCTGACGTGGAAAAATGGAGAACAAAGAGATACCTGCTTTCTGAGGATGGAGCATACCACAAGCTGAGACGGTGTGCCCCGATGCTGTGGGTGACAGGAGAGCCTCCATACAGAGGGGTTTTGCAGCAGCTGTCAACTAATTCTTGATGCAATCTGCAAAAAAAACAGATTTCCATTAACCCCTGTGGTGCTGGACTTGGGGTCTCTGCAGAGGAAAACCCGCTACGAAAACCTTGTCACTACATAGATTCTTCCCCACCCTCTCCTGTAACACACATCCTTCACAGATCTTAATAATGCCAACTTCACATTGCTTCCCCAGACTGTTTCAACTCCAGCATCATCTCCAAGACGTGGAGAGGAAGGTAGGAAGCTGGGGCAACGCCGCCCAGGGTCACAGCGCAGGCCAAGGGGCAGAGCCAGCAGGCTCTACATGGGGCACGGGTAAAACTCCCATTTTGACCATCGTTTTGTCTGCTTTGCTAAAAACCAGCTCTAAGCACAGTCCTGCCTAGCTCCTGACCGCTTGTGAACAGCCCGTGCTGTCCACGTGCCTCAGCGCATCAGGTACGCCAGGGTCTTCCACCAGCTGTGGACAGCTAAGTCCCGCCCTTACAGGGGAGCCAGGTCTGGAGGGTGGCCGTGAGGCAAGGTGGACCTGGCCACAAAGACCAGTGCTTCAGGACATATTCCTTGTATGCTACTCTGCCTGCTCTGCCTGCTGCCAGCTGAAGGCTAAGGTGCTTATTCAAGTCACTCTTGTGAAGAAAAGCACAGGAGAAGGCCGAAAAGTGCAGGAGAAGGCCAAAAAGCAGGTGGTTTGCTGCAGATTACTACTTCTTGTGAAAGGATTTCAAGGGTGGACCTGTAGGCTCAGTGTACCTAAGCCAGACAGGCTACTGAGATTCAAGGAAGCGATGGCCAGGCCTTCTCCTGAGCATCAGTCACGGACATCCCTCTAGCAGGCTGAAGCATAACACAGCTGGTCTATGATCCTCCTCTTCCCAGCTCCTGAAGTCCCATCAGAGAGCTGCAAGAGAAGTAAGTACATGCGGGGCATCGCAAAGCCAGCCATCTGCTTGCGGGGCCAGCCCGCTCCCCCCACGCGTGTGGACCCTGCAGGAACGCGAGGCAGAGAAGCACACACAACTGTAGGGGAAATTATCTCCCACGCTGGTGACACAGAATGAAGAAAACCGTATCTCCAAACTCACCCATGGTGAGTAGGATGGTGCTAAGCTCTGCCCGGAGTCTCCTTTTGTTGGAAGTGCCCTGGTGGGATGGATCAGGGATTCTGTGGCAACCCAATGTAAATATGAAAACGTACAAAGTAAGTATGAAAATTAATACACAATTCAGAGCCCTCCGTACTGGTCTGGGGCTTCTGACAAGCTTACATTAAGAAAAAAGTAACTTTGAAAATGACCCTATTGGACCAAGAAAGCAAGGCAAGATTTTCTGTCTGACAGCCATTTCGGGCAATTTCAGTTCTTTTACACTATTTCAATATATTCCATTTTTCATCTGCTATTATTGTGGTTTTCCCCAAAACAGTGCACAAGCTTGAAGTTCCCAGGCTTTGGGGATTTCGGGAGGATATGGATGAACTCATTAGCAGGAGCAAAATAATCACTAAATGAAATAATTTGCGTAGACATTTAAATGGCTACTTTTAGGTTGCGGAGTTCTTTCACTAAAAGGAGGAGAACAGTTTCCTTTTGAAGTTACTGCTTGAAACTGCCTCGCGCTCTGAAAAACAACTTGCTGGCAATTCCCATTGAGTTTTCTTCACGCGATGATGTCTAGTTTGAAAAAAACAGAGGTAAAACTTCACCAAATGCTTTGTTCCCACTCACTTACACTGGCTCCTGAGCTTCTCTTTTGCTGAAAGCTTTAGCTTCTCGGTCTCAGTTTCCACATCGCAGTTTTTCAGCAAGGTACAGAGACTTTGGCAATTGCCAGCCAAGTGCAGAAACAAGGTGAGTGTAATAAAGGAAAGGAGACATGCGTTAGTTACCTGCCAGAACGGAAAATTACTGAGGGTGTGTCTGTTTGACCCAGCTCAGCACCACGCTGGTTTGCACCACAGAGGTGCAACGTCTGCACCGGCACTCCAGGCTGGTTGACAGGTTTATTGTGTAAAGGATGGAAATAATAGAAAAGGCGATAGCAATCTTGCACCCCTTCTGCTGCTGGGAGCCCCGGCTGCTGCAGCACGGGATGAGCTCCTCCGCCTCGATGCCGGCATGCTGGGATGAGCCCCGCTGAGCAGCTCTGGGTTCACTAGTGCTCTTACAGGGTGGTGCTCACGATCCAGATTCACCAGTCACTGATAGCAATTGGGTCCATCATGTGGACTTAGCCTTGAGGAGTCCCTTGGACAATACGCTCCAATGCCCTTATCTCATTCATAAAATTAATAGGTGCATGTAATATTTCCAGTGGATAAGATAATGCACGATACATATACCTATGGCCATTGAATACATGTACATTGATTAACTACACATTGATTATGTGTACATTGGTTATACTATTGATGAGATACACCATGATTAAGTAGCAAAGGCACAGCATCCGTGACACGGAGGCGTCCACCTGGGTAGTCACGGTACTGCACGTTGCTGGCTGGTGTGTGGTCACAGGTTGCTCAGCATACATGGGAAGGCAGCAAACATGCAAATTGCTCCTCGTACAATAACTGTACTCCTCGTACAATCATTTCTGAGTCCCCCATGACACATACAGAGACAGCTAAGCAAGTGGTCGGTTCTCCATATGAAACCGAATGAAGTCAAGGAAAAATAAAAATACACCACCACCGCTCATAAAGCTCCACACACGCAAGGGCACTGGGATCAGGCAGCTCTGCTGAACCGAAGGGCCTTTCATGCCACTTCATGTATACGTGTGAACTGCGCTCCCGTGAATTGCTAACTTGTCCTTTAGGAACAAGTCAGACGAATGAGATTCCAATATCACAGCTAATGCCCTTTTGAAGTGTCACTTTGCCTTTGTGCACTTCTATCTCTGCATTATCAGAATGTCTTCCACAAAGCTTTATGACACTGGTAATGAAGAACTAAGAGGCAAAATTTTCTTTTCAAGGATTGAGTAGTTAAAAAAAAAATACTTCCCTGGATACTGGAAAATCAAATAGAAGGCTCCAGGGCAGAAAGGCTAATTAAAAAAAAAAAAAAAAAAAAAGCCTGCTTTACTATGAAAACCCTTGAGGGGAGATAAAAGCTGAAGGAAGGTGCATGCTTGAATAATAAGGCCTTAATGGGTTTGGGTCCATGTCCAATACAAAGCATTGATTTTGGCTGCTTAATGAAGTTAGTTATTCGATTAGAAAAATCTAATTTAAAGGGACACTGCCCACTAAGATCACTCTGTTGGAGAAGTCTGTATTGCTGTCATAAGTAAGTACTAATTTTTTTGAAAAATAAAAGAGACTAGACAAAAAAAATCCTTTGGGTCATCACTTTATTTCATACATCTGGCAGAATTAGTGGTATATCTTAGCTTCTCTCTTTGCTGTGTCCACTTCTTGCATGCTTTGTTTGGTGTCCCAGTGGTTCATCGGGAGTAGAAGGTGGCTGGAGAAGTATAATTTAAAAAATAATAGGAAGACATGACTGTAAAACAGAAGCAAAAGATAGAAGCTGGCTAGATAGAAGCCAGGGACAGGAGGCATTTCCATAAGATATTTTACACACTTTATTTGAAACTGGGCTATTTCTAGTTTGAGAGTGCCCACTTAAGTAGGTGGGAATTAGACACATCATTCTCAGGGCAAGTGTATTGTTTTATTTAGAAATGACAGATCAGGAGTGAGACTGGGCCACTGACACACCTCAAGATATTAAGAATAGTGCTCGACTCATCTAACTAATATAAACGTCTTTATCTGAGCTTGCGGTTTGAACTTCCTTTGTAGTCATTGGGAAGAGTGTGAGTCATCTCACAGACATCTAAAAAAGGGCAGATGACTCATGCCTTACAAGCACCTACTTCTCTTCGCTGATGGCCAGCTCAGATGGAGACATCTGATGTCAGGTGAGATGACTCCCACCTTGACCGGCCAGACTACTGTAAGATGCAAAATATGAAGTTCGGCAAAGAACAACACATGCAAACTGCTTAGCACCTGTATGATATGTTACCCTAATCGGTGACTTGATGAGAAATCTTGTGTCTGATTGCTTTCTCACATCGATATACACCAGCTAGAGAAGAAAGTCACCATTCATTCAGGACTGTCCTGGTATGCTCCCACCCCTGATGTAGTAGGTACCGTATCTACTATGCCATACTGCTTGCTTCTGTAATTCTGCTGTTCGCTTCTGTAATTCTAAACAATGAAGACTTGTTGCTTAGAAGTTAGGTAACCAGCAGGTGTTATGTTTGCAGGCGTGTAGAATTGTAACTAGTCTGAATTGTGTATCCTGGAAGCATTGTTAGACTCTAGTGAAGAATAATCTTGGAAACTATAAACAAACGTGGTCCAAGCATGGCTCAGGGACAAATTGCGACCCTATAAGGTAAAGAGGAAATAAGTTCATGAAGAGTTCACTACCCTGACGACCACCAGAGACCACCCGAGACGCCCAAGGAGACCCTAAAGGCTTTAGTGCGCATGTGTTTAAGATGATGTAATATTATAATTAGTTCTCGGAAATGTAATGAATATGTAAAAGAGAAATTTAAAATGTGTATGAGAAGCATGGATACAGAAACAGAAAGGTGACTAGACCAGGTGTGCTTGATTTGCAAGCACCGAGCACCCAGGCCTGAATAAAACAATATCTCTCCTGAGCGTGTGGAATTGGTTACTTGCGTGCCGGGCACGAATCCGCTTTTCGGACAACACCCCAAAGGAATGACAGCCCGGATCAGCTTAGCAGAGGCAAGGTTGTGGGTTAAACCCTGTGGTCCAGGTTATGCGGTTGTTCATTCTGGGTGGCTGTAGTGGTCAATTTTAGTCTGAGCACCTGTGAGAACCATGCCAACAGACACAGCAATACATGGTGTAAGAAGACGAATGTCAGCAAAGCAGCAGGTTTTCAGTGTTAAGACAGAACCAGGCAGTCACCCCCTTTTTCAAACCCCTTGTTTTCAGTCATCTTGCCTTGTCCTTCTCAGACTGTGTCAAATGGTGACACTGGCCACTGGTTCATCCACAGCTGGTGAGATCCAACTGCAAGGGTCATTGAAGAGATCATCCGGTAACTCCTATTTGTCGGTGACTGTAGCACCATCGCATGCTTAGGAGGCAACCTTTGTAGCATCACCCAGGAGCTCAGTCTAATCAGTAGTATCAAAAAAGCAGGTTTTCCCCCAGGGCTGTGTTACAACTTCCCTGAGAGGCCAACTAAATAGCGGTTGGCAAGCTTATCAATCTTGGTACCATTCCTTCAAATCAGCAGTAATTGCTGCATTTCAAAAGCAAACCTGTCATTCAGTCATCTACAAAGTTTGTCTTTGGAATGAATGAAGGATTCAGGGCTCAGCCAAAATGACTGCGTCTCTGACGCTTGTTATTTCTGCTTTCCTCCCTGGATGGTAATCTTGGGCTCTGTAGAGTTGCCTAACCCAGCTTCTGCAAATGCTGCCCGTACTGGATTCTGGGTATGTGCTGCATGGAGATGTCATTAACACTGAGACTCTGCCTTGCGACAGCTTCCTCAATGTTACAGCCGGATTATTAAGATCTCAACAGCACTGGGACATGCTGAGGACGGGTGGCTCTGCCTTCCTGCGCAGTACTTGCACAGCTAGTTAGCTTGGGGCAAAGGACAGCTAGTGGCCAAGATAGCGCTTTCAGGATACCCTGACTTCTTCCCGCACAGCCAGTCAAAATTAGTAACTGGAAGGGCAAAACTTTGGACCAGGCGTCTAGAGACAAATCTGCGACCACAGCTTTTGAGGCCACCCTGGAGGGGAGAAGAGAGGAGAGGGTGCTTAAAGAGAATCAGTTAGCCACTTTTGCAGACTTCTAAAATTCACGAGCCCAGCTTGTAGCTGTGCACGTTCCTCATAGACTGGTGTGTTTTCATGTGACTGCACAAAGAGTTGGAGCATCGGCTAAAATTAGCTACAACACATCTAGGAAACGGGCAGTATAACAACACCCATTAATCGTAATAATACTTGTAATAGTATTATTAGTTTCGGAAACAAAACCTGTTTAACCATTCACGTGTCACAGGGACATTCTGCTGTTAGGTCTCACCATCATTACAAAGCAGAACCTGGTGCTGAAGCTCGCTGCAAGTGTTGTCTCAGGTAAGCACATTGCTCTATGAGCAGCAGAACAAATGGCTATTGAATTCCTACAGATTTGTATCCTATTTCCCCTCATCTGCCTCCAGCTATGCCCTCCACAGCACTCCCAGCTTCCACCTAGGTCATCTGATAAAGTAACAACATCTATGATGCTGTTCCTTCTGAGTTCATGCACTGAGGGAAACTAGGAGTACGCAGATCTGATCTCTAAATCACTGATTATCCATATAGGTTGAAATTTCACCAGTTGTGGAAGAAGGGCAGGACAAAGGGAAGGGTCATGGCATGCTATTTGGCACTACTGCCGAAGCCGATATGGTAAAATATAACACTGCAGACACAAAGGCTTTGCCTCAGAGACCAGAGGAGGAGTTGTGTGTCAAATTATTTTTTTTATATCACTAACAAGTGTTTTGAAATCCTCTCATTTAAAACCACTTTGGCATATTTGTTTTCTCTCTCTCAGGCTTGTTGGTGATGTTCAGTGTTGAACCCTATTCTCAGTTTGCTCCATCCCTGGCAACTACTGAGTACCTGCGTGCCAGCACCCACACCTGCTACAGACAAAAGATTAGAGATCTAACTCGCCAAGTCCTACGCAAGTTCCCAAATAGCAATATTATTATTTATATCCCTCAAGTCTCTCATTAATCCAAATCCTGCCCTCTAACAAAAAAAACATATAATGCCTCCTAAGGGAGGAGGTTGCTTCTGAGTCACTGGCAGAACAGCTTGTTCTCTGGTCTCATGGGCTCCCCAGCATATCTGGCCTTTATTTCTCCCTCTTTCTAGTTTTCCGAGACCTCTCTTGGATTACAGTCGTCCGCAAGAGTGGCAAGAAATGAGTCCTGCAAGGTGGCAAGAAATGAATACGAACATCTGGGCGTTTCTCTTAGAGCTGCCAATCAGTATCAGTGTTGAGTAAATGACCTGGTGCTCGTTCACACTGCCAAGTAGCATTGAACATGAGTTTGGGGCCTGTTTCAGCAAAGAAACCTAAAAATTAGGGATCTGTCCTTATTTTTGTAATTTGAAGGCTATTGGTCAGAAGTGATTAAGCATTGAAGTGTGCATGTCATAACATGGCACGATAACTTGGCTAGCCATTCAATGACCTAGCTAATGAGGAAAGATGATCTCAGCCTGTTTACGAGAAGCAAAATGCTTCCAGCAGTGTCCAGATGGCAAAACAAGTTGGTGTGTGGTAGCATCTCACTTCCACATGACTGGGTGAAATCCTGTGTGAGAAACAACTACGTTGGGCCTGAGTCCTGGAAATGCTCACACATGTGCTATACTATAAGCAGATGGGCAGTGCTCTTTGAGTCAAGTGCACAACTTTGGCCCCTCCTTCAAATGCAGTAGGCAGGCTTGTGATTGCCTACAAAGGCAAGTTACATTCAACAGCTTCTTGCTGCTCGAAAAAGGACCATGGTGGGCTATTGCTGTTGTGGTGTAGGCAGAGAGGTGTGAAGACTTGCCATTCTCTTGTGACAGTGATGAGCGTCTCTAATGAACGTCAGAGTTGCGCCCCCCATTAGATGAAGGCAAAGAGCAAGCCTGACTAGAAGCGTTAGCATCACTGCTCACTTTCTGGTGAGCAGGACATTAACTTATCGTGACACTGGGAACAGTGAGATTGGGTTTGTAGTTCTTGCTTGTTTGTTTTATTGTTTAAGTTGAGAGAACTGTAATGAGATAAAGTACCCTCTGGAAAAAGCTAACTGGATTTGAATAGCTTAATTAATAGAGCTAGTCACCTACACAAAACCTTTTTTTTCCAAATAATGGGGATCTACAATCTACAAAGGGTCAAAATCAGCACATGTTTTATGATACAGTGCTCAGGTATTGGTTAACCATAACATTATTAATGGTTGATGAGGAACTGGGCATAGTTCTTCTGTTAAGGCTCTTATTGTTCAGGTAGGCTATACGTACATTCAAATGTCATGAGCCATACAGCAAAATACTCACCGCGAAGAACAGGGCAACTTTCTAGTTTGGTTTTTTCTTTTCAAAAAATATAACCTGGTTATAACAGAGAATTAAAATATGACAAAATGATGAACAACCAACAGACATCAACTTTATGGTTGAAGAGCTGGCCTTCATCTGAAGTGAAAACATTTCTTATTTAACCTGCGGAAATTATTCTTGCAATTACGGTTAATATTGATTAAACTGATGAATTTACAGCTGTAGCATTCTTGGTCACAGTTTAACAGCAGCGAAAGGAGAACATTTGTGCCACATTCCTGCTGCCTGTTGGAGCAGGAAAAAGATATAGTCTTATGGTAGTAGAGGCATGGCTGTTCTCTAAACTGTCACCTCCCATAGTCTCCAGGAATTACCTGAACCAGGTAATGCTTGGCTGACAGTAAATTTGATAAAAGTCTTTCTCAGAATACCCAGGGGATTCACAGAGCAGTAGCAGAATTTCCCCTCCCTCGAACTCCACGGAAAGAGGTATCAGAAGAGAAAGACCGCTGCTGTAGGCCGGGGGGCCACTGGCTTGGGAGGGACTTGAGAGATGCAGAGAGAAATATCTGAAGATACATGTTGATGGAAGCTATAGGCTTTCCAGGGTTTCCTTTCAGCCAGCCGCTTATCCTAAAATGTGCCCTGCCAGACTGGTACTGTGATGGACCAAGGGGCAGAGTTAAGGTTATAACGCTGACATTTATGGTTCTCAGTCACGATACCCTGTACCGTTTTCTTAATGTTAGGTGGGATGTTTCTATGAAACACAGCTGTTCTGTAAAGTTTCAATAGGGTCTTCCTCGAAAGGAGACCCATGCTTTTAATCTTAACAGCAGTTCAATGGACCCAGTACTTCAATACCTTCTGAAGTCCCTGCTGATATTAAGGGAGCTTCAAGCTGTTGAGTCAGCTGTAACGCTCCTGAGATATTTCTGACTATGGCTATGGTGAGGGATTGCTTAGCAGAGTTGAAAGACACTCTTGTTTTTGCACTTACATATTGCTAATTGTGGTGCTGACAGACTAGCTCTATCACAATGTTATGAAATTAGACATGATCTTAATTGTCTTGCAGGGTTTAGATTTTTGAAGTGCTCAGTGCTTATCCCCTCTGTGTTGGTCTCTTTGGAGATCAGGTTTACCCTGAAGATCAAGATCAGGTCTCTTGTTTTAAGTGCAAAGTACAAAAACAAGCTACTGTGCAGAAGTGCAACAGGACATCTCCTCCCATTATTCTCCCTTTGACTAAGAGACAAAGGAATCCATGGCTGAATTTCTGCCACTTACCAGATGTTTTTTTGGCTACCCTGCTAAATTGCACAGGACACTGCACTTAGATTTTCTGCCTTTTTTCCAGTCATAGTGGGCTAGTAGTGGGAGGAAATACTTGAATCTGGTTTTTCAGCAGGTTTCTGAACATCGTAACAAATGCTTTGTGAAAAGTCACATTGACCTGGTGAGGTGTAATCAAGTTGTCTTAATGTCACCCTAATATTTCAGACTTCTGCAAGTCTGTTGAAATTTTATCCTCCTGCAAACAAGCTGAGAATCCCTTTAACCAATGTTACAGCTTTTTGAGTCAACAGACACAGCTTCTAACATACATGCAGTCTAACCTTGGCTCTTGTCTTTTTTTTTTTTCCAAATCTCCTTATTCATTTTCATCACCACATTTAATGCATTGGTCCTGAATATCTTAACAGAATAAATATGTTAAATGTGTTGTGCTCTTGAAGCAACCTATCACAAAGAGGTTTTCCTTGGAATATAAATGACACTTTCAAATTTGTCTTCTTTCCATAAATAAATCTATTCTAATGAGGTCATATGTGCCAAGAGCATTTTCTGTTCTCCAGTGTTAATCCCCTTGCAAGTCTTTTCAGGCCCTCAGAGTAATCAGTCACATCATTGTTGGTAATCAGTCACAGCTCTCCTGAACAAACACGGGCCGTGGTGGCACATGGTCCCACAAACCGATGCCAGGCTAATGAGGCATTATAAGCAGGGCTTTCTTATTTGATTGAACTTTGGGAATGTGAATTCCCTTCTCGCCATCCTTAAGCAATTTGGTTTTTGACAGATATAGCAGAGAACCTCTGGTCCAGAGATACAGCTCTCTTTAAAATATTACCTGTACTTTATCATGAACATTTGCCTACAAGAACGCCCAGGTTTTCTACTGTAAGGTGTAAGCAGGTGTCCAACTGAAAATGGACAATCCGTGCTGGGACAAGAAACCCGACTGTACTGTACACAGAAAGGCACTCAAGCACACTTTTAAGTATGGGTGAAGTTGCCAAGAGGTAAGACCATCCTAACTCATGTTCCAGATCGGAATAGACGTAAACCATCTGCAGCTTAGTGTGCTCTTCCTGTTAACATGTATTTTATAAAGGGCAATTTTATTTCCTGCACCCTTTGGAAAATGAACAAAAGTTACCACAAATAATAAATACTTCTGGCTACCTCATTCGGACCCAACCTATACAGTATAAAGAAAAGTTACCGAGCTACCATGAGATGTGATTGATGGATTACTTATGCCTAATGTTGCTGTTGCTAGAAATGCTCAAAAGAAAATGAAGAGAAGTTGTAAACTGCACCTGTATGAAAGATGCCTCTAGGCTGAATAATTAGGACTGTATTGTGCAGAAGTTTTTTGTTAATGGTGGATCAAAGAAGACAATTTCACTCAACTTCCTAAAACTTCCACAGGGCTAATTAACTACAACTCTACAGCACCAAAACGCAGCCTCCAGTTTTTCTTCCCTTTTTTCATCAACGCAAAGTTCTCCTGCAGTGAGTGGCTGAAAACACTGTTATCATACCCGACAATCACACCAGCAATGGGGGTAAAGGGACTTAAGACATAAGCGGAGCCTGAAGTGGCAAGCCAAGAGTTGTACAGAGCGTTCCCAGCAGATGTCCATTTCCCAGAGTTAACAGAAAACCTTGGAAAGCAGAAGACAACACAGCACAGCCTTGAAGCTACTCTGTCTCGCCTTAGAGGGCTGGAACAACCAAAACCTGAGCTTTTCCCACAACCTCGCTCCATGTACCTGACTCGGTAAGAACAGGGCCCCGTTTTTACTTAGAATGGAGCCTTATGTTATGTCTGATCAACAAATTTATACAACTTATTTTGCAAATTTACAGTCACAGAGATTAACAAAACCCAGAGGTGACAAAAGTATGCAAATTAAACTCTTCCTCAGCAGCCATTAAAGCTACTGCTTTTCAAATGAAAAGCATAAGAGTATATACTTGACTATGTTTGAGTATGTACAAGAATAGGTGCTATGTCTGCAAAATGTGCATTTGCGTAACAGCCAACTCCTTTTCTGAGAACTCTTATAACAGGAAACTATTAAAATAAAACACAAAGTAAATGAATAATTTAGAGATCATTTGTATGAATCCACTTCATAAAATACGTGTATGTGTGAAGGGGAAGCCAACTGACCATAAGATAAAGTAAAAAGCCATGAGCTCACTGTGGAAGGAAAGCTATTTTTAGTCAAATTTAAAAGAAATGTTTTCTATTCAAGGCTTCATGTCATGCTCTATTAAATTATAAGAGTGAAAACAGGTTCTGATTTAAGAAGAGATGGCACAACAAGATGCGATGTGTCAGAAATGTAATTGTATCTTGTACGCTGATGCTCTGCTTGTCTTCGATTTGTTGGAGGCTGACCAAATGGGGAAGCTGATCATAGCCAGGAGAATCTTAACCCTCAAGAGTCCAATCCCGCAGCTCTTATATACAGCAGTGATATTTCCCCCCTGTGGAACCAATAGGGCAATTTATGTTAGTTAAATATTCACAGGAAGTTAATCCCCCAAAGTATAGTTAGAGTCACTGGGGCTGAAGGTGAGAGCTGTCTCTGAAAATTAGGCCATGAAGATCAAACCCACAAATAATACAGGCTGATATGGTCTTTAAGATGGACAAAAATCACCTGTTGAGAGTCCTCCCCACTATGCAGGGTCCCTTTCAATGGCAAATGAAGCCTGGGTGTCTTGCAACTAAATATACGTTGCAAAGCTGGCTCCGAGTGCTGGTAATACCCGTCCCTGCCTTACCATGCAGAATTAGCGACCCTGGTTCATAAATCTCCTCATTACTTCCAAGGAGCTTGACTTGTCCCCAAGACACTCCTGACTTCTCCTGTGAGACAGCAGCCTCTTCCAGTCCCAGTCCCACCCAGTTCTTTTGCGCCTTGGTTGCCAAAACGTGACATTCAGGCAGCTTGAGCACAGGCAAAGAAATGTATGTATAAATAAGAAATGAAAGCTACTTTGCAGTTTAAATGCTATCTCAGGCATAAGGTTTGACAGCCCTGGTATTTGAAGGGAAGAAAGGAAAGACAGGTTTTGACTGCTGTGATCCAGAACGGCCAACCTTTGGCTTCTTATAGTGTCAGCAGGGAAAGGCAGCGCTCAACGGAGGTTGCAATACCAAATGAGGGGTTACAGCGGTCAAGCTGAGTGTAGTCTGCGGTGATCATGCCTAAAGTACTAACAAAATCTCGTCATGTAGGAGGGATTCATTTTACCCAAATTTAGACTTCTAGATATCAAGCATCTAAGCTAACCTTGGTACAGAGCCTATCTCTATAGTCAGTGGAGATTGGCCACCGCTGGGGGCAATTATCACATCCTAAAAAAGCAGTGTAAGCTTGGTGGGCTGAACGGCTTTTGGAAGATACCTATCATTGACCACTGTCTATAAACAGAGTCTAACTAACTACATCAGATAAGGTTAAGTGGAGGATGCCAACCTTTTCCTCCTTAGTCCCAGGACTGATCCTCATTCACAAGACTACTCTTCTGACTAAGTTTTATAATTCCAGCCACGTACCATATGGATGACTGCACATGTTGAGAAGAGAAAGTACATTGCAAAAGAAGCCTCCTTGCCCAGAGCCTTTCAAAATTACCTGACCCACTTCAGTTTCTGCTCAAACTTTGATGAGATGAGGTACCTCTGGAGCGAGGAAGGAGAGCCGAGCAGCCTGCTCAACCCTATTCTTCTCTACAGGCTCTGAAAATGGACTTCCACACTGACAGGAAAGTGGTTTCTTGAAACCCACTTGCCTTCCATCCTGCTCCTGAGGTTACTGCTGGTGGAGCAGTCACAGGCAGGTGGCTGGAGGCTCAGGCTACAATTTGCCAGCAGAGGCTCTTCTGTATTCTCTCAACAGTTAAATAATGGCTTGCATGCATAAGCTGTACTGCTTTAGCCATTCCAGCATGAACACAAACTGGTATAGCCAACCTGGAGAGGACATACAGGATATACATCTATGCTGCACTAAAGAGCACTGAAAAAATACCTAAATTCGCTTTATATGTTATCTCTGTGTCTCTTTTCACTGCCAAGTCAGAAAAATAATTCACTGACAGCAGCAAGTGACTTTTGATTGGAAAATAGGTGCTCTGGTGAGCTCTGATGGGGTTGCAGGAAAACATTGGGAAACAGGTCCTTATATTTGTGCTCTTATGGTTATAACCGTAGTGAGGAGGACCTGAGAGAGATCCTCACCATGCCAAAAAACTCAGCAACTGTCCACATTTTTCAGAAATTAGGACATCTTGTATCTAGAGAGGAGTTGCATAATGGACTCATGAAGCTTCAATTCATAATGCTTGGCTACTGAACTGCAGTGCTCAGGAATGCAACTCTTCAGGAAAAGTCACCCAGAAAAGCCAGTACGTGGTTCCAAAGTACTCCTATTTACCGAGGCAAGAATTAATGACTATTCTGAATAGGTAACAAATCCAAAGACAACAGGAAAAAATGGGGAAAAAAAAAGAAAAGTCCTGATCATTTAACTCGATAAACATCTCAGGAGGCTTGCCTGAGATTAGTTGATGAATACATGAGCTGGTTGGTGCTGTACTTATGTCAACCACTACTTTTCTTCTAGGCTCTTCCTCTAAACCCATCATATGCCAGGGTCATATTTATTTGGTGCTGTCCACAAGGCTAAAGGGCATTTGATGATGGATAAAAAATAGAGAGAAAAACTCAATAAACGCTATTTGCAATCTGAGGGAGGAAATAACAGAGTGACTCACTTTGAGAACAGTGGGCTTTCCGAGCCACTACAAGACTCTATCCATTTACCTGGAGGTCTGATGTAGCTGATCATTGCTACAAAACTTTACCTATGGAGCATTCTGACTTGCAGAGGTCCAGGGAAATTAGTTGGGGGGAAAACCAAGTCAGGTGGTGTATTCTTTTCTTGCATTCATGCTGCCAAAGGGAAATAGGAGCGAAACATGCAAAACCTCACAGCAGCCCTCTGGTTTCCTACAAATAGCTTTGTGCTTAGCACTGGTGGTGGTGTGCAAGTCATCTTTTGTAGATGACTTGGTCATTTTATCACAAGCATGTATTCTACATGCTATAGAATACAAAATTGCCTCTTGTCAAAGGCTTTGCTTTTCCTTTAAAATTGCTCACAGGCTTTGAATGCACAGAATGCCCTGTGTCTGACTTCACTACTGCCTTAGACATAGTGAGGGCAGATCTAGGGATATAATGGGACAACAGATTGGCTAGTATGTGCGCAGATTTGCAATTGCTCATTCCTGCCTCCTCTAGAACCAATGGAGGAGCAGAAGCAGCTGGTATGCAGAGGAGATGAAGCATAACATCTCTCTAGGAGTGCCGACTGCCCAAGCACTTCTGGTCCTGCCAATCCTGGGCTGCAGGCTGGTGAGAGCAGGCAAGCTCACATGGCTGTTTTCGAGGCTGTAGTCTATTCCTGTCTGTGTACCATTTGTTACTCTTGCCCAGCACGGGCATCTTGCTTCGGTCCACAGAGTGTTGTTTGCTGCGCGTTGCAGCACTTCTCCATGTGTTGGTTCTGAAAGTGGCAGCAATGACGCTGAAGTTGCTTGACAACCTTGTAAGCCAAATTTGGTCCTTAGTATGTTACAAGGGGAAAACAAACAGCATGGAAAGCACCAAAGTGCGGCTTACGCAAAAAGGCTTAATAAAGATATATCTTTCTCCATGTCCTCAGCTGGACTTGCTGGCTTAATCAACTTTAATGGAGTTATTCCAGCCTACACCAGCCCACTAGACTATGCATTGCCGTGTAAAATCCTTGTGAGCGGTATGGTTTATTTTCTCATTTGTTGGTTCTGCCATCTGGCACAGCCTTCTTATATCCTTCTCCGTTCACTACCCTCTGAAAACATCTTTTGTGCTGTCTACAGACATGTCACTTTTCCCTTGCCAAATATTAGCTTAATGACTGAACACTTCTTCTGATTCCTTTTGAAATCACGTTACTTTTTCCCCCCTGACAACACCCTCAGGTGTCTATTATGCAATGTTGTACTCTGTTTCCAGGTGCAGTATGGGTTAAAAGAGTACAGCTCCAGTTTTGCAAACATTTGTGCAGCTTCACAGCTTTAATGGATCCCGGTGACTATAAATAATAAAGGGAAACTAAAAGTAATACAGTCCTTCCTGTGAGTCACATGTAGGTTGGCTACATTTCTGAATTCACCTCCTGAGAGAAGAAGCTTTGCCTCCATTATAAGACAGACACATATCATCCTGTGATGGCACCGCAGGGTCAGACTCTAGCTGATGAAAAGTCATGGATATCACACGTACTGGAATGAGACGTTTAAACTGAAAACTCTTGTGATGATTGATACAAAGCACAGTCTCCCACAAAGGCCTGTGCTCATCTACCGAGGCGAGGGATTAGGAATTCTCCTGCAAAGATTCCCACATTTAATTTCCTTTGACTGGATAGCTACAGGAGGTTGTTCCTGAAGATCTAGATGCAGAACTCCAGGAAACCTCCTGGGCTTGCTCTCCACCCTCAGTTCTCTCTGACTACAGGGACACTTATGGTTGTCCACCCCTCTCAAGAGTCAGTGGCTTTGGACTTTGGACTTTCAAGCTTTGGGCTTTCAGGCTGATAAATATGCTACATTATAGGCTTCCTCCCTTGGAGTGAATGGTAACCTGCTCCAGAAGAGGCCCCACTGATGTCAGCGGGAGTACCTAAGAACTAACAGCCCCTTTGCAGTGATCAAGGGCACCAGATTCTGATGAAAAATTACATCAGATTTAACTTTTTCCATTTTGAAACATAATAACTAGCTCCCTCCTTCTCATTAGGGCTGTGTGGACTAAGGAAAAAGAAAAAGCTTTTTTAACTACATATAAACACCATCTCAAGCACTGAAGTGTAGAGTACTCATCCCACTGAAACTACAACAGGACTTTTCACAGGACTGCACCAGTCGGCCTTCATGGCTTTGTTCTCATGGCTCCCAGGATCCTGCACACAAGTCTGGAAGGACAGTTAGGACGGAAGGAAAGACGCAGCCAGGACCTGGTCCTGAAGCCTTCAAGCACTGAGGTTAGAGGAAGCTTTGCTTTCATCAGAGATAAAATATTTGCCTAGGAAGAACTTGTCAGCTAATGATTTCAAGAGTGAGAGAAAGGTGATCCAAGACAGATCTCTGAAAACTGATCTCTTCTGTCAAAGACCATTTATCGTTCCTGGATCAGACATTATTTCCTGCCATCATGAAGGACTTATGAACAAGGTAATTATCCCATCTGAAAGAAGACAATTTTTTTGGCGTGGCTACACCATGTCCACCTCAGGTATGGCAGCTCTTCAGAAAGAGGTCATTTTCTGGTAATTTCAGTCAGTGCTGCTTGTTGCTCCCTGTGTGATCTTGTCTGCTTTTTGGCTAACTCTTGACCCCTGGGAAGAGACGGGCAACAACCACAGCTCCCTCTCCAGAGGGTCATGGTATGGAGCAGTGAATGAATAGGCAATTCTTAATGGCTCCCACATCCCTTACAACTGCAGTAACAGATTTACTTTTCCCTATAGATACCGCTAAGTGGATAGAAAATATACTAGAGTTCTACGTATCAAAAAGCGTTGCTGAGCTCTTCTCTCTTTGAGACATACCTGAAGAAATGCATCGCTCTGGTTGGTACCTATCAGCTGATGGTTAGCAAACAGGAAAGGTGGGAAGCAGATGCCTCAGGTGAAGCTTTTCAGTGCTGCTCTGACCAGAAGAGTTAAGGCACAGCACAGGGAGTTACTTTGAACCTTCAGTTCTCATGGGAGTGGGAAATGTTCAGCAGCTCTTGGGTGGTCCTCAGCGTGTTTCAAGACCAGGGCTTTTTTTAAGATGTTATAGGTTGAACCACTTAGAGTGAGTAAACAGCAACACAAAAATAAATTGTGAATGCAATGTGCAGGGTAGGTGACCTCTAACAGCAAACAAAGCAGAACTTTTGATCTTAAGACAAGTTGTTTCTCCACTGGAGGGTGTCCTTTGATTCAGTCTGTGTTTGTAAAATGATCAGAGAAAATGAGATATATTGCAAAAGATCAGGAGCAGCAAGAACCAAACACAAGAGAAAACATTTAAACACAAAGGGAGGGGTGGCAGAGGGGCCATACAGAGGGAGAGCTCTTCATTTTGCTGGTGCTTCTTTCCCACTTGTAAATACACTGCTGGGAGATTAATTGAATGAAGTAAAAACAGGGGTGGGATGCAAAAAGAGGAGCTGTGACTGATTTCTATGACTGCCTAATAACTGACTGACAAGCTGGCGTAGCGGATCACTAAATGCCATGAATTATTTACAGACCAAGATCATAGAGTAAAGAGGACATAGTTCACCTAGCTGCGCAGTCATGTAGGGCTTTGACTACCTGAAGCCTTCAGAAAACCACTGTTTTTCCTCTTCTCATCTCTAACTTCTTTTCATCTCTGTTTCCTTCTAGGCTCAGCCATGTACTTGTTAGTCTATCTTGTCTAGTTCTTACTTCCTTCATCATATTAATCAAGGAACAGAATTTCAGCTTATTTCAATTGTTTGTCAAATCAAGCCTAAGGATTTCTATTATTTTTTGTTCCCTTCCTTCCAAGTGCTGAACCTTGTATTGGGTGAAATAGAAAAAAAATCTCCTTTTGGGAAAAATAAGGATTGACTGGTCCTGTGCCTGATCCTATTTCATATTTTGCCTCCATCTGAATATAGTGTCTTGTAATTGGAAGACGTATGGAACCAGCAATCAAATTATTCTAGTATATATGCAGTTCAGATCCAAATAGCCAGATATGAGCATCCCATAAACATAAATCAAATAAATCTGTACAGCAGGAGAAATTTGTCTTACCCAGATATCCAGAGCTGACAAAATATGTCTGAGACCTCTACTAAAATGGAAGTATTGATGCATAGAAACAGCTTGGAGAAAGGGTAGCAATCAATACATCGAAGGCAAGAAATGGAAAATAGGGCTGTAAATTTAAGCATCCCTAATGCCACAATACTTCTGAAGCAAGTTTGACAGACTTCTGGTGCTTTTATGGATACAGCAAAGTCATGCCTGAGATTTTCAAAATCCCCGCTGAAGTTGCAGATTCTGTCAGAGTCTAAGCTGACCTAGGTTGCTGCTACTTCTTGACTACCTGCCCCTCTGCCCCACAACACTGCTGGCTGGATTTTCTGGCTCTCCCTCACACTGGCAAAAACATACCTAATCCTGCAGTGAGTTGGTTAGGAGAGCTAAATTGGAAGAAAATGCTGCTTCTTTTTTTTCCCCCCCATGAAATGAGTTGGTAGTTTCTCTCCCTTAACTGGCTCACTGTACGATCAGACAAATACCAGTGAAGAGAAGAATGAAGAGTGCATTTAAGGAAAGGTAGAGGACGGCCCCACCTTAGATCATACTAAACTGTGCAGCTTTAAGCACACAACCCCACTCCCAGTCATGCATATGTGTGGATGTTTCAAAAGACCTACACATTCACTTTACTGCAGTTGCATATGTTTACTTTGATATAGGATTCTTGTAACATTGGGTCTACTTGCTTCATGAGTTAGCCACATGGAACCACCATACTCTTTGGCATTTAAGCTTCCATTAAAGAACAAAAAATGCTCCTATCCATCATGTTTGTTCAGGGAATCTTCCTAGTAGGACCCAACTGTGCAGTGTTTCCTTTCTTGAGTCTGAAAATAGTCTGAAACAATACTGACGAGAGAGGTAAACGCTGCCCAAACTGCTTGTTTCCATTCTGGCTTTGACTCAAAACCTTATTGACGCCATTATAAATGTCAACATTTGACACATAATACATTAATACATTTTAGCAGATGGAGAAGGATGGAAATGAAGCCAAGATGCAGTTGAGGCTGGGTTTGGAATTGCTGGAAGAAGGAGGATGAAGAAAGGAGAGATGCCAAGAAGGAAGTAGAGCAGAAACAGAGAAAGGAAGATGGGAAGGAAGGGAAGAGAAATCACTCCTACTGAGTTCCGCTGAATCAAGCCCTAACAGAGTGAAAGAATAATAAACAGTGCATTACCTTCTGCAGCAACAGATGAGGCTTTGCCTTTGCTCGTTCTATGAAGCTCCCTTTGAGAGAAGCAGGAGTTGTGCTGTGGACAGAAGGCAATATGCTCACCTATGTTTGTACCGTAGCCCATCCTCCACGCCCAGGCATGAAGTTTGTTCTCCTCCACGGGATGAACAGGATACCCCCTCGGTCAGAGACAGCTTAACTAAAACAGCCCATTAACCACCTATTTTAGATTAACAAGAGTTAATCTAAACTGCCTAAAACCACTGCCTAAAACCAATAGCTATATCAATGCTACAAATTGCACTAAACTTCTGAAAGGGTTTTGTCATAACTAAAAATTATGATCATTCTGGATTAAACAGATATGGGATGCTACCATCCATTACTCAGGCTGTAAAGAAATTTATACTTTTTTAAAAAGCTCAACACTATGCAGCAGAAACACATGCAACAGGGATGAACTGTCTGCAAAATAGTCCTTCCAATCTGCCAATATTAACTATATTTTTAGGGTCTAATAAAAAGATGCCAGAGGTCAAGATGAGAAAAAATGTGCAAGCAAAAGGTAAACTTAAGATTTTGCACTCTGGGGACCAGGTTACCAAGAACTACTATCATTACCCATCAAACAGGCACAAAATGCTATTTTCAGAAATCCCTTCACATTTTCTAAAGAGGAGCTTCTATGAATCTTCTCCTTTCTTCCTCTTCTATGTTGTTTATGTGCTGAATATTCACACTTCTTTTCTTAGAAACACAGTTGATTTGTCCCAAAGTCTCTGCATTTAAAAGATAAGTGTATTAATTCATGATATTTACTATTCTCCTGCTTTTCTTTCTCAAAATATAAAAGAACAACCACAATTCAAAACTCAAAGCAAATTTCCCTAGGAAAACAAGGGAACTTTTCTATTTCAGATCCTTGGTAGCTCCATTTTCATAAAGCGGATCAGTTTGTGTGCTTTCGGTCTCAGAATTGCTTATCTAGCCTTCAGCAAGTGCTATGCACAAGCGTAAGTCTGACAAACTTGATTTATGTTAAGAAATAATTTTTCTGTTGTCATAGAAACCACTGCAAGATGATACAGGCATGAGTAAAAAGTAACAACGATAAGCAGGCTGCTGGTTTCATCAGTGAAATTCCCCTCGTTGTTGGTGTCCCACCAGCAATTTCCTTGGCCCCTAGGGTGAAAAGGGCAAAAAGACGGTATTTGGAAGGATGGCTGAGACGAAAAATTTGCCCAGAGGGTGGCTTCAGTGTCATAAGGCAGGCACATTTCCCAGTCCAGAAGAGGGTGTGCAGCCAGCACAACTTCTCTTGCGGCATGGGGAGCAAAGTAAATGTTTCTTTTGAATAGGGAGCAAAATTGGACTAGAAATCCCCCAAGCCTGTTATAGAGACCTCCATGCCATAGAGGAGAGAGATGGAATAATTTGCTTCTGTTATGCCAGGGGTTTGCTTCCATCAGCAGGAATGAATCATATCCATATTTTAATGTTTGCACAGCTCTTGCCACTGCGCTATGCATAAACAATTTCTGCTTCAGTAAGAGGAAGCATCCACCTGGACATTAACAAATGTAAGGGACTAAAAGAATCATTGAACACTGATCATCATGACATGTTCATGTAGAAGCGTCTTCACCCATGCCGGCACTGCCTGCCCACGAGCTCCATGCCACAGCGCAGGCAATTACACCCTGCCCAATATAAATGATCATTCATTGCCATTTTTATGCAGCGAGAGCACAGGAATGTGTACTGTGTACTACAACACTTACACTCTACTCAATCTCCACCATCAGTCATTGACATTTTAGGGATGTTTATCCCCACAATTTACAAGGGCAATGAACATTGCTAGTACTTGCCACTACAGCTGTCAGACTGACTTGACGTTCTTTCCCAAGGGAAATCTGTTTCTGCATCTGCTACTGTTGGTTCAGCTTACCACAGGCTTTCAGCTAAAAGGTTGTTGCTGTGGATCCGTGGCCTCGCAAAAAGGCAAAAGGACAAAAATGTTACTGCAAAAAAATCAGAAAGCCTGTAATGTTTTGTGCAGGCTTGGAGTTCCTCTAAGCAATGAATGGAAAAGCCAGAGGATTCCAGTCCGGAACGCTCCTCTGTTGCAATTAGTACTGGGAACAGTCCAAAAAGAGGAGGACATGGACAGATTACAGCTTCTTTTTGCCTCTAATGGTGATTAGTTGCAATATGTCAATAATTAGAAGAGAGTTTAGTGAACAAATATTGCCTCTTTTTCTGCTGGTGCACTGTCCAGACAGTTTTTTTCCCCCCCTATGATTTATCATTTGAAAATATTTGCCAGACAATGTCTCCAAGTCCTTTCTGAGCTGAAGCTTACTGGTATTAATTTTGCAAGTGTAAGAAACAGAGGCAGGTTGGCATTGCTTCTGATTCCTGATAAGGTGAAAGCAGTTTTTAGCACTGGGTGTGCCATGGATCGTGGAAAATGAATTCCAAACTGGTATTTTCCAATATTCTCTGTAAAATGTAAAATTCTTATAGGCTTTCCATGCAGCATTCTCCTTGTTAATAAAGAAAAAAACACAGAATACAAGGAGCAGGAAGACAATTGAAGTAAACTTGCCCAATGATGTAAGTGGATATTAGTGGACATTTTTGACAGTGCTCACTGGAGTCTAGTTACAAGAATCTGAATAGAGAGCCTGGTTATTTGCTTCTTTTCTCCAGGTACACAAAGGTGCATGGAGGATGGAAAATGAAAACAGAACTTAATTAGTGTCATGAATATTGTTGCTAGATTATAAGAAAGAGCCTATCTGCCACTTCTTCCTTATGTGCACATGTACACGTCTCTTTTTATGTTCACTGCCTGTCCACAGCTTGTCTTATACATGCATCTCATTATGTCTCATTATCACATTTCATTCCCATGCTCTTTATAGTGCAAAACAAGGTGTGTATTTGGTTATGAAAATGCTGGAGGGGGTGAGGGCGTTTTTGCATGGGAGATGCTGTATTACCATGTCAATCATTGCTTCTTTCTTTCTTAGTCTTTGCAGATTAATCCTGGATGAGCCTCAACTGGGATGCTTCTGGCACTGGGGAAACTGAGATTTAGATAGCAAATTCTCAGCCCAGGTCCACTGGCAAGTGATTCACACACTGTTATCAAACTTGCACTGAGGGGCCCGAAGCTCTCCTCCCACCGTGCTGAAAATCTGGCTTAGAGCTAAGCATGACTTATGGGTTGCTGGGGGAAGATTGTCTTTCCCAGTTGAACTCTTTCGCTCTGGGCCTACATATAATCCCCTTTTTTTTCCCAGAAGAAGGGCTGTTGTCTATTAACCAGCCTAGCTACTGAAAAAGGAGTAAGGGAGGGAGACCACAGGCTGCTTCTCCAGCATTATAGCACCCACTGATGCTGGCTGGGCATGCCGTTTCTACATGTCATCCAGGCTCCTGCTGCAGTTTGTCCCCCGTCTGTGTGAGTACTGAAGAACCTTCCGCTGTTGTAGCCTGCTGCTGAGATGCTTCTCGCTTTCTCTTTTGAAGCAAGCTGTGAGTTTTGACCCATGTTCAGCGGGAGATAGCACTGAACATTGGGACCTGAAGGCTGCCAGGGTCTCCTGGAGGAAGCTTTCGTTTCTTGGAGGCAGCAGGGCGTGCAGAGGGACTGTAGTGGGAAAGACCTAGGTGCCTTCCCCACAAGAGAGGAGTAAGAATGGGTGGAAGCAGAACAGCAAAAGCAGCATGGCAGCATGTCTGCTCAGAAACAGTAAAACAAAACCCATTCAACTGGAATAGCGATGGCTGCTGAGCAATGGTGGCTACTGTGACCTGAGGTGTAGGCATCATGTGCTCAACTGCGTAACCTACGCCCCCAAAAAGGCAGTGATCCCTGAAAACAAGCGCTTACGTCACCTACGTGCTCAGATAGCACTGCCTCGACTGCTGCGTCCTGGGGCAATTGCAGATCCAGCACATTCATCAGCTGTTGGTAGAGGCTCTGTTACGGGGAGGTGGAAGAGGAGAATGGTTGTGGCGTTAGGAGAAGAGTCGCAGCAGCAGGCAGGTCTGTGGGAGAGAAGGGAGGTTGCATTTGCTGGGATATGAATATAAATCGTGCTGCTGCCAAATCAAACGGTTCCCCTTGTTTGTTTCCTTTTTTTTTTTTACAAATAACCAGTGACTTAAAGACAGAAAAAGATAATGGTATGCCCTCCTTTATATTCCAGAGCATCACCCTTCTCCCTGCGGTTTGGCACCTTGCCCATTTCCAGCAGGCACTTTCAGATGCAGATTTCTCCCTCAATAGGTGTGGTGGGGCTCTTTGTCCTCATCTTCCCCTACCTTCATTAGCGGCTCTGCTGTTGGGGGCCTTGCTCAGATATCAGAGGGAACAGGGCCGGGTAAGAAGCAGAGCAGCAAAGGCCCCCTGAATAGTGATTCATTACCATACAAATGGAGGAACACCCTAGCTATGCAGAGGGCTGTATCTTTATAAAGCATGCATAAATACCACACAAAACAATGATTACACAGCGCTTATGCACCGGTTAAAATTCATCCTGGACAGGCTGGATAACAATATCCATACAAGCTAAAATGGATTCGCTTAGGATCTGCAAATGGTTTATAGATGTCTCCTGAGATAGGGGCATTGCCTGGGGGTGGTGGACATATCTGTGCAGTGACGTATCAGCAAGCGTGACAAGAAGACAGATTAGGACAGGCAACTCGAGATGATCCCCCATTTGTCTGTGTCTGTGTGGCTCAAAGGCCAGACGTCCCTGAGGATTCACTTGGGGTCCTAACTGGGTTCTATGCCCAAATCCCTGATGTGTCCACAAATACGGACCGGCTCATCTCAGTGTTTCTTTTGCACTGCACTAGGCTGGGTTATAATCCTAAATCTTTGTGCTGTCGACAGTCATGCTGGCAACCTGGGGGGGGACGGGACAGTCATTTTGCAGGAAAACCATTTTGACAGCTCTAGTTCTAGTTATGGCCCGTGGTCCATTGGAAACAAGTGACAGAGCAGCTTGCATTAGTATAATGCTGGGGGTTGTGGGAACACACAGCTCCAATTCCAAACACAAATGACAACCAAAGTGCTGGTACAGTTCCTCCACCTCCGTTCGCCCTCCTCTCTCACAGGAAGGGGGACCAGGATGGGGATGGGTGATGGCACCTGAATGCAGCCCCGCGGTACGGCTGCGCGTGCTCTCGCTGGGTCTGCTGCTCACTACAGCAGAGACAGATCCTGAGGGGCTAAACCTGAACAATTTGGCCTAATAAAACTTGGTTAATCAATGCCAACTTTTCTTGCCACCATGGAAATGTTTTCTGGAAGCATTATGTAATGTCTACCTACACAACGCGCTGGATTCACAACCACATAATTACACCTTCCAAAATAATACATTGTAGCCCTCTAAACCCCTGAACAGGGAGGTAACAAATACTTTGATGACAACTACTCTGGAAGGACTTCAAAAGCACTGCCTGCTGTGGAGAAGAAGAGGAAGTAATCACCCTTTCTAGATCCTCTTTGATTTGTGGGGAAAAAAAAAACCTCCACATTTTTTTGAAAATCAGCAATAAAGTCTATAGAAATCTGCTTTCTGTCCTTTCAGGTTCTCACTTTTCAGACATATCTGTTTGCTGGTATGTAAAAGAGATGTAAGCCTCCGAATAACAACTATACTATCAGACCTTTATTAACCAGTAGAACTGGGAGATTGGCATATCCCAGATCTGGAAGAGGAGGACAGGGAAAAGATCTTAGGAGCTCTGTGAGAAGCAAAATTTGGAATATAATTCAGGATTTCTTGCAAATGTTGACCAATTGACCTGCCCATTGGACATGTGCCACGCTGTAGCCTCATTAAGAGATTCCAGATTAATCATACGCCTCTTAGAAAGGCATCTCAGTGAGCTTTTTCTGCAAAGACTATTGACATGGTCCCAGTTATTTTGGACTCTGGTAAATATAATGGCAGGATTTTTTTAGCATGATGTTACAGAAAGAGGTGAAGAGGTATGTCAGGCTAGTTTAAGCACAATTTCAGCACCAGTCTGGCTAAAGCTGTTTCTAAAGCAATCTAGTTCTGCTACGTCCGTGACCAAACCACGCACAGAAAGGCCTTAGGAATGGAAATGATAAAACCCCAAGGAACAGCAGTTTATGATGAAAACAACAGGGCTGATAATTAAACTTCTACCAATGGTCTTAGTTGGCAGTCAGCTCAGTTAGCAAACAGTAATAGAGGGAGACAGTCCAAATTCTCTACTGTCTGTCTGTGGGACTGATCAGCCTTGACAATGTTTCACCCCACCTCTCTAAAAAGGGGGGAAAGGCTCTATTCTGGCAACAGGCAAAGCTGTTTCCATCTGGCATACTCCTCCTTTCTCATGAGTTTCCCCTACTGATTATTAATGAGCTGTTTTATATAAACCCCCCACCCCATTTGCCTCTGGGTTCCCAGCTCGTTCTTGTCTCATTACTTCAATTTTGATGCCCACAAGACATTTTAATAAGAATTAATTTCCTACCTGAGAAAGCCATGGTATGTACCGCACAGTGATGTTAATGAAAAACAGTAGGTGCTGTAGCATCTGATTCCTGGGATTTTGTGATTAATTGTGACTGCAGCACTAACAGTAAATACATTTGTTTTATGTCAGCTGCTGATTGACAAAATATTTATCTATTTTCTTCCAGTATAGGTCATATCTATAAATCCCCAGGTGAATTCAAAAGTGGCTTCTCTAGCTACCACAATCTCTACATGATAAAGTATTCCTGTGACTCATTTTTTAAATATATCCTGCTCTTTGTGAATTTACAGGGTATTTTTTCAGAAATATTTATTGCATGTTCTGTGCTTCACGGCTTTGCTTAGCAGGCTAGAATTAGTGGGAATTTTTTTTTGTGACTGGCATTTGCATAACTCGGACACCGTGACTTCTGTAAAAATTCTGTATTTCCAAAGCTCTTCTTATCATAGAGATCTAGTATAAAATGTATTGACCTTCTGTGCTTATTAATGTCCTTTTACTTACTGTTTGAGCTTCTTGCAATTTGTAATGTGTTTTATCCTGACAAAATGATAAAGAGGTAGAGAGTAGAAAGGGAGGAACTGAATCAACAAGAGACAAAGGGACTTATAAGTTGCCCAAATAATCAAGCCAGATTATAGCTGAAAAACAAGGAGAACTTTCCTTCTGACCTACACTGCTGCTCTCCCAGCATTGCACCCTCTTTCCAGTTTCTTTCATCGGGAAAGAATTCTTCATGTAAATAATTTTGGATTTAATGACACATTTTTAATAGTTTTAAGCATCCTTATTCAGTTTTACTTTTTCTCTCCCCTTTGCAAAATGCCCTTCATAAAAATGGAAGTGCATTAAGATTTCTCCTTCAGTCTCCATTGCAAATAGGGACCTGAATCAAAGACCTGGTTTGAGCGCTATTAGTAGAGGCACATCAGATCAGGTGAATTACAGCTGATGAAAACTGCACTGTAATTTTGTCAGAGCAAACTATCAGATCATCAAATACGATTTTAAATGAAGTATGAAGTCTGAAAGGGTTCTGGAAAGAACCATTTTCAGATAAAGGCAAGGAGAATTACTCAAAATATAAGGAAGGAGCTGCAAAAAAGAGGTTCTTCTGTTTCTTCAGTTCAAGGGGTTTTATGTATTTGTGAATTTTCTAAAGCATTATTTTCCTCCACTGTCATTGCCTAAAACATTGCATTCCGCAACTGTTGTCGTGCATTTACATTTTTCTTTGTCGCTGAGGACAGCCAGCTTGAATTAGCCAAATTCTGAAGTATCCGATATTAACTCGGATGCGGCAATGGATTAAAGCAGGGCTGCTCCACCCTTCTCCCAGCCTCACAAGGAGTTGAAGGGCCACGCAGCAGCTCCTGAACTGCCACTGTTCCCGACTGACATATTTTTTTGCTTTACTCTGACACGTCAAGCTGTCCGTATCCCTCTGTCAGCTCCAGGCAGGGATGCCAGCCTCTAAGATAAGGGCAGCACGACCAGGCAAGGTTGGTAGTTGTGTCAGCCACCCCAGCTTAACCTACTGCTGCGCGGCTCTGTACGCTGCCAAAACTCTGTCATTCCTGTCTCACGGGCAGCAATTGTCTGTAAAACCAGCCTACTGCTTTACCGAAGTTACTCCTTCACCCCAGCTTGGGGATTTGTCAAAGTCCTGAGTCACTAAAAGGCCCCTTCGAGGCTCTCTGACTCGGGTTGTGGTCCCGCAACCCGTGCTGGCAAGTAGCCCTGGCTCACGCTGTTTGTATCAACAGGAGCGCTCCCTTCACTCCTAAACACAAGGCAAAGGATCAGGTGGGACATATAATATGAAGCGCAGAACACTAAATTATTACCGTTCAACCTAACTCACTGCTCCCCAAAATATATTTGAAATGTCATTAAAATAGATCATGCACAAAGCAAGTCAGTGCTCTTAGTTGGGATTATATTCGTTATTGCCTAGTACCGTACTGAAAAAACATTGATTTTAATACACTCTGCAATGTTCCTAAAGGCTTAGGAACTAACGTCAGCTGAATATATTCATACTCGATGTTCAATCATTGGACCAGATATGCTCTGCAAACTAGTCACCTTTAAAATGTTAGTGGCACCTTCTTGAATAATTCGCTACCACCAGATAGCATGTCCTTTGGGTCCTCTTGAAAGCTGAAAAGGAAAGGATGGACAGGAACATGATATGATGACACCAGTGTTGAAGTGATTTAATTCAATGTTATTACTATTCATTTGGAATTTTTTCCCCCATGTTTTAAAATTTCATCAGGGAATTTTCCTAAATTCCTGCATTCTTTTCTTGGCCTTTCTTTCAGTCTTTCATTTTCTTTCCCTTTTCCTTTCCTCTTTCCTTTGCCCCCTTCCTCTCCTTTTCCTCTTTTCTTTTCCCCTTCTTTTCCTTCTCCTTGTTTTTCTATTCTACTCTAGTCTATTCTACATTTTTGGTTTTACTATTCCATTACCTTTTATTTCAAGAAAATTCTAGACATGTGATACAGCATGCTTTTGCTCCTAATAATAATTATGGGTCAATTTTTGCACCCTATAAATTTGGCTGAATAAATTTGGAGTAATTCCACTGATATTAATGGAATTTAAACTGATATTAGACTCTAACCCTACATTTTAATGATTGATTTGCATGGTCTCAGCTGTGAGACAATTTGTCTTAAGCCCGCATTAAATCCGAAAACGAGTGTTTCTGACTGAGTATGCCAATCATTCTAGCTTATCTAGTGAGAGATGCCACATGCTTTCTCCTGTTCTAGCCTTATTTTTTGACAGCTACTTATGCTACTTATTGTCTAATTGGGCCTGCCAATCCTCCCTGTACGTCCCAATCTGTCCAGCCCAGACACAAGAGTCTGAAACGTTTTTAAAATCTGCATATGGTTGTTGATTACAAGAGATGGGGGAAAAAAAATACAGCCTAGATGTGACAACCTGCTTACTTCTATATGATTATTGTTCAGAAAAATAAAGAATTGCAAAAATGAAAAGAAGAAATTATATCCAAGTACTTGGGCTTTCTGACTACAAGGGGAGGAAGGGTACTATGGACAGGATGAAAGCCACATTTTCTTCTAAGGCTTTCACACTCGCAAGGCAGTAAGGGCTAAATCCTGCTGTTTCTTGCCTGCCATGCTGGGAAAGAGGAGGAGGTAAGAGCTATTCCCAGGTAGTACCAAATGGTAGGAGATACAGCTTGCCAATGTGCCCCGATGCACAGCGTAGGGTTTCTGGAGGAAGAGGATCTCCTCACACATAGCAATGGTTGGTGGATTAGGACCTGCTTTGCCTTCACGCAGAGAAACGAGAAGTCCCCCGTGCTGGGTCCCGCTGTGAAATCCTGCTCGCCGACACCAGGATTCCCTCCGCGGAGGATACATCTGCCAAGTTCTGCTTAACCTTACGGTTGTGACTTGCCAAACAGCACGCCAGCATTTGGACTACAGTTTCTCAGTGGGGCTGGCAGAGCTCTGACATCCGCTGGGACCTGATCCAAAGCTCCTAGGATTCAATGGGGAAAAAAAAAGTCCATTGATCTCGGTGGCTTTGGATCTGTCCTTTTGCTCGTCTGCTTTGACGATTTATACAACACTGACATGCATATCTCACTTCTGAAGCACACAGAGCACATGGTTTTAATCTCACCATTTCCCTGGTGAGAGGGAAGGAAGTGTGCTGGCAGCTAAGACACTGAAAAACACTCATTATTCTGTACATTATTATTACTTTTTACTTCCCCAATGGTAGGTAGAAATTACAATGAAAATTCACAAATATTTTGTTTTACAGTCTTTGCCTGCCCTTAAAGGCACAGTAAAATATTACAAAGTGCAAATTTTTGTGTGTGTGTGGAAAAATGATGAGAATGTTTTGTAGCAAAACAGGAGGTAAGAGAACATTAATAACTAAAAGCCACTGCTAAATAAATGATCCCTTTCCCTAGGAAAAGCTTAGAGAGGGAATCTTCCCGATGTACCAGGGAATTCTCTTCTCGGATTGGAAGGTGAGAACATTTCATCCTTGTGAAGTCTTCGTTTGCAAAATCAAGATTACTGGACCATTGGCAGCAGTGCCCTTCTAGTTAGGCTGCTCTGGACCAAGTCCTACAGTAACAGTGGCTACAAACCAAACTTAAAATAAGTCACAACTCAAGATCCCTCGTGTCCTGAAGAGCAGTTTTCAGGGCAGCCAGGGGTTGCTACGCTGAGCATCTGGCCATCAGACCTGGTGCCCCGTGCAGTTCTCCAAGGGATGCCCCCACAGCACCCAAGTTCATGGAGCCAGAGCACCTCCTGCCCACTGGAGAGATCCACAAACCACCAGTCACTTTCATAAAGCAGGAGGGATGCTCTGCTATATTTTTAGATTTTCATTCCTGTCCAACACCTTTTTCCTTCTTTGTTTCCTCACTGGCTAGTGCAATTTTTTCAGCACTAGATGTCAGTGTGGACTTGCGATACCAGATTGCTCTGTATTTTTCCTTTAACACAAAAAGAAGAATTGCCATCCAGAATGAAACCAAGTCTCTCCAGCCTCATGATGTGGTTCCTAGAAAACAGGTCTTTTCTTTACTGTTCAAACTCCACATGGAAGGTGTAGAACCGCATTCTGTCCTTGATTGGGATTAATACAGCTGCAAAAGGGCCCTATTTATTTTGTGATTATATCACATCTGAGTTAAAGAGGAGCTACCATGACTCTGGAGGAAAAGCTTTGTTTAGAAAATAATAAAGAAAAAGAAAAGGTTCTGAATTATCTTGATAAATTGTGACCCTGCTAAGGCAGCATGCAGGTGCTCCACAGGGATGGTTAATCCTGTAACTAACAGTACTCATCTCAATGAGAACCTACTGACGAGTCTGAGTCTTTGCATTCCTATTGTCTGGAAAGACATTGCATCATCTAGAAATGTTTTGCTACACCAGGTTGTTACAAGGACTGTTCTAACTTGAACCTGGTTTATTATTTGTCTGGCATTTTCTGAATACTGAACTGAAACCAGCTTGGGGCAGAGGAACCAACCAGGAAGTGTACGCTGGCTTTCTGAAGAAGTGAAGTGACCGGTTTCTATCATTCTTTGAAAAACCTTTCGTTTTTTTAAGAAATTTAAGTCCCTCAGTCTAAATCGTGAGTGGTCCCTGTGCTGTTACGGGGGGGCTGAGGAAGATGCACGAGCACCCCGACTCCCCTCATTTTGCAAGCAGCAATCTAGAACAAGACACAGCTCCTCTTGCTCCTGGAGAAGTACAAACTGGGGAAGGGCAGAGTGGGGAGAGGAGGAAGCGGGTTCACGATTCTGATTTCTCATCTCTTACTTTCATGGGTTCCGGCTTCTGTTGAGTGGATCTGAGCCAACACGACAGATGGAGCCTTTTGCACCACCCTCGTGCTTGGTTTACACCAGGCGTGATGCACAGAAGCCGAGGCAGAAAATGCTTCTGGCAGAGAACGCAAAGGGGAGCGCTCTGACATTCCTCCCGACTCGGTATAGATGCGGCTGTGATCTAGGCCTTCAGAAAAATCCAGTTACGTGCTTTTGTATTCTTCACTATGCAGTAGTTAATAAAGTATTACCCTGATACATACACTAGTACGCCTTGCTTTTATTATACTTTAAGGTTGTTACTGTCCCTTTGACTTCTGTCGCACGAAGTCACGGCAACACATGCGTGACTGCCCAAGCAGCTGTGCTTAAAAGCCCTATGAGTAACTGCCTTATGTGTTTTTGTTTCTCATTATTAGGCTTATCAGTAGCGGACTGTAAGTAGGAGGCTACAGAATATTAAAAGAATAGTGCTTAAAACTACCAATTGAAAATATTAGCAAATACTGTGCAAAAATAAGGACAAAGGTATTTTTTCTCCTAGATTCTGAGAAGTTAAGGTAATATTTGGCAGATAATACAGAACCTGAGAGAATACAAATTGTCCTTGGCAAATCTAACGTCACATGGCTCTACCACCTGCTGTCATTCCTACATATTTCACTTTGTTATTGTTTCTGTAACACTGTTTTCCATTTACTCACCTCTTTCTATAGATGTCTAGCATTCAAGCAATTAGTACTGCTAACGAAAGATGTATCCTGTAAAAGAGCTTGTCTGCAATCAGCTTCTGAAGACTGATTTACCTGCGTAATATTCGCTGTGTCAAGACTTGAAGTGCCTTCTTTATTAACTATCATGAATTGTTCAGATAAGGCTCCCTATAAAGCCAGCTGCCTCTCTAGGTGCAGAAGGGTTTTGTGGTCTCGCAGCCTACATTGCAAGGCAACCTGTAATTCAGGAATATACTTTGAAAGACTATCATTATTTCCCACTGCAGCAGTAAAGGGAGCTGAGGCGATCAACAGTCCCCCCCCAACTCCTGAATCCACATTCAGCTGGCATTGCTGGGTGCTGATACATGAAATCTGAAAACAAAACATACTTCCCATCTGTTAGTTTGTCCTCCACCCCCTCTTCTTAGAAATCACAGAAACAGAAAGATTAGCAGGATGAGAACTTTATACGTCAACTCATCTACCCCGGACTCCCATACCGACAGATCTGTGTATCGCACCTTGCCCAGATAAACACGTATTGATGCCCCTTCATTTATGAATTGGTGCAAATGCCTTTAGCGTAGATATGGGCATAGTCTCAGCAACTATTTGTCTTGTTAGTCCTTGAGCATATAATAAAAATGGTCTGCACAGTAGCTTCTGAAGAAAGATAGCGTTGGGCGAGCTGTAGCTGCATGAAAGGTCAGGAAGCTACACAATGGGATAATTCATGCAAAGCTGATAACAAAAAAAAACCATGAACAAGTAAAACTAACACAGTTTATTGGAGAACCAGTAACAACACTGGCCTGATTATGCACTAAAATGGCAAATTCATATGAATGGCACTTGGTATTGCATCTGGTTACCTACAAAGGTGGTACAATAATGTAACTGTGAATGTAGAACAGCTTAGACATTATTATGGTGAATACCCTTTCCTATTAAAATTGTTAGATTAAAGTATATTTCTTATAGTACTACTTCATAGCATGTGGTAATAATGGAATGCACAGCACAAATTGCCATTTCTTCAAGTAAGTTATTTCCAAGCATTTCTTCCTATACAAAATGGTCAATCAATAAGTCCAGTCAAAATGTCAGTTTGTTTTTAAGACTATGTTATCTGTTCTGTGAACATCAGTTTTCTCTATGGGTGACTCCAGTGTACAAACTACAGCATACTGTTTACAGTGAGATAGAAACTTCAGAAAAGCATAAGCTTCAAACAAAAGATAGATGGTTTTACACAGAATTTTTATAAAGCAAGGATAAACTTCCTTGTAAGCATCACCACACATTTCCAGAATAATTTTAGGACCCAAACCTCAAGCTTTACAAGCTGCTTATTTTTTTTATTCCATGAAGACTGATCACAACGTGTTGCAGGACTGTTTTACATACATCAGTGTAAGCATATGCATAAATCTTCACAGGATTAAAGTCAATATGTACCAAGAGTTATTCAATGCAAATAAAAATCTAAGATACTGGATAATAGGGTCTCCTACATCTCTTGATGGAGATACACTGATACCAAAATATATCTAAAAAGACGCCTAGAATAGGTTTCTGTATAATTCGTAGTCACATGGACAGGGATAATATGGGACTTATTTCCCTTAGCTTACAGATGCGAACATAAAACAGTCTCATCTGCTGGATGGCCTACTCTAGCTGCAGACGTAAGGCATGTGTACTTTACACATCTTATTTTAGAGGGATAAAACTGTTCTGGTTTGCTTTCTCTATGAGCAACTGAACACTTCAGAAGTCTCTATTTGCAGTATCTATGAAGAAGTGGTGTGCAGCGCTATTTATTTTAAACAGCTGAAATATACAGTAACGTAAAAACTGCATTGATCTCTTCCAAACACAACGTGCACCTTTAGTATCTGCTCGGAAAATCTAGTTGCCCAAACCCTGTTTAGGAGCCCACACTAGCTATTATAAAATTAAGCTATATGCTACGAGCGTGTGCCGTTACTTTCTAAACCTTTCTCCTTTAGGAAGGAGTCCCTGATCGGTTCTGAACAGAATGTAAACCTCTGGCTGGCTTTATTAGTTCAGGGTCAGATGCTTTTGTCAGAAACCTTGCTTGAAACCTTGTTTCAGCGTCCCTGTAAAAGCCACTAAAGAGGGAGGCAGGAGGGGAGAGGGAGGATGATCTCTCTGCATGCTCACTGTTGAGCAAAATTCAGACCCCTGTTCCATTTATCAGCACACATTTTCCAAAATGTGCAATATTATGAATTTGCAACTAACTTCGTATACTTAGGGCACACCTGCCACCCGGTATTTTCAAGGAAACTGGTCGAGAAACAAGTTAATTATTTTCACTTGCTGATAGACAAGGTATGTAACCAGAACTGAAGCTGAGGTATGCAGCTTATAACAAAGAACAGCGAGTATATTTGCCTGTCTAAACCAGTTTTTTTTCCACTATCCTGGACAAGGAACAAGAAGGTGAGCTCCTATTTCGTGCTTATTTAAGTATGAATAAGATTCCCTAGATATGTTTCTACAGGAATAACAGCAGCATTCACCCATATAGGCCTCCAGAAGTCAATTTTTATGTAACTACCTGCTTTCCACTGAGTCCTTGAGATCTGTGGAAATATGGTCAGCAGCAAGATGTTCTACTTTCTCTCTGCACTGTTTCCTCTTGTCACTGGTTATTTTCTATGCTGGGTAGGAAATTCAAATTTTTATGCAAACTACTTCTGGAGTGTATTAATGAACAAATGGGTGGAGGTTACAGTGCCAGGTACTTGCCTCTACAAGACTTAACGGCTAGTAGACAGCCATTTGTTAGAAAAAATGTTAACTTGAAAACCTAACTGTACTGTTGGCTATATAAAGCAAATTTCCATGTGTAGAAAAATTTCTATTCAACCATTTTTAGAGGGACCGGGAAAGATGGAGGGGAGAAAGCTGGCTCAGAAGCATGTCACATTGCTTTTCTGAAGATGTAGGTGTTCTTTGAGGTATGTGTCCTGTTTAGACTCACACTTGATAGTGAGAGAGCTGCAAATATATGCCCTAGATGCAAAGCAAAAACTGAAGCCCCACAAAAAAAGAAAATCACATCGCACTGGGAACAGCCACGTTCTCTGCGAAGGGAACCCAGGCTGTCCTGTTGTTGTGACTTCTTTTCTATGAAATATTCTATGCTGTTAAAGGTAATTTTCTGATTGTAAGGCTGAGTAACTGTTTGGATGTCTTGAGGGCTTTTTTTCCCCCATAGACTTTATCATTTAATCCTAAATTGAATAAAAGGTTATTCACAGCCAAATATAACCTGTATTTAATACCTGCCCAACTCTTAGATCCACTGTAAAGAAATTACAGAAAGTACTGTGGTACTGTGTACCAATGTACTATTTTCAAAATGCTTTTTATTCTAGCAGCTGACCACCTCCACTAGTACTCGATAGTGGAAATTTTAAAAACTCCATAAAACTCTGAGCATGCTGTCCTCTAAACCTGCTCCGATAGGGCTGAACATGCCACAGGCATTCTGTGAGCAGCAGAAATTATGAGTCATGTTTGCAACATCCTTTGCCCATGTGGATTCTTGGACTCTAGCAAGCTAGGAATTCCTAAGGTAGCTTTCCCTTCTGTGGGAACATTAATAGGATCTCTATCTTCCACATAACCTGTGTTGTCTCTGAGAGATTTAGCTGAAGCTGGCCAAGGGTTTCAAAAGTAACCGCTGGTAGAGCAGACAGCACATTCACAGTGATTTTCTTTCTGTAGCAAACTGAACTAGAAAGTGCTCATGCTTGATCTACCTTGGGGTATCTACCACTGGTAGCAGAGACTGCAGCTTATAATTCACAAGTGGGGATGGCATAGCTTGGGACGGCAGATTATCGACCCCAGCTGTCTGCCCGGCACCCAGTACACAAAAGACCAAGCTGTTCATGAGACAGCTGTGGAATCACTGCCTCTTACTGAAACCGGCAATGGTTTACAGCAGCATCCTCTAAATGGGGTTCAGATTATTCACAGAGTGTCTCAGCGATCTAGAAAAGCTGCATCGTAAGGAAAAGTTAGGGCTGGTAACCTCCTCTGCCATCCCCAGCTATGGTACTTCTTCTTGCAAATTGAACTGTGGGTTGCACTGATGCCGGAAAGCAACCGCATGCAGTTGTAATGGAGATGGCGAAAGGAGGGGGAAAGGGAGGCCTTTGCACCTTGTTCCCACCTGAGGATGAACATCAAAGATACCATAGATGTATGTGTAATATACGTTACATTTGTACATTACATATATGTAATACATATAATAATGTACATGTAATAAGTATAGTACAAATGTTACATAATACTTTGTATATTAATTAAGGTTTTGATCTGCTTTATTGTATTAATTGTAAAATAGCTTGGGTACTATGACATTGTGACACAGGCACGAATGTAGTTGGAAACCCAGAGACGGTTTGACAGAGAGTCCCGAGATGGTGTATAGCACTGCTTCATGGTGACATACCTTATTTTAGAGCAGACAATAATCCATAAAAACAAGCAGTTTACCTTGGATGACCGATTGGAGGAATCATGTTTATATAAATTCAATGTACATGACATTCAATATCACATAGCTTTAAAGAACAAGATAATTTTATGTCTCTGATCGTTTTGTCATGAGCAAACTGAGCCTGTTACCCACATCGGTATAATTCACAGGGACAAAATTTTCGGCTGCTGGTCAATCCTTGTGTAAAGCTCTCAACAATAATAATGGGAGGTTTTCTCTGAGTGGGAAACTGAGGTCTCCAGGATTTTCCTATATTGTCTGTGAACCCAAGATATAAGAGATTTTCGTCCTTCTTGTCCAGCTTCTCCCCCGCACATACCACGAGAACCGAGACTCACAGCAAACCGCCCGGCTTGGAAGTCCCCTACCCGGGAAAGCTCCCGACGGGGGTAAGCGGCCCTTACGCCAACCATCCCGCCAAACCCAGGCGCGGGGAGCGGCGGGCTGGGCCTTTCGCCCCTCAGCCGGTGCGCGGCCCAGCCAAGCAGCTGGGAGCCGCGCTCACCCGGCGGAGCCCGGGGCGCGGAGGCCGGGCATCCGGGCGCCTCGCTGAAGCTGCCACGGCAAACCGAGAAGCGGCGCGGCAGGAGGGCACCCGTTCCTTGGCGGGCACGCCGCCAGCGGGCAGCGCTCCGCGCTCAGTCACCCCGGTCCTGCCCGCTCCACCGAGCCGCCTCCCGCTGCGGCCGCTCCTCTCCTTCACCTGGCGGGACTCGACACTGAGCGCGGCCCCGGGGGCCGCCGCCTCCCGCCCGGGGCCCGCGGGCACCGCCAACGACCGCCCTCAACGGCCGCCGCGCGCGCCCGGCCCGCAAACAGTACAGCTCGCCTTCTGCCGGCGGCAGTTGGGCTGTTAACTCCTTCCTCGCCGGGGCGGCCGCCCCGTGTGCGTCCCCCCCCCGGCAGGTTCTCGCCTCAGCCCCGCGCTCCGAGTGGCCCCCTCTCGGGCACTCTCCCTTCCGAGAGGGGCGAGGCTGGCAGCCCCAGGGGCGGCCTCGCCCAGCGCCCGCCCACCTGGCGCTGCCCCGCACCTTGCGTGAGGAGAGGGGCAAGAGGCGGGGCGAGGCGGCGGGCCCGGCCCGTCGCGCCGCCGGGGGCTGGCCCCCGCCGGGCGGGGGAAAGAGAGACGGCGGCCCCTGCCGCCGTAACCGCTCCCCATCCCGCCCGCTGGTGCCGCCCCCAGTATGGCGACACGGTAGAGGAGCGGCTGCGCCGGGGTGACCGCCCCCTCCCGCCTTCTCTCGGCACAGGCACGGCGCGCCGCGGGCAAGCGAGCGGCCTCGGCGGCGCTACTGCCGCCGTTGCCCCCCACAGGGCTCAGCGGCGGCGGCGGCGGAGGATGGCGGCGGCGGGCACGGCGGCGGCGGGCGCAGCAGCAGCAGCGGAGCCGAGCGGCCGCGCGGCGGGAGCCAGCACCGTCCCGAGCAGCTCATGGTGGCGCCCCAGACCCGCGAGCAGCGGCCGCGCCGGGGCCACCAGCTGAGCCGGATCCCGGCGGGCGGCTCTCCCCTCCCGACACCGACCCACCGAGCGACCCGTTCCCCTCCCCCGGCGCGCCCTCTCTCCCCTCCCCGGCGCGACCTGCGCCTCGGATCGCCCCCGCCGGGGCCGGACTCCCACCACTCCCGGTCGTCGCGGGGAAGGCGGCGGCGAAGGGCACCGGGCAGCGCCCGGCGGCGGCGGGACCATGGGCGCGAAGCAGAGCAGCCCCACCGCCGCCAATGGCCGCACCCGGGCGTACTCGGGCGGGGATTTACCTTCCTCCAGCAGCAGCAGCAGCGGCGGCGCTAACGGGACCGGCGGGCGCTCGGCAGGCGCTGGCGGGCGGTACGCGCACCTGGCGGCGGCGCCTCATGCTGCTCCCGGCGGCGCGACGGCGGCAGGAGGAGCGGCGGCGGTGGCGGGGGGTGCCGCAGGGTCGGCACCCCGCAGCAGGTCCTTAGGGGGGGCCACCGCCTCCGGGGCCCGGGCCGCGCAGTCCGCCTTCAACATCCCCCACAGCAGCGGCCCCTACGGCTCGCAGGACTCGGTCAACAGCACCCCGGAGGAGGGCGGCCGGGAGCGGCCCGCGGGGGGCGGCGGCGGCGGCTCCTCCGGCGGGCCCCGGCTAGTGATCGGCTCGCTGCCCGCTCACCTCTCGCCGCACCTGTTCGGAGGTAAGGACCAGCCCGCGGAGCGGGCGCGGCGGGAGGGTTTAGCTGCCCCTCTCCCGCTGCTGCGGGGCTGGGGGCTCGGGGGCCCGGCCGGGCGGGTGGGGTGGGGGGGGGTTCCTTCCCCGGCCCCGAGGTGGGGCGGGTAATGAATCATCACTTTGGGGAGAGCGGCGGCTCTTCCAGGCTTGCGCCCGCCGGAGGGGGGCACGGTTAGGAGACGGGGTTTTCAGGCCAGCGTCTCCTATTGTTTGTAATGAGAGCCGTGAAAGGGGGAGGTTAAAAATGAAACGAACCCCGCGGCGGTGCGGCCGGGACGGCGAAGAGGAAGCAGAGCCTCTCCGGCCGGCGACTTTAGACTAATAGCTGTAATCAGTGCCTGTGTAAATACTCTTGCCTACTACTTACATAATTAGAATTTAATTGGATCATGTGTCTCCGCCGTTTATTCTAAAATCGGACCAGACCCCTCTTTAGGTACTGATTAATATGTGGCTGATGCTTGTTCCTCTTTCTAAGTTCTCGGGTTCTCGGTTCTGAAAGTCGATTAAGAAAAACAGAAGTTAAAGTAAGTTTCTTTGTTTATTTTCCCCCTAAGAGATGAGTAGAGCCGGATAGCTGTCCGTGCTGCTGAAGTACAGGCTTGCAGTACCGGTACCGTAGAGTCTTGGAGATGGCCACATGTGCTCTTGAGGCAGGAGCAACACTCAGCTAAACTGAATTAACCAAGAAGCTGAGGCCCTTTAAGAGGCATATTAAACGTGGAGCAAGTTGTCATAGTTTTTTGCCTCTCCTGTGATACTGAGATGAATAGGGCTGGTATAGGACTTGCGTTTTACTGCCTGTGTTCTTTACCTTAAAGTTAAAAATCTGCCTGTAAGTTGCCAACTACTTTCAAAGTTGCTGACTGTTTTCAGTACTGCTTATTCTAAAGGTCGTTGTTCGTGTAAGTCAAACATTAAGGTACAAGGTGACTTTTAAAATGGATTAATTCTGTTGATAATTCTAATATAGATATGTATTATAATCTGTCTAAATACTAACCAACTTCCCCAAAAGCTTTCTTTTGGGAAAGAGGGGGCTAATGTAGAATTCCTACATTTCTGTATTGTAGTTAATCTGTTTGTGTATACTATTTGTAGCAGGCTGGGTTTTCTTCTTTTCTGTAATGTGACCTGTTTGTAGGCAAAGCAGGGCTCTCTTCAGTCCGACCCTCACAGGGTGTGCAAGGTTTCCATCACATGGCCTGCCACCTACATGTTGTTGGTGTGCTGACCTGAAGACAGCATAGCTGTTACTTCCTAGATCTAAAACTGCCTCCTCCCAGCGCAGTGGTTGAACATTAACAGAAAGCTGTCAAACCCTATTATAATAAAGGAATAGTTGCCCTTAAGAACGAAAACATAACTATTCTCATAGTACCAAGCTGCTCAATAGGAGTGCTTTGTTGCAAGGATGCTCATTATACCAAGTATATACTGTATAGCTTGTGGGGGAAGAAGGCGCATGCATTTCTCTTAGTGATGAAAGGATGCCCTATCACAGAGTATTGTGCAGTTTGTGCTAAGCACAAGGGAATCATTAAAACATGTAGGCAGTTGTTGGTCAAAGGTAAAACTTTTTTTTTCTCCTTGCTTAAACATTGTCTTGCAACCTGCCTTGCTGCCAGGAGGGAGTGGATTAAATGTAAATGCAGTGATGAGGATCAATAACCTAGGAAACTGTTTATTCAGATGCAGGAAGGGCTCTTCAGAATAACTCTGAATTTAATCGTATTTTTCTATGGCACGTAATAATCTATTAATTGCTGTACCACACCGTATTTTGTGTTTTATGAATCTCTGAAATTGGCATATTAAAGAGGATATAGGCTGAAATGATGCAAAACTTGTTGCTTTTCTGGGTGCAGGAAAAGTGCCAGGAGGGGTACACTCTACTATTCATCTACTGACTAATAAATAAGGAACGCCGTATGTTAGGGGTTTGAGTAGGAAGTTTCAAAATACACTGTCCTTATGCGGTCACAAGATGGTCATGAATCTACTTGCTTTTTCTCTTCTAAAAATCTTAGTATTTCTTATTGGGATGAATAACTGTTTAATCATAATAGTGCAACACCTGTGAAGGCCTCACTTGAAACATTATTCTTTTCTGCAATTTAAATATTCTGTGATATCAGTGATACATTATACCACATTACATTGAATGTCAGCATCCTTATTTAGTTGCATGCTTTGTGTTTTCTTGTTTTGTTGTAATAACTAGATGCTTGGAACAAGTAGCCCCACTGGAGATCATACATTAGTAGCATCAGCATGGTGAAAAATAACTTGAAGCATTGTTTTTGTCCTGATGATAACTAGCTCAAGCTTGTCTAGGTGTGGTATCTGGCATTTATCTTGTGTATCATAAGCATGCTTGAAGTCCCCTCCCTTGTTTTGTAACTTGCAAATTAGCCAAATTGTTTCTTATTATCTTGAAAACTACTGAATTTAATTTTGAGGATTAGCGTAGCAATTCTATGAAAATTAAAATAAAAAAAGAACAACAAGAATAACTTCCATAAGTTGAACTGAATCTCCAGCTATTTATGTTTTTAGGCATACCGCTTGGCTTCATCGATCAGTGACATGTGGGTGTTGCATTTGTTAAATTACTATAATTAATTTGCCATTAGTGAATTACACTCTATTGTCACTTTTACTGAGCAGCTTTGCATGCTGAAGTAATATATAAATATTAACTCTCTAAGGTAACATACTTAAATCCATACTATGCTTGTTAATATGCCATTTGAATGAGAATATAAAAAGTATTATGTTATCATATGTTAACAATATTCTATATTCCTTTAATAGGAACCGTAGTAACAGCAGCCTTTCCTGACTGTGAGGGTCTGATGTTCCTGTCTGACCTCAGGCTCCTTTATGATCAAAGTGTAACGGAGTAAATATTGCTATGTAATCTTACGTCTCATCTCAGAGAGAGTTCAATTCACTGAATAATTGGGGCCTTGGTCTGACAAAAAAATACATACGTGTTTAACTTTGTGCTGCGAGCACTCCTGGAGTAGGCTTAGAGCATTAAGCAAAGCGAGACCCAAATTCTGTAAGATCTTATGGCACTCCCAGATGCAGAGGCCAAACCTGCGCGTGACGTTCAAGCGCTTTCTTGCAACACAGTGCCTTTAAGGTGATAACACTATTATCAGGAATTTTGACCAGTAGTTTCCCACTCTGTTCCTCAGTGAATGGGACTTCCCCTCTCTTCCAGCCCCAAAGTAAGTATTCTTACCTTCTGTTAAGAACAGCCTGTAGAAGAGTTGGCCTTGAGATCCATGGTTAGTTTTTCCACTGTGTTTTTAGACAGCAAGTGTTTTTGCGTCGACTGTCAGCACTGCAGCAAAGCTAATGCTGTAGTTAGAGTATAGCTTGGTTTTGTCAATGATGCTTGCAGCAATTAGTTCAGCTAAAAAAGGACTGTCTTTCGGAATTTTCTTTGCTTTGGGTAACTGCTGATGTGTTACTCCCATCACTTAAAATGTTGACAGCTCCTCAGAACCCACTTCGTGTTTGTGATCCTGTTTCTGGGTGGTCACAACAGGGAGAATTCTTGGTGAAAACACCTAGTATAAGTATCCTTCTGATGTTCAAATTTAAATCTCTTCTTGGGAATGTTGCTATAAGACAAGAATAAAGCCTTTAAATATATTTTTGGTCTTTGAAAGTCTCTTAGGGAAGAATATGTAAAAATTCAGCTGAAGATAGCAGAAATGTTACATATTGAGTCTTTTAAATTTCCACATCAGTTCTTCATTCAAGTGGATTGAGCAGAGACCGTACAAAGATTATACAAAATCTCAGATTGTGTTACATACGGTCATATACAATTTTATATGATGTATTTGTAGACGGTTTTTTTAATATATAGTGTTGTCAGATCCAACTGTTGACAGCTTTCAGGTCTATGTCAAGACTTGGAGTAATAACTTGGAGATTAAGTTGCATCTGTTCGACTCTATTAGGAGAGGGAAGTTTGTTATGTTCTTATCAAGCCGAATAATGATCAGGCTTTTTTATGAAGTACTTTACAGTGCAGGATTTATCGCCAGCTACTGAGTATACATAACACAGAATGGGTAGAACCTTATAGGCTATGTTACAGTAGCGTTTGTTTGTAATAATAGCTGGTAGAGTAATGAATGAATTCTTCATTCTGTAGAAGAAAGTTCATTAATGCCTCAGGTTATAGCCTGAATTACTTGTTGGATTGTGGGAAGCAAATATCAGTAGAAGAATGATGTGACGTCTCAGAAAAGAAGCTTTTTGGGCATCTCTCAAACTGCCTGGAAAGCCGCATCTTGTTTTGTTTTCCATCTGGTCTGTTTAGTTATATGGAACATTTGAATATGTTCTTGAGGTTCTCTTCGTTTTTCTCACACCTTTTTTGGGGGTATGGCTATCTTTTGGTCACTTCCTTGCTCTTCTCTCCCAGTATCACTGTACTATTGCTTTGAGAAATTGTGAAACTCTTAAACACTTTAGACTTCAATGCTGCTCCTGTTTTGCCAGCCAAAGTTGTAGCTCTGAGGTCTTTGCCTCCTGACTTGGGAGAAGTGTTGGGAAGCGTGCTTTGCAATGAGACTATTGGGATATCCCATGTGTGTGAATCATGTTAGAAGCAGTGAAACTTGCTATTGCAGTTTCAGCCTGTATGCCTTGGTAGCGTTTGACATACCTTCTCTTCCCAGCAGTTGGAAATTTTTTTGGATGTTTGAGGAAGGCCAGTGAATCTTCAATACAATATAAATTTCTCTAAATTACTCCTAACCATTCAGAATGAGGAAAGAGTGTAATGATTTAGTCTAAAAAAAGCTGTAACTTTTCCATACAAATTCTGCCTTTCTTAGAGGTGTAACATTGCTATTTGCTGTTGTGAACAAAAAATCCCATGTGCATTTTCAGATAGTTTTGCTGTTGCTGTTCATAGGCCTTCCAAGGTGCAGAACAGTGAAAGCTAAGAGGCTGTCTCTGCTTTGGTGTTTTGATTTGTTTCTATTCACTTGGCTGCACCAGTGAAACACAATCATATCCATGTTTGTCCACTTTGGAAAAACGAGAGCCATAACAATGAGAGGCTGGCTGAAATCTGCTGATTGTAGAAGAAAGTTAAAATGGTGACCAGCTTGGGAGCTGAGGGAAATACAAACATGTCTGTACACATACATACACCTTCACAACAGCTACAGATTGGGGGGGAGATAGACATGTGCCTCACTTTCTCTTCAGTTATACCTGTGAGTTGACTCCAAAGTGAGAGAGGAGAGTCGCTTTTGCAGTCTCTGAAGATACAGGAGGTTTTGGAAACGTATTAGCATGCCATTAACCAAAATACAGAGTGAAAATCCAGTGTGCTTGAAAAGCAATCCAAGGATAAGTCTATTCACAAGGAGCTTCAGAAGAGCTGTTCTGAAAGATGGGTTTGAGGAGTCCGATCCCTTTTCAGGGTCTTGCTGTTCCTGTATTTAGTGGGCTCTTCTGTTCCTGCATACATATAGTGGGCAGCATACAGCTCCTGGTTAGCAGCAGAGATGTGAACTCTCCTAAGGAGTGGATGGGGGACAGGAAAAAGAAGCAAAAAGCCCACTGCCTCCACCTGCTCCAGCTCAGTCAGGAGGCTGGTTTTAATCTCATATGTTACATATTTGGACAAATGAGCTAAAAGAACTAAATAAGCACTGTTTGGATCTTCTGGTAGTGATAGTGAAGCCCCTGGGAGCTGTGTTTAGTTTCTTTCAGTTGAAGAGGGAGCCAGGTCTCTGTGATGATGAGAGGCTTGGGGCACTGGAGTAAAGATTGAGGCAAGTGATAGAGGATCTTTGAAGGGCTTCTTTTTCTTCTCTTCCTCCTGCCTGGCAAACAAAAGGGGTTATGAGAAGCCAAATAATAAAAATGGCAGTACTGCATTTAGGGGAGAAACGTAAATAGTTAACGGTCTGAAGAAAAGGAAACAGCCTAATTGTAATGGCATATATAAATATTTCTTTTGGCTATCAAGACAGCGATAATACCTGATTGAGCCTTTGCAGTGCCAGTTCAAACAAAGGCCTTCCTCTTTAATGTCTTCTGAATACCTATCCAACCCTGATATCCTGACAGTGTGCCTCATGTTCTCTCACATAATTGCAGACTAGTCTCCAACAACCTCCCAAATCATTTCTTTGTCTTATAAAGAAAGCCTTTTGTCACTGCTAGAAATTAAAAACTATTTTTAAAACACATTACCTACCCATCTGTTTGGGTAAGTTCTCCTCTCCTGTTCTTGCCAGCTGCTCATGGAAAACTTCATCATGTAAATGTTCTTGATGGGCTGTCTTAACCTTGCATGAAACTTTTAAGTTTTGAATAATGTTATGAAGGTTTTTGGGTAGGTTTTCCCTGCTCTTTGCAGATGCATGAACCAAACTTATATTTTTCTGCAATGTGTCTACTGCTTATTAACGGTTTAATTAGTTTCAGGAGAGACGTACGGTCATTTCTACAGATTGTGTTCATTTACTGTGGTAATGGAACATGTTGTTCTTGCAGATGTTTAACCCATGAAAAGAAACAGTGAGAAACCTTTGAGTGCTCTGAGGTTTTATTCTGGAATATTTTTAAGGACATGCATCTTAAAAATCAAAAGAAAACAATTTGTGTAAAAAAACACGATTACCTGAGTAAAACCAGAACAGCACTTCATAGGCATCCAGGAAAGTGTTTTTGCTGAATACTCTCTCGTTAGATATTTCCTAAATGGGCCTATGTTCCCAAGGCCACCTTTCCGTTGTAAATGATCATTGTGACTTTCGTAAAGATGTCTCGGTGCGCATCCAGAGCTCCCTGGCATCTATTGTTTGATAGGCTTCAAATTCCTGATGCTTGCAAAAATGGGAGGGTAAGCCCTAGTAAGAATGGGGCTGGTTCTCACTTTCACTTGGCACATGCTTCTGTTCCCTGCATGGAAATTGCATAGTATTGACCCGGAGAGATCAGGAAGCACACAGGAAAATCTTGAGGGCTCAGGGTGTCTGGCTGCCTGCCAAACAGAATACGAAGTGCTGTATGGGATTCAACTCCATTACTCTTTAGTCTTCTTTAGGAACTGACCTACCTGGGTGTTTTCTTCTTACTTTTCTGTTCTGTCTAAAAATCAGACCACCACAGCCTGTGAATAGTCCCCAAAGGGTGGGTGTGCTGCATACCATTGTGGATATTTTTAGTAGATTGTGTTTGCTGACTGACTTAGTGTGCTATAAATACAGAGTTCTCATCTGGCATGCACTTTGCATGTCTTCTAGTAACTTATAATAAATTCACCTAAGAATAATGGCAAGAAAAAATGAGCTGTTACAATTTATTTGGCTTTCCACATGAAGTGTCATTTATATAAAGCAATTATTTAGCAACATTTTAACTGTAAATGGCTTTTAAAACTAGTGGTGTTCCAAAACACTTCCTAGTCGGGCTACCATAATTAGTCCCTATGTCAGATTGATTTATACTGTGATTTCACTACAGTTTTAAAAATTGAAGGTGGAATTTTTAGATGTGAGAGGTTAGTTGAGCATCTGGAGTATTATCAATGCTAGTAAATTACTTTGTCATGTCAGTACTAGCAATTGCCTGAACATGCATAAAGGCTATTCTTTGGGGAAAAATGAAGCTTTAGTTATGATTGTCCTGGAAATTTTTTTTCATAAAGTATAGGTGTATATACATTTGCTTGAATTGAAGTATAGTTAAGGCACTTACCATATTTTTGAAGTTATGAAAAAAGGGGAAGGACCCATGTCTTATTAAAATACAGATGCATCTGTCTTTGAGTATTGAATTTGACACAAAATTGAAGGATGGGTTCTTGCTGAATTGCGCTGAGCAAAACCTAAACGTAGTTCTTCTGTAGTGCTAAAATAAAAACTGTCGTAGTGTACGCAAACAGATGTGGCCTTCATGAAAGAAATTTAAAACTAGTGAAGTTTTCCATGTGCAGCACAAAAAGGTCTGCTTAGAAGGGCTTTCTGCATATTGCCTGAATGCACAGCATTTTGAGAATCTTAAAAATGTTTCTTTTATAATGAAATCTGGACCAATCTGGTGATAGTCTTCCAGAAAACTTATGAAATAAACCATCTCCGTGCCAAGAATCCTAGATAGTTCCCTGAAAATCATGCTGCTTTTGAATCCTGACTTCCTGCAGCTATTAGAAGTTTTACTTCTTGTGGACTGAAGAACATCACTCCTTGATTCTTGAGCATAAATATGTATGGAAATTCCAGTATGGGGAAAAATCTTGCCTGTCTTGAGAAAATGCTGTGGGCCTACCAGGTAGAGCAGAACATCATCAGTTAAGCAAATTTCAGAGAGATAATGGTGGATGATCTCCGGAATATAAAGAACAATGACAATAGTAAAATGTAGTTCTCTATGGTCATTTAACTGCTTTCACCATGAGGCAGTCTTCTTTCTTCTCATTGTCTTTGCTGCGTCAGCAAGGATGACTAGAGTAGCCTAAAGTAAGGATGACTGAAGGAGCCTAAGATGCCAGACTTGAGGATTTGCTGTCCATTTTCTTGGGTGTTTTGCTGTCCTTTGGGAAGAATGAGTTTAAAATCACATACCTGCATTCTGAATGTTGGAAGGCATATTATGCTTGTGCAGCAAGTGGCTCAGGGCTCCTATAGTCTCTTAAACTGGATAAGCATGATTCATCTTCAGAGGTGATTTTGATGAAGTGTCCTGAAAGGTAGTATTACTGAGTTCAGGTGGGAAGTGTCCAGATACAGGATTACCTATGCAACTTGCTTCTAGAGCTTTTTAATTTTTTGTGTTGTGATTTTGCAGCCTTAATGGTCAATTAAGGTTGGTTCGAGTGTTTTGGTTTGTTTTTCTCCCCCCTTATCCATATGGGTGTCATTGTTAGAGGTAGTCAGATCAGTCATAGATACTTGTTTCCTTTCTATATTGGGAGTAGTACTAAATATATGACAAGTAGATTGTTTGTCTGAGTTCAAAACAAAAAAGACCCCATTTTTTGTTAAAGCTCTATCAATCTATTTATGAATTACAATTCCAAAATAATAAAACATAATTGTAAAACTACTTCCATGTTTTTAAAGTGCTGTGTAAAGAAATAGAATACCTGCTCCACCCATGCAATAGAGGTGTAAGGCTGTTGCTGGCTGAAGAGAAATGATCTACTGGAACAGCACGTGAATGAAAACAGCATGAAATTCACATATGTAAAAGGGCTGCATGCTATCAAAGCAGACCCTTTGAATATCTAACTCAGCTGTCGTAACATTTGGATACTAGATGACTAACTTTTAGATACTAAATGACAAATGTACAGGCATTGCCTCACTTCTTAAGGACTGAATTATATTACTCTTCAGTTAGCTTTGTATGTTTGCTACAGCTTAGCCTTGGATTAGTTTATATCCGAATATAAATGAATTTGTGTCTTTTCTAAGTGATAACATTTTCAAAGACAGATGATACTGGACTTCTTCGTAATCATGGATGTGAAAAACCAAAGTGTTTAAAATGCTTTTGAAATAAAATACAATACTTAAGTAGCTTCCAGTTTGGAGGAAATAGAGATTCCATTGCTAGCATAATAAACTGTGTGCTAAAATAAACTTTGGTTTTCATGCACTTAATAAGACCAAGATGAAATGACAGCATACAGCTAGGGAGTGGAGGAAATGTTCCTTGCAAATGTGGGACTAGTTCTGCTGCAAACAAAGAAATAAGAAGGCTAACACAAATAATGTGTTTTATGTTGCGCAAGCGTGGGGGATGACGTGTTCAGCCCAGGTTATTTTCCTTTGTGTCTCCACTGTGTCTTTCCAGTTGTAAAGCACACAGTTGCATTCAGCTGATGAAGTCAAAAGGAAATGATGAACACATTTGGAGTTGGAGGGCAAGAGTTGCTTCTACTGGGCTGTGTGGATATATATGTCTTCCCTCTACAGGTGTGCAGGCAATCAAACTTTTAAATGTATTTAATGAGTGTACATTTTGCTTTAAAGCTTTATTCAGAAGAAATGTTCAAAAGAGTTTTAAGCTCGGATAATGTAATTTCTTGACATTAAACAGTTTAATATGTTGGGGAGATCTGTTGATTTGTGAAAAGTGGGCTAGAACTAAGCTTTATGAAGACCGCTTGGACTGACAGCAGTGTTGAGATTGTTTGTTCCTATCCACACAGATAAGGCAAGTTTATGCTGTCATGGAACCTGAGGTTGTGGAGTGGTTGTCAAAAGCATTCTAGTTTTTAAATTCTGGCCAGTATTGATCCTCTTTTAGGGATTGGCTAGCTGTAATCTTTGATCAAGGTAATTTTGAACACTGGCTAAATAATTTTTTTAAAAACTTGTTAAATATTTGACCTTTTTTTAATTATTATTATTATTAAGTAACAGAGCAAAAAATTTCCAGTAGCTCTGCTGCAGTACTTGCTTTTAGCAATGCTAGAAAAGTCAGTAGGAATTATTTCTGTAATTTCTTTCAGCTCTTGGAAAAAATTATACTCTGAACAGTCTTTATCAATGCTAAGTATGACTTGCCTTATATTTGTTGTAACAGACATGGCAATCTTTCTTTGCAAAATACTTCTTTATGTATGGCTGTTGCCTGATTTTTTTAATAGTGGGTTAATGATATTGACTTCTATTTTAGCTGAATTTTAACTTACTGATGAAAATGCTGGCATACAGGTTTTATATTTTATCTTGGTATTTTATTGATGAAAAACATATATTTAGCAGCAAAGCTAGAAGTAGCCAAAAGCATCCAAAAATGAAGTGGAGCCCTGTTGAAGTGTACTGGAGAGGTGGTTCTTGTACTTCGCTATCCACAGGTTATTCCTTCCATCTCTGCCATTCCACCAATTGTTCATTAGTTAACCAATTAAAATGGCAGGTGTAGGGTGTAGCGTGGTACTGAATGAGGGTGTAGCATGGTATTGAATCATAGAATGTTGTTGGCTTTTCGAGTCTGAAAAGCTGTACAGCCATGTTGTGATTTGGTGGTACATCTGGATTGCTAACTGTGCTGAGAAACAGGGTGCTGGGCTAATGTAGCTGTACTGCCTTTTAATAATGGAAATTACTCTAGCTACAGCTCTGATATAATGAGCTGAGAATGGGAGAGCTGAAGGTATTCTGGTTTAGATGAGTTGATATCAGTTTGGGGATTATTCTGTTTTTCCCCTTGTTTTGCTCAACAAATCCCTTAGCTTGCAGGTTAAGCATGCAAAAGTGATGCATAATTTGTCAACATGAGGAAGGCTCTTAAATGCTTGCAAGTAGTCAAATGTCTCTACTTCTATTTAGCTGTAATATTTGTAAAATGTTCTGCATTTTACGAAGTGCTGCAAAATACTAATGATAAGATGCACCTCTAGGGACTCTTATTTTTCTTCCTTTTCCCATCATGGATTTGGACTATTTCTGGGCTGTTTAACAGTTGTGTTCCGTGGCAGCCTATTCTTAATTGTAAAACTTGGTTAGCTGTAGTGTGCAAGCATTCTTTGAAATATGTTTAAAAACAAGTATTTGTATTGGACATGTGGCTGGCCTGACACTATGCACAAAGACGCAGAATTAAAATGAGTGAAAAACATAAGCACCCCAGGAAATGTTAACCTCAAGCGAAATCCTCCGAAAAGGATACCAAATTTGTAAGCAAGAGAGAGGAGGAGGAGATGTCTGTATGGAATGGTGGTATTTGTTACGTTACTCTTACTTAGAGGGAATCAGGATGCACGGGTATGTGTGCTGATACAGTTGTCGTCCAATCTCTTAAACTGTGATCCTGTGATACACTAAAGCTTATTGAGAGCCTCTCCTTTTTTCTTCCTTTTCTCTGCCCTGTTGCTGTTTTCTGTGCAGATGAGTCACCTTACTCGCAACACCTGTATTAGTAACTGAAGTGCTATTGGAAACAAAAATAAATCTGCAGAAATACTGATTTAGCTGGATCTTAAAAATATTCCCGTTTAAAAAAAAATCAGTGTCTTAGTTTAGGACTACCTTTCTTTTTTTTCTTAGAAAGACATAATTTTGGGTATTATGTTTAATTTGGATTTCGACTTAGTTATCCTAGTTTTATCTAGCAATAGCTATATCTGTAGTGTTAACTCTGAAGAGAAACACACTGAAATAGATAATTAGCTCTATATCAAAGAGAAGAAAGGCATTTTGATGAAATTCTTTATTTTAGGGTATCTATTTTTAGGTATTTTCTTGTCTTCAGTTTTTCTAACTTGCATTTCCCCAAACTTGAAAGTTGTGATGTAACTTTTTTCTTTTCATTAGCAGTATTTTGAAGTACATGGAAGTTAAACTGATTAAAATTGCTTCCTCAAAGATCTAACCGGGTAAATGTGCTGTACATATAGCACAAGGCATTAAAGCCTGACATAAATGTCAACATATTAAATTCTAATCCTATCAGTTTTCTGTTTATGCCTTACAGATTTGTAAATTTACAAAACTACACACTCGTAATTCAATTTCAGACATGAAATTTTGTATAGAAGTAGGAAAGGAAGAAAAGCCTCAAGTCAGTACCTTGTTTTTCTTGCATTTTCCCTACTGTAGTTTCTCTCTGACATATTTAGCCTTGTGCTCCTTCAGGCAGTGATGATAAATGTACTAGGTACAATGTTTTTAAGATACTGGTACAGCTAAAACACTATGAGGACAGCTTTACTCGAGTCAGTGAGTCTTGCACGTGTAGAACTTTTGGTATACTCACAAACCTGCCTTCAAACGCAGGTAATTCCGTAATTCCGTTTGTCAGGAATTGTCATGTATAACTGACAAGAATTCCTTCCTCTGCTGAAGGAAAGGAGCTCTTTCTGTAATCTCAGTATTCATGTCTTTAAATTGTTAGATTTACAGTCCTTTGCGGAAAGTCCTAAAGTGCAAGCTAATTTTAATGGTGTTTCCTAACCATAAAAGTCAGTGAATGGTATGATAATTGAACCCTATAACTGAGGGTTAGGAATATCACCACAAGTAGATGTCCATAGAGGGGTAAGTATAGAGGAAAGATACTTTGTCAGCTATTACAGTCAGTTATTGTTGTATGCAATACTTAAACATTGCATTTTCCTTTCTCACACAGTGCACTGGAAAACAACGGGCCTTGCTCTCAACATTATAAATGGATTTTCATTATTATTTTTAGGTTAGTAGGCATACAATGTCTTTTTTCTCCAAAAGCTTTAGACAAAAGGGGTTACAAGAACAGATTTAATTCTAATGAGTGATGTGTGGGTGAAAGTCTCTTTGTTGATGATCATAGCACTTGAAGGGACCTTGAGATTAACAGTTCCTTCCCAGCACTGGAATGCGGGATCAGTTGGGTTTAGCCCATTCTGAGCAGATGATGTTTATATATTGTTTCTTAATTTCTTAATGGAAAACCATCTCATTCCTTGGGTATTTTATTTTGACAACTAATCTTGCTAGTGGAAAAATTCCTAATAAGCAAATTACTCTTACTGTTTCACAACTGATTCCCAACTTTGAATGCAGAAATTTGCAATCGATGCATTTTTATTAATGGATAGTTCTTTCTTCATTACAAATGCGAAGGGCTCTTTTTTCCTTTTTAATTGTACTTGACTCTTTCTAGCTATTAGATACAATTTCAACAATGTATATAGCCTTGAAATGTAACTGAAAGGGCATTTATTGCACTGTTATGGTTTAGTGTCTCTCAATTTTTATATCCGCTCACTTTGAATTAGGCTTGTAGAAAGCTCTAATTTGCTAGATGTGTCTGACAGAAAAGGACCAGGGTGGTAATGAGGCAGACAAGATTTAATAATAAAGTAGCTGCCCTAAAAAACTTAAGTTGCTGTTTCTGTCAGTGACTGTCTGCTTAGCCAGATTTAGGCGGATAGATTGATAACAGTATTCATTAAAAATAGACCTATGTAGAGACTTATCTGGTATTACTATTTGTGTTAGCTAGTAAACTTGAAACTGTTTCTTCCTGTATAAAGAAGAAAGCCAGCTGCATTATTCTTTAAAACTCAAAGCATCTGATTGGGCTGTGAAAAACCCTTCCGTAACACAGACAAAAGTACAATTGTGACTGTATACAAATTGGCACTAGTGCTGCATAAATAGAGGGGGATTTCAGTTTTTGTTTTACACCTGCCTATACCTCATCATCCTTTACACAAACTGAAGTTAGTATCTTTGCGTCTTTAAACCATGAGTGAAAACCATTAAAAGGGCTTGATTCTGGCCTGGCTGTAGAAGACAGACCTCATGTATTAATATATCTATTTGTGTCATTGTTGTGGTATTTGGCTAACTGCACGTAATAACAGGATTAACAAGAGACTAATAATCAAGGATAAATTGTTCAGGGTTTAATACACGCTCTGTAGAAGCCAAAAAGAAGAAAAACCCCAAACCCAGATGAGCCCCTCCCAGGCCAGAGACCTGTTCAGCACCCGCGCCCTGGACAGCTCAAGCGAAGCGTCTTCCAGGCGGCCGCTCCCCTCCAGGTGCTCCTGCTGCCCGAGGAGATGCGCCGGATTCTTTAGGCGGGAGATAAAACAAAGTACTTTTCAAGAATAGTACATTTCATGCTGGCCCAAAGCTTTCTAGTTGGGCTACTGAATTGTATTTGAAAGACCAAGAGTTTGTGATAGACTCTCATTTGCCCCAGTTCCCTGTGGTACAGAAAGCAGCTTTGACAGCCTTGATAGTAGACCAGATAGACTTCCCCTGGAAGGTTTTTTGTAACTCTTTCTAAGCCTCACTCATATACCTGCAGTTGCTATGTGTTGGTTCTTTTTTTGTTGTTGTTTTTTAATCTTATTTGGGTTTCAGAAGTTCAGTCATCATCTATTTGTTCACTTTTATCCTAGAAAATAGATTTCTTGTCACAGCTTTTCCAAACATTGTTAAGCTAGCTTCCTTGTTCTTAGATTCATCTCTGTTTGTTTTTCATGTGGTTAAGGACTTTCTGGAGCTGGTTCTCATTTTCTGTTAAAAGTTTTGTTAGTCTTGTAGTTTCAACTGGACTTCCCTGCTAGGTTCCTTCCAGTAAGTGAAAGCAGAAAAAAAAAAAAGCAGGTTATACAGATCCTTTCTGTTATTGCGCTGTCTGTTCAGTTTTCTTTGACGCTATGCGATACCACTTTTTTTAAATTACATGATTAAAATATTTGACTTTAGATGTTTAAAAACCTGGAGAAACTTCTGCTATGTTTTGAATTAGTATTAGAAAGACTCCTTGAGCAGTAGGAGGCTCACTGAAAGATTAACCTTCAAAATAACTTTAGTTTTTCTTGACAAGAGGTTAAAATCTAGAAGGTGGTATTCTGAAATATTTACTTTTGAAAAGGGGTAATTTTGCATCCAGTAATGCTGAGGTAACAAGATAAGATCCATCTTTTGTGCGGAGGAAAAAGAACAAAACATGTAAATATTTAATTTCACTTAATGGCTTTCAAGGCCAAGATGGAAAACACAGTAATACTTTGACTCATGTGTGAAAAAAAGGTTTGTAAATACTTCAGTGACCTTTTTCCTTTCTTTTTATGACTCTGCTGCAGAGAGCTATGTGGTTTGAATATTTTTTTCCCCTATTGTTAAGTGCAGTTTATTTAAGATAGTATGTGCTTTTTTTCCTACTTACTGTTATCTTTTCATAAATGTCTTGCAGGATTTTCCTTAGGGGTGGGAATCCTAAGTAAATATTATTTCCTTTTTATGCTGAAGACCTTTTGATATACTACCATACCATTACGCTAGCTTCTGTAAGAACATCAGCAGCTTTATTCAGTTTGCTACTAAACAAATAAAAAAGGAAGCCACTTGCATTTCTCACATTCCCTCCCTACTGGAAGAAATAAAGTGAGTTTCAGGAGGAAAAGAGAAGAAACTGGTTTTGTTATTTCAGTTGTTGGAGTACATGCATTTCAACTTTTAAATGAAAAATGGAAATAGCATCATTAAACAAAATTAGTGTTAGAGTTTCCTCAATGTCCTGGAAAAGCTGTGTTTCCAAATCAGTTGTCCCTAACTTGTGGGTAACTTTGCTTTGTTTAGGTTGGACTTTTGCCAGATACATCTGGGAACTGTGGCAAGCTGTTGGGTAATTTCCAGGGTTGCATTCCGCTTTTCAATATTTTTTTTTCCCTCCCTTTAAACTTGCTTCATTGGAGAGATAATATATAACGTGATTTTATTTTTAAGTTGAAGGTTTTTATTGAAGTAACATTCTAGAAGTTATTTCCCTGGTATTCTGATTTCTTAGGTTTGGTATAAGAACAGTTTGTTCCCTGAGTAGTTACAGAAACATACGGAGATTGGATAGTGGATGAAACACAATTCATATTTGCTTGGATGGGGGGGACACTGTTGGGGATGGAACCCACCATGTATGTTTACATTTAAATAAATTTAAAACCTACTTTAACAGATTAGCTAGTGCAAGCCAAAAGCTAGTAGTTTTATAAGAGGCTTTTTTTCCCTTGCCTCACTTTCAATTTCTTTCTGTAAAACTGTCCCTGAGGGCACAGGAATAACAAAAGTTGGCATAACTTTAGAAGATGTTCCTGTATCTCTTATAAATTGCTTGTGTACAAGCTGTTTGTCTATTGAAAAAAAAGAAGCTTTGTAGCTGTCCATACGAATACATTTGAGATTAGAATTTCTGTCTAAATTGGTTTTAAAGACTCAGATTTGTGTATACATGTTCTTGCCAGAATATTAATCGATTAGAAGACTGTATTGTCCTTTCAGTACTTCAAATTTATTCCAGAAGGCTTGCTGTTTTATTTTGCTGGATGGTACTACCCTCAACTTTGTGAGATACCAGGCTAGGTCAAGAACAACAATGACATACTGCAGGATTTATAATCCCACTTATGTTGTAGGTCAAGTAACATGCTGAATTGATATAAATGCATCTGAAACATTTGATTTATTTTTTTAGAGCCTAAATGAACTTTTTTCCCTTGGAAGCTGTCACTGTATGGTTCTAGAGTAACTAGGTGATAATGTAACAAGATTAGTCTGTCTCAAGATTTAGTGCAACTTGTATGAATTTTGTTGCAGGTAGAAACCTGGTGAATGAGTTGAAGTTTTTCTTTTTCTTTCTGAAAGTCATTGTGTAGATGTTAAGTGCTGTGAACTTCCTTCCTTTACTAAGAAGTTAATTTTCAATGTTGTTTTGAATGTCTCTGGTGTCAATAAAAATTGTCCTACCTACACAATAGTGAAGAAGGGCAATTTTCATGTTCATGTTGACTACTATCCAAAAACATGTTCTCGTGTGTAAAATATTTATATTCCCATGTGTATGACATAACCCTTTCAACTGCATCCATTTTTTTCCTTTTAGGCCAGTTTCTGGACAGTTTTGATACAGTGTTAGCTAAGGACTGTTTTTTACACCAAGAGCAGAATTTCAGTTCTGTGGAAAGTACCAGACAGACAGCATGTCAGGCTAAAGTCTTCTGTTCACAGAACAAGTTCAGCATTCACTCATTTTTTTCAACCTAGATCTGGAGGATCTCCCTGGAAGATTAGACAGTTGTTAGCCTTCTGTAGCCTGCCTCCTGCCCTGCGGAGATGTCTTCCAAACCAGAAAGTGCTGTTGTAGGTTATGGGATTAATAGAACGAATGGCACGATGTGTACATAATTCTGGAAAGCAAAGAAATAAGTTTAGATGTTTAAATGGCATTCTCACTGCACAAAGCCAGGAATTGTATTGAGTATTGCTTCTTCTCAAGGAAAAACCAATAAAAGTAGGTTTCTTTTATTGGCACATCTCCCAGTTTACTGATTTCTGATTTGATACAACTGCTGTAAAGGACAGGTATGGCAAGACCTCCGCTAGAGAGAGGAAGAGCGTGCTTTTGTGATGACCAACAGGATTGTCAGGCTTCCTTCGGGAGCTTTTATTAGGTGTTCCTGAAAATGGTAGTTAAGGCAAATTTAAGAAAAAAAATGTTACCTGATAAAACAACAAAGCCTGGAGGCAGAGGCTGTCCTTTACATGCCTGTGGCTTACTTCTCAGCAGTGTTTAATACCGATAGAGTTTACTATGGAAGAACTGTCTGTCTTTTCACCAGAGCTGATGACTTATGCCTAATCTTACTAATGTATTCGTGGCCATACTGTGAAATTTATTGCAGTTGCTGTGCTGTACTCACCCGTGTACAATGGACTTGCCTTCTGAGGGCTTTTCCTATAACGAAAGGAGTGGATTTAAGTTGGTGTCCATGTGGGAAACAGCTACTTTGACCTCTCCTAAAATCCAGAATAAGAAAGCCTTCTAGAAAACTGGTAACAAGGTTTAAGTGTGAGAGAGTTATCCTTCAAGAGCATCATGGAGATTTTTCTTTTCTAAGACATTGAAAGTATAACTTCTGTCTACTGAACTAGAAGACTTTTTGAGGGACTAGTGCTCCTCTTAGATGAAGAAAGAGATCTAATTTGAAACAGAAAAATTCCTATAAATTATGTTAATTCTCTGCAGTTCTTAAAACCTGGTCTGTGAAAAGTAACAATGTGACAATTCAGTACCCAAATACTTAGCAGTATAAAATCTTTCTTGCTTGGAGAATGGTTAGTTTAACTGAAAGTGCCTTTCAAGGCAGAAGATTTCACAGAAGATTTTGGGAAGTTGTGAATTTTTTTCAACCTAGAATGAAAGGCTACAATGGGAAAATAGATATAAATCTGTGTCTCTAATCATTTTGGCATTGGGTTAGTAGTAGTAGTCCTGAGTAGCCTTGCCTCTTTAGATGTCTAAAATGATGGAAGATTCATAAATTATTTTTTAATGAGTGCCTTACACTTTAGAAAAGTGGGAATGGGAAGAGAATTAAATCATAGTTGTTTGAGAAGGGCTAGGTGTTGGGTTATTTAACGTGCATCATGGAAGTTTTTTTCTTTAAATAAGTTGTTTGCTGCTGAAGTACGTATATAGTACACATTTGGGGTGCATCCTTCATTAGCTTGTCTCTTGTTCTAGAAGTCCAGTTTTTTGGTGTGGGTTTTTTTTGTTTGTTTTGTTTGTATCACGGAAGGGTTTACTTAAATGTGTCTTACTGGTCTTTGCCCTCTAGCTGCTGTTTTGATCCTATCAGTCTCTGAATTGTTTTATATGCTGCTGGCAGGCTGGCCAGTACAGCAAGGTGCAGCAAGCTGCTCCAGTGTTCCACTGGGAAAGCTCAGAGTCCTGCTTGCTTGGGCTGGTCCCCAGCAGCTGACACACACACGCAGGAAGGGACGGGAAGAGCAAAGGAGGTAGTGCTGCCAAGAGACAGAAGGAAGGTGAAGGGGTGAACACGTAAATGAGCTGAGAGGAGTGCAGGCTCAAACTCTGGCATTCTTTATGCTGTCCTCAAGAACTGTTTTAAAGAGCTTTTTTCTTCTTTCAAAATCAGGTTTTTTTTTTGTTTGAGCATTTTATTGTTTATATTTTAACTGCTCAGTCACTGGTTTTAGGGATCTGTGGTAGAGCCTTGCTAACTCATTAGGTAAGGCTCCAGTTAAGAAGTCAGTACTACATGGAAAGGCAGAGCAAATTTATGCCATGATTTACTTTTTCTGTGACCCTTGTCTCAATTGTGGGCAAATAGCATTTTTATATAAGGTGACACCTAGAGACTTACAAGAATTGTTTGTCTTTGTGTGTAAGCTAGGGCAAGTTTCTTACTAGCTTTCTAAAGTATATAACGGAGACATTGCTCCCATTGTAACCATTGCTATTTTTGTCTATTTTAGAGCATAAGCTCTTCGGAGGAGGGACTAATACATATATGCGAACAAACATATTTGCAGCACTTGGCACACTATGATCCTGATCTTATAAGGGTATTCCTGAAATAGGAATACTATGATTGCTCTTTAGTCAGTTGTTTAAAAAACAAACAAAAAACCAAACAAAAAAACCCACAAAACCCAAACAATACCCAACACCCCTTTCTTATTAAAATATAACTTATTAGCATGTTGCAGTTTCATGCTATCTCAGTATTCAAACAAACTCAAGACAGTGTCTCCTTTTTTTATATATAATGCTTATATATATCAAATGGCAGATCACTATTTTGTTTGAACAATGAAGGACAAAACATACTTCTTAAATAGTTGCAGGTTCTCTTACCTTCAGTAGCGTTACGGATGAGTAAAGCAATGAAAGCATATACTTTTTTACATAAAAGCCGTAATTGGACAAGTAAAAGCATTTGAGTTACCATGTCATTTTTCAAACTGCTGAAAAGTCAAAATATCATTTAAAGTAATTTGTTCCAACTGCACATCCCTGTTAAAGCTTATTTACAGTCTATGCTGTGTTGTGTGTGTATGCATGCATATGTGCGTCTTAATAGCATGATCTGGTTAATGTAAACAAGGTGTTTCTCTTCTAAGCGTAGATGTTTAAAATAGGTAACTAATCAAATTTCTCAACAATTTGACTGATAGACCAATGCACCTGTTGTAAACAGCAAAAAAATAGAAAATGCTCAGTAGCATTCTTGACAAAGGTCATTTAAAATGTGAATGATACACAAAATATTTCTTAAAAGTTTGTTCAAACAGTGGCATCTTAACCATGAAAAAGCAAGAATTACATGCTGACTTAGTTGCTGTGGTAGGAATGATGTGGCATGTCATTTGAAAGTTTGGTTGGTTTGTGATTTATGGATGTTCTGTAGGATTTTGCAGGATATGGTATGGGTGCTATGTACTCTTAATAGAGGTAGAAAACTGTAAATATAAACAAATCTGTCATGATTGATATGTTTAAAGCATGTAAGTCAATAGCTTGATTTTCCTCAGCTTTTACTGACAATAGTTAAGAAAACTTGGTTGGGGAGTTATTCCTTTATGGGTTCAGTTCTGTCTTTTTCTGAACCAATTATGCATCATCTTTACTATTCCTCTTATTAGGCATTTTACGTGCTTTCTTCACTATGGTACATCCCAAATGTTATTAAAAGGTTCTGTCTTAGAAATACGAAGTTTTGCAAAAGTAGTCATTATAATACATAAATGCATATCATACAAACTTAAGAAACTGCTCTCACATTTTATCAAAATTTATACATAATTCACATTAAACACTTAAATTCTATTAATATTGAAAGATTTAATGATCTAATTCCAATGTATACCTTTCTGAAATAATGCGTTTTGTAACTCTTGGTCTTCTCCCCATTTTGTAAGTTTCTTTTTAATTATTCTTATGAACCTACATCCTAGTTTCTGCAATAGTCCATACACGAAGATAAAAGATTTCCAAGTTGGAAGAATAGAGGGGTCAATGCAGAGTGAACTTCTCTTAGTTGAATTTTCCATTTAAAAACAAAAGGCTGCTTTTTGATAAGTGGAGATGTCAGTACTTTTAAAAAGTTATTCCTTAAACAAAATTCTTTTGTACTGAGGGTGAATGATATTTTTCAGCCTGGACTTTTCTACTAAGCTCAGTCCTTATTGATAAGTCATACCTTATTCTGGGGGGGGGAACATCCAAATAAATAAACAAACAAACAACCATACTTTACTCTCACCAGTTTCAAGTGAATGAAAGTAAATTAGTCCATAGGTTAGATGTTTCCCTGCAGAATTAAAAAATTGGTGCCCGCTGTGGAGGACTGCTATTTTGAGAGCTAAAGAGGGAAAACAGAGAGTACAATAATGCAGGAAAATCTGCTGTTGTGCTTAGGTAATAAAAATTCTTGTATGTGTGATTAAAAAATGAGATGAAAAGCACAAGAAAACAAGTATGCTTTGAAACGTTTGTCCTTCACGTTCTTGAAACTGTACTTTTATAGGTATAATTTTTCTGTTACACTGAATGATAAATGTAATTATGACTACCTTTGATATATAATTTAATGTTGATGTTGAAAAATGAAACGTTATTATGTTTAGCATTAATATTTAAACTCCTGAGAACATCCCAAATAATAATTTAACTTTTTATTTACATATATTCTTCCCAGTTGTAATCTTTAATATTTTGTAGTCTGACTTTTTTGTCATTGATTGGTTTTCCCCTTTTTTCTTTGTCACTGCTACCTCTATTTCTGCAGGAACAAGTAGGTTATTGGTAAGTATTTCAACTAAATCAGACTTTACAAAGTTTTGCCTTAGTGAGGACTTCTTTTTTTACCCTCACTTACTTTGGTAAAAACTTTGTAGACAACAGACCAATTGTCTGTAAATGCTGTGCTTTCTCAGGTCTCCATTATCACCTTGTTTGTGTAGTAGAGTAATAGTTTTCAGATTCTCCGAGAGACTGTGTCTTCTGCATGCTTTCAAGCAGCATCATTATCTGTGCTGTCTTTTAAGATGCTGCCTTCTCCTGGGGCTTGCTCCTTTGTTCCTGTCTGCTGCGTTTCAAGTGCAGTGTTTACTTTGTCTCTCCCATTTCTTTTTTTCATAAGTCCTTGTATGCATTTTGGCCAGTTTGCTCAGAAGACTTCTCTGCGTCCGACAAGGTGCTCTGTTTCACATGTTCAGTTTAGTCATCCTTGTCAACCATTATTCAGCCATTTTCACATCATATCTCTTCCCTTTTAGCTATCATGAAATACACTCTTAGCATGGTATAGCCACCCTTTCCTCTCTTACTATCATGCTTCATGTAATTTTAATCAGATTTGTTGCATTTTACAGTACAAGTTTTCAAGATATTTATGTCTGTGCATTTTCAAAAAGTAGGACTTCATTTTCTTCTGATCTTGGAGCAGCTCTTCCTATACTTCCTTTTAAATGATGTGATTTCTAATGGAAACTTTTTCTTTAACCCTAGTCTGTTTTTGAAAGTAGTGACTTCATTGACAGTGTGAAGAAGGGAGGGGGAGTGTAGACAACCTGGTTCCCTGTGCTTAAAAATTTGTAGTTATCTTACCAAATTTCTCAGTTACTCCAGAAGAGCCTGCTTCTGGCAGACGAACACTGTTATCCTGTCTTCCCCAACTTTCATTGTGAAATGATGAGTGGAAAGATCTTTTTCAGGTGTTTGAGGAAAATATTGCTCCAGGCAATGAGAGAAAATTGAGGGAGTAGGAAAATTAAGGAAGAAATAAAAAAATAAATCTATAGGTTCAGGACTTAGAGAGAAGAATTCTTCTTCCTTGAACTGTGATAGGTGAGTTAAGAAGAAAAAAGAAATGGGTGGGAATATGTAATGTCTCTAAAGTAAGAGTTTTAAGGCATTTCATTTGCATAAAGTTTTCAGATCTCCAAGCTGACTTGCAGTGAGTTATTTGTCATCATCTGGTAATGCAAGAACTAAGCTTGTTTGGCAGGTTAATCTTGCCTGCTGTGTGTAAATAAAATACATTTATGCCCAAAACCATTGACCAAGCTTTCTGGCTACTTGCTTGCTGAATAAGGTAGTTGATTTGGCTCCAAAACGTGTCCAACCTGGCTTAACTGCATATTCAGACAACTTTGTTGTCATCCACGCAACTTCACAAGATTTCTCCAAAGTGGCAAGAGCCCCACTTGTGTACTTGTGCCTCTGAAATGGTGATAGGGCTAGTTTCTTCCTATACTACTGGTGTTACTCTGCCAGTGTGGCTAGAAGGGGACCTTGCTCTTATCTCTGTTTGCCAGAGATCTGATGACGAATAGATATGAGAGAGAGGAAAAGTTTCTTTCCTTTGAGGCCCTTGATTCAGATTTCGGAAGGGAGTCATCACACCTATATGAAAGGGAGAGAGAAAGTGTGTTCCCTTGGATTCTCTCCCCTGCCCCCCTCCCTTGGGAAAGATGCTATGGAAATTAATGGTATTCTTCTGGGGAAAGTCTTGTTGATATGTGGAGTTTTTGATTGCTAGTTGAAAATACACTTCTCAAACATAGTAAGCTAAAATCTAAAATAATCTGGATTTAGGGTGTGGGTGGAGCCTTTTTTACATGAAAACTGAGGCTTGCTCTTACCTTTAAATCTACCAAATGCAACACCCAACATAAGTTTATATTCACGCTTGTCTGTCTTCAGCTGCTTCTGTTCTGTTGAGAAACTTGTGGTATGAATCTGTGCTGGCGGGGTGACGTGTCTGAAATGCAGTTAATAAAGTGGTAAGTTTAAAGAGTGAATTAATAGCTTACAAGTCACTTTAAAAACTGTTCTTGTTTGTGTGCTTGTCAATTTGAAAGTGCAAAGACTCTAGGAGTTTGCATGAAGGACACTTGAGCATTCTCTCATCTACCTTGACTTGAGATCCCTATGGATGATGGGATGGGGGGGTAACACCCACCCACAAACACAGGTGGAGCTAAGAAGGTCTTTCCTCCTCCCTTTGTTGGGTGCTTGCATCGGCCTAAAATGTCACTCTAAAAAAGCTGTTCCTCTAGTAACAGCTGTTCCTATTTTTATATTAAGAGGTGAAATTAATCTTTCCACAGGTCTTTCCCACCTATAATTTCATCTTCTGGTTTGCAAGATATTTTAGAATGGGGCTTTTTCCCCTCTATTTTAATGGTTGTATTTATTGCTCTTCAGTTTCTAAAAATGTGCAGCTGTCAATTATAATCATCATCACATGTTACTTTTACATTGGTATTAGACACCTGAAGTTGTGCAGTTGATAAAGGCTTTATTTATGAATAAGAAAACGTGTCTTGTTCAATTTCTCTTCTTCATTCTGTACTGCGTTATTTTTCAGTGATTGCTACTGAAGATCTCACCTTCCTAATTATTAAGATGAAGGGAGCTAAAGAAGTTGTGTAGTAAGATTCTGTCTTTCATAAGTTTTTGCTTAGGAGATGAAGTATTATCCAAAATATCTTCTCTAATTATTCCATGGGCTCCTTAACTAAAATAAGGTTCAGGTTTGTTTTTATTCCCCATTTCATATATCCCCCATTTCCCACTGAGTGCTGTGGGAGCTTTAAATTGGAAAATGCAAGAGAGAATGCCTTCTTTCCCTCAAGGAATTCACAAGTGTGTTTACTTCAGTTTTATGGCACGAAATTGGGGAAGAAAACCCTCTAGGTTATGAGCACAAAATCAGTAAGTGCTGAGAAGAAGAAATTATTTGTGTTTATCCTGATTCAGTTTTCTAGAGAAGACAGAGTTTGGAATGTTTGTATGGTGTTCCTTATTTCTATTTGATTTCCTATTCTCTCCCAAATTGAGGGGAGTATTCTTTATTTCTTTTCATCTCCAGAAGTCTTTCCAGATGGTGCTGTGTTCTCTCGGCTTAGGCCATTGTCAGGATAAGGAAGGACAGAAACCAGAGAACTAGATGTATCTTTTCACCGAGACACTTTCTCCCTTAATAAAAAACTTCTGTATATAAAATGGCAAACTTTCTCCGAGTAGCCACTTGTATGGGGAGCTGCAGCACCTAGAAATTCTGTAGAGGGTTCCCTGGGAATTGGTAATGCTCTTTTTTCTTTTCCCTTCTAACTTAAAGACATTTTCAAAATGTCAGTACTCTGTTCTTGAATTTAGTGTGCAATAATCTTCATATCTCTTTGATGGTAAGGGTAAAGTTGCCAGGTAAGATGTTAGCTGTGTTAAAGCAATATGCTTTCATGTACAAAGCTTCATGGTTTCGAGCTTAAGGAATTACTCATTCTGTCTTTCCATTTCAGCTGTCTGAGGAGAAGAGAAGAGAGAATTCTGTGGCCACATAACTCTGATAGACCATGTAGCCTTTACTGGAGCTTTTTTTTTCTTCTTCTTCTTTAAGTTTTACAAGTTAGTTTACAGAAGAAGGGAGTAACAGAAGTTTGACTTGACCAGGACTGTTGTTACTTCACCAAGAATGTAAATTATTTCCATCTATTTTTCTGCTATTCTTACAGTCTCACTTTACAGTCCTCTACGCAATTGAATATAAAAGGAAGAAGTGGAAGAAGTAGAGGCATTATACTTTAACTTAAATAAAATGTTTATGCTGTTCTGCTTTATATTCTCATTAGCAAACTTAGAGAATATGGTCTAGGTGAGAAAGTAGGTGGATGCTGAAATAGTTGGAAAAAAAATCCTGTAGCTGCTCTAGGAGAGCAATTCAAATCAAGTATCACAGTGGTCTACTTTGGGTCCTTTTTCAATCATCTTTTTTTGGCGGGTGGGCACTTTAAAAAAGGAAATATAATGCCAAACTTGTGAGATCTGAAAGCACTATGAAGGGCAAAATTGGAGTTCGTAACTGTTTTTAACGTGTTAGAAAAGTGTTCATAATTGATTAAAAAAGAAAAATAAGAATTACTAAATGTGAGGAGTAATAAAACATACCACTAAAAAATGGGACCTGGCCAGTAACAGTTCTGCTGAAGATTTAGGGATTGTTATGGGTCATGAGAGGAATGAGCCAATAATCTGTTGGTTTGTTTAAAATGTACATGTACATGCCTGTATACACACACATAAAGGAGATCTCTCTATGTATAGATAGATCTATATGTAGATATTCAACACCTAGTGTAACAGAACAATGTGATGGGTAACTATTAATTTCTGCTTAGGACTTGTGAAATCTTAGCCTGAAAGCTCTGCCCAGTTCTTGGCAATGCAGTGTGTTAAGGTTGGAGAGAGTCCAGAGGACAGCAATAGGAATAAAAAGTTTAGGCATCAGGCCTGTGAGGAAATATTAGAGTAACTTGGTTTTTTTTCAGGCTAGGGGAAAAAGACGAAGAGCACACATTTTCCAGTGTGAACATGTTTTTTATACTGAGGACGGTCACCAACTGTTTTCCATGTCTACTGAACACATAAGAAGTAATCAACCTTTTTTTTGTAAGTGAAGGCTGCCAGATTAGAGATAAGGGAAGGTTTTTCTAACTCCTTAGGAATAGCTGATCAGCATTGTAGGTTGCCTAGGATGTCTGTAAAATCTTTCACTAGTTGATTTTTAAGGGCAGATTAAATTCTCTAAGTATGTTTAACCCAGTTTCCCAGTATGGGATAGACCTGATGACCTTTTGAGGTCCTTTCTAACATGTTTCTGTGATTATGTGAGGTCTTTTCTGTTTATTGGGAGGAGGGGATTATTTGTGGTGTTTTGTTTCAGCATCATTATGCAGGCTTTATTTGTGTGACAATAATCTTGCATACCACGCTCATACCATCATATTTACTGGATGCTGTGCTTCCAGATTGTCTATATGTATTTTTCTAAGTACCGAAGAACAAGTGCAAGTATGTAAGTAACATTTGTCAGGCTTCTTATTGTCAAGTACATTTTAGAAAAGTATGTGTATGCAAGGATTTCTCTTATGACTTCTGTAAATGTAAACTAAGATGGATTTATCTATTTTATTTGAAAATACAAGGATAAAAAAAACTTAAAATACTAATATGTTGCATACTTATTTTAAAAGAACACTTGGTCTCATTATACTTTTAGTTTGGTTTTGGCAATGTTTTGGTCGAGATGCTTTCTGCTGAAAGGTTACTCTGATCAGGCTGATGCAGTCTTCTGCATTGGTGCAGGTTTTATTCACGGTTGTTTCCTGCTACAACTGTTTAATATTGACCAAAAGGATCATCCATTCTTCTGTGCAAGTCTAATACCACTTTGACATGTTCCCTTTATGTGCAATTCTGTGACACTCTGCAATGTATTGTCTGGAAGCTCTTAGCTCTTTTTTTTTTTTCCCACCACAAAGTAGATATTTCAGAATGAGTGCCAGAATTATAGCGGTCCTGGAGTTTGTTATTTGTTGGATGGTTTTTGTTTGCTTCGCTATGCACTGAACTGCAAGTTAAACAGTCTGTTTGCAAAGCAAGGCAAACACAGTAAGATATCGATAAGAGGTTGAAATTGGTACAGATAGAGTGAGTGGCCACCCATCGACCTGTCCCTGTGGATAGTTTCCAAGCCTGCCAGAGATGAAAGCTACAAGTTCATTAGATGGATGTGAGAGAAGATGGGATTTCTTGGCTAACTGGAGGTTCATTTGCGAAAGATGGCAGAGTCTGAAAGAAGTGATACACACAAGAGAGAATGACAGAGAGAATTCACCTCTGAATATTTAAGTCCTGCTACTTACGCAGGTTTAGTTATTTCAAACTTTCTGTGCCACCTTGGGATTTTCTAGTAGCTGTATCGCAACTTTCTGTTCTGTCTCTCTTTTCTTGTAATTGTACTTTTTTTCCAGGATTATGGTTTTGTTTTAAGTAATAACTTTCAGTATTGTAGTCAGGGTTGTGAAACTAGATGATGGGAGCTTGTAAGAATTTGTCTCCCTGCCTCTTAAGCACGCAGTCAGCGAGTCAGCTAGAGGCATGTGCTTAGTTTTGGTGCTCAGTTCTCTCCTGCTGTACAGAAAGAGAATGGGGTGAGAGGCGGTTCTTTCCCTGACTTAGGTTATATCCCAGGCAGTGTCCTCTCTACTAGAGAAGGAAGGACAGCTTTGCAGTGATATGCTGACAAACAGTGATGGCCCTAATACAAAGGTGATAGTTCCTCATCTTGGATGAGGAAAAGGGATGCTGTGAAACCAACGCCTTCGTAAGAGCTGAGTTTCTAGACAACTCAGTAGTTTTCAGAGAACACATCACGTGATGCCACCTCATCTGATGACTACTTCCATTTTGTTGTCCAAATGTCTGTGAATGCATTGTTTATCTGCAAAACTCAGTAAAACAAGTCATGTAGAGAGCAAGTTATTCTTGACCTGTTGCTGATTGTTAAAGTCATGTGAAACTTTCTTCAAGTTACCGGAATTGTTCCTTGAGACTGGTGGTAAAAACAAACATAGGCTATAAATGTTGTTAGCCTGCTGGGCAGTGGTACAATAGAGTCTTTGTTCCTACGGAATACTTAATTGTAAACTGGGTCATGAAACTATTGCCTTCTGATTTGAGGAAAGGTGGGAAAATACCAGCTTTTTTAAAGGACCTTTAACTAGCTTGTGGACAGTTGATTGTTCACTTATTTGTAGTTTTCAAATACAGTTAAAAATAAAGTAAATATTGTGTCTACAGTCAAAATAATTTGTTCTTTGGGGTTAGTAAAGGAGTTGGAAATGGTAATTTCCTTCACACAAAACATACACTATGCATCTCCTGGAGAAGATGGCTAAGTCCAGGAGCTGGTTATTGCAGCAGAACATTGTGAAGGAATGAGAAGTCAGATGTCACTTGTCATTTGAAAAATGTTTCGGCAAGTGTTGCAAGCTCAACGCTCTTTTTCTGCTGTTATGCTAGTCTCTGGCATGCAGCTGATGCTGGTCACTGGAAAAACATCTTTTCCACAAAGATACTTTTACCACTGGCAGCTAAATTGGTCCATAAGGCTTAGTTAAGTGTGATGTCCTCTACTTCTTGGGTTCTTCAGTGTACTGTTCTGCTTGCTGAGTAGAGCTACAGCAGTCAGATATCCCAGACTTGCTGTGTCAGAAGGATATTTGTAGTATTTTAACTATTACTTTCAGATCCCCCTTGACGCATCGAGTTCGCTGGTGACGGAGTGGGTCAAAGGGAAAACGGTTGACGAAGCGTTGAAAATCAAGTATTGTTAAAATACTTACTATATTGCTAGAATGCAGACTGTTTATTAGGTTTAGGGGCAGGTATATGGTAGTAAAAGCACATTCAGCTGAATACTCTAGAAAGATTTTTTTTTTTTTTTTTGCAGCTGTTGATCTTTAAGCATGGTTTTAAGTAAAAGCATTATTATGTAACGTATAATTTAAGTAAAAGCATTATTATTATTATTATTATTATTATTATTATTATTATTATTATTATTATTATTTGTTGTCATCATTATTATTTACCCAAACTCTCCCTACTGTTTTATTTGGATTTAAGTATTCCCTCCAAGCATTCCTGGGACATGTACCTTCTTAACGCTGTTAACTTTAGCAGTGGTTCTAAAGACCCATTGATGGTTTTCCCTGCCCCCTGTCACTCCCAATTAGACGTACTGATGACCCTAGGGAATAAGCTAGAAGGGTTCTGTCCAGAAAGCAGAGGGAACCTGTTAATGACTGTGCTGGTGCTTAACTAGCCATGAACATACATGTTAACTTGCTGTAATGCAAACACTTCCTTCTGGCACAGCAGGACTTAGTCTGCAGTGTATAAAGAAGTTAAGTGCTTTTTCACATCAAAATATGTTGTCAATTATGCCTTATAGAAGCATATAAATGAGAATAATGCATGGGTCTTAATAGGTTTTGACTGGACTTAAGAGTAATCAGCTGCATTAGGCTGATAAAAATTGAGAGAAAATTTAGCCCGGCTCAGTTTTTGAAGAAAACCGTAACAAAACGGTTATGGGTGGTTTTGCTGCTCAGAGTTTGGAGAACTGAGATACTAATTTCGATTTTAGTCATGTTGAGATGCAGCCTGGGGGAAGGAGGCTACAGAGCGGCTGAAGGGTCACTGACAAAGCTTTCTACAAGTAAATGAATCCTTTCAACTTGTTTTTCTCAAAAGCTGTTGTATGCTTATTAACTTGTGGTTGTAACTGTTGTTTGTAAAGATGTGGGCTGGGGGAGGAGGATTAAAAATAAGGAGAGAAGAGCAATATTTAAACTGAAGTGTAAGATTGACACAAGAAGAAATAGATATGAACTGCTTATGACTAAAATGGGAAGAATCAGAGCTGTACTTTATCTCAGGAAGTGGTTTCCAGTACATGTTCAGCTGCTGCTCAGAGTTCCTCTTGGGTATTACCGATTGTCTGGTTTGACTTGCTTCCTATTAGCTGCACTAAAAAAATAAAAATCATTGTCTTGATAAATGAAATGCATTATTTCTATCAAGAGCTAATGCTTCAGGTTAGTGGTTTGATCTGCATCCGGATAATAATTAACAGTAAAGATCAAAATTCTCAGGCATCAGTAATTTGGAAGTGCAGCATCAAGGCACTTGTCATCCTTGACTGACTCGGTTCATTATGGACTCCCAAGGTTAGAAGTACAAAAGCAAGGGGCAACCAACTAAAACATGTGAGAGCAGGCTGAGATGTGGATGTTGGTGGAAGGTGCAGTGGCCATTTATACGTGCCTGCATCATTACTTGTCACAGCATCAAAAAAAAGTTGCTCCTTTGCACTGAGCATGGATCTAGGTATTTTTGCTGTATGTTGTCCTGTAGGTTACTCCTTAACAGCTGTTATGCATCAAGATCCCTGTTGGTGGCTTTTTGTCTCTCACTTGTGTGTTAATTATTCAGCAGACCAAAATCAGTCAGACTTTTCTGTGGACCGTGAAACTTGTCCAACCAATCTTGTCCTTTAACTGGAAGACTGCTGTCTTTGGTAATGACATAAATTAAAGTATTAAGCAGTTTTGTCATGGACTATTATGCAGTTGCATCACAATCCAGACTGTCTTAATTATTCTTTACCACATATTGCCTCAGGCTGTGACCTCACAAGCTAAACAAGGTCATGCTTGGCTAGGATGAGAGAAGTCAAACAAATTCAGTGCTACAGGAAATATTAGTGATTTAGTAGGTGAGGTGAGACTCCTGAGTTAATGTTTTCCCTGTGCCCCAGACTGGTAAAAGATGCTGCAGCTTGCATGATGAGATGTAAAACCAAGATCCTTTGTTAAAGTTTCAATGCTATTCCTGGTAAAAGTGCAGATGTTAATTCAGAACTCCTGCCCCAGTTCAGATTTTAATGGCTATGTTCTCTATACACTTCTAATTTCTGTTTTGGTAGAGTCATATTATCCTCTTGCACTTGTCTTAAACTGTTCTTAGAGCTGTTGGGAAACTTTGCGTTCCAGAGGTGGCGACATGTTTACAATTGGCAACAGATCAATTTGCAGAAACAATGGTCCATTTTGAGATCTTTTGAAATCAAGGGAATTATATTCATGTAACAAATGTCAGATCAAAACTGAAAAGCTGCCAGATTTTTTTTCTTTCTTTTAATGTGCGCAGAATAGGTTTTTTGGCTTGAATATACGCATTTGCAACGTGGTCGAATGTACTCATGCTTATATATTTTTATTTTCCATAGGATTCAAGTGCCCTGTATGTTCAAAATTTGTATCTTCTGATGAAATGGATTTACACCTTGTGATGTGTTTGACAAAACCAAGGATAACCTACAATGGTAAGAAAGAAGTAAGCTGATAATTATTTATTCATTTTAAACATTAGAGTGATGATAATTCTTTATTTAATAAGATACTCTGGTAATTAATTCAGTGGACCTACAAATGGTGTATGTTTTTTGCTTGTTTATTTTTTCAAGATGGTTCCTAAGAACTTGGTCTTTTTTTATACTGCCTGCCAATATAATTTACACTGTTGACTTGTGCTACAAATATAAAATTATTCTTATTTGACTGTGTGTAGTTTAAATGTCCTCTCATCTAATGACATCAAGTAGTGAGGTAGGTCTATCAAGTTTCCTTCTGGGGACATTATTAAGGACTGTTACTTGACACACTGTGTATTTGCATCTTATTCAAGAAAATTACCTTTTCTTGAAGGAGCTAAAGAACTTTCTCCTTCTTCAGCTGAGTGCGTATGTGATGCGTATCTACCAGTCCTTATGAAGTATGTCTCACCTCCATTTTTTGTGGGTTTAGTGAGACTTTTGCCAATGTCAAATTAATCACCTGTTGTAGCTCTGTTTTTGCCCCATACCATTAAGCTCTCAGTCTTAGCAACCTTTGATGCAAGGCAAACAGGACTTTTGCCACTGTTGGGATCAAACCTTTCTATCACCATGGCTTAGACTGACACTTAGTTATATGGCAAGCACACAAAAAGGTTTCAGAGAACTAGGAATTAGAAAATTTTACTGAAATCTTAGTGCCTGCTTTGGGAGAGCTGCCCTACCATCAAGAAATCTTAGAGTGCCTCCTGAATGAGCTTATTGCTCACCAGTTGTCAGATGTGGAATATGGGAGAACAGAATGCGATTAGAAATAAATTGTAGAGGAGAGGAAGTCGGATTCTTTTTGGAGGTGCAGAGCAAAAAGTTGAGAGTCAGTGGTCACAAGTGGCATCAGGGAAAAATCTGATTCAATGTAAGGTAAAAATGCCGCATAATGAGGGTGGTCAAACACAGTAGCAGGCATCTGAAGAGGTTGTGCAACCTCCATCCTTGGAGATGATCGGAAATTGACTGAACAAGGCCCTGAGCAACTTAGTCGAACTTGGTCCTGCTTTGAGTGAGGGGCTGGACCGGAAGACTTCGAGAGGTCCCTTCCGACATAACTTAGTTATTGTATAAATAACCTGCAGTGTTATGGGCTCTCTTACCCTCCTGGCACCCTTGCTGTTATGGTATCCTACACTGGATATTTTTTTTTTATTGGAACAAGTTTTGAAGGGTGGTTGGGCCCACCTTATTCTTTGTCTGGACAGCAATAATGCTTGGCTTTAATTGCAAAAATAATTTGAAATCATATACTTACAGTTGTGAAATCCATTTCAGAGTACAGCACTCAGGAAAAGTAAGTATTTTTTTTTTCTCCTGGTGTTGCCACATATATATTTGAGAAGGTTGACTTCATCTAACAGAGGGGGCTTTGTTTCTCTTTGTTTTGCCTTTTGTAAATTAGGATTAAGCATTTTCTAAGGTAAGTTGTTAGAAATCTGTGTACTGAGGGATGTTGAACATCAGGGAGAAGCAGGCTAGTCGCCCAGTCAGGGAGGGATGATGCACTTGGGATCAGTTAGGGTAGAGCAGGAGGAGGCAAGCTGGCAGGGAGCAAGCAATGGCGGTAATCCAACTGATGGGATGTCCACAAGTTATGAGTTGACTGACTGAAACCCTTTGCCCCTGCTGCTCCCTACACGTACGTATGAGCGCACTCAGCTGACTAACTTTTTTCAAAGAAACAGCAGTTACATAACATAACCTCTCAGTATTGTTTGTGGTGTTCATTTGTTTCACAACGGTGCCGTATTCAACCTCTTTTTTTTTTTTTTTTTTTCCCCCCTCTTCTTCTTCTCCCCTCTGCACTGTTTCTCTCAGCTGGCACACTGCTGGTTGGAGCTCTTTTGGGCCATCTTGTTACCTTTGCGCAGTCTGTTCAGTCAACGAACTTCTGTATAAATGAGCAGAAGTAAAACCTGTGAGTGGCACCTGAAGCCACTCTCTGGATAATCTGCAACATGACAAAAGCAGTTGTGGACAATGCAATATGACTTAGTACAAGCAACGTGTCATTTCTCAGTTTAGGAGTGTGTCTGCTGTATAGAGAGCCTCAGAAACTCACTCTAGGAAATGGTTATATAAGCTTGAAAGGAGAAAACTACTAAATTACATAGACTGGTTTGAGAGAGACATTTACTTAGAAGTATTGTCTCATTCTCATAAACACTTAATAGAAGCGTGCATTGATCCTTGTAACTCCACTTGACTAGCTCCTGGAGTCATGGACTAAATCTTAAATTATAGCCTATAGCTGGTTATTTAAATTACTGCAGCAGAAAGAAATTGAGGATATGGCTTCAGAGTTGTGCAGCACTCAGTTGTTACTTTGTGGTATGATTGTGATCCCTTTAATGAGGCTAATGAAAGAGAATTAACTACCAGATTGGTAACTTAATGCTGCCATGATTACAGGCCCAGAATTGCATATAAATGTCTATATGCGTGCTTTTTTTTCATGTATATTTTGCTGTTTGCCAATGATGAGGAGACCAGTGATGGATCTGCCTTTTTGTCATAAGCCATGAAAAAGGCATCTCAAGTTTTGCTTGAGAGAAGAAAAAATGCTGCCATCAACTTTTGATACCTTCTTCCAAAATGGAAGGCATCTCTTTATGCTTTACTTTCTCATTGTTACCTTGGCCTTATGCCATACGTACTCAAATAGAGCCAAGTAGGCATCATTTGCTTGTGTTGGTCACTAGTGGTTTCCCAGCCCTATTACCGCTAGCAGGAAATTTTTTTTTTTCCTTTTTTTTCCCCCCTCACCTTCTTTTCTCACTGAATTTTGTGTTGCAAGTAGTTGAAGGGAGCCTTAGACTTTGCAGGTGGTGAGATGTTTAAAAATTGAGCAGCTGGATTGAACTGTGCTTATGTCTACTGTTCTAGATGTGTTTCCTCATGATACTGTAAATGTATTAATTGTTCTTTCTAAGAAACAACAGGGAGCAAATTGTATGTATTTTGTCATTCTGAGAAGACAAACCTTTCTTTTTAAATGTGAGTCTAAAGCATACAGTCTTCCCCAGAAAAATGTTACAAGGCTGTTTAGATGTGAATTGAAGTTTAAAAAAATTAATGAGTCCTCCCAGCCAATTTCTAATTGCTTTCTGAGCTACCTTTGTGCATTGCATTTGGCAGTAGGAAGGCTCAGTGAACTGCAAACTCTGTCAGCTGCCTGATTTACACATGTTTTCTGAAAGAGTGGTCACAAATTTGTCCCAGTTCTATCCTGGAAGTTGTGCTGATTTTCATATAAATAAATCAGTACATTTTATTAGCCTTATTCTTTCAAAATCATGTGACTTGCCAGCAACAGAGATCTCATTGCTTACTCAATTTGGCATGTAAAAAGACCTCTTCCTTTTTTCTGTGGAACTTTGTTCCAAGTATCTCTTAAACTACTTGTGAGGCTCACACATGAACCAATATCTAGGCATTTTGATACAAAAGCTGGTTAAATGAATGGAATTGTGCAAAAACATTGTGGTGTTTGGTGTTACTGTCTTAAATAGCCTTGCTTTTTTTAGCAATTAAAAACTCTCTTCATACTGTTTACTTGCTGAGTTGCTGAGAAGCCAGAGTAGGTCCCATGCACTGGTTAGCCACAGGTTGCTAAAAGCCAGTTTTATGAAGAAAGTGGGTTATTTGCTAGTTGACAGATTTCTTAAAAACCACGGTTAAAATATTATATAGCCATTCCTATTCCTTTGAGCTTCTCCAAAGTGTTAAATGAGGCCCCTTGCACCATCTCGTTCAAGTTTGCAGGGAGCCCACTTAGGGACTACTCTGTGCAAGATGTTGCTTACAAGGTAGCCCTGTGTTTTGGTGAGGCAGGGGCATTTACTTGAGTAACACTCAGTGCTTTGGAAGCAACTTGTCTTTAACTCCTTGCTGATGATTAGACCTATCTGGTGAAGCTTAGGTTTTGAATATAATTATTGTTCATTTTGTGTTGTTACAGAATTGATGCTTTTTTTCACTGGAAGGTGTTTTATAAAAATTGAGCAGACACAGGAGAGACTTGTGTCTTTAGGGGCACTAGTTTTAGATGCCTTGCAACAAATGCAACCAATTCCTCTTGAAGAAACCTTGCAGTTGCTTCTAAATTAATTCTGGTTTTCATTTTAAAATTCCTTTGTTTGTTTCTCAGAACACTTTGTAAGACTTTATTATTAAAGGGCCCCTCTGAGAGCCGGGACTAGCAGCCTGGCAGCTGGCCAGATGGGGAAGCCAGTGACCCCGGAGAGCTGGGGGGAGCCAGTCAGCTCACTAGACTGGTTGGCTGGCTCAGTGAGCCGGCCTGTCCTCTTTCAAAAGTTTTGATTGAATTAGCACATTCCTGTGGAATATTTTGGGTTTCATCAAGTCAGCACTTTGTGTTGGAACGCTGTTCTACTGGAAACTTTCGAAGCGGGTCTCCTTAAAGCCGCTTGCTCGGGGTGGTGCTGCTTTCACATCAGCGCTGCTTTCACTCAGACCGTTCTGCATTTAATTCAGATACAGCAGTGGGTCTGTTTATTGGCCAACATATTTACTGAAGTTCATTTTAAGGGGAAAAGCTTTTGCTAGTGTAATTTCAGAGAGGCAGAGTGTTGAGACATCCAGTGCATGAGCTGCTGGAGGTTTTTTCCTTACTCAAGGTACCTACTTTGCAATTACTCTTTTTGAATTACAATAAGTGAATTTTTTAGCCCTGTCACACCAAAAAAGAGCAGGGGATCAAACATCACAGATAGCAGGGATTACATATGTGATTTTGTATTTAAAGTTTATCCAGCTCTGTTTTGAATGGAGGATTAGTATGTGGAAAGACTGTTACAGACAGAATATTGAAAATTAAGGTAGGTGTACTGGAAGGAAGAGATGAGTGAATCTCAATGTGCTCTTCCTGTCCAGCAACGTACTTTCTTTTCTGGGGTGTTCAAATCTGGTGCCATGCACAGCTAGCCAAATATTCCCATGCCGTCTAGCCGAATTCGAAGTGACTAGGGCCACAACAGTGCAACTCATTTAGATTAGCAAGGATGCAAAGCAGGGTTTTGTTATGAGGATTTAAATACACTGTTTATTCTAAATTAGTTTGAGGTATCAGGTTAAGTTTTGTCTTGTGAGGAAAGAGAAATGCTGGTACTGCCACATGCTGAGGTCTGCATGCGAGTCAGTGTCAGAATCCTGAGCTGGAATCTGTGTGAGCAATAGTCCTGCTAGAGGAGTTGTTGAGATCTAAATGACAGCCATAACATAGTGTTTCGATCAAAAGTAGAGACTTGAAGATTAGCATGAGTCACCTAAAGGACTAAATAAAAATATTTCGGAAACATTCTTGGTGAATGGGACTGACCTCATTTTTTCTAACACAAGTTATAAGCTTTGTTGATTGATGGCTGTTTCAACATCTTTGGGGCAAGCTACTTTTGCCAGAACTTACTCAGTTTATATTGCTCAGTAGAAGGGAAGAAAAATAGCGCACCTTTACCTAACATTTGGACCACTGAGATAGGTGATTCTGGTAGTTCCGCCCCCTGAAGTGACGTGATTTCCTTGGTTACTTCTGTGCACGAAAAAAGGGAGAGCATTTTACTCAGCAGGGCTGATGCTGTTAACTGTTTTGACTGATGCACTCAAAACTTCAGTCTGGAATGAAAAGAATTGCTAACTTCAAGTTCATTTCTCTGCCGGGGTTCCTGAGTTCATAGCCTAAAAGACCTTGCAGAAGGGCATCTTGCCAGTCTGCCTGGAAAAGCTTAAGCCTTCCTCCTTGTCCTCATCCTTTAATAGGACTAGACTTTCAGCAAAGCAGTGCAAAATAATACTAAGGCAAATCAGTTCTTTCGTTCCACTTTATAAAATTCTCCATAGAACTTCTCAATTCTTCCATTTTTGGAGTTTAACAAGATTCTTGGCTAAAAGTTTCTAGCTTCTTGCTCTGTCCTAGACGGTTCTGTGCTCTGTCCTCGGGGGTGCTGGGGAGGGAGAAGAGCATACTTTATAAGGTAGTTTAACAGGACACGTAAACAGACACTTATCCTGTGCTTGCAGTTAAAATAGTGACATTTACTCTTGTTTTGATCTTATGTACTCATGAACATCCTCCAGAGTATATAGGAGGTTCATTCAGTTTCCCTGATGCTTTAAAACTGTTTTCTTCAGTAGTTCTTGAAAATAATTAGAACTGTTGAACATCTGTTGAACTTTGATTTTGCTTAACGTGGTGACAGTAGAACATTACTATAGTAAATAAAATTTTAGTCTCAGACATTTGCACAGCTGTTACTCTGTGAGTTGGTACAATACCAGCTCAGACTTTTCATAGCTTGTCTTGCAAATCATTGTTACAATTTTAAGGAGGGAAATTGTGTTTGGAGAACTTGATTAAAATATATTGATTAGTTTGTACTTCCTCCCTTTGGGAATTGTTGGTAACGTTTGAACAAGGAGGAAACTTTCACTGTTGTTCACCAGTGTAGGCCATGGGTAGCTACTCGTCCAAACCAGACTCCCAAGAGGAACAGTGACAAACTCTAGCTCTTCCTCCCTTTTGTCAGTAAAGCTGTATGTCCTTCCAGCCATCGCCAATCTCTCCTTCAACGGTTTTTGGTACCTCACAGAAGAGCATCACTACCAAAACAGCCTGTTAACTGTTTGGGTTTGTTGTGGGGGAAGGTTGTTCATTTTAAAGACTAATGCTGACAAACGTCAGTAAATAAAATCACACTCAAGTTGAACGTGTACCTACCTCCTAAAGAGGGTAGGACCTGCTCTGGTGACCCCATTTCAGCCTCAATCAGTGGATGAATTGGGTCAGCCTGTGATAGCGTGGAGCGGCAGCACTTTTAGAGGCTGCAGTCTCTTATCTTTCCTCCACACCCACAAACTGTCAGCCCTTTGCTACCAAGTCAGAAAAGCAAGCTGGGTATTTCTAATGGTGTGGCTGTGAAGAAAGCTCCTGAAATGGGAACATAGTGTAACTGAGAGGGAAGTGCTTCGAATGTCTGGAACAGCAGTTCTCAGAACTGCAGACTACCCCATTTATCTTGGTAAAATATAATCTCGGAGGTTTAGTGGTGGTGGTTGAGGGATCAACATTGCTTATTGTTTTACTCTTCATGTAAGAGAAAGGGAGGCATAGATTTGTAAAGAAGCTATGACAGCTCACTTTCGTGGTGCAGGCTGGGGATGCTCAATAGATTATGCTAAATTTTCGTGCTGTAATGAAGTAAAGTCAACATGCTTGCATCCTGCTGAGGACACACTGCAGCGATCACATCCATTCATATCTTAAACTTTTCTCTGATTTGTTGTAAATGGGACTGACTCTTTTAATGAACCCTGGGGGAGAAGGGTATTAGGTGGATACTTTCCCTGCATACTTTCCCTCGAGCCAGGCCTAAATCTGCTAGACCGAACTTCCTGTGATGGAGCTATCACAAGTCACTCCTGGCTAAAATAGCTGCAATGTCACCTCATACTTCAGTTCTTGAGAGTGGGACAACAAATTTTTTTTTTCTCAGTACATTGGAATTGCCTTTATCTAAATGCATGCATGTGCCATGGGAATATTTTATATGCAGCACTGGATAAATACAGTAAAGCTTTTGACAGCTATAGAACAAGCCTGGTTGTTTCTGAAAGAAATAGAGAAAACAGGATCATTCATGTGCTGAATAGCTCAAGTTGTTTCTTTTCTTTAGAAGCTACCCCTAACCTCAGCTACTGCTGTTGTCTTGCTTTGGTACTGACAGTGCTGCTAAAGTCAAATGACAATTCTTGTCCTAGAAAATTAGATACACCTGTGAACCAGTGCCACAAAGAACATCTGTGGGTGACACGAGGAGTGATTCAGATCGGGTTAGAAGAGGACCCGATATATTGTGCTGTATGTCATTGTGTTTCTTTTATATAATGGCAGCGCAGTGCTGCATACAGGAGAAAGCTAAGGGACCGTTTTGTTCGCTTGGTAGCTGTGACTGTACTGTGACTCCGCATCATGTGATGCGGGCAGACAGGAGCTACCTTCCATGTCTTACACTTAATCAGTCTTTAGCTTTGAGAGGTCATTCGGAGGATGTCATAAATCGTGTCTGCAACTGCTGCAGTCTTGTGACTGCTGGGAATTTAGCTTCAGGGGAAATAATGTTCCTAGTTTTGTATGGTAATTCTGCAGTCTTTAAAGCTGATACCTCTAAAACCTTGAGATTTTACTCATTTGTTAGCAGCAAACTGGCTTATTTTTTGTAGTTGCTCTGTGGAAACAAAACCCTTGAAAATACACAGCTTTTCCTAATCTTAGAGAATAGGTTTCTTTGCTGGATTTTGAAATAAAACTACTTGAAATCTGTAGGTTTTTAAAAATAAATGCCAAACTACATCTCACTGAGATTGAGTGATCTGTGTAGGAATTTCATGGTATTTCCTTCCCTGAATTCCTCACTGTTTTGCAGGAACTAGAACAGATTACTCGCAGATCAGGATTTTTTTCTAAAGAAATGTAAAAGAATAAGAGGCGCTCCCTCTTACTCAGAAACTACCCCAAGGGCAGACCAATTGAAAGAATTGTCTGAAATGTCATTTGTAATTTCTTTTTTTCTTCAGATTAAAATCTTGCTTTAAAACCTGCTACCCTTTGATTGTTTAAATAGTCTTGTGCTTCTGAGTTGCAGACTCAACCCTTCAACGATAAAAGAAGTCAGCCTAGCTTTTGCAGGGGGTTTCAGTGATAGAACAAGCCGGACTCTTCTGAAACAAGCTGGGTGAAAACACTGTTAATGTGATAGAGTACTCTCACATCTAAATTGGGGATTATTATCATTGCTTACACAGGAGAAAAAATTGTCAGCTTTTCATGTTTTTAAAATCCAGTGATTCTAGAATAGCTTGTAAATTGTCTATTGGCGGGGGTTACATTGATTATATACTAACATAGGTACAAAGTACTAGACCAGCCTGTTGTATCCTCCCTGGAGGAACCTCCTCGCTCTCCAAAGTTTGCGTAAATCTCACGCGGCTACAGATTTGTTCAGCTGCAGAAATAACCTGAAGTTTAACACACAGCTGAAACACAAAAAAACTTCACTATTGCTAGATTTAGTGCTGAACTATATTAACACTCATGAAACCTTGTTAAAGTTTCCTCATAAAAATCTTGGATAACTTCAGTTTTAACCCTGCGCTAACAGCTATCTGTAATTTAAAGCCATATCAAATGTTATTCATTTTGACCATATTCCTCATCCCCTCTTTTCTTGTGTGGAGTTTAATTAGATAGTCTTCATGTATAACATTAGGTATTGGATAGCCTTCATACCTAAGCAATAATGTAGTATTCATTCATAACTTTTAGCCCATAAATAATGTTTATTTGTTTGGAATGAAGAGATGGGGGGAGGAATTGTTTGGTTAACACTTATCTATCTTTCTCCCCAGTTCCAAGGAAGTCTGTTTCAATCTATGGCTTTATTAGCTGAAATGCCTTGTTGTCATAGTGATGTCCAATAGTTTTGATAGCCTGTAGATTTAAAAAACAAGGAGAAAAAAAACCTTTAATATGATTGTAGAAATATACTGTCAGATTACGTGCATAAAACTTTGAACAAATACTGGAGAATTGTCTTTGGGGACTTTTTGTAAACACATCTCCCATGTTAATCTTTTTGTATTATTATCTGTGAATGATTATCATTGCTGAATACTGTTGAAATTATGTGGGTGCCTTTTATTTTACTTAATTGCTAGGATCTAGAAATTAATGCTATTTGCTTTAAAATGTAAAGGAAGGTTCTTTTGGGGTATTTTTCTCCTCTTGAAATTAAAGACCCATATGCTCTGTATCTTCCTGGGATAGTAAAACCTGTAGGTCCCTGTTAGCACCAGAAATATTGTATCTCTATGCTTGCTGGAATAAATTATAATACTGGATTATGGGTTAATGTAGAGCAGAAAAATTGAGATAGCTTTGAAAACTCTGACTCAATATTTGATGTTATCAGAACTTTTTGCATTCAGACATGTTTTGCATTCCATCTATATCGCAAAGATAATTGCATTTAAAATAGGAATAGCTTGTAAAAAAGCAGTCTGCTGTGAACAGAAAAGACAGACAAGTAAAAATTATGTGGTGATTTATATCCCTATCCTGTGTATGCACACTGACACCAGCCATTCAATTTTAACGTGAAGGAGACTGATCTCGAGCCTGCTGGGAAAAGCACCCTGTAGGCCTAGCACCTGGCACTGGGGTTAATAAGCCAGACTTTGTGCACACTGAGTTTTGGCACCAGTGTTTTCATTGTGTGTTGCTCAGTAATGCATCGTATCTTCCCTAAGAATAGCGTCTTAGTCAGACACACCTGTTTTTCTCCCCTCCTCCTGTTTCGAGCTTAGGCTCATAGTTTCATCTTTCATGCCGTCTTTCTTAGTGCTCCCTATGCATTCATTTTGCATCAGATCAAACCAAACTCCTCTGCAAGCTTGCAAAGAAATGAGTCAGTTATTTGGCCAATGTTAAAAGACTGGAAAAAAGACTTGGCAAAACTCATTGTGCTCAGGGCACCTGTAGGAAGCCTGGAATAGGAACTTGAAAAAGGACAAAGAGAGCAAGACATTGAATCAAATCCTACATCCAACTTCAAAACAAGTCACCATTAAAGTAACCCATGTTGCCCAGATTAATAGGCTAGCTAACTGCATCTGAGCTTCCTCTGTTCATTCCCTCTCTGCCTCTGCTCTTCAGGGACACTATTCCCCTACTCTTTCCTTCCATGAAGGTTTCTAATGTGCCTGCTTCACATGCGTTGTGTTAGATGAGAGTTCTCACAGATTTCATTAGGCCAGCAGGTCCCCATCACACTTTCAATTTCTTGCAGACCGTTACTAGAATGAAACTTCTTAACTGAAAATCATTACAAAGCAATTTCTCTGACTTCTGACCGTAGTTTCAGTGATGGGGAATGGTTGAAGCCTTGCCATTTGGAAAAACCGTCTTCTGCAATTGTTTTGGTCTCCTTTTGTGTTGGGGATAAAATAAGCTTAGTCACTTTAAAAAGCTGCCAAAACAAGCGGGATTTCCTAACCTCGGTGGGGATCCTTCTGTACAGTCACATCAACATCTTGCATTGCAAGATCTTTTCAAATTTACATCTTTCCTTCAGCTTGATCAGAGACAACCATCTTCTGTCTTACTTACTTGGCCACATCCACACTTTGCTTTACTTTCCCAGTCTTTATGAACACTGTTGGCAATAGCATCTAGTCTTGATTTGGCAAAGTTGTTCATTTTAACAGACTTACAGCATCATAGCTAAGTCTTCCTTCTGACTGAAAAGCTATTTGAAGAGAACTGCCTCTGCACGGTATATGAAAGGAATTCTTTACCCTCCTCCTTACCATAGTGGTATCTTTTCCTCATTAAATCAATAAATTAGATTTCTGAGTGATTTACTACCAGAAGAAGCTTCTGTAGATAAATACTCTTGGATTTTATGCCTGGTTGGTTGTGGTGGGGTTTTTTGGGGGTTTGGCTTGGGTTGGGTTTTATTGCTTTGGTTTTTTACCTTTGATAAAGAAGTCATCTGCTACACAAGGCAAGCTGCACCTCAGGCCTCTCTCATTTTTCTTGAATGTGCCTCCCTTGGTGACGAGACTTAACTTTCTGCCTCTTGCTCTGGAGGATACCATGTGGTTCAGCCAGCTTTGGGATCTGTGGATTGTGATCCCAAATTCTCAACAGGCCTAAATTGATTTTTGCATCTATCATAGCAGTTTCTTAGTGGTGGTACAGGTTGGCAGGTACATATAAGTAGCCCTTAAATATTTTCTGTTGTTTTACTCCTCAAAGATAAGAAGCATGGTTTAGCAAAGAATAAAAATGATAAAAGGTCTGCATGCGTGGATCTCGCGCTGATATTCTTCTTTCTTGCCTGCTTCTGTAAGTTTCCTTCATCTCAGCTATCTCCAGCTCCCTGTAAGAAACAATCCTCTCTAACTGCAGCAGATTCTTTGTTAGCAATACATGCTGGTTGCCCCTGGCCAATTTACTCAACCACTCTTTCTTTTGTAGCATATTTGTGGTGCAAGATCCTCTTTGATGGTAGAGTCAGCCTTGAGAAGTGTAAATCATTCTTACCTGATGAAGCCGAGGAGGAGGTATTCCCCAAGTGATAGTTCCTTACTGTTTCCTAAGGCGACTTATTTTGCTGCTGTTTTGTTTCTTGTGGGTTTCTTATCGGTTTGTCCCTTTACTTTTGGTTTAATTCCTGACATTCAAGATTAATACCCAATAACGTGAGAGGTCATGTAATATTGATCAAAAACCAAGAAAACAGCCTAAAGGCAGCTTCCCTGTTCTGTGCGCTGCAATAAGCAGCTTTTGTTTCAGGCAGTTATGTGCTGGGGTACACTATTCATGATGGAATTGCACAGTGGGGCACTAGTTTGCTACTGCTGTATTCAAGGCTTTTTCACCTAGTCGTATCCTGATGAGACAATACTTAGAAGTATTTTCATCTACCAGGAATAGTGTTTCTGAAGGGAGGGGGGGAAGCCTTGAGACAAACACAGCATCCCAAGGAAGACTGTTCAAGAACACGTTACCCCTTGGGTCATTCAAAACACAAATATACATCAGTTCAGTTGGAATGAGCGCTTAGTACAGGATGAGTAAAACTGGCACAAAGTCTCTTTACATCATGTTCTGGAGGATAAGACTGTTTATTTGTGGTTCAGTTGTGAACAAGTGCAGCTCTTTGGCCCGTATTTAGACTAAAATTTGACAATTTAAGGACATGGTACTTACAAATGTGGTGTAGAAGTCAGTACAACAGGAGAAAGTTGTTTAGTTATCTTGAGATGATTTAACAGTCAAGGTCATCTCAAACTGCAAGCAGACTGATTAAACAGAAGTTGGAAAGACTGTAGCTTAAGCAGAAGTTTGAGTCAATCAGATAATTGTCTCTGTATCGAGAGCAAATCTTGAATCACTGTGGAAACGCATAGTCATTTGGGCAATAAATGTCAAGACAGCAGCACAAGATGTTTCATGTCCAATTGGGTTGCTAAATTTTATCTTGTATAAATACCTATTTCACCCCAATGCTTTCAACCAGAAGCAGAAAGTTGGTACGCTGATCACAATAGCATAGGAGCAGCTGTGGATGTTGTTGCTTGGAAGTGAGGAGCTTTTTTCCCTGGACTACTTGGTCTTTTTTCAAAGCCTAGCTCTTCACTGGGAGTCCTGGGATGCAAACTTTGTCTATGAGCACAATGTCTTAATTGGACATCGTATGAAAGCTGTGTTATTTAAACTTGGGATTTAAAATTTTTTTGCAGAACTGTAGCTTGTATTGACAACATGTATCTCAAAGTTGCAGATAGATTTCCATTGTGGCCACTGAAGCAAACCTCTTTACAAAAGAACTGTTTTCCTCAGTGCAGAAATCCCTCTCCCCTCTGTATTATTTAGTTTACCTAATTAGAATTGTATCCAGGTAGCTAGGACTATACAGGCTTTTATACTTATCCTGCTCCCTAAAATGTATTTCTGTTGCTACTATTTCAGTTTTTATCTTTATTCAAAAAGTGAGTGTTTTTTCTCTACCATACACCTGATCATTATCTGTCTGAACAGGAAGCATCTAGCTATTTCTCAGAATTAGCTTCTGAGAGCTGAGAATGTCCCACAAAAATCTAAATCCAGTTCTTCAAATGTTGGGTTAGCTGAGAAACAATGAAACTTCTGCAGCTACCTCCCTCTAGCTCAGCACGGTGTTGCGATACAAGTATTGCAACTTAGGCCTTATTCTGCAAATATTTTTCTTGTGCGACTTTCACTTTACATTTGTGTTTTAAGAGAGGGGAGCACCAAAGACTGTAGGCAATGTTTGTGCAGGAAATCTTTCATGATGGGCATCTGTTTGTATATAGATATCTCAGTCTTGGACCAACGCTGAGCCAGGTGAGAGGGAAAGGGAAAACGAGGATAACGCTTGGACTTCGAATAGGAAATTGTAACAGACTGCCACGTTGCAAGGGGTGAAGAGTGAGATGCCAAACAAAACCCGCAAAATTCATCACAATATTTGAGGAACTGTAACCTGGTTAGTTTGTTTTAGAGAGGTTATGTTTTCATGTATTGTGGTGGGGAAGGTGTTTGTAGATTGGTTAAGTTCTAGGTATTACGTGCAAGTCATGCAATGGTGTTTGGGGTTTTTGTGCCTGTCAGAAGCGCACAAAAAGTTGCAATATGTGCATGTTTGATTAGCGTATGGGTATTAGTTTTTTTTAGCAGTATAAAAGGGAATTTGGATTGAAGTTACTCAGCAGAGCTAAATTCTGAAGTTCTACATGCTCAACTTGCTGGTATTATGACTCCTGAAAACCACTTAGCTGTGGTTCAAGTAAAAACACTAGATATTAAAAATCTTCCCTTTTGCATCTGATCTGCAGGAGGTTACTTGTATTAGAGCAATAAGAAATGTTTCTGGTCAGGAATCCACTGTTTCTTCAGAAGGTGTGTCCCTCATTGAGGGCAGTGCAAGTTTAACTTCTGGCTATGAAGGTGCAGTCTTCATAGGTGAACAAAGCTAATGGCTTTAGGTCTGCCTTGCTCAATCTGCTGACAGACCCTGTATCTTGGAAAGCTCTGAGTGTCAATAAAGTATCTTCTGCACTGACAACTGAATGATCTTTCTCCTGCTATTGAGGGCTCTGAGCACTAACAAATCAGCTCTCCTTCAGAGTGTCTTTCTGCCTCAATTTTTGAGCAGCAGCAGAGGGCTGACCTGGTCATCCAAGAATGATCCCTTGCTGGAGCATGCTGAATCAAGGATGTTCCTCTTGTGGCGGCCAGAATACTGAAGGAACAGGTAGAATGCCAAAGAAATTATTTGTTCTCCTAGTGCTTAGGATGGACTAGGAGAGAAAGCTTTTGCTTGCGAAGACAGTTACTGAGCTACATGAGAGAAGCACACCCTGCATAATGGTCCCTTTTCCTTCCATTCCAGTGTCTACTTGTCCCAAGGATATTAACCCCAAATAAGAAGGCTGTTCATATTATTCGTATCAGATTGTGGCTAATAATGTTAATCTCTTCCTCCTTTCTCCAATGCCTGCATTGCAACAGTAAATGAAATGAGATAATTGGCGGTAAAGAGGAGTGGTAGAAAAAGTAGGTCTAGAGAAAATGATATTTTGGGGAAAATGGGTGTGAAGAGGAGGAAAGCATTGTAGGAAATAGCTGGAAAGGAATGGAGAGGAAGAAAACCAGATGCGGCAGAAGCTGGAAAGATTTAGTAAATAAAGTCAGTAACATTTAATAAGAGTATGTTCATCATGTACGCACATACTTGCTGGCTACCTGTGGAACATGCAGGTCCTTCTGGTCTACTTGTTTTTGTAACGATTTGGATTGTCCCAGAAAGTGATATCGGTAAAAGTATAGAATAAATTCTGCAATGTGGATTAATTCATGCTATATGTGTGAATATGTGAAGAAATACGTTGGCTTCTAGATGTCTAGAGTTTCATGTACTCCATTTAAAAACAAGCAAAGACAGTCTGTAGTACTTAACTGAGAGAGTTTTTAGTAATCAGCAACAAAAATTAATGAATGTGTAACAGATATATGGTAATATGTACTATTTAATGAAGTCTCATCAATATTTTTTAACCTCTTATGGCTCTTGTGTTACCAATTTTAGTGCTGATAAGATACTGTTCAGAAGGTATGTTCCAATTAAGTTTCAGTGATATTCCTGAAAGGGTGCACTTTTGTGGTGTCCTCTACTGTTAAGCTAGCTGTGATGGCAGCTTCCACAGACATTTAAGCTTTTTAAGTTTTAGAAAAAATACAGATATTTTGAAAAATTGTCATACTGGGTTAGATCAAAAGTCTTTCTAACTTGGTGTTCTGTTTCCAGTGAATGCCTAGAGAGAAAATAAAATACTGCAGCTATAAGGTGATATCTCCCCAAATACTATTGCCGTCTCCATGATTTGTGCCTTGGGGTTTCCTGAGCCTAGGGCTGTATCTATCTGTGTTTTAAAAACAAAAAGCAGTAGCACAGATTTTAATTACTTAATCCATAAGGTATGTATTGCATGTGCTTTTGCAATCCTCAGTTTAAAGACAGACTGTTTCATCACAGGCATTGCCTGAGTTGGTGGCTTTGATAGTTGTTGGATATATTTTTCAAAAGTTCTAGAAAAAGTTTTAGTTGGTAAAGTATGTGCAAAATTGCCAGGATGGTTGTATTTTGATTCAGTACTACCTATTTTGCTATAAATGCAGGAGTGGAGTAGAATTTATTTTTCAGTAAAGATCATAGAATCATTAAGGTTGGAAAAGACCTCTAAGATCATCGAGTCCAACCATCAACCCAACACCACCATTCCCACTACACCATGTCCCTAAGCGCCTCACCTACACGTCTTTTAAATGCTTCCAGGGATGGTGACTCAACCACTTCCCTGGGCAGCCTGTTCCAAGGCCTGACCACTCAGTAAAGAAATTTCTCCTAATGTCCAGTCTAAACCTCCCTTGGTGCAACTTGAGGCCATTTCCTCTCGTCCTATCGCTAGTTACTTGGGAGAAGAGACCAACACCCACCTCGCTACAACCTCCTTTCAGGTAGTTGTAGAGCGCGATGAGGTGTCCCCTCAGCCTCCTCTTCCCCAGGCTAAACAACCCCAGTTCCCTCAGCCGCTCCTCATAAGGCTTGTGCTCCAGGCCCTTCACCAGCTTCGTTGCCCTTCTCTGGACACGCTCCAGCACCTCCATGTCCTTCTTGTAGTGAGGGGCCCAAAGCTGAACACAGGATTCGAGGTGCGGCCTCACCAGTGCCGAGTACAGGGGCACAATCACCTCCCTAGTCCTGCTGGCCACACTATTTCTGGTACAGGCCAGAATGCCGTTGGCCTTCTTGGCCACCTGGGCACACTGCCGGCTCATGTTCAGTCGGCTGTCAACCAGCACCGCCAGGTCCTTTTCCTCCAGGCAGCTTTCCAGCCACTCTTCCCCAAGACTGTAGCGTTGCCTGGGGTTGTGGCCGAAGTGCAGGACCTGGCACTTGGCCTTGTTGAACCTCATACAGTTGGCCTCAGCCCATCGATCCAGCCTGTCCAGGTCCCTCTGCAGAGCCTTCCTACCCTCGAGCAGATCAACACTCCCGCCCAGCTTGGTGTCGTCTGCAAACTGACTGAGGGAGCACTCGATCCCCTCGTCCAGATCATTGATAAAGATATTGAACAGGACCAGCCCCAAAACTGAGCCCTGGGGAACACCACTCGTGACCGGCCGCCAACTGGATTTAACTCCGTTCACCACAACTCTCTGGGCTCGGCCGTCCAGCCAGTTCTTTACCCAGCGAAGAGTGTACCTGTCTAGGCTGTGTGCCGCTAGCTTCTCTAGGAGAATGCCGTGGGAGACAGTGTCAAAGGCTTTACTGAAGTCCAGGCAGACCACATCCACAGCCTTTCCCTCATCCACCAGGCGGGTCACCTGGTCATAGAAGGAGATCAGGTTGGTCAAGCAGCACCTACCTTCCATGAACCCGTGCTGGCTGGGCCTGATCCCCTGGTTGTCCCTGACATGGCTCGTGAGCGCCCTCAAAACCAACCGCTCCATGATCTTCCCCAGCACCGAGGTCAGGCTGACCGGCCTGTAGTTCCCCGGATCCTCCCTCCGGCCCTTCTTGTAGATGGGTGTCACATTGGCAAGCCTCCAGTCGTCGGGGACCTCCCCTGTTAACCAGGACTGCTGGTAAATGATGGAGAGCAGCTCGGCAAGCTCCTCCGCCAGTTCCCTCAGTACCCTCGGGTGGATCCCATCCGGCCTCATAGACTTGTGAGCGTCCAGGTGGCGTAGCAGGTCGTTAACTGCTTCCTCTTGGATTATGGAGGGTTTATCCTGCTCGCTGTCCCTGTCTTCCAGGTCAGGGGGTTGAGTACCCTGAGGATAACTGCTCTGACTATTAAAGACTGAGGCAAAGAAGGCGTTGAGTACCTCAGCCTTATCCTCGTCCTTGGTGGCAACGTTCCCCCCGCATCCAATAGAGGATGAAGATTCTCCTTGGCTCTCCTTTTGTCATTAATATACTTGTAAAAGCATTTTTTGTTGTCTCTCACGACAGTGGCCAGGTTGAGTTCTAGCCGGGCTTTTGCCTTTCTAATTTCCTCTCTGCACGACCTAACGAGATCCCTGTACTCTTCTTGAGTTGCCTGCCCCTTCTTCCAAAGGTGATAAACTCTCCTTTTTTCCCTCAGTCCCAGCCGGAGCTCCCCATTCAGCCAGGCCGGTCGTCTTCCCCGCCCGTTCTTCTTGTGGCACATGGGGACAGCCCGCTTCTGCGCCTTTAAGACTTCCTTCTTGAAGAACGTCCAGCCTTCCTGGACCCCTTTGCCCTTCAGGACTGTCTCCCAAGGGACCTTCTCGACCAGTGTCCTGAGCAGGCCAAAGTCCGCCCTCTGGAAGTCCATGGTAGCGGTTTTGCTGGCCCCCCTCCTTACTTCACTAAGTATTGAGTATTCTATCATTTCATGGTCGCTAAGCCCCAGCCGGCCTCCGACCACCACATCTCCCACCAGCCCTTCTCTGTTTGTGAACAGCAAGTCAAGCGAGGCACCTCCCCTGGTGGGCTTGCTTACCAGCTGCATCAGGAAGTTATCTTCCACACACTCCAGGAACCTCCTTGACTGTTTCCTCTCTGCCGTGTGGTATTTCCAGCAGACGTCCGGAGAGTTGAAGTCCCCCACGAAAACAAGGGCTAGCGACTGTGAGACTTCTGCGAGCCTCTGGTAGACTATTTTGTCTGCCTTCTCGTCCTGGTTAGGTGGTCTATAAAAGCAGAATTTTAGGAGGAAAAATTACTGACAACCAGAAGTTAAAACAGTAGTATTACTAACTAGGGGTAGAGGAGGGGAGGAAGAAGTACTTGAGCAGACACCGGAGGGAAATACTATGGTCTTTTGCCAGACTTCATCTTTGACACCAGTCTTTGGCTAGTGAGTACTTGTTCAAATAGCTGGGAAGGTGGAGGAGTGTTTACCTCCTATTTAGTGCAAGGCAGATGGATGTGGGGGTGTGGTGAGTGTTTGTGTATGTACCCACGTGTGGGCGAAATGGAAAAATGTGGCCTCTGCTTATTTCCTCTTCCCATCTCCATTTAGGTAGTACACTCATATAAATGTTTTAATCATAACATTGATGAAATCTCAAACTGTTCTTTTTTTTTTTTAAGAGAAAAGAGAAAAAGAATAAGTTGTATCTGCTGAATCACTCTGCTGCAGGAAAACATGAAAACAAAAAAATTGTTCAGACCGCAGTGGTTCTGTGCAAAATGATTTACACATTGTTCTGTAACAGATACGTTTAAAAGTCAGTGTTAAATGGCCCTTAAACTGACTTCCATCTGGTATAAGCCAGTGTTGGTACAGGGGTGTGCCGTATGAAACAAGTACAGAACAAATTCTGACCGGATCCAGGTCTAACAGGTTTTTTCACCCCTTTTTCTTTATCTGGGATTGATGATCCAAATCATCTAAAATGGTCAAAAGAGAGTCAGACCCAAAGTATTGTAGGTCCTTGAAGGGTTTGGTTTTGCTGTCGTCACTCTACGTGTGTAATCAATTATGAGCTTAATTACATGGGTTTGGAGCCTGTCTGTGTGCAGTGCCAAGTTGCACATGGGCATTTATAGCAGTTGGCTATTTTGTACTGATTCGTTCAGTATTTATGCTTTTCTCTTGCATGAGAGCCTGGTAGGATTCGTAAGGTTAACACAAGAAGTAGGGAATGCCGACTCCTGGTTATTTCAGAGGAAGAAGAGCATTGAAACCTATTAATAAAATCTCTTCTGCAAGGGTGGCAGAACTCCACCACGTTTCTGAGGCTCCGTCCATGCCAGCCGTCGTCGGTGTTCATACCAGCTCCCTCTGGCACGACTCGGCAAAGCCCGGTGTGTGCCTGGCGGCTCATCCGGGTGGGAAAGCCTGGGGTGAAGCCAGGGAGGGCGGCAAGCTGTTTGCCTGGCACTTGTGCAGTAGGGCTGTTATTGGCAAGAGGGAGGCTAATGGCATTTGGGGAGAGTACAGGAGTACTGGAGGGAAGAAAAGGAGTCTCAGACACTTATGCCAGGGCTGGTGGGAGACACAAATGTTTAAACTGGCATCTTGCCCTAATGTTAGCCAAAAGGTGCAGAACCTTGTTAAATCGCTCAGTGGGAGTTCAGACTCAAGCGTTGTACAGTCTGGGGAGCACACGATAAGCCAGACATGTACAATAGAGAATGATGTGAAAGCAGTTCACAGGAATGTTTTCTTTTATAAATTGTATTTTTATTGGGCAGCTTTTTAAGTTTTGTCATCAAAACTTGACTAAATGCTTCCCTCTTGAGAGTGCTGAGGGAGGGAGGCTGGGGATTAATTCACTGAAGGTATCTTAGTGTCATTTTGGTTTGGGTACCAGCTGCTGATCTGATAAAGTGACTTCATGGAAAAAATGGCTTTTATTAAGTATGCTCTGTGTGTATGATACACGCCCGAATTCTAATGACGCTTCTTCCTGCAACCTAACTGTGGGAAGAGAGTAGATCTGCTCATAGGACTTTTGGCAAACTACTTGTGTAAAGAGGCGGTCTGGGAGGGTAGTGTCTGAGAGCCTCAGGCGAAGATTAATCTCTCTTTAGCAGGACAATGCTGTCTGGAGAGTCTTTGCCTCCTAGTGTCAGATACTAAAGTATCTTTTTATAAAAAAACAACACCTCAAGGAAGTATTTATCCTTAGCACCCTCTTCTGGGCAAGTTCTTAAAGTCATGATTTTGTAACAACAGATAAGAGCTCTTAAGATCTTTTGTGTTTTTTAAATTTCTTTCTCTCTTAGGTACCTCTAATGTTCTTGGAAGCTTACAGCTTCTGATAGAACAACAGAAGCAATTTCTTAATACGATGCCTACCAATAATATTAACGTGTAAAATACTTTTTTTAAAAATTTTCTTCATTGTGGTAGGTATATATTGTTTATTAATTTGTTTTGATTATTATTCTTTATAAGAGTTCACCTCATGTTAGATATTCTTCACATATCCTCATGAAGATGTCACACACGTGGCATTATACAGTATTTTTAGCATAACCAATGAATATAGCAAAGACTGAAATAAGCACTGTTTTAGAAACCCAAGCATCTACAAGACAGCTTGCTGTCATTCTAAGGGAGACGAGGTAGACCTAATTTAATTTTACTTTTTGCTGCAGTGATAGCTTTTTAGTTGCCTACTTGTCATTTTCTGTGGGTTTAGAATGCCATAGTGATGAGTATTGGAGCCACTGGAGAGAATAGCATAGAGCTGGTGGTTTCTCAGTCGTACCTGGGAACCGTACTCTCCATAAACAGTCCCTTTAGGCTCCTTTTGGTTTAAGAAGGGGAAGCTTTTCCCATGAAACTGTGGAAATTTGAACACATGGGCTTTACTTTGCCAAGTGTGCACCTTTCTGATATGCCAGAGATGCCAGCTTGGTTGCTACGTGGTCCCTTGCTGGGAATGCTCTGTGCACTGCATGAGGTCGTGTCTAACTGGGACTTTTAACCTGATTCTGGCAAACAGGGACTTACGTGATCTCCTGTTTTGCTTTGTGCTGAGGCTGAATTCTGCATCCCACGTTCTGGCTAAGAGAAGTGTCCAAGAGAGAAGGTTTTTATTAAAAAATAATATATTTTCCCAGAAACTTCTCTGTGAAAGCCAACTCTTGTGCATTCCTAGTAACATAGTTTCTTCTCCTTTGTTACGGGACCTGGTAATGCTGCAAAAAATTCAGTATCTCCAGGAATTTAGGATCATTGGAGCTATACAGCACTGATCTTTCCCTGATGGAAAACTCCCACTCCTATTGCTAACAGTTGCATACTCCACACTGAGGAAAAGGTGGATGGGCTGTGGTAGAACATGCTGATGTGGTGAGAAGAGGAGGTTGAAGGTGTGAATATGAGTACTGGAAAGGCTGGTAAAAGAAAGCCAGATGTATAGAAGAGAGATGAGTAGGAGAGTAGAAAAAGCAAATGATAAGCTAAGTGTTTGGAAGTTAACAAGATCTTTACCTAGTTAATTACCTGGAGAAATGTTATGTTCAGGCTTGAGCTTAACCTCCACAGTGAAAACCGAGCATGGGGAAGAAGGTAGAGCTAGGAAAAACCCACCCAACATGAATACTCAAAGCCCTGGAGGCATTATGTACCATCTGCATGAAGAACACAACTTCACCAATGCTTAGCTCTTGGGGTCGGCAGCACGTGTCTGCTGCGGCTGTGTGGTTCAGAGCGCAGGTTTCCGAGGTCAGGTCAGAGCAGCCTGTGTGGTGGGGTATGGATCTGCTGAGGGAGTATAAACTCCAAAGGGTACCGACTGTTGATTATGGCTACCCCTCTTCTCCATATAGGTGTCTATCTACAGGACTTCATTTTGAGCTACAGCTGTGTTTAGGCAAGAAACTGAATCATAACCATATTTTAATTTGAGCTGTCAAAATGACTCCCATCAGGAATCTTCAGTCAGCTGGTGTAAGCGTGACTGATCCTCACCTTGACATGGCTTTCTGCAGGACAAGAAGAATCTTCTGTAGCTGGCCTTAATGTTCTGAATAAAGAACATTTTGCTTGTAGTAGTCTGCTTTTTAACCGTTTAACTTTGTGCTCTTTCTTCAGAGGATGTGCTGAGTAAAGATGCTGGGGAGTGTGCAATATGCCTGGAAGAGCTGCAGCAAGGAGATACTATAGCCCGACTGCCTTGCCTCTGCATATATCATAAAGGGCAAGTATTCCTCAGGATGCATATAAAATTCCAGAAGGTTACATTTATTGAGTAACTCCTCTAAGGGGTGCTTAATGGAGCACTAAAATTTAGTCACTTTTTACATTTAAAAACCAACCAAACAACAAACAAACAACAGCATCAACCCTAAAGGTGTTTTTAAAATGACATCGTTCTGCATCTCCACCAATGTATTTGAAGTCAGTTTTCCATACTATAGTCTTCTCATGCTTGCATGAAAAGCCCACAGGAAAAATAAGGCAAAATCACCTGTATGGGGAAGGAGTGCACATCATGGCTAGGGAGCTTAGGTTCTGTGTACTTAAGTTTTGTCAAATGCTAATAGCCTTGGGAGGGAGAGGGGGGAACACTTTTTAAACCTGTTTCATGTTTGTTTTCACAAGTGTCTGTAACTACAGGAAGTAAAATGTCAATGAATGATATAAGCAAGATGATAGTGTTAATAGTGAAGTAACCTGTGTATATAAACCTGGGTAGTAACTTGTAAAATACTTCCTTAGAAAATTTTAACACTTAGGAAATAATTTTTCAACAGTGTTTAATATTACTGTGATTTGGGGTTATTAAATTTTTCAATGATGTGTGTATATACATGTAATTCTCTGTAGAATATAAAATCTTACTAATCATTGAAATTATGAGCAACCAATTTATATTCATATCTTACTGCTAAATGTTACTGAGATATTCATGTCAATTGTTTTAATTTTTGTCTTGCATCCAACAGCTGCATAGATGAATGGTTTGAAGTAAATAGATCTTGCCCTGAGCATCCATCAGATTAAGACAAGATTCATGTTTTTAGGTAATATTTATTTTTAGATGTGTACATTTCAACAATAAATATCTTGATTATCTGAAATAAATTTATGCTATTTTTTTTTTAATTTGTGAATTTGCTACTGTGTCTCAGAACTGTAATATTAATCAGTAAGTACTGACGTATATTGCAATATGTAAAAGGTTTCTGCATCCTTGTATGGCATGGTCTGAAATGATGTATTCCAGTTTTAGTACTGGAAAGTAGCAAGCCAGTGCCAATAAAGCTTTGACATTAACTTCTAAAGAGTATTTTTTCCATGGAAATGAAACAAAATTAAAATAATACAATTGTGTAATTTTGGATTGTTCCATGAGTACTGGCATTTTTTTCTGACAGAAAGCTTTTGGAATCATATAAAAAAGTTGAAACTAGGTATTTTCAAAACCACTTTCATGTTAATGCATTCCAGAATGTTTAAAATATATAAATAAATAAAAAATGTTAACATGTTTCTATCCATCTCATCTCACAGAGGTTCACATTTTTCCAGCTTATATTTTGTGTTAATGATTTCAGATCTGCAATCAGTGTCAAATGTTTAAAGGATAGGTTTATTCTTTTTGTTGACTGGTTCAAAAACTTTATCTTGCATTAAACTCCTGCCCCTAAGCGTTGCAAAACACACTGACAATCATCATAATTCTTAGAGAAATGGGGATATCTGAAATTCTGGGTGGTAGCTGAGGGTTTGGTTTTGTTGTTCTGATGGAAATTAAAAAAAAAAAAAATCTGAAGACGTCATCATTGGCATTTATTTGTTCATTTGTTTCATCTTGCTTCATGAGGCTGTGTTGCAGGTCACATTGCAGTGTTGCAGGGGTAGCAGAGAAAACCTGAAGGAAGGTATCCTGCTACAGGGATAATTGCTTTAACCTCAGGGCAGTGTTAGCCAAAATTAATAAACAAAAACATTTCCTATATTGCCCCCAACAACTGAATTGTGGAAGAAGCCCGTATGCTGTTTATGAACACATTTTCCTCTGTACATGCTCATGGGTGTCTAACCTCATGTTAAATCCAATTTGCTTTTTTTTCCCACAGCAGAGATGGTGATAACTGGGGCTTAGGGGAAAAGGGAAGGAAAACATGGTGGTGTACTCATGCTGTTTGAGTGTGTTATATACTGAAATAGCTGAAATGATGGTACTTTTGTCTTCTGCTTTTTCAACAGCTGCTTCCACTGATCAGAAAACATAGGAGATGTGAGGTTCCCTTGCTGAACACAGCGTGCCTGGCTTGAGACTTACAGTTCTTTGTGGCTGAAAAAGGCAAAGATGGACAGTGACATGGAAAAAGCATTGCAGACACCAGTTACTTGCCAGTAGTGCTCAGTATACCAAACACTCATGCAAAGGACACACAGGGATTTTGAAAATGCTGCACATTCTGTAACAATCGACTCCCCACAGACATTACTGACACTATTTTGTATCGAAGGCCAAAGTTCCTAATCTCAGCCTAACTTCTGGTTCTGTGAAGAAGCAGGTTATTGGACATGTTTCCTACTGCCTCGAGTGGAAGCGGAGATGTTCGATACATGCTACCTGAGACCCTTGCAGGAGGATGGCCCTGGGTTTGAGTGGGAACGTTTTCACCTTCTCATCGGCTGAAGAAGAGTAAATGGCAAACTAAATATAATCTAACAGTGTGACCTTAATTTACTGAATTCACATCCTGTTTTATGTTCTTCACTTTTTTCAAGAACAGAAAACATAAACTTCTCTGCATAGGAATACTATATTTCAAAATTTTGTAACTAAACCTTTGTCACAATGCAGTCCAAAGAGTAAAACCAAGACAGGTAACTAATTTATATTGATCAAGCTATAGGGAGGATTGTTGAAATCTGCACATTGTATTGCTATTTAAGTAACTAAAACTTCTCTTTTACTGCTTGTGAGTAAAAACAACAAAAAAAAAATGCAGCAAAGCAAAATCTTACAGCTATGCAACTTTTTTTTAAATAGGAAAAAAAAGAAGAATTACCAATTTTAAGTGCTGCCAGTTAAGGTAATTTGTTTAACGGGTATTTTTTTAAAAATGTTTCAGGTAATTATTTTATTGTACTACTCTCATCTCCAGGCTGCCTCCTGAGGTGTAAATGAATAACTGCAAATGTGGGCACAGCAAGAGAGTTTTTTACAGGCAGGTTGAGATGACATTGAGGTAGGATTTGTGTTCAGTTTTTAAAACACACGCAAATTTTTGTTTCCTTGTTTGAATGTTTTTTTGATGGCAGGATCTGTAGTACTTTGCATCTAAACCCTTGGTCTCTTCACGTGGAGAGCATTTGACAGTATAGTTTGTTTTTTTAAAAATGCACCTGCATTTGTTTAATTTATTATTATTTTACTGTATTATATTGGTATAACCAGGGATCCATGAATCACAGGATGTCTCTGGGCAGGGGTACACCAGGTAAAACTGTGGATAAGTATTAGTTCCCATAAAGTAGCACAGTTCAAAAAAAAAAACAATGACCGCAAAAAAAAAGAAGGCAATGAACTGGAACAGATATCAGGGCATAAAAGCATACTTTTTATGTCAAGAATTAATTGTAGTAGTTTCTGAATTTCACAGTACAGGGAAGAGTTATGAATATTTATTAGCGATAACATTTTTAGTGGGTTTCAATAGTTAAAATAAATTGCACAACACTTCAAACATTTTTCTTGTACATAAGTAATTCTGCTTTTCATTGTTTAAGTACGTATTTCTCTCTGTTGCTACTGTGATTCATATCAAAAAGGGCAAAGAACAGGAGCAACTGCTGCTATCTGGAGAACAAGTGTAGTGCGTGTTACTAAACTCTCCTATCTCGCTTGCAGAGCAATTCTTGCGTGGATAACATTTTGTCTTGAATGTTGCTCTGTAAAATGCCTTTGTTAGGCTGCAAATCTAAAGGAGTCCAAACTAGGTAATTGTCGTAATCGCCAGTGCAGTTTCTACATTTTTGGGCTTTCATCACTGGTTTCAGCTGAACCTGTAACTATGGGGCCCTGTTGTATTCTCTTTTTCAGTGGGAGCAGAACCATTTTGTCACACTTTCAATTCTGTAGTCACATCAAATGTACAGTTGTTCCCTGTACAGATTCCTTTTTAGCCGAGAATATTTGTGTTGCCTTGTATTGTCATGGAGGGGAGGGAGGGGATGAGGAATTACAGCACCTGTAATACTCAAATAGTGGTGTTGCCTGCAGGCCCACTTTTCCAATGTTTTTAAATTCCTGCTATCTTCTGAAAGTAAAGCTTTTGCATTTGCGTTGATTTAATGTATACTGTTGGCTTCATGCCTACAGAAACTCACCTGTAATAATGTAAAGGGGGTAGGTAAGCGTTTTGGTGTCCTGTGCTCCGAGGTCATAGATAGTCTTTGGCTTGGGGATTAAGTAGGTATATATTAAAACATAAATCTGTTTACAACTTAAGCTCAGTTTTGGTAGTTCATATTTCTAGTTCCTTTACTGTTTTTTCAAAAATCTTAATTTTCTGTATTCAGATGCAAGTAGCTGGTTTAAAGACCCAGCAGTTATCACTGCTGCCCTACGTGTAGGGCCAGTGTTTGGACAGCATGCCACTAGCAATCGCGCTGATACGTGGTTTTGCAGGCAAGAGTCCGTTGCTGCTTCCATCGGCATGGTAGAGCAGCAATACCTTGCATTATTTGAGGAACTGATACGAGGTCAGCCTTAGATGCTAGTTTGGCATTCTTGGTATCCATAAATCTCTTCTGAAAGGCTATGGGAGGTTTTCTTGTATCAAAACCTGTAATATAGACCAAGCCTAGAATGACCCTGGAAGCATGAGTGTGATGCTTGGGTTTGAAAACGCCTGCGGAAATTCACCTACGTAAGCTTTCTATCACCAGCTGTGCTGGTCAGTCGGCGATGACCACGCTGTAGACGTAGCTCTAGTCATAAGCAATGCCTTCATTTTAAAAACATCCTCACAGTCGTCCTAAATCGTTGTGCTTCAGAAGGGGAAAATAAACACCAAACAAGTCCTGTGTCTCAATCGAGGAATACCACGCTTGTCCACAAGAAGCAATAACTTAAATTACGGTGCGATATGCTTCTTTGCCTGTAAATATATTGAGATTGCCAATTCTGTGCTGTTTCAGAGTATTTTCTGTCATCTGGCCTATATCTTCCCTAAGTATATAAGGGTGTGAAATAATTCCCATACTCAGGTCTGCCATAAACATGCTGCTTGCCAGAAGGGGAAGAGTAGACTCAACACTGTCTTGAAACGTGAGATTTTTCTGAACTTGTATCTTGAGTAGCAACTTGTGTTCTGAAGTTCATAGTGGAGGTGGCTATGATTTGGATTGTATGTAACCCTACTCCATACAATACCAAGAGAGCCATGCTACTGTCAGCACAGGGCACCCATTGTCCTGTCTCTTATAAATCAGTATATCTGACTAACGCTTCCCTTTTGAAGGAGGTAGCTAATTTTCTTTCAACGTGTATATTCAATGATGAGTTCAGTGGGACGTAAAAGCAAAAATACAAAGCACACTGCAAATCTGTGGTATTTTATTTTTGGGAAGAATAAAGCCTAAACCAGATGGTCTTATTTGTAATCTAACTTTCATATTCAAGGGTAAGTGTACTGCAGTATTTTGAAATGGAAAACGTGGAGGTGATGTACAAAGACATGGGTGGGTACTTGTGACCTTTTTTTTTTTCCCCTGCTCCCCCCCTTCATGATGTAAAGGGGTTTTATCACCTAATCTCGAAATGTATACATTTATCCTAGTTCTTAATGCTAGGAACACTGGCTTTTTAATTAAGTCTTTGCTGAAAGGCTGGAGAGCTGGTAAAACTGACTCCCAGAAGACTAACATCTCAGCAAATGTGGGAAAGATAATTTTTATTCAGAAATGTGAATCTTTGGTGTTTCTGGATGGATAATGTCTAACACATAAGATGTGCTTATGGATGCTTTTAGTATGCCACCTTTTCCACGTGAGGGCTTCAGAAACTTGCTCCATTTCTTCTGTGTTCCACCAAAAGCAGGGAAGTTGGCACTTGAATGTTACTACTATCTGTACATAAACAGCAACAAGGGTTTTGATGTAGGCCATGATCTCCCTGAGTAAGCTTCTTTCTCATATTGAAAGAGAATATTTGTGTGCAGATTTGGTATTGCTGTTTTGTACCTACTAATTTTGATGTACAGTTGGGAGTTTCCTGCCGAGAGACTGCCGTATACCCAGGAGTGCAGAAGTGCTACTATGGATCTTCCAGCTCACCTTTACCAGTGGAGGATTATCTCATTTTTTGATGAGTGCTATATTTTGATTCAGTTTCCACCCTTCCAAGCTTAAAAGTCATTTTAGTATCAATTTCTTCTCCTCTTCCTAGCTGAAGACGTGATACATTTTAGGCCATATCCCCTCAATCTTTGGACAGGCTTTCCATGGGCATCAGCAAAAGTAACGTAAGAGATTGTAGCTGGAAGAGGAGGGCTTGTAATGGGTTGCTACAACCCAGCCAACCATGTTTTTTCCTGCGGCAGTGTCATCAGCTCGTACCACTTCTTGTCATTCAAAATACTCTGCGTGAGAAACTCATGACAGAACTGTGTCCAGTTTTTGTTTCCTAAACATAAAACTTAAGATGTTTCTCCATATAAATTAACCTGCTTCTAAAATCAGCTTGAAGATGTCTTAGCCTGTTGGGGGGAAAAAAAAAACCCCGTCCTTACTCTCAAGTTGTCTCAAGTTGTATTTGGTTATCTTACTACACAGTTCGGCTGGCTTCCCAAGCCGCTGCATCGTGTTCTGTGAAGTCATTTCACAATTAAGTACGTCAGAGCTGATGGTGGGATAAACTATAAAATGACCTCACTGTGGGGCATTCCTAGTTGCTGAAGACTTGCTCAGGTAAACCATCGTAGGAATATCCTGCACCTGAAAAAGGTTGGACTTGGTTGTCTTTTGAGCTAAGAAGTTGCCAGTGTAGAAGAAGTAGGAGGCAGCAAGCCCGCTAGCTGACCTTTCTGGCAGCTTTTAATCTATGTATTTTTGTTTGGGAGACTTTTGCCCTTGGGTGTGCTTTGGCAAAGATTTTGCAATGATAAGTAGGATTTGCTTGATTCTGGCAGAGTTTCAAGTGTAAGTAACCTGACGTTGCAAGAACATAATCTGTTGCTGAATCCTGTTCCTCTTGTTTTCCCTCAAATCTGTCCCTTTTATTGCTAATTTGTTATATTTAATAGTAAACACTTCTCAACATGACTGGTCACAAGCTCTCGAGGTGTGAAACGCTAACAGGAAGAGACATCAAAGCGTGAGTCTGTGCTCTTCCTGTATATATGAAGATGAAGCTGAAGTATTCGTTATCGTACAGTCAAGAACTCTCTCCTAGCTGATATTGCCAAAGCACTATAACTTTCAAGGAAGAATTGGGGTGGCTTAGCTGTAGAGGGCATGTTTTAATGAACTCCTTAATTTTAAAAGCTGCAGCATCACACTGAACGAGTGGTGATCCAGCATTAACCTCATCACTTGATTGCAAATCTCATTCTGGCTCTTCCTACCCTTTGGCAGGCACCTGCTGGTAGGGAGCAGAGTGTATATTCCCCTTTTTTATATGCCTCTTCCCACAGAGCTCACCCTGCCCACAACGAGTTAGAGGGAATTCCGTGCTAGCTTCTGAAATGCCACCCATACGTGCAGTGGTAATGGACAAGATGTCTTCCTTCATTACCTGGAGCAGAAATCGGAACGTAATTTGCAATGTCTAATGTAAAACATGTTTGGTTTTTTGGTTTTTTGTTTTTTTTTTTTTTAATTGAGCAGTATGATTGCAAGTTGACTTAAGTTGTTCTAAGGTACTCTCTTCAGTGGTCTGCCAGTACATAATCATGAATGAAAATATTTTTTTATTGATTTTTAGGTTGTATGTTTAACATTCCATTCATGTAAAATATGTACAAATATATGTAATAAATCTTTTGACGCACAATTTTCTTCACACTTCCAGGTGATTTTTTTTTTTTTAAAGTATTAGTGAAAAAGCATCGCTGTGGAGCAGAGCTTCTATATGTCTGTGCTGCAGACCAAGCTGAAGCAGAGCAAGGAGAAGCAATGCACGGTGCATAGTCACAACTAGAAAAGCAACTCGGTATCTCGCCTGTCTGCAGTTCTGCAGGCAGGAGTGCAGACCCTCTAGGCCAGCCTCTGGCCCCTCTCAGAGCCCCTTTCGCTCTTCGCAGCTCCTGCAAAGCGGCTACGTGACAGGCTTTTATCTTTTATGCAGCTGGCCAAGGATGGTCTTGGCAGAGCAGGCCTGATGTAGCTGCTGTTTTGCCAGGGTGGCTGGAGGCGAGGTGTCTCTGGTTGATGTGTCCTCTGGTGATGCCTAGCAGACATGATGGTCTTCAAGATTAGCATAAATGAGAGCTGCCAGGTCTGGAGGTGGGAAACTCATGTGGGTGGTTTTAAAAAGAGGGGAGGGTGGCAAATAGCCCTTTCTCGTCACCTAGGGACTGGGAAGCTCCATCAAAGCATCAAGCTAAGCTTAATACACTGCTCGTTCCTTCAGTTTCCTCCACCCAAGTACCACCCTAGCTTCCTCCCAAAACACTTCATAGTTTCCTCTTTAAAACTGACTCCTTGCCAGCGTACCCATGGCTTGGCAGTGTGTGGATTTCGTTGACCCCGACAGCCACCAACACTCTCCCCTCTGTCCCTAAATAGCTGGGAGGAGGCTACTACACCAGGCTCCTGTGGAGACAAATTGCTGGAGGAGGGAATTTCTGCCCAGAGCCATGGAGGGCGTTAAATTGTTCTTCAGTTGAGCTCCCTTGCAAGGGCAGAGCACTGCGCTGCCGACTGCCTGGAAACCTCTGCCCGGGGCAGTGGCTGCAGCTAACGAACACATTGTGTCACCTCCAGTGCTGCCTGCAGCAGGTAGCTGTGGGTGTGGGAGACCTGACCACGTTGTTACTCCACATCTTCCCGCCTGCCCCAGCAGCAGCTGAGGAGCTGCAGCCCTTGTGCTAAAAGTGAGATGAGGACGGGGGCACAGATGAGCCACATGCTACCGAGGGCACGTACGTTTTGGATGGTGTACGGTGTAAGGCTGCTGGGGGGAGAGGGTGATTTTACACCCTTCCTCTACCCTAGCTGGGAGTGGAGCTGCAGACGTGCTGAGCAAAACCAAAGCGCATTTCACCAAGGATATGTGCAGTGTGGGTGGGGAAAATGAAGAGAGTTCACTCTCCAGGCAGGAAACGCTTCCTCTTATGTTGGTGTGTTGCATCTCAACCCAACAGGGTGCTGCTCCCAGCCAGGGGGCTGTTCGCAGGCTGCTAGTAGCTGCTGGTGGAATGTGATGCAAGGGTTTACGGCATAGGTTCCTCCGAGGCTGGGTGTCCATCCTTGCTTGCTCCATTTTTGAGACAAGCCTTCTGGCATGGCCAGGGGTCGCTGAACCCGTTGTTAAAGCACGGTGACAGTTACGACCCTTGCAATTCTCTCTGTGGGAGATGATAGTTTTAGTGCATGAATTATTCAAGTCTGCACCAAGAGACAGTTGGATATAATTACTAAGGAACGCGTTCATATCTCTTGCTAGTGTAAAATTTTTTTTGCTCCCTCAATCGCCTTCTGGGAAGCCTGAATTCCTTCACTGCCAGTAATTCCTGTGTTTTTTCTCCTCAGTCTCGAGCCATATTATGGAAGCAATTGATAACTAGTTAGAGCTGCGTTTGGCTTCGCATCAGGAAAATCTGCTGGAAATTATTGCAGTTCAGTAGGTACAGGATTTCATGTGTGGAATTTAAATTAGTGGCATCTGTTGGCATCATGTCCTGCCCTCCTGCCTACTGGGACATGGGACATGCTGCCTCTGCCCCAAGTTGCTTGCCTTGGGGGGTGAACCGGACGGCAGCGCCAGCCCCGGGCCGTTCTTGGGGGCTGTCAGCGTGAGGTGGTGATCCTGCACGTGTGTGCACGTCCGGCCCCACGGCTGCAGGCTGTTGCTTGATACAGCCAGTGGTCCATGTCCACTTCTGGATGCCGGGCTGCTTTTAGCAGGAAGGGGAGGAAAACATGCAGCCTGCAGCAAAGAGAGCAGGGAGGGAGGGGAGAGTCCCCTGCAGCAGCTGGAGCTAAACAGGGGCGTTTTCTCCCCTGGCTTTTGAGCTGGAAGCTCTCGTGCTCCTTCTGAGGCTACAAGACCTGAGCAATGTCCGTGCCTGAGGGGCTCAGGTGGGAGCCTGCTGGTCTCTGTGAACATCACCTGGCGTTTAGCTGAGGAGGTGCCCGGCTCCATCCCACTCTGCAGGGAGAGGGGTGTCCATGTCCAAAAGGTCAAACAAGGCCATAGAGGACGCTGCTTGCGAGGTGCTGTGCAGCTCGTGCCCGCCGTCTCCTCGCCAGCTGGGCACTGGACAACAAGGAGCCTTAGCAAAAGCCAAGTGAGACAGAGTTTTCCAGCCTTCGTTTAATAAAGCATCTGTTTTCTGAGGGGGATGAGATCAGGAATGCGTGGGGGCAGGGAGGAGAGTTTGACATAAATAAATAATTGTATAAAGCCTATGCTCAGTTGACGCAAGATGACTCACTCCTCGTAAAGGCAAGAGCGTAGAGGAGGCAGATATTAAAAGCCCAGGGATGGGTCCTCAGCTGAGCTCGGTGGAAACTGCAGGTGCTTGGTGCCTCTCCGGATTTGGCCCGTCATCTTTTGAGTCATGGTTTGTGTCGAGCTCCTGCCCTGCTTTTCGTTTTCACCCTGGTTACAGATTTCTTTGAACATGTGTTTAAATTTTAACAAAGACTTTTTCCCCCGCATACCCCACCTAGTTGTTTCTTTAAGCCAGCTTCAAACAGAAGGAAAAGGAAAACCGAAAGCCTCTGTCTGAGCCCAGACAGGCTTTGTCACCGAGGAGAACCACCATGGGGCCGTCCCGCCCTGCGATGGTGCCTCAGCGGACCCAGGTGACTTCTAAAGGGAGCAGCTTTCCTCTTCACAAGTCACCCAGGCCAGGATTAACATCTGCTAAACTCAGGATTAAACAGTCTGGCAGGTAACGGGAACATGAAAACGTGACAGCTTCATTTGCTCCAGCCCGTGAGGTCTAAGTCTCCTGGCTCGCGAGGCTTTAGCAGCTAATTAAGTTGCTGGCTTTGGTGTATAGGATGAATCCCCAGACACGAGCAGTTGGGCATAATTTAGTTGTTTGCAAAGGGTTTGCTATAGTTGGAGCTCCGGCTCTCTTCCCCGTGGGAGCAAAGGCGACGTTTCCACACCCGGGCCAGTTTGCTCTCAGGCACAGCTGCTCGCTGCAGGGGTGGAAGTGGCCCTTTGGCCGTGCCACCAGCAGCCACCTCGTGGGCTGGCTGCCTGCGCTTGGGGCTGGGACGGGGGAAGTGCAGCACCTTTCTCAGTGAAGGTGCTCAAACCCAGGCTGGCCTGTGCTGCACAAAATGGTCACTGGCCAAGGGTGCTAAGCTTGGAGAAAAAGTGTCCGTTCCTTCCTCATCAGTCCCACTGCGCTGGCAGGAGGGGCTGCGTGTGAGCAGGGCATGATGATTTAGTTGTGCCCCTCTTAAGTGTGTACCGCCCTGTCTTGCTGACACCTCCAAAGCGGGCTGCTCCAGGGGGGCAGCAGCGGCCGCTGGCGCTGGGGCTGCCGCCCTCCCAGCCGGGCGGCAGTGGCTGCGGCTGTCAAAGCCAGTGGCTCTGGGGTGGGGCAAGGGAAGGAGGGGAGCCGCCAAAGCAGGAAAATTGCGTCCAGTGAAGTGACAGAGCCATGACCCTGAACTCTTCCACATGTGGGGCCGGGGTGGGGACCAGGCCAGGGGCAGGGCTGGGATTTGGACCCCTGGCCCTGCCTTAGCAGCTCTGCTGGGCAGAGAAAACGTGGCGGCAGTTACCAGCAGGACGGCCATAGCAAGGGAAATACTGAGTTCCTCCTCTCTGTACCCGGCGCCCATCTCTGCATCTTCCATTTCTCCAGAAGGTCCCGGCCTCCCAGGGCTGTTGGGAACCCCCCTGTTCAGCAGCTCTGGTGCCAGCGGCGGCTGCAGGCCCCGCGCATGACAATGATTTAGGTATTGCCACCTTAACGCATTGCTTGACCCTGAAGGCGCTGAGTTCGGGTGGGTGAAGTGGCATCAGCCCTGCCAGAAACCTGCTGCTTTCCAGTGCAGTCACCTAGCGACTCCCCGTCAGCGCGGACGTGCGAGGGCGCGGGACATCCCCGCTTTCCCAGTATAAAGTGATGGCTGCAGTTTTTGCCCCCGGCTGACTACAAGACCAGTTTTTATTCCCTAACCTGCCTGCCATGACCTCTCATGCCTTGATGCTCCTGAAGTCAAAGCTGCTGTTTTCTCTGAAACATCATCCCTCCTTTCAAGTCCCGCTGTGTACCTGAGGCAAGTTATTTCAAAACTTTGCAGCTCGTTCCCTCACTTCTCATTTACCTCTGGGAGCGGAGAATGAACACCAGCTAACATCAGCCCCGTTGAGATTCATGGGGGATTCGAACATGAATTCCCCAGCATCGAAGAGGGGACTCCCCAGCACCTGTGGCCTTCCCTGCAGCCTCTCGTAGTTTGTGCCCACCTGGGGAAGCGAGGGAGGGCTCGCCCCTGTCACTACGTCATGTTTTTAGAAGCCTCCCCCATTCCACAGCCCCTGACAAGTGAACAGAAACCATCTCCTTTGAGTAAATTCAGAGTCCCTGAGTGCAGCAGGCAGCTCCTGCCCTGGCCTCCATTTTCATCTAGCACAACCCTGCTATTTTGTTTCTACCTACTAAAGCAACAGTCGAGTCCTTCCTGCATGGCTGCAGCTTTTTGCTGCTAAGATTATTTGTTCTATCAGTTGAAAACTGAGCGGCCTCTGCAGTTATCCCTCTCCTTCCTCATGGCGTGCCCGTCCCTCGCTGCCTCTGGCCCGGCTCTGACACCTTTGCTCCCGAGTGCAGCCATTTCTACAGTTTTGCCACAGGCTCCTGTTTTCCTCTGCCAAACCAAGGAAAGGGAACAGAATGAAACTACAGGGAAGCAGGTGTGGGTCTGTCGCTGCCTTTCAGCCTCAGTGCTGCTCCTACGGCATGGGACGGAGGAATTAGGATCCTGCGCTGGCTGTGGTTGAAGAGCAAAGGCTGCGTGGCCTTACGCCACCCCGCGAGTCTTGAACTGGGGTCTGACAGCTGGAGATGCGGGTCTGACACGCAGTTAGCGGCACAGGCTCAGAAAAGCATCCTTTCCTGACGACCTGGCGCTGTGTGACCAGAGCAGGACAGCTCTGCATTGCAGCAAGGCTCTCTTGGGGGCCGCTATTACCTGCCACCACCAGTAAGCGCACACAGCTTGCACCAGCCAAATGCAAGTGTTGCACTTCAAGCCAGCAAGTTTGCCCCCAGCAGTGGGTAGAAACACAGAGTGTGGCAGGAGCACTATAGGGGCACAGCACGGCAGCAGCGTGTCCCTGAGCCACTGTCACGGTTTCCCTCGCTGCCCCTAACTGGCTTGGCACCCGCTGCCGGAAAGGTCCCTCATGGACAGTGGCAGCTGTGAGTGCCCTTCTCCAGCAGCTCCCCTCTCTCGTCTGCAGCCACAATTAGGCTGTCACGGGCCCATCTCGATCTAGCCAAACGTCTGCTTGACAGGGCTTCAGCAAAGCCAAAGCACTTTCAAGTTCTTTAAAAAGCTGTTTATTATCACAGTGGACAAGTGGAAAAAACATAACGCCGCGTACAGAGAATGTCTTAACAAACTACAAACAAGTCTTTAAAAAGTTACAGTTGTCTCTGAATTCGAGTAAACAAAGCACTTGCTGCAAGCTGCAAATGTGCTGCTCTCATGCGCCCTACAAATAGTCCAGTAAGACTACAAAGAACTGCAGCCTGAAATGCTGTTCCAATAGCAGCTCCCAGAGCAGCAACCAGTTTCCCCAGCATGATTCCCAAAGCCGTGACGTGCTCTGTGAAGCAGACCCTCTGCCCTGAGTGAGTTGGGAGCAGGACGCTGTGAAACCCCTCAGTTTTGTCAAAGCCAGACTGACCTCTGCTCAGATCTTCAGCCCAGCCTAAATGAGTACTCGCAGCCCAAAAATCACCTCTGAAATGAGTGGCTATGACTGGCACGGTCACTGGCACCGTAATCAGTGCCAAACTCTGTCCTACGTGGAGCTGGGCTTGATCCTGCCACTTACTCTGAGGCCATGTTTAGCTGCTGCAGCCCCTTAGATGCTCCTGTCCCTGAAAACACTGCCCTGGATGCCTGGTTTGTAACTGTCGGGCGTGTAACGGGATTTGCAACAGGGTTGAGGTTTTTGTCATGCTACAAATAGCTCCAAAGGCTGCTCTAAACTAAAAAAGGGGCAGAAGTGTCTGCATTGGAAAGCTTGGAGGGAGCTGTCAGGGACACGTTGTACTGCTTTAGTCTATCAATGAAATGAGGACAGGAGCTGGAGTTTTTAACTATATTTTCTGCCGGTAAATGAGCAAATAATTCAGTGATTAGAGCAAACTGGGAGCACACTTCTCTCCAACACAGGCAAATGACATCTCTGGTGAAGTCCCTTCCTACACGAGTGTCTCCTCTCCTCCGTAAGGGCAGGCTGGCAAAACAGGAACATTTTGACAAGGTGTATGGGTGTCCAATTTGTTGAAGTCGCTGAGAAGTCTTTAAAGGTCTTGCTTTGGCAGATGTTTTTGCAATTGAAATCCAGCTCATCTGTAACTGTGTGCCCTTTTGCTTCAGTAAATAAAAGGCCTAGGTGCAGAAATCATTCGAGTTAGCTGACTTTCCTCTGGCACGGTCTAAAAGCCTCATCTGTCTCCCTGTGAAAAATCAGTGCTGATATCATGGACAGGGAGGAAAAGCCACTGAAAAATCATGAACGCTAAGCTGGTTTTCTTCTCTTTTTTTTTTTGTTTAACTGCTGGTTTTGTGAAAAGCTTTATAAGTATTTTAAAATGTGTTAGTGAGCTGAAGTGAATAGACAGAATTGGGGACTTGGAAAGGTCTGCTACCACACAGGAAACAGAGAAACTCTGGCCTGCAAAGCAAGCCTTTTTTCATATTTTGCTTTATGAAATGGGAAGGTGAGGGTTCATTGGTTTGGCATTTTAACTGGAGATTCTTCTTCCAGCCTACCAAGGTTTTGTGGGTTAGTCAGCAACTGGAGAACTGTTTCTCAAAGTTTTGGGGAGAAGGAAGGAAAATAGGTCATGCTTTTCCATTTTATGTTATGTTCCTTGTACACACTGTGGGGTAGAATTTGAGTTTACCTTTATAAAGCATGCCTAATTTGTACACAAAAAAATAATCAAATACCCCACTCCTTTGCAAACTGGTTTCTTTTAAGGGCATCTAAAGTTACACTCCCTAAACACTAATTATTTTGGGGGGGATAATGTTTTCTTGCTGGTCCTTATCATTGCTACCTGTCTCTTGCCTTCACTTTCCACTAATTCAAGCATAAAATAAAAGCTTTCCAAGCAAATCTCAATCCTTCTCTGTGCTTACATGTTGCTGGGAGAAGGGATTTCTACTTGACACAATTGATTTTCAATCGTTCTTTCTCCCCACTGAAGCTAGGCAACTTAATATTGGTGTATTGCCACCAGCACAGTGTCTAGGCCAAGAGCCAAGGCGATGAACAGCCTGCTAATTAATTTTTCACATTTATCTCCAGACCCCCTCCTCAGAATAAACACTGTGAAAACAGGAGGTGGCAGTTTCTATGCAACCCTCAGGAAATTTTAAGCAGAAGTGTTTTACTGCCAGTTTTATGTTTTTACAGTGATGGCAGTAAGGACTTCTGTTGTATAAAAGAAAATGTATTGGCTTCAATATGGAAAAAAAGATTATTGAAAGTATAATCTGAGCCTGATGTATCCATTTCTCAAAAAAAAAAAAAAAAGTAGTAGTCAGAGAATTAAGGGCCTAATTTCTAGGCAGGAGAAAGGTATTCATGTTGAAAACGTTGGTACCATGCAACTACTATAGACGGATCATGTTTTCAGTAAAGCTACATATGTTCATTTTCAGTTATGAGGCAAATAATACTGTGAGCTTGTGGAGTTTGTTCATCTTGCACCCTTTCTTGCATATATATGGGGGGGTATGTGTGTGTATATTTATGTATATAAATAAGTTAGAGATTATTTACACCAGTGTACAGAATAAATCTAAACTCAGTTATCAAAATGCATAGACCTGCCAGTGGATTTGGTCTGTTAACACCTTGCATTTCATCTTCAAAGCACCATACAAACATTAATTATTTTACCCAGGCAACTTCCCACTCACCAAAAGGATTAAGAATAACAGACAGGTTAAGGGATGGAGCCGAGGGAGCGCAGCATGTTCATTACAAGGCAGCTAATCATGTATCTTTCTCCTGCCACGAGCACTGCAGATTTACGCCTTTATAAACTCTGCAGTCCACATGCAGAAGGAACCTTTGTAACACGAAGCTTGTCAAAATGGGAAAGTCCTCATTCAAAAGCAAATGATCCGTTCTTCATTTTCAAAAGCTTTGGCCTCTTCTTGGCTTATCAGGTTCCCGTTCAAACTGGAGAGGAAAAATAAGAGGGATATGAAAGTAAGGTATTGACTGTTGCCCATCTTCTATTTTTCCAAGGTTTTGGAGCGGAGATCACAGCTTTGCAATGCCGTGTGCTTTTCAAAGGCACACAGTTGGGAACTGGCCTCAGACAGGCACTGCTGTTCCCACGGCACATATGAGGAACAAGGCTACTTCTTCAGAAATAAAAAACGAACTTCATTGAACTAAAATCAGTGCTGGATACCCAGCTGTTTGCATTTCAGCAAGCAGCATATAGCAGACGAAGGTTCTCACCATGCAGTGGGCTAGTTTAAAGAAATTTAAGTAGTCTTCAGAGCATTTTGTGTCTTCCATGACAACATGGGAAGAAAACTCTGTTAAGTATTCAGGCATTTTTAATGTGAAATTACTTAAAGCAAAAATTTTCAAGTCTGGCCACATAAAGTTAATCTACATTGATATTTACACCCCTGAAAATGAGCAGCCTGGTAAGTGCAGCTTTCAGAAATGTTGAAATCTATTAAACCATTTAGATTTATGAAATTATTGGGGTTAACGAACACCTCTAAAAATCCAGGCAAGAATCAAAAGACAGACTTTGGTCTGAAGATTCGAGTGGGAATTGATGCCTCTTCCATAGACAAAAGCTGACAGTGGCCTTTGAAAGAAGCATCTCTTCCATATCTCCAGGGAACCCACTAGTCAGTGAGTCATTGTCTTTCTAAGCAAGAATTCAGTGTCCTTTCACTAAAACATATATATTTAAAAATAAATTTCATGTTCAATAATAAAGAAGCAGCAGTGCTAAAACCAGCACAGTTCTATTGACTCCTGAGCTCCCCGAGGTGAGGGAAGGAATGTGGTATTTGGCCTTACAATGCACATGTCTGACTATGTGATGCCTACCTAATCTAAAACAAGCAAATCTTACAAAAAGGTAATCTTCTTGTAGCTTAGCACTTTCAGTGTGTTTGGAGCACCGCCCAAAGAAAAACCAAGCACAAATTCTATGAACCAAATTAGTAATGCTAATTAAATTTAACCATCTCCTGCTTGTTGGGATTTAGCTCCTGAAAAGCATAAACATGTTCAAAAGTTTAAAAATAAATCAGGATACGCAAAACTTAGTCTATAAATTTAGGCCCCAACTCTGTGAACATACACGTCCTGCGAGCCAGTGGTACAGACAGATGTGAACTAACAAAACTGCTTGACATTCATAACACACAGGGAAGTGTTTCAATGACAGAGGCTTTTTACCTATTTGAAACCCGGAGCTGGAACTACAACCCCTGCCTCACATAAACTTGCTCTGAATTTTTTAGGCTGGAAAGTAGTAATGTCAAAAGTGTTTTAAAGGGAAAGAAAGTTTACAAAGTGAGCCTTTGAGGAGGGGATCTTTACCAGACTTCTTTAATAGCTGTGTTCTCCTTGAGAGCTTCGCTGAGGTACTTCACCCCTTTGGCTGTAATTTGATTCTGGATAAGCCTAAAAAGAAAGCACATCATGTCAAACTAACATGCAAACTAATTTACAGCGCATGCACAACCTGCGCTTAGCTTGATGTCAAGGAGCAAAGCTGTCTGCCACAAGACAACAGTTGTGATTTCTATCTCTGAGGATGGTACAGAGTATTGGTCAAATGCCCCACATGCACTTTCAGAAACAGAGCCCAGAGTATCAGTCTTTTCCTTTTAATCTTGCATGTGGTTGCATTCTGGAGATACTGAGCTTAATTACATAGCTGACAAATTTCTGCTGAGAACCGTTTACTATTGGTATGGGATTGGGATATTTGGACTCCGAGACAGACTAACCTCTTAGCTCTGTTTTCTTGTTAAGAACACCGTGAGACATTTTTAAGTGATGTACAGAAAATTCTGAGTACAGAACCTGTTTAGCAGTTATGATCTAGAGGTTGCCAAATCCTCCTGTCTTGTTTATCAGACCAGTGAGATCTTTGAAAAATAAGGCATTGAATTTGACTCTGGTATGAGCAGGTGCAAGCCCCAGTGAAGCCACCTTAGCAGCTATAAAGTATGTCTAATCTGAGCTGAGGGGGGAAAAAAAGAAACAAAAGATCCTCAAGTAGCACAACTGAAGAAGCATTAGGTAATTCTTATTAACCGCTGTAGACCATGCCCCTAGCTAAAAATGAACAAAGCCCCCTCATCTGCATGAGTATGAAAATGCTCATCAGCCTAGCCTAATTCAATACTTACCTTTCAAGTCTACCATAGTGTGCCCCATACCATGTGACCGCCTGCATGAATCCCACAGGATTCAGGATGAGGCTGAAAACTGGAATGAATTGAATGATCTCTTAAGGGAGGGAGGGAACGAAGGACGCAGGGACGCATTCCTATTAAAGGACTTTCTGCGCTTGGTAAATTAATCAAAATGCAAAGGGATCCAGTAGATTCTTTCAGCTACTGGAAAAACACTTTAATTCTGCCTCAAGTTCAACTATCTGTATAGGTCACCACCTTTTGGGGGTACCCACTGGTATAACCAACAAAGTAGGATATAAATTTGTCTACTGGCAGAAACCCTTGGACAATACTGAGCCATGGTAAAGACATGTATCTGGATTACTACGCCTGCTTTGGATGGGGAAAGTTTTATTATGAATTCAAACCAAACTGCTCAGTGAAGCGTATCTGCAGCTGTGCGCAAAGAAATCAAGCCCTCCCCCGCCCCTCTTTTTATTTTCAGGGTGATGGGCACCAGAGCTTCTACTGCTTTCAAAAAGGCTACAAGTACTTGGCACCTCTGACAACCGGCACGTTTCCTAGGGGCGGGAACTATGGTTAATACAGGGAATGCTAGAGCGTGGTTAGCAAAGTCTTTGTATAAGCTTGTAATGGGACTCCATTTATTATGTTCTCTTGATCGCTTGGAATGAATGGACGGCTATTTGTTTCACAGCCCACATCTGCCTAACCCCATCCATGGACAAATTCTTCTGAACCTCTGGATTAGAACAGCCAATGCTGTGTTTTCTTAGAAGTTTAACAAGTCTCTTTGTGATTGCTAGAAATAATCTTGGGTTTCCTGGGGATTTATGTCTTATAGATGAGTACCTCGCATGAGTGAAAGTGCTAGCCCTAGAAGAAAACACCAGGAAAACGGGACATGCATTTAAGTGTCTGTCATGTGGGTTCTTGGTTGAAGAGTAAGAGTTGAGCTTGCTACTTTCATAGTATGATGATAAATAGTAAGAATCATAATAAGGTTATTCTGTTCTAGCTGTCTGCCTGTATTTTTTTTGAAACTTTTGTGTTTGAGACCAGAACTGTTCCCCCTAAGGAGAAATGAAATCAATTAGTAGTTCGAAAGTTACCAGGCCACACAAACAGCGTAAACTTTTCCCTGTATGAAAGCAGGTTCAAAATGCTAGACAGCAGCTTTATTAACTTTCCATTAGAACTGTCTACAACCAGTCAGCTGCATCCAGACCATGCACAGAAAGCTTACTGTGACCTACATAGACTTGGAAGGTGAAGCTTTAATGCAGTGACTGCCAAAGAGCCTGTGCCTCTGTGGAATGTAACTCACCATAAATGCACCAGTTTCTTGTTGACCTTCAGCATCTCTGCAAAACTCATTGCTGCCTCATCATCCAGCTCATTTTTAGTCAACCTAAGTGGGAAAGAAAATGTTCACTTCGGATGTTATCATTATTTTTCAGCCCCCTGTTTTTCCAGCTTGTCTATGACTTAGCTTTAGACAGCTGAACGGGGATGTGCTGTTCCTGCCCTGAGCAATTTCTAAAGGCTGGGCACAAAGAGATACTGAAGAGAAGCCCTGGAGGTAAAAGAGACAAGAGAATCATATCTTTATTTCTCAGAGCAATGTTCCAATGATACTTTCTAATGATGTTTTAGTGTCTAAAAGATGGATGGTGTGGTGGAAAAAGGTAGAGAGGTAGGGACAACACTGAAGAGGTGCAAAAACTGAGAACAAAGAACTTGACTTCAGATGATGGAAGTGAGAGAAGATGGGGAAAGCAAGATGGAGGGAGCAGAGCAAAGCATGACATTGGGACATTGGAATGTGTCCTAAAGGACACAAGTGCTGCTGATCCATTACTCATGTCCACATTCTTCCAGAGGGATATATCTTATACCTTGCTGGTAGTGAAAGCACAGGGAATGGGGGGAGGGAGATAAGGAGGAGGCAAGAGGATTGGAGGAAATAAAATTAGGCTGCAGCTTTCTCTGGAGAAAGAAGAGGAGGAAAAGTAGACCACACTGTCAATTACCAGAATATTTTCACAGAGTTGTTGTGTTGCATAGCTTCAGCAATACTTTTGCCTCCCTCTGTCGTGATGCCATTGAACGCGAGACTGTGAAGTAACGATACAAAGGTGTAAGAAACAGCTAGCATTGCTTGGCCCTTCCGCTGCCAAATACTAATGAATATCCTGGATAATCTGTTTCCCAGTTGTACAGTTCAGCATTTGGGTGTTTCAAAGGCTCATGTTCTTTGCAAACCAGTAAGTCCTTATGACTTTTACAAGTGAGAACAGTTCACAGGCTGCAGCCTGAGTGCAGGTCTATCATACAGGCCATAAGGTTTGCTGGCAGTGAGTTGTACTCCTGGGATGGACAGCAGAGTTGTACCCAGTGATTTGCGAGTCGAGGCTTTTAACAAGGACAAAGAATTGTACTTAGTCGTACACAGGTTTCTACATGCATTTGTCATCCCAACTCCCTGTACAAACTGGGCACTTTGTCCTTTAAGTCCTTCAGACGCCTGAATACCTCATTCTTCTTCCAAACACAACACCTTCTGTTGTGTATCGAGAGATGGGCTTGTAAATGCATGCTTTCCATTACAAACCACAAACATTTCTTAGTCTGCCCTTCATTCTTTGAATAGACATTGGCAAAATCATCCAGCTACAGTTATGCTCCGGGCTTTGAGAGTTCAAAAGCGTTTCCCCCTTAAAAGCCAGGCCAGAGCCTGAAAATAACGGCTGCAAAAAAAGGTAGAAAGGGGGGATCAAGTAGGGCAATGGCACAAATATGTGTTAGCATGAGTCCCTCCTAGCTTCAGCTGAAACTAGATATTCTCAGTCCATCATGACTAGGCCTAAAAATGGCAAATATGCTGAAGTAAACTGATGTAGTAGGGACTATCATCTTCCCTTAATCTTCGCCTAAAGCTACCACTGGTGCTAACTATAAATTCAAACCATGAAGCAAGATTAACCAGTGGAAGATAGGAAATGAACCCAAGTGCAAGTACACTGCAGAGCAGAAGATTCACTCTGCACAGGTGCCAGCAAAATCTAGCCCTAGCCAGCACAGTTACTCCTCCTTATTTTTGCAAGCACATTCATCAGCACATTTGTTCCCATCTGAGAATCCCCGGTGTAAACCAGTTTGGATTCAGGTTCAAAATGTTTTCTTTCAAGTCTGATGTGTCTGGATGCATTCTGCAATTATGGGAAGACGGCTATGTCAGATAGCTTTTAAGTTTAAGTATATCTAGGTCACTGCACCTGTTCAGCTTTTAATTTTTTAAGCCCGGCTATCCACTCGCAGAAAGCAGGACAAGGCACCAGCTCTGAAATGCCTGGGTCTGAAGTGGCAGCAATAAGCTCTCCAGACATCCCCAAACTCCCCGAGTACCGTACTTCTGAAGAAACTAGTGCCATGTGCCACCTTGTGGGGAAACCAAGGAGCCTTGTCTGCTCTCTCTTTGTGGAGGCCAGTGGAACTGGGAGACAAATCGAAAGGATCACCATGAACCCAGTGCTCCAGCTGTGTGGAGGAACTCAAAACAGCACCAGCTGCCACAATATGCATCTTTAAATCCCTAGCCAGCATTTGAAAGTCTGGCAGGGGATGGACTGTTTTACACTGCTGGCTTCTCCCCGAGCTGTGCTACCAACTTCACCCATGCTAGGGCTTCCAGAAGGCTAGTTTGACATGAATCACTGAACTCCAGTGAGAACTATATCTCATTAGCACTGAATGTGTGGTGGTGTAGCTCCACTGGAGTACAGGATGAGCCTGAATTTAAGAATGCCCCAGTCCCTACCCAAACAGTTTATCATCTTAAAATTACTTTGGTAATTTCGTACCTTCGCAACAAAAACTGTTAACACTGAGCTCACTGGGAGCCTGATTCTGTGACAGCTGGTCCATCCTTCTGCTAATGCTCCCAGATCAAAATGGCACCCACTGACCATGTGCTTTCACAAATGCCAGTAACTCTGTGCAGCATGAGGGGAGGAGGTGCAGACAGAGGAAAGGATGCCAGCCCTGCAATATTTTTAACTTGCTTAATGGCTGCACAGGGCTTTTTGATTCAATCTGGCCTCTTGCTTGCACCAGGAGCCTGTCGGTTACACAGCGAAGGCTGCAATACCAGATGGCGTTCCAAGCTAACGCTTGGTGGGAAGAGTCATCACTTTAAAGCACGATGGGAAAGCCAGCACTACGCCGAGCTGCCTGGCTCCGCTGGTGTTTTACCTCACGTTTGTTAACCTGGGGTGGTTCCTCAGGGCCTCTGCAAATGCCTTTGCTCCTTCGTCTCCAACTTGATTACCCCACATCCTGGTGAAGAGAGGAAACCAGGAGATATCAGGTGTGCTGCCCTGCTGCCCCTCGGCATTGCCTTCTCCCTTTTTCTCTTCCCTCCTCTCCCCCCAATTACTTCACATTCTTTCAGGCTTGTGAGAAACCTGGCGGGTGCCCTCCCCGCTGCGCCAGGCACGTTCCAACTCCCAGCGCACCACACCACCGGCCTCTGCCGGCTCACCAGTGCCCTAGGGCCACAGCACAGAAGCAGCTCTAGGAGACAGCCTGCTGCAGCAGGAATGCTTTTGGGATCACCTTCCTGTGCTGGGCAAACCCTCCGCAGCCCTGTACCCTTATGGGGTAAAGGAGTCTTGTGGTCCTGTAGAGTGAGCTGCCGTGGGAAATATACACCAAGTCCTAAATCCTATCATTTTACTGCTCAGCATTTCCTCCCCATACCCCCGCTGCAGTTTTCCTGTTACCAGTTGGGCACGGACTGGCCTTTACACTATGCAAAGTACAGGTCTTGGGAAAGACTCCCCAGATGCACAACTGCACAGGGACCCACACCCAAATGGGTGACTTTCTGAAGGGAACTGCTCTACAAGCTCCCCCTCTACTTCAGAATAGTCTGGCAAAACCGTTACAATTCCTTCAGTGTTACACCCAAGTGGTATCTCCTCTCTCTCCAGCTGCCAAGAGAAAGATCAAAATCTCACAGTATGACCCTGGGCTCTTCCACACATTTGTAAGGAATAGTATTTCCAATGGCAAAACAATCCACAAAGGGTTAGGAGAAGGTAATGTGGTAAAAGCTGCAGAGATTTGATCAACATTTAATAGCAGTATCTGGTCAAATCTTTTCTATGCAGACCAACCACTTCGAAAATTCACCCTATATTATGAGGCTTGAAAGCGCCTCTGCTGAGGTATAACTTTTTTTTTTTTTACAGGGATCACGGCTTGATGACTCAGAGCCACACTCAGCTTGATGGGTAATTAGTTGGCAGCTCTTTTAAAATCAATTGAGCTTTGTGGTATAAACACATCCACTTCCAGTAAGTTCCCTAGAATTTCCTTGTCCTTCAGTCTCAATGCAGTTTGTTATGTAAATGCTGAACATATCTGTTTAAGCATTTCTGTCCAAGCTATCCTAAATCCATTTGGAGTGATTATTTCATCCACAGGAGAAAACAGGAGTCCTTCGCTGAAATTACAGCAAGTACAGCACAGCAGACCCAGCTATATGACAATGGAAGTGTGCATGCTGTTGACTGTATTTGTGAAATGTTGTAGAACAACAAAATTAAAGGCTAAAAATCTGATTGTTCAAATCTGATTTTCATATTGCAGGGTTATTGTGATATTCACAATGGCAAACCAGAGGTTTTATTTCCATGTATTTGAGTATTAGATTCTGAGAAAAATGTTCTTCTGTAGAGTGGAAACAGAAACTGGGATTTGTCAGAGGGGAAAAAAAAAAACAAAATCAAACCCTCAAGTCTAGCATCTCTCCTGAGAAAGAGGACAGGGATTAAAGATTTACAGTACATTCAGACCTCTCTCCAATGATGGCAGACTCTGCAGTTTGGGACAGACTAGAGAGAAGGATGGTAGGAATTCCTTCTTATGCTCCCAGCTCACAATTTTATCAGGACTTGATGCAGAAGATTTGACAATTATAGCATGACACTCAATAACCAGGTACATTGCCAGTAGTCATAAAACCACCCAGACTCTTAAAAATGACCAAATATCTCTAGAACAGCTGTGTTGCCGTGAGGAAAGTGGCTATTTTTACATACTGTCCTCTTGTTAGTTTGTCTCTCCTTTAAGGTTCTGTCAGAACAGGGGGAAAAAAACCCAAAACAAACATTGTGTGAACTGGAGAACAATAAAGCAGCCCTCCTTTTCCCTCTGAGTGGAAAATGTGGCTACGCTTCTGCACCAGTTTGTTCTAATGCCACCATGGGGAGGAATGGCAGAAGGAAAGAAGGTAAGAATGAAAGAAGGAAGCCTAAGGGATTTACAGATGCCTTGACAAGACCAAGCCCTGAGCTCTGCTCCTTAGCACTGAACTTACCCAATTTCAAACATTGTCTTGCTCTTCTGGATGGCCTGGGCAAGGCACTTCCCTCCTTCGCTCGTTATTTTGTTTGCTCCTATTCTGCACAAAATAGATGGATTGATGAGGTACATCACTTACAACAGTACAGCTATTAGAACACCAGTTCAGAAAGCAATACAACTATTTAAGGCTAATTAACTCTGGAGGTTAACTACAGTTATCAAAGATTAACCTAGAGTAAAAAAATACGGCAGGCATTTGACCTTTGACTACAAGACATCATTTTATGTTGTCTTTTACATATTTTGCATGTCAGCCCTCCAAATCAGCAGTATCACTGTAGAGTCTTCACTTTTTGATGCTCAGTATGTCAGAAATGAGCTTTAAGAACTCATCCTCAAGACAAGGACCCCTGCCTAGTTTTTAATATAGTTCATAATATCAGCAGTTGCTACAGAATACATGAATTACATGCAGCATATTTCATGATGCCACAGGGAACAGAGTATTTCTTGGTTGTGTGGCTCCAGAGGAGACTGCAGCTGATAAGCACAGATTGTAATAATTTCAAGTCTTTCTGTTCTAAGCATAGGCTATAGGTAGTGGCATAGGTCAGTGCAGCAGTGAGTGTCTCTGGCTGGCACTCTACAGAAGACCTTTTCTTTTTTTTGGCCTATGTGGGGATATCAAATGGCTGGAGTTCAAGGAAGAAATGAGTCTCAATTGCATATACAGTGATGTAAAGAACAAACCAAAACCAAAACCCCCTGAACCCACTACATTTACATAAAGTAAAACTGGCTTGTTTGACTGACTTCAGGCACATGAATATGCAGTCTACCTCAAAATAATCTCTGGGGTCGCTACATAGCCTGAAAGTAACCATCTTCCAACAGGCTTTTTTGTGAAAGTTAGATTAAGTTAAAGCAAAGCACTGTGTCAAAGCAGTGAAAGAACCAGAGTGCTCTTGGGTTTCAAAACTCTGCAAATATTTCGAGTGGGAAGGATGTGGCTAGTGTGGGGTTTCAGGGCAAGTTAGTGGTAGAACAATGACTAGAACCCAAGAGTCCCTGGCTGAATGGTTGCTACATTCATACCAGCAGCTGACGTTGCTGTAGTTACCTCTATTTTCTGCTATGGTCACAATTAAACCATTGGTTAATGATCTACCTTTATGTCAAACCAGGGTTGTGCATGGCCAGACACTCTTATCTGGGGAAGTTCCAGGAATTAAAGGGAACAACTCACCAAGTGAATTTGGGGAATTCCAGAGTTGAGGTATGACACCAGCACAGTCTGACTCCAATGGCCCGTAAAAGACGAGATGTAAAGAAGCTTGGTACTAAATCTAAGTGAATTCGCCTATTGCAAGGGGCAGCAAGGTTCATGCACCACTTAAGCCTCACTCGGGTGCTCTGATTGGATTTAGGTAAAGAACAGGTCTCATGCTCTCCTTTTGCTTACTACTATATTCCAGTAAAGACTATGGATTCAAGAGTTTCACCTGCTGCCATTCACTGCTAGACTACTGTAAAAGAATATATAACTGCAACCTAAGTTATATTTTATTTGAAACATAATTTTTGTCCTTTTTCCACTCTCCCTCCTGTTTCAAGTTGCTTTACCTTAATTAGGATACTGAGGAAGGGAAAAAAAAAAATCCAACATACTTAACGTATTCAAGGCTTGAACACTCTTCAATTAGTTTTGCAACATATTTGGCTCCAACGTCAGTGATTTGATTGTTGTATAAGCTTAAAGAAAAATCAGATTGGTAAAAACAGGTTATTCCTGCTGTTACTTTAATATTTACAACCTGAATGTTTTATAATGCACACATAGCATCTATCTTTTTTGTATGGCTTTGCACACAATCACAGTTGCTTGTACTTCTTTTTTGATATACAATTCATATCGTGTAGGGCTAGATATAAAATACACGGAGACCAGACAGTAAATCATGGGAAAATATTTATATGATTTTTTTAATAAATGCTCTCCCCAAGCAAACAAAGCTTCCCTTTATTCCTGTGTTAGTACAGAAATAATATTGCCAGAAGAGAAGTCAGAAGAGAAAACACCAGAAGAACGTATTTTTGGTCTTCTAAAAGTCATAAAATCCCCTTGCAAATATTACTGAGGATCAGATACCTGAGCAGATGTACTTACATTAGGGCACTGGAGGAAGGAGGCGATTCTTGATATTCATGTTCATTTCTCAAAAAGCCATTTTTATGTAGCTACTTAACCAAGAGCAGGAAGTCAGAGCTAACATGCCTTCCAGCTTCAACATCATTAAGAACTAATTAAGGTCTTAAAGAAATTGGTATCATGAACATGACACTTGAAACTCTATGTTTCTAATACTAGTCTCTACCAAGCTGTATCTGCTTTGCATAGTTGAAATAACTCAGTTTACAGCAGAGAAAACAGGAGGCTCTAGCCATAAAGCGCACGGTCTCTTGCTCACGCTCTCTCTCCCCGCTCCACAGCTAGCAGAAGGCTTTAGGTATAAAACTAGCATGCCCACACAGCTCAGTAACCTGACAGTGGTCCGCACGGTGTTACAGAAGGGCTTGATGTCAGCGGAGGCCACCCTGTGAGGCAGTGCAATGAGAGAGGAAGCTGTGGTCCTTTTCCCAGTGAACTGTTACAGGACGGCAGCTGAACCATTTCTGACACAAAATGCTGCTTTGCTTATGTTCAGTAAATGAGGAGGTGACTGTGGTTTCCACCCCACCTTTCCTGTGTCACTACTGTCAGCATTGCAGTTTTATTTTCTGGTATCAATATCTAGTGTTTTGCTCCCAGTTGGTACCTACCCCAAGAAAGTCACAATTTGGTACTTGGAGAGTTCTTCATACAAGACCCTTACTCCGTGATCTGTGACTTGATTTACACTGAGCCTGGAATGAAGGGAAAGAAAAGAAAGTTTGAATCAATACAGATTACAAGTGTTCATCACCCATGAGTTAACGAATAACAGGAGGTCTATGCATTTTCCTCTGATATTTTAACAGGTCCTTATGTCATATATTAAAAGCTATTAAGGGAAATGTGAGCTTAGCTTCGTAAGGCTCACTTCAAAAACAATAGAAAACAAAAAGCCCCAAATCTCCAAGGTAATGTTCTGGAAGCTGTCCATAGAACTGAAAACAATAAAATGTAGAACTCAGAAACCAGAGACAAACACCTCATCCTCTTCCTGTGTTTACTGTGATTGCAGGAAGAAATTCTGCTTGACACCCTAGCAAAAGCAAGCTTTCGAAACTACTCTTCTTGCAACCTTCTCTCCGAGTACCTAGTGAAAGCCAGGCATCTTGAAAGTCACAACACATTCAGGCTCCACTGAATAAAGGTTGTGAAAAGCCCTGGCCAGGAAATAGAACTACAGTCCCATGGGTGTGCTAGATATTTCTAATTTTATTGTCCCAACTAAACACGAAACAAATCAATGTCAGTCATTCACAGAATAAAAATACTTCTTTTCACAGTTGTTTAGGGGTTTTTGGAGGGTTTTTTTTGTTGGTTTTTGTTTTGTTTTGTTTTAAACTTCTCAAGCTTTTTCACCTTGCCTAAATAGACAGATTCCTGTGAAGCATTCCAATTCTGATGAATCACATTTTCTGGGTAAAGCTGTCCCTGTGAAAACATTTTGACCAGCTTTAGTTTCTACACAAACTCTGAAGCTGAACATTCACTGCTCAGAGTCCCTTATCACCAACAGCCTCCCTGACTCTTGCTAGTTAGTAACTTGGTCACTTTGGAATGCACTAGCACATCGGAAAAATCGGAGCCGATTTCTACAGGTCAGAACAGTCTGCTTCTTTGAAAGGGATGGTTAAGTTGTTAGAAACAACGTTTCCTGACCGGCAGAAATTGGTCATTAGAAATCAAAGTCCTAACCTCAGAACAGCCATAAAGACAAAAAGGCAACCTAACAGACAGGTTTGGTGCTGGGGATGGTGTTAAGATCATACTGCGTATGGCATGATCACATGATAGGCACAAAGAATGAAAGTCTGTCCTTTTCTTCTTTGTTTTGTCTTACATACTCATGCATTTTCCCCCCAGGTTTCCGTCTTGCTTTCTCTTGGGAGGTCAGTTGATTTGCAACTAACTGGAAAAAACAAGTGTCACTTGCTTTGATTTAGTCCTAGAGGAAAACAAGGCAGAGCACAGCCAATCAGGAGGAATAAATCCGTTCATTAAAAAAAATTCTCATGAGGCTGAAGGAGCTTTAAAAAAGGTGTATTTGAAGTTCCTGGTTTTCTGCACCTAAATGTTTGGACAAATAAGGTATAGCTACATGGCACAACCTCAAAGGACTGGAGGTGGAACAATCTGGCCTGTGATGTTAGAGGTGGAGTTAGTTCTCCCTGATCACAGCAAGCCATGTCCTCCCTCCACATCACCTCAGGGAAACACCACATCTAAAGACTTCAACTACATCCTTTCATGGAGTACTACATATTAGCTTTTGTCCTGTGAAAGCCAGACATCTTGGCAGGATGTAAAAGCAAGAAATTCAGAGCTTTTGATCAAGGATTATTGTGAATAGTAGATCCTCCCTTACCCTGTATGACCAAGGGCAGAGACAGGCTCAGGCAATCTTCAGATAATGGAGGAAGCACTTCTGTTTCCTTTCTTTTCCATCAAGCACTTTCTCCCATAAAAATCCTCTTTCGAGACAAGACAGTTTAAGATGTTTAAGGAGTTTAACTAAACCTACAGGTTTAAACAGACCTGGCTTCTAAGGACTTCTTATCACCCTTTCCATCTGGGTTTCCAAATTCACAGCTTGTCCCTGCTCCTGTGACTGGCTGAACAAAGGTTTCAGAAGATCTGAAATTAATTTCCAGCAGCAGTAAGAATCCTCATCTTTCTCCACTTTCAAGATCAATTCCTCCAGCCCAGCAGTTTATGGAATAAACCAAGGATAAGCAAGGACCTGCTTGAACAGATTCCTACCTGATCACTGCAAGCTTGCTGAAACAAGGTAGCAGCTCTTTTACTCCATAGTCATTGATGTTGTTGTTGTCCAAATCCAGAGCCAGGCGCTTTTGAAAGTGATGCACAACAAAGGAGATAGCACTGCAGTCAGCAGAGTAGGCATTGCAGTATGTGAGCTTGATGTAATTGGCATGCATGCGTTTGGCAGCCAACTTCCCCACTTTCTCGCTCTGAGTCTCGTAAAGGCACCTCAGCATCCAAACAAAATTGGGCTGGACCTGGATCTGATTGTAGTTTGGAAACCTGGACCGAGTGAGGCCTTTCAGGTGGGATTTCATGCTCTCCCCAAGGTATGTGATAAGCGCCTTTCTCTTCCTTTTAATGACTGCAGGCAAAACTAAATGTCTGAAGAGCTTCTGCTTGGATCTAGAAAGCAGGCCACAAAGAAACAGGTTGGTAAAATGAAAGTGTTCATTATTTCGGAAGGGATCCTTCCCTGCTAGTTGTTTCTTCAACCAAGGAATACGAAGGCAAGTAGGCTGGGCAGTCTCAGTGGAAGAACATTCATTGAAAAACTGAAGCAACTCCTTGGCACCCACTTTCTCTTCAATAACCAGGAACAAAGCTGTGAAAAAAGACTGAAGGGTTAAGTGCAAGAACTCATAAGTGGACTGATTGTCACAGCCACTGTAACCTTTAACTGTCCTGAGAAAGCCCAACTGCAAATCTTCTTCAGAGATATTCGCTGATGAGACCTCCTCCTGCTCAAAGATAAAGAAAGAGTTCTCCATCCCCTTGTATGCCATTTTACCCAAAGCTAGAAGAGTTTCCTTTCTGGATTTGAACATCTCTGCTTGGCTTCTGGTGTCGTTCTTCAGCAAACTTGTTTTCAGAGATCGGTTCAGATGGACTTCGATCATGAGCAAAAATACATCTGTCAATGTAACAGAACAGTCTGGAAGCTCGTGGCTGTCAAACATGGAATGGAAGTGTTCATAGCATTTAAAGATAATCCAGCAAAATAAAGGCACTGAACACAAACTGCAGAGATTGGGGTTAGCTTCCAACTGGTTCAACACCAGTGTTCGTTGCCCCTCGTCTTTGAAAAACATGGCAGTGTATTCCTTCAGGTTATTGCTGGAGAAACCACGGAGCAACACTTTCTTTCTAATGATGTTTCTTTGGATCTCAGTTCCTGTCCTTGCTGTAAGAATTTTCTTGGATCCCTTAAGAAGCTTTCCTCTGAGAAGGCTTACCAGCAGCACCAGGGGATGGATGGGTTCATTGGGTGAACACATCTCAGGAACGCTACTGAGATCGAAGTTGGAATAGATCTCATCGAAGCCATCAAATGTAAAAAGAACGGTATGAGGGAATTGCAAGATGTGATGGAACACCTCTGTGGGGTCCTGGTCTGGGTAGCAATTGTATTTGAAGAGTAGGTCTTTCAAACATATGGCTTCATCTTCCTTAAAGCAACTAAACATCCTACATTTAAAACGGAAGAAAAATTTGGCCCCTATGTCCAATTCTTTTCTGGCCCAAAGGCTTTGTATCTTTTGCAGCAAGATGGATTTTCCAATTCCTGCATCACCAAAGACATAAATAGTCTCTCCATCTTCATTAATTAGCCCAACTGCATCATCAAAAAGGGCTTCTAATTGACACACTTTGCCTAAACTCTCATTGGTAAAACTGACCAGCTCCATAATACTGTTAGAGTAGATTTCTTCAAGCAGCATCTCTTCCCTTTGAGCGTATGACATAACAAACTTGGAGTCACGTCCCAGTTCATATCTGAGTTTCTGGCAATACCTGCTAACTAGAAAGACAGTGAACTATTATTAAAAAGACTACTATTAAAAAGCCTATGTATATGATGACCCACCTCTTTGGGAACTGAGAGGGGGTAATAAACTAAAAAAATTCTTATGTAAAATTGGTTCTTTGGCAGATTACTTCTATTTATTTGTGCTGCCATCATCACTCTGCTGGGAAATTCAGGTGCTAATGAAAGAGGTAACGCGGGAGCCACCATTTCCTGAAAGCCAGTACTGACACTGCATTGCTTTAAGGGGCTGCTATCTTTCAGCTGAGACTCAAAGCCAAGCCCCTGACCTTTTGTTAAAAGACTGTTTTACTCTCTGCAAAAGCAGGGATTGGTAGTTGCTGATTAGCTTTCGCATCTGCCTTTTCATTATATTTATATTCTACCTGCAATTTCTATCAGGTAGGTGGTTATTCTTTCCTAACTTGTTTGGTAATGTTTATTATTGTAAATAGAAGTAAATAGAAGTCATGCGTTTTAGAAACTGGGTGCCAGGCACTGAAAAGATTTTTTTAAGGTGACAAAAAAAAAAAAAAGAGTGTCTCAGTTGTTGTGCCACGTTGGCTTGTGTTTTTACTGTAACAGAAACTTCGCTTCAGATGGGGGCAAAGTAATTCTTGTATTTATGTAGTATGAAAAAAACCTCTCAAGAGGAAAACATTTATTTCTGCAATACTTTAACTCTGACTTTTGGTATAACTCATCATTTAGGATCATAGAATAATTCAGGTTGAAAGGGACTTCAGAAGGTCTCTAGTCCAACCTCCTTCTCAGAACAGGGTCATTTATAAGATCAGATGAGGTTACTCAGGGCTTTACCTACTTGGATCTTGAAAACCTCCAAGTATGGAGACTGCGCAGCCTCTCTGGGCAACCTGCCTCATTGCTTGACTGTTCTCATCATGAAATACTGGCTATTCCATTGCCAAAACATCACAGTGTTGCCAATAAATTGTAGCAGAGGCCTAGAAAATACTACAGCTGGCACAAGGTGGTTATGCCATTATGCTACATATCCACAAACAAATGCAGAAAGAGCTTGACGTTAGCAAAACAAGATGTAATATATTAACATGACTGTTGTGTTATACAGTGCGCCTTTTAATTATCTGGCTACTACTGCTAGCAAGCACAGCATGTGCACATTTATTTTCCGTGGCTGTGCCTACCTAGACTCTCTTACTCTCACAGCTGGTTAGAGGTTCCTACATAGCCAGGTAGTTCTAAGGAAAGGGATACAGATGCATGACCTTACCTGGATCTGTATTTACCACAGGTTTACTACAAATATTCTCTGAAGGCTCGTAACCTATTTCATCCAGCCAAGGCTGAAGCTCATAGTAAGCGTCAGTGACTTTCTGCAGGACACGGATGAAATATTCTGAGACTTCTTCTCCCTTGCTCTGAACCAAGTCTAGAATTTTGCGAACCTGAAAAAAACCATGTGAAAGATCATTGATGCACAGCATTTTATCACAGTTACCATTGTAGACAGCTTTAGGATCCTTTTTGGACTGGAACAGGGCACCAAAATCAAAACTGGTGCTTTAAAAACTTGAATTCAAAATCTAGCTCTGAATTTGAACCATCACAAAACTGACTTTCTATTTGTATTTGGATGTTGCAAGAAAGTTGACTCTGCAAGTTAAGGGCTGAACTTGTAGCTAAATCGTACTCTAACCAGAAACAAAATGGATAAATACTGCTTCTCAACAGGGAACCCAAAGGATTTCCTCAGCCTGGCTAGACAGTATATTTTAAATCTCGTGCTGGTTAAAATAAAAAAGAAAAGGGTGGTTTCTCAATGCCCTAAATTCACCCTCTGGTTTGTAAATATTCCAGACACGTTTAGATTTACCTCAGGACCCAGCCAGATCCAGAGCAGGGTAGGCAGAATCTCTCTCAGATCTTAATGCGGATCCAAAACCTACAACTCCTCCTTTTAACACAGCGACCCAGTTCTGCAGGCTCTCGCTGTACAACGGACTCGTTGCCTGCAACTGTTACTAAAACTAATGGCTACCAGGCAGTGGCTGGAGCAGTTCAAGACTAAGCGTTACCTCTAAAGGCAAGGCAGAATCTGATCTCTGTGCAACCAATACAGGGCAACCCTAGAACAAAACCCTCTGCAAGACAGAGCAATCATCTGGAGGCCCATTTTGAATGTCTGGATCCTCTTCTTGTGGGAAATGAATGAAGAATTCAGTTCTAAACCAGACAAAGGTTTCTAGAGACTGTGGTCTCTTGTGAGCTTAAAGCAGGGTGAGGTACACACAGCACAGCAAAAGCATGGTATTTTTTGACAATGTGTATGCTCTAAAAAGCATTTTTAAGCCTTCCAGAGAAGCTCCCACACAGTCCACTTCAGTTACTATTGTGGCCTGCTCTCTGTCTCTGCTTAGACTCCTGATGCACTGCCTCCCCCTCAGCTTTGTTACAACAATCACGTATATTATGCTGAACAATAAGAAATGGAGATGATCATACAGCGTGCATTTATTCAGCTTTGACCCTATGCACAGAGTGAGCACTGTGTTACCATTTCAACTTGGCAGCAAGGATTACTATTTTATGAAAATCTGCACTGTTAGTGAAGTCCAAGGTCTCTGAATTTTTTATGGTTTGCCTGCCCCTAACTGTGACACTGTTCTGAAGCTGCATGACTGGTTGGTCAGGGAAACAGATCAGGACTTTTTTTTAAGTCATGATCCAAAGAGCAACTGTGTACATGTGATAATTTTTTCCTATCAAAAGACCAGGAAATAGTTTTTGCTACCGATGTCCAAAGATGAATCAAAACACCAAATGTGTCAGGATATATCAATTTTCCATACAAACTTTTACAATGTACATAGGTCTTTGAAGAGAAGGGAAGGTGTGCACACGGACAACACACAATCATTAGCTTCTAAAATAATATTTAATTTCTGTCTCTCCTCCTCTAAAGCAGGATGATCTGTCCCACAGCATCCTGAAGCAGATTTTCCTTGCAATACTCTGCAAAATAATGAAGGCTTGCATGTAGCAAGCTGCACTCTAACAGCCACTGTGGTCACCTCCTTATCAGAGGACAAAGCTGCAGCTGGGGGGACAGAACAACAATTATCACCCTGCTCGTACTTACAGCTGCCAACGGGCATTACAAGCAGTGCCAGCCGTGCCGAAAGAGATGTGCTGGAGACACTTGTCCAGAAGGAACAGGGTGGGGAAACTCCAAAATAACAAAGATTAGAAAAGACACTAGATGTAAAATTGCCACATAAGCCCATAAAACCCAGTGGCAAATTGAAAGTAACAAAAAGCTTATGCTGGCTAGCGAAATAAAAAGAATACCTTATCTGCTTGAGTTGGAAATTGGACAACAATCTCTGCATCTTCAGTGGAGAAGTAGTCATTCTTAATCAAGTTGTCAATCAAACACTGCGTGTTTCTTATTCTACTGACCAGAAGTTCTCGGTATACTTTCAGCAAAGCAATGAAGGACAGAGGACTTGTTCCTGGAGGTTTTTCCACAGAAATCTCCAAGTTAGCACAAAGTTGGCCTTCCATAGTTGAGATAGCAAGAAGCTGCTCCGCCTAGCCTCATCTTTGACAAACTGTCCATTTGCAGCGTGACGTCAGCTTGGAGTTAACTTCGGGGAAACAGGCAATCTGTCCTTCACATCACCGAGCCTGTAAAAAGCAATTGTATAGAACCTCAATTTAAACCTTATCCTATGCAGATACATCCTTCAATTAGCCATCAAAGAATACTTCCAACATCTGCATAATATCATGGCCAACTTTATTAAAAGGTTTCTGCCTCAGGTACTTCCATTTATTTGTTCAGGTTTTGGAAAAAAAATTTCTACAGCAGGCAGTCTCCCTTCTGTACCAGTACTTTACTGTAGCTTGCCTCAAACACCACCACTGGCATCTGCCTTTAACTGCCTCTTCTTAGTGCGTAATTTAATATTTTTTATTAGCTTTTCGTGTTTCAATAGACAAAGCAGGGCATCTGTCCAAACATATCTGGACAAGGAAATAAACAGAATAAAATTATATTTCATAGCAATTAATTTTGTAGGAGGAATTAATTTATAGTAGCAATTCACTTTGCTTTTTCTTTGTTACAACAACAGACCTTGTAGAAAATGTTGCCAATATGATAACTGTCCCTGTAAGCGAGGCCTTGTGAACTCCGACACAGTTTTAGCTAAACTAGGAAAAAGTGTTTAGCTTCAGGACACCAGGTTTGAGAGGCAGTAGTGAGACTGTGGGAAAACCACTGATCAGATGTTTCTGTTAAGAAAGCCAAGAGTAAAACGATGCTAACAGTGAAAATGCTGCTGTAGATTTCAGAGCTAACACACCACTTAGAGGCATAGAGCACTTCATACCTCCTAAAGCTATTGGTTCAGACAGCATGTAAAACAGGGAAAATATCATTGCATTGGTTTAATTTGGTTAATCTTACCAAATTCAGGTGAGTAACCATAAAAGTTAAAAATACAGTTTTTCAGAATCTGAAAAATAACGTTATAGAAAGGACTGAAATAAGTGATTGTAAATATACAAGACTCCATCTCTAGTGATTCACACAAAAAATCTGGACCTCTCCTTGAGCAGGAATTGCACAGAATAACTGAATTCAGACTCTTTCCTCATATGATGAACTAGGCCTGGAAGATGGCATCACAATTCATGTTCATTACTGGACTGGGCATCCACCCCACCTCCATCTTCATAAAGGGAAAAGATTGCACACAATATAGCTTGTAATGAAGATCTGGATTTAAAGCCTGTGCAAACACTTTGGCTTGAATGCCTGACCTCAGCCCCTGTATGTACACCTAGAGACACAATGTGATCATTAACTCGGGCAGCTACAGGCTCAGGAAAACCTCTCATTGCTGTAGAGATGTTGTTTAGAAACTGTACTCTTTAGCATGAACGCTCTCTCCTTCTCTACAAATATATATGTTGTGTATGCCCTCGTTCTCTATACCAGCTCTTAAGAGATTTTTAGATGGCCATTTATTCCCATTTTTCTTTACAAAGCATAAAGCAGTAGGAATCAGGATCAGATTGCTCTCTATTGTATTACTACAGGTCTTTTTTTCATTGCAGTTAATATACCATATAGCAGGCATGAAGTTATATTGTAATTACAATTCAACAGTAAGTTCATTTAGGTACTATTTAGGTATGAACCTTGCACATATGATTTCCCATGCCAAAAGCAAAAAGCATGGGAAAAGCAAAAAGATTTTTTGCAAGATCACAACTGAATCACCTCCACATAGACAATCAGAATTTGCATGATCAATACAAATTACTGGCACCCTCCAGATAAGATAAGATAAGATAAGATAACAGATAAGATGTACTGTTGCTTCAGCAGGTCAAGGGATATTTGGAAGAATGTTCTTACATTCTTATTACAGTCATATTAGTAAAAACAAAAGACAAAGCCCTTCCTCAACAATTCGGTAAAGGTGCCAGTTCTGCTGCTACAAGATTCTCACAATTTCCCAAGACAGCAAATTTTCCAAAATGCTCCCCAGCACTCTCCTGACAGCTATAACTGAGCCCTGCCAGCTCACAAATTCTTCTAGGTGACCGCTACTGGAACAAACTCATTTCTATATGAAAGGTTTTCCATACTGGAAGCTGCAGTCTGCATCAGTGTAGCTTGTCCTGCTTGATGCTGGAGAAAGACACAGTTTATACTTCTGCATTTTGGTAGATACTACCTATCTACACTTACACAGGGCAAACCAGTTTAGCTCCTCTGATTTCAGGAGACCAGTAGGTCCTAACTTACGGTTGCTGACCTGCACACATGCAGATAACCGCATTAAGAGTTGAGCCCTCCAAAGGCTGAGACCAGGCAAATCCCCAGCACAACTGCTTTGGATCACAGCCAACTCCAAAACTGCAAAACTCTTTCAACCAAAGGGAATGTAACCAAGTGATCTGACTTTCTTACCACATGCGTAAGTGACTGCATCTACTCGGACAAATCAACCTTTCATTACGCCATTCACATGACCCACCAGATGAAGTGGGTGATTTCTGAGTCACTCAGCTTCCTAGAAGCCACACTGGCAAACCTCTTTGTTCAAGAAAGCTCATTCCATAAATGAACTCTATCATGAAGACCAAACAATGTTGAAAACATCATTTACTCTAAGGCTTTTGCAAGCTTGTAGTTAAAGAGATAGAGTCACCTTAAAACACATGCAATAGAAATATTAGCCCTTTTCTTTCAAGATACTGCATCTACCCAATGTTCCCTGCTTGCATTGGTTATTCTAGGACCGCATTACCCCAGTGCATTTTCTTTCTTCCCACTTTGTGAGAAGAACTGAGACAAACATCCAGGAAACCATAATAATGAACCAAAGTGCTGTCATGTGTACAAAACGAATAGAATTATTTTCTTCACTCTTTCAGATCCATCTGCAAAGAGGATAAGAAAAGAAAGAAGAAATACAGCAAAAGGACAAGAACGTGGGAAATATGGAAAGATCAGAAGGTCTCAACGATGCCTGCCCTGCATCTGACTAAGTCCAGTTCAGTACAGAATCTGGTTGCTATTGGAAGAGGAGTGCATATGTATGCTGCAGGAGAGTGCATGTTCCCTTTCACACAGGGTGATCTGCAAGAGAGTGGAGAAACAAGAGAGCAATCAAAAAAGAATATAAAGTGAGGCTAAGCATCAGGGGAGAAAAGGAGAAAGAGCAAAAATGCCGAGCAGGGAAGTCAGAGCTGGCAATATGAATTCTGTGCATGATGACGTACTCAGTGATATTTTCAGTGGCAATATTAACTTTAAGGCAAAAAACCACAGCACCCAGTACTGGAAAAACAGTAATTTTCATCAGTCTCTCTTAGTAAGAAAAAATTGAAATTTCCACCATCCATAGCCTAAGAAAATGTCACATCAGATGAGCGGCTGAACACCTTAAAAGGTGCCAAAACATTAAGAGTTCCTGCCACATGTAGTTTGTAGCAAAGTGTATCAGCTAGATGAAGAAACTTCAGGTCCTACTCAGACTAAAGTAAACAGAAAAATTTTCTACAGTAGCAGTTCTAGGTGCAACAGTAGCTAAAAGTCCTGATCAGCATGCGAAACATGCTTGTTCTCTTAGAGAAACACGCTGTGTGTAAGATTCTGGCACACATGAATCTGTTTTGCTAGGGCGGAGTTTGTTGTTGGTTTTGGTTTTTGTTTTTTGTTTCTTTTTTTTAAAACACGATGCCAATGTGTTGACATCATGAGGTCTCCAACCTATCTGCAAGTCCATCATTCTTTCTGGAAAGATTCCCAACTTCCATAGTGCTTTAACATTAGTCTTTTCAGTGAGGGATCACAGGGTTACAAAGTACTAAGCCTCTTCTTACAAGAATCTGTTAGTTTTACAATGCTAGGTTACACATCTGGTATGTTTAAAGGTAAATGCTTATGCAGCTTATAAATATGCATTGAAAGCATTTGCTTGCTAGAGTGCATATAGTGTTCTTTGCCTTATTTTGGGCACTCCAGATGCTGGATTCAATTCCAGTGCAATTCTTGTGACTGATGTGGCATCAGTCATGGGGATGCTGGTAGAAAAGACTGAGACATACATTAATGTGAGACACGTCAGTGCACTGACCAAGGTCTAAAAACATCCACTGTTGAGAACTACTGCCTCATTTCTGGAACTGTTCAATTTCTGGAAGGGCTAATGAATAAAATCATTTCCCTGAAAGCCACCTTGAGGCTTTTACAATCCTTTGTAAAACATTACTAAGTTATGATAAAAAGAGACCACCTGTTCTAATAGCAACAGTTTGTGAACACATCTATTTAGCGAAATGAACATTAGCATTGAGGTTTATACACAGAAAGCTATGTACATGGAGAGAAAGGGAAAGACTTTTCAAGTCTGAAACAGCAGAACACCTAAGGAGGAGTGGAGAGGGATGAGAGAGATGATACCTGGGCAAAGCAGGAGTCTAGTATGGGGAGACAACGGGAGAGATGCTTATGGGAAAAAGCTTCCTATCTGGGAACAGAATGGACTTCTTGTTCCTGAGAGGAAAAATAAAAAAACATGGTTTACTCAAGAGGCTGCCAATGATGTTGGAGAGGAAACTCACTTAGCCATTTTGAGGATAGCAGCTTCAGTCAAGTAAAGAAGACAGAAAACAGACTACGAGGAATTAAAAAGAACCAGAGAGCAGAGTGCTCACCCATCAATTGTAAAGGCAAGGAAGAGACAGAAGACAGGGCCTTAGCCAAATGAAGCGTCAATAGGGCTTGAAGGGATGTGAGAAGCAACAGCAAGTCTGGCAAGACATACATATCACAAGCCTGCATAACTGAGAATAAAGAGGAAGCAAGATGGGGATCAGGCCAGGGATAAGGAGGGAAATGAAAAAGGGAAATTAAATTTGTCATAAGAAGAGGCACAGCGAAAGTATCAGTGCTTACAGCAAGGTTTTGTATAATCCATGCCAATAAGCTGCAGTGGCACTGCTGGCCTCTGCATGAAGGCACTGGCATTTTTATCTAGTGATTCTTCTGACTTCCCTCTATTCTCAGCATTGTGCAAGCATGTATACATTTGTATCTTTCCTGGCCCTGCCCTTCTCACATCCTCTTTTCACTAAGATCTTCTTGCTCTTCTAACAAAACTGCTATGCCTGTTCAACTTCCAGTGCTGCAAGTCCTCTGGCAGTGAAGAATACTCTGGTTTATCGGTAGCACTAACATTTATCACAACAAGATCTTACTAAATGTAAATGCTGTAGATAAAGGGGCTGAAGGATCTTAAAGAATAGCTAAAAAAAGTTTTGGGTAAACTACAGAATTCACTCCTCATTGAGCTGGCTGCTCCCAAGGAGACTGCATAGGATGAAGCAGTAAAGGCAATGCAAGGAGCAAATTAATTAACAACTGTCCCTTAAAGCAGCTGATTTAAGAACCAAGTAGAATATTTCTGAAGAGCTGAAAACCCAGCCAATACTACTTCTTCTGTAGTCTTGCTCTTCTGACAAAAACTGTTCCTCTAAATTGCCTGTGAAAAAAAGTCCTATGCCACATACCTAGCTATCAGCAGCCCATAGCTGGAGTATCTTCGGGATTTTCACAGCACCTAGTAGCCAGCTCTGGCAGGACAACAGCAAAGCACACACACAAACCTCAGTGCCAGCCCAGGGCTAGTGGAGTCCCTGTTGGCACAGCCTTCTGTCTGTAGTATTCAAAATGCCATTACTCTTAGAGAGGTGGCTGTTTGAAAGTAGTGCCCTGTTTCACATGGAAGTCTGTGCACTTTGTGTCTCCAAGTCAGATTTGTTTCCTGAGAAAAGCTGAGGAAAAGCCACCCAACTGCAGAGTCATTACAGCAAGAGGAGAACTGGAGACTTCGACGTGCTTTTTCATTAATAATGGTAATCTAGACTCAGTCAGGCCAGTCTAAACTCAACTATTTGCTAACACCAGGAGAGACAGAAAAGAGACTGATTTTCCACATCTTATTTCATGTGTGCCAGAGGAGCCAGTCTTTGACTATAACAAATTAATAAAACAGAATGTATTTCCATACAGCAGCTCTCACCTTTAAAAGAACCTCAACTATTTTACATAGTTCAAGAACAGTAAAAAATGTGTAGAGATTAGAAGCAAATGGACACATATACTACACAAAAAGTCTGCATGTTTTGATGAGAAGCGATGCAATGTGTTTCCCAGAGGTAAGAAAAAATAGCCTTTTATTTTAATAGCACAAATGGTGCATGAGTAGAGCTCGTACAGAGTCTCTGTGCTGATCTTAAATGATATTCTATATGAGTTAAAACACACTTATCATACCCCAGTTTACTATCGTCATCGATACTACATATGTCAATAAATGCCCTGGGAGTCACATGTTAAAATCACACTAGTGTAAAGCTATTACAACTTGTGATTTTGCATTGCTCTGGGGTCACCGAGATCAGCATCTTTCAGTGATTTTTCCCCCCTCCCCTCTCTCTCTCTCTCTCCTTTGACTCTAGCATAAGCTTTTGTAGCCATCCCTAGTTGTTTGAAGAACAACAGAGATAAAATAACACAGAAGAAATTGTTTCTGCCTCCACCTGGTAAACTGACAAGCTTTTGTTTAAAAGGCACAGGCTTTTACAGAAATATTCATATCCCTCACAGGTTTTGCTGCTACACTTCCTAACAGCTCACTTTTAAAAAAACAGAACTTTATATATAATGTTTGGATGAATTAACAAGCCCCTGTCGAAAAGATTTTATGTGGCTTCCTGGTAAGTCCTTTCTGGTGGGAAAAGTTCAATAAATAAGAAGGAACCACTACTAAAAAGCAAAGAAGTTTTCTTCAATCAGAGAAATCTTGGGGATTTTTTTTAAGAGATGGAGGAGGAGGGGAACAATTTACTGGTATATCTAAAAAAATAGAACTGCTTTTCTACTATTATTTACTATTTTCACATCCAACCTGCAGTGAATTCTACAATTAAAATTGCAATTGTTGGAATCGCATATTCACAGCTCTCCTAATTCTATCTCCCAAGCTTTGCTCCGATCATGAACAGCAAACCTACTTAGCTACAGCCCCTTCACCTGCCAAAGACCACCGCTCGGTTATGCCTGCGCATCCATCGATCCAGCGGGGACTGCCCAGGTATCAATGGGGGAGAGCCTTAACTGCTGGTGCCAGCAACGCCCTGGCGTGGAGGAAGACCACCCTGCCGCCATGCCATGCCATGCCATGCCATGCCATGGCCTCCCCGCAGCCACGGGGCACCGACTCTGCCCAGGCAAACCGCTCCCGCCTCCCTCCCTTTCAGCTTCTTTCGCGTTCAGTGAGGAAAGCACCGAGGCCGAAACGACTCCCGCGTGAGTCAGCGCGTGGATACGGATCCTCACTCAGCTTTGCGCAAGTAAATGGCTTTTTTTTACTCTTTGAACCGTCGCTCACGGGAAAGGCGAGGCGGGCCCCACGGCAGGCAAGCGATGCCTTCCACCCGGCGCCTCCCGCCCGGCTGCGGGGCGCTCCCTCCCACCTCCTCCGCCCTTCATGACCTCGCCACCCTTCCCCAACGGCCTTCAGGAAAATGACATCACCGGCCAGCATCTGTAACAGTATTTATTCCTGGTAGCGTTGCTGTCTTTTGTATGAAGGCGCTGTTTCCCTCGCCGAGGAGCTGCGGGAGCACTGCTGCCTGTCCCGGCCCCGGCCCCGCTCCTCACTCTCTGCCTAACATCGCCTGTCACACGGCAACCTCCTCCCCGGAGCCGGGAGGGGCCCCTGCTGAAGAAACACGAAAAAGTCCCAAAATTTTCAATTCGGGAGGGTGAGAAGTTCACCAAGAGGCAGGCGCCAGCGGGAGCCCCCGGGCGCAGCCCTTCCCCTCCCACCCCGCAGCCTTTCCCAGAGAAACTTGGATATACAAGAAGCAGAAACTTTGCTTTACACCCTCACTCCCTCTCCCGGCGCCAGCCGCTGACCTGCTGCCTCACGCCCCCCTTCCCGCCTGCCCCGACCCTCCCCCTCCCTCCGCGCCACCCACCCCTCACGACATGGCGGCTGCCCCCGCGAGTGGTGAGCGGGGCGGGCAGCGGCCCGGCGACCCTCCTTCGCCCCTGGCCCTTTCCCTGCACTCACCGCGGCGGCGAAGGGACGGAGGCGAGGGGAGGAGCGGGGCGGCGGCCGGCCCACGGCTGCTTCCCCCCACCCCCGGCCCGCCGGGAAGGCGCTCCCGCCCCACACACGGTCTCTCCTCCCCGGCGGGAAGCGGCTCCTCCCCACACAGGCACGGCCGAAGGCCTCTTTCACGAACACCGCCTTTCCCTCCCCACCACCGGCATGGCGGAAGGCCTCCTCCCCCGAGAGTGGTGCCGGGGGTCCCGCGTCGGGGTAGGAGGCCTTCCTCCGGCCCTCAGGAGCTCCCACCATTTTCCTCAACAGGAGGCATCAAGTACCTCCTGTCAACTCCCTCCAAGGAGGCTGTCAGGGTATTATTTTCCCTTTTCTTTCAACAGTAAAATACCTATTTAAAAGTTCAAAAGCCCAAAGGAGCCTGGTAAGGGTAAAGCAAAAGAAGTGATGCTGGTGTTGAAGAGTGTGTTCATGCACAGTTTTGCCCTCCATACCGAAATTACATCCATTAAAAATGCAAATAGCCAATGGAAGTTTCAGTTGCATTTCCACATTGCCAGCTTTTGCTTACCTAAGCAACACTGATATTCTTGAAGCATGCATTGAACGGACACACGAGAGGTTTGGTAATCACGATTTTATTTACTCAGTTTCAGACTAGACAGTGCTAATACAGAAAGTACCATGTTTTACTGCAGACACAGTGCCCAGCTCTGGAAATCGGGCATATGACATCAGGACAGCACCTATACATCCCTGGCAGAAGTTTACAGAAAAATTTTATGCAGAGAAGACATGGTAGGTCTGTTACTTTGTCTATCTAAGCATTCATACAGTGACACCGGTTATGTCTTACACCCCTCTGTACATCAAGAGAGAAAAAAATACACCATACAGAAGATAAGCCAAAGTTTTGTTGTTTGACATCTTCCAGGTTGTCAAATTTTCCTTGTCTCCCACAGACTACCTACAGGGGTTGCCAAGTACCATAAAGTTAAGTACTCTAAACCTTACGAGAGCTTCCAGTTTTGCAGGAGATTGTCAAAGGTGGGGGGGGGGCGGGAAGAGGCCAAGTCTGTTCACCTGGGGTTTAATAGACAAACAAAACCATGAAACAAATGCGCTAGGACTCATAGCAGACTTCCTGATTTCTTGGACATGAGACCAAGGCCTAGATAAGCAACAAGCCAGTCAAAAAGGTAATTTAAAAAACCTTGGAATTATCTAACTAAAATGAATTCTTTAAAATCTGTTGGTTATACCTAACCAGTTCATCTATGATGATTACTAGACATTGAAAGGAGCAGGCCATTATGCTTTGAATGAGATCCTTTGCTGAATGTTGTCTTCAGGCCTTGGTTGCCTTTTGGACTAACACTTAAAAACATGGAGACAGTTAAAAAAATATTACTCTGCTTTCTTTACTAACTATATAAACAGAAACAGGAGCTCCATAGCTTCAGATAGGTTGGGCTTTAAACCATTAATAGAAGCAGCAGAGAAAAAAAGTTTAGTCTTGGTTGAGAGTCTTGAGTCTACTTTGCACTCTAACAAATCTTTGAAATTCTTGATAATTGTGTATACAAAATTTAAAAACGAAGGCCTGATCCTGCAGCCCTTATTCCTCAGAAGGCAACAGATGCCAATACCCAGCAAGATGGCCTTTTTCTTTTAAAAAGGTCTACAAACAGGACATGAAGCAGGAATGACAATTACAAAAAGATAATTTCCAAATCTCCAAAACCTTCAGCATGTACTCAATCTATACATACAAAGTGAAGAAGTTACCAATGTCAGGGTGTCTTCAGACTGCAAATTATGTCTAATGGCTTACTGTAGATGCACAGCAAACTCATCTTTTCTTGATAAATAAAGAAACTGCTGATCAGCACAGTGAGGAGAGGTATCTAAATCAAGGTGAACGGCCAAGCAAGTGCAGAGGTATTCTATGCAGAATCTATTTTCTTTGCTTTAATAGCAGCTTCAATCTCTTCCATGATTGGCACCGGCCCTGCATAGTTATTAGTTTCAATAGCTTCTAATTTCTTCTGATAGTCAGTTGGCAAGCCATTCTGTTTTGCACCCATGCAGATTACCTATAATCAAAAGGGGAAAAAAAAAAGCCTTCAATAATAGTGTTAGGAAGGACAGACCCCCTCCAAACATTTACTCGTACGGGAAGACCGATTTAAGGTAAAAGAGAATTAATCCCAAATAATGCTGTTTGTACCTAAAGATAGCTTCTGGAAGACCACTGAAGACCTTAATAGTGTCAACAAAATTACTCTGAAAAGGCTTCTAACTACCAAGGCATACCGCTAAGATTCTGAAATGTTACTAATGTGCACAAGACCGTACAATTAAGCTGTTGCTCAGTTATTCCATTCTTTCTTCCAGCAAGGATGAGAACTACTTTTTATGCCTTTAGCCAGGCTTAGTATCTCATCTGAGTGAGAAACAGCGTATATTATTGATGTTATTTTTAAAAATAAGCTGTTCAAACCCAAAACACAACATGAGTACGTAGACAGGTTACAGGAGTAACAGACACAGATACTTAGCTTAGTGAAAAAGCACAGATTCCTTAGAGTTTGTTACTGCAGCTTTCCTCCTACATAGAAAATAAACTTTATTGATGCAAGAGAAAATAAGTGGCAGAGAGAGGAAAAGAGGAGGCTGTAGGGGCTGAGGCTTGAAAGAGACAGCAGCAAGCTCCCATATAGAAATGAATAGATAAACACACAGATTTTAAAAGCTGACACTATTGTAAATATTCTTTCATGCATTCAACAGCCAGGAAATTCAAGGATGAGGTGTCTAGAAAGGATGAACTTTGCCACAAAAAGTACACAACAGTAGATGGATGTAGATCACTGTGTGCCAATGCAGTCACCTCTACTAAACTTTCAGCTCTCCTGCCTGGTTAACTTAAACAAATAAAACTAGGGGCAGGGGGGAAGAAGAGAACTAACAACTGACCCTGACAACAGCAAGAGGGAATGTTTAGCTAGATAAAGTTGCCAATATTGGAGGTCTGCTCTTACAGCATACTGGTGAGAGCTGACACACAGCAGCAGACTATGCGTTAACTCCCTGAAAAGCCCTGAAGATCTGTCTTGACAGGAAGCGGGTTGGCAGTGTGGCAGTCTGCTCCCCCCACCACGTAAGCAATAAGCACTAGTGGGGGCTTTGACGGCTGCATCCAGCTTATGCTGGACTTTGGGGCTGCCTGGAGCAGTGACCCAAACGTCTTGCTGGTATGCAAATATGACTATAAGTTAATCATCTTACTCTATAAATAGTGGACTGCCCAGGGCCTGTTGAGCTCTCCTGCACAGCAGCGGGCTGCACGCCAGGATCTCCCCTTGAGTAGGGACACCTCTCAAGGTCACTCTTCGAGGTTGAGAGATGCCTTGCCACAACAGATTCTCGGAAAGTGACCAATAGCATGCTAAACTTTGAAATCTTAGCTAAGTGATATAAAGGTGTGATTGCGCATATCTAGTCCTTTAGACATAAACCGCTGACCAAGTCTGGGACTAGGACTGGATCCAGCCGCACCTAGACTCCTCTCTGAGAAGGAGTTTAGAAAGCAAGGGGGTCCTTTCTGAACCTCGTGACTCAACGGGAGGGTCTCCCTGACAGTTTTGTCTGACCCTGTCCTCTATGCAGTAGATCATCAAGTGTACCTTGCCATCAAATCTTGTTAAACCACTGTCGCATTTACCATTGAACTTTGTTAACTCGCTGTTTTATATCAATAAAGTATATTGTTCCTTCGCTCTTGCAAGTGAAGTACACTTTCACTCCATCTGTGACAAATTGGCATAGTCAGCAGGATGGCAAGTAGTATCACCACCTATTTACAGAGGCATGGAGTGAATGAGTCCCAAATTCTCAGAAGAATGGGCTCAAGACAACTGGCATACTTGAGAAGCGGTTGAAGAGCACCTAAAGGTATGGAGGATGCGTTAGCCTTAGGCACTCCCAGAGCCGAGATTCAAGGTCAGCCTACTGGCATTATCTTGAGTCTGACTGAAGCATTCCAGAAATGAGATACGGTGAAAGGAAGGAGCGTATTTCAACTCCTCGGCACCAGTCTCCAGAGGGGAGACAACCCCTTCCTCCCACTTAGGGAGGAATTGCAGGGCATGAAGCTAAATAAACGAGTAGTGTCCAGAAGGCAATTGGGCCTGCTTGTCCGGAAAGTGGAGGCTTATCAGTGGATAAGTGATGATGGCCTATACATTTCAATTCCAGTTGGTCCTCGAGGACAACTGGTGAAGTTTTTAATAGATACGGGAGCACAAATTTCAATACTAACACAACAAGATGCTGAGAAGCTAGGTGTGCGATCTGGACGGCAAAGAGTTAAGATTACCGGTGTGAACAGAGCGAGTGTTGTGTGCCATACTGCCAAGGTCAATTTATGGCTCCCGGGCAAGAAGCGCATGGTGACTACTTGCTTTGCAATTAAAGATCATCGTGAAAATATTTTAGGTTTCTATGTTTTAAATGGACGAACCTGGCACCTGCTGAATGGCAGCTTGTCATCCTTTGGCTCAAACATCGACCCGGACCCCGGTAGAAATAGGGAGGCTCCAGTGGGTGCGCTTTGCGCAGCCCTTGCCCTTCCTGAGTCAAAAATCATTAACGTACCGCAATATCCAATTTCTGCTGCGGCACAAAATGGAATTTCTGAAGTCATAGTTGATTGGGAGAAACGACAAATTCTCTCCAGAACCCACTCCCCATATAACTCACCTGTCTGGCCAGTTGGGAAACCAGGCAGGAGGTGGCGTCTGACAATTGATTATGGCGCCTGAATGCCAATGCGGCCCTGTGAACAGCTGCTGTACCAAACATTGCAAACTTACAGCTACTTTGCAAACAGCTGCACACTGATGGATGGCGGTGCTAGATGTAAAGGATATGTTCTTTATGGTTCCCTTGAAAGAGGAGGATAAAGAGAAGTTTGCTTTCACTTGAGAGGGAATACAATATACCTTTAACAGACTCCCTCAGGGATGTGAACATTCACCCACAATTGTTCATGCCGCACTTGCTGAACTTTTACAGACAGGCTCACTCCCCCAAGAAGTGAAACTGTACCAATATATAGATGATACTCTGATTAGAGGAACTTCCCCTGAGAAGGTGGGGGAAGTGGCTGCAGCAGCATGGCAAGCGTTAAATAAAGCAGAAATTGAGATTCCACCTGGAAAATGTCAGGGACCAAGTAAAGAAGTAAAATTTTTAGGTACTTCGTGGAGAGCAGGCAGTGCAGTGATTCCTCCAGATACCTTAAGAAAATCCAAAGAGCTGCAAATGCCCCAATCAAGGAAGGAGTTACAACAATTAACGGGAACTTTAGGATATTGGAGGAAGTATGTACCTGGATTTTCTATCATTTCCCATCCATTATACTCACTCTTACAGAAAGGCAAGCCCTGGGAGTGGAAATTAGAACATAAAGAGGCCGTCAAAACTCTGATTGAAGAATTAAAAACGTATCAGTCACTGTACGGGACGAGTACACTCCTGCGACCCTATTATAGCCGAATGGGGTTTCGCACTACTTACTGTAACCTGTTCCAAACTGGCCCTGATGGGCCAAAAAGACCTTTATTCTTTAGCTCAACTGCATTTAAATAAACAGAACAACGATACTCTGAATGGGAAAAGGGACTTTTATCTTTAGTCTGAGTAGTTAAACAAGAAAATACATCAGGGACAACCTGTGCAAACTAGAGGACCATTTAATTTACTAGAAGCAATCCTAAAGGGGACTGCTCCCCTAGAAGGAGTTGCGCAAAAACCCGCTATCAGAAAACAGTATGCCTACCTAACAGGAGTTGCAGAAAATATGCAATTAACTGAAAGACACACTAAGGTTTTCAAATTGCAGATGCCCATAAACACAGACCCTTTAGCATTACAACAACCTTTAAAACCTTCACCTGTTCTGGATGCACCGCTCCTCACTGAGGGTACACCAACAGAACACATTTGGTTTACGGATGCTTCAGCAAAAAGGGTAAACAGTAAATGGCAATATAAGGCCTTTGCGTTAGATATTACCACCGGCAAACAAGTAATAGAGGAAGGTGAAGGCAGTGCACAAGTAGGAGAAATAAGAGCAGTTGTTTGGGCAGCACAGAATGGAGCAAAAATTATATATGTAGACTCTTACGCTGTGTGGGCCGGTGCCTCACAGTGGCTCTGTCAATGGGAAACCTTGAATTGGGAAGTAAATAGATCCCCAGTTTGGAGAAACAAAGATTGGCAATTATTACTAGATATAGCCAGGAAAACACCTTTCAAGATGGGATGGGTAAAAGCTCATGCTAAGGATAACCGATCAGCCACAAAGTAAATCAAAAGGTAGATGAGCTAACTAAAATTAAGAAAATCACCTTAAATCGTGAGTGGTATCAATTTGGAGAATGGTTACATCAAAACCTAGGCCACACAGGTAAAGAAGTACTTTGCTGCACAAAAGTACAGGCTGGCCTATAAACAGAAGAACTTGTGAAACTATTCTTACAGAATGTCCTCAGTGTAGATTGAAAGCACAAGCAGATCATCCTGCTAAAGCACCACTTCTACATATCAATGAAGGGAAAACTTTATGGTCTACATGGCAAATTTATTATATTGGACCATTCAAATCCTCTGCAGGATATCAATACATCCTCACAGGAGCGGAAGTAGTCTCAGGCTTGCTTATCGACTAAGTGTCCGAAAGCTGATGGGTGAAATACAGTGCAAGGGCTATCGTTTTGGTTCTCAAATCTACCTACTCCTGATGTTATCTAAAGTGGTAATGACTCACATTTTTCACGTAAGGAAATGCAAGACTGGGCAAAACAAGAGGGAATTAAACACATATTCCACACCCCATACTACCCTCAATCACATGGGATGGTAGAAAGAGCTAATGGCTTATTGAAGAGGAATCTCAAACCACATGAGGCTCAATGGGATACATGACTTCCCAAAGTACTCCATCAATTAAATAATGGATTCGGGCCCATTGGAAGCCCTGTAAGCCGAGTATGCTTTGTAAAAACTGAGTACTCATAAATAAACTGAGCACAACAACCAGTGATTTAACCAAATTAGAACACCCATTGCGATCTTCTCCATTAGCAGTGGGAACTAATCAATGGCTCTTATCTGATATATTGCCTCAGTGGGAAAGAATTAATGAAAGGGACCACCAATTGATTGTGGATGCACTTGGTGTAGCCCAAAATAATGTTTCTCTAGCTCTTAGTTGTATCTGAGTTGCATTTTGGATACAATCTATGGTAACAGCAATTATAAGGGAAGGTGAAGAGGGCACCTTACCCACTGAAATTCAAATGGTAATTTGGGATAATGCAACGAAGTTTGAGAAAGAATTCCAATCCTGGTGGTATTTAGTCAATTTCACTTACGACCCCACCACCAACAAGGCCACAGCTTTTGTCTTAACCATATGTAATGCTTCGGTATATACCATATTCCCAATCATTGCGTTAGGATTAAATCACAGTGGAGCTATACTCTATCCATTAGAAGATAGAGCATGGGCCCAATGAAACGGAAATAAATGGCAAACTGTTGATGTTAACGCATGCATTGTACAGGAACAACAAGGATTTATTTGTGAGAGTAACGCCATCAAAGCCCAAGACATTTGTCTTGACACTGAACAAAACATTTGTAATTTTGAAATACATCCTAATGAAGCCCCTGAAACCGTACTTGTGTATATTGGAAAAGGATGTGTCTATATGAGAACCTTTGTGATTTTATATTTGTAGATAAGGTTACTGTAGATACAAGCAATCACTCAAATATTTGTGTCTGTAACTTTACTGAAGTTATGGGATGCGACTTTAATTATTCAGCACCTGTTACGTCTTATCAATTGTTATAATGTAATTATACATTGAGTCAAGATTTATTGGCTACTCCCATTAGAATGAATCTTACATTGGTGAAGAAACTACTACAACACGATGACCTGTGTGCTGATTTTGGCTGAGATAGAGATAATTTTCTTCATAGTATCTATGTTTTGGATTTGTGCTGAAAACAGCATTGATAACACAGGGATGTTTTAGTTACTGCTGAGCAGTGCTTACACAGAGCCAAGGCCTTTTCTGCTTCTCACCCCACCACACCAGCGAGCAGGCTGGGGGTGCACAAGAAGTTGGGAGGGGACACAGCTGGGACAGCTGACCCCCACTGACCAAAGGGATATTCCACACCATAGGACGTCATGCTCAGCATATAAAGCTGGGGGGAGAAGAAGGAAGGGGGGGATGTTCAGAGTTACGGTGTTTTGTCTTCCCAAGTAACCGTTACATATGACGGAGCCCTGCTTTCCCGGCGATGGCTGAACACCTGCCGGCCCACGGGAAGTAGTGAATGAATTCCTTGTTTTGCTTTGCTTGCGTGCGCGGTTTTTGCTTTACCTGTTGAATTGTCTTTATCTCAACCCACGAGTTTTCTTTTACTCTTCTGATTCTCTCCCCATCCCACCGGGGGGAGTGAGCGAGCAACTGTGTGGTGCTTAGTTGCCAGCTGGGGTTAAACCATGACAGCATGCTAAACTTTGAAATCTTAGCTTCGTGATATAAAGGCGTGATTGCGCATATCTAGTCCTTTAGACCAAGTCTGGGACTAGGACTGGATCCAGCCGCACCTAGACTCCTCTCTGAGAAGGAGTTTAGAAAGCAAGGGGGTCCTTTCTGAACCTCGTGACTCAACGGGAGGGTCTCCCTGACAGTTTTGTCTGACCCTGTCCTCTATGCAGTAGATCATCAAGTGTACCTTGCCATCAAATCTTGTTAAACCACTGTCGCATTTACCATTTGTTAACTCACTGTTTTATATCAATAAAGTATATTGTTCCTTCGCTCTTACAAGTGAAGTGCACTCTCACTCCATCCACGACAGGCAGGGAGGAGGTTTGTGAAGTAGCAGAGCCTGCTTTCTAAGCAAGCTTTCTCTTCAGAAGCCTTGCAGCAGCTGGCCTTAGCTATGGTCCTGGAAGGTGATTCAGAGGAGCGAGTTCCTCAGTTAAGAGAAGGCGGCACACTTTGGATTTAACAAGCTCAAGTCCTGTTTCTTTGCTTTTGGTAGAAAAAGTCAACATGTTACAGTGATGTCTATCTGCAATTGCTAATAGCTGCACAGTTCCAGACATGCAGTCATGCCACCCGAGGCTAGGCCCGCATCGGATCTCACAAGCTAAGCAGGTCAGGCCTGCTGCGTGACTGGATCACGTGTCTCTATGGAGTCAGCGTGTTGCAGAACAGTGTTGAAATGCTTCTGCCTCACCAGCCATCAAGTGGGAACCCTGCAGTGCTCTGCAATGTTGCTGGAAGTCCTGTGATATACTGATGATGCATCTGGTAAAAGGAGGCAGGTGGACTCCTGTATTAAATGATAGTAAGATACTTCATAAGACAATAGGGATAATCCGTGTCCTTGAGACTACAAGCCAGGTGCTGTATTCTCCCCATAGAAGCTTCCCTCCGTCTTTTTAGTGGAGTACGTTATTTTTTCAAACAGAGAATTGCTGCATATATATAAACAACATCCTTCAGAAATCCTTGTGTCAGTCATAACTAATTCACAAGTTAAATAGAGGCTTCATGTAACGCATAACTACGCCAAAAAATAAACCTGACTTAGTAGGCCTTTCAGAGCTAGCAATCTTTTGCGAGCATCATTACACTATTACATTGCACAAGGATTAAGTTATACCTTTACATTAGAGTTACTCACACCTTCCATCCACTGTAAATAAAGTGCTTATTAAATAGGACAGAAGTACTGCATTATATATTTCTGTTCATTCTCTCCGAAATTACAGTGATGCGATACCTACCCTTTTATACTGAGGAGAAGGGGGACCACAGACATAGTCCTTCATCTGGTAGCTTCGACAGGTCAGTGCCTCTCCTGCTTGAGTGTGGACATTAACTTCTATTGGGACATAAATGCCATCTTCAACTCCCTCTTGCCTGCAAAGGACATATATTCCTTTCATGCCAAATAACTGATGCATCTTTCAAACTGTGCAATTACACATATGCATTTATTATAACAGAATTCAAGGCAGGACACTGGTCTGCGCTGTTAACAGACTTAAAGAAAAACAAATAAAGCAAAACATATGCCAGTGCTTTTTGTGCAAACTTGTTTCATACCCAAAAGCAAGTTTCTAAAGAAGCGGCAGCATTCACTTTTATCATTTCAGCTCTGTAAGAAAGATGACTAGTAGCCAACTTGCAAGGTTAGAGAGAGAATATTCCTTGTGAATTAACTACTGTCCAAATCTGATAATCTACAAGAGAAATACAACCAAGATTATCAGAATTAATGAGCCAGGCACATATCATTTATTGCCTTCTGCTCAGATAATGAAACAATTGCAAGGTTTTCTCTTGCCCATTGTGTTACATTTGAATAAGGGGAAACTCGCACAACTCTTGCAATGCACATTCCAATGAATAATCCAAGACACCCTTTAATTTGCGCAAGACATGTACATCAACAATGAACTAGATTAGGGGCAAAAACCATTTTGTTATTTTATAAGTGAAATCATGCTCTCTTAGGAAAACAAAACCAAACTCAAAAACAAGGCTACTTGTTGTCTTTAACCATTAGCATTTAGCCACCGATAAAAGTCTGAGGAAATAGTGAGAAGTAAACGAGAAGCTTAAGCAATACAAACAGACTTTATAGCACAATTAACTTTAGATATGCTTTAGATATGAGTGATAACATGGGTTTTAATGCTGCTCATCAAAATATCATTTTTGACAACTTATCTTTCTTTTAAAGACTTTACCATTTCAAGTTATTTAACGTACATAACACAGGCCATGTTATGTGAGTAACTAGGTTAAGTGCAAGTAGAGACTGGAAGCTAACTGCAGATTCAAGGCCAACAGACTGCAAAATAAGTCACACGGGTGTATGAGAGAAAGAAAAGTGTTACAGTTAAGTAATGTCCATTGCTAGGATATATGAAGACAAGTCATGATTTAGTCTGTAACTTACAGATTTGTGAAGTACATAGGACCTTGAAACACCACCAAAATGCATTTGAAGCCAAAAAGTTCAGCCATCTAAGCAAAAGATTCCCCTCCCATATTTGTTTTCTATATATTACATTGTTTTACTGGTATTTCAACCAACAACATGCAGCATCAATTACAGATTCCCTCCTCTGCTTCTGGATAACAAAGCACAGACTTCTTTATCCAGATTAGGGGGGAAAAAAGGGGCGGGGGGGCAAATAGTGAAAATTTTTTTTCTTAATACATGGAAATTCCAGGAAATAACTTGGTTGAGAACTTACATATCTGCTTACACACAGCCAAAGAATCCCAAGATCTTCAGCAGGAACACATGCAAGCTCTTTCGAGTTGCTTAGGAGCAATCCTTAGAAGAACACTATCGACTATCTTTAGAAAAGCCAAGAACACATCCTGTTGCCTTCCATTTCCAGTCCACCTTCACGGCATCAGTGAGGACCGGGAAGAAGCAATCTTTAATGCTAGTGTCCGTCCTGCAGTTTTTGTTGACGGTATAGCACTCAAGTCTCTAGCATCTTAGCCAGCATTAGTCAAACAAATGCCAGGGGTTTGCAATTCTATTGTATGTAAACAACCCTTTAGAAGTTAAAATTCAAAATGTTGTCCCCATAGGGCGAACACAGTGTTACTACCAACGCAGATGCTGCCAGACAGCATCTTTATACTTCTTTAGGAAGAGGACATGCTTTAGGACAGCATGGTAAATTAGGAGATTTCAGTAAAGGTCAGCAGAAAGGGGACCAGGAGGTAAGTGCCAGTGTAAGCAACAGTGGGGGAACTGAGGAGATAATAAAGCAGGGACACGTGAAGCTTTCCCCAACCAGAAGCATACCAGCTAGGTGCCCTCCTGCTTGGGACTAACACTTCCAACCAGGACTTGAGAGTGCTGAGAGTGCCCATTCCCATGATGTACTAATAGAAGTTGGGCAACAGTTTCTGTTGTATTTCAGGCTCACTGTAGGCAACGGAAAGCACAAACTTCAAGTTTCTTGGCTAAGATTATAAGGACATGTCTACACGGCACAGTGCAGCCATAACCAAAATTGCAACAGTACCAGAGGCAGAAGAACTGTATCACTGTAATGCTTTCCACGGGTTTAATATGCCCTGCTTCCTTCGCCTCACTAGCCCAGATTTCTACTGGAATTAATTGACAGTGATGAACTGCTCTGAACAAATGATCCTTGTGTACCAGAAGCACCATGCAGTGCAGGCGCATCCCGAAAGCTGCAATAAACACATAACACCAGCCAAAGTTTTGGAGATTAAGTTCTAAGCCCTGCCTCAGTCCCTACAAGAAGTTATGCTACTCCTTGATTTGTTTACCTAGGTATTCCTCCAGACTTCAGCCTAGAAACGACTTGCTCAGGTTGCCTTAAACTTGTCTTAGTTATCAGGCACAGGCAGAACATTCTCCGCCATGCATTGTAATAGTGCAGGCAGCCTCCCCTATTCAAAGGGAAAAACAAAACCACTCCAGCTCCCCACTTGGATCTACCTCAAGTTCACAAAAGTTTGAATCCTTAGAAAAGACGACATGCAAAATAACCTCCTCAAAAGGTCCCTTTGCCTGTATTAAAGATCTCCTTCTCTTCTGCAAAGTCTCGTCCTCATCTCTTCCTTTTCCACTACAACTGGAGTCTACAGATGTATAGAGACACAAGTTGATGTCAGTCTCAAAGGAAACTCTCCCTAAAGCAATGGAAAAAATGTCACAGGACAAATACAGAGTTTAGGGTAATTTAAGGGACAGGACATTGTGAAGACAGGGATTAAGAAAAAGGAGCCTGACCAATATATCGGCTCCAAAGCAAGGTCCACACCCTATTAAAATACCCCTAAGAAGCTGTAGCTTGAAGACAAACCCATTTTAATCACAAATGTGTTAGAAGTCAATATATGTACTGTGAAGTGAAATTCACATATTAAAACCCAAAGCATCTTCTTGATTCCAACACCAAAGCTTCCACACAGATCTTTACCAAAAATTAACTACTTTTCAATTGTTCTCTAAAACAGTAGAAGACAGCAAAAGTTAAGTCACCTACTTATCCAGTGAACTTAAATTGCTAGCGTTCATTTTCCACACTATTCCCCATACTTCGTCTCCAGGGCTCTGAACAACGGTAGCTGTACCTCCATGCCATACAGAACTTGTCCTGCCTTGATGATGGCCAAACTCGAGCTTAAAATCCTGCAAATGAAACCAATGCAGAGAATCAATTTCCACTTAAGATAAGGGCCGTTGGCTATTCTTGACATGAAAGGAGCAGCTAAAGGAGAGTCTACAAATAGTCAGTTGGAGCCACAGAAGGAGAAACAGACAGGCGGGATCCAATCTGGCTCCCATCTCACGAGGGGCTGAAGTCAGCCTTTTCCACCTCCTCATGAGAAACGGCAGCCTTGGGACAAAGGGAAGAGAGGTCTGGCAGAGAGCACTACTGATAAAAGTCTTGGTCTGCAGAGACCTGGATCAACATCCAAACCTCTTACTAGTCTGGTCTAAACATTAGCTAACAATTTCTAGCGGTGAGAAGAAAGTGGAGTCAGCCCTTTTTCAAGAGCAGCCCACATACCCAATTCTGCAGTAAACACAGTAGTGCTGAAGAAATGTCGGCTTGACTTTTGTCCAAGTTGGCAGTGACAGGATTGCTGATGTGCTTCCCGTTACACAATCTGAAAGGCCCTTGGCTGAGGTGTACCATGAAGGAGGGAACCGACTACTGCCTTCTTCTCATTCCTCAAAAGACATGCCTACGTGGTGCCCACTCCTTTGAGCTTTTGGTGCTGTTGTAAGACTTAAACGCTACCATGCAGGGTCCAGGAAAATAGTAAGGGTAAAGAAGCCTACAAGATAGTGAGCTTTGGGTCTTGTCCTCGTGCACTAATACAACTGCCCAATTATAAAATACCATCCTGTGTATTTTCCAGTGTTTTGCAGCACTCAACTGGAACATTCTTGGGTATTTTTAAGCCAAGGCGTATGCCTCCTTGAGTGAGCTTATTCAGGTTTTTGCAAATTGAAGATTCTTTTAGAAATCAAGTATCTCTTTTTCTTACAAGTAATATCAAATACTACTATATAGGCAAAAGAGAATATCAGGTTCTTGCATTTTTGCAGTGTAATCTCCCATCTGACTCCATACACTCAGTTTCCTCTCCTCCTTGTTAGCCAATTTGTGGATCCTTCCCTAGCAGTAGAGAAGGGAAAGAAAAAAAAAACCAAACAAAAAACTTTAAGGAAGACTACCTGCTTAACCACAACAATAAACTCTAACAAAGGCAAAAAGGATCAAGAACAACAACAAAAATAAAACCCAAACCTAAACAACCCCGCAGCTTTGCATATTTCTCATGATCACCCCCTTTAAGCTATAAGATAATTTTGATTTGAAATATATGTGTGTACATATTTATATTCACTTTCTGAGACACATTACCTTCTTGTAATATGTCCTAACAGATATGGGGAAAAGGTTGCAAAAGTTGAGCAACTAGAGGCTTAAACACAGAAGAACAGCACTGATCAGAACACTAATCTAATTTTTCTTTTTGGTGTAAGTCATAATCAGCAGCCTGGCAAAGCCATACTGTTTATTCCATCAATAGAGTCATCTTCCTTCCCCATAAAATGTCCCCCATTAAACGAATTTCACTAGAAGAAAGTGTACTTAGACACACTAGTCATCAACCATTCGACAAGCTGCTGCAAAATGGCTTTGCAATGTTTGGGTCACTGGATTACTGTGTGAGGAGGACTCTGGACTAGACCCTGCAGACAGTCAAGCCCGAGTAATTTGCACACAAGTAAATAGTCCAGTCAAGTCACAGACTGAAGTTACAGGTGTGAACAAGTGCTTGCAGGGCAGCCCCAAGGAAATAATCCTGTAGAGCCAAGTACACTCACAGCAGTCTAGCAAAAAGAAGAGGGAAAAAAAAAATCCACCAATTTTTACTTTATTCCTCTGGTTATATTTTCTTGGACCTGATCTGCACTGAATACCTGCAAGGAGGTGTATAAAACAGTCAGATACCACCCAAGAACGGCAACAGAGACCACACAGAAACAGCGTGTTTAGCTCCGGTTCTGGAGGCAGGAAACCCTATGTTAGGCCACGCGGGCAACTGCAGCAGCCACTGCAGGGAAGAGGGAACAAACACACTAGATACTTTCTTGGGTAAAGAGCTTGGCCTTTGGCCCTTCTTCTGAGTACCAGTGTAATACCCTTTCTGTGCTCGTTACACATCCCATTTCTTACAGCTTGTGATTGAAGATTAACAAAGCTTTAAAAAATAAAAACAGAGGGAAGCAAATTTAATATTCTAGTTTAGCATCCAAAGTATTCTGTTTACAGGCTATTCTCCCTTTTTTTAAGCCAACGTGGTACTACCATAGAGTAATTAACACAAATCAGCTCCAACCTCTGTGCGCTTCCTCACTCCCAAGGATCAGTGATTTTCCAGCTTGAAGCAAGGGAGTGAAGCCACCCGGTGTTAGGGAGCACAGCAACTGGCCAAAGGCCGGCTAGAAAGGCTAGCGCCTGACTGCCAGCTCTTGAACAGCTATCCTGCAGCGTGGCAAGAGACGCTTACTGCATAACCTGAAAATCCACCTGAAACCCAAAAGGAGAGCTGAAGCACAGGGCTTTGCTTTTATTCAAAGGTAAGCGCGCAATACTACCGCTTTCCTCCTCACCTCCAAGGTCTGATCCTGCAAGGTGCTGGGCTCTCGGCACGTTCAGCTCCTCCAGGGTATCTGTAAGCACCTCACACTTTACAGGAGCAGACCTTGGTTGCCAGATTGATGGTCCCAAGAGACACCAAGTATCTCACTATTGGGAGTTTAATTAATTACAAGTTTTTGGAACTTCTTAATACAATCTAACGTAGATCGTTTTCCTGCCAGTCACCCCAAGAGAACCTTCAAGTTGTCCTTAAGTGGTATCAATCAATGCTCTGCTCCTCCAAGGATCCTTCCAGTTGTACAGAGCTGTACATCAGCGGCTTAACGACCGTATTTTGGCTCGTATTTCCAAGCCTACATCAAAGCCAAGTCGACAGACTAACGTTTAATAACCCCGGGGGGGCAGGACTGCCAGGGCCCAGGACGGTGTCGGCCGCAGCTGGGCAGCACCGGCGGGGAGCTCGCACCCCGGCTGACAGGCGGCACGGGGGGGCTCCTCCTCACTTCTAACCAGCGTGGCAGAGGGCAAGGAGGAATTTTGATTTTTTTTAACGAAGCATCATCCCTTTCAAACTGCCAGAAACGCGTCCCATTAACCCAACTGCGCAGCCCCTACTTACATTTTCAGGTTCGTAACTCTTTACGCGTGGGGTCTTGGCTGGCAGCCTTACAGCCTTGGTTAAGCCCGGTACGATAAAACCCACAGAGGTGGGACTACCGCAAACACTTCCTTTGGCTGAGGGCAGCCCAGACACCGGCCCGAAGCGTCTCGGGTTCAGGGTGATGGGACCCCCCCGCGCCCCGTGCTACGGCCGCCCCCGTCACCCCCAGGAGGGACCGGCCGGCCCGCAGCACCGGACTCCACGCAGCAGAGCCATGCCCACGCGCGGCTCCACCGGGGCACGCGGACTTCCACAGGCCCCCCCTTCCCACCCGCGGCACCGCTACGCGCCGCCCCCCCCGCGCTTCTCCCCCACGCACCTGCAGGCGCGCCACGGCGCAGAGCGCCGCCGAGGGGTTGCTCAGCAGCAGCCGCTCCCGCAGCAGGTTGCTGCCGTACGCGTAGTACAGGAAACAGCAGCAGCAGCCGCCGCCGTCGCCCCGCTTCGTGCCGCCCCCCGGCTCCATCGCCCCGCACCGGGCCCGGCACCGCCGCGCCGCCGCTTTAACACCCCCCCCACCACGGCGGCGCTGCCTGGGCGGGGCCTGCGAGCGGAGCCGCCCGCCATTGGCCGCCGCCTGCGCGCCGCGCCCCCCTTCGCTACTTCCGCCGCCACGTGGGAGCCAGTAGGCAGCGGTGCTGTGACGTAGCAGCGGCGCGGAACGCCTTCGGCATACGTCACGCGGGCTCCTCGCGGGGCAGTGACGTAGAGGAAGGTGTATGCTTCTCGTCCAGCCAGCCGGGCAGGGGGAAGCACGCTGCCCCGGGTCCCTGCGGCCTCGGCACCGCATGACGGCAGGGAGCGGGAGCGCTGCACGTTTCAGCGCGTCAGCAGCTTCCTGCGGGGCATCATCCTCTGTGGGGAGGAGCACGCCGTCAGCCGGCAGCGCCTGCAGCCCCCCCCCGTACCAAAGCGGGGAGGGTTACAGTCCCCCTGCGAAATCCAGGCCGATGCATTTCGCTGGTGAGCACCCTGGCCGCCTCCGAGAGAAATGTAAACGGCGACGAATTGTAAATATATTCCGTGAGATGTAAAATAGTGCAACGTCTCCCAGCTGGGAGCGCTCGGAGCAGAGTAAGCTGGGAATATACAGGAGTAAAAGGCGGGAAGATGCTGGCGTGCGGTCAGGCCGAGCTGCGGACCCATGCACAGAGGCAGTTCCTCTCCTTCCCTGACATAAGCAATGCTCAAATGAGACAGGAGGAGGCCTTACTGCCGCTGAAGCAATATGTACATATATATACACATATAACACAGCAAAATAGCTACGGAAGGCTGTAATTAATAATGTAACAATTAATGGCGAGGCACCATTCATTAATGCTGTTACAGCAGCCCTCAGCCCGCGTGGGCTTCCTGAGGAGCGGCAGGTCATGCAGGATTCAGCACAGGATCCCTGGCAGCACCGTGCCCGGCCTCTCTGGGCACCTCCTCGCCCACGCAACACGGAGGGGAGAGCAGCGAGCGGGTGAGCTGAAGCAGCTCCTTCCTTTAATGATGTGAGAAGCACTCCATTGGAATCCCTGCTTTAGTTTTCCCAACACAGGCGTGGCAAAGTGAGATTCATCACAAAGCACATAAAGTGATAAATGTCGTTCTGATCCTTCCCGACTAGCAGTTTTCCATTTTTAGGGATTTTTTTCTTATGTAGGAATAAATATTTGAGGGTGAGAGGGAACGATCATGTTCACTTGTTACATAGGTCATAGAATTATATAGCAAGACTTCTGCACTCTTACTCCTTACAACAGCTAGTAGCTGAACATATCTTTTGACAATCTGCTTCTGGTATATGCTTTTAGTCCCCTTTCCCTAAAGAAATGTGAACTCCACGAGGAGAAGGTCTCTCTCTCCTCTTCCGGCAGCTTCTGGACCGTTGGCTAATTTCAACCAGAAAGCAAGAGGTTTCAAAGATAACTAAGTTTCTGCTGGTCTCAAGAAAAGAGGCAGAGATGGCCGTGAGATGGTGGGGATCCCGTGGGAGAGGCTTCTGGAGGGCCCCCTAAAGCCCCAGGGACCAAGCCTGCCAGAGGCGTTTTCCAGGCGTTGGTGCGTGCTGCGCTACCCGTTTGGGTTTTCTGCGAGCTGTCCCTTGTGAGCCAAGGTGGACATTTCTTTCTAAACTGAAAAATCTTACGTAGGAATTGTAATGAAGCATATAGCAATTGTTACTTTTTAATCTCAAAACGACCTCCTTCTTAAAAAAAGCCCAACCAGCCTTTCGTAACACTTCTTAAATTATTGAAACTTTTGACATTCTGCACAGAAAATGCCACTTTTTCTCAACACTCAGCGTTTCAACGATTGTGATGATTTTTCATTCAAAAATTGTGTATATTTTGAACACAGAGAAACAGTTTTCTCCTAAAACTTGTGTCCTTTTTCATGCTATTCAAATTGAGACTTAAACGTTACAAAGTCAGATGACTGACAAATGAGGAGACGAGTCCCTGATCTCATGGCTGGGTTTGTGCACATGAAAGTCTTTGTTAGCAAAGGCAGTTAGCAAAATTACAGTCAAATTTACGGAAGGACAGTCAGTTTAAAACATTGCCACTTGCAATTCTAAGTATTTAATCCCTCAAAAAGGCATTTTCAAATTAAAATCAGTTGAGGTTTCCATTTTTTGTAGTCTGCACTGAATTCCAAGCCTATTCTATGACCAAGGAGCAGTAGCCAGTATTTCCAGCAGCGTGGTTTTGGCGTGCATGGTGTAAGTTGGTCTTGCTTATTCTAGATATAGCATGATGCTAATTCAAATGCTATTGGGGTAAAACCTAGATTTATGGCGTTTAGATTAATTTTTAATTGAACTGAGTCAATCAATTCGCACTTCTGAAGCACATTTCTTCCCCAGCATGGCCCACGGCAATTTAGAAACAGCACATTGAGCCTCTCGACTATTCATCGGATGATAGACATGAGAGTTGAATTGGAAGGGCCGACACTGCTGGTGTGGGTCAGTGTCACAGTAAGCTTTGGCTTTAAACTATCTGGAAAATATAAACCTCTATTCCCAACAGCTTTTATTAAGCCCTTTTTTATTAAAGCCTTTATTAAAACCATAATTGATAGAGCACCCAAAAGTGCACTGCGTGCTCTGAGCCAGCAGGCAGTAAGATGGCCAATATCTATTGCGGAGCACTGAGCAGCTCATGGAAATGAGGCCTCCTGAGTCTACAGAGCACACAAAGCATCCTTTAAAGAAGGAATGTTAACTCTGAAACCTATCGTCTGAAAAAAAAAAAAAAGGTTTTCATTGCTAAAAAGATGTAAAGGCCAGGGTTCATGCCAGTTAGGAATCAGCCTCTGAATTGTCTGTAGCTTCTCACTGTAGCGCCAAGAGGTGGCACAGCTTAGATTGCTCTTTGTTTTCATACTCTCAGGCCTGAGATGGAAGAAAAATACTTCTGCCGTGAGCCAGAAAAGGGACAGAAAGCCCTGGGCAGGTCTGCTGAGGCATGCTGCAGGTATGACCCTTGGAGGGGACCCAGCCTGGGTCTCCCCGGTGCAGCGTGGCCAGTCTGATGGCGAGGCAGCACGGGAGGGAAGTGAGTTTGGTCTGGAGGGAAAGCTTTGCAAGTCTTTCCGCTGGTGTACGTCCAAATTGTGGCCAAATGGCTGTATGTGCATAGGAAAATACTTGGGCGCTATGGGAGTAGGCCCAAGGACCTTGCTTTGAAACAAGTTTCCGATTGAAAAAAGAGGGAGGAGGGCGGGAGGGCCTTTCCTGTAGCGATTGGAGTAGAAACATGCAGGGCTTTGGTGGCACTACTAGATTTTACACTTCTGCTGGTTCACGACCTTTTCAGGTGACAATTAACTCTCCTGGAGAGAAGGGTGTTAAATGAAACCCTGATTTTTTTGTAGTTAATTCAATTCTGAAGTCGCAAGCTATCTCCAGAGCTGCTGACATGAGACCTGTGTTAACTTGTTTGAAGCCCCAAACAATTTGGAGGCATTGTTTCCCCTTGGATGTAACTACAAAACCTGCACAGAGTAAGCAGTCAGGAGTACGCCTCCTGTTTGGGAGCTTCCCAAACATGGGGGAAAGCTCTGGATATCCACAGCAGTTTGTGCATTGTCCGTGGAGGAGATCAACAGGGTTATTTATGCAGAGAAAACAGGAATTTTTTTCCATCAGGTTTTTATCCCTAGATGCAATATATTCCTGAGCCTATCCTACTTAGGGTTTTACAGAAAAAATAAGGAAATTAGGAAAAAATAAGATGTAAGAGGATAAGTTAAACCTGCTGAAATGTCTGCCAGTCACTCAGTGTGCCTCCCCATCACTCCCTCTCCACCCCATGGTTGTCACAGCATGAGTTTTAATTAATATTGAAGAAAAAAAAAAGAACCTGCAGGAATAATAAGGGCAACTGATGCAAATGAATCGCGTGTGCAGTCCTCCCCGCAGCTTTTCTCTCTTCCCTGAGGAGCTGTAGTAGGATGTGCTCTGCAATTAGTATTTCATTGAAATTATACCTTTTTTTGCTGCAAGATGGTTACAGCTGGTGGTAGCTTCTTAATACAGTGTGCTAGGTCTGGGAGTCTCCAGAGATTTCATGTTCATGCAAATGAATGCAAATGATTTTACAATGTCTCGTGGTGTTGCAGTGCTTGTTCCTTCTGTACAAAACAGAGGCCACGATGTCCTGCAGAAACCCAGCCTCCTTCCCTGCCCTGCCTGACAGAATAGCCACTGGCCCACGGGGCTTGTGACCCCGCTGACCAGGAGGAACATCATCCATCGTTCATTTTGCAATTCTGTTTTTGCATGTTTCTGCAAATAGCATGTGCAGTCCTTTAGGAGAGATGAGTTATTAAAGTGGCTGTGCCTGTGCATGTAAACACCTGCCTTTTTTTTTGGCCCTGGCCAATGCCAAAATGATTTTTGGGCCCTTCCTGAGGCAGCCCCAAGCTCTCCTTGGCTGCTGCCCACTCAGCGTGGTCCTGAGATGTCACTGCGTGGTGTGTGCTGTTTGGGGTGGAGAAGTAGCAAAGGGAAAGGAGAGCCATGTGAGTCCCTCCTCCAGATCAGATATTGGAAAGAAGAGGGTGTGTATCTATGTCTTGCTTTTGCTCGTACTCCTGGAGCCCAGGTCTGTACAGACAGACTGTGACAGGCTTCTTGCCACCTGAGCTCCTTCTAACTCTTGGAGGGGCAAAACGTATGGGATCTATTTTAAAAAAAAAAAAAAAACAACAACTGAAAAAATGACGTGCATGAAATCTGGACACATGAAAAGTGGGAGAGAGCTTTTACAAACAGATCCCGGTGCCCGCAGTCCCGGCATGCAGGTGGCCTTAGTCACTTTGGCTTGTGAGGGCATCTGCTCTGCTCGCAGACCTACAGGTACTTGGGGGTGTGACTTCAGCAATTGGTTTGAAAATCTTGCCAAATATGACATCAGTTTTCAAAGGAAGAATGCTGGGTTGTACTGCACAGGCTGTACCTGGGGCCCAGTTTTTTGTCTTGTATATGAGTGTACAGCGGAAACAGCTTAATGCTGAATTTTTGCTCATCTTTGTGTAAGTAAATTCGAAATCTGGCTTCCTTCCTATGACCTAGTGTTTTACTTCTCTCACTATAAAGCTCTTCTGAATGATAACAATTTTCTAGTGATACAAAGCAAATGGTTACAGGAGATTTTGTCAAAATAGTTTCCCTTGTCACTGAAATCTCTTCGTTTGCTGCGTCAAGAGAATTTTGTCAGCGTGATGTTTCTGTGGCCTGTTGTCTCAGGGTGCATTAGTATCTCCCACCGCAGAAGCGATGCTCCTTTCAGAGGACCAGTTCGCATTGCCGTCCTCCTCTGGTGCGGACTTGTGTCTCACCAAACACCGAGCAGATTGTCTCTCCAGGCTATTGAGTACTTGAGAATTTCTTTTCTCCACAAATGTTACGACTATTGAATGTAGACTGGCAGATGAAAGGGATGTATCCTGCTGTCTTTAAGCAGCCCCGCTATTTAGGGTCCATTTACAATTTATTTCTGATTTTTTATTATATCTTAAATTCATTATTATTTACAGGTTAATGTTAGTTTGCTTTCTTCCCATCCTTTTACCTTCTATAGGCTGGGAGCACTCTTGTTTTCTTCCTCCATTTATTCTCTTTCAGCACAGGAAAACTATCGAATAAATTCAGTTCCGGATGGTGTTTTCCAATCCTGTATTAACCCTATGGCTTTACATTTGAAACGTGCAGTGTATTTCACATGAAGTAGGTTGGTACTTCTTCTTTTGCACTGCCGTGTCTGTAACCATTTCTGTGCTGCTAACCTTCAGCCTGCAGAAGACATCGCGTAGCTCCAGCCACCGTGCCTCGTGCCTCGTGGCCACGTGCTTTCCCAGAAGCAGCACCGTGGCCCTTCTTGAGCTCTGAGGGCAGCTTTGGCCTGGGAGGTGTTGGGATGGAGAAAGGCAGTAGCATTTCCCTGTTTGCATGTGCAGTGCTAGCGCTGTGGCAGAAGCATGTGACAGGGATGCCGAAACAGGCCCTGGTTGTACCGCTCCTCCTGGTTCTGCACAGACCTTGCAAAACATGGTACAAGTCCCACTGAGTGATTCTGGGCAGAAATGTTTTAGCAATTACTGGTAGATTTAATTCAGTCCTTCCACTAGGCTGGTGGCCTGTGTGATGTATTTGTTGTGGAATAAAACTGGCACTTTTTTTTTCACCTGTTTTAAACTCATTTCAGCATGACATAAGCTAAACCAGAAAAATCCCCGTGTGTCAGAAAAAGAGGTCGATCCTCAGCATTGCATTGGTGTGACAACAGCCGTTTGAGCTCACACTGTGGCTTACCGTTGCTCTGCTCTTCAGTGTAAGCAGATCTTTGAACCAGCGGCAAGACCTGGTCCAGCTCAGCTGCACGGGACTTGATGGTGGTTAGGAGGTCGGCAGTGTTTTCCTCACTCTGGCTGCATGATTGCAAACCAGGAGGGGAAGAGAGGAGCCTGAGGGCAAGCTCTGTATCTCTGGAGAAGATGGGGCAAGAATATTAATGCTCCTCTGCCATCTGTGGGCAGATCTCAAGGAGGAACAAGAAAGAATGAAGCCTTTGTCCCTCAAAGCTGTTTTTCTTTCCATCTTGCACTCCTATGTTGTCTTTGAATGATCATATTCTTAGCACTTGTTCCCAGTGATGGAGCGCTCTGCCTACCGTTTATCTCCCTTCATTCACCTCTTTCTTCCACAGCCTCTGCCATTGCATCAGGGATGCAACCCTCGGAGCAGGACAGGAGAAGAAACTTGCCGGAGGGAAGGGTGCTAGTATTCCTTTGCTTTCTTCACCAGATGAACCTTCCAGGATACATCAGAGATGCATCATGTACTATCACATTTCTCTCAAGGGTCTCTCGGGTAAAAAAGCCAGAGAAGCCGTCCACAGGCTGTACCTGCAGATCGCAGTCTTCATTAAAATCGATTGTGGTGCTCACATAAAGTCACCCTTTCTTTGGTTTCTACCTGTGTTAGGTTACGGTGCAGTTACGGTGCCCAGGAAGGTCAGCCTGGCACATAGAAAAGTCAACCCCAGTAGCTTTTGATCTGTGGCAGTTGCTATATAATTTCTTCAGCTTTGCTCTCATCATTTTGTTGCAGAACAACAGCTATGGAGAGCTGGATTTTTTTTCATGCAGCCCCAGACTTTGTAGTCTGTTGTCCTAAGGAAGCGCAGCTCGCTCTGTCACATCGTGTGCCTACGCCACTGTGTGCGCATCCAACGTGACTGCTGAACACGTTGGGCAACTCTTACCAAGCCTGCAGAGAGGTACACATCTCTGAAACCGTATGTTCCTGTGAATTTTAGGAAAAGGGGCAGACTGGGCAAAAAATAAGTCTCAAACAGGGAAAGGCAGCAGTTTGAGTACCGCTGCTCTTAGACAGCAAATACCCTGCCCAGGAGAGAGACAGTGGCCCAGCTGCAGAAAAACTTCCAGTAGGATTTTATGTTTGTCAGAAGTAAGGGGACAGACAACCCCTCAGTCTCTGATCTCTAATGAAGCACTCATGCTCCAGCCATACAAAAATCACTCAGCGGCGAGATCTGAATTCAATGAAAACAGGCTGTCTCAGGTTCAGTGCTTTGTGTGGGCTTGTTTTAATGTTCATCTCTCAGAAAGAGCCCTTCTGCACCAAAAGTTCATCTTGCCAGACAAGTCAGTGATGTGAGGAGCACTCCTGGCAGAAGTTCTGCCTCAGAGCACATCTATTATTCACAGGGTTTGCAGAGTGCAGGGAGTTACAGAAGTCATATCCTGCCGAGGCACAGAATGTCTCAGAGCCAGACAGAAGGAGAATAACAACATTTTCTTCCGAGGCACATGTGGCCCTAAGCATCTCTAGGGATGCACATTTGGTAGCTGATTGGAAACAGGCTTATTTTATCTCTGCCCCCATAGGAAGCCCTGATTTTTTTTTTTTTTTTAAGCAGTCAGGAAAAAAATAATACATGTTTTCAGCAAGCTAGGACAGGTCCTCATTCCTTCCTTCCCACTCACAGGAGCATAGCGATGTGGGTAGGGAGGCTCGTGCAGCGGGCGTGCTGCAACGACAGGTTGTGAATTGGTGCTACTTGCATGATGAGGGACGTCGAAAAATAGTGAGTTACAGGAATAATTGCAGTAGTCACTGATCTAGTTAATCAGGACTACTTTATACAAAATGCTCCCCTGTCATTTCCACTGTACCGAGCATTCAAAAAAATAGTAATAAAAATCAGTTTGTGGCTAGTCCGAGGGAGATGTGACCACCAGGTGCCACTCTCGCTCCACGGGGAATACAGGGTGGCTGTAAGGCCGGGCGTAGTTTGCAGGAAAAGCCAAAACAGGCAGCCATCATTCATTTTGTCCATCTCTGGATTTTCCTATAGGCTCTAGCTGGGACAGCAGCCTCTCCTCACTCTCCAGTAAGGGCTACACTGGAAAAACCCCGACGCTGGAAAACCGTGGGTACTGCTCACCCTGGTCTAAGTTTCAGTTTGCCGGCAGCGTTTTTGTGCAGGAAGGGAGGGATGTAGAGGGAAAGCTGCTGCTTGGGAAGGCTGTGGCATCTTTCACCATCTCCTCATTCTGCCGTACGTGGGAAAAGTTGGTTCTTCCTCCAGCCCATGTCCCCTCTGGGAGGGATGAATACCCTGTGGTGTTATTTAGCACTGAACAGAGATTTTGTAGTTGCTATAAGCACAATAGTCACCCCTTCAGTTTCGGCCATGGAATTCAAGCCGAAGGTTTCCACAGCGTAGCCTCCCTGGTTTTGCTCATCTTCTGGGCACAGTTTTCTGTGTTCTAGGGAACAGGGTCCGGGCATTTCCTGGTCCTCATGTTCACTTGTGAATGAAATCAATCCCGTCTGGAGCCACAGCCACTGCCAGACTTTCTGGGGCCCCAAGTACACTTTGGTTTTCATGGAGGGAAGCAGGCATTCCTACCTGCTTGCCATCACAAGAGTTGCCCTGAAGGCTGACCAGTGATACCCGTGGCCCCAGGGGACGGCTCATGATGGGGTGCCATAACCGCTCTCATTTTTCAAGATGAAGAGGGTGGGAAGGCACAATTTCCACTCTTGGTTTTCTGATCTTGGTGTTCTCGCTGATGTTTGCGTGCAGCGGTGTTTGAGAAGCAAAGGGCTTCTAGACCTCTTAGGTTCAGGTGGGCATCATGTGTACTTCTCACATGACCCTAAATCACATCAATAAACTCAATTTTTGCTCTGCATCTGCTTGCCTGCTCTCCCATTCCACAACCCTCCATTCTGTTCTGCCCTTAAATGACTCATCAGACTTGGTTTTTGATGTAGCCTATAACATCTCACTTAAGTTCTGTAATCAGATCTCTTTCTATTTGAGTTCCCCATGGACTAAACAAACCTGACATTGCCAGCCTCTGCTTCAGTTGAAGGCCCTTCTTGTCTACTGGTTTATCCTTTATGCTGTTTACCTTTTCTTTTCCTAGATCATGAATAAAGATGTTAAATACAAGGTCACTGGGGACTGCTGATTTCCAAACCCTGGAGCTAGTGATATTTCAAGACCAATTCCATTATGTGATTATGTTTCACTTACTGGGTTTTCTCAGGGAAATCATTTGTCACAGAACAGCAGGCTCCAGCTTCCTGTAGCCCTCTTAAATCAATCCCATCATATCGCAGAAGCCTTATTTTAATATCTTCCATTCTAATTGTTTAATTGTTTGCTTGAAGAGGCCTTCCTTGTGCATTTAGTAGCAATCGGGTTTTTCAACAGATTACCATTTTAAAACACAAGAGCTAAAAAAAACCAACAAAGAAACCCCCAAACAAATCCAGATTTCCTGGAAAAATGATGAACTGAAAAATGTGTTGAAAAATGTCAGCCTCGCATTGATGCTGGCCAGCTCTTTGGGGTTCTTCAAGTGGTGGGTGAGTACCTCATATAGGGCTGATAGGGATTTACAACGTCTGACAGGGCGGAGAGTGGGGAATGCAACACCCTTATTTGAATGTAGGGTGGTTAACCCCATGGAGACTTTTGCAAGCGTATCTTTATGTTCCTGTTCTGATGTGCTCCCTGGAGGAAAGTGGATCAGCTGATCTGCAGAACCGTATTTAATCTGCTGTCTTATGTTTTACGTGCATGTCCTGCAGAACCTATGCTTCTGTTAGGACAGGGTGATGTGTTTGTTAAGCTCGAAATGGTATTTCCTGGGAAAAAAGAAGCATAGTCTCAAGAAGTCCAAGTTGCTGGCTTGGGATCCTGCTTCACATGTGATGTGAAGCACAGGGGAGAAGCAAATATCTTGTGCCCTTGCAAACAATGTCCAACTGCAACTGTTTGTACAAGGATGAGAAGTTGCTGCTATTTCTAAAATAGCTGTACTTTCTTGGGTTTGGAGGCAGCTGTTATCTGCACATCTGTGCCAGTGATAAGGACTCTATCCTGGCTCTGGCAGGTTTTGGTTAGCTAGAACATTTCACTCTTCAGTGAACACTTTCTTTTTTCATATCCAGTGTCAAAATCCTTCCACAGGCTAGCCTACTGGCATGTTTCAGTATAGACAACAGGAATCTATAGATTTGTCTGCACCTGCAGACGGCCCTACCTGTTCTGCAGAACAAGTTCTTCCTGCAGTGATAAACACATCAGGGACTTTAAAATGCAAAGCTATTGCTAGAATAATCACAACGACCGATCAAAATTTGCACCTTGTTTTCCCCATTTCCCTCTTTTGTTGATAGAAATGTGCTGGTGCAAACGAGAAAGAAAAGATATCTAATTGTTTTTTGCACCTCTAGTCCACCTTGCCTCCTTGGAAAGGCTCTTTGCTCATTTCTGAGTCAGGAACCAGGATCTCCTGCTCCTTTATAGACTTCTGATCTCATCTTCCACCCCTGCTCCATGTGCTAACAAGTTGGGTGAGCCAACCCTGGTATGTGCCATCACCGTTTTGGTTTTTCACACGGTGTGGTCCCTCAGTGTGGTGAAAGAAAGGCAGCAATGGAAAGAACTGGTCATGCCCCACTGTCTCAGGGCTGGGGGAAATGCAGTATGCCATCACTGGAAGGACACAGCCGGGGTGTTCTTTCTAGTTCTCATGTTGTATGAAGGTAATACAGGGTTGTCAAAAGTATCTTTTTTGTCCAGGCAAAAATCCAAGCTCAGATCACATCACAGCGAAAAAAACTGTGACTGTAACTCCAGAAAGGACCAACAGGCACTGTCTGCAAAAAAATAAAATAAAAACTGATGCATTTAAGTGACCAGCTGTGCATCCAATGATGCCTTGGTCTACCTGGTTGAATGCCTTTCCTAAAGCAGAGCTTTCCCTCAAACTATTCTGAATTAACTGCAGTCATTGTCCTTTGCTCTCTTGAGGGCTATACCTATTCCTAGAGCTAATTTAAATTAGCTGTCCCAACTAATTAAAGCATCTTAATTAATGGAAAAATATTGAGTCTTTATCAGGCACTCCTTGGCTGGAATACAGACCAAGATACCAGAGCTCAGCAGAAGAGAGATGTTTTCTCTTACGCTTTAAATGGCTTGCTAATATGAAAACATGCTTATAACCAAACTCTTATCAGGATGAAGTTATTTTCCCACAGCTATAACCCAAATCTGGATTGTTACTCCATTTCCACTCAAACTCCCACTGAAGGTAGAGTGGTGTTACCTGAGGAAAGGCTGTTTTCGTATGGGATGGCTCGCAGAGCAAGCGCAAGGCGGGGTATAAGCCAGGGAGAGCGTGAAAGCAGTACTACTCCCTTCCCTGCGAGAGGAGCGAGAGGCTGACTCACTGGAAGTGGCTGGCATCTCCCCCCTCTGCCCTCCCAGCCCCGTGGTCATCAGTTGGGTCAAATATGGCAAGGAGGAGGACAGGGGCAAGCCATGGTCTTCCCCTGCTCAGACGCCTGCTCCAGGCACAGGGTGTGCAGGCCAGAGGTGCCACCCAAATAATGCCACGTGAGCCCTGCAGTTGCACGGGTCAGGCGGTTGAAGCCACTAGCTGACTTTACACCAGGACTTTTGTTACCTGCCTCCTTGTGGAGACAATATTCCTGTCTTGCTGTTTCCAGATTCACCAGCTGAACAGGAGAATTTTCTTTGGTCACCGAACTTCCTTCTCTTCAGGTTTCCTGGGGGTTTCTCTGTTCCTGAACGTCTGGTGCTCATTGTTTCTCTGCTGCCCAGGGACATCTGGCTCCCAGCAGAAGCGGGTCTGAGCAGCGATGGATGTGAATGTTGGAGCCCCCAGGAGCTCTTTGTGACGACCAACAGCAAAAAAGAGAAGTATTTAATAAGCACTCACAAGTCTGACAACTATGATGATACAAAGTTTTTAGAGGGCACATTAAAACAAGCAAAGTAATTATTATCCAGTTTAATTAGTTCAGAATTTAATCACCCTTGCAATTGAGGAAAAAGGCCAGAGTCTGTCTGTTTCTAATTTAAGCAGTACAAAATTTCTCGGTACATGTCCTGGAACACCAAATAGGTGAATCTATGTATCTTTTATCTTTCAAATGAGTGACCCTACCATCCTTTAAATTCTCCATTCCACCAGTAATTGCAGTAATCCAATGGATCATTTAAAACAATCGTACTAAACAAGAGTGATCGTGAAGCCCCCAAAGTCCTAGTTTGTGTGATACTTTCTCCAGCACTCATTTTTTTCTGCTGCCACGGATAAAGTGTTCTTGACTGACGGAAAGGAGAATCCCATTTCTGCTCCTGCAGTGTTTGCAGGAGAGTGCCCCCATCCATTCTATTTTAGAGAGGGAGGAGAAATGTTCCCCTTGTGAACACTTTGCTGTGCAAACACCATTCCAGATTAATGATTTTTGGTCCATTAAATCAACAAAGCAGATAATTTCTTCCATTCTTCTTCAAGTCGTTGTGAGCTTCTTAATGCCTGACTCAGACCAGATCCCTCTCTTCTAGTTTGCCTTCATTTTTCTTTCCTATATTGGCTTTTGCTAGGACTGGAAAGTTATCTGATAGCCAGTTGGTGCCCCACTCAGGTGTGTTAGGAAGGGAGAGTGAGAAATTTCTGAATGGCTGAACACATTGTGTTTTGCAGTATTAGGGGCAAGGCCCTGGAAGGTAGGAGTACAACTGCACTAAGGTTTCCTAGGTCCAGCTACTCTTACGTATAGCTAGGCAAGAGGAGTACCATAAGAATATAGGTAAGTTAGAATGCAGATCTGCAGAGTGTAATGGAGGTAGCTAGAGCTGCTATGAATTAAAAAAAAACCAACCAGCTGATGAGAGTCATTAATGTAAAATTACATGAAAGTATAAAGTCAGAAAGTTGTATGTAGAAGCAGAGTGGACTTTAGCAAAATGTTAAGAAAAACGAGTATAATGAAGAATGAAATCAAGTGAAGGATGATTTAATCCAAGAGAGCTGTGTGTGATACGCTGCTTGTTGGTATCTGCTTTTGAGTATTGGCCATGATTCAAGGTGTCTTGACTTACTGGTAAGTATGTGCCACTTCTGGGGCTGTATAAAAGAACTTTGTCCAAGACTGCACTCCATGCCATATGGGTCTTCTAGCGAGCTGATTTCTTTCTCTTGCAGAAACCTTCATTGTGGTCATGTAGCCATTCATATTACATTATAAATGGCTACATATCCAAGCTCTGCCTAACGATGCTTCTGACTCTTACCATTTGTCCTTTTCAAGGGAGTGGAGGAGGAAGAAATCCCTCAGGTAATACCACATTGCACGGACTGTACGTGTCATTCACACTTAAACCTTGTATCATAAGGTCAAGAGCTTATCTTGCCTTGGGAGGGCTCCCTGGCAGGGAGATCAAAAGAGACTTTCTTCTGAATCACAGTTAACTATGGGGTGGCCATTGCTAGCAGCCAGCCACGGGCTTTCTACTAACGTTACAGCTCAGGCCTCTGAGCCTGTTAGACGTTTTGTGGGTGGTTATGAACCTGTTCAGCTCTAACTGCAAAACATTGCTCAAGAATCAGGAAAGCATCAGGGTGCCATTGCACCATCTTCTGCTCCAGCTTAATGCTGATTCTGCAATGGTATGGTTTGGCCATTTGTGATAAAAGTCTAACAAAACTAAGCAAAAGTTTAACAAAATCAAGTAGTTATTATAACTAACCTGTGGGCCAGTAAGGGAAGAATGAATGACCACAAAAAACCAGAAAGCGTGTAAAAGTAACGCTAAGTGGACACCAAACCAAGGAGGAACAGATGCCCCTGCCCACACACACGTATCGAGCAGACACCAGCCAACAAAAAACTTGGGACACTGGTGGCTCTCTTTAAACCTTCCCTCTTAATTCTGGCACTGTTGACTTTAGGACCCAGGAGGGCATGGAAAGGGTGAGCATTAACACCAGAGAAAGGACTGAATACCAGAAAGTCTGTGCATAACAATTTTAACTAGAGAATTAATAGGAGTGAGCAATAATGGAATAGCTTGCTCTGTATGTGTCAGTATTGTTGTAATTGGATTAATAATACGTCTAGTCAGTATAGCGAAGATTTTTCCCTCAAGCTTATGTGCCATATGCATGGCATTTAGCGCAACACTGTCTTATGAGCCCTACTCCAGAAACACAGATGAGGAGACCCAATGCACACAAGAATATATATATCTATATGAAGAATATATGTATCTATATAAATATGCATGTGTGTGTATATATGTATGTAAGCATATATATGTATGAGATATACATGAGCTATTCTCTCATGATATTTCCAAGAACAGAGATTGCATGAACGTCAAAGGGTCTATGGAGAATTAAAGGCAACAGAGCAATGAACTCCCCCAGCCCTTCCACCCCGAACTATGTGGCATTGACACACAGGGAATATGCTCTCAAGAGTGGCTTGTGTTGCTTCCCTCCATGGCACACATGGCACACACCTCCGGGTGTTGAGAGTTGCCGTGTCTCAAGACCAAGTCAAACAGGCACAGTCACACAAACCCTGTCAATCTGGGTGAAGGAAGAAGGAATAGGCAATCTTCTCTTCCCAGGAATAGGCAATCTTCTCTTCTCTGGGTGAATGGTTAGAAGCTCCTTCTACTATGCTGGATTATTTAAAACCTGTTCAATTTTGCAGTAGGTTCCCTGGGATTAATATTTTAAGCGCTCCTGTGGTGAGCATAACAAAATTTGAGAGAGGTCATTGCTGCCTTGTTGGATATTGATTTCTGTCCAATGAGGAAGCATTTTAACTGGGTTACAAAGTGTTCTTCTCTAAGATGCTTAAAATAGGACCAAGGAACCATTATGATATAAATTAATCAGCTGGACATCAAATTCAGAGGTGATCCTGAAATTACTTAGGCATTGATTCTTTGTTATCTTTTCCTGTGAGCATATTGCTCAATTCTGTTACCATCGAACTGGTGTCAGAAGGAAATTTCAGTGAACAGCAGCAATACAGAAAACTTTTTTTTTTTCCTACAGAAGATTTTGGTCTTTTCACTATTTTAACGGTAAGGGTGTGTGATCAGAGAAATTGCAGCTTTTGTATATTTTTACTGCTTCTCAATGGAACAAATGTTATCACTCATGACTACTAAGCCAGTCAGGCATGAGAGAATGGGTGTTGCAAGTATAGCATGGTACTCCTCTCAAAATTGTAAAAAAAAGACATCAAATTAAAAGACATCAGACAGTTGATCTACCTCCTGAAAGTCCCACTGTCCATGCAAAAAAAGGGCATGGGACAAAAAAAAAAAACTGGGACCTTTCTTCCCCCTTTTAGGTTCATTCCTATTTGTTGAGTACTTTTGAGAGCCTAAGATGAGAGGAATAATCCACAGCATGCGCACTGTGGGCCTTAGCCAAACCCCATAGAAATCAATTGGAAAATAATCTTTCTCGGGAGGTGGTTAAGCTTGGTATTAATCAGAAGCTGCCAAACCTTAAGTACTTGTCTCTGTGCTAATGCAACATTGGCTCCCTTCACAGGCCCTGTTCTGATTTAAATCTCCTTTTTTTTCCTGGAAGGGGTAGGTTTGTTTTATATTTTAAAGTGCCACTGGTGTGAGGTTAGCAGAGGTTCCCAAGAGGTTCCCAAGAGCTTGTGGGAAAATGTTCTGAGATGCTTTTTGTATCTGAATATGGTCTCACGCTAAGGGAAGGTCGCAGCACTGATATGAGTGCACAAATACTCATACAAGTTGAGACATTGCAAAAATGTACAGATGAGACATTGCAAAAATAAACATAGGCGAAGAGGGCTGGTCCACTGATCCACTGTTCTTTAGACCTGAACATTGCTACTGTCTTCTGACAGTTCAGTGGGCAGTGGGGAGCTCTCCTGAGGTCCAAGGAGCACACAAGTTTCTAGGTGGAACACAAGACTGATGCAAGGGAAAATTGCCTCTTTCCTGGAGGGACGCAGGATTTCTCAAAATCAATCTGTGATCCATGTGGGGGCAGATCCTGTGCTGGTCTGAAGTGGCTGAGAGCTCTGCTGCTTAGTATCAATTGAGAATTTTGCCTACAAGTCTGATGCAGAATTTATTTCCAGGAGGTAGTGCTAGGAGCTCCATGATAGCTAACGGCTGCAATTGTCTATTAAGCCCTCTCACTGCAAGGATAGGGTTTTTTTTTTTTCCTTCATTCTGTTTTCTAGTTGTGTTTTCTAGCTTCTCCTCTTTGCCCTCTGTGGCTTCCTTTGCCCTGCTTTTCCAGCGGGTTAAAAAAAAAGAGTCTTTACATAGGATCAGTTCCTCTGTTGTGCTAGTTGACCACTGCGAAGTAGGATCCACTTCCTGTGTCAAGCTTTTGCACATTATTCCCAGTCTTCTTAGTACCTGCTGGCACATGTCAGGGAAGTGCTCTCTCAGTTTGTTTTCCCGACTGCATTGAGAATGCAAGTTAAATCCCCATAAGTGAACTGGCACACTGGAGGACCCCTCCGCCGAGCACCAGATAGATAGATGTGGAGACAGAGATACAGTGACTGGGATCTAAAAAGCACAGGGAGGGAGAACTAGAGTGGGGAAAAAGGCATGGGATGCTTCTCCTTTCCCATGTTCTGCAAGTAAACGGGAAATATAGAGAGATGCACACAAAGCAGGACTGGTCATATCCTCCCTTAAAATTCTGCCCTAAAAGTGAATGACAGTTTCTCCGTGTTTCTCAGTGTTAGTGCATCTGAGAGCACATTTCACCAGAGGAATGAGAGTCCACCAGTGGTTCAGTGCAAGACGTGGCAAATCCTTCACGTTGGGAGCATATCAAGGAAATGTTTGGGTTTTTTTTCAAATTGACCCCAACACCTTAGTCTAAATGACATTCCAAAACCAGCAAGGAAACTACTTGGAAAGAAGCAAAATCTTTGTGTTTCTTAGCTTGGCTCACTGTGCTACCTGTGTTTGCTCTTCCCACCTCTTGCCTTGAATGCATTAACCTTTTTTCTCCCCTCTTTTCAATCCCCAGCCTGGCCAGTCACAATGTAGGCAGTGTTGTGGATAGGTTGGCTGTATTTTAAGCACAGGAAGAGCTGGAATTACTGTTTTAAGTCTCTTCTGCTTTCCAAAGACTACGAAATAACTGATCTCCTGGGTGTTCACAGAGACACAGTTCTGTCCTGGCTACATGTAGTCTTCTACTGAAGATCTAGATATAAAAGCTAGGGCATTCACAAAAAGCCTCTGGGGATAAATGCTTGCAAGGCAAGTATTTGTTAAGAGACAAAATCTTGTTCACTTATTTAAAAATAGGTGGTTTTTCCTCTTTGCTCAGACCATGTTATCTTGCTTTTCAGGGTGGGACTAGCTGGCAAAACCAGTCTAAGAGCCTAGACCACAAGCCCTGGGAAGGAAATGAGGTTCTGCCATAGCTATTTCCTTACCACCTCTATCCAGAGAGAACATACTGTGGTGCCAACCTTTACTGTCCTTGCTCAGTCGGTGGTTAAGAGTGGAAGTCCAGACCCAGCAGAGAATATAGATATCTGCCACGCATTTGTCTCCTGGTGAAGTGCGCAGCCATCAGTTAGTCCCCATCGCTCTCTAGATTGTGCGTGGAGGCAGAGAAGTGCCTCCAAACAGGATTCGTGACAGAAATGTCAGCCACAGATAACAGAGGAGAAAATAGTGAGGAGTGAGTCTTGATTTCTGATTGTCTCTGGGAGGGAAGAGCCTTAGTTGGTGTCACGGAGAAGCACCTTGTTCCACTCGGGCTGAGTGGCTGGTCCTTCATTCCTGCAAGTGGGTGTCAAGGTCCTTTTTGGGAACTGGCAGAGGAAAATCACCCTTCAAAGCTAAGCAGATGGCAGGTGTGTTATCCTTTTTGCCAATAATAAGGTCTGTTAAAAGCTCTCTTTCATGACGTGGGAAACCCAGATCCAGTTCATGCCTCCTCCAGTGGGGATTCACATACACACTTTCCATTTCCTACAACAATGTTGGGACCAACAGGCTATAAACTATTGTGAGGGGAGGGCTCGGGGGGTACTTTTGGTCTCTCCTGTTGAACTGAGCCCATTTTCGCATTTTCACCGTTGTGTCTGTAGACTGATTTAATGTCATTCAGTGCTGAAATAAGCTGAAATGGGTATTTTTGTTCTGGAATGAAAGTTTTGATCGAAAATACCCATTCCATTGCCAAATTTTCATTTTCTAGCAGCAGACCGATTTTGAAAAACACTTTTAGGTGGGAAAGTTTTTAAAAGTCTCTGCAGAAAGCGGATTCCTAGTCAATAACTAAATTTTCAAATTATGGAGAGTCCCAGCGTGTTATTAATGTTATGAGTGAAGTGAAGAATGCATGAGACTCTTCCTTTATGTCTCATTTCCAGCCTTAGAAGGAGAGAATGTATCTTGAAGCAACCTTAACTCTCACTAAAGAAAAACAGTTATATGAATTTATTGCATGAACTAATCAGTTCACATTGTTATCTTCAATGTATGAAAAAATGCTGCAAAGAATTGGTGAATTTCAATTTTGTCTGTGAAGTTTAGCTTTGTAAAATTTATGACTGCGGAATTCAATTAAAGTCGGAGTTGAGCCAATAGAGAATTTGACCTCAAAAGAATAAATATCTCTCATGGTCTCAATAGACCAGTTTATTAGTGGGCTGTCAGTTCCTAGAAGTCAACTGCATTTGCTCTGGAAAAAAGGAATAACTGTAAACAACTCTAGCAGAGGCTTTAAAAAATATTATTTTCTTTCATGCCTGGATTTTCTGTTTCTTTGTGAGGTGAATGTAAAGAGTACCTAGCTCTGAATTAGGCAGAATTGCCCTTCTGACTTGGAAAGTGTATTGGGATGTCTCCAGGTAAAAGGGATGAGATGGGCATTACTTGGAAGAGGAGGGAAAAGGGACGAAATAACTAAGTGCAACAAATTTGCTGCGTATTTTCCATCGTTTTTATCTTAGAAATATTAGGTGCTTAATGAAAGCTGCTTCTCATATTACCATGTTTCCATGCCCTTGGCAGCAGTACAGAGGTCATATGTTCACACAGAACAATTCTTTGGTGACCTCTCTGATGTGCTGAGCACAAACACGCTTTTCTTTGCCCTGGGCGTGCTGTACTTCTTCTATTCCCACTTGTTTCTTCAATAAACATACGTATTGTGTCAGCTATAGAGAACTGGCACTGGCCTCGTTTCTGAAAGCTGCCTCTGTGTCTGTCTCAATGTATCTCACTGAGGAGCCTGGCAATTCAGGAGAGCACTTTTCATTTGAGTGGTCCCTTAATTTCCAGTCTATCACCTTTGGTGATTAGTGGACAACCCCTGTGGGCAGGCATGGCAGCAGTAGGTGCAATGTATATTAATTTTTGACCCTTCCCAGGTGACAGCAGCGAGCCCCTTTTTAAAAGACACCAGAATGGAATCATTGCAGTTTTGCTTTAATGTCTGAACTTTCTCTATTTTTTTTGGCTTGTAATTACGATAAGGTAGCACTAACAGTTACTTCTCCTGCTAGATTTTTCTTATGACTGTATGCAGGAATGGATGCAATTTCCTCATAGGGTCAGGTTGTTCTAAAAGTCTGTGCAGAGTCATGCAAATGTATATAAATTAATGCAAAAGTGAACCTTATGTTTCTCAGGGTGTACAGGCTGGTCTTTCACTCTTGTTGGTTGTTCTGACCCTGAAAGCCCCTAATTGACATAGTTTTCTCATGTGCTTCATTGGCCAAAAGCCTTGCAAAGCTATACCTAATGCATATTAAAGGTCTGCTAGAAACATGCAGGAGTGGCAGAAGGGACCTGCAGGAGATGGCCTGTGGGTCACAGATCAGGTCCAAGGCAAGCTGACAGTCAGACTCCTAAAAAGACATGAAGTTTCAAATTTATGTCTGGGTCAGAAAGCTCTGCCAAGGTCTGGCTGTAAGTGATACATGTAAACAAGCTGATTACGAGACAGTTTAGTAGTGATGAAATCAGCTTGTGCAGGGAGCCAGCAAAAAGCCTCTGTACGCCATCACGCTCCCATTAAGCTCTTCTTTTGACTGCTGTATGCACCCTGTGAACAGACATTTCACCCACAGCAAAGACCATATATACACACTGAGATTTTGTCTGTGATGCTGTCAGAGTCCAATATTCTCTGACCAAGCTCCTTCAGATATTCCACAAGGAGGGTTTAATGTTTAATATCAAATTGACTTCTTCGATTTATTTGCTTTCACATGGGATTTTGATTTAGAAGAGTGATAGTAGCAATGTACTGAAAGCACACCACAAGCATGGTATCACAATAGTAATACACAGTGGAGTCACAATACAAACGTGATTCCCTGTCTCTGCATGTTCCGCTGTCACCATGCTGGGTGTCCCTGGTCACCCAGCCTGTTTGGTGCTGCACTTTGCTGCACCCGCAGCCTGGCCTTCAGGCCTGTGTCGTGCTGCACAAATGCCTTGGCCGCAGGATAAACTTTGCAGTTAATTGTAGGCAGGCAGATCCCTCTTGGCATGGGTGATTAGGCCTCCTGTGTGTCCACCTGCCATTATCGAGGTGTGCAGCAGCAAGTTCTCAGGTGAACATTCTTTCTGTTTGGCAGTGGAAACAATGAATAGGGTTGTTTCTTGTAAGAAAATCCGATAGTAGCTCCAATGACCGAAATGGGGGAATATCTCCTCTACAGAAGGTGTCTCCCCAATATGCTGCATATGCGTCAGAGGACTGTTTGATGCTATACCACCTGTGGTTCCCACCACCTAATGGGACGTAAGATTATCTGTACCATTCTCTCCTTACAGAGTTAGCTATAATAAATAGCATTTTAAATGATACATTACAGAGTCTGCATGCCTTTTTTACTGTTACCGTAATGGACCTGCATCTCCTGGTGCAAAACAGGATGAAAGGCTGGGTGCCTGCAAATTTAGTAATTGCTATTATTACCATTATTACTGCCCAGGCTTTTCTAGTCCTATTTAGGCTTACATATGCAGACTTAGGAATTTGAAGCAGTAGCATTAAAGCATTTCATGTTTTCATTTTTCATCATTATACTAAAACTAATAACCTAATCATAAGCAGTAGGCAAGAATAAATATACCCTAAAAAACCCCCTACAGTTACAACACTGGATAAATATACCTCGGTTTATAAAAGAATTAAGCATGTCTCAGAGAATTAAAAAAAGACATTTTTGGACAAGGTTTCTTTGTGCAAGTCTGGAACTTACTGAGAGCGCCAAGCTGATTAAACCAGACTGCTTCTGGCATTGGAGCTGCTGTTGAACTTTGAAGAAACAGGCAGGCACCTTGTGGATTTGCCTGCTGCACATGCACATGCTCAAAACGGCATCAAATACATTCAGGGGCAGAGAGGTCCATCAGGGGCTATTAGAGCGGATGCGACATCTGGCTCAAGATGTCTCTAAGGCCTGAGGTGGCAGCAACTGAGAGAGTATTTCAGAGGAATTACCCGTGTGTGGTAGCCCAGTCCTGACAGCCTTCTTGTAGACATCTGTTCCTATCGATGTTTAGAGAGAAGACGCATCCACCTTCTGTCTGATCTAGTACATCCGTTAGTTCTTTTGTATTAGTCTTGGGAAAGCAGGGCTGAATTATTGAGGTGAAGACAGAGAAGCAAACTGAAAAATACACTATTAAAGTCTGCATAGCCATGCTCCCGAAATACAGTTAACCTTGCTCAGCAGATAGAAGCTATCTGTGAAAATGCCTGTCTGGCAGCCTCTCACATGTAAAGCTTTGCATATACAGGTTTATGTAAAAAGCTATATATATACAGTACAAGATGAAGCTAATTTGTTCTTGGCAAATAAAATAGCTTGGAAACCATAGAGAAGTGATTTGTTTTCCTGGGGGTGATAATCGTTTGCACTGATGTGAAGCGACCCCAGGGAGGTCAGCTTTTGTGCTCATGGATCGTAATCAAAGTCAGCTGGACTATGAGCATGTGCAGCTTCATGGAGCCCCGTTTCAGGTTTATGATGATTAATGTCTTTTGTCACAGTTCTGCCCTGTACCCTGGCCAAATGAGGGCTCCACTGTTCTTGGCACCATGCCTCTTCCACTTCAGAGATAATCCCTTCCTCAGAGAGCTCACAGGATAGACCATAACTGGGGGGAGATCAGAGGACAGTGCCCTGTCTGTTGTCACAGAGTATTCAATGCACACATACGCTTTTTTAAGGAGGGGATTTTTTTGTCCTGAATTTATTTAAAGGAATCTGCCATCACTGGTAGATGGAAACATTTTGGAGAGAGGACTTACATGTGTGAGTCATTTGAGGAGGAAAACCATTTCACCAGAACAGCGCAACCAGTGGGAAGAGCTGAAGAAGACTGAGCGAAGAGCAAAGCAAGACAGGTAAGAAGGTGCAGGATGACTGTCGTGCTGAGGAGCCAAAAGTGGATTTGGCTTTGAGGAGGAACGGTGGGACAGGATACCATTAGGATACATGACCTGGGGAGACAGAGGAAGAAACAAATACCTAGGCAGACTGACACCAGCTTTCAAAGTGTTCATATGAAATTATCACCCTTCTTACTTTGTGCTTATACTGCTGATATGGCCAAGCAAGTAACTGCAGTGTTTAAGAGGGACAGCACTCTTGGGTATGGCTGGTCCATACATCAGCTGCCTTTAATGTGTCTGGCTTTACTGTGCATGTACAACGAATCCTACGGTTGACAGGGCCTGTTGCTTAGGTCCAACATAACAGACTTAAGCTGCGGGCAGGATCTCTGTCACTTAGATTTTATGTTGTTTCTCATACTTACCCCAGGGCTGACTCAAGGCACAAACCTGCCTGACATAAGCCAGAGGCGCTGCCTTGAGAGGGTTCATAAACCCATCAGCCAATGCTAAAACTGTGTGTGTGATGTGCCCTTATGCAGGTCATAAATATTCAGGGAACCGAAAAGGAGACAAAAGGAATGAACAAAAGGAAAAATCACAGATATACGAAAACTGGATGCATTTTTCACATCAGTTGTATTATTTACCATTACTGTAATGAACTGGAGAGATGGTACTCTACTTGTGACTGCAAAGGTGAATGAAGATAATGAACACAGTAGGAACATCCCAATCACCTCATGCCCTCCACCAGACCCAGCTTTGCACTCCAGCTAGCAAGAAGTTCTCTTCCCCCATACTGGGTAAGAAAAAGCTTTTCACTCTGTTAGAATCAAATCTGTGATTTTAGTAAGTCTCTTTATATTCATTCAGTTGGTGAACAAACAAGCTATTTAGTGCAGGCTGTTTTCAAGCAGGAACTACATAAGGGTGAGTCTGCAAATTAGAAATGGTTGTTATGATCACTATTGCAGGGATCATTCTACTCCTTCGTGTGCTGGTTGTTTTCTCCCACGAGCTTCTTGTTCTGTACAACTGCCTTTAACGGCTATAATTGCATTTCTGAGCCTATGAATGATCCCAAACAATTGCAGTTTAATGTTAGTGCATAGACAGCGACAAAAAGAACTTGTTAGATTGACTCAGAGTTAGTGAAGCAAAACAACAGTGAGTAACAATACTGGCAGGTGGACTTGGAAAGAGTTGTAATAGGACTTTTTTCATCCACAGATCTTGTACTCAAGGAGATAACCTGACCTGCATGGAATTGCAATGGAAAGGATTTTATCTAGCAATTTTAGAGTTACTCAGCCAATTTGGTCCATTCCTGGAAGAGCACAAAAAGGTGATAGAAATGTTGCTACAAGGACTACTTCATACCTTTTTGAAAACATAGGGAGTGAATCTCTTCTCCTGAACTAGCTGTTTGTCAGCAATTATTTCTGAACCATGAAAAGAGAAACATTATTCATTTAGAGTCATTAGCCTCACAGAAATATTCCATGTTGAGCAGTTTTTCACATAGCAATTTTAAAGGATTAAGTCCCAAGGAGTAGTTTCTGGAATTTATTCCCATTCACTGGAGATGGTGCAATTTTTTGAGTACAACAGTGAATTTCTTATAAGAGAATGGTATTTCTTTATCAGATTCCTGTGGGCAGTTTTATGACAATGGAATATATATGTCAGGACATAACATATGTTTGCAGGAATGGCTAAAAAAAATTGAATGAGTTTGCTGTAAAGCTCTGTGAGCTTGGCTTGCAGCTCAAGGGCAGGGAGCAAGAGGGATGGGAGTAGTCACTGTTACTCCTGGAGAGCTCCTCTCCTTCCAGCAGCGAAGCATGGCTGGCCCACACCCTCTTCTGCCGCAGCAGCTAGCTTGGCTTTATAAAACTCAGGCATAGCAAAATAGACACAGGGCTGTCTTTTTCTGCTGTCCCAGCAAACTGCTGCCCCAGCAATCTGCTGCCCTAATTACGTGCTTATTTTGCCCATGCCTACAACTTTGTCCTGGCTCATAACCATGTGATCAAGGCTGTCCCTGAGGGTTTTTAATTGATTAAAGCAGCTCTTGATTCTTTGGACAAGAGATGCAAGGTATAAAGCTTTAAGTGTCAGGAAGGGAAATAAATAGATTAGGAAGTATTTTGGTTTAGCTTCAGAATTAAATTCTTATTTCAAGACCTCACAAGAAGAAGATGTGGACCAGAAAACTGTTATTACCACAGAGTCATATGTATGAGACAGAAGATTCAGAAACTGAATCTAAGACACATTATTAGCTTTAGTGCTGCAGTAAAGGAATAAAAACATAAACCAACAAGTAGTTGTCTAAGGTATTTCGAAGAAGCCATCAGTGAAACTCCGAAAGAGAAAAGGCAATGTCTATATCCAGCCATTATTCAAAATAAAAAGGGACAAACTGAATTTCTCATGCCATAGCTGTGAATTTGCTTTATGGGGTTTTTTTGTCAGTGATAATGGAGAACTATACGGCAGCAGATGCTTTTAAAGATTACTAGAAATGAGTTTTGCAACTGTGTAAAAGAAACAAAAAAGTGCATTCTTGATCTCTGAGGAGAATCACATCTGACATTCTTCAAAATGTAGATTTCAGATGTGATTTGTGACTTCCTTGCTTGAAAACCTAGGGAGCTATCTTCCTAAATTTGGCAATTAACAAGGTATGCTGCTATAATCATAGAATCATAGAGTCATTTAGGTTGGAAAAGACCCTTAAGATCATTGAGTCCAACCGTTAACACTGCCAAGTCCACCACTACACCACGTCCCTAAGCACCACATCTACACGTCTTTTAAATACCTCCAGGGATGGTGACTCAACCACTTCCCTGGGCAGCCTGTTCCAATGCTTGACAACCCTTGTGGTGAAGAAATTTTTCCTAATATCCAATCTAAACCTCCCCTGGCACAACCTGAGGCCATTTCCTTTTGTCCTGTCGCTTGTTACTTGGGAGAAGAGGCCAACACCCACCTCGCTCCAACCTCCTTTCAGGTAGTTGTAGAGAGCGATAAGGTCTCCCCTCAACTTCCTCTTCTCCAGGCTAAACAACCCCAGTTCCCTCAGCCGTTCCTCAGAAGACTTGTGCTCTAGACCCTTCACCAGGGTCTAGACCCCCTCTAGACCCCTTCACCAGGGCCTAGAAGGTTGCTCTTCTTTGGACACCTAATATGTAGAACGTTTGTCTGAAACAAATAGAAAAAGTGCTTTTTGACTTGGAATAAAATGTTGGTCACAAAAATGGCCTAGAAACTTTATTTAATTGAAATGTCCTGACTCCTGCTGTCCCAGAGGGTCCCAAATTCTTTAGACAGCTCTGCCTGCATTGCCAGTTCTCACAGTTGATCCTGAGGTAAAGAGGTGAACATGAAGACAGGAGGTCTTTGGGAGCAGAAACCTAGTGAATGAAGGGTCTTTGTCAACACTGATAAAAAGTCCCGAGAAGAAAGTGTCCAGGAAGATTGATGGAAGTGATGAACTGAGCTAAAGGGCATCACACCCATCTGCTGACATCAACACAAATGGTGATAAAGGCAGTGAAAGCTTAGGAGGAATAGGAAAGGCCTCTGTTTATCGGACCTTGCAAAGAATGCACAGAAACAGGGGATGATCTTGTCCCTGTGAGCTGGCAAAGTACCATGCAAGAAACCAGACTCATCTTATTGCAGCCACCAATGTCTTCTTACTTCCATTTTTACACTGACATTTCTCTCCATTTCACCCTATTGCTATCTCTTCAGAGGATATTTTAAGGCCTCTTAATATTCCAGCATCAAATGCTGTATGAGCATTACACAAGGAGCAGATGCAGTTCTGTGGTCTCTTGAGATGTATAATCATCCATCCCCTCTCCTGATGTTGCTGCTGTCACTCTATAGGGAAATGGAGCAGTATCTGCTGTGTATCCTGTGTAAATGTGATACCATAAATGCATTGCAGAACTGTGTCTGTAACAGATACTTTATTCCATATTTCAGTTTCTAGAGATTTGCTACTGATCATAGCAACTGGTATTCATATATGAATCTGCCAATATCAGTCATTGTCTTTTAACTTCACATATATGTGCTCAATGGTAGCAAAAGCAATACATTTTTCCTTGGGGCTGTCAGCAATCCAGCTCATTTGTCATTTTTAAATGGACACCTGGGGCAGATTCTGTCCAAGCGAAACAAATCAATACAATTAGTTACACTAAAAGCATTCAAACAAGGATACTTGAAGGGGGAGAAGAAAAAGGTGCTGCAGCAAAGGAAATGATGGAGAGGAGAGGTATACATGCTACAGGCTTGGCAAAGGCTGGGAAAATGGCAGCAAGTTTAATCTACGCCTTGCGAGCAAGGAAGGGATTGAGGGTCAGGTGAAGGGAACTACAAAAGGGAGGACAGGGCTGAGGCAGAAACTGAAGAAAAGCCAAAGAGGTAGGCTTAGGAAAAAAAGAAGAGAAAGTAATGGATCTAAGATGGGTCCTCAGAGTTGAAACAGAGAAACCAATGAAACCAGTTACCGTGCCACAGACACCGGGCAGGCCTGGAGGGGAATCTTGTTTCTAGTCCATTTGATTCAGGATCAGTGCTCTGGACTTTGAAGCAGCTGGGGGATTTTATAGCCCTTATCGCTTATGCTGCTATCATGGCTTTAGCATGGCAATAAATGTCACAAGCAAAGGAGCTTGTGCAACAGCCCAGCTCTTGGAAATGGTGCAGAAAGAAAAAGAATCTCTTGTCTGTTTTTATAGCAGTAGATGATATAGAAGGAAGGGTTAGCTTTCTTTGCAAGCATTAAATTTTAGTCACTGATGGGGGTTAGTTGTAAGGACTGGTTGAAGTGGGTGTCAATGTTTTATTTTTTATTTCAAAATGTTTATGCTTGGTGGTAGCATATTCTTTTTGCTTATCTGTGAGATAAGCAATCCAGCTAACTTGTCATTTTAAATGGACACCTGAGACAGATTCTGCTGCAGCAGAGCAGACCAATACAGTCAGTTGGACTAAATGCATTAAAACAAATACACTTGGATGGGAGAAGAAAAAGGTGCCACAGGAAGGGAAATGATACAGAAAAAAAGAAAGGCGTTGCATGCAACAGACAGGGAATCATGAGGGATGGGAGGCTTTGTCTTCACGTGCTAGAAATAGCTGAACTGATCCACCAAGATCATAATTAAACCAGCTTTAATAATGTGTTGTGATCAAAAAGAGGAAATGACCTCCACTCCCAAAATGAGACGACTATGGAAGGATGCTTATAGATGGCTCACAAGGCTGCAGCTGCTTTCTTGCTCTCCTTTCTTTATTCAAAAAACAAAGATACTGTAATTCATTAAGATCATTATGAGAAAAGGAATCAAAGAGGTGCATTTAGTTTTGTCCATTATGTGAATCTGAATCCTAGAAGAAAAAGCAAATGGTGGCAAAGTGGTTGAAGAGTCGTCACTGTGATTCAAGAGCTCACGTCTCTGGCAAACCCATCCTGCAGGCTGTAGGATGATCCTTGGCTGTAGCTGATCACACAGGTCAGACAGGTGATGGGAGCAGGATCTCAGTGACGTTGCTTTTACGTATGTTTCTGGGTATGTGCTAGCTCCACTGAGCTGTATAGGTTTAGCAAGAACTCCAGCAAAACTACAAAACAGGTGGTGCCAGTACGCTTGAACCTGAAGGCAAAGGTAGCTTCGAGACTGGAGGGCTACTAATTTCTGAGAGCTGAGAAAAGCTCTCCTGAGAAAGCATTTGTTCCTTTTAGGAGAGGCAGGGATATACCATTCTTTCACCCACAGTGCCATCTCTAGACAAAACCCTCTTTCTGTCTTTGCTTTGGGAGGAAACTGAGGAATATGATTTAGGGACAGCCAGCAACACCCTGCAGCATCGGCTGCAGGCAAAGCCACATCTGCGTTTCCGGAAAGAGGAGAGAGCAGGTGGCGGAGGGGGAAAGGAAGGAGAAACGGCCCTGTTGGAGGTTTTGCAGGCGGATGGTTGGTGCCAGCACGACCTGCCCCCCCGCTGGAGCCTGTCCAACAACGGCAGTGCATGAGCCGGGCTGACAGGAAGGGACTGCAGCCCGGGGTCTCCCTTCCTGCGCCCTCCTCCCCCGCGGCGGCACCCCTCGCTAGGCACAGCCTCACCCCGCACCCCCACGGCTCCCCTCCACATCTCTGGGTGCGGTAACGCTTCAGATGCGTCGACTCGCCGCAGATCTCCCTCCTCCGCTTGAATCAATTCATCCGGATTTTCTACCTGCAAGTTGTTTGGGTTTTTTTTTTTTTTAATCTATTTGGAAATACGGGAGCAGAGGGCGAGCAACCACCGAGTGACTCCCCACAAGCCCTCTCCGGGGCGAGAGGCGCTCGCAACCGCCACCTCCTCTCTCGGACAGTGCACCCTCTCCCTTTTCTCCTCAGCCCGGGACGGAGCCGGGGAGCCGCGGCTTACGGAGGTAGGTTGGGATGCGGCGCGGAGCTGGTAGGGCGCGGGAGAAAGACGGGCGGAAGGCCGGGGGATCCCGGTCGGGTAGCCGGGCTGAGGGGCGGTTTCCCGCCCAAGGGCCGCCCCGCTGAGGCGAGGGGGTGGGCGCGTGCCGCCGCGGCGGCTGGTGGGGCGGGCGGCTCTCTGCCTCTCCGCGGTTTTTTTTGGGGCAAGCCTTTGTGCTTTCTCGCAAATCACAATCGTTGTGCGAAGCTTTCTCACCCGGGACGACGGTGACCTGAGGGAAAGCTCTGAGGTTCAGCCGCTAATTTTGGGTCTATGTGCTTGTTTTTACTTAATTTCTCCTCCGAAGGAAGGCCTGTGAGACCTCCTCACAGGTTTTCGTTGCGGGTTTTAAAATGCTGGGGGTGTTGGCTTTTTGGTGTTTCGTTTTTTTTTTTTTCCCAGCACTTGAAAAACATTCACCTGTAGACCACTTCTAAAATAAATGCTAATGTTTTTGTATCTCTTCGGTTATAGTGTGAAGAAAGATATTTATGGTGCTTGCCCATCCACCCTATGAACGAACAGGTTAGTACCTAAAAAATAAGTGGGTTTGATGTTTCATGTAACTTCGTAAAAGGAATTTCAACATATAATCATAGCATCGTTTAGATTGGAAAAGACATTTAAGATCATCAAGTCCAACTGATAAGGTGGGAGCAGCCTTGGGGGTCCCCCCCCAACCCCAGTGTGACTTGAACACACAACCTTTTGATCTGGAGTCAGACGTGCTCGCATTGCGTCATGAGGCGCACTGTCATTCATACAGATGTGTATTTAACCTAGTTAAAATGTTGGTGGCATGAAGAAATTTAGTCCATTTTCCTTTGCAGGCAGGTATTCTTTTTGCTTGAAGTAAGGTGTAGAAAATGATCCTTCCAATATACTCCTTTGTGGCCCAGTGTACTTAATTGGGTGTGGAAAATAGGTATTCATGCTGTTTCTTGCTTCAGGTTGATGTTGTTTTAACACTGGAATGCAACTGCTTTTAGATACTTCATTAAAATCTTCTTTTATTTGGCTTTTTGCCAACAAGTGCGCGATGTTAGCTAGCGTTACTTACGTTACAACTGCTTAAACTGGAGTGAATGAGTTCTCTGGTATCTCTACAGATTTCAGTCAATGGGCAAGTATGACTGTATTGTCTGGTATGTGTGTGAGACTTAGATGAGTGTAGCTAAAAGTAAATATAGCCCTGTGCTTCTGATCCAGTTATGTGAAATCTTGCAGCATCTTGCACAATTCAGATAGCAAAGATGTCAACTGTGTGATGACTTCAAGCGGGCATGGAGTGTAAGGTGTCCTTCTGACACGGAGGCTGTTGCTTAAATCAGGATTTACAGGTTATTCTCTGATGAAATTGTCCTGATTGCCAATGGGACAAGATTGTATGAGGAATGTCTTAAGAGATGCTCCCTTACCTAACATGCTCCCTGTCAGAAAAGATTTTTGAAAAGAGAAATCATCTCTGATGAAGACAAATCCCAGTACAAGGGAAGCACATGAGAAATTCAACAAACCAAGATTTCAATTTCCCCTTTACAAACAGATGCAGCAGAAAATATTTCAGCAGTCATCATGGGTGTTCTTAAGTGTTAATAGTATAATAGGGGTTATTGCTTTGCTCTTTAGTAATGCTTTAGTTTTTCAAAGAGTCATTTGTCCTGAGTGGTTTTTTTTTTGATAATGACTTATTTTTTCCAGCGCTGAACATCAGTGCTTTGATCCAGGAGTGACTGGTATATATTAGGTTGCAAGCAGGTAGTTCTCTTTCAGCCACTTTACAATCATAGAGAACTCTGTGTACAGTTAAAAGCTAAAGAAAAAGATTTTTTCTCCCCCTAAAGACAGGTATTTTATCCAGATGGTTATTCATAAATGTATAGTTAAAATTTCTGTCTCTTTTCAAAAATGAATTGATCTGTATAAACGCTTCTAATTAGTATGCCCTGACATCATCCACAGGTTACAGTGAGAATTCATCTTAGGTGTTAACATATTTTCTAATAGTAAAAATAAGATTTCATTCTATCATTTATGCATTGTGTACATGATGTTTGAATGTCTCAGGGTAGTAAAGCAAATCAACAGTAAATAAATCATAAATGTGGCTGGTAATTTTCTCTTAAAACTGGCTGATGATTAAGATAATAAGGCTATTACCAAGCTAGGAGAAGAAAGTATTGGAGGAGTAGATTGGCAGTAAACAAGGAGACATATGGATTTAGAAGAGGGGGTTAACGAGTGTAAAAAATGATGTTCTGGAAGTGAGATGTGTCAGGCTGAAATGAAGAGTTTCCAAAAGCCAATCTGAGTTAGATTTCACAATAGAAATCAGAAGACAAAGAAGAAAAGCAACAGCAGTGGGCAAAGCTCAAAGTGAAGCTAGTCCCAGAACAAAACAAATAACTTGCTTCTCTTTTGAATGTGAACATAGGTGTTGGACCATGGGTATACAGGCTGAAGAACCCATGGGGTTTAGAATATGGACACTGTGTGAAGAAGCATTTGTTCTGCCTTCTGCCTCAGCCCTCTGGCTCTGGTTGGAGCTAAGGAGAAGACCATGTGTTGCAGGTACAATGGGGCTGACCCAGCGTGCTGTGGCCATGGACTATAAACCACCTTTTAGCTCCTGTTCTCAGCACAGATTGGCATTGGCAATTGCCGAAATAGCAGGGCAGCACTGAACAGCCACTGATATACTCCACTGTCAGTAAGGAAGAATTAGGAGATGGGAGTCAGGATAGATCATGCCAGGCTGACTTGGTATTTCTATGCCAAAACAACTGGTTTCTGACAATGAGAAAGGCAGGAAAGTTCTCCTTTTTGTGTTCCTCTGACACTTCTAAGCTTGCCATCTCCCACCAGCCACCTCCTTCTTCCTCAACCCCTGTGGAGCATAAGAATTTTTGATACGGGGTTTGTCAGTACTCGGAGGTACTGAAAGGCCTTTTGGGGTGAAGAGCTGTCTGGCCAGGGACATGCAAATATAAAGGATGAACAGAAATTACAAGAAACCTAAAACACATTTGAATTCTAGAAAACCTTTCTAGGGGATATGAACATGTAAACAGTCTTATCGTATGCATGTTTCATGTCACCTTTGGGACACCTAACTGCATGTTAGATTTACTTAGATTTAGTAACTTTGCATCGTAAGATCTGAGAGTTAAGCTGTATATTTTATATTTTATGTTTAGTGCAAAGTGATAATAATAGGCTCCATATTAATATGCACACACACATACTTCATGAACACATCAGCAGTTAGAAGAAAGATGCTTACTTTAATGTTCTTAAAATCTCCTTTGTTTCTTGCTGAAGCAGCCTGTATCTCTATTATAGACACCGACCTTTCATCTCTGGCAGAAACATCCAACTCTACTCGGCAGCCGCCAGCATTGTGTCTACATGGCTGTGGTTGTGTCTACGTTGTAGGCATACATGGGATCGTTGAATGTGCTCTAGTCCCAGCCTGCCCATTGCTCTCATTTCCTGAGGTAATGGGAGATGGTGAGCATGCATCTACATGTAGGCGCTGTGGGAAATGAGCAGACTGGCACCTGAGGGTGAAATCTGGCATCATTAGCATAACAATATAGACACACCCCTTCTAGACAATAAAAAGTTAGTGGTAGCAAAACACCAGGAAGTTCTTGAGGAGAACACAGACTTTTCATGTAGCGTAATCTAGTTGACGAAATGAGATTTTCTGAGGAGTCTCAACTGATTCAGGGCTTCGAGCCTTAAGACAGAATCACTGGATCCTTTCACATTCCTTAAGTGTTTCCCTTTTTGTTGTTTCAGGATGCTCACCAGAACCCCAAGTATTGTTGCCCAAGTGTTCCTTCTTCTAAGCATAGTTCTTGTCATTGCTATTGCAGTGATTCAGATAAATCGGCAACAGATCCTTTCCCCAGGGCTAAAGGTAAGTCCTAGAATACCTAAGGAAGGAGAACAATGTTTGAACTGATATTTAATAATGTTCCTTTCTCAACTAATTTTTATGGGGTGATTCAAATGAGCTTACAGCCATAAATTAATGTTTAATCACATCTTCGTCATGGGAAAACTGAAGCTGAGAGAAAAAGAGAATTGGTCAAGATCACAGAGTCAGTGGCAAAGCAGGAAAAGCATTCCTTAATTTCCTGTCTGTGATGCCTATCACACAGTGTCTTTTCCAAGACTGAAAGGCCAAACGAGGAGAATATGCCATTGCTTTCTTATTTTTGCCAGAGATTGGAAGTAATTTTAAAATAATTTTGAAATGGGAAATACCCAAAGTTTAAATTCTGCCCCCAAGCACAGCTAGGAAGTTTATGCTGAAATCTTTGCAAGCTGCTCCTGTGTATCAAAAGCATTTGGGCTGTGAGTGTGCACTTTATGATTTACCACATGTTGGGACTTGCTGGGTATTTACAGAAGCAAAGTGACTTTGTGAGGAGGGGCAGAGCAAACTGGAAAAGACAAACTGAAATATTCTGGGATTCAGGCTTTGCCTTGTGCTACTGGAGTATGTGTGCAGATTCTTCAATGAGAGATGTACACAACTGAGGACAAAGCTGTGGAAATTAGTCTTCTAGAGAAGCTGTGCAGCCTGGCATTTTGAGTTCTCTGCTTTTTCCCATGATAGCTACAAGCATATAAACCTTGTTAGATCCTTCTTTGAAGTCCTTTCTACTTTTCCCTCTGCGTATGTATTTAACTGGATAGTTCACATACTGATAACAATAGGCTAATGTCTCATTACACTTCAGGGGATTATAAACACCTTTGGCTTTGTCGGAATCATTTGGTGGTGTATGAGACAGACAATGGGATAAAACTGTATTCTGATACCAGTTTTATGTGTTTGTGTGGTGTGGCAGGGTATGTGTGCTGGGATCTTGCATGGGGACACATGCCTCAAGTTTACTCCCTGTTGTGTCCCAAATCTCTGCTTGCAGCAACCTTACATCCTGCCAATTTTTATGCAAGGCAAGACTGGACTGACATGTAGGCTGAAGCCACTATCTAAAAGACAGCCTACACATCCCTTGTGTTTGTCATTAGTTTCACATTCAGAATGATAAAATCATCTACCTTACTCTTTGAGCAAACATCGGACCCACCTTGACCATCTGGAGCTGGTTTAGGTGGGGAGGTCTGCTTCCCGAATCACAACGGCTTCATGGCTGGTTTTGGAGGAAGACTGGCGGTTCCTCTGCTAGGTGCCTTGGCTTTGGATTTCTTTTTGGCCTGTAAGCCTGCCAATGCAGAAAATCTCAGTTGATATGGAGGACCCTATGTTTGATTCCTGAGACGCTGACTAGTCCTCAGTGAATGATTAACGCTCGCAAGAAGTAATTCTTCAGGAGCAGAGGGGGGACCTTGGCATGCCAGTGTGAAAACTCTCCAGTACGGTTGATCTGATGAAGCCTGGAAATGGCAGTGTCCTGAAGTCAGTGGTTGATTAAAGTTAAATATGGCAATAGCATGATGAAAACAAACTTACTCTTTGTAAATGGCCTTCTTCTTCTGGCTCTTCTCCATGAAACCAAAACAGCTACTGAAGGATAACTAGAGTTTGTGTTAATCTGTGGCATAATAGCTCTTTCCCAGGATGCACGTTGAGAGCGTCCGGGTTCATTCCTTTGTGGCACAAGAGATAAATTATCTGCTACGCCATTGATGTTTCAAAGTGTTGTTGCAAAATTAAATGTTTTAATTCCTTGGTGGTTGGGTTATCTGAAGATTCAGCCAGTGATTTGTGAAGGAAGGACCTGCCCATGTGCATGAGACTGAGGCACTGAAAGAACTCATGTCTCATTGGCACACACCATGAAGTCAGAAGAGTGATGAAGAGAGCACAAACATCCTTAGTGACATAGTTTGTGAAGAAGTCCAGAACTGTAAATGATGCTAGCTCTGAATGTCATGAGCTTTGTACCTGTCAAAAAAATTTGTTTGTCTACTGATATTTTGTGAGCCCTAAAGAGAAAAAACCCTCCTTTCGTTATTGTGTTTCTTTAATTTGCCTCTCCAGGTGGTACAGTTTTCTACACCTAAATTTTGCACGTCTGTTTTGGCTCTTAGGAAGTGTTTTGCCTTGTTTGTGGATGTTATACTTGATTAAAAGTAGTTCAAACCTATGTAGCTGAACTGAAGTACGCTTCTAGCATGGATCCACTTTTGTGGCCTCCATCTTCCCTGTAACTGGCTTAGCTTGCTAGCTTCTCGTGGCAGTTTTCCAAAGTGATTGGAAGGCAGGTGAGCCATCATAACTGGGCCTGCTTTAAGGGTTTGTGCATCTCTACATCCTCCTATGGGAATGGTATTCAGGCTGAAAAGGCCCTGGGGCTTGTTCTTGCTTCCGTATTGGGATTACTACTCTTCAGGATGTACTTGCAAAGCCATTCATATGAATATCCTTTACCTGTTTGGGCCACAACCAGATTGGTTGAGTGAACAGCATGAAACTGCCTTTGAAACAGTATAGGTAGTCATCACTTACACAGGTACCTGTGTGAGCAAGGGGTACCCTCCTGTAAGGAAGGGCAAACAGTTGATGGGGGGAGCAGGTAGTTGTCTCCTTAGTCAGCCCAGCTGCGGCTGTTGTATGAGTTGTATGAGTTGCACCTTTAGAGACACAAAGTCTGGTTTATTGTTACCTTGCTTTTTATTTAGCTTCTGGTAAGTGTGTACAGTAGTCATAGTATTCCGCCAGACCCAAGAAGCAAAGTGGTACATTTACTTCATGCTGTAGGTGGCATGGTCACCTCTGTGTTGGAGGTACATTGGGCAACAGTAAACCCAAAAAAAACCATTTTCCTTTAAGTCACTTTTTTTTTCCTTTCTTTCTTCCTTCTGCTGGACTAGAAACCAGAACTCTGAAGCTTTTCTGGGTTAATGTTGTCTCCCTGTCTTGTCTGACTAATCTAGTCCATTGACTAGATGGTGTGGTTCTTGGGTATTAGGAAATCAGCAGGCCTGACTCAAACACCTCCACTGGTGTTTGAGTAGAGATGATGCAAATCCTCAGAGGGAAAGTTGAAGTAGAGGGGAAAGGAGGGAGAAAAAGTTGTTCTGTTCTTTAATAGCTGCTAGCCCAGGATAAGTGTTTGCCTGTGCTCTCAGTCGCATCCAGTGCATTTCAAAGCAGGAAGGCATTTCCCATCCTTAAAGGGCAGCCAAAGGGGATCTGACTTGCAACTTGGACATGCGTGTAGAATTCTCTCACCCTCTTAAAATGCCGCATCCTCTGACTTTTCTGATTAATCTTAGTCCTAACATCTGGCACACTTCTCACTGATCACCACTTCATGAGGCTGCATGGGCCAGTTCACACAGAGTGAACTCACACAAGTTCTGAGGAGCTTCAAGAGTCACCCTGAAATGACTGTATACGAAAAAGAGAAGGAGGAGGGAGAAAATAAAATTGTCAGTCACACATTGGTTCAGATAACTGTACCACTACTCTTGGGATGGAAATCTGTTACTTTCAGGAAGGAGGCTGGGAAATGCAGGGGAGGATGGAAGCAGGTCAAAAAGCCCCACAGTTAGCTGAGGTAAAAATACTTCTGTTATCTTCCAGCTCTACTTGGGCATGATCGTTAGCTCTAAAGTAGCTAAGTTAAAAGCTTATGGTTGGCACTTCGAGCTGATCGAGACTAGATTTAATTAATAGCCATTGAGCAGATTGACCGTTACTGTATTATGTGTCTCCAGAGTGCTCATCTCTCTTTGAAGGAGGGGGAATACACTCAAAGTATCTTTGCTAAAGTAGTTACTTGAATGGAACCTGATGGCGTAGTGGTTTGATAGTATCTGTGGAGCCTTTCATCTTTTAGTTGATCAGGGTAAACATCGTCTGGATAAATATAAATGAAATTTGCATTATCTAACAGTCCTCCAGGAAACAGACTAGACTGGTATTGCTGGTAGTTCTTTGGGGGCCAGGAGTTTGTAGGATTACAGTGGAAGCTGGGAACTAATGAGGTGTGGAAGCTGAATGTTTTGCCACCTGAAGCAGTGATCTTTCTCCGTCAGACTTGAGGCTCCCCAGGGAAGCTGTGGGATGAAATTTATCGGCCTGCTGCGAGGGCTCTTACTGCTTTGCAGCCAGGTGGAGGCTCTCATTTTTCAGTATTGTCAGGCTCCTGGGCATCTGTCTTTTTTAAAAGAAAAAAAGTTGACAGAGAAATGAACCTGTGTGATTCCTACCAATCAGATGACTTTGGAAGAGGGGGGCAGCTAAACGTACTTTCAGGGATCATAAAGAGGGAAGCAAAACGGCAGTTTTCTTCTCTTCATGCAGTTTGCCTTCCCAGTTGTTACAGTTTGCTGCTGCCGTAAAAGATGGGAAGGGGGAAAGACTGGTCTGGTGAGCAGTGGAATGGGATGGAGAAACCTGTGCTTTAATCCCACAGAGAGTCCAAGTGACCTAAGGCAAAGCACTTAAATATTTCTCATTTATTTAATAAATAAACATGGGGTAATATTGATTCTCTTTCCCTCTTTGTTGTCTCACACTCTGGCACAGCCTGTTTTCAGTGACAAACTCTCAGGTGGACTGCCTAAACCACTCAAAGGGAGAGGTTTATGGGGCAATTAGAGAAGAACCAGACTTGTTACATCATTCTCAGTGTGGACTATTATGTACTTTACCTCTTTGCGCATAGCTTTATGGATCCCTTGTGCATCCTTGAATCTAAAGCCTGTGCTTAGGTATCAAACCCTTCAGCATCCAGGGACTGTAGCTATGATAATGGGAAATGAACTTGCTGCAAAATCAGGTCCTAACACAGTGTTGTCTGTGTGTCAGCGTGGATTTTGAACCTGATGCTGAAAGGAGATCAGCATTCTCCATCCCCACTGAATTCATTATTGACGATATGTAGTATGTTCTTTGTTTGGCAGCCAGATTCATTCTGTGCTTGGCTGTTGGATTCATGCCTAAGCGCCTAACATTAGAATTAATCTCTTGTAAATATACTGTGCATACATTTTCTAAAGTGTTTGATGGTGCAAAGAAGTACAGTTGCATATGGGCCTTTAAGCTGTCACTGTTTGCTTCCTGATCTAATGTATCATTTTTTTCTCCCCAGTATGGAGTAGTCCTTGATGCTGGATCCTCTCGGACTACAGTCTATGTCTATGAATGGCCAGCAGAAAAAGAAAATGACACGGGAGTAGTAAGCCAAACCTTCAAGTGCAATGTGAAAGGTGAGCTCAAATGGAAGTTCCTTATTTCTTTCTAGCCTCCAGGAAGAGGTTATTGGGAAGCTTATACTGTTTTTTCCCCTCTGTGTTCCCTTTTCAGTGCTGGGGAGCAAGAACTGTTAAGGCTATGTCTATATCTGTCAGCGTCAGTCCTTCTACTGATACAGCAGAGTGCTCTAATCTGCAATGGAGAGAGGAAATTGTAGCTAAACTTGGTTTACTCCACTGCAGTGCATGATTGGTGGAGACAGAAAAAAGGAAAGTATAGAATATATTTAAAAATAGCTTGGAATAAAAAGTCTTTGAGGAGAATGGGGATCTAGCCCTTGTTAGACGTTAGCCATTAATTTTGATGGAGGCAAAAATGGGTGTCAGCTATGCTACAGGAGTTTGACAAATTAGTTTTTATTTTCCAGAAGTCTTAGTGAAGTTTAAAAAAAAATCTCTGCTGTTTGAGCCACGTTTCCTAGAGAAACAAGGCTTATGCAGTTCATCTGGAATTGTTCTGTAATTACTTGGAAAGAGGCAACCGAGGGGAAATTATGAAGGGCATGCAGAGGATGAACAGGAAAAGCTTCTCCATACTACAGAACTAGGAAGTATGTAATAAAACTATCAAGTAAAGTAGCTAAATTGCAGAACTGTTTCTGATGGGATGTCATAGTCGTATCAAATATGCAGGTCTGCCCTTTGGCTCAGGAAGACCTGTAGTTGTGCACAGCTAGAAGGTGTCCCACAACACGTACCACTGCCTACATGCCTTGTGTTTTGTCTGAGGTTTTGCATTGATTCTTCTCAGAGAGAGGATGCTAGACTAGACTGACTTTTGCTCACACTCTGGTATGGTTAAGTGTATGTTCTAATAGCTTGTTGTGGATTCCTTCATAACAGCTTTTGAATCTCTTAGTCAACTTCAGTGACATTTGACTAAACTTTCAAAGATACCAAAATTCCACACATTTTATGAAGACAGGTGGCCAGGCAGCAGAGAGAAATCCGCATTATTGAACAACAGCTAGTCCATAAGGGATTTCTGCAGGAAGCCAAACTTTGTAAATTGTGCTACTCTGAGTTAAATGAGCTTTAGATTATCCTCTAAGATACTGACTTCAGTTGTACTGCTTTGTTTAGTGTACTGGTTTGGGTTTGCAAGTTAGGTAAGAGGAGAAGGTAGGGCAACTCAGGAAGTCTCAGTGCAGATTTTGTTGATCTCTGATAATAACTGTGGCGTTCAAAGAGAATTTGTCCCTTTCCTTCTCTCTCATTCATGATCATGCAAAATCCTGCGTCCCTATTTGTCCCTCTCTGTGTCTGGAAATAGATGCTGGAGATGTAGCCATAGAGGTCCGTGAGTAACTAGCAGATGAGTAGAAGGCAATGGTTTCTTAACAGCACCAACATTTCTATCTTCAGCGTTAAATATATGTGTGGACATTCTTAGCAATTTTAAAACAAGGAAAGGAAAGCAAGTGTAACATGCACAGAAGTAATGTACTGTCATGTGCCTGATGGTGTGTCCTTACAGACTGCAGGAATGGAAGCCAGCCTGCCGAGGTGGGGGGTACACTCTGCTAGCTCGTGTGACTCATTAGGAATGTTGCCTTCAGGAATTCTACTGTAAGAAAAATGCACAGAGAAACTGCGTTATTCTTCTCCTCAAAAAATGGCAGAGGAGTACTTTGTGAATATTTTTAAGTGGTTTAGATTTTGTTTTACCTCCCTGGAATACAAAAAATTGCAAAACGGAGGAGTCCAAATTGTTGTGAACTGTTCAGGTCCAGAGGGGCCTTAACCACGGTCAACCAAAGTACTTCTCATCTTCCAGTGTACGAAATGACCAGGGTTCACTGCTCCAGTCCTGGGTGACTCTGCACTGGAGGAGATAGAGGGCTCATGGGAGAGGTCCCCAACTAAGCCGTGGGGGGCAATGGTGAACACATCTGTCAGTGTTTCTTTAGTGACCCTCTAACCATAGTCTTAAGCACTTAAATTGGGGAGGGTTCTGGGCATACTGAGACGCAGACTTTCATGTACCTACTGAACTTGAAAGTCAAATGATCAACAGCACTATAAGTTCCATGGTGGTTTTGTGATTTCATTTCTGCCTTTATTAGGTATCTCTGCCCCTGTGTGTAGGAGCCAGCTGCAAATCAAAACCCTTTCTATATAGCGCAGTTAATCTGTCCTGGTCAGGCTCTAAGCATCGGCAAAGCAGGCTTTGTCCAGAACAAAATGGTCACTGCCTTGTGACCTGCTCTGTCTGAACACGGGGAGATGGAGGTTGCTGCCACCAAGGGAGTGTGAGGCAACAGCAGCTGCTGAGGATGTAAAACAGCAGTTGCTGCTCTGTTTTCCTCTGGTAACAGCTTTCCTTCCAGCTTCAGGCCTGCCTGTGCTAGACTTAAGTCTTTTAGAAAATCTTATTCCAAAGCAGGGCTGTGAACATCTAATGATGACATGGTAATGTTTATGTTTAAGTTCATACTGTGGAAAAGGGAGTGGTGGAGTGTGGAGTCTGTAAAGTCTTACCTATTTTTTCTTCTGTTTTTATCAATGCAGTGTGGCTGAACATAAATGGTTTCTCATTTTAACTCTGTAAGAGCCACCTTTTGCTTAGCGTGGGATCAGGTTGTGAGAGACATGGCTGTTACAGGAGAACTAGATGGAGTTCTGGCAGAGTTGTTCTCTGTGGGGCAATGGCTTCATGGGAATGCCTGAATTTCTCCCTGTGCAACTTCCTCAGCTAGGGAATTTTAGTAAGGAATGTTTTTATTCACACCCAAGTTGAGCCTGAACAAGTTGCAATCCTGCTGGTCCTTGGAGTGTTGAGCAAGGGAGGAAAGACTTCGATGTTAATTGTTCAAATAGTTATGCCTTATTCAGCACGGTGTGACTCTCATTCCTGTTATTTGAAGGCTTTGGAAATTTGGAAAGCTGTGAAATACTTAGTAGTTCATGGACCAGCCTAGACTTGGACCTCTATGACTTCAAGAGCCATTTGTGTGCATCTTGAAATTTCACCAGCAATTCCTTGGAGAAGTTTCTTTATTTTATTTTCAGTTGAGAGCAGTGAGCTGTAGAGATGCCATGATGTCCACGACAGTTGTGGCAAACCAGGTTAGGAAATCTTTATCTTAGGTTGTGGAAAGAGGGATTTTGTATACTTTAGCAGATCAGAGAAATTTTACATCCATTAGACATGCTATTTTCTACAGCATCTGCCATGAGTAAACCTATTTTCCTCATGAATATAGAACTGCTGTCATTGTGTTGTTATATGGTTATACTGTATATCTTACTCTAGGTATGGTGCTATAGGTGTATATGTATACATACAGAAATACAGGTGAGCAGTTTGCAAGTATCTGCTCTGTCTCACACAGCTGATACAGTCACTACATTGTTTATTCCGTAAGCACTTGTAGTTTTCAGCCATTCTATCCTTGTTTGCAATTACAGGAGGGAAGGGGGAAATCTCTTTCTCATAACACCTGTTTGCTAATTGGGCTATTTGTAGTTGGCAAAGCAGAATTAAATCAATCTACTTGTTCTCTTTTAGGCCCTGGTATATCCAGCTATGAGAGTAACCCTGGAGCTCTTGCTAAACCCTTTGATGACTGTCTGAATAAAGTCAAGGAGAGAATCCCAGTTCATCTGCATAAAACCACTTCTGTTTATCTGGGGGCTACAGCTGGCATGAGACTCCTGAGGTATGGCAGAAAACTCGAACTCCTCTGTACGCGTACTAGCGTAGAAGTCTGTGAAAACAGAATGTGAAAAATGTACTGGATGCATTTTTATCCATTGGAAATTGGCTATCTCAAAAGGAAATGGAGCCCAGCCAATTTAATTTAATTAACTTTTTTGATAGGGATAGTGGGGCTGTAAAAAAATCCTCTGTTATGCCATATTGAAAAGAAATGCTTGCTTTATTCTGGAGAAGGCAAGAGTTTAGTTTTCTCTTCCATATCTGTCTTAAAATTCAGTGTTATGTAAACAGATAATGTTAATGTGGACAGCAAAGGCAGATTAAAGCTAGACACTGCAGAGTTTTCCAAGTGTGAATGTGGTGTGATGTGGCCATGTTTGTTCTGTGGCTAAACAGAGTGGGAAGAAAGGCTCCAGGACTGTTTTAAAGAGCAGCTGTCATATAAGCACTCAGTTCACTAAAAAGAAAAGTATATATAAGAAACAAAGCACCCACGAACTTATATGATAAAGAGTGAAGTTTGCACATAGTGGGAGAGTTGCTTGCTGAAACGATGCTGGATACTTGGCTGTTCCCTATCATAAGTTTCCCCTTTAGAAAAACAATGTCAATTTTTTATTAGGTGATTGTAGGAGTTTTCTTGAATTGCTAGTCAGTGAACAATACACATGAAATTGCCTTTCCAGATGCTCAGTGTCTCATGTTTTGTGAATTGCTTAGGTTGCAAAATGAAACGGCAGCCAATGAAGTCCTTGCAAGCATTCAAAACTACTTCAGAGCACAACCTTTTGAATTCAGGGGTGCGCAAATCATAACTGGGCCAGAGGAAGGTGTGTATGGATGGATAACAGCCAACTATTTAATGGGCAATTTCTTAGAGGTGTGTGGAAAAAACTGCATGCTTTTCTTTTCGCTGTTTCTTTCTTATAAATGATAAGTTTGAGAGGACATGCCTGTTAAAACATCATAGCTATAACTTCCATTTTCACTGAAATACATAACAGGGTCTTTTTGTGGCAGTAATAGGAAAAAACCAAACATAAATCAAAGAGTATAATGTTACAGGAATGTGATATGGCAAGGTAAAATTGTTCATCCACAAAACAGGGCCCTTCCCTAAAAGGCATCAGATGCCTTACCTAGAAACAGAAGTTGCATTGCTCTTAAATGCATTGGTATGTTAAGTGCGACAGGTGTTGATTGTCTTGACAGTGGTGCCAACTAAAGATGTTTTCTTCTGCTTTTCTGTGATTTCCTCAGGTGGTTGCTGTCCCTGCAGCTCTACTGGTGAAGGATCTGCACAGCTTAGGGGTCTCCAAATTGTTTGACAGTGTTGGCTCACTTGTCTTAAGCAGACAAGACGCTTTGAAGCAGTGAAGATGGTTAAGTTGATGTGGCCAAATGTGCCTCAGCTGAGCCAGAAATCACTCATATACAGTTCATTCCAATACTGCTGAAAAGCTGCAGGCTATGAGCAGTGGGCTGTGATACCAACTGCCTTGTGCAGACAAAGTGATACCAAGATAAAGATACTTATGCTGTTCTTGAACTCAGAATAGGATCAGGCAGGAGCCTTATAGCAGAGAGGGAGTCAAATATGTTGGAAGATCCCTTTTTATATATAGGGATTCAGTATAATATCATTCCCAATAAAAGCCGTACCAAGATGATCAGCAACTGCTCATCTGCATTCATGGCAGCAGTGTGCTGCCCTTAGCATTAACTGCACTTCTTCCAGATAGTCTCGCTAGGTTGAAAGAAATTTCAACCAAACCCCTGAGTATTGTTAGCTGTCCTGGTTGAATGGTTCCTGTTAGATCATGGCAATTAATAAGCAGGAATTGTTGGTGATCTGAGTTATAGCTCATGGTGAATGTGTTGTTGACTCTTGCAAAGTTAAGAAAAACGGTATTGGAATCACAATGTTCTGGAAGAGTTTTTCTCATTGTGTGCATTTCATGCAACAAAAATGACATCATGAGCTTCAGGGTGATGTCAGTCTTCTACCATATGAATGTTAATAATCCAAATACCAAATTCTATATGGCAGATTCATAAGGACTACTGAAGGGACTGCAAGACGCTATGAAGCCAGTTTAGTATAGAGAGTTGTGTGAAGACCTATGTGTGCAATATCACTAGCAGGAGAGAGAAATTTTCACCAGTCTTGTTCCAATGGGCTAAGTGTCAAATTCTGCTAGGGGCTGTTAATGGGAACCTTTCACTGTAGAATTTTCTTGTGAGTATATTTGCTAGCCCATAGTTTCTTTCCCTTCTTGTGTATAGATTCATACCATCATGCTCAGTAAATAATACTACAGTAAATATTGAGATAGATAATCATACAAAATCTATATTCTGCACTGTCACTGTGTAGTTCAAATACAGAATTTAAGGAATGTTTTGGCTAGTAGGGAAAAATGCCAGCTGAATGGATCAGATTTTTTGCCACTGCAGTTTCAATGAAAGAAATGTGCAGATTAAGGGACCTTGTTCTTTTGACTTTGATGGAGTTTTCATTTGACTTTTCTGTGTTTTTCACTCTATTTTCACTCTCTTTTTCTGTGTGATCTCTTAATATTCTATTCTTTTAATAATTCTCGTTGCCTTGAAACAAGCAACTCTTCATACTATTTCCCAGATTTGTTCAAGATCTCATGGGTGTCTAGACTTCAATTCCCTGCATTCTAATACAGATATTGATCTGGCTAATCCTGCGCTTTGATCATTGTGCCGTCCTCCGAGTTGAAAGCTACACTGCATTCCTTTTTCCATCTTCTGAGATCACTTCACTCTGTGAAAGTACATCCCTGTTAACGTAAAAAACATCTGCATGTTTTCATCAGAGCTAAGATTTTTTGGAAAAGGTGCAGGACAAAGGGGGAGAAATCTCAAAAAGTTAAGAGTAGAAAAGCTTGAAGGGAGAACAAGCAGGTGATATTTATAATTAGCCTTGTTTTTATTTTTACATGTAGAGAAACCTTTGGAGGACATGGGTTCATCCTTACAGAAAGGAGACTATGGGTGCACTGGATCTTGGAGGAGCTTCCACTCAAATTTCATTTATCCCAGAGGACTCTCAGGAGAACTTCAATAGCATCTTGCAAGTGAAGTTGTATGGTTACAACTACAATGTCTACACTCACAGCTTCCAGTGCTACGGGAGAGATGAAGCTGAGAAAAGGCTTTTAGCGTTGCTGCTCCAGGTCTGTTTAAGACCCTTTGCTATGTTGCTCTTGCAGGTGTTCAGTAGGTTGTCTGAGCAGGTTTTTAGGCTTGTGTTCGCTTCCCTTTGGTGGAGTTTGGAGACCCCATTAAGAGCTCTGTTGTGCTTAGTTGTGGACAAACACACTTAGGTTTCATACAAAGATCTTCATATTTGTTAAAAATTGGTGAGAATTTTGTACCATTTGACAAAAAGGCCCAACCAGTCCTGTAAGTGTTTTGCTGATATTGCCAATGATTTTTTGAGAAAGGAGTTTCTATGAATTACAATGATCAGCAATGTTGTACTGATCAGCCGTGACAGAGAAGAGAACAAAAATACATGCATATGTGGTTTAAAAAGATTCCCATAGTTAATATCAAATTAGGTCTTTCTTGCTTTTGAGTAGCCATTATTGTTTGGTTGTTTGTGGGTTTTTGTTTGTTTGTTTGTTTTTTCCAGAAATCAAACACCAGTTCCAATGTGGATAACCCGTGTTACCCTCAGAATTATAATACCACATTAATGATGAAGCACTTCTCTGGCAGCCTTTGTACACAGTCTCTGAGACCAGCAAATTACTACCCAAACCAGCTTGTGAACTTCCATGGAACAGCAGACCCAGGTCTGTGCCAGGAGATGGTTTCTTTGTTGTTTAACTTCACTGCTTGCAGAGACAGAGAAGACTGTCCATTTGATGGAATACATCAGCCAAAAGTTAAAGGGAATTTTGTGGTAGGTTTGCAAACACAGCATTTCTTTTTGAGCTTGCTTGCTTTTGATTTCTGTAGTTCTGAAAGTAACAGGCCTGTCATCTGCTCCTTTTCTATAGGCTTTCTCAGGATTCTACTATACAATTAATGCTTTGAATTTATCTGGGCACTTTTCCCTAGCTGACTTCAATTCAAGTATGTGGTTTTTCTGTTCACAGAGCTGGGCACAGGTAAGTGGGTTGTTGGGTTTTTTTGGGTGGGTTTTTTTTTTCTTTTGTATCTGTGAAAGGGAGATATAAAAAGAATATGGACTGGACAGGTATTCAGAACTTTTCAGAAGGTCTGTATCAACCTCAACATTTGTTTTCCCACTGTTTACTGGGGGAAAATGTTTGTTTACTTCAAACCATGTAGTATTTCTAGCATGCTTAAAACTTGGACTAGGTTCCGATATTTCATTTCACAGTTTTAACCATGCTGTAAAGATGACATGGAAAATGTAGGAACCATAATATCCTCAATCTTTTATGTGCAGTTTTATGTTTATTTTCATTTTTTACCACATAAGCTATATCACTGTCAGGGTCTTTCTTTTTCTAAATCTCCGTATCTAGTTGTCCACAATTTTACTTGGTGTTTCTGAGAAATGCTAATAAATTCTAATTAGAATCTAAAGTGTTCTCTAGTTATAAAAAACAAAAGCATTTGTTTTTCATAATGTACATGTTTTTAAAAAGCCTTTTGCTTTCAGCTCCAGTTTATGCTACCTAAATTTGAAGAAATATATGCTAGATCCTACTGTTTTTCAGCCAATTTCATTTATTACTTGCTTGTACATGGTTACAACTTTGATGCAGAAACTTGGCCACAGATACATTTTCAAAAGGAGGTGAGTAATAATCATTTCCTCTTACTGTTATATTAATCCAAAGAAGTTTAGAAGGAGGCAGAAGATGCAGTAGCCTACAAAAATATAACAGTCGTAAACAGCCTTTGTAAATGATTGTCAAATGTTTGGCATAAGACAAAGCCACTTTTCAAGCCTCAGTAGCAACTTAGCCTGGTTCCAGGGGTTGCAGCATTACTTGGAGATGCTGCTTAGATTCTTTTAAAGAGCTTTAAGAAAGGATCTAATAATTGTGTTTTAAACCTTGCCCCAGTTTGTTGAAGTCGTGGCTCGCTCTAGGCAGTGATCTGCCTGAAACACCTTGCCAGTCAAGGTCAGTTTGAACTAACCCTGCTGAGCTGGACAGGAGAACTCCCGCTTTTCTGTCTACTGGCAGAGCCTTGGGGGAACCAGCAGAGCTGGTTTGTAGTCAGTGAGTGGTGATGAAGCAACTAGAGCAGTTTTCATCCTCAGCTGGCACATCCATCTGTGCCGTAATCTGGTTCTCTGGAATAAGAATGTATATTGATGGGGTATTGGCTTTCAGTTGGCAGAGAGAGAAGGCTTACAATGTTTGTGTAATAGCTGCATTTCTCTCTTCCCTGACCTCAGTTTTTCTCCTAAAAAACAGAGTACTTTGAACGAACTTGTATGTATCCATTCTAAAGCTACTGCTAAGAAATCTTTGCTTCCAAATCAGAAGGCATGGCCACTATCTAAGCTTGGCTGTTAACTTGGTCCCCACAGTGCTCTGTGACTCCATCCTTTCCTCTCTGCTACTGTGCAGAGAGCCTTATTCTAAAACCTTGTCCAGACTGTCTCTTAGTGTCCATACAGTTTGAAAATGCTTCAGCAGTTGCATGCAAAACCAACAAAACAGTTTGTAGATCTTCATGGAGTATTCTTAAATGCGGGGTATGCTGGCAAGCTGTGAATGAGAAATCGTAAGCAATGTTTTCTGAACAGTCATATCTATTACCGGTGCATTAAGAAATCAAGTAGGATTTTCTTGCCTTATTTTGTCCTCTGGTGGACAACCATTAGCAGCTCTGGAGGCGTGTCCAGAGTTTAGCCCTTCTACCAGGAAATCAGAGTAGAGCTTACTTTGGGATCTTGATCTCAACCTGGGGGGAGTGGATCTGTCTCGCTATTTAAATATACCTTGTGTTGTCCCCAGCAGATGGGAGCAGCCAAACACAGCAATATTTTTGTGTATTTAGCCAAGACTATAAAAATACTGAGCAAAATAAAAACCCAAAAGGCTTATTTGAAATTAATACCTTTGTTACCCAGATTTTGCACTAGGGTAATCATGAAACTCCAAAAGGAAAAATTACATTCTCTTAATTAGATCTGCCCCTACTAAAATAATAAGATCTAACGTTAACTGATCAGCTAAGCTACCCCAGAGATAACAGCACAGTTTCTCCAAGAGTGGAGGGTGGGGTTTTTTGCCTATGCTAGGAGTATATTTCCTTTTAATTAGTGAACACAACCAATGAAAAGAACCTTAACCCAATGCTGAGATCTGGGTGAGATCTAGAGCTAGATGATTTGCAAAAGTTCTAAATCTCGTGAGAGTTTTTCCCCTCTCTCAGCAATGAAAGACCACCTTGATCCATCTTACCTCTTTGCTCGCCTTTCATATTCCAGTTCCTGTTGCTGTAGCTTTTTTTTTATCAGTTAAACAAAAGGTATTAGGATATACCCAACTACAAAAAGGACTAAATATTATAGGCCCTTATGGTCTTCTACAACCAGTAGCTGACTGCTTAAAACTGTTCATTAAAGACATTAAATCATTTATTAAAGGTCATCCCTCAACTTCATCATGATGCTTTTTATACAAGAATAACCAAAGAGGTTTGGTTTCCCAGATTTGCTTTCCCAAATTTAAGCAAACTACTTACAGGCAGCCATTCAGGCAAACTCATCTCTGTAGTTGCAGAGTGGGATGACCTGTAATAAAGATGGAAAGCCAAACGAGTTTGGGAGAGCTGGTTGGTTGTAGAGGAACGCAACTTCAGCTTTGTCTGTCCTGTAGTATACCCTAGAACTACCTGGAGTGATTTGAAGGTGGTGCAGGCCCTTTGAAAAAGAAAGCAACCTATGCTAGAGTGTAAACCAAATACATATCTTGTATCTGGCCCTCTAGGCTAGCCCTCGTTTAAGAAGTTCCACTAATTTCTCTTGAAATGCCCCCCCCCCTTTTTTTTTCACTCTGTTTAACAATAGATTTTTTTTTTTTTAAGTTGTGATAGGGTTTGTAGGAGGCACTGATGTGTACTTACATGTTTTATGTAAATAGGCAAACCATTATTGGAGCTTGGACATGTGGGAGGAGGACAAGGGACACTCTATCTTCACCCTTTGATCCTGTGCTTATCAAGTGGCAGGATGATGATTTAATGAAAAAGACAGTGGAAAACTGATAAACTCTGTTGCTCAAATTAGAAGTGGGGAGAGACACCAAAACAGGAGGACCATGGAATAAATACAAACATACCCCCTTTGCTTTTGTATCACCTGTTCCTAAGTAATTTTCCACTTATGTTTATTTTTTAAATGGAAGAGCCTAGTGCTGTTCATTTGCAGGCACAAAACCAACCATGGAACAAAAGATGATAAACAGAGTTCCAGCTTTGGGGACTTTACCCTGGCCTCCTCTCTGTCCCTGTTGGTGGGACTCTTTGTGGGGTTTTTTGTTTGGTTGAACTAAATAACATCCTAGGATTTGGCGAAAATGAGGGGCTAATTCTAGGAACTAGCACAGTAGTTCTGATTTTTTTTTTTTTAAAGAGTGTTTCTTGCACAGAAAATCCTATAACTGGCTGTCTGCATATATACCACACATCCTTGTACCCATCCATCTAATACCTATGTCTCACTTCTTTAGCGTAGTGACCAATTTTATTAGCATCCTCTGGAACTACAAAAAAAGGGTAATTTAAAATGGTTCTGTATCTTTGTATATTCCACTAAAGTTTTCTCCTTGCTAACTTAAAGGGCAATTGCCAGCATCAGCATCAGCTTTTGGAACCTCTTTTCTTTGACTGAAAAGTCCATGGGAATAAAATTCTTCTGTCTTTATTTCAGGTTGGTAACAGCAGTATAGCATGGTCACTTGGTTACATGTTAAGCCTCACGAACATGATTCCAGCAGAAGGCAAGCTGATCCAATTACCTCTGAAACCTTCTTTGTTTGCTGGGCTCCTCGTCTTCCTCACAGCTATGGCATTGTTGTGTCTTCTCTTCCTTGTTTACTTGTGTATTGTATCACGTAATCGGAAGAATATCAGTCGTGTTGAACATGTATTTATTCCAGAATGAATGAACTTTACTGAAGACAAAACAAAAATTTTACAGTGCTATTAAGTTAAGTAGGACTTTATTTTTGAAAAATGGAGGGTGAAATAAAGACAGGCAAAAAGACTTCAGGACCAGAAGCGTAGAGACACAAAGGAATCTGTGATATGGTGAATTGGAGTGCTTTTGAAATATTTTGGCAATTGTTTCTGTAAAACTAGTTTGTCCAGTGTGCAGCAGAGAAACGTGGGCAGGTATGTCACTTTGCTTGATAAGGGATTAATAGCTTTTCCTGCCAGGTACGGTTTTTTTTTTTGTTCATTAACTCTGCACTAACGGGTAAACTCAAGTGGTGATGGATTTGATCATGGTGGCGGTTGTTTAAGATAAAACTAAACAAGTCAGTAGGAATTGTGAGAGGCGGGAACATGGTAGCTGTTCTTGTGTGCAGTGCTGACACTAAAGGCCCCAAATAATCTAATTTCTGAAACTGGAACGAGCACTGGGTAATGACAGGAACTGAAAGGAACAGCTGGGATAGAATTGTTTTTATTGCTGTTCCAAACTGATTGATCCCCACCATATAAAGGTGTAATAAACTGCCAACACCTCTCAGAACTTTCAAGCCTGTCTTAAAACTGAGCTGTATCTTTTGATACCATGGAGATCTTGGAATGCCTCTGCTATGGTACATAAGATTTGCTTTGAAGGTGGAACAAAATGCTTTCACGCTTTAGTAACTGAACCTAAATTTAAATGTCTTATAGTTGCCTCCAGAAGCCACTAGAGTTTTCAGTGTCCTTTTCTCTAAGTTTCACAGAAATACTTTTTGTAGGTTCTCATACTGAAACACTGACCTGTGTGTTGTTGATCTCAGACAGTCGCAGTCCGTACTGACTTGTCATGTACATATTATTTCAACTGTCTGGAATAGAGGCTCAGACCTGGGACCTTCGGGAGCATTAACATGTTAAGCCCTTCATTCAAGGCCAAGAGGAATAGGAGCCAGTCTGCAGGCCAGCAGAACACCTTTTCTGTAGCGGGTTCGGGAACACATTGCTGGAGCGGCAATAGTGGCTGCAGTGCCTTGATCAGCCTTTCCACTGTCCTGGCCGCAGTGTTCCTTCAGCAGCACTGGGGTCTACCTAGCAGATACTTCTGTCCAATGCATTAACTCTAGAGCTTTCCTGGAAGTGCTGCTCCCTTCATGCTCCAAAGAGCGGACTTCCTGAAAACCCAGGTATTATTCACCAAACCCCTCATTTCATTAAGTCATACCCACTGCTTGAGGAGTTCTTCATTGCCAGTGCCCGTTTTACCTGCCTGTCTTTTTTATAGATTTGGTCTTCTTCAGCTGGCTTCTAAAATAACCCTCGAAAAAGCCTCCTGCTACATCATCTGCCATCTCTTCCCTTTGTACACTGTTTCTGTTAATTCCTTTTAATATTGCCGTCACGTGATCTGTGAAGCTGTAAGGGGAATGCATCTGAAGGGCCTTAGAGTTAGCAGAAGGGATTGTTGTACTCTTCAGGACCCGCAAGAGGAGAAAAGAGCATCTCTGCTTCACTTCCTTCCTCCCCTTCTACCATCTTGTTTCACCCAGATTCAGTACCTACGTGGAACTCCGTATTTCCCCAAATGTCCTACAAATAGCTGCTGTCAATCACTTTAATACATTCCTCCATCTTCTCAGGATTGCTTCCCTCTGTGTATAGTTTCCCTTGCTTGCATCGCTTCTCTCTGAAGGGATGGTTACTCCTTTCATGCACAGAGCTTTTTGGTGTGAGAAAGTAAAAACTAAAAGGGAGATTACCGTATTCAACACCTATTGCTAACAAGCTAAAGCCTGTGAGGCCACGTGAGTAGTGGTTTCCACACAGGTGTGTTGCATATATGAGATCTAGTTGTTGATGCATACACTCAAAAGTCAAGTTAACATTGGATTATGAATTCCAATGGCACATAATGTGTTTTCTATCCCAACTTAATCTGCTTCCCGTATTGATTAGGTTGTGAGATAGGAGAAGAGTGGCCAGTATTTTTACCCATGAATAATATTTTCAGTTTCTGTCTTTTGTTTCTGTATCACCTCCTTACTTTCAGGTTTGGTTGTGGGGTTGGGGTTTTGTTTTTTACAGTCTGATAGCTGATTTGGAAGGAACTAAATATCTTTTTAAATGGAAAAAAGAAAAAAAAAAAGAAAAAAGCGATTTTTCAAGAGGATCAGCAGTGAGGGCTTTGTCCCTTCTCTGTTGGTATATTACTATGTCCTGTCAGTCTTACTTAAAATAAGGCAGAAGGTATTACAAGATAAAGTGCTCTGTAGCACCCAAGTCACATCTGATAAAACATAAAATTTACTTCAGAATGCATGGACATTACAGAGGTTGGCATGAGATAAAAGCTTTATCTTTTGTGCGATGGATCTGGAACTGCAGTTAAGGGTAAAAAAGACAGTTGCATGAGACCATTAAAGTGTTTTCTTCAGTTGCCAAATTTCTGTGGAAAATGGTGTTCTGGAATATTTACTTGCCCTACAAAACCTTTGCTTTGGTTTGTTTGTGAATGGCAGGGCCATTGAGACGTGGTTTTGCACAAATGGAACGTGCTTGAAAGTTAGTATTCTTAGAGTTGGCAGCTAAAGAACAAGTAAATTTGTTCAAAAATCGTTTGGACTTCCAGATGTACTTGGATAGAGCCAGTATCTGATCAAAGAATGCCTTCCCTTCATGAGCCACCTTCTGTTTTCCTTTTTCATAGTTCTCTCTTCTCCCTATGTATATAATCTCCCTCCTGTATCATTGGGATACCCACCTGCTCAGTCTGCTGTCTCCTGTCAGTTTCAGCTGGGACAAGCTGAAACTATTGAACTTCCAGCCAGGCAGCTGCAGTGCCATAGCTTACAGCTTCGTCCAAGCCAGCATCGTGGCTGCAGTTCAGTGTTACAGTAAAAAACCCATGTCTCAGACAGGCAGCCAGCTGGGCTACCCTGGGCTGGAGTGGTTGCTTCTGGAGGGGAGGTGGAGTGATGGGGATGGTAATGGCATCAGTAACCACAGCTAAATCTTCCCCCAAGTGTCAAGTCAACCAGATCAATGGGTGTAACGTTGTCCTGTCATCTAAGAACTGGTCTCTGGGAGAGCCAGTGAAGTTAACAGCATTTGGGAATGTGTACAAACTATAGGTTATTTATCTTTTTATACTCTTTACTGCCTGCTTATGAAGATGAATAAAATGTGAAGAGCTAAGCCAAGTGTACTTTTTATTTTTTATTTTTTTTTCTCAATACCAATATTTTTATCCTGGTAGACAAGTTATTCTTATCAGAGGCATAGAAAATCTCTGAAATGCTTTCCTGGGGGATGGAAAGTTGCATGCTGCAAAACTGATCCTGCAAAATTCTGGACTGGACAGTGCTCATCATCTCCAGAATCCATATTCTCAGCAAGGAAACCCTGGTGGTTAAAACCAAGCCACTCTTCTCGTTTTTTTTAAATATATACACAACACACATAAACACATATAAACAGCTTCTACTTTTATACACCGTTAACATTTCACTCAGGGGCACCGACACCTTCTAGGGCTTCTTTCAGGTTCACTGCCATAATGTAGATCTAAAAGCTTATGTGCCAAAGAGAAGCAGCAATTCCCAGTTATCGAAGAAAGTCGATCGAGATACAGATCAATTACAAAAAGAACTGTTGGGCATTGGGAGTATGGACAGGATTATGTAATACGAAAAGCCTCTTCTATGGAGAAGCAGCAAGAAATTAATCCACCAGAAGAGATGAGAAATGAAATGCATATGGATGTTTCTGAAGGCGGGGGGAAGTGACAAACTTCTCATAAAGCAATACGCAAACTTGGCAGAAGAAAGCAGTAACTTGTACTGCATGGCATAATTCAGCATTGGTAAGCTCAGTTAAGAGGACAGAAAAGTAAACAACGCTGAGCATGATAGTTGCTCATACCCCAATTTGGGGAGTTTCTATTCGATTTTTAAATTCAATTATTATTTTGGGAACAATGTATGTTCACTCGGATGGCAATGAAGACTGTGTATCACAAAAAGTGCTCACCTGTACTTCATTTATGAATGTTTTTCGGTGTAGTAAGAGGAATGCAGTATCTAGTTACTTGCTCAGCAACATTTATGCAGGCCTAGTGTTATGTTTTTAAAAGCGTATTCATAGGAGAAAATGTTTTTAAGCTTTAAGCCCTGAATTGTTTTCAGTGTTTGATGTTAAGGCACAGCCCAAGTTTGGTGTTTTTTATGATGCCTCTTCCAGTCGTTTATGATCTTAAGAGACGCAGAAATGCACGCATGCAAGTTACAGTTAGGTAGAATAGATGCAACCCTCACATACTCTCTGAGTCATCAATGCAGTCACCAGTGACATTTGAGTATCTCTGCCATAAAAACCGCAAAGGTCATTAAAAAGACCAAGATTTTAGGTAACCTCCCTTCCTTCCTCTTTAGTACTGGAGAGTAATGTTAGATCAAATGAAGAAAATGAAAAATACTGGTTTTCCAAATCACTGCAAAATGGAAGAATCCAAAAGCCATCATCTTCTACTGACGTGACCTAGCACGTGTTTTTTAAAAATAACTGGTTTAATACATGTATTAATATATTACTGTTGTAAAGCACAGTAAAATAATACTGCTATAATGGTATTCTGGTTAGGACTTTCAAAAATACCTGATGGAGTTAAGTGCTCATTAACATTTTAACGATCCATTCCCTGGGCACTTGCATAAAATATCTGCACCATTTGAAATTGCTTAAGTGCATTTTATACTTGCTCTCTTTTATTATAAAAGCAAGACTGTACAAACGATAAACATTCTGCTTTAAACAAGTAAATTGGGATGTTTCATTCCACTGTTGACAGAAGAGGCAAAAGAATGAAGGTCAGACCTATGTTCCAGCAGTGCTGTGCAGTACGTTTTGCTTGCACTTTGCTACCCTCAAAGCTCCTCTTCTCATAGCAAATGTTTTGGCTGACGTTTATGCGAGTACAAATCCTGCAAAACACGATCCGCACGCATGTCAGTATCTTGATGCACGTACATCAAAGCCAGCGCAGTGAGCTGACGGTCGCCCAGGGAGCTGTTCTGCCATGCCCTGATGGTCCGCAGGGCCCCTAACCGCCCGCCTTCCCTCGGCAGCAGCGCTGCCTGGCAGAGCGGCAGGAACAGCGAGGGCTGCGGCGAGCTCCGGGTAAAACGCCGGGCTGGGCTCCCGCAGCGCTGTGAGGACGCTCTTTGGCCGGTCGTCCCGTGGAACGACTCCAGCCGGCACGCCGCCTCTGCACCTCTGCTCGAGGTTGGAAAGGTCCCTCCTGCATGCCCTGCAGAGAGCCCTCTAGGAAATGCCATTCATGGGGCAGTAGCTACCGAGCGATAACGTAAGAGCGGTCCGGCGCTTGTCTCTGAAGCTCGGAGGTAACACGGCCCAAGAACGGAACGAACACCTTCTTCCGGCAGCGTGCGCGTGCAGCGGTGACGCCAGCGCTAGCGCGATGCCTTCTGCCGCAGGCAGTAGGAAGTGACCCGGCACTAGCAGCACGGCCCAGGCGCTCGGCTGCCGCAGGAGGCGCGGTGCCTCTCCCTCCGTACTGCCGTGCGTGCGACGCGGAGTCAATTAAATGTTCCTTTTGTTCGCTTGTTTTCAAACCACAAACTTTTCACCATCAGGCGACATCACCTACTAAGCTGAATCGTAATGCTGGTTTTACCCTAAAAGTTTGTTCCGAACGCGTGCTCCTGTCTCCTTCCCAAGCCCATTTTGCATTTGTTCTGTTGCACCCAGAGTACTGCCCTGCCTACTGCCGAGCTGCTCCTTCGCATCGGGCCAGTTCTGCACCGCCGTACGAAAAACCATGCGCAATCCCCCTCTATTTTTTACTCATCCCCTCATTAAAACGTTCTGCCTTTCGAAAAGGCGGGCCACTTTCACAAACCACCTCAGGGCGTGTTGGTTGTGCTCTGCCAACTTTCTCCTGAGCTCGAACACGAACAGCTCGCCGCCTCCGACACGGCCCCGGGATTTGCTCGCCTCCCCACCGGGCCACTCTCTCACGGAGGCTGGAACCAACCCCGCTCCCTTGCCCGCAGCACGCTGCCGGCCGCCGGGTGGGAGCACCGAGGCTGTCCGCACCCCCCCGAGCTGGGGAGGAGCCGCAGTTCGCTGACTCCAGAGAGCGGGATGGGACGCCCTCACCCACCGGCAGCGGCGCCTCCCGCCCGCTACCACGCATGCGCTCGGCGGAGACGACGCCGACTGCAACGTCCCATCGCCAATACGCATGCGCTTAGGGAAGCACGCCCGCCGCCTCCGTGCCCCCGCCTTGGAGCGCATGCGTACTGGCACGCCGCCGGGCCCCTGTCGCCGCCGCACGGGGAAGGCGCCCTGCGCACGCGCACTCCGCCAGGCGGCAGGCGGGCGCCGCCTCCGCCCATGCGCAGTCGCGGCTCAGAGGCGGTTTCCGGCCGCCGCCGGGGCCGTCCCTCCCTTTCTGCTCGCGGGCGGCCATCATGGTACGTGCGGGCGGCCGCGGCCTCCGCGGCCCGGCGCCCCGGGGGTCTCCCCGCGCCCTGCCTCCCTGCCTGTGCCGTCCCGCGTGTGTCTCCCTGCGCCTGGCCGGGCGGCGGGGGGAAGGCCGCGGCCGCCTCACCCGTGCTGGGCTGGACTGGGCCGGGCCGGGACCGGGCCCCGCGTGCGGCCGTTGGGCGGGCGCGGCTGGGGTTCGGGAAGGGCCGTGTTCGGAGGACAGCGCCTGGCACGGTCGGAGCCGGCGCGTCCGCCCCTGGTTCTTTGCGGCTTGCGGGGCTCACTGCTTCTCCCCGGCGGCTCTTCCTCCGCCTGCTTGCGGCTTCCACGCGGGGCCAGGGCCGGCAAAAAGTAGTTGAGGGCGTTACCGTGGGCCCTGTGGTCAAGCGAAAGGATTTTGTGTAGTTCGAAAGCTTGGGAAGCTGTTTTAAAGGCTGTGAGAGCCTTGAGTCTCGCAATGGCGTTGGGTATATTCTCGCCTAAGTTCTGTCAATTCTTGCTGCTCCCAGGTGTTCAAACGCTTCGTCGAGATTGGCAGAGTTGCCTTCATTTCCTTCGGGCCACATGCTGGCAAGCTGGTGGCCATTGTGGATGTTATTGACCAAAATAGGGTAAGCTATGAGTACTGTACCTTTATTTTCTCCTTTCTGCCTTAAGAGAAGCCTGTACAGTCAGAATGTATCGATTTTGAAGGAATTTTCTGTGAATAGGTTTTTCAAAGAAATAAGCAATTGACAAAAAGATGGGATTTAACAGCTGTTGTTGTATTTGAAACTTTCAGTAGCAAGCTTTTTTCACTGGCAAGTGATATATTCCCCTCTCTGCTATGTTTCCTAGGAGTAGAAGTGGACAAGTGATGTCAGTTGGAGTCTAAAACTTATGAATGGAATGGCATTAATGTATGTTTAAAGCAAATGTTTGGGCTAGGGGACTCTTTTCGCTTAATGTTCCTGAAAAAGATGGAAAACAAAGAAAGATGAAGTACGTCATCTTAGTTCTGTGTGGTTTTTTTAAAGTTCAGTTTGTTTTTTTTCCAAAGACAAAGATGGGCCTTTAAAATTCTTCCTGTAAAGCTTGGGTTGTATATGCAAGACTAAACAATCTCGGGTTTTGTCTGCATAACATTTATTTCAATTTTGGACTATTGTTGTCAAGATACTGTTCATATGTTATTAGGAAGCTGCTGTCTAAATCAAGTATGATGGAAAAACTGCTACAAAACCCCCACATTCGTTTTCCTTTTGCAGGCACTAGTTGATGGCCCCTGCAGTGGTGTCAGAAGGCAGGCTATGCCCTTCAAGTGCATGCAGCTGACTGACTTTGTTCTCAAGTTCCCACACAGGTGAGTTGTTGGCATTTTTTTGACCTGTGTGAAAAAACATGCTGTCACTTGGTGACTGAATTACGTGATCTGATGCTTGCTAAATCTAGAAAGTTCATACAACGTTAAGTCACTGGATTAACGTGTGCACAGTAAAAATTTGGCAGACTGTGTTATCACAGTTGAATACATTTAAGTTTTCATTACCAATATTGGCTGATAACCGCTGCTCAGGAGCAAAGGAAATAGCACACTGGGCTAGGCAACTTGCAGGTAGTTGTGGGGTGGATGGTGTGGGGGGAAGCAGTTGCAGTAAATACTGTGCAGCTTTGCTTTTGCTACTGCTTAGGTCACCTTCAGACATTAAATACGTTCCCTACCTACAGAACTACACTGAAATTGAAGGAGGCTGAACTCATTCTGTTCTTTTTAGCTTAGTTACTATATGAGTTTCTGTAATTTAGAAACAAAAATTGCTGCATTTCTGATTCTGAAGCAGTCCTAGGAATAGTGTGTGAGTATGCCTCTTGGAGTCCCTCATCTGTCAGTGTTAGCAAAGCATTTACATAACAAAATGTTAATTAGCCCACAGAGATGTATGTGGCATTGACTTCAAGTAAATGTCTGAAGTAATGTAGAAGGGCTATCTTCCCTTGTATGAAATTTGATGGGCCAGCATCAGAGAGAACCTTTTTTTATAAAGACTGTGAATATAATTTTGTGACTGTTCTAATGCAGTGCTCGTCAGAAGTGTGTGCGACTTGCTTGGGAGAAGGAAAATATAAACGAAAAATGGGCAGCGACAAGATGGGCAAAGAAGATTGAAGCCCGAGAAAAGGTACAGTTTTTCACTGGATGGGTAATACGTGTTATATTGCTTCTGCTTATTAAAATTAGGTGCAATCTAATAAACTATGTGTTTTCAGTTGCAGGCTAAGAGTAAAGATAGACAAGGCATAGATTTTTAAAAGTTGCTACCAATCAGCTTCAGCTTCTTGTATTTTAACAGTAAACGTGGTTTTGTTCAGTCATTTCTATAACCACCTCTTTTCCTGCACCATCACTTCCCAGCAAAGGCCTTAAATAGTGAACTAGTTCCAGATGTGCAGCTAAATCTAATTTGGAGATGATCAGAGTTAGTTGTGGAGTGCTCTGAAACAGAGTTTTACTACTTGCATATGTATATATGAGAGCTTCATGACTGATTCTTTTCAAACAGAAAGCCAAAATGACTGACTTTGATCGCTACAAGGTTATGAAAGCAAAGAAAATGGTAAGTGTTTGAGTGTCGCTTCTTTATGGGGTTAATGCTTGTAGCTTTCACTTTAGAGCCACATACAGATGTTAGTAGCCTTACTTTTATAGCTGGCTTGGGTTCTGGGGTGACACAAAGGATGTGAAAGCCTTGAATTTTTCATGCTTCTTTAGCCACCACTTTCTCTTCAGTAGTTGATTAAACTTGAACCCACATGATCTGTGTGTCAGTCCTCCCAAGTTATAGCTGAGGAAGGAATTACCTGCTGGTGAAATCAGGTATTCTTGATGGGTTACTGTTAGTATTTCATTCTGTAATGAAAGTCATTACACATATTGAAATATTGGGGTGCCCAAGTAACCAGCCAGAATGATGTCCACTTGGTAGATCAGAACAGTTTTAGGTGGAATTTGACATTTTAAAGGTAATACGTGGTAAATCTTGTGACTATATAATATAAATATAATTGGTTAGGGAAGGGCAGAATCTGGAAGCTTAGAATTTAAATTAAGGCATAATATTTGAGCTGTTGCTGTTTTCATTCTAATGAATAGTAAACATTTACCTTTTTTACAGAGAAATCGAATCATCAAGCACGAAATGAAGAAGCTCCAGAAGATGTCTTCTAAAAAAGGCAAGAAGCCAGAGAAGTCAGAGAAGGCGCAGAAGTCAGAGAAGGTGCAGAAGGCACCGAAGGCGCAGAAATAAAATGAACTTCTAGTTATGTATGACTTTGTGTCCTTGTTCTGATTCTTTAAAATTAACAAATGGTTAAACATCTGATTTAAATTGTAATCGTAAGTTCACTTTTGCTTCTGACCAAGAATTGTTGTCTGTCTCATTTATTAACGTCCGAGTGTTGGGGTTCTGGTGTTTCCCAGGAACATGCAGAAATGTTTTTGTCACGTTCTGTGAAGTCGACCATACAGACTATGCTCAGTACTCTATACCCGATGCCAGCTGAAATATTTGCATACCCAGCTATTTGAAGTAGGTGTCTGCTATTGAAATGTTTGGGAATGAACAAAATCACTTGCATAGTCTTGAGTGTGAAAAATGAGAAATAATCACTTACACTAATTTTTCTGCATAAATTAAGGCATAACCTGAAAGTATGTGTTCTGGTTAGAATATAAGCATGTCAGTGTTTGAAAGACTGACAAATTGCTATTCAAACACTTCAAATTACTCTGTTTTCTAAAAAACTTCCACCATTCTTGTGACCTGGAATACTTACGTACTTCAGATGTCTAACACCACAGTTGTCCTGTAAGCGCAGTTACAACAACTGGTGACATATTAACAGGATGGAAATTGGTGACTCGTGTTTAACCATGCTTGCTTTTCAGAATGTTTAAAGTTAAGAGTTCATGTCAAGACCTGAGCCTAATTACAGTTTCTTAAACTATGCGGCATATAATTCCCACTTTTTAATCAAAACCACTAAGTAAGAGGCATGACCTAAAAATTACTCAATCCATCTGAAGCACTGAAGTGCTCGATTTAGTCTTTGCACTATAAAATAACATTTATGTATCTCAAATGTCAACATCCATCTTTTCCTGTGTTTTCTCCTGTGTAGCTTGTTGGCAGGGGATATATTTTCTTCATATTGAATGAAGAAATTGTGGAAGTCTGAGATCTCTGGTAATTGAAAAGCAAATTATTTCTACAGTCAAATATAAAATGCAGGAGGGAGAATATATATTTTAAAAAATGAAGGTTGTAGGACCTTTAAATATATTGTCAAATATAAACTCAAATATATATTGTCAAATACACGGATAAGCATGTGTTTTCACAAATGTGTGCTTTTAAGTAGTTAATGGCTAGTGTTGCTTATTTCAGCCAGAATTGGGCATCTGCATGCTCAAACACGTAAAATTATACAATGTCTTGAGCTATTTATATGCCCTTGGAAATTGAGTTCAAGCACGTGGTTGATATGAATGGATATAATAGCTAAGGGAAAAAAAAACCAGAAGTGATGCAAACTGGGATTAAAACCCATGTTCAAGCATCTGGAGATCTTGATTTTAAATTGGATTTTAAAGTGATTAAATCCACCTGCTCTGAAACTCCTAACTTGAAAGTAGCTTGAAAGGTATATCAATCTGGAGGTCCTTTAAGGTGAAAGAGTTATTCCTTGGGGTTGTCTTGAGTTTTTTATGTACTACTGTTAAGCTCAGTTAAATAACACTGGGGGAAAATTACTAAAACTGCCTGTAGAGAAAATAGATGTGCCTTCAGTCATAATGAGCTCACAAATGCTTTTTCTACATTATTTGCTCGTTTCTAAAGGTGCTTGCTTCCAAAGAATAACTTTGCCTGTGACTGCAGCAATTGATCAAGTGTTTTCATTCCTACCAGTACCACTCGGCAGCTACTGAGGTATCTGAAAAATTTCCACGGTACGAAGTGTACTGTAACCTGCCAAGCTGCCTAGCAGCTGTCATCTTCCTGAAGAGGAACCTTGTAAGGGTACAGAACATGCCCAGAGGGAGGGCTGCCTACCTGCGGGGCGGTTGTGTCTGCCCTAGCTCTGCACCATGGAAAGGGGTGTGCTGGGGGAGCTGGCCCTAAAGATTAAGGCGCTGTTAGGGAGAGAGAGGGTTACGTGCCTTAGAAGAAAACTTGGTTCTGTAATACCATGTCTGCCATCAAGTGCTTCTGTGAAAGTACCATTTTTTTACAGTTCAGAGGAAAGGGGAGAAGAAAAATAATGGAATATACCGGTCTTTGGTACCTGCGCTGTGTCTTTCTGAAGAACATGTTCCATGTGAGAACATCTGGTGCTCCTTTTAGCAACTCGTGAAACCTCTCTGAAACCTGCAGCTCTGTGTCGTTGGTAGTCCACCTTCCTTTCAATCCATGTGCCATCTGTGCTGGTTTGTCCTTTTTTTAAAGCTACGGGGTTACAGAAAACTGCAGAAGTACACTTTTCTTTCCGAAGGTTACCACACGGTGGCAACGTTAGCTCTTTACAAGGTTGTTCCTAACCCAAACCAGGCAACCGTGCTGCCTTTCCGTGCAAGGAACAGTGCCAAACAAAGGGGATGGCACAAACATTTGAGAGCAATGGACGTGCTTATCCAATTCTTTATTTTGCCTTTATACTTGACTAAAATGTACTTTGCTGGACGAAGGATATACTTCTTTAATTTACTTTGTGGAGCTGAGTGTAAAGAAATAGGACCTGCTGTTTAGAAAAAGCCTAAAGTGAAGTCCCAGTATTTATTTTCTCAGCTTATGTCATGCAGAAGATGTAGGGGGCTTGCTGGGGGCAGAGGGGGGAATGTGCCCTATCCCAGCTTACTCTTGAGATCAGCAGATAATTGCTGTATTTCTAAACCGATACCAATGGTTGGCAAACCCAGTCCTAATCTCCATGCTGCAAAGTCTGGGAGACGTGCAATTCTAGGAGTAGGATTGGACCCCTTAGCGTAAGCTGTAGTTAAAAGGTGTAAAATCTGATGTCACTGTGAACCAGCTGCCGTTCTGGACCGAGTGATTTGCTGGTGATGCATATTTCTTCTTCTTCTTCTTCAAAAAAGGCTGTATTTAAGTGCTTTTGGTTCTTGTCTAAACATGTCTGTTGCTGTGTTTGGTATCTGAACGTGTTTCAATTTTTTTTTGAGATGTAATAGACCTGAAAGAGGAATCTCTGGATGTACTGATCTTCCTGGTTTTCAAATACTAGTATTCAGACTGTCCTTCAGTCGAGGTTTGCTTGGTGACCATGACATTTTCAAATCATTTGGTCTTGTAGTTACCTATATGTTAATAGTAGATAATATTGTCTGTTCTGAACTACTTCTGTGCCACTGATGCTGACCGTGGACTTGTGGCAAATCTGGTCTGGTTTACAGCTGGATTTCCTCTATTTATTTTGTCTTACTTCGCTTGTAGTGTCCCTTTGAGGTTTCCAGCCTATATGTTTCTCTCCTTTCCCCCTGCCCACGTTGATAAGGTGTCTCTGAAAACTCCACGTGCCTGCCTTTCATCGAGATGAAAAGGTGCCAATTTCTATTCACAGCATTATTGGTATATGAGTAAGTACAGCTTACAAGCAAGAAGTAGTAAGAGGAGCTAATTACGGAGATGGCTGTGTGGTCTGGGCTCTACTCATTTCAGGTCTTCAGCTTTTGGTTCTTCCTTTGTATAATTTCTGTTCTGTTTTGTTTTTCTTAATTTGGAAATAGTTTTTAATGTTGTTTTGAGCTTGAAGTTGCATATATTATTGTCGCACTCAGGTACTTTTGAGTTTATACTGGGATTTCCTTCTCTGAAGCAGAAAGATCTGCTTTTACCTGTTTAAGCACTGCATCCGTAGTTGTGCTGAAGTACTGCAGTCCTTGTCCCTGCCTTGACACAGGCAGTGGCCCTGTGGATACTGGTGATGTACCCACACCCTCTCTTTTTCCCTGAACTGGTAACAGGCTTCATTCTTGGATGCTGTGCAACCTCCAGTTCATAGTGTCCTTAATTGGGAATTTGGCCCAACCTTCACTATATGCAGCTGACCCCAGTGTCATATTCTTGTTTTAAATAAACGAACAGTGGGTCATTTTTTCCGCACCTCACTTTCAGCGATCATAAGCCAGTCTGAGCGATCTCCAAGTAAGTCTTTGTAGCAAACTCTCCCTCCTCCCCCAAAAGCTTTCAGACCACTATGTGCATCCGAACTAGAGAAGTCTTCCACCTGCAGTCAGCTATTTGTGCTGATCACCAGCCTAGAAATTACGCCATTGCCACCGGCACAGAGCCACTTCCTCCTTCCTAAGATGCATTGACCTAGTTCTTATTACAGAGGAAGTACTTTTTAACATTTCCCCAGTGGTCTCCTGGTATGAGGGTATTTTTCAGGATATTTTGTTCTGCAACTGTTTGGGAGCATCGTTCCTTGCATATTGTGAGGAGAGGCCCTGACCTGCCCATCATGGCCCACAGCAGAGCTCTTCCCTCGCGTCTCCTTTGGGCTGCTTGTGGAGCGTGGGTGGTTTTTCGGGGCACTGTGCCGCTGATAAAGGTTTATATGGCAGGTTCTCATCAGGAAGCTCTGCTTTGATGAAAATGATAGATGCTTTGAAAAAGTAATAGTGTTCATATTTAAGTAGCATTAAAGAATATTATCTTTGAGATCAGCTGGAGCTTTACCTAAGGACACCCAGTGGGAGGGCACAACTTCTGAATATTTGTCACAATAACTCAACAGCCGAGACTTTTCAGAGCCACCATTTGAACCTCATATTTACAAAAGCCATTAAACAAAAGAAGGGGCCATTGCTAGCTGTGTTATTGCAGTCAGATGCTGTGTAAAGATGATCTAAAGAAAGGATGGGAAATACGCTTGTGGGCTTTTTCCTTTCCTTCTTCCTTCTCTTCCTCCCTGGAGCCCCTGAATAACTTTAGAGGGATTTTTTGTTTGTTTGTTTGTTTTTCTTTTATTTCTACTGCTTGTCTCATTCGCATTGCACATGTGAGTCTTAGCTCATCCTGGAAGTCTCTGTGGATAATGGAAAAAAATCAGAGAGTTTATGGCATAATGAAGTAAATTAAGTCTGACTAGCTGAAAGTGGCATCATTTTTGCTCTGGTTGCTTGAAGCATATTTCAAGGTCCAGAGGGAGGCTGGCAAGCTGCTGCTGTTGGCGATGCATGCAGGTCCTCATCCCAGATGTGAACAGGCTGCCTCAACTCCCAGCCACATCAACGTGACCTTGGAAGGAAAGATGTTCACGCAGTGGATATGCCTGGCCTCTGCTGGCAGTGCCACAGTTCTGCTGGAGTGGGAGGCCAGGGGCACATGGGATAGAAACCAGGAGATGTGAGGGTTGGTGTGCTTCTCCAACCCATAGCTTCACAAGAAGCAGGGCACGGTCCCTGTCATGGCACAGTGGCGTGGTCCTCTGGCTCCTTTCGTTCTCCCCAATCCCCCCCTGCTCACCGTGCGGTTTCAGGTTGCTCTTCAGAAGGCAAAGGTGTGCATAAATCAGTTTACAGGTAGGAATGACCACTTGGTTGTGGCTGCACTAACCTTTCTCACTGGCACTGAACTGCGCTAGGCTTTGCTGGCAGCCCCGTTGGGAGCATAAGCAGTGCTCTGCTGGGTCAGACCAGCGGGGTCCGTCTAGCCCCAGCCCGGGTCTCTGTCGCTGCCGATGGGAGATGCTGTATAGGGAGAGGACGTAAGTTTAGTCCCTCCCCTTGCAGTCCCCCAGCATCTACAATAGCAGGATTAGGGGTGCTAGAGGTTACACCCCTGCCCATTCCCCTTAGTATTTCTTTTAGATCTACTGCCTGTGAATTTGTTCAATCTTTTGCCTCTGCTTACAATACCTCCCTCCACAATCCTGTGGTAACATATTCCAGAAATTCACTGCCGCTACATAGAAAACTGCTATTTAGTGTTTTAAACCAGTCTCCTACTATGAGGACTAACCAGTGTTTGAGACGGGAGCTACTAACCAGCCCCATCATACTGCGTGGCAGACATCCTTGCCAGCTGTAAGCTTGGACATAATGGTGAGAAAATGTTATTTCACAGAGTCGTCCACGGAAAGGAGGTGAGGTACAATGTGTCCTCATTCAGAGTGCCATGACTTGGTATTTGAAGGACCATCAGAGTCGCCGTTAGAATCGTCAACATGGGCAATTGTTCATAGGACAATTATTCCAATGGGAGACTTAAAAGCATTCACACGCTGCATGGTGCAAAAAGCTTTCTAGCATCCTGTAACAAATTTGAGATTGTGGGCAGAAGAAAGTCCCAATGCCATGCCACAGGATGAGAGTGCCCAGGGTCACAGGCACTGCCAACAGCCCTGGGTCACGGCTTAGGCAGGAAATCTGGTGTCTTTATGGTCCTTGGAAGGGGACCTACAGCTTGGAGCAAGGTAGCCCCTGACAATATGGCCTTTCTTTCTGACCACCTGGGGCTTGTTTTTACTCAAAGCCTGTGAAGAGCTCAGCTCCAGGGCTATTGCTTTGTATCATTAGGAGATGATGCAAAGCAATCCCTGGGGGCGTGGACAGGACTAATGCTCCAAACCTTCAAGATCCCCCCTCTCCTCTCCCACACTGCTCTACTGGGGTGCAACAGAGGTTCCCAGCCCACTCCCTCTCCTGTCTGAAAGTTTCCAGAACTTAATTCCTCTGATTATTAGAAACTTTCTAATTGCCAACCTAAATTTATTCATGACAAATTTATAACCAGGAGGCTCCACTCCTTGGTTCTGTAACTGCAGGGCTGTCAGGAAAGATTCATGAGCCCATATGTTGGTCAGGCCCTATTTTCAGCAGCCACAATTCAAGCTTTTTGGATTAAATATTGCCTGATTACTCCATGTGTTAATGCATACATTTTCCCCCATCCCACCATCATGGTGACTGAGGACTTTCCCTAATGCAAAGGTATATAAACACAGCATCTTTGTGGACCCAACTCAAGCATATGCCAATAACTCCTTCCAGGAAAAGAAACAGATTGCTTCTGTCTTGTTTTCTCTCTCTTTTTTTTTTGGGGGGGAAATGTTCTGTGCATCAGCTTGTGTTCATTTTTTCCTTGTTTCTATCCGATCCCGCAGGTTGGAGCTGGAGGTTTGCTGAGATGCTCTGAGGGAAACAAAGTCATATTTTAGCTTGATGCCCGCCAGGCTTGGGACACTGGTACATCCGCAGTGAATGCAGGAGGGCAGGCTGTGCCCTCAGCGTCTGGCCTGTTCACGTGCAGAGGTAGGAAGAGAGTTTTCCGCCTCTGGAAATGTCACGGAGAGAGCCACAGTCACGCTCTGCGGGGAGCCAGGGCACGCAGCACCCATGCAAACCGCACCATGCAAACCACTGAATCGCAGGCAGCACCGGTCTGTGCTCCTGCCTGGCACCATCCGCGCTCCCTTTCAGGCTTCCTAAAAGTTGTCCGACTGCAGTTTTAAGCCACGCACGGAGCTGTGGATGGCGTGGGAAAACCTGCGTTCACCCTGGCTCTGCCTGCGAGGTGCGAGAGCAGGCGGGGAGGAGCTGGGCTGTCCCCTGCAAAGCCCCATCACAGCTCCTTGCCTCTCCCAAAGCACATCCCAAGTAAGATAAGCTTGGACAACTGCTCAAGAGGCCAAGGGAGTGAGCCGAGCAGCTCTCTGAACCGCCGACGCTAATTCTTAGCCCCTCTAAGCCCAAATAATTTTGCAACTTTTCAGGATTTTTTTCTGTGATGCTACACACAGTTTCCAGTGGAGTTTTCCCAGGCCTGTCTGTGGCTTTTCCTAGCCACCTTCTATGAATGTGGTAGCACGGGTGGATGGCTAAACAAAGTCTCCCTCAAGAAGGAGCGAGGCGCGAAGAGTGTAACGATCGCCAGCTAACGTGGTTTCATGGTCAGACAAACTCGTTACCTTCCTGAGGAGACCACGGCATCTGTGCTGGCAGGGCACATTTGGGTGTCTCCAAGGCAACGGGCGCAGCACCATATGCCATTTTGATTTTGAAAATGGTATCATTTAGAGGGACTGCTTTACATATTAGATGAGAAACTGTCTCAACAACAGATCTCAAAATGAGACATCAGTGCTAAAGCTTTTTTACGTTGTGGGGTGGAGTTGTTCTTCATCCAGCATCCAGTATTTTTAAACAATGACCAAGTTAAGGATACACAGACACACACATGCGTTTATTTGCTAGTGAAGTTTGCAGATGGTGCAGGATTAGTGGGATAGTAGAGGTCTGAATCCCTTGATTTACATGGTGACAGTCCAAGAAAATGGTGTTTCTTATTCATCCAAGTGCTGGGGTTTGTATCTAGAAAGGAGAAAGAGAGAGGAAGAAAAGATAAGGCTTGTATTGAGAGAGGGAGGGTCTCTGCCTTGGGAAGGACAGACTCTGTAGAGGACAGAGGTGTTTAGGGTGAGATACAGGTAGAAACTCAGTGTCGAAGTTCAAGTTGCTATACCAGCTGCTGGGATCGAGGGAACCCAGGGGGATGGGTGTCCTATGGGGCACCCATGTCGTGCCGCCCTGGTGGGTTCGCCTTCTCCCATGGGCTTGGGTTGTCATGACACGGGTGGGCTCTCAGTGACTGTCTGCTTTCACACAGGGCTGAAGTTCAGTCATTTCCAAAAGCTGGTGGAGGACAGAGGCCGACAGACCCTTGGTGATGCAGAGCAATCACAAAAGCTGCCTTTTTTGGGGGGAGCAGGCTAGGAAACAGTTGCTTCTCTAATAACACAGTAAATGTCTGGGACACGAGACATGGGTGGTAAGAACTATTTCTGGCTGAAGGTGGGAGAGCTTTAAAAATAGCCCTGAGAAATTAAAAAATGAAAAGAAAAGCCTAACTCATTTGAATAATCACAGTTCATGTCCTGCAAAAACAATGCTGTGGTCTGACAAGCAATCCAGAGTTTCTAGTGTTTATCTAAAATGTAAGCTGGAGGAATGAGTAATCACCTCTGAAGGACTTAATAACATTTTGTCCCTTCCTCCATATACTTGTGTTTGAGTCATGATAGCAAGGAGGATACAATAGGTATTTGTGGGAGGCATAAAGCCCGTGTGCTCAGGGAACGTGTGGTTCCTCTGCAGATGTTACTGTTTTCTCTGGCATCTTAAACACTGCTTATAAAGGGTTTCTCTCCCTTCAGGATGTGACCCCCTGCCTTTTGTCTTGAGTCAGACAAATGGTGACAAAAGCATCCCAGCAGCATTAATTTACGGTAATTATTGGATTGGGGGTGTGCAGCTTCTTCAGCATATTTATGAAAATTCAGTGCGTTCCGTAAGTGACCTGGGTGGGCTTATTTCCATGTGAACAATGAGGAAAACCTGAGACACGAGAGTCTGTTCCCACACACAACACATTGCAAGAAATCACCCACGTCCAGCATTTTCTCTACATTAGGGTCTTGGGACTTGTCCCCTTTAGGGACAGTGGCTGGGGAAGTGGGGCACGGGTACGTGTCATGCTCCAAAACCAGATGCAAAACTCAATTTTGCAGCTCATCTGCTTCTCAGCATCTTCTGGGTCCCAGCACCAGACCCAGACCCACGGCGCTGAGCAGGAGCCCAGCTCTCTCCCCATTCTGCTGGATCCCTGTAGCCTTAATTTCCCACCTTTTTCACAGCTGCTGCAAAGGAAGGCTGAAATATCAGGATCTCCTCTATAGCCTATCCCTTAGTAAAGACTTGAGGCCCATTACCAACAGATATAAGAGATAGCGGGAGGAGGGGGAAGAAAAATTTGAAGGCTTTCCCAGTGGCTCGTTTGTAATCAGTGGTTGATAGGCAGTGATTTATCTGAGTGGGGTTTGGGTCTCAGAAATCCATTCAAGCTTATAATTATCTTGGCATATGTGGAAAGTCATATTCATTGTCCCTCAAACCCATTAGAGCCTCACACTTTTCTAAAAAGGAGAAAAAAACCCTTCAACTTTACTTTCTTAGAGGCAGAACAGCTTTTTGTTCCTTGTCAGCTCTTGAAATCTGTCCCCTCTCCGCTGCCTGTCTTTAGCTCCCAAGGGAGAAACGAATGCAGGTCCACTGGGACAGAAAGGGAAAGAAACAATATTTCTGGGGAAAAAAAATAAACAATCAGCCTATTTCCATCCTTCTGCAACAGGTGTTTCTTTATGAGGACAAGCGAGGGGAAAGGCGAGTCAGCCTATGAAATGGAGGCAGGTTTATACCAGAAGCTTTTGCTAATGTCTATAGTGGTGGCATTTTGGGGAGCACAGAGGTGCCTGTGCTGCTGTGGGTACACCAGCGCCCATGGCCGCCTTTCCTCTCCACCCGTTTCCTTGGGCTCTGCCCTGCTGCTGCTTTTCCCTCAGGGAGAGGTCTCAGCTCTCCGACTTCAAAGTACTTGCTGCTGGCTAAGCTGGATACCAGCAAATGGAGAAACCGTCTGTGTGGTCTAGCGGGAGCCTCAGGGGAGCCCCCCTTGCTGCTGCAACAGGGGCAAAACGGCTTTTCCTCTTGCCTAAGTGCGAGGTGAGATCTTTGATATTGGAAATGGTAGGTTATCTGGCCTGAGACCCTGGCACGAGCTGGGACTGTTTTGGAGGCTTGTATTTTGGAGGCTGTAAGCTGGGTGCTGTCCCACCTCCCTGCTCTCCTCTGTCTCCCTTTGCTGCCTACACCCCACGGGAGTTTCTCGGAGCGGGGACCGTCCCTCGTCCTGCAGAGCTGGCGTCGGTCTGATTGAAGGACCGGCCTCAGCTAAAATCAGGGAAACCTCAGGGAAATCTGCGTGTGGGTGAGCGAGCGACCTGTTTCGAGCTGTGGGCATGGCTGTGAGAACGTGAGCAGAGGTGGTCAGGGGATAGGAAAGAAAAAAGAGGGAGAAGAAAAGCAGTTTCCACTGTTCAGGTAATCACTGATTTTCCAGAACGAAGTAGCAGGGATGCTACCGACGGGGGCCGGGGCTGCGCCGATGGGCTCGGGACCACCCAGCTCGGGTACAACGTAGGCATGGCCCTGTGGATTTGGGGGGACCTCCTGGGCCTCCTCGGGAAACGGGTTCATAACGCACGTGGTTCTCAGGCCTTGCTGCCTTTTTAATCTGATTTTTGCACTGCGAACATCATTAAAGAACTTCTCCAGGGGAAGGAGGGCGGAAATAAAATGGAAATTTCAAAATGCTGAAATCGGAGCATTTGTTTCGAGGCTCAGTGGATTTATCATACCGGTTTGGCCACCGATCCCTTAAGTCTGGCTCCCACCGCAGCCATCCTCGCCTGTTTCTGATGGCAAATTCCTCAAATGTCAGGCGTGCATTTTAAGCGGTTATTTGTACGGAGGCGCAATCCAGAGAGACCAGCCGGAGCGCTTGGCCTGTCAGTCAAGGCTCTCAATGCCGCTGCACTGACAGGAATAATTTTGACAGAAAATTGCCTATAAATTGAATCATTTCAAAATTAAGAAAGGGAGATGAAAGCAGACGCTTCTGAAACGAAGTGCTGCCGCCGAGTCGTGGCGCGCAGGCTTCAGCCTTGGGAGCCCCGCAGATCCCTCCTCTGGCACTCGGCTGCCGCCTGCCCAGCAGCCACGGGCTCGGTCCGTGTCTGCGCCGATGCCAATACCGGGTTATTGCTAATTACCTGTTGTTACTAATTATATTAGAAATATTAGGTTATTAGCTGCCCCGGCCTCAAGGAAAATGGTTTAACATGTCCAACGCTGCAGTGCCCGGGACAGCCGGGGGGTCAGCGAGCTCGGCGGCAGCCATGGGGGGGATACAGGGCTTGGTTTCCATACCCCTTCCTCACGCCCAAGGGTGGTGTGGATGGGGGTGTGCTCAAGCCGAAATCAGACTCACTGCTTTTGTGTGTAACCTGCAATCCACTTCTTTCCTTACCTGTAGTTCTGAGTAGCAACGGAAGGTGTTGGGAGACATACCATATTAAAAATAAAATGCACTCGATGAACCAAGGGGGTGTGAAGGAACTGGGGCGCTGGGACTAGCAGAAGCCCACGCTGAGCAGAGCATCGTGTTGCCGTCGTTGCTTACACCCCCAACGCTTTGCACGGCCCTGTGAAATGTCACTGTGGGACTGTGCAGGGTCAGTGAGCTAGCGTGGGGCTCAGGGACGCAGGAGCCTCCTCCTGGGCTCTGCCACTGCCCTCCTGTGCTACCTTGGTCAAGTCACTTGGCCAACTTTACCTCAGCCTCATTGTCTTCTCTTTTTAGACCATCATGTCTTCAGTGTCCCTCACAATACTTTGTACTGTGCCTTTGTTGGACTTTTAAAAATGTAAATATCAGTAAAGAATAATGCTGATCAGCCCCGTTTGATTTACAGTTTCCTGGCTGAGGTAGTTGCACAAGTTGCAGAGCTGGAAGCCCCCCACGCCTGAGATGGAGGGTTTCCTCCTGTCCCCAAACCGGGCTGGCAGGGGCTGGAGCCGGCACGGGGCTGGGGCAGGTGACGGCATTGCCTGCCACAATGGGGGACTGATGGATTTTGCTTGGCCATAGCCCAGGGCTGGAAGGGGAAAGTTATATGAAGGAAAAAAAATGCTTTGCAGCCTGGCAGCTGCCAGTATGCCCTGCTTGGCCATTAAGGGCTGGTGAAACGTGTTGCTTTCCAAAGCCATTCCTCCAGCCCCTCTTCTCCCAGAGGTCTGAGGAAATGGCGTTTTGGATGCACCCTACACCCAGGTGCTGAGGGGAGCTGCATTGGCCGGGCACCATGGGGCTCACCGTGCCGCAGACCTGCCACGTGGTGCTGGTGGGTGTGAGGGTCTCCTTACCCTGGCCCCCCGGGGTCACTCCTCTCCTGGCTGCCCGCAGGCACTGCATGCCCCGGGTCCTCAGAAAAGCAGGCGCCTGAGCACCCTAAAAATGATTTTACCGCATTAATGCCTTCAAGTGGATAAGAAATCTCTCCAGGTACTGGTGTGGCTCTTTGCTGGGCTGTAACTGAAAGGCAAAGCAATGTTAATAAAAACCTGCAAAGGGCATTTTCTCGGGCACCCGTGAGTAGACCTGTGGTTTGCTTTCCCAGCTCTGGGGCCGATGTGGTCCCTGGGGCTCTGCCTGTCCCTCTGCTTGTCCGGCACCAGGGTCACTGGGAGCAGACGGGCTTGGGAAGAGCACGTGTGTCTCCAGCCTGCCTTACCTGTGCCTCCTGGCTCCAATCGGTCCTCGGTATTAAAAAAAAAAGAAAAAAAGCAGCAAGAAGGGCTTTTATTGTGAAAAAGAGACTCTTCAAATGCCTGTTCCCCCCTTCCCAGCCTCTCCGCTCCCCTCCCCACAGGGAGGTGGGTCTGGGATGAGGCAGAGTTTGAAAACTCGCAGCTGAAGTTTGAAGGGTGCCCTCCTGCCCGGGGGGGAACCGGAGGCGCCTGCCTGCGTGTCGTGGCAGGGACCCGGCAGCCCCCAGCAATGCCGAGTCAGCTGGCAGGGATTGCGGAGAGCCTGGAGGGGCACCCCTGGGTGACAGCCCCCCTGCCGTGGTTAACGGCCCGGGGAGAAGAGGCGGGTTGATAAGTTGCTGGAGGATTTTTTTTTATCATTGCAATTTTTTTTATTTTTGTATTTTCTGGTGTCGTATGGAAGTGCTGCAGGCGGCCGGTACCCAGCTCAGGAGGTGACTGCCTGCCGCGTTGCCCGCGGGTGGTGAAGCACACGAGGAGGAGTGCATCGGCCGGTGCTGCGAGACATGGTAAGATTTAGGGGTTTCCTTGCTGAGCTGGTGGCGGGAAGCGACATCGGGTCTGCTCAGGGACACTAACCCCATGGGACGAGGCATGAGGCCATGTCCCGTCTGTCTCCATCCTGAGGGCAAGTCCAGCGGGACCCTTTGGAGGGTCAGGGCATGGCGAGGCAAGCAAGGCATGGACCTGCTCCGGCATGTGTCTGTCCTTTGTAGCACTAGGGGTGGACAAAGCAGATTGTAAGGATGCCTGCAAAAGCAGTGCCTGGGGCTGCTGTAGCTAAAGGCACTGCTGTTGGCCAGGGAGGCAATTATGCTTCCTCAACCGAAACCCACCTTTTTTGAGAGCCCAGGTGGCATCACTTGAGGCAGGCAAAGAGTGTGGGGCAAAGTCAGTGAAGTGCAGATAGAGCACGAAGAGCTCCTTCGTGCTTTCTGTTTGGTCCCCACAAAGCACAGACTTTCATCAGAAAGTCACAAAAACGGCCAGTTTGGCAAGGGAAAACTTCCCCCCCCCACCCCGAGAAATAGTGTGTTTCCCCGGCATTAGCAGATTTCCCTGTATCCGCAGCACATTCCAAACCTCAGGGTGGTTTTTCATGTCGTCTAGTTTTAGCGCTCAAGTTTGGGCCATCCCTTGGCAACCGGTTTCCAGACCCATCTGAGCGAGCACGAGCCAGCTGAGCTGGGACAGGGTCTCCACCACTCCCCGTCACTGCCATCCCACCTGGGGAGAGCTGGGGCATCACGCTGGGGTGTTTGCACCGGGGCATCATGCCAGGGGGTTCGCATCGGGGTGGGGGCTCCATCTCTGCTCCGCCGCCTCAGCCTTTGCAAAGTTCATGTCAGGCAGGAATTGCAAACGTGTGATGGATGAGCTGAGGAGGTGCTTGGTGCTGCTGCCAGAAACTGGTACTTTGGTGTTACTTGTGTCGCTGAAATGTTTTTATGTCCTGGAGAGTGTGGTGATGACTCAGAGCATCTCTGGGAGCAGTGGGGCCGTGCCAGCCTTCACCAGAGTGTGTGAGTGTGTGTGTGTATGGGGGACACTGATGTCATGCTTTGTACTTTCCATCCTACAGTTTGCATAGGCTGTTTTGAGTTTCTTAATTAATGAACTTCAGAAGCTGGAAAAATAGACAAGACTGGGGCTCATGTCACCCATTTTGGGGTTGTCGATAACTCCTCCCTGTCAAAGAAAAAAGCAAGGCAGCTCTCCCCGCACCAGCCTTTCGTCTGCAGTAATGCTTTCCTGTACGAGCCTTCACTATGAAGCCTTTCAAAGAGTATATAGCCTGTGCCAGGTACCTGGTGTGGTCTCCCCTGCGAGAGCGGGGTATTCAGTTTTTGCCAGGATTTCCATTTTGCCTTGGCACAGGAAGGTCTGCTTCTGCAGTCCTTTCCCCTTTGTGAGGTCCTGTATTGATTGCTTTGATTTCACCCACAATCTGGGTTTGCTCTGGGCACCTGTCGGCAGGGCAGTGACGGTCGTGAGGAATAAATTCAGGCTGTGCCCTAGGCTGATCATCTTGTTGCTTCATTTGCAGCAAAACCCTAAGCAAAATATTCAAGATGATTTTTGACTTCTTTGAAAATCACCAGGAGGGTGACCACTTGCAGAAAGCCAGAGAGATCCCAACTGTAAGCTTTGCTGTTAGTACGGAGCGCCTGCTTGCAGCCGGCTGCTTGTCGGATCCGGCCGCTGTGCGTACCCGACCTGCTGGAGCAGTGAGGGCTGGGAGATGACTGCATTACAGAAACATCTTCTTTCTTCTGGTTTCAAAATCTGCCAGCGAGTAATTTCCAACTGCTCTGTTGTTCGCCTAGTATGAGGCAGTCTAAATAAAAGGGACTGATTACACTTTATTAATCCTCTGGCATAGACGCCAAATGCCTTAATTACCTCTTCTGTTTCAAACGCTCAATAACTCTGGTCCGCCTGCAGCTATTTGCCTTGTCCTGAAGGAAAAGCCCCTTCTTTGGGAGCTGGGCCGCACCAGTGTTCGTGCCGTGTTTGCTCTGCTCGCTTGCCCCGTGGGGTCCGCTGGGAGAAGGAGAAGCGGGCTGGTGGGCAGCTGCCGGCAGGCTTTGCCCAGGATGGAGTCTGCGGGATGAGCAGCTTTCTTCCCCTTTTTTTTTCTCTTTAAAAAGGGATGCCTTAAACAGAGGAGAAGGGGGTTACCTTTCTGCAGCTCAGGCCAGGGCTTGTATGAACAACTCTGTTTTGAAAAAAGCCCCCATGCCTGAAAGGCCCCGCTGTCCTCCTCCTCCCTCCCCTTTGGAATCCCACGAATGCGCTTTCCTGCTCTCCAGGAAGGGAAAAAAGCTGACAGCCAGCTCGGGGAAACCCAACCGGCCGACTTGGGCAACCTCCGCTGAAACGCCAACAAGGGAATCCGGCGCTGCCCCTCACCAGCACCCCGAAGCAGGTTTTGCAAGCCCCCGCCAGGCACTGAGGGAGCACTCCTGTTCCCCGGTGCTGGTCTACCGGTTAGAAATGAAAACTGAAAAGAAATGGATCAAAATTCCCCCTCCCCAAAATATAGAAAAAACGTGACCCCCAGTAAAAATAAATAAAATGGAACTGAGTGCCAAAATGTGTAAGAGAGTTTTAGCAGCTTTTCAGGCACTTGTCAGCAGGCTTGGTAAACTCATCAGGAGTGAGAAGGAAATAAAATTTGATTTGATTTTAATGTGTTCCTCCCCATAAATGCAGCCCAGAACAAAAAAGATGTGGCTTTCCAGCACTTCTGCTCTTCGCTGCTGCTATGCGTAGAGGAGCCGAAGCAGCACAGTCCCGCTGGGGATGCCAAGTCAAAGCTGGTGAGCGGCGAGAGAAGCTGTTTGGGGTGAGGGGGTTGTGAGGAAGGGGATCTGTGGTGGCTCCCAGGTTCCTGCTCTTACTTCCCTGGGTTTGGGAACCCCACAGGAATCATTAGCGTGAGCCACTCGCTGCAGCTGGAACCAAAGCGCTGAGGAGCAGGACTGTCAATTCCCAAATGCCGCGGGGAACAAAGCGTATTGTTTTTTTGCCAGAAGAAACCCAGGCGTTTCGAGGCAGTTTGTGTGTGGGACTCGAAGGGAAGGAGTCCAGCCCGCGGGCCGCAGGCTGCTGCCCTCCTCCAAAGCATCCCCTGCACGAGCCCTCAGGAACAAAGACAAGACTGTTCAAAATGAACGGGGGCATAAGGCACAGATGTTGCACAAAGGCAAGCCACATCTGTTTCGCTAGGGAAGGGGCCCCCTTCTTGCTGTTTCAGCAGGCAGATGGGAAAGCTGCTCTGAAAACTTCTGGAGCTGAGTGCAACAGGCTGGCCGGGAAACTGGGACGAGGGGAGGGGGAAAAGGGAAACCGGGGGGATCCTGCACAACAGCGGGGGGGGCGAAGGAGCAACGACCGCCCAAAACCACTGCTCTCCCTCCTTGACGTCCCTGCCAGGATTTCTAGGTTGTGCTGCTCTCACGTAGGTGTGAGGGTTAGAGGAATGAGCAGACAGAGAGGAGGGAAGATGAGGAGGACCTCCCTTGTCCCGCGATGCTAGCAGGACAGTCGTGCATTCAGGGCTGCTCAGATCCTCGCTGTCTCCTGTGAATGTGAGGTGCTGTTTCGGGTCCGCAGTGACCTGGATGGCTTGGGTGCAGATTGATATCACTTAATACAAGGCTTTTAGTGGTGAAAAGTAATGGAGATGTGTCTCCAAGAAAAAGAAGATCCAGCTAAGTGCAAGAGTCTGCAGTAAAAGCCCTGACTCTGAACTTAAGTAGGAGAAGCAAACTTTTAGTTTGCTTACTTTAAGCAAAAGAAGTATGGCATCCTGGAGACTGTTTATTTTTGTGGTGCTTTGTATTGGCTTCTGGGATTAAACTGGAGGGGTCCTGAGCTGTGCTGTACACAGCATCGGGATGAAAAGCACCCTGTCCATCCCTCACAGAGCTGAATATTAGCTTCCTGCAAGCCAAAAGATTTACACAGTGGGATTGAGGAGAATTATGAATTTTCCCTTTTTCTCAATGAAAATCACACAATTTAGGGGTAAGGACAGTGTAGTCACAGGAAGAGTAAGTCCCCGCCAGTACCTTGCGGGGCTTTAGTCCATCCCAGGGGCAGGACGTGGCATGTGTCCTCTCCGAGTCCCCCCGAGTGGGAGCCCTGCCCTTGACTGCAGCAGCTGCACCCCGTAGTGTGGTATCCACCACCCAGGGTGATGGCCATCCATCTCCTCCATGGTATCCTCCATCTCCTGCCCCAGGTCCTCTGTAAAGATGTTGAACAGGACTTTTGGATGTTGGGAGCCTTGCTGCTCTTGCAGGCTACTCCCGGGGGTTTTACGAGCCCGTGTTCTGGCTGTACTTGTTTGGTCTCTAAGTCAACTGGGACCAGTCAGTGCAATGGGAACGGCACTATTAGATACAAGTGCTGGGATTTTCTCTTTACACAGAGCAGTTTCCAGGACTGACTGAAGATTTTGTTTGAAACGATCTTTTGGATTGTGAGGTGTGTGAGAAGAGGCGCTGCTCAGCCCGTGGCCAGGCAGAGAAGCACCTCCAGGGTGAAGGCCCTCCTGAAAACAGAAATGGTGGGTCTGGGGGCGGGGGGGATTGAGCAAGAAGCAGGACTTGTCACCCCTGAGAAGCAAAAAGCTCAAGGGGCTGATGCAGGGCCTGGAGCCAAAGACACGCCAGGTTATTACTCGAGAGAGGCTCTGGAGCTCGAGGGTTTCCAGGTTTTTATAGTTTGCTGCCCCAAGGTTGTAGCAATAACTGGGAAGAACTGTGAAGGCAACATTATTTTAGAAGTTAAAAGCAGCATGTTGGCACCATCCCTTTAAAGTCAATGCTCAGAGTGAACGGTATCAACACCATTTCACCTCTTTGTGCTGCTGCTGGAGTGTTGTCCTATGCTAGTGCAAAGCACGCTTGTCTTGCTTTTAGACTATAAATTATCCCCTTGAGGCAGAAGCTTTGCAGACTGTCCAAAATTTAGCAAAAAGTACAGCATGTTTTAAAGTCTCATCCTGGGCAATTTAACTTGGTCATTTTCTGGTTTGGTTTTGGACATGCTGGTGGGAAGGCTTGTGTGCCAGCTATGAGGACTTTGCTGACTCTGCAGGGAAGGACCCAGCACCATGTGGTGATGTATCAGGTTTCCATCTCCTGGCCTTCAGCCGACCCAGCATTTGCTGTGCATACAGTTTGTGGGAGCACAGTCCCCCTTCCCACCTCTGCCTGGCTTGAGCTTCCCCAGCCACTCGTAAGGAGCAACGTATGGAAGCGGGTCTGCAGGAGCACCTTGAGCCGACATGCAATGCCTGCGTGCCGCATCCCTGGTGTGGCACTGAGCAGAGTGGCCTTCAGGGTGTCTGCAGGATGCTGAAATGCAGGGGGGTCATGGTCCTCCCCTCCTCGAAGGGCATTTTGGAGGAAAAAAAACGCATCTCTGGCGGAAACAACCCCAGACACACAGCTGGTGCAGATCTGGTAGGAATTACGGCCACTTTGGTGGATCATGAGGCTGCGTGAAGGGACGTCCTTTCTTCGCGCCCTGCAGCGGTGCAGGTGCAGGCGGGTGGTGGTGGGACCCATGTGTGGGGGCAACATAGTGGTCCCCCCGGGGCCGGCTGTGCGGGGTGAGCCCAGCCCGCTGCTATGAGCCGGAGCTACCTTCAAGGCTGGCGGACATGATTTAATAGCTGCCGTTAGTAAACTCCCGCTCTGCAAGCCGTCTATCTTCCCCGAGCAGGGTGATATAGGAAGGCACTTAAGCACTTGAATGATGGGCAACGAACGCTGCCAAGAATTTCCTTCTGCTCAGGCTTGCCCCTCACTCTGGAGGTGGAGGGGTTTTCTCTCCTTCCATGTCCTCAGCACGGTTATGGGTCCCCTGCAGTAAGCTTAGCCCAAGTGCCATCCCCTTACAAGCCTAAAAACTCCTGGTCAAAACCAAAAGGAAAGGGCTGTTCCCCTCCCAGATCTGGTTGACGTACCTGCTCTCAGCCTCTCTCCCCGACGCGCCGGGAGCTGCCGCGAGCACCACGTGTTGGGCGCAAGGCTTTGGAGATGTTCCCGGAGGCAGTGGGCAGCCAGAGAAGGTTTCCCAGTTGCTTTTCAAGCAGTCTTTGTTAAAATTGGTCACGATGGGCTGCGTCTCCTGCTGCCCACATGGTTTTGCGGTTCATCGGGCGGGCAGCGAGCATGGTGCTGGGAGGGTAAGTACAGCTCTGTGTGTTGCACTCTCTCTGCGAAAAACACCCTGCACGGTGTGCATCCAGATAAATGCACGTAACTGCTTTTAACCTGCTCACTGCTGGCCTGGGGCAAAATCCTCTGAGCTCGGGAGCCTAGGGCAGGCAGGCAGGCAGCCGAGAGGGACATGGCCATGGCCGAGCCATCCCGGCTCCCTCGGGCACCTCTTTGGGATGATGGGATTTGCTGCTGGAGGGGTCTGGCGATGCCGGTGCAGGGGCAAGAGCACTGTTTTGGATGCCAGAGGAAAGGCGGGATCAATCCCGCTCTTAAAGGCCACGTATTTCCATGGCATCTTTCTAGTTTTAGGGCTGTTTCTTACATTCTTGGATAATGAAGTTTGGAGTTTGTTTTTCTTTTCTTTCAAGCTCAACAAAGCCAATTTGATGCACTTTGAAAAGAAATTGAAAACAGGCTTCTCTGCTTCAAATTCTGCCAAAGGTTCAAGCGTCCCGGGAATAAAATGTCAAGGATAAAACCCTCCCAACCACACTTAGAAAGTTTTATCCCCGAGTGGCCAGGCTGCACAGGCCCTCCACCATGCCTTCGGGAGCCCAGCCTGTGCCGTATGTCCCTCTGATGAGCGAGTATATATATTATTTACTTATTGGCATCCTGGACAAGCAGTACCTCTCTTAAGCCTTTTTATGGGTTTTGCCTGTAGCTTGTCCGCTGGGAAATGGACCTAACTTCTAACGAAGACGTGCTGTACTGTCAGTATGTCAGACTGGCAAAGCAGAGCTGTACGTATGGTTTGCATTTCAGGCTGAATCGAAGCCATAGCTTAAACTGCAGCATTTTTTTTACAGCATGGGCTCAGAGAAAGTCTCTTTGGAAAAGTATTTACCCTGGGCTTGTAAATAGAGTATTATTTCTGCAATGTTTTATCATCTAGATTCTTATTAAATTTGCAATATTGACTGCCAGAAATAACACAGTGACTGTACTTGCACTTTGTTGTTGTTGTTGTTGTTGTTGTTGATGTGGCAGGGAAACCCTGAGCGGGGCTGGGGGAACCTGCGGTGTCCCTCGCCCAGCTTCACGGCGCAGGATTTCAAGCTTGGGGTGGGAAAGAAATGAAGCTCTAACTTGCGGTGCCCGAACCCAAGCTTGCTGGCAGAGAAGACAAAGTGGGTTTGGACAGTAATGATGCTTTAACCACTTGGACTGTAAACTGACTTGACATTAAAAACCCGGCAATCATTGCCATCCATTTGGCATCCACTGCTTTCCAGCTGTGGATTAAAAAGGATTTTTCCTGCAGTATTTCCAAGGTTCTCCAAATGGTTCCTGCATGCACCTCCCCCAGATAGTTGGATTTTTGGCAGCCAGGCTCTTTGCATGCCCAGAGATGGTGTAAACAACCAAAGGATTATTACTGGGGGGCTAACAAAAACGATCACCCTGCAAATCCTCTGTGCAGAAGAAGAGGGTTACAGGGGGTTTTGGCGAGGGTGGGGTAGGCTGTGTCTCTCCAGAGGGGTGGGACTGGGGAAGCGCTGGGACAAGTGCCTGGGGAAGCACAGATTGGGGAGGGAACTCGGCTGGATGCAGATGGGAGTTAACTGAGATTTACAGTTAATCCTGTCCATCAGGGTTAATTCCATAGGTGTTGTTGCAGTTAATTCAGCATACTTTGAGGTTGGAGAGACAGATTGTGAAGCAGTTATGGTGATGAATTGGAAGGAGTAAGGATATCAGGATCTGGCCTTTTTATGCTACAGCCTTATTTTACTATGGTTAAACTGTGATTTAGACATTGCACCCCCCCTAAACTCTTGCTTAGGATGCCAGACCTGGGTTGCGGGTCCTTGGCAATAAGTGTGCATCTGCACTCTGCAGAACTTGCTTGAAATCCAGGGCATGAACATTTTGGGTAGCTGAGGTTGGGTGCTGCCTCTTAGTTAGCATTGGCTATGGGTCCGCACCAAATCATTATCCCATGGAGGAGGGAGCTGGGGAGGCAGGAGGGAGCTGGGGAGGCATCGTAACCAGCCACTTGCCAGAAGTCCTGCTGCCCCTTGGGGCTGCTTGGGGGTATTCATGCTCATCCCCTGCCCAGAAAGGGGCCTAAGGCAATAATTTAATCATGTAGTATGGTGCCTGGAACAGTTAATACCAAGCCTTGAATAACCCCACCTGTGATCTAGGACAGGACATCACTCGCTGAACAGTCTCACCCTGGAATAGCTCCTTTTGCACTCCGGGGCTTTAAGGGACAGCTAACATGGGGACTCCCCCAGCAGCTCCTGAAACCCCGCACCAGAGAGCTCCAGCTCCCGGCAGAGGCAGGTGTAAGCCATGTGTGAGCAAAGAATTTGGCCCAGCAGATATATTTTGCTGCACTACATTTTATTTCTAAGAGAGAAACAATTAAACAAGAGCTCTAAAGCTGAATCACTCCGAATGCACCATTGCTACCTCTTGTAAGATGCATTAAATCTGCTCAGTCCTTGAGCGGGGGACCTCGAAGGAAAACCCCCATGGCTACTGCCAGTGAGTTGGTGGCTTTGCAGCTCCTCTCATCCACCTTGGCCGTGTAGTGTCCTTGGGAGAGATATGGCTCCTCACCACGGGGCTGTCTGAAGCAGCCTCCCTTCAGTGAGGGCACGAGGCCCGATGGATTTCAGAATAGTGCTGGTTCAGCTTATGAAGGGGCTCACGTGCTGGGGTCACCTGGGGCAGCTCCTCTCGGGGCTGGAGTCATGCTGGTCGTGGGTCCCTGGAGCCGGCTAGAGCCTGCGGTCCTAAAAGCCATGCGGCTGGAAAAGTTTCTGCTCACCCAGCTGCCTTCTGGAAGTCATTCTGGCTGCTGTCTTTCACCCCTCCAGCTTTTTAACTCTTTTTTTTCAAGCTTTTCCTCTTATAAACAATCTCTTATGCCTTCTTTGGCAATATATTGTCCCGCTGTGTCTGCCATGGATATACTTGTGCTTCCAAAATAAATAATTGCAAAAAAATGTATGCACTTGAACATTGCCTTGACTTCCAATGTGGGTTCGAGCCACTTGGAAATGCCTGTTGTAAAGCAGAGAAGCAGCGCCAAGGTGCCTTTCGCCGCTCCAGCCCCCCAAAGCGTGTTAGACTGCCCGAGCCAGAGTGAACGTGGCACGGGTGCAGTGTGGCCCGGGGATGGGGTGGGCTGGGAGGATCTCCCAGCGCCGCCCCTCGCTTCCCTCCACCTCACTGCTCAGGGCAGCCCCGGCGCTGTACGCGTGGGATTGCTTTAGGCCAAAGGGGAGATATGAGCTTAGCAATGCGGGGAGACTTGCACAGTATTTGCTCATAACTGCCTTTCCAGCCTATATAATTTTTATAATTCCCTTCAGAGTAGAAAATATGACTAAAAGTGTGGAGGGGAAAAAGCTATGTGTATAAAGATATATACACCAACCCTTGGTAGTACCCGTCTAAAGGCAGTTCCTTGGTGCCGAGAATCAGAATATTTTAGGTTTCAGATATAGCAGTTTGCACCCTTTTTAAATATAGGCTGCCACAGCCTGGCACTTGGAGCTGCCTTGCTTTTGCCAGACGCAGCGATGGGCAGAGCTCCAGAGCCGTGTCTCAGCATGTGTTGAGATGTCCTCCGAACAAGGGTGCGGGGATCCGGGTTATGGGCTGAGTGCGCACCCGGGGTAGGAGCCACCAAGGGTGTCCGGAATAAGGTCTGAAGATAAAAACCTCTTAGGAACTGGAAAGCATTCGCATCCAGACAGGAATTTGCCCTGGTTTGGTCTATTTTTTATTTTCTTTTTTATTTCTTGAGTCTTTAAAGCAAAATATTTGACCGTGAAGAATTCATCACCCATAAGGTGATCCTGTACATCAGTGCTGCAGACATGGCAGCGTCTGTGGTGGGTCAGCCCTTGCTCTGACCGGCTTCTGAAGTGACTGCAGCTAATTTCTGGCACAAGTCCTGCCACCAGCCATATCTCTCCTGCTACAGGGCCGCGAGGCAGCAAGCGCTGGGGAACACCTTTCCCAGGGAGCACACAAGCAGAGGGGCTTGCTCCTCCAAAGCAAACCCCTTTAAGCTTATTGAGACCTCTGCCTGGGGTGGGGGGCACACAGGTCTGGGGGATCCCTGGGCCATAGCACCTCGGGGGGACCCCCGGTAATGCTCTCCCTTTCCCTCCCCACAGGCCCAGCGACCGTGGCGAAGGACGGGGCTGAAGCCCCCCGCCCCAGCAGCCCTCGGGGTGCTGCTGGCCCTGGCCCTGCTGGCCCTGGCCCGCCTGCCCCCATCGCCGCACCGCTCCCCCCAACTGCCGCCAGCATCGTCCCCCCCAGGCTCCCGGTGGGAGGTGGCCGCCCCCCTATTTGGGGGACGAGCCCACAACAAAAGGCCCCCTGCGCCGCCCGCTCACCTACGGCGGGACCAGTCCCCTGGCCGGGGCAGGAGGCGGCGGCGGGGGGTGGCGGGGGATGCTCCCCTGTGGCTCTCTGACGATGACCTCCAGAAGATGCAGCTGCTGGCCAGCGGGCAGGTGGTCTTCAAAACCCGCGTCCCAGCCCACGGGCAAGTCCTGCGAGTAGGGCTGCGGGCCGTGGGGGACGCCGAGGGGCATGCCAAGGGGGATGCCTCACCAGCCGGCCCGGAGGGGGACTGTCAGGACGGGCGCTGCGGGCTCATCAAGCGCCCTGGGGACCTCTACGAGGTGCTGGCCTTCCACCTGGACAGGGTGCTGGGACTGAACCGCAGCCTGCCCGCCGTGGCCCGGCGCTTCACCAGCCACCTCCTGCCCTACAGCTACACTGACGGCTCCCTGCGACCCATCATCTGGTGGGTGCCCGATCTCCGGCACCTGGAGGACACCAACAATGACCAGAACTCCTGCGCGCTGGGGTGGCTGCAGTACCAGGAGATGCTGCAGCCCCGCGGACCAACACTGGGGGCCGGGGATGCTCCCTGCTCCGGCATTCCACGCAGCGAGTGGAGTCGCCTGGCTCTCTTCGACTTTCTCCTCCAGGTAGGGCTGGGGTGATGGAGACCACCTGTCCCACCGGCTGTGCCGCCCGGGTCCCCCTGTGCCAGCACCTGCCTTGTCTGACTGTGGTCTCCTTCTCTTCCGCGGGGTCGCATAGGCTGAGGTTTCTTGGGATGTTTTTCACTCGTTAGCTAACGGGGAGCAGGGGAGTTTTGTGCAAAGGAAGTTTGATCCGAGCACGGTCCGTGCTTGGGACTTGCAGGGAAACGCAGGCAGGTTTTGGATGCGCTCTCACATGGCCGAGCTTTCTCCCAGCGCGGCTCCGTTGGCTCCGCTTCGTGCAGATGCCAGCAGCGCCTCAGGACGGGGCAGCCCTAGGGACAAGCAGCGTGATCTGCATCAGCCTCATCAGATCCAACTCTGGGAATGCACTGCTGGCGCTGAAAATCAGGTGCCTTTCGTAAGGCACTGCTTTCCTCCCCCTCCTCCTCCTCCTCATCGGGATTAATAATGGTTAATCTCCTGTCTGGAAAATCATACCCTGCTGCTACGAGGGATTACGACAGCATCCCAGAGAGTTATTGTTTCTTAGAGGGCAGGTGTGAGGAGGCAAAAGTGGTTTCTATGGAAAAAAAAAGTCTGTTTAGGCACCTCAGGCCTGGAGCTTTGATTATCAAACAAGTGGAAACTGCCTGAAAGGGCAAGTATTAAAATAAAAAAAGAAAGAAAGAAAGAAAGGGAAAAAAAGACTATTAAAATACGTGTTCTCATTACTCTCTCTTTTTTTTTTTGGCAAAGCCTGACTATTAATCTTTACAGTCTCAAACTACAGCTGGCAGAGGCGGAGCAGTCCTGGCTGGGCTTGGAAATATTTTAGCTGAAACAGCCAGAGAAATGAGAAGATTAACCAACCCCCTTCCCCAGGCCAAAATGCCGTAGAGTGCAATGGAAAGGCTGAGTCTCCAGTATTTAGTTTTAAGGAGACTTTCCCTCGGAGGGCTGAAGCAGTACGATGATAAATCCAAGTGCAATCCACAGGTTTTCCTCACTAACTCCAGTGGGATCCTCCCATGCAGAAAAGTCACGTAAAGGTAAAGAGGCACCAAGTCAGCGGGATGTTATGGAAGTGAAATAGCATCCTTCAGAAGTGGCTTTAGCCTCTCACAGCCCTTGCTGGGGAAGGAGAAGCTGCGAGCTTTGAGCCCTGCTGTACATTGGCATTGAAATCTTGGTTGTTTTCTTCAATTAGCTTTAAAATTGGGCTGCTTTTATATTGATTTCTCTTGGTGTTTGCCATAAGGGAACACCCCTCTCGATGCGAAGCTTTATTGGGGGTAAAATGCCGAGCCTGGTGGAAAGGGGGCAGCTGCTGATGGCTTTGTCCTGCACTTTAAAAAGGGCCAAAAATAAATCAACTCCGAAACCCTGCGGTCGAATTCCTGCCCTGCGGCACCGCCTTCCCAGATGGGGGAAGCCTTCCCAGGTTGAGTCACGGCTGGAAAGCCCTGTCAGACCCAAGGGGATGCTCTGGGGCGGCCAAGCTTCATGTGGGACCAAAGAGGGGCTGAAGGGGAGCTTCTCACGAGTTTTGAGCTTGGATGGGAGAAGATGTGGCTCACGTATTTGTGTTCCAGCAGTAAGACCTACTGTCCTGTTCATTAGAGCCATTTAGGCTCTGGTGAGGAGAAATTAATATAAACGATCCGGGGAGGGCCAGGGGGAGGGAGGGTTCGTCAGCATGTCAGTGGCGGTCTCAGCATCTCCACAACCAGCTGGTCCATCTTCCGTGGCTCCACCTGGACAGGTCCAGCCTCCACCTCATACCTCTGCGCGTCCAGCACTGATCCGTCTTTGTTTCAAAGGCGCTTGCGGGCGGGTGAATGGAGGCTTGAGCACATTTAATGTCTCTATAAGTCATCTCAGGTTGTCTTCACCTTCTGTGCGGCTGGGACAACAACGTAGCAGGTGAGAGGAACTGGTGTGCTGAGCTTTCCAGGAGGTAGACTAAGGAGATGCGTGGAGGAAATGTGATGTTTGCTTTCATTTCAATGTGTTTTGTGTCAAAAGTCGCTCTAGGACTTCTAACCGGTGGGTCTCCTGATGCTGACCTGAGTGCTTCATTAAACCTCAGGAAACAGAGGGATTTGTCAAGGGGCTCCAGTGTGGGACTAATCTTGCTTCTCAAAGGGTTAGGAATATAATGGCCGTGGAAACCAAACTTCATGTTTCCTGCAGCATCTTCCCCAGTGCTTGATTAGTGTTTGGGTTCAGGCTGAACTCTCTCTCAAAGCACAGCCGGTAATTCTAAGTTTTGCTAATTATCAGGGTGAGGGAAACAGACAGCCACGGTGGGTCACTTGGTTTCCACCTAGTTATCACCTGTAGATCTCCCTGGGCTCACCTGAGACCTGCCTCAGCGTCCCAGCGGCTCCAGGAGCCTCTCTGCACCCCAAGCCTTGGCTCCCGGGTTGGCACCAGCAACCCTGAGCAAGTGAGCAAGTGGGATGCCTTTGTGCTCCAACTGGAAAATAAATTTATTTTATATATATTTATATATATTTAAAGGAGATTTTTATATACATGTATGGAGGGTTTTTTTTCTGTAATGTTTTAAACAGGCCTCCGGAGCTGGAGGCGGTGAGGCAGCTCTCCTGCATGGCCATGGTGGCACGCAGCCATGGGGAGGGCTGTCGACAGCCAGCGAGGTCCCATCTGCCCTACAGGCCACCACAGAGGATGTGCTGACTTCTTCTGACAAAGCTGAGGAAGCTTCATGAATACCAAGGCAGGGTTATTGAAGCTGGGTCTGACAGAGATTTATTTCTTTTAAATGTCCCTTGTCTCTCTGAAGGTGCGGGTGAAACACTGGAAGCTGCCAAGCAGCACCGGGGTTTCTGCAGGGATTTGGGGTGGGAAGGGGGGGGCTTAACAGCCTCGACAACATGGAGCCTTAGCAGTGCCTGCAAATAATTAAACACAAATGTAGTTAAAACAAGTCGCCATGGCCTAACTTAAATGTCAGGCATGCTCTGTGTAACGCACAGATCGCTTTTTTCCTTACAGATCCTTTTCCATTCATCTTCTTTCCATTGAGAGCTGGTTACTGGTAGGGATGGATGAAAGGGTGTATATGAGCCGGGAGGCAGATGAAACCATCATCCAGTGCACCAAGACTCAGCCTGAAGAAAAAAAATGTCTTTTTGGCATTCAAAATCTAGGTTTCCTTGGGTGCTTTTGGGTTTTTTTACATTCATCGCCATGTACATCTTCCCCTCGTTTCAGCTGGAAGCACGACCCTTTTGCTCTGTGCAAATATGGAGCATGGAAGTACCAGACGCAGGTATCCGAACTCCACCAGGAAAGCCTGTCACCGTCACCTTTGTTGATCTCTTCTCCAAGCCAAACACTTTTGCAAGTCAGCTCAGCTCTTGAATGCTTCCCTGCCTCTCTCTCACACGCCAGTGTATGCAGCTTTTCCATTTCATGCCTACTGAGGATCCTTAGAACATTTTTATTTTCCTCTGAGCAAGAAAAGTTTACAATTAGACCTTCCCGCCCCAGGCACCTCTCCCCGCTAAGGTCCCCAAATGTCTCCTGCAGGTTCACGACCGCCTGGACCGCTACTGCTGTGGGTTTCAGCCCGATCCCTCTGAGCCCTGCGTGGAGGAGATGCTCCACGAGAAGTGCCGAAACCCGGCGGAGCTGGTCCTGGTCCACATCCTGGTACGTCCCCCCCGCGCCCCAGGGGCTGCTCTGGGGCTCAAAGTGAAGGTGCCTGGGAGGCACCTGCAGGGCCGATGTTGCAGCAAGGGGGACATAGGTCCCATGGTGATGCGGGGTGCACGGTGGGAGGTGCGCCTCGGCACGGAGGGATCTGGGCTTTGGCAGCTGATGGCCCCCGGATGCTCTCAGGATTATTCAATGCATTAAAAAAGCAGCCTAAGCATCCAAACCGGTGACTCCCTGCAGTCAGTGAACTTCTCCCTCCCATCCCACTGGCAGGTCCGGAGGAGTGCGCCGTCCCGTCTGGTGTTCATCGACAATGCGGGCAGGCCACACCATCCCGAGGAGAAGCTCAACTTCAGGCTCCTGCAAGGCATAGACAGGTAGGAAGGGCGATGCGCACCCTCCTGGGGGCGTGTCCTGGGCGAGGGCTGAGCTTGCACACACGGGATGGACACCAGCCCTACTTGCACACCTTTGTGCCTTCCCTGGCCTCTCCCTTGGCACCCCTGTGAAATGGAGCCACCTCCCACCCAGTACAGGGCAGGTGGGTGGGCTCGCAAACCCATCACACATGCCCCTGCCCTGAAATTGGCTCTTCATCCTGCTCTGGGTGGCTGATGGCAGTCTCCAAAGCCTATTTTCCCCTCTCTAATTGGCAGCTGCACAAAAATAACGAATAATCAGGTATTTCAGCATTTCTTGCATCATTGCCCATCAGGCATTTGGCACGCTATTGGCTCCTTGATTTGGAGCTCGTTTGGATCCATTTCTGATGGAGCTGTCCTGCACAGAGTTTTAAGCAGGAGGCTCCTCATCCCGTGTTCATCTGGGTGGACATGCATTTCTTCTCAAAGCACTGGGGTGGCCTTTGCTCAGGTGCCCTGCTGCTGCCCTCCTCCCTGCTCGGCCTTCCATGGGTAACCCCTTCCCTCTCTTTTCTGCTCCTCCGCTGCAGCTTCCCGGCGACGGCGGTGGCCACGCTGCGGTCGGGCAGGTTGCAGAGCCTGCTGCTGGAGTCGCTGCGCATGGACCGGGAGCTCTGGGAGAGCCAGGGCGGCGCCGAGGGCCTGAGACCCCTGCTTCGGACCATCGACAGGCGGGCACGCATCCTGCTGCGGTACATCCAGGAGCGCAACCTGACGGTGTTCGGGGACTCGCCCCGCTGAACCGGCCTCTGGCCGGCACGGTGCGCCTGCCTTGCAAATCCCGGCGGCGACGGATGTACCTCACTCCCTCGGCGTGGGCAATGTGAGACTGCGTGCGGGTGCTTACCTCTCCAAAAGGTGTACCCCCCCATTGTAGGATGCCCTGGAAAAGGAGACGGGATTGCAGGGAGTAGGAAAGAGAAGGAGGAGATGTCTCCTGAAACAACCCACAACTGCTTGAGAAAGGCGTTAAGCAACGTTTATCAAGCAATGGTCTCAGCGTGGATTTTCAAAGGGGGCACATCCATGAGAATTTTTGGGTGCCTTCACCTCTCACCCCCCCCCAGCAACTTTGAAAACTGGAGGCTTGGACTGCTGAACAGCCTACAGGGACCCTGGGAAGGGTTAAAGAAGCGGTGAGAGGCACTGCTCAAGGTTGGGGGAAGTCACTGGCAGCCTTTTCATGGCTTGCACTGGGCTTTTTGATGATGCCTTCACTGTTTCCAAAACATTACAGGCTGGAGCAGCGTGGGGGAAGGCAGAGGGGAGCTTTCTAAGTGGATTAAGCAGGGACAAGTCACCTGAGCCGAGCTCCATCTTACCCCCACGGAGGAGGTGATGCGTGCCTGGGAGCGGGTGTAAACCACTGCTGGGGCCAAGGCAGGACCCCGACCGACCGCAGGCAGCGCCTGGCAGCGGCTGCCATCACGGAGCCTGCGGTGCCATCCCCGTGTGCCATGCGCTGTGCCTCGGCAGGGCTGGGCTGCTGCCCAGGTGCATTTTGAATGTGGGATTTGAAGGTTTCAATCTCTCGCTCGCTCTTTCCCTTCGCTGTCAGGGGATTAAAAAGCAAACCTACCCCGAGCTCTGCCGCTTGTGAAAAGTGCTCCTGCCTGCTCTCTTAGGCACGGCTGCACAAAACTCTTTCCAACGTTTGCAGAAAAATCTTGTAACAAAAACGCCAGGCTATTTCAGCAGAAGGCAATCGAGTGCAAAATGCTTTCTGAGCATGCTGGCACCTCCGGAGAGCCCGTGCCGCTCCTGTCACCTCCGTATGCTCTTGCCCAGCAGCCCACTGTGATGGGGCACAGTAGCATCCCAGCCAGGCAAGTCCTCAAGTGTCAGGGCTGAGAGAAAATTCAAAAGCAAAATGAACAGGAGGAAAAAAGATACAGGGATGGGCTCTGTCAGAGCCTCTCGCTCTCCACAGCGTGTTTCCCAGCTGAGGCACGCAGTCAGTGTTTGCTTGCCAGGAGCAGCCAGCTCCCAGCCTGTGGGCTAGTAGTTTGCCACCAGGAGAAGGCTTTTTAAAGGGGCTTCATGGAGCAATGCTCCTTTTCTCCAGCGCTACAGGTGGAGCCTCCATGCTTGAGGCACCCCAAGTCACTTGTGCCTTTGGAAAGCCTTGGTGAAACCGATGTGGGCACCCACGCTATGCTGCTGTCCCCTTGCCCGAGCTTTGGAGAACACGGCCACCTATGCATTGGGAAAGGCAGAAAAGGTGGGCGTTCATGCCTTCCCTGCTGTAGCCATTTTAGTGACTTGTCAGTTATAGAGCCTGCAAGGGGATTCTTTAATACCCATGCTGATAAGCACAAGCAATTACCTTTTTTTCCTTTTTCCTCTTGCTTAAGAGAAGATGAAGTGAGGCGTGGGTGACATGAATCAACAAGCGCGAGTGCTCTCAGAAAGTGTCAGCACTCAACATCACGGGCACATCAGCATCCAGAGCACCAGCAGCGTCTTCCTGGAGTCCTGCCCTCCAGTTAGCCAGGGAAAGCCTTTCCCCCATCACCCTCTCCACCCCATGAGTTATCACCTAGTTTGCCACGCTGTGGGATGGATGACTGTCAGGGAGGCCCCACTAAAGCCCAAATGATGGGGATTCATTATCGGGAGGTGAGCTTAGCCTTTAAGCATGGAGGAGAACAAAATAACTCATCCCAGGTCCTGTGAAAAGCTGTGCCCAAGCACAGCCTTATAGGAGTAAAGGAGACTAAATGTAACATAATTACATCCAGAAAATACGCTGTGAAAAGCTACGTGGTGACAAGAGCATTAGTTAGGATGTGTGGTATCAGTCATAGTCTTGTTTTTCTCATTAAAATGAGAAATTTCATTAAAAGAGCGGTTTTCATCCCGTGTAAGCCAAGTTCTCAGGGAGAAGTGAGAGGAAGGTGGGGCACTGCACGGTGGCCAAAGCTGTTGACTTGGCTGTACTGGAACAGAAGCTTTTGCCTTGCCTCTGGTTGCATCTCTTGCCTCAGGTTGCACCTGCTTGACCTTAACATTGCACAAGGTAGTGGGGATTTTTCTAGGGTTTTTTGCATTTCCTCAGTTGTAACACGTGAGTTTGCTGGCTAAACATGTGTGGGAACATCTGTAAACACTTACGCATGTGAATAAAAATCGCTCTTGAATTAACAAGGAGCCTTGTATGGATAAATGAGAGAAGCAAAAGCCATGACCTTGCTGAGACTGATCATTAGTCTCCTCTAATTAGTCATTTTTTCCACGGGCTTGTCTGTGTAGCCAGCAAAGCGCACAGGCTCTGAGCTGTGGTCCCAGCCGTTCGGAGACATCCCATGGACTGCTCTGGCCCTATCAGCATTTACCACATAGTGTCAGGTTCGGTTTGCTCCAGCTATGAATGTGTCATATTTCCTATGATAAACCTATTTTTATGGGTTTATAACGTAGTTACAAAAACTCACTCAGGGCCGTGCTTGACAAACAAGATCTCATCTTGGGAGTGATCCTGTTTTAATCAAATTTCACCGGGCGTCATCACAGATCCTGTTGGGGTGGAGTAACAGAAAAAGGACACAGTACAAGCTGGCTGTGGAGCTGGGGCAGGACTGCTTTGGCTTTAAGAAGGCAGCAGTAGCTAAGCAAGGGAAAAAACAGTGGAGAAACAAGTTAAGGCACCTTCCCTGGGCTTGCGAGAGCTGAAGTGCAGGTGGCTCCCAGCGGGGGCAATTAAACACAACCCCCATCCTACCAAGGATGCTCTTGCTAGCATCACTGGTGACAGGACGGAGGAGAGCAGCAGCAAGGAGCCAAGACCATTGGGAAAGTGAAGCCGTCTGGGTGCGAGTGCCCCTGCGGGCCCAGCAGCATGGGCATGAGGTGCCGCTTGCTCCACATGTCACCCAAAAAGACCCAGGGCGAAAGCCCGATGCAGCCGTCCTCTGCTTTGTTCTTCCCTTTGTCCCTTCAAGAGCTGCTGGAAAAGCCCGTAAGGTTTTCCCCGTGGCACCAGGCAGCGCTCCCACTGGGACTCCTTGCAGGAGGGCATCTCCTGCGGCACCCTCGTGCTCACCCTTGGTACCGCGGGGATGTGCTGCTTGCTGCCAGCACTCGGGGAATAGGTTGAGAGCATGGGCACACACCCTCACGGGGCTTCACGAGGAGGAAACTGTTTCTTTTCACAGTGACCGAAGTGGCATGATCCGTGTTTAACACTCCTGTGGCCGCACACTGCCCTTCAGCTGGAAGAAAACAGGCCTGGGGGAAGGAAGGCAGGGGCCAAATTGGCTCCAACCAGCTGAACACATGCACACATGTGCATGCAGGTAAACACATGCACGCCACCCCACCCACGTGCATGCATGTACCCACACTTGCACCCACCCACCCCCACGCATGCATGCACCCGCACGTGCACACAGACATGCACACGTGTGCGCAAACACATGCATGTCCCCCTCATGCACGCGTGCACACAGATGCATGCACATCCCTCATGCGCACGGACACCCGCCCAGACCCCCCACAGGCACACACTACTCCTGTTCAGCCTGTTCTTAACCCCCCAAAAGCTGGTGACCCCCGAATGCCCCCCAGCAGCCTGCTCCAGTGCTTTGCTGGCCTCACCCTCAATGAACTAAATGCCTTTTTGCTGCATTTAAGGGCCACTTCTTGAGCTGCCCTTTGTGGCCACAGGACACTAAATAGCCTTTGCAGCAGCCCCGTACAGACCTCGCAGAGCAGCCCGAGCACCCACTGAAGCCACCCATTGCCTGGGGACGACACCAGTGGGGTGGCACTCAGGGGTGGCACTCGGAGACCCCACGAGATGCTCGGCAAAAGCTGCCCAAGCGGCTCTGTGCCCACACAGGTGGAGCACGGGCCAGCTGCTGCCTAAAGGCAAGAGCTAGCAAGTAAATCCAAATTTATTGTTAAATCACTGGATATAAAAATAATCTGGCTTTTAGAAAGCAATTTATTTATGCTTTCAGTACTTGCTTAAATATTTATACGGAAAAGGAAAAAAAATCCATTCTGACATAGGACTATCATTGTAGCGACGGCCTTTAAGATTAATGGAAGTAAATTAGCCTGACATTTTATTTACATCCAGCAAAGCAATAAATAAACTCTCCTTGTGATGGATTTTCTTCATTAGTTGGGCGAACGCCTAAGGTACAGCTTTTGACGTTGTTTCTTCCAAGCGGTTAGACAAACAGTTTATCAAGAGAGTATAAAATTGTCAGGAAACGAAGCAGATTAATGACCAGTAAAGGGAATATCATTGAATTTATGATATAACTAGCAGTATCACTGGAGCTTAAGAAATGGCTTATTAGATAACCGACATGTACACGCACACAGAAGCGCTGAGGCCCCCCAGATCTGCTGCCCCGGCAGCAGCTGCTCCCCAAATCGTCCCTTCGTGGGGGGGTCTCTGCACTGAGGCTTCACCTCCCTCCTCCTTCCCTCCCCTCAGTTCTGGGTTTATTCTGTAACTCTCTCATTAGAGCTTGGGAACATATTATTTCCTCCCAATTAAAAACCTCTTAGACTGGAACGGCTTCAGGGACGATAACCTTGTCTTCGAGTCTGCGCAGCAATAACGGTTGTCGCAACTTAATTTGGTGATTTTGGCTGCTGTTACAGCAGTGATAATCATACCAATAACAACAACAATAATATATAGGACTTCTCTGGTCTTTTGATTCTTTGGAAAAAATCCCCCAGCATTAGTGGTTTATGGATCCCATAAGGCTCCTCCAGTAATCACCTCTGGAATGATAATTAGCTGTCAGATAAGGTAAATGGGGGAAAAGAGACTGGGAACCTGGGGGAAAGGAAACGTTCCTTGCAAAGGCAGAGAGGCTGCACCTGTGGGCGTCCGAGGTCTCTGCCCCCCCAGGTATGGGCTCAGGTTTTCAAGCCTCAGAAGTGGGATTTTTGGGTGCAAGGATGACTAAGAAACATGGGTTTAACCGGTGCTGTGAATCTCAGTCTCCGAGCGCTGTCTCCAGCAGGTGGCATTGGCTCGACAGGCTGTCTTTTCCTGGCGCTCGCCAAGAGCATTTTAAAAGTTTCATCTCTGCACCGGCAAATTTCAAGCTGCTAGACCATCAGTAATTCCCTAATTCCCTCGCAGCCTAATCCGCCCAGCTGCACTTTATATCCCACCACCACCACCTTTTTCCCTCTGTTACCGCCTCTTTCCAATTAAAATCCAGATGTGCAGGAGTCGCCGCAGTGCGTTGCTGCAGGCCGGGAGCATCGGGAGGCAGGACGGAGCGGGAGGTTGTCTGGGGGACGACACGCCGCAGCAGCCGGGGCTCTGCCCGCCCAAGCATGGACCCAGGCGCTCAGCAGCCGCAGGAGAAAGCAACCCTTCCTCCCTGCATGGGGTTTAAAATGCATCGCACCAGCTGTGCAGAGGTGCAGGAATGGCTCTTATTATTTAAAAACCATCCCAGGGACAACTGCGGGGACCAGTCCAAAAGTCCTGAAGTTTGGGAGTTCTCAGGAGCGCTGATGATCCTACCAGAATAGCAGGCCTCCAAATATATGCAAATACTACCCAAAATAGCTCTGGAAGGCGAGGTCTCTTAAACTTGACCTTCCCATCACGCCTCCTCATACATGCTGCGCCTCTTCTTCCTGCAGCACAGGGTGCCACGGGCCAGGGGGGTTTAGCCCCTCCAAGCTGGCGGGGGCAGCTCTCTGCAATAAAAGTTTAAATCAAACATTTGCTGTGGTCTATCCTCACCTACGGAACATTTAAAAGTAAAACGGAAGAAGAAGCGGAGCTATGTGGTTTTGTTTCTCTCTCTTCCCCACGCTGACGATGATAGGGGGGAAATGCCAGTGGGATTTTTCGAGACCGTTGAGAGATGAGAGGCACTGGTACAGCTGCAGCGAGCGCTGGTGGGTACAAATGCAAATCAGCAGCGTTTTATCAAATCAAGGAGTTGACTGCAAGTGTTTCTGTTCTTGCTCCCAGAAGCCGGGATCGTCTCCGCACTTCCACCACCCACTTTGCAAATGACGTGTAAGGACGAGCCCCCAGACCAGGCATCATTAATGAAGCCATGGAGGTAAAACTCCTCCTGTGAGACTTTGACAAGGCGGACCCCATCTCGGTGTGGACAAGCCGTTCTCTCCGAGGTCACCCAGGCATTTGTTGTTCTCTGGCTGATCAGCCATTGCGGGGTCATGCTGGCCCACGTCTCAGCTCTCTGCAAGGGGCATCTTCATGCCTCTCTCTGGATTGAAGACCTCAAATGGTGTGAAGGTCAAGTTTCTGAGAACTTGTCCCCTGGAGCTATTTTGGATACCTGTTGTTTTGGTAGGATTATTTCTGTTTCCAAGAACTCCTAAACTTCAGGACTTTTTGAATAGACTCCGCGGTTGTCCCCAGGATGGATTTTAAACCAACACAGCTCTTACAGCTGTGTGCTGCCAACCAGCAGATAAAGCAATGCCGTGCTTTGGGGCTTTGAAATCCGCTGGTTTGTAAACAAGGCAAGCCAAAGACACAGGCATCCTTTCCCAAACAGGAGGAGTTTTCCGTCCCCAAATTGCCTCCATGTGGACCTTGGGGATTTCCCTGTTTTTTTGTTTCATTCCCGAGAAGGATCAGCCTCACTTGTTCTCTTCTTCAAAGCTGAACCAGATTTTATTCCCCTGGGCCATACCCGGCATCACCAATCCAAGAGATGATGCAGGTGCAAAGAGGTTTCTCGCCTCTAGCATACTGGGGACCCCGCCCCGGACCCCCAGCTGCCAGCCAGCGGGCAGGGTGCTCCTCGTGCCCCCATCCATGAAGCGGCCAGGCAGTGCGTGGGCTTCCAGCTTCTGTCTGCATCTTGGGTTTGGATGCCATGTGAGGTTTTTTCCCCTCCCTAGTCCCTGGCCAAGTTCCCGTTTCGGCAATCAGACTCACCTTTTCACCTCCTTTTGGGGTAAGGAGGCTGTCACTTGTGACGCCTGTGCATGGTCAGGCAGAAGAGGGGCTCGTGGCACCCCTGACGTCCCTGCCACGAGCACGCAGCAGGAGAGGCGAGGAGGAGGAAGGGCAGAGACGTCAAATCTTTTCTTTAAATCCTTGAGTTTTCTCGGCCAATACCAGAAACTAATATTTCAGTCCGCAGGAGTGTTAACTCAGCAGATGGGCTGCCTGACCTTTCCCTGGCTGTCTGGAGGTGGCGATGCCTTCAGAAAGCGCCCAAAACTGGCAAAGATTTTTCCCACTAGATACTCAGCCCTGGGAAAGTGGAGAGAAACTCTCCAGGGATGGTTCAGTCCCGTCCCCCTCCAGTCCAGCCAGATGAATACAGGTGGTGTTGAACCAGGTTATAGGGAAGAGCCCAAGGAAAATGCGAGTCCCAGCTCCGCATGGAAACGGGACGGGACGTGCCCACGCAGCGGGTATTTCCCCTGGGTGCTGCTGGCTGAGCTCTCTGCTCAAGCAGTCATGACACCACCTCTTCCAGTCCTGCTTTTTGGGTGAGTTTTGCCCTGCTGGATATTTTTTTTTGGCCGCATCCGAGCAGGAATGGAGTTTTTATTGTAGGATAAGGCTAGCAGATACAGAGGCGCAGGCTTCGCTGCAAGTGTTGCCATATTTTTGCAGGTGTTCGATTTTAGTTGCCCGTTCTGGCTGCATCAGAAAAGGCTCAGAGTAAGAAAAGCGTGTTACGTCCTGTTTATGTACATAAACGATGTGGGGTTTATCGCCTTGACCTTTCCTGAAACAAGTTCTTGGCACCTCTGAGTTAAATCTACAAAAAAGGGGATCTATTAAGCAGCAGATCTAGGAAGTGCATCTAGGTGCTGACAGGATACTGGGAGGCTGAGATTTGCCACAATTGGGACAAATCTTCTTTAATGTTTTTGTTCAGTTCACCAGGGTCTCTGCCAGTTCTGCTCCTTGCCCACAGTAAATAGGCTGGGAGCAGGTAATTTCATTCAATTTAAGGCAATTCAGCCTAGTTTTCCTTGATTTGGGGTGAGGGGGAGAGGTAGCACAAAATGTATGCACAGAATGGTCAGGTTAGGTCAGATACTTCTCGATTTATCTTTTGAGCGTGAGACCTGGCATCGCATGCAAAGACGTCTAGTAATGCGTACAGAAAGAGTTCATCCTGGCCATTTGAGGTGAAGTTGAAAGCTAAGGGTGCAGAGATCAGAGGTCTCTCTTCCCTCTCTGCTTCCACTGAAGACCAGGGCAAATTGCTGGAGCTGCTCAGAAGCTGGTTGTCACACCTGGCTGGTGACCTCTGCCTGCTGCTGCCAGGTCCCTGCCCAGCTCATCACGGGTTTGCACACCCCGAGTGCTCTTCCCTTCTCCATCCCTTCCTCCAGCTCTGCCACCACCTCTTCGTCCTTGCCATCCTCAGCTGTAGGGCAAAGGGGGTGAGAGGTTGGCGTTGGATTCTCCAAAAGGTTGGGGTCCAGCTGGAGGGTTAAGATGGGGTAGTTGCACTGCTTCTTCCTCACCTCAGATAAGACATGAAGGTCTCCAGGAAAGTCAGGACCTTCAGCAACCCTAACTGGTCTCGAAACAGTTAAGCGTGTAGACATATGCCCATAGCATATGGGGAGAGGAGCCACGGAAGCCTGCTATCCTCTACTGGCAAAGCTGCCCATGTTGGCACAGGCGAGCCATTCACTGCCACGGAGAGCTGGGAGGCTTTGCAGGGTGCCGCAGCTCGCTGCAAAGTGCAGGCAGCCCTCTCCATCTCCACTCCACCACAGAGGCCTGAGAAAGGACCTTCCCTGCAAACATAAGTTTGCAAATTCATTTTTTTCCCCCTACATGGATGAACTATACTGTGGGGTCACCCCACGCCGGGGACTCCTGGCGTACCTTCAGCCCCTCCTAGCCCCAGCATTAAGAAAAGCAATTTCTGTGGTGGGGCTGAGCAAAAGCACACCCACCAAATGAAATCCAGCTAGTTCTTTATTTGCAGAGCAAACAGCAGAAGAGAAGCCAGCGCTTGCTGTCCCCGTCCAGCTGCTGGGCGCTGCAAGCCCTGGGCTGGAGAGCATTCAGGACTGATTTCAACGCCAGCCTCCTGCCTGCGTTTCCCACCGAAGAGCTGGTTTCGGAGCAGAGCTGGTGGCTGAAGTGAGGATGAAGTGGGAGGGCTGATGCCGGTCAACTAGAAAGGCTTCGCCTAAGGAAAAGTGCTGGCAAGCGGTGTCAGTGCTCCTGGCTCGGGGATGAGGCTGGGGGAGCTGGCCAGGCGGAGGCATCTCGCCTCTCCCACGCCAGAAACAGCCAGAAAACATTGCTCGTACAGCACAACCGAGCTCCAGCGCTGAGCTGAGAGGGGACTTTGGGGCAGGTCGGGGTGGGATGCCTTGGTGCCACAAGACCGGCACAGCTGCTTTGCTGTGGTCCCGAGGCTTAGGAGGCAGCTTTAGGAAACCCTTTGGCTGCCATTCCACGGCTCTGTTTTAATCCGTGGCCAAATCTTTTGATTAACATGGATGTTCCTGAGCAAACAGCATTTAAGACTTCAGAGACTCGGGCTCAGGGTGGCTGAGGGAGACTACCAGCAGAGAATTGCACCCTCCCTCGTCAGCCAGAAATTTAGGCTGAGGCGGGCAATGACTGTGGAGGGGTCAAATCAGCCGGCGTGGTCTTGCCTGGGGTTTTATAGGGAGAGGAGGCAACTCATGGGGGAGATGAGGTCCACCCTGCTCGCTGAGCTACCCCCGCCAGGCGATGCTGGGGCCAGTCCTGTTTCGCAAGGGCGGTTTGGGGCATGCGGTGCCACCAGCCCCATGTCATCAAAGTCCCCCATAAGCTCCATGGAAATGACGGCACCACCTGGGAGCCGTGTACTTTGACTGTGCTCAAATAAGCCTTTTGATAGCAGTGATGAAGCAATATTTGTCCTGCTTTCTGCCTCCACAAAGGCGGGATTAGGACATCAGAAAGTCCTGCTGCTTAATCTTCCTTTGAAGGGACTTGGAGAAAGAAAGGAAAGAAAGAAAGGGGAAGAACAGAGCGCCAAAAGCGGGCAGCCTGTGTGAGCGGAGGTGTAAGAAGAAAATAGGGTAACATGTCTGAGCTTATCATTTGTGATCTTGAGGTGTCCTCAGAGCCTCAACCTTCCCTAGCAAAAGCTGCTATTTTTAGCACAAGACGAGAAACCCGAGTCGAAGGCCTGTGCTGTGGTCCCTGCAGCGATGAGACCCCCCCCCCTCCAACGCCAGGCAAACCCCAGGCTCCCGCCCCATCCCTGTGCGAGGCCTCTTTTTTTACTCCCCGCTGCTGTAACACACAACAAGCGAGGGTTTTGCATGTGCCGGGGAGGTTTGGAGGTGACTGGGAAGAGCTGGCTGATATTTGGGGAGCGCTGTGCTGGTGGAAGAGACCAGCACTCGGTGCCCGTGCGGGGGAACCATACCCACTGCAGCCTCTTCCATGCTTTTCCTTCTCTTCCTCTTCTAGAAACGGGAAACAAGCAATGTGTGTGGGAGCTGCCTCTGCTTTGGCTTGGCAGGGACATTTCAAGACTGATCATGGTTCAAGAGGTGGAAGAAAAATGTGCAAAGACCCCAAAACACGTGCGCTTCTGGGCCGGCAGCTTGGCTTTGCTCTCTGGGGCTCCGCTCCAGCCTGGCCCCGGGCTGTGCAGAGGAAGAGGCTTCTCCGTCCTTCCCTGCCTCTCCCACCCCATGAGGCTTTTGCACATGCCCTTAAAAAAAAAAAATCTCATGTTCCTGAGGCGTTTTGATTGCTCTGGGTAGAAGCTGCCTTTTTTATGCCTGCAGCATTATCACCTCCCTGCCCCTGTGTGCCGGAGCTGCCCCTTGCACGCTCCGCAAAGCAGCCAGGCACTGTCTGTTTTAATTGTTTTCTCCCACTCCCGCCTGCCCTCGGAGCACAGCAGCACATTACAAGGGGACGCGGGGCAGTGGAAGGGCTGGGAAATAGAGAACATTTGGGTGTCAAGAGGTAGAGGAAGGGGGGAAAGCAGGTACCGGCTGGGCTGGTGGGTTCAAGCCCCGGCGTGGTGCGAGCAGAGGTGTCCATGCAGTCACCTGCAGGGACATGAGCAATGAAGTAATTTCTCTGTCTTTGCAGAGCTATGGCCTTGAAGTTTGCCTTTTTTATTCCATAGAGACAACTGACTGCAAAAACCAGATGCCATCTGTCCACCATGCCTCGTAAATCAGATTTTAATCGTCTCGGGGAGAGGGCTGTCTCCTGCCGTGTGCTGCAAACCAGGTCTGCTGGAGTTACTCTGCAAAATTTACATTTCTGAGATGGCTTAGTGATTAGGGCTCCAGCTTCATCCTGAGGAGGCTGAAATTCAATTTCTCCCCCTCTCACAGATTTCCTGGCTGATGATGGAAAGCGGCTGAGGCCATGCCTACGTTAATCAGGTAAGTGCAGCTCTGGTTTTCACCTCCCGGCCCATCTCCCTCCCCACCACGCTCGCACCGCAGCACGTCTGCCCCCAGCACGGGCAGCGGGGCTCCCGTGACGAAGGACACCTGTGCGTGGGGACAGACAGAGGCACCTCCAAGATCCGGTCATGCTCCATGAAAACCAAAGCAACAGATTGCAGAGATGCTGGTGTCGGAGTCGCCGTCTCCTCCAGCGCTGTCAGTGGGCTGGTTCACACCAGCTATGGGCTCGATCGGCGGATAATGCATTTGTCTCAAGGGTGCTGTGGTAGGTTACAGCGGGCAGTGGAGGAGAGCCAGGGAAAGAAATGGCACAAGGTCAGACTTTGTCTAGTCTTGTACAGCCCTTATACAATTCTAGAAGGCAAACGATGTATTCCTCTAATAATAAAATGGGCTGCCGAGGATGCTCAAAAATACGGTGAACTGTCCTTATCCCTTTTTTTTAATCATTATATATTGAAAAATCATTGCCGGTATTACAGGGAGGCGGCAAAGCTACCTCTTTGTGAGTAAAGAATCAATAATTTATTTTCTTCTTCCCTGTATGAAAACAATACCATTAAATCATATTGATTTATTAAAAAGGCAGTACCCCCCGAGCACAAATGACAAGGCTGATCACAGCCTGCCCGTGGGGAGATACAGCTCTCTTATCCACAGCCTCTATGGACTTACTTATCCAAAAGGAGCTTAGCAAGGCCTCTAAAAATGTGGTTATTTATTAGTTGGCATGGTCAAGTTTTGACCCCCAGAGAGATACCCGGAGGGGCAGAGCAGATACAGCCCAGCGTTACCTGCTGGAACCTCTGCTCCTTCCCCTCCGTCCTCGCCACAGGGCTTTGTCACGCAGGATGGCTGCCCGCAGCCGGCCCGCAGCTCACTCACCTCTGCCACCTTATGCGAAAGAAATGCATCCTTCCGGACTGTGTATGGTGAAATGGCAAGAGGGTGGTTAGCTTGGTCGTATCCTGGGACGAGTCAAGTCCTGTCAGCTCATCAAAACCCAAAACTCCAGCAAGGAAGAAAACGATGCGTGAGACAGGAGGAAAAAAGACTGAGAACGATCTAATGGTTACAATGATCCAATCCATTAATTTTTTTAATCTGATGCCATTAGAGTTTAAGCTTTTGAAAGGGTACAGGAGAAGAAAGATGCATCATGTTAGCATCTTCTGCAGAAGCAAACCTCCACCCTTGGTTCACACAGGCGGGGGCAGCCGTCATTCGTTTTGCACGAAATCTTTTTCCCCCACTTCTGCAGCGCAGCAGCGGTTGCAGCTGGGCCAAGCATTAATTAACTAGATGGGGTAGAGGGCGCAAAGGCAGTATGGCTTGTATGGAAGCCATTTAATGGGGAATCACTTACAGAAATGCCCCCCCACCCGATACACCCCTGAGCGAGTTGTTCTGCAGGACATCTCCATGCAGGTGCTTGCGATGGAGCCAGCTGAAGGTTTGGGCAGGGCTCAGGAGGCTGGTAGGAGGTGTCTGATGAGCAACTTCTGGAACTAAGGGCATCAAAGCAGGTTTGTTAAAACGCGCTAACGAGGGGGAGTGTGGTACGCAGCTAAGGGGGCGAGCCCAGCCTCGGCTGGTTCGTGGACTGCCCTGACTGTGCAAGGCCTCCGCAGCGCTGGGACGCGTTTTAATCAGCACTCAGATATTGCACAGGAAAAGGAAATATTCCCCTTCTTTTTCCATAAAGATTCGACCGTTTATTGCACCAACACCCTGGCGAGGCACCTTACCAACAGATGTGTCATGAATAAATATTTTCAAAATAATTAACTTAACCTAAATGTTAAAAAAACCCACCTCTGTTGTATAGGTGGAGCTGATATAAGGGAAAAAACCTTCATGTCAGCCCTGGACACTCTCTGTGATAGCTGTCAAAAATGATTACTGTTAGCTCCTGGCAGTTTTGCACCGGGTTCACCCTAAAAACTGAAAAAAACCCTTGTTTCGAGCCAGCAGTGACTTGAGGAAGAAGGCGAGAGCTGCAGGCAGGCAGGAGTTAGCAGTTCAGGCTCCCGCCATTACCCCGCGTCCTGTTTCTGCAGCCGCAGCCCCGCTGCGACGCGGCTGACGGCTGCCACGGGGATGGACCCCGGCTGTTTGTGAGCCTGGAGTTAAGACTCTGTTCCTGGCCCCATTTTGAGGACGCGGCTCAGGCCTCTTTCCATACGGGGCTTCGGTGCCCCCGGTTTGGGTAAAGGGGGAAGCGGGAGGTGCAGCATCCATAGCGGGACAGGTGAGGAGAGACGGAGGAAGCAGGACTTGGGGGGGGGAGGCAGCGGGACACCCCCTTTTCAGAGGACCGAAGGAGACTGCTGATTAAACCAATTATCGAGCCGATTTCTAATGAGCCTGCCACAGCTTCACCAGGCGGATCAAAGAAATTAAAATCCTAGGGCAAAATAAACATTTCCATTCAAGCCCTATCAGTCTTCCTGACCCCAACTCTTCCCCAAAAATCCTTATCCCCAACCCAGACGCTCAGTCCAGCATCAGTTACGAGGATGCCGGGACCGAGGTGTCACACCTATTTCCAGGAGAGATTGTGTGATGTCTGGAGGACGTTGGGGTCATCAGAGAGCCGCCTCTGGGGTTCCCAGGACACCGGTGTTAACATGCTGCCGCTCACCTCGGGTGCAGCTCGTGGGGTGCGGGGGGGTGCTGTGCTCACCCAGCAGCACGCTATGCAATGGGTGCTGCCGTGAGCTACCGTGCGGTGCGAGGTCCCGGAGCTCAGCCTCCCTTTGGAGGTGCACGGGGTCCCACCGCCATGCCGCGGGTTATCTGGCAGGGCAGCCCCATGCTTCTCTCGGCGTGGGGACAGCAGTCCCTGCCTGGCCTCGTGGCTGTCACTGAGCTCTCTGGCCCCCAGGCTCCAGCCAGGGTCCCTATGGGGTGGCAGAAGACGCCGGAGCTGGAGACGATGCGTTGGAGGGAGACAACCAGCCCCAACCAGTCTCTGCCCAACCTCTCCTTCTCGGCTAGCACGGGCGAAGGGACCGCTGTGTCCCAGGTAGAGGAGGGGGCAAAGCTGGTGGCCTGGGGTCAGAAGCCAGAAGGACTTCACAGGGTTTCCGAGCTCTGATCTCCATCTGTAGCTGAAAGCACAGAGCAATCCCGCAGCAAAGGAGCCGGTCAGGGCAACCCCAGCTCAACCTTACTGGAGCCCAGGGAGCCATCACCGAGGCTGGCTTCATCCAACATCCCTCCGTGGGATTCTTCACTCGTGGCCCTTCTTACAAGCACCATCATTTCTCCCTTCTCTCTCCCTCTGCAAAGGAAGAGAATTTAAAGATTAAACCCTGCTGAGAAATAAAAAAATCATAGGTCCTCTGAGACACAAAGTACAGCCACAACCCAACGTCAGGAGTGGGGAAACAGCTTTTCTACATGTTGGGGGAGGTTTGGCAGATAGGAAAGTATTTCTCAACTGAACACTCTCCCTCTGGTTTGGATTAATAGCTTGGCTCCAGCTGCAGGTAGAAATTCCCCACCCCTCCCATAAGAAATAAATTCTAAAATGTGACTAGCTCAAGAGAAGAAATATCTGCTGGATGTCTTTTTAATGCCCAATTTTTTCCCTCTGTAAAGCATTCCTCTTTTAAAAGCACTCTGGCTCTTCACAGCTCATTTTCCTTGGATTTTATGGAGATGCCTGTACTGAGCACATGTGGATAACTGTTTTCATGTTGCTTTTAATGCGGCGACGTACACAAGATACATGTAATAACAAGAACAAGGTGAGCTGTTCCTAGCAAACAATTTATTTCTGCTTGTGAATTATCCATGAGGAGACCTAGATATGGCTTGTTTTTTTTTTTACATCATCAGCTATTAGTCAAAAGTATTTGACACTCCACGTGACCGTATTTCTCCCCGCTGCCGGTCGCCCTGCAGCTTGCGGCCGCAGCCCCTCTGCCCTCGCCCCCGCCAGCACGTTTCCCCTGCCCGACGCCTTTGCGCAGGGAGATGGAGGTTTGCACGGGTTTTGTCCGAACACATTCCTGTGGTTTTGGGATCCTCTTCCCCTCCAGAGAGGATCCGGAGCTGGGATTAAGCCGCCACTGTGTTGGAGCACTGTGGGGAGTTATTGAACATGAACTCAATATATCCTTTGTACTTCTCTTAAACTAATAAACAATAGATGTTCTCTTCAAAGGTAAAGGAAGCTAATAAAACACTCACAAGCTCTGCCTTTCAACCCCAATAAAATCCCAGCAAGATGATGCCAAAGTGATTCTTAAATCCAAGCATTGAACTCGACGTCGAAATGCCAGCCCCCAAACGCGAGAAGAATACGGCTGTTTTCTCAATTCACATGGGAAGAGCCGGGGTTTGGAGGGCTTGCTCTTTCCCGGTTGCCATCGGGTGGATCAAAATGTTTCACCTAAAACCTGGTAGTTAAAAATCAGGTCTTTGACCTCCTGCAGAGAAGTCACCCAGCAGTTCTCAGCTCCAGATGCGGCGTGGGTTTGGACAACCTTTATCTACGTTTTAGCAATATAGGGGCAAAACACAACGTCTGCTCCACAACATTTTTTACAGTCCCCACAAATGAAACCCTTTGGCGAGTGCCCTTTGCTATTCATCGCGCCGTTTCTCGAGATGGGAGGAAAGAAAGTAAAGATGGAGAATAAAGGGGGACACGTGCAGCTCCGCTGAGATAATCCTCTCATATGGTAGAGGTCTCCTCTCTGGACGGAGAGCCTGAAACTCACGCCTCAAGGAGGAAACGGCTCTGATAAGTGGTGTGGAGGGAGGCCAGCACACCCACAGGACACGCTGCTTATTGCTCGGGCTGCTCCACAGCTGCTCGACTTGACCAGCAACCAGTGGGAAAGGACAGGGAAGCTGCCACCAAATGCAGAGAGGCTTTTGATACCAAGAGCAAACTTGAATCCCACTTGCGAGGTGGAGGGTGATGCACCAGTCCCAGACTGGCCTGGCAAAGCCTGGCCTTGCACTGTCGTGGTCTCCCGGGGTGCAGCCAGGGCTGCACAAAGCAGTTAGCCCAGGACTCACCGTCCCAGGTGGACTCAAAGCGGGCTCAGAGGGGTGGTGGAAGGAGGGTACGTGCTGTTCTTGGCTGGGGCGCACATGCCATTTTGCACAGCGGAAAGGAGACCATGCACGTCATCTGACCATGCATCACTGCAAATTCATGGTTACTTTATTCTTCTTTGGCTCAGGCCGTCAGCCAGCTTGCTTGGCTTGGTACAAAGGAGGAGGAATCAGAGGAACAGACCATGGAGAAGCTACTTGGCAGGAGCTGAGTCCCAAAGCATCACGTTTTCCAGTGCCAGGGGTGGTGCGTGCTGCTCTCCCTGGCTGCTTGGGCATCTGAAACACGAAGCCTGGGGACCGGCCTCCTGGAGACCTCCAAGGGCATCTCTCCTGGAGCCTCTTCCCCAGGGTGACTCTCCTTTTGGCCTCTATCTCCTGGCAGCCCCCTTGGTCCTTCCCCGTGCTTGCTGCGGTGCTGCTGGCCCATCAGCACAGGGAGGGCAGCTGATGAGAGCTGGCAGGAGCCTGGGCATGAGTCTGAAACCGGAGAGAAATGGGAAAGACGCGGCATTAATTATGATGGCTTGGGACCAGCTGGAACCGTCACACCAAGTTAACTGAGGAGAAAACAGCTGATGGCTCAGGGACGAGGTGGCCCGTGGGGCTTGGCGGGGGACGCCAGATGAAAACCACCACCGCGTGCCAGCCCCCTGCCCTTTCCCAGCCTCGGCCCCGGAGCATCGTCCCGGTGTCACCACAGAGGCAGCTTGGATAACAGGAAAACAGAGCGAGCCCACTGGCAGCAGTGCTTTCCTTTGAAGCCCTGCCATTACATGTGGGCTCCCAGACTGGCAGGGTTTGAGCTGCTTTCTTAGCTAAATTGGGAAATTAATTACCCTGAGCCGCACCTCCGAGTGAAAGACGGGCAGCTCGCTCTCGGCGATGCCTGGTCTCGAGTGACTAAATCAAGCTCAGTGAAGCAGCCCGGAGCCTCGTCGCTTGGCGTGCTGCAGGATTGTGGCTTTCAGTAGGCAGGACGCTAAGGGAAACACCGTACATCAAAGTCCAAAATGCTTGGAGTTCTTGGTGGCCAGAACTGGGCTGGGGTAGCGGCAGACGCACGTCTGGTGGGTGCTTCTGCTAGAGGTACCAGTGTGGTTATTTAAACTCTTTAAATGGAAATGGACAAAACCTATTAAAATAAATGGTACTGGTTTTATGCTTCTTGTTGCCTCTGCTTCAAGCTGTCGATTTGCAATTAGTTTGCATTTATAGATAGTTTGCATTTTCTGAGTGTTTCCCTGCAAAATCATAAAAAGTCAGGCTAAAAAAATGCATTTTGAGTCTGTTTTGATGCTGTGACAAGGGATAGTTCCCCCACGAGTCAAGGAGCTTCAGAGTTAAGCAATAAATGGGTCCCTTTTATAGCCAGTTACAGATTTCCCCCTCTGCTGTAAATCCCGTTAAAGGTAAGTACGCTCCCAGGGCAGCCCAGGCGGCAGGAGCCCCACTATTCCACAGCCCCGGCAAACCTGGCCGTGCCTGCAATGCCACACACGTATTTCACGGCTCCCTGCTTTGGTCTTTTTCCTGGTAAGCAATTACATTCAAGGGCCTGATTTTTGTTTATTCCTCTGCAACCCGCGTAGTTGTTTACATGAAGGCAAAGGGTATGAAAAAAGGTATCAAACCGGAACAGGGGGAAAAAAAAGGGAAAACTCCCTGGAGCTGCAGTTGGATGCACTGACTGCACTTGCTTGGGTTCAGGCATGTTTGCTTGCTCCTGAAACTGTTGATCACCTGATGGTGGTAATATTTTCCTAAAGATTACATGGGATTGGCTTTAAGGGGTTCTTTTAATTTCCACGAAGCAGAGCGTTTCCAGGTAAATCTCTTATCTGGCCCAGAGCAGCACAAAGCGAGGGGCTCTGCATGTCTAATTTTGGGTTTAATTTTTCCCCTGAAATGTTACTGCTTAAACAGGCAGCTGAGAGTGCAGAGCCAAAATCCTTGCCTAGATGGCAGTGCCCCACGCGCCGCCTCCCTCTCCTCCATGCTTCTTGCCGTGGGAATCCCATAAAAAACCAGGCACATTTTATGAAAGCATTGGTCAGATGGCCACCAGTCCCCCTGCCCTGCTAGTCAGCTTGAGCAGCAGCCTGAGCCTCTGCTTCCCAACGCAGGTCTGTCACACCTGGCCACCCACAAGACACGCAAGAACACCAGGATGTTGTGTGGTCCTTGCTGAGTCGTTACAGAAAGCCTTTTTCCTTGAGCCACGAATTGGTGTTGGGGGGAGACAGGCAGCTGGGTAAATAAATCAAGTATTAAAGCTTTCTCGAATGAGGAGAAATAGGTATCACCCACCAAAAGGTGAGGGAGAAGGAGGTGAAGAGGCTGCCCAAGCCAACCCGCACTGCTCCACACCATGCCCGTACGGTGGTAGCTATGTCAGAAAAAGCGAAATACAGGCAGACATGCCTTCAGCCGGCCCAGACCCGGTTGCACTGGGGTGGGATGGAGAGGCAGGGTGCTGCAGGGTGGGCAGCCACCGGCCCCTGCTGCTCTCTCCCCCTGTGGCAGGGCCGGGGGAGCCGCCGGGCAGCAGGCACGGCTCTGCGCTCGCCCGAGCCTGCGACTTGTATCTGCTGGGAAGGCACTGCCACCCTCCAAGGAGCCCGTGGGGACGCTCCTGGCATAAACGCCCCCTGAATACAGCAGACCTGGCCCCTGGGGCTGAAGGGTAGGGAAAGGCCAGTATTCAGCTCTGTTTTTCTCAATATTGGTGAAATCACCCCAAAACAAGAGGTCCATCGGAGTCTGCACAGCAGCGGCCATCTCAGTAGCCGTTCGTGGATGGCAACAGGGACCCGGCAGGTTTTTGCCAGGTGGATTAAAGAAGCAGGAGGAACTGACTCACCACAGAAACATCACACCGATAGAAACGTCCACAGGAAAACACCGTGGGAAATCCACACGTGGTGGGAAAACGACATTGCTGCCGGCGACGGTACGCCTGCAGACTGTCCCACCTCCATCCACCTTACCCCCACTGGCCAAGCTGGAGGAGGCGACGGCTATTGCTGGCGACCAGAATAACATCAAAGGAAGGAAGGACAAAGGAACAGGGAGTCTCTAGGACAGAGAAGAGGGATGCTAAACTGAGTGGGCTCATCTGTGGATGCTAAATTATGCATACAGGGACGGGGCTAACCCAGAAGGTAAATCAGGCAATTCAGGCGAGCCATTTGAATAAACACCAAACAAAGGGAAACTCAATTAAATTTTAAAGGCAACACATTTTCAAACGGCAGGACTAAGCAGCATTTAAAGGTGATGATCGGTGCCAAGTTATTTCGAGCAAACAGGAGGCTATTCGGTTTATCTGTCTGAACGTGCCAACAATTAATTTGGTAATCAGCATGTTCTGAAGGGACGATTTGAGAGGGTGACAAGGAGGGCCAGGCCCTCAGTCAGTGTAAATTCGCACCGGCTTGCTGCATCGCAGCCAGCCCCGTGCTAGCGGAGGGTTTGGCTCAAGCCCCCCGGGGGGGACGCGCTGGGGGAAGTGACTTCTCTTACATAAGGACAGGGATGTGCTTCACACACATGCAGATGGTGATGCTTCTCATACCACCCACAGCACAGATGGACTGTCAGTCATCACATTGAAAGTCATTCCAAGAGTGTGCCTACCCCAAGTCCAGCAGGGAAAAATTAAGTGCTCTTTTATCCACTAAACCTACCCTGCCTTACACCGCACAGACACCAGAAGCAAAAATATTGTAGAAATAAGTCTGCTATTTATATAGCTCAGCCCATGAGATACAGCAATAAAGATGCTGAAGTCACCCTTTTGTTTAATATAAATTAAACGATGTTGTGCTTATAGAGTCCCTTTCACCCAGGGATCCTGGAGAGCAACAACCTCCTTGCTGCACGGATGGACCAACTTCTGCCCTAAAGAGGTTAAAGGCTTGGGTCAGAGCCCTTGCCAGCCCACCTGCAGTAAATGTGGCTCTGCCTCAGAGCCATCTACACCAACAGGCTGCAGTGTCTTAAACAAAGTAATTTCCTAAGTGTCTTAATTTAATTTGGGTCCTATGAGGTGCTGGTGTCTCGGGACAAGCCATCCAGACATCCCAGAGCGGTGGATGTGCAGAGCCTTAGAGACAAGGACAAAAAGGTGGCCTGAAATGGAAGGGGAAAAAAAAATAAATCTTTGAAAAATATTTCAGTAGTACATTTACCTTGAGTAACGTATTTAGTTGTTACGAGACTGAGGTAATGAAGCCAAAAAAGGCACATTGCATTATTTCTCACCAAAATCTTCTAAGAAATGGTCCGGTTTCTCCTAATATATTACCTAAAATAAATAGGTAGGTAAATATATTACCTCAGCTGTCCTTTAACGGGTTTGTTTTTCCTTTTTATTTTCCTTCCCTCCACAGTAGCTCTTAAAAGTCCCAAGTTATTGCTCTTAAGAATTGTTATTTCCTCAAGATAAGGATCTGTCCAAAAGAATCAGGGGAGAGGAGAGGAAAGAGACAGAAAAATCTCAATTTGGACTCTGCAAAACCAAGTATTTTGATTAAATACCTCAGTCACTTTCTGGAGGTGTAAAACCCGCACCGGGTGACCAGTCTGGATTGCAGCTAGGACGTCACTGCCTGCCCCTACAGCCCACAGGCAGCCTGTGAGAAGAAAGAAGCCAAAAGCTGGAGAAATCCATAGGGCCAGTAAAACAAAGTGCAATAATTTTGCTAAGGAAAAGCTAGCCAGTAATAATGTATGGTAGGCATAGGTTTTTCTGGATAAGGTTTAGGATTCTGCATGCTTGTCAAGGTCTAAGTGGACTGGGTAAGCGCTGGAGCATCTCTGGCTGGTGAGAAGATGACCAGCTGGTGACCACCACCCCGCTCCCCTGCCCCAGTGTCCCACCAAGGCGCCCGACTGGCTGCGCAGAGGGAGATCAGGAGGAGCCGGGTTCCACCCGTATGAGAACATCGCTCACGGGGGACCAGCATCCTCACTGCTTCTCGCTTGGTCAATAGCTCAGTGATGTCTTCATGCTGCAGCCAGCCGAGGGAGCAAGCTCAGGACATCACTAAACCACTCTCTGTCATATAGAGGACAATTCCTTCTTGGAACAAGGGTTTAAAAGCCACACAGAGGATGCTGATAGTCGCTTGGCAGGACACAGGCTATCTCAAAAGGACCATTAAAATATACAATAAAACAAAAGGAAAAATAGGATTTCATTATTATTTCCCAGTGCGTTAGGGTCCTGAGAAGCTGGCACACAAGTGCTCTAGAAATTTTCTGACATGAGCTCCCGCAGGCGATCATGTCAAATGCCACCTGCCAAGCTGGTTGGGACAAGTCCCTCCCACCACTCCATAGTCCCGGAGAGGGTTTGACTCAGTGGCTTTTCAGCCCTCGATTAATGCTACTCTAAGCTGCTCCTCAGGCAACACCTCCTGGGCAACTGGTCTTCCACTGTGTTGGGCAAGGAGTGGTCCATTTAAGACAAGTCTCAACTCTCCACAGCCCCGGTGGCAGCATGTCCTTCTCGAGAAACACTTCCAAGCCAGATTGGAGTTGAGCCTCTTCAGAAATGTTTCTATTCTTAATATGGCTTTTGAGGGTGGGTTTGGGCTATAAGCAACTGAAAAGAAGAGTAGTGTGAACTGCTCTGGCTCTATTAAAGTCACTGTCACCCTTGAGAAGTCCCATCCCGTAGGGAACCATATTACCATACAACCTGCAGCGCCTGCTCCAACACCTCCCGTGCAAGCTGGCAAGTACTCCATTCAGTCCCGCTTCGCCCTCGTACGTGTCGGTAAGGAGCCCTCCCCCAGCAGCTGGCTGCACCTTGCACTTGGGCTAATTAAAATGAGAGATGAAACTGCAGCCAGAGGAAACCCTCCGACATGATCCATCTCCGTAAGCATGGCAGCAGCGAGTTCGAGACCAGCTTGCTATTAGCATCCTGCGCTGGCCCCAGAGGGCTTTGGATTTAATCCCAGCTATTTCTCTTCTTCCAGGACAATGGGGCCAGACAGCACACAGAGCTTAATGTATTTGCTTTGGGAGCAAAAACAAATTACGCAATGGTGGAAGGTGCGAGTCTCTTGCACAAGACAACTTGTCAAAAGGAGCCCCATAAGCTTGCCTGAGGAACAAGCTGTTTTGGAAATACAGTAAGTCAGTTCCAGCCCTGCCCTGCTGCACGTGTCGAGGTGCAGCCCCAGCCTCTGTGCATGGAGAGCCTGCATCCGTTACAGGATTAAACTTCAAGCAATGCCAGGCAAGCATTCCTTCTGATCAATTAAGAAGTGGCATTGACAGAGAAAAGTCTCGCCGGGTTTTCTTGAAACATGAAGGCTGGAGGCTGCACAAGAGGATATTTGTGTGAAGCAAGGGAAACAAACAGCCCATGGGACAGGGGAGGATCAGGGGCGAAAAATGGAATGGGCCTGCAGAGCACTGACGGCAAAGTTATTAAAAGGAAAGAAAATTCCTTACGGGAAGTGATGCTAGCACTCCAGAGCAGTTCTTGAGGTAGTATAAATCAGCATAACATTACTGTGCCCAATTTATGACAGCTAGAGGCTGGACCATGTCCTCTCAGTGCTGCGTGCTCCGGCAGAGGAGGAATTTGGGTATAGCAATGAGGCTCCGGTATAGACATTCTTACACTGGGCAGGTGTTGAAGGCAAATGGCCACATCACCGTCACAACTTCAGTGTTCAGCTATCTCAGAATTTGAAAAGGGAAAAATCCTTTAATTTTGTTTCCACCTCATAAAGTACTCATAGCACCGATGAGGAAGACAGAACCTGAATGCACATTTTTGCAAAGCACATTTGATTATTTTCTGGAAAAAGCGAGTCTCCGAAGGCAAGCGACCGCTCCACGCCAGAGTTAAGAGCACAGAAACCCACATATATGATACTTCATTGCTCTGTACCCAATTTTGTTGATTAGAATCATTAGGATATGAGAAGAAAATAGTTAATGTGCTGTAACCAATCTGCAAATGTTAGAAAATCTGCAATCATATAAAACCAATCTTAAGTGAAATGGGATGGTCTACAAATTACAGGCAAAGGATTGCTACCAAAGGCACTGAGAAAGACGGGCAGGAAAGTAACACACAGACCAATACCCTGCCCAGGACAGAAGGTGGATAGGGGAACACAGGCAGCTCACACACCCGAAGAAAATTACTTCTGAAAACTGATGCAAAACGAATGCTGACCAAACTTCATCCTTCTGAAGGCTCATTTAATACCGACTTCGTAGGGTGCCAACATTACCACCCTTGCAACAGCCAGCCGGATGGCCAGTGGCCACAGGGCTACCTGCAACTTGAATGGACATGGGGATGCAACGTTGCTGCAAAACCCTGCCGTGAGTGGGAGCTCATCAGGCAGTGAGGTCCTGGGGAGCTACAGGTCCTGGTGGCTTCCCTAAACAGCCTGCTGTCACGTCTGTCCCATTTATGACATTTTTCTCACCTCAGCTCTGACATACGTGGCATGTGATGTGCAGTCACATGGAGACTTTGGGGCACAGCTCAGATACTCACTTCGCTTTAGCAAGAAGCCCATTTTGTCCTAAGAAAACAACAGTGGGAGTATTCACGCGCCCCTTTAAAATATGCAGACAAAAATTATTAGTTGGCAAGGCTACAACGGCAAAGTAAACACAGACTTTGGGATTGTTTTTCTGGTTTTTTTTCCCCCTTTAAATCATAAACATGTTTGAAAACAAAGTGAGACATAATGAAAACGAATATACAGAAGCAGCACTTGCCTGAAGGTCCAATGTTGTACTGCAGCGTTTCACTCGTTTTTCAACCCTCCTGATTTGTACCGCAATGTTTTTTCCCCCTCTCTCTAGAACTCATATTATAATCCTGCCTTGAGATGCTCATCTATCAGCCCATCACTCAGAAAGCAAGCCATTTATCCTGCTGTTCAAACATCCATCCAGACCTCAGGAGGATGGTGGGGACTAGGGAGGCAGAGGAGAAGAAAGCACTCGTCCTGCTGCTTTAACGTTGGTTATAAACTATGGAGGATGCTAACTTCTATCAGTGAAACATCTCACGCTCCTGCCCCTTTTTTTCTCTCTTCCCCAAGGCCCGTACTTTTGATGCAGAGCTGTCTTTGAAAGACAGCGTCATTTAGGATCTCCACCTAAAGGAGAACTGTGCAGGATCAGGTCTTACGTAGGCAGTGTGTTACCCCAGCAATGAAGCCAGATTCTGATCTTGGGGAAAACAGGTATAAGTCTAGAACAAACTACTCCCCTGAGCAGAGCAACAGAGGTGCGAGTGTCATCAGCCCAGCCCCTGCCATGCGCTCTGTCCAGCGCAACGCGACGCTCCCATGTACTTGCCTCCTGCCTGACTCCGCTTCCTCCCACCGACATCCAGGAAAACCTGTGCTCAGAAAGCTTCCCTTTGAGACCACCTGCCTATCGCTTAGCAAAGCATGTACCTGTTAGCAGCTATTATCAACCGATTATTCTGATCGAACACCAAAAAAATGATTTTCTTGAGCAGATTGTTGTAAGCGCAATCTCTTCCCCATCACCTCTTCCAAACCATCCCCTTCCTTCCCCACAGACCTGTACATAACTCGCAAAATGAAAACAGATCTTAAAACACAGTAAATTATTTTATCCACTCCATCTCTTCTATCTCCCATCTGCTACTGTAGCCTTTTGCTATTGGGGTGCAGTGAAATCTGATTTTAAACGCGAAGCTGACACTGTAGTCTCATTCTCTTCAGGCAAAATATGAAAAATAAAAAGCTACCCATATACACATTTTATCACAGCAATAGATAAATCTATCACAATAACCATTCTGACAGATAATAAAAAGCAAAAAAATATTGAGGAGGTTTACAGCAGTTTAATGAAGGCTCTCGTACCAAATCTTGAACTCAAAGTTACAGTCAGAGTTATTGAAAAAAATAACTTACAATGAAAAAGCTGATGAGAATTGCCCACCTAGCCATGGAATTAACTGCGGTTTAACGCTGTGCTTAAATACTCACCACATAATAGAAACGAATTTAAATCACGACCAAGGTACACACAATTCACTTCCATTCTGTTTTCAATTACATGTATTCAGCACGTAATTTAACCTGTGGAAGTTACTCTGAAGAACACAGAGGTATCTTTTTTTTTTTTTTTTTTTAAAACAGTCACTGGAAATAAATACCATTTAAAGAATACACATGGAGTGCAATAAAACGGACACTTAGGCACTGGTACAGTCCTCTTCAGCCCTCTACAAACTACAAGACAAGAAGTTTTAAACCACAGATGGAGTGGAGAGCAGGGCAGAGCTGTACATGTAGCGCAACAGGTTATGTACTACACAAGAGCACATCTGCAAAAGGTCCCAGGAGATTTTTGTTGAAGATGCAGCGTATCCACACCAGGTATATTGTGAAGGGCTTAATGTTTTCTGAGAAGGTGTGATTCTGATGGGACAATATATAAGGCATGTAAGTGTTTTCCCCTTGCTCTTGTATCCACACTTCATATTTCACTTCTCTGACCTTGAGATACTTCAGGTTCCAGGGAACCTGCCAGGACACGGCAAGTTTAGCTTCGCTCGTGCCCTGGACAGAGGCTTGACACTTGGCATCCCTCACTTTGCCAGGGTAGAGGCTACTAGACCACTTCTGCTTCTTGGGTCCGGGCTTAGACTTCACAGTCTGCCTGATGACATGGATGAGAGAAGGGATGTTCACCTTCGTGTCCTGGTAGGCACGGAACAGCCACTCGGGGTTGCGGCAGCAGAGGTGCCGCGGCACCTCTGTGCTCTTAATGATGCGCTCTTGCTCAGCTTTGTCCAGATGAGCAATCCCGCCCTGATCCCAAGGTCTGTCCGGGTAGGTAACGGTGTCTTCCCTGTCGGTGTTCTGCCAGGCAATGTACTGCAGGTCCATGCCAGGAAGGGTTGCCAGGGTTTTGTAAGGGGTATAGTGTTCAGGGTTGATAGCATAAGGAAAGAGCTCCACCACCGTGGCACCTCTTGGCAGGAAGAGAGACATGACTAATTGGGCCCCATGCATGCTGACCAGCATGGACGCATTGCTGATCAACTGGACAATGTCAGAAAATGAATGCTCCTCCAGAGAGACGGTAATGGTTTTCATCTGAAACTCCTGAGCGAGAGCCAGGATTAGTTCTGCCTCATTTAGGATAAGTCTGTTGATTGTTCGACTGAACACTACGATGTACTCCTCACTGGAGTTTTCCTCCAAGCTGACGTTCAGCTTCTGCATCATGAATTTGGTGAACTGCCTGATCTCGTTACCAGAAACCAAGATGTTAGCCTTCGGCCCTTGTGGCTGGACAAATCCATACTGGTACCAGGTGGTGATTTTGGACAGCCCCACATACGATTTGGTAAAGCAGAGGAGCCTGCCCAGGGTTTTAAGCTGCTCCCTGAGGAGTGGCTGCTTGTTACTCAGTAACTTGTAGAGGTCAAAGTGAACACCTTCACTCCACCCTTCCATGAAGAAGAGCCGTGCCTCCAGATCTAAATCAGAGAATTGCTGCATGGTGTAATAAATGGGGAGGAGGTCATCATGAAAGACGTGCATCAGGTTGTCTGGGTTGAACCTGTTAGCGATCAGCGCCACATCAGGCACGAAGACTGGCTTTGGCATAAATTTCAGCGCAGCAGCTGGCAGCTCCACGAAGTTGAAGTACTGGGTGTTGTGATCTTCCACTGAGGAGAGGTCGAGCAGAGCTGGTTGGAACCTCCGGGAGCCCAGGTTGGGCAGCATGACCGAGGAGTTGCTGTGAAAGTAGACAAACTCCTCAGCCTCAGTAGAGTAGCAGAGGGACTCAAAGCGGCAGATGCGGTCGGTGTGCATCCTGCCGGTGCACACCATCCTGGTACCATCTTCCACCAGTGCCTGGAGAGCTGCATGGTAGTCAATCTGAACCTGAGAGAGTTCCTGAGACTGGCGTGTGAGGACCAACTCCTCTTCAACCATGAAGACATGCTCTCGCAGTTTGATGTATTTCCACAGCACAGCAGCGAGGACAGACACGAGCAGGGCATTAAACACAGCTGCTATGTTCATTCTGTAGTTAGATCCTAGCAAGATGACAGGTGGGGAATGCAATGGAGAGGGAACACATCATTAACACTCCTTGACATGGTGAGGGCAAAGACCTGTGGAAAATAAAACAAGAAAGGAACCATTTAAACATCAGTTTACAGCTCCATCATAAATTGTATTTTATGGGCAATCCAAGAGAGTTTAGGCTTTTTTCAGAATTTTTCCCCCTTCCAGGGAACAAGGGAAAAGAAGAAAAGAGTGCCAAAGCACTACCCAAAACTGTAAAAAAAAAAAAAAAAAAAAGGCAAACAGAACTGGGAGCTGTTCTACAGGAAGGTTTCCTCTCTCATTTTCATTCTACCCTTTTGGAGAAGAAAAAGTAAAGGGGTTTGAGGGTGAGCTCTACGAATCTTTGTCAGAAAAAAAATGGTATGTTCCCTGAGACTTTGGCTCATTCTGCTTTTTGCAGATGAGTCCAACAGCGAGAGGAAAGACAGTGCTACAATCACTGGGCCACTCGCACAGGGCTCGGGAGACCTAGCTCCTTATCTTGATCTGCCATAGGCCTTTTGCATGTCTGCGAGTACCTAACTCTGCCTCTCGCCGTTACTGTGCAGATAATAATAGTACAAGGAGTATTGCCAAGTACAGATTTTGCTACACTCCATTCCAATAGGAAACGTGAACTGGTGAACATAACATTCAAGTTAATTTTATTGTGGGGGTCGGGGGAGGACTTGCAGGTCTACGGACTGCCCTGTGTCCCAAGTCACTCAGTCATTTCTTTGGCTGCAATCCGGGATCAAAGGCTAAGAGCTGCCATCGTCTTCCAAAAGAAATATTGGCATGAGAGAGAAGAGAGCTCTGCTCTTTATGAGAGGAACTGATGTTTCATTAAAGCAATCAAACCTTCATTTAGTGAGAGTCTGACTTGCACCAGCACAACCAATCGTTATACAAATGGGAAGGTAATAGATTTGAAGTGTTGCTAGTGTTGGTGTTTTCCCATCCCAACCAGAGAATCTCTTTTGCACTGCTCCAAGGCCTCCCTGTTTCTTTTTCTGTTATGGGAGAGATCCTGCTGCTGTTTTCTTTCTATGTAGAAACACTACTGGCTTATATCAGAGTATTGATTACATTTTCAGCTGTGAACTTCAGTTGAGGTATTGATTCACCTACAGTATTTATGGGTTCCAATTTTCATTATGCATCAAGGTTCATTGCTAGTCAGGCTGTAAATAATTGCAGCCATGACTCATGGGGAACTACAGGAAGGGAAATTTCTGATCGGTGTATACCTGATTAGACTGTTTCTCACTACAACTTTTAAAGGTAGTATATTTAAACTCCCTTGGCTGCAAGTTTGGAGGGAGGGGAAAAAAGCAAAGTCTCAAGCACATGCTTTGACATCCCAAGCAATAGTCCCTTAGCATTTTAACCCAGAGATGCTTGTTTTTATATGCCAGAGTGGAGGAAGACAGTAAGGCATATTTAGGACCAATGCAAACACCTTCTCTACTGTCAAGGGAGTTCTTTTGAAAAGAGATATTGCAGCCTAAAAGCTTGATCCTGCAATCTGGTTCATGCAGCTTGGAATTGAATGGAGAATCATTCATGGAATTCAATGAAGTTAGAAGGGATCCCTACAGCTTGTGAGATCCCAACAGCCTGAGGGATCCCTGTCTTAGGAAGAACTGAAGGTATGTAGGAGACTGAATAAAGCCAAAGAAACAAGTGCTAGCTGTAAGCTACACAGATTCAAGAGGTGGTCTCTGGGGATCTGAGCAACAAATTCATTTCAATTTCAGAGCAACTCTAGCTACTCAAATGAAACAGAAATGAAGTCCACCTCCTTTGGCAAGTGGTCTGAAAAACTGCCTCATTTAGCAACTCCCTAAAAGCAAGCGGCAAATTAAAAAGCTGTTGTTTTGATTTCAACCATGGAAAAGGAAATGGGAAGGGACCCAGAGTGGTCATCTAATTACCAGGGCAGGATCAACTCTCCCTAAACCACTCCCAAAAGATGCTTATCTATCTCATTCTTCATACTCGTTCATCTCTTCAGCCAGTCTCTAGCAATAAAGGCATGAAGGACTGTGATAAACTCTTTCCTAACACTTAGCCTTTGTTTCCACCACAGCAATTTAAACTTGGTCTTGTCCCAGGTGCCACAGATATCCTGCCAGACGAATGATGGCTGTCACATCACCTCTCAATCTTTCCTTCTCTGTAACAGGGGATGACTGCTGCTGCTGATGGCTTTGCAACTCTTAACCATAGCTGTTCCATGGAGAGCCTTGAATGGAAACCCACTGGGGACAGCGGTACATCACTTGGTTAGGCTCTGCTAATGCAACCAAACCAGTTTTCAGGAAAATAAATTTTTGATGGGGGCAGATCTTAAGTTATTTTGTTGGCACCAGACTTCCAAAGCCTCACTTTACTTCTTCACTATCTTTGAAAGACATCTAACAATATCATCCAACTCTCCACATAACCTCCCCACTACAGACCTCTCATCTTGTGAGCACAGCTTTAAATTACTTTAGCAGCATCACCAAGGAAAGGACTGAGCTCAAGCAGCCATGTGCAAAGCCTGCTAGTCAGTATGTGAAGCAGACCTTTAACAACCAAGTCCTCTGCCACAAGCACACACTTCAAATGAAGGCCAGTCTGCGGGCATTGTAAAAGTTAACTACTGCAAGTCAGAAGAACAAAGCACCTACAAGTTCAACAGAGTCAAGGCAAGTTGCAAGAACTTGGCAGAGGGGGAAAACCACATGGCCTCTTTATTATTCCAGTACGGCAGGGAGAGTGTGTATGTGTGGGTGTTTCAAAGGCATCAGAAGCCAGCAGTCCACAAAAATACCACTGATACCACCTGTATTTCACGGGCATCTCAGTGGTGGAGAGCTCTACTGACCATTACAAATCCCTTGAGCCAAACAGACCTCCTTGGAAACATCCTGTTCTAATGTTTCACCCCTGGCTGATTTGCTCTCTCCCCTCCAGCCCCAAGGGAAGGGCTTAAGAGGCACTTCAGAGATGTAGCCTGATGGATGCAGCCAATGTTCGGAGGTTAGCAATTTTCATTTCAGACTCTGCTACAGCAATACCCTCTAAATGCCTATAAATGAAGAACTCGGCTTTTTAATAAAAATCACTTGCAAGGTCCTCCTCCATCTCTTCCCCCACTGCAGCTCTTTCACTTCCCTGCACTTATGTGAAGTGAGTGTATGTGCTTTAGCCATACAGGTGTCAGGAACGAATGTTAAGAGCTAGCAATGCTAAAGGAATCCATCTTCATTCCTGTTCCTCCTTGCTAGTTCATAAATCCTGGTTCATGCTGCTTGGCTGAAAGCTGCTTTTGATGGAAGTGAACAAGGGGATATGGACAGGAAGGGGTGTTGCAGGCAGAACTAAAAGCAGAATTTCACAAGTACTCGGGGAACAGTCTTGATTCTTCGCTTCTTTTCCCACATTTTATCATCCCCCTTTTGCTTTCAGTGAACATAGACCTTAGAGAACTAAAATCTTTGGTCTTTCAGGGAGTGACAGAACATAAACAGTAACAAACCATCCTGCTGTTTGCTTTTACATACCCAGGAGAGGCTGCACCAAGGGGGTAAAAGCAAGCAATCACTCTCCATGTCCCCTAGTTCCTCAGTCCCCCAAGCTGAGATCAGCCATTAAGCGTTGTCAGCAGCAGTAGTCCTGGGATGGGAAACTTTCTCAGGAGGCAGCAGGTAACTCTGAAATCGGTGAAAGCATTTAGCCTTCCACCTGAAGAGAGCTGCTTCACAATAAAAGAAACTTTCATTACTAAATCTCCATCACAAAATGGGTCTAGAGCTGCCACTCCCCTCCCATGGTGTCACTGGAGAACATCTTAAGAACTGAAAAGCACTTGCAGAAGTGGCAAGCTAGACACACTGCTACTTTCCTTAAGAGCAGAGTCCTCTGTGCTGTTTCTTTCTACATATAGGTCAGCATCTAGGCTGTTCACACCCCCACTTGCCCACAGACTACCTCCTCCCCAACCCCACCACACTCATCTACCCTCTCACTTCCCAGTGACACTGAGATAACCACAGCTTTGTTCCACGTGAGCAATGCGTCCCAGTTACCAAGGAAGTCGCATGGACTGACATTTTTTTACTCTCTGCTTTAAATGCTAAAGCACCATCCTTCAGCAACAGAAGACGCGACAGCTGATCTGAGCATAGCCAGAGGAGACATGCACATAAAAGCAGCACAGAGCTTCTCGCTGCCAAGCTGGCAGAGGGCAATGATGCCCCATGGGAGGGGATGGGACATGCCCTTGAGGATTCCCAACAGGAGCGGGCTGCAGGGGAGGAGTGGGAGTGAGAGAGGAAGACATAAGGAGCAGATTTCCCTGGCAGCGATGCTGACAGGGCAGCGGGGCAGCTGTCTTACAGCACCGCACAGTCAAAGATGGGGGCCTCAACAAATACACCGGCATAGGGGCAGCTCAAGACTTTGCAAGGGAAATAAGAGCGTGTCCTGAGGTTTGCAGCTCGGCCACAATGGATGCTGCTCCAGAGGCCAAGAGCCTGTGGGAGGGACTATTTTTGGTCAGCTTATCTTTCCTCTTTTTCCAGAGGAGACCACAGGCATCTTACTTAAGAGCTTACCCCATTCTCTTCCTCCACCCTCACTAACTCAGCAAAAGGGTCACAGCTTCATCCTCTCGGCCCTGCTACTGCTGCTCTAACTAGCACTGATTACTGGTGAGCACATAACGACTTCAGGAGCATGCATCTGGTGTGTTCAGCAAGCACCTCTGGCAGAGACCTCGAGCATCTTGCAGGTCCATAATACTCTATTGGAAGTCTGGACACAGTAACACCTTCTGCCTGTTAGCTGCTGGTCATCTGATGTTATAAACATTCTCAGGAAGTGGGAAAACAAGAGGAAACATAGATGGGGAAGCTGTTCTTCATCTCTTGTTAACATGCAGAGGAGATCAGAGTGGGTGGGATGGGAGAGATTAATTTCTACTAATAGGCAGCTGGCATAAAGGACTGTTTGGATTCATTTAAGAGACGAGTTCTGTTGTTCTTTTTTTAATTATGAAGCTAGGATGAATCACTACTTTAAAGCTATTAATATGATGGACAATGTTTAAAATCTCTTCTCCATTTTAAAAATTACAATCTAGGTAAGAAATTGGGAGAAAAGCTACAAAGTCCACACAACAAAAAACAAAAGAAAGACACAAACATGCACTACTAAGAACCCCAGAGGAATAAAACAAAAGCTTGATTAAGGAGAACAAGGGTCACCAGGGTGAACAACAAGGTAGGACATGCACAGGGGACCCTGACCCTTCTTCTTCTTGTGGCAACACAGTGGGAGCAGATACTCCCTCCTCGAGGACATTTTCCCCGTAAGCACTCTCTGCCCCCAGATCCGTCTCTTGCTAGGCTGGCTTTCCAGGACCGGCACAGGAAAAGTAAAGCATGCAAACATGGCATTTCACACTCCCCCTGCAAAATGTCTTTTCTTTCTCCCATCCCTGATGCAATAGGCTTAGCTAAGGATGTAGTATATATAATACATGCAGTTTTAAATACCTACTTCATTCATGCTCAAAGCAGAAGTTGCTAGAAGGCAAGTTTCCCGATTGGAAGGAGGGGGAGTTAGGATTCAGCAGCCAAGAGCTAGCTTTTATTCTCATCTCTGTCACAGATTTCCACAGAACTACAAGCAAGTCAATCTCCACAGCCCAAAAGGCTGTTATCATCTTATTCACTGTATTTGTTTAATGAGATACATATCTTTTTCACAGTACATATCACATTAAAGAAAAGATGGTACACTGAATGATTGATATACTGGAACATTTTCTTTGTAAAAAGCAGCCAAGTGTAGAAGTGCTGACTTTTTAAACAGGAAAAGAGCAGATTCTCGAAGGGAGCAAACCCAGCAGTTAAAGCTACAAATATAATTAACGAAGCCCGATACAAAAAGGGGATATAAAAAATAAGAATACCTTAACTCTGCAGCCTCAAGTGGAATTTTAAGTATAGAACTTTATTCAGAAAAAATAAAATCAAAACATAACAGTATTTTTTTAAAAAAACAACTGTCTCACAAAAACTTTAGGTATCTGTAGACAGTTGTAATCAAAATTAGGTTTATCTTCAGTTTTTATGGTTTAGCATAAGTCAGGAATAGAAAGCAAAACTGTAAATCTTTCTATGCAAGACTGCAATCAAGGAGACTGAGGCTCTGTGCAATGGTCCCTACTGGAAACATACCTTCAATATGAATAGGAGAATACCAGTGGCTACTGACCACCTTCAGTTGTGCTTACGGATAGAAAATCTAAGTTTTCTTCCATTTAATTTCAGAGTCTGTGAGAGCAGGGACAGGAAGAGATCCAACCTGACTTTCATGTTGACTAGCAGCCATTGATTTAATATTTGTTGATACTGCTGTGTTGATCTACAAAAGAACAGGTAAAAAAAAAAAATTCCAACACTAAGCAGTCAATGCATATAAGCAAACCACAAAACAGAGCTAAAAGTATGAAACTAAAAAGAATACGTCTTGGGCTTTTAAGGTCCACATTTCCAAGATCTCTTCTCCATCCAGAATGACATGGAGTATGAAATCCTTTCCCCCCCAAAAAATTAACCCTGATCTCCAGAAAATTCCCGTACATAAGATGCATTTCTGATAAAGACAAACAAGCTTGAGGTGGGAGATGTAAGAAAAACGAACTAAAAAAGAAGAAGAAAAAAAAAAGTATTTCTCTCAGCCCTCAAGTCTTTACCTTCTGACAGTCCCAAGACTAAAGATGAAAACGCAAGGTACTCATAATAACCATGGCTAGACAGAGGGGGAAGCTTAACAGACAGAGTTCATTCCAGCCGATCTTTGTTCACCTGAGTATCCCATCGAAACCTATCAGGTTATATTGGCATTAACAGCACTGTCATATGAGTAAAAAACCTCTCCTTTTGCCTGGTCTCTTGCTGTTAGTCTGTAAGCGAGATACCTTTGTCAGAAACAAAAACGTGTCAGAGAGCAGCAGGTTTATCTTACTCCAGCAGTCTACCTAAAGCAAAAATGGAATGGGGGTGGCTGAAGGGAAAATTTACTAATGCTGCAAAAGTGAATTTAAAAGAATATGATGTGAGATCCGAAAATACTGAACAAGATGAGCTTCAGCCACTCCAACCATGCCTTTGGGCTTTAGCTGCCATTTGTTATTCTCTGTATTTTATCTATCCTTTCTTTCTTCTCTGATGGGAAAAGTACCCGCGTTATTTGGATACTGGGACTGGTGCTTAGCAGCATTTACAGCCTCAGCTCTCCACGCTTCCCCTCAGCACGGTGCCTGACACCGCTCCCGTGTGCTGCAAATTCTAAGCAGAAGCCGAAATTGTTCGGAGCACAGCGCAGCCAATAAGAACCGTGAAAATCCCTCCTTGGTTACCACGAGCTCTACATTAGCATGTTTTTAGGGGAGCGTTAAAAAAAGTAATCCTAAAGCAGCACCTGTCCAGTAAGAAATACATTTCTGAAAACCTATAGAATTTAGTCCAGATAAAGATGTTTTCCCCATGAGACTTTTGTTTAAAAATGATAAAGCAAACCACCAGTGAAACAAAGAAGGACTACAAAGACCTGGGATTACAAATCAACTACTGACCTCCTTCCCACACATGCACAGCCACAGAGGAGAGATTCAATGTGAAGTTTTTTGGGGGGGAGCAAGGAAACAGCATCAAAAAACATGCTAATTCCCCCACCCCCCAAAGTACACTGCAGCCAGGAGTGCCAACAAAACTGAATTCAGAGCCGTATGTGATCAGCACAGCAAACAGAGCACATTTACAATAACACCCAGCAAAGAAGCACAGTAATTCAGAGTATCTGCAACCTTTTTAATCTTGGAAGTACTATCACTGGTAGATCAGTGTTTCAGCACATGCACGCATACCTGGTGTTGCTAAATAAAAGGAAATGCTATCCAGTGCCCCTCTTTCACAGGCGAAAGAAAAAAGAAGACACCTTAAAGCTACGCTTTGCAGGGGAACGAACATACTCCAGTCCTCTTCTCTCCCCACCACCATAAAGAAAAAGAAAAAATCGTATCTAACAGCTCTGAGCACAGTAACCCGTGCACCATCTGCAGACTGAACTACCTTTCTCCCCCAGGTCTGAGCATGCTCTGTCTGTCGGCAGTGTCCTACCGCTCCAGCTGGCTCACCTCAATTTGTTAGCCTCCCAGAGGTCAGCCTTGCATGCAGGATGATTTGCTGCAGTATTCCTGCAAATCCCCAAAGGGCGGCCACACTGAAACAAACACCATCGTGCTGTTTCACAAAGCTGAGCATGTCTTGGGAGACAGAGAGCAAACTGGTTTGCAGGGGGACGCATTTTAGAAATCCTGCTTTTAGATATTATTGATGCCACTATTACTCCAAACACTTCACACAAAAGAACAAAACAATAGGAGAGAAAGGAAAAAAATGCCCCTTGCTAGAGGATGTGAAAGCCATTTGGCGTGCTTTCTAGCAATTCCCTTGTCACCAGGGAAGTGATTTCCCAGCTGTGATGGTCAGCAAATGGCTTAGTATTGAACAAGGCTGTGAGTGCCTTCCTTCAGAGATCCAGGGAACTGTATTTTCGAAATGAAGTTATCTTTTACAATGGAAACAGTAATTCCTAAATATAAAGGCACAAAAATGAGCCAGGGCTTATAAGAGAGTATCTTACTGTGTCCAAGCTGAAGGTCATAAAGGCAAAAGTGTCTTACACCAATTTTCTCAGCAGAGCTTGAACCTGTGGGGACTGAGTTGCTTCTTGAAGATGGCAAACTAGGCAATACTGACTGGGAACATTTCAGGTCCTAATTCTGCAACTGGATCTACACGCGGGATCAGAAGAGCAGCCCAGTTCTGCCCACGGCACTCACCGAAAGGCTCACGGCAGGAAGTCACACCACTAAACACAGATGAGACAGTTATTAGGGGTGAGATCCCAGCCCTGTAGAGACATACTTGCAGATAGATCACGAGGCAACATATGAGGCTTGCTGCAAATGTGTTGTCTGTATATTTGAAGGATACATCTTGTTGATTATCTGGGAGGCTTTCTCCCTTTAAGTGAGACCTAACAGGTGAAATAAGAACGATGAAAAAGAGAAGTTCTTTAAAGCCCATGTGTACACACAGGTCTATACAGATACTCTCAGATGAAGAGCAACTGTTTTACATACGGAAAAAGAGAAAAGCATCCCTAGGTTTTTGCTCATGACAGCAATTATCCTTATTGCCAAAATGAAGAAGCTCAAATGTCTCTGCATTAAAAAAATGCAATTAGGTAAGATACGGGGTATTCAAAACTCTCAATTAGGAGAGTGTGGCAGCTACAAGGATTAGCATGTTACCTAGATTCTCGCTCTAAATATGCATCACAGACAAGCTGGTGTCTCCAGCTTCTTACCCTCCCCAAATCACGCTGGAAGTGATCTGAGGGAGGGGATAAATGGATTTACAGCATCTGTGGTGGTTCACTGCACTATGGAGGCATGCTGCCTGGGCTGGTTACTGTTGACCAAGCCTGCAGTCACTCTCTCCACGAACATCCCCTGCTTACTGTGGAACCCCAGCCCCAGGAAACCTTCTGTTTTCATGCAAGAAGCCAAAGCAGTCCTATCAAATTAATCTGCGGAAAGTGACGGGCTGAAGGATTTGCAAGGCATTGAGGGGTGATACACTTTGAATCACAGTAGCAATAGAGCACAACATTAAGTACTGCAATAACCTGCAACTTTTGGGGTAAGGATCCACCAGCATTTCAAGTTATTACAGGTGATGGGTCCCTCATTCACCACCAAGTACCCTGACCTTACTGAAGCCAGGACTCCCCCCTGGGGAAGGCAATTGCAATCTAGGATGGCACTTGGGTATCTCCTCCTCCCTCCCAGGACACAGATCCACTGCCTCAAAACAAGCATGTCCCTCATCCACCTTCTCCTGCCTGCTGTGGCAGAGGCAGTGTTTTCTCCGATGTAAGATGAAAACAGGGTAGTCCTGAGGCAGAGATCTGGGAGAACTGGGAGGCACAAAGCAGTCCCCGGAAGTCCACGACTTGTCCTGGCCAGGACCCAAGACCGCGAGCCTGAATACAGCTACCGTCAGAGTTGAGAAATGTGGGTGTCATTCAGCATCACACATGCTTAACAATAATTACACGGAATTTATAACCTTGTGTTTCTGACTGCCAGTTAAAAGCCAAATACAGAAGAAAACTAAGCTGAAAGAAACAAAGAATAACCCCAAATAACATTCTGCAAAATCAACAAAAGTTTCTTGACAAAGCTAGACCTTCAAAAATGCCTGCCAACATGATGAATGAACACAACTGTTGTATCTACTAAACTAGGGCATCACAGAAGTAAAACAGGCATTTTCTCATCTCCTGCTCTGGAGTGCCGCTTTTACACCTCTGGCTTCTTGGTACAGAACAAGCAAAATGGTTCTGGCCCACCTGGAAACTTTAAAAACCACTAGGATTGACAGGACAAGGTGCCATCTACCTCAGTATCCTCCTTTCCAAGCCTGTGCCACCTCTTCCCACCAACTCAAGGTGGACTTTGAACTACAGCATGAGCCTATGCCTGTCCTGAGAGGATCCCAGAGGGACACTGGTCAGTCACAGCTGCTTGGGAGAAATTAAAAAAAAAAAAAAAAAAAAGAAAGAAAGAGCAAATAGAAAAGATCCCCTCTTTGGCAGGCCCACCCACTGCCCCCAGCCTGTCCTGTCGGGACTAGGAATATCCAGAGTCACCCTTCTCTTTTTAGCTCATCTCATTGCCCTCTGGCCCCTGTGAATCCAAAGATGCTGTCTCGAACAAGCCAGATATTTTTCCTCTGACTTTTGAAAGTTGAGGAGTGGGGTTAGATTTGTAGCTGACTTCACTTGAAAAAACACCTCTTGATTTTGTTTTTCCGCACTTCAGAAAGTTCCACTGCATGACCTAGCTTCCACTGAAGCTAACAGAAGCCCTTCCACTGACTCCACAGACCTTCACCTCCGGCTAGGGACTTTATCAGTGGGATCCCTGATAACCCAGAGATACTATGCTGGGCTCCTTATCTTAGTCAAGCTTTGATTTTAATGGAAAAGAAAGTACATTTACAGACTGATCTTCTATTTATGAATAAACTGCTTCTCTACCCCTGGAATGAGATATATGCATAGATTTCACAGATACAATTTATCACATCACATGGAGATGGATAATTTAATCCCAGTCCTGAAGAGGGTCCTATTGTCAATCTGCCGCACCACAAAATAACTGAACAAAACTACATCATTAAAGGGGAGGAAAAAAGCATAATCAAATAAATCCAACAACTTTGAAATAATAACTGTCTATTACTACTGTACCATAAGGCACTAGGTGTGGCAGCCCCAAGCTCTTCTCAAATAGTCAGCACCGCCAGCCTACTACAAGTTGGTGAGGTTTGAATAGGTTGTCTTGGCTCAGAACTAAGAGTTTGATAAATATTTAATACCCCTCATAAAGTTGCAGCTTCCAAAAACAGTGCCACAAAAGAAAAACAGTTAACATTTTTGGAACTCCTAAAAAACAGTACAGCACAAACAATACTCACCAAGCTAGCAAAGAAGTCTGAATAGACCCCCTCTTAGTTTAGGACTGATAAAGAGCAGGTAAATCATTATTTACTGAATCTTTGCCTTGCACGTATAAGTTGCAGGGGTGCCTGCGTCATTCTGAGTCACAGCATTTATTATTTATAGTCCCAGAAGTAAGCTCTAGAAGAAATTGTTCTTCCTGCAGTGCTTTTCAACCAAAAGTGCATCTCAGTTTGAGAGCACAAAAAAATTTCATGCCTGAACTGACAAAAAAAAAGTCCTTGTATTGATACAGAAGGAGACAAAGGAAGCATTGGGTTTCTGGACACCAAGACCAGGAGTCCACACACAGAGGATAGCATTTTGATTCTGCAGAAGCTAACATTAAAACTGATGTCAAAAGGACCAGGACTCCAGCCAAATATTGAAAATTCCTAAGCAAGAATACACTTTGACAGAGAAAAAGTATTTTTTGAAGAGTATCTCAATGGCCAAACCCCACTTTACTCAACTGCTTCAAGCATGACATACTCCCAGGCTTAAGAGATGTAGGTTACAAGTTTTACATAAATATTAGGTTTACAAAGGTGTAAGTATGATCAAACACATTTCACACACACACACTTAGGTTACATCTCTTGACATCAACCTGACAAATTAATAGATATTTATTCTCCTCCACAGATATGTGCATATATTATACATATAAAATACATACTTGTTATGGAAAAGCACACTATCTATCTGAATTTGTCATATGCTAAACTATTCACTCTAATATTCACTCTAACAATCCCCTCCATCCTCATTAGGAACCACCCTAGCAGGGACATACTGGCCTGCTCCTGTATATGCAATGTGTGTTCAGATGAATGGCATGGGAGAGTTACCTGCCAGTTTCCAAGGCAGGAGATGGCTTCAGTAGCTGTTCTCACCCAAGCTAGGTGTCACTTGTGCTCTTTCAGGTTCCCATTTTGTCATCAGTAGTGACAGGTCAGCAGGGTGACACAGATAAACCAATTCCCTCTCCTACAGCTATGCCCACTGCATACCTGCAAATGTAATTAGTGCCAATGTGTCTGTAAAGGAAGCAGAGATAATTCATGCTCACAAGAGCAGCTTGGTAAGTAAATGATGTTCACCTAGACTGACATGAGAAACTGCCTGCGAGACCCCTGCTCATGGCCTCACCATGGTGCTTCCCACAGCCCACTACTTGTTAACTGTTTTTGCCTAGGCGGCAGTAAGATCATCTGCCCTCTCTCAGACAACACTTTAATATTAGGCCTTTATCACCACAACATCACCTGAAGAAACACACCTCCCATTTTACAGATGAAAAGATTGAAACTGTCAAAGGGATCTGGGTAGGACACACCACACCAGCAGCCACAAATATGGTAGCAGCTTCCTGTGAAAAACCCACCAACAATCAAACCCCATGGTTGTATTCATCTCCACGGGCTCCAGGGCCTCCAAGATCACAGGTGACAGTTTAAACATGATAAAGGTCAGGGAGGATTAAGTTATCAGCTCTGTCACTGAAAGAGCTGCTGGCAGGGCAGACACAAGCCTGCATGCTCTGCTCTCAGCACACCTTCCTTCCATCTTCTCTCCCCATCCACGCTTGCCATGCGGAGGGCCGTGGGGCCTCCGGCATGCCTGGGAGACTCCCTGCAGCCACAACTTAGCCTGAAGATGTAGGCCCTGTCAGCATGGACTTGTCCTGAGAAGGGTGGAGGAAAAGGAAGAGAGTTCCTTTTTCCTGTCTGTTCAGACAAACAGGGTAGTCATAACCAGCAAATCTCATAGACGTCTTAGGAAAGTAAGATGCTAATACCACAACAAAATACAGTTGTTGAAAGGAAAAACATCCTTGAATGTGAACATCATAGGGGCACCAAGGTATGTAAAAGAAGAGAAATAACAGAAATACAAACCTTGCATTTTAGGCTAGACAACGGAACTGTCAAGCACTTTGACGGATCTGTAGGGGTGAACAGCTACCAAGTATGTGGAAGTTTCCGAAGGACAGGGCTTAAGATGTCCAAGCATTTCACTGCCTTCACTGGATTATGCATCTATTTGCAAGTGGTCTGCAGTTGTTCCAGAACTGATGAGAACATCTCAGTTCACAAGCAGGATTACAGCAGGACTGTTCCCTGCATCTGTCTTTGCCCTAAGCTTCCACTTTCTGGTATGTTCAGAGACTTTGTACTTTCCTAAAAACCCTGGAGAACCAAAACCTACAAACCAAAGTCCCAGTACTTCATGGAAAGAACTCCACAAGGAGGCAGCAGCAGCGTCTACAATCTTGATCAAAACAGCTAAAGCGTGTGCTTCAATTAGCCAGTGTCTGACAAATGCCCGGAGGTGCCTAGCACAGCAGCATGACAGGAATGTAGTTCAGAGCCAAGGTAAAGGAGAATCTAAATCAAGTCAGGGGAAATAAAAAGGTTTACTGCCATTTTGAGTCCCAAAATTGCAAATAGATTGTTTCACCTCCATCGCCCCCTTCAGCCACACCTGTACACCATAGCCTCGCATCTTAAAGGGATACAGAGAGCACATAATCCAACCCTATTCATATGATAGTAGTGCAATATTAACAACTAATAGGAGCACAGTATTACTGGATACCCCCACCCACCCACCCACCCAGTGTAACCAGTTAGACTGATGCTAAGGGAGCACAAAACATCCGTGTTCTGGGTTGGCAGTATACCCCAGGGATGCTAATATTCACATGAAAATTCAGAACAGAGAGTAAGGTCTTACGAATCATCTAAAATAACTTATACTGGAGCAGAAAAAAAGAGTATTTCCTGACAGCATAGGCCATAGGACTGAAAAATGCCTGCTGGCCAATTTAAACACTTCGTTAAAATTGTTTTTCGATGAGTACGTAAGTACCCTAGTCTGATTTTCCCTGTGGAAAAGAACAATTCTTACCTTGTCTCTCATCCGATTACACAGTATCATCAGAGGGCCCAGCAGAGCAGTAGTAACACATGGCTGTGGGCCAGGCATTTACTGTTTCAAATGTTGCTCTGAGGGCTACCGCTGCTACTGACAGGGGGAAGAGAAGAAAGCAATATGAATCATCTTTCTCGGCTTCAATGTGAACCACTGCACGCAATAGGGGAAGTGTGATGAATACACTGAGTTACTTGTACAAAACCATTCCAACTCCTCCAGGTGTCATATGCAACAATTTACAGTTCAATAGCTACGAAGAACTTCTTCATGCCCTTGGCAGCCCGAAAATTCATGGAAGGACTATTGAATCTAGGCGTATTTATCAAGGGCACAGCAGCAAGAGGAAGAGGTTCAAGCCTGATTTTAGTGTTGGGGTTTTTTTATAAGACTTACTGTTCTAGTTATTTGAATAGCAATTTAAAATAAGGTAGTTAATTTTTGCCCCATAAATCCCACGAATAAATCAATGCATCATTTCCCTAAAACCCTCTTTCTCACCCCACCTCCATGGAGGTTACAACACCTCCATAAATAGCTGATATGACATTTAATACACACAAGAGGGTGACAGTTTCAGAAAAAAAGCAGAAAGTATCTGTTGGGAAGGGAACACCTGCAAACCTACTGACATAGTTGCTATTCACTGGTGGCCCTCTGATGATGGGAGATTCCTTACCCAACCCTGCCGCAGCAGCTCATTTCTGTTCCCTTCCTTCCCACTGGCAAGATCTGCTGCCTCTGTTGAGTCAAATGCTGAGTCAAGTATTTGGCAATGAGAATCTCTTCAAATCACTGAAGTGTAACCTGACTGTCACTGAAAGAAGAGCAACATCAGCTCGATAAACCAACTGCTGTTTAAAACAGCTGCACTTAAAAACATCTGCCCCTGTTCATTATGTACAGCTCTGGATCCACGTGCAGATATTTGCAAAGCCAAGAAGAAAGTGGTCTTTCAGCTACTTTACACAGTATTTTGAGACATCAAGGGCACTGCAGGCAGCACCCTACATCAAGATGTGCTTCCCCACCTCTAGACTTCTGCTAGCATTGCTGCATCAGCAGCCATTTCCCACAGAAGCCATCTAGCCATTATGAAAGCCCTGCAGCATTACCCAAGACCACGGTGGGTTGGAGCAGCTCTGAACCCTCTCATCTTGGGAATGAGCCATAGTAAAAACATACATACTATCACACTCATTATCCTCAAAGAGGATGGTTCCTGTGACCTTGAAGAAAAGAAAAGACTAAAATACACATATGTATCAGCCATAGGCAGTGAGGCCCATCCCAACTCTGGAGGGGTGCGAGATGGAGGACATACATCATCCCAAGCAGAACCTTCCTGCCTTGGCTCATCCAACTCCACCCTCTCCATGGCAGAACGATGTGCTTCTAATCTGTCCTGGAGGCTGACAGGAACTGACTGCTGAGGTAGCCAACCCTTCTTCCCAGGCAAAGGGATTAAAGCTACAGCCACAAAAAGCTCCTCTTGCAACAATGGAGACTCAAATCTGCACCTGTATTAATGCAAGTATCTGAAAGAAGAAAGCACCCGAGTCAGAGGCTGAGGACTGACTAGAAAACAGCCATCTTGCCAAGTGACTTAAGGTTACACAAAATAATCACCATTTCTTTACCATCAAGGTGATGAAATACACTAAAATAAAAACTAAAATATACTAAAATAAAACCCCTCTTCTCTAATTTGCTTGAATATATTCAACGCTTAAAGACAAACATGTATCCCCTGTGTTCCAATGGGACAAAAGACATGCACATAAATTAAGCAAGGACTGGAGAACTTTTTGAATAATAACTTGACTTCGTGACCTCTGTGCTAAATATATATATAGGTATATAATACGTATGTATGACTACTACAAAATTCGTATAAAAGATTACAATTATTATATAGACTAAATATTGCTCTTAAGTTTATACCTGCATTAAAAGACGATTAATCAGTGGCTTTATAAATTTAAAGAAATTAATTTCAATAAGTGGCTAGCTTCCCAGCTTTAGTTTTGTACCTTTGACACAATCATAACAGTCAGAAGCCAAGAAGCTGCAGAGCCATATATAAATGCGTGTGAAGCTGTCCCAGATAACCTTATAGGAGAAGGGAAGGGGAGAGCAACTCCAATCTTCATTCTTTATTAGCTCTCAGGTCTCTGCATGAACACGAGTAATAACCTAAGTAGTAAAGAACAAACAGCCAGAAGCAAGGAGCAGGGGTAAGAACAAATCATTAAAAAGTGATAAGCACCAAGGGCCCTAACTTAGCTAAAGGCAGTAAAAATACACACACAGAGGAAACCACCTCATGTCTCCTCAAAATTAATCTGGTCATACAGTTTTAGTGCCGAGTAAGTGACTGCCTCAGCGCGACACCAGAGTGTCTGTTAGAAAGGACAGTATTTCATCTATATGCTTAGAGGTCTGTTTTCCCAGGTATATCTCTCCCTCCTTCTAAAAGAGGAAATTACACAGCAAATTAATCTTTGTGCACCTTTTTATTTTCCACCCCTCCTCCTCTTCCCTCCCTCCACTCCTCCCATCTATTCTGAAAGATAAGAGGGAAAATATGGATGATTCACAACAAAATTGAAATAAATTCACAACTGCAGGAACAGCCTGAGTCTGGTTTGGCTCACTCAAGTGAGCTTATGATATGGTGAGTCCATATAAAAAAAAGTGGTCATGAAACTGGTGTCACACACCTTTCAGGGAGCAAACACTGGAAATTAATCTTGCCAGTGCAAAGGGATTTCAATTTGCAAACCATCAGCATCCCCCTCAATTTACATTAAAAGTGGCCAGCTGGGAGAGGGGAAGCCAACAGCAAATTAAGACACAAAGCAATCACTGGCTAACTCATTTCCAGTGCATCAAAGGCCCATCAGTGACTGCCCCATGCAATGGACCATGGTCATCCTGTAACTACATTTGACTGCTTGCCAGAAGCAAATGCAAAACCACATCGCATCCAGGAAGTCATTGACGATACAAAGCATTCCTCTTCACAAGAGGGAGCGCAGCCCCTACATCCAAACTAAGGAGGGCTTTTTCTGGGACAAAAGGGACAGAGCCAGATGGTTTCAAACTCCTTCAAGGCATTTGCAATTCCCAAAATTGTATTTTACACAGACTATGCTTAGATGTTTCATTGGTCACCAGTGGTCCAAAATTCACGTACAACTTAAAACTACACATGGGTTTCTGAGCTTAAAGAAATCAGGGTCTAAACTCTCAGCTGGGTACCACTCTCAGAACAAAACGCATTCACACTAGTACACCACTGAAGGGAACCAAACTGTCAAGAATAAGTGTTATTCAGAGAACAGTATGCAAAAGTGGGCCCTAAAACATAATGGGTGAAATTTTAGCTCCAAAAGCAATGAAAAACTCACAGCATGGCTTTGAGAAGAATGTAGCAGAAACACCCCAAACAGGCTGGTTTTGAAGACGGGAAGCTTGGAGAAGGGAGAGCAAAGCTTATTTTTCAGTGCTAACCACAAGACTTCATAAAAGAATCTTTTAAAAACCTATATGGTCTACTGATTACTGTATCAGAGAGCATAAATAGATGAATAAGAAAGATCTGTGTGCAAGCCCATACAAGAGGTACGTAGAGCACAACTAGGAAACTCACTATAATTCCTTGGCTTCATGCAAGCATGGTCCTAGCATGTACACAGCTCTAAGCTGAAGAAAGAGATGGTTCTCTGAAACAGAAGTAGCCTATGTCAAATTTATGCAAGGACCTCCAATCAAGGACCCAAATCACAGAATTCAGCTCCTCTTTGCTCCTTCAGCAACAAAGAAGTGGGCAGATCAGACTTTAGAGACATCATTCCCTGCTAATTACATGATAAGAGTTTAAAACAGAGATTGTATCACACCCACTGTCTGTCAAGACCAAAAATACATATGTAATCAAATTAAGTAAACCAGTAAAAAGATGGAAAGGAAATTAACACCATATACAAAGAAATCTTTGCAACCAAAAAATGAAACAATTTTTATTGAGAATTACGTTTTCTCGGCTGAACTTCAGCAAGTAAGCTGGATGGTACAAAAAAAAACTTTTTCACAAATACAAAAAAACCTTCTGTTGTCAAATAAACTCTTATTCCTCTCATCTTTACCCCAATCTCCATATATACCATCTCCACACAAGAATCAAGACATCAAAATGCCCCTTGATCCCTTTTTACACACGTATGGTCTTCAGAACATCTAGCAGCTGAAGAAGGAGCTCCTGGATCCGACCATGCAGAGGATTCCAGCTGTCAATAATTATCTACATCTCTGTTTCAGTTTTATAAGGCAGAGTCAAAGGCCAGGAGAGAGGAGGACACTTGCATGTGTGTTTTGAAGGAAAAGGCAAAATATTTTACAATGGAAAAGGGAAACATCAGTTGGTTCAGATATAAGAATTGTGCAGCACAGCCTCTTGTAGGCATGACAAAGCAAGCTTTGGTGTGTGAGACAGTCAGATAGCAATGAAAGGTGCAGGCAGGATGGGAAAAGTTAGTGAAACTTTTCAGCTGTCGGTGGCAAAAACTTTATGAGCTGAGGGGGCAAATTACTGAGCCCTTCGCTTACAAAGCATTTCTTAAGAAAACTTCCAAGTTAAGTCCAAATAGCCAACTATACTTAAACTCAGATGTGTCTCTTCTCAAACATAAACAGAGCAAACCAAAAGAATATAGAAGACATAGAACTGAAAAAAAGGGAAGGAAGAAAAGAAACAAGTAGGAAGGGAATAGAGAGCAAAAAGAAGACACACATGGACAAAGGATGTACAGCAGAAGAATGTGCAACCTTCAAAAACTGCTCCAGAGGAAAAAAGAGCAGACTGGGAGATTATCTTTTTGATCTGTGTTTATCAGTAAAGCACCAAGGAATTTCCAGTCATGAGCCTGACACCTCATTGCACTGTATGAAGTAAACAAAATCACTTAAAACACAGGAGATGGATGTGAAAATTGCGGTGCCAGCTGCAATGCTGTGGGACCAGTTGGAGGTAATTCAGTGAAAATGAACGATGCTATAAAATCAGTGCATCAGGAAAACTCAGCCCGCAGCTCTCTTTTAGAGTCTCAAGAATGCAAGAGGGATGACATCTAATTCAGCACCAAAAAACCCAATAAAAACATTTCCATCTGTACACAAAGATGTCTCCCCTCCCAGTCAGAATGCAAGCTCAAATCCAGCAGGAAGAGGATAGACAACTTCACACCACCAGGAGCACGCGGACAGCACGCAGAGCAGAGAATACGCTGCTTCCTCAGAAAGCACACATGCCATCAAATTCAAAGGAGCAAGAAACGTGGTATGGAAATGAACTAAAGTGGAGGAAAGAAAACAGAGCCTAAAGAGTGCTTCCACTAAAGGACAACCAGAATAAGAACCAGACAAAGAAAAGATCTGCACCACTCTGCCTACTGCACACTGCCATCAGCAGCTAAAAAAAAATAACAATCCTCCTTTAGCCACTTTTCCAAGAGGTTTCTTTCTTAGGCAGGCGGAGAGTGAGCTAGTGTACAGAGCTTTGGTCCAAAAGCTTTTAACTGGTCAGGAGGGAAAGGGGTTGAAGTGTAAGTTACTGAAAATTTCTACATATTTCCCTGTTTGCAAGGGAGGAAAAGTTATGCACTCTCTTGTAACATCCTCAGTCTCTTCTAACGCTTCAGCCCTTCTAGGCAGAGGCACCACACCACCGTACCACCTACTACAGACAAGGTGTTCTTCTGCTCATGGTTAGCAGACGTGGGCAGAGTATGAAAGGTGAAGAGGGGAAGCGGATAGATGCACTGTAAGGCAGCAAACACCAAACCATTAGGGTTTCCATCTACATCAGTTCACACCTCAGAGTCAAAGACAGTAACACACAAGAGCAACACCTGCACTACTCACAGACCACTCTTCCAGGTGACTGGAAAAGGCTCATTTCCTTTTCCTACTTCAAGCCACTAAAACAAATCAATGCTCTTTTCATAGCAAGAGCTTTGCTTACCCGACACAGCATGGTGCTGGGTAGATACACCCAATGCAACACTTGTGCTTAGATTTAAGCATGTGCTTAACTCCTGGCTGGATCAGCACTTTCAACCACACGTCCTTGTGGGCCATGGATTTGCATTCTTACTCATCTTTAAATTTTCCAGGACATGTAATTTATCGTTCTGCCTGTAATAAAGGATGGCAACGCCCTGCTCGTTCTTGCTCTCATTACACTGCAGAAAACAAAAATATAGATTTCTCAACAGCAAGGTGGAAGACACCGATATCCCTTCTCTCGCTCTGATAATTTAGCTTATAGCATATCATTACCAGGCTTGAATCAGAAAAAGGGAAAAAGACTCAAAGGCAGAAGGAAAAAAAGTGGACGAAAAGGATATTTACTGCAACAGAGACAAACAAACAAAAAAAATCCATTTGCGGATCACATATGAAAAGAACATCTACATTAAATATGATCTCAGAAGAACGGACGAGGATAAATCCATGTGCCATTCCAGGTATTTCAGCCTAAATATGGAAAATACACATTACTCTGAGTTTATGAAGGGCTTAGTTTTATCAGTACTATTTATACACACTTTCTTGGTTCATTTTAGACATATCGCTTATACTGTACACACACTATAAATACAAAATGCATAGCAGCGCATTTATGTGTCACAGAAACAAGATTTTAACCCAACAGACTTGAGTGCTCACTGATTTTAAAAGACAACAGCTCCCTATTTTTTAACATGTTTCTAAATTATATATGGGCTGTGTATCCCTCCAGACAAATGAACGCTGATAAATTACGTTCTGTCTCTAGCCAGGCAGTTAAAGTAATCTGCACCCTCCCACCCCCTCGTCACATGAAATAAAGATGAAGGACCGCACAACGTCAGTCATATTGCAGATCCATTCAGCAGCTGCCTCTACCTGAAACAACAGAATAGATGTGTCAAGATCTTCATCAGTTGCCACTATCAGAAGCTGAAATTTTTGCTGCAATGGACTCAGGCAACCCCTGAGAGGGTGCTGGCTAGTACACGCCCTACACAGCCAGCATTACGCTAGACTGCATCCAGCTCCTCTCACAAGTTTCTCCCAATGGGATTGTTCTCCTTCCTAACTGACTTTATCTTTTATGCCTGGACAAGTGATCTCGGCTGCATCTGTGGACTGTGATACGTTTAACGAACAGCACAGTGTGCTCCATGACCTGGCTGCTCCCCAGCCACATGCCTGCGGGAATGCTACCTGGAATATTAAGCCCAGTGCATGTGCTTCAGCACACACATCCCATTTCCAGCCCGCTTCATTACCCTTTTCCCAGCAAGCTCGCCCAGAGTTAATTTAATGCATTTAAGGACTGAAGACCAGCCTTGCCTCCCTGCAGTGCTATCAAACATGTTACAGGCAGAGAATTTGGCCATATTCCATCTATGGGGTTTCCTCCAAAGTCCACTTCCTCTGAATAGCTGATGCTGATGCTTGATCAGTATGAGAATAGCGCTCCACCCAATACAATCCACCACCACCACGGAGAGCTGCTGTACCCTCACACTGACCCTTGCATACCCCAGTCCCTCCCCTACAATAGCACGGGAGCTGGATCATTTCCAAGTCTCCCTGTCTGATACTCACAAAGTATGGAACTGCAGAGGATCAGAGTATGAAACAGTGGTTACTTTTTCTTATATTCAGGCTCTACCCGCCTGGTCAGCTTAACACGACGGCTCTCTACAGCTACAGAAGGGCACTCGCAGTCCCCAGGCCAGGAAGCGGCACCCAGGGGACAGAGCAATAAGCAGAGGCAAGTAAATGCTTTCCAGCTTCTTCCTTAGCAAACTGCAACAAGAGTCCCCTGAGCTTGGGGACTGTCATCTTCAGCTTCAAACTCCCATGGGAGAAAGTTTTTTCCTTTCCAAGGGAGACTTCCTACTTCATCAACATTTAGGCAGGATCTAACGAGCAGGAGGCCCAGTATAACTACCATAGCTTTGAGAGGGAGAGGGAGGAGAGTCTGCATTCAGAACCACACCTGGATGTGCCTTTGCAGTGCAATCCCATCTCTGTTTACAAACAGGCTTCCTTCCAACACATTCCTAAGTACCTGTACTATGCTTTCCATCAGTATTATATAAACTAAGAACCTTTAAAGTTCAAACACAAATCACTTCTTTACTAATCTGGCCAATTAAAAAATGAAGAATGATAACAAGTTGTGAAATTTATCTTGCCACCAGCCTAACTGCTACTCGGGGCTTCAAATTATGGCAGAAAAAATGAGGAACAAAACTGAACTGTTTATAGCTTGTTTGGATTCTGGTTTACAAAGTACAGCATTATCTTTGTTAATGTGTGAAGAAATGCAATGGCACTGTGGACTTCTACATCAAAAAAACCTGCTTTAATTAATTATTTGAGTATTAAACCAGCAAGAAAAGAAGTACTGGAGTTATTTCAGAGTTGCTCTTTGCTTTCACACATGTGATCTGTCTGCAAACGTTAATACTAATTTGCCAAAAATCTTAGTTCATTTTACTACAGAATTATTAGGGTATTGGGATTTAGGATTAGGATACTGGGCTACTATGATTATTAGGATACCTGGTGGTATCCTAACAAAACCCGAAACATTTTGAGATCTCCTTTCTAAGGAGGGACTGGGGAAGGATTGAGGAGTAAAGGAGGAAGGAAAGGCTGCAATTTAAATAAGTGTGAGAGTGTCTACACATGGAGAGTTAAGGACAGAGAAAGATTAAGTGAGGAACCGAGTGTCAAAGAGAAAAAAAAAAAAATCAACGACAAAACTAGGAGTGGTCTACAAACCTTCCAAGTTTAATTACAGTACCTGAGGTGCACTTAGATGCACTTGATTTAAAGTTCATTCATTCACCTTCCTTTACTAAAAAAGTCAACCACAGGTACCAGAAATGAAATCCTACCAATCAAGAGCAATCAAGGTTATATTTTTAAAGCTAACTCTGCCCCTCTCTTCTTTCCCCCCAAACTTCCAACTTCCCATCTCAGGGCTGTCAGTAGTTGTCAGCAATTCATATGAGAAACTCATCTGAACATACCATATAACTTGACAGGCAATACATCAGAAAACCTAGATGATGTGACAACGGCAAATTCCACCAGATGGTCCTGGATCATATCCATCCATTTAAAAAAAAAAAAAAACCTGATAGAAAAAAAACCCAAAACACAGAAAAGCAGAAGTTCTGAAGAAGGAAAAAAAAAATCTGCTACATGCACTGTTTCACCCTTTGTCCTATCCATGCTGGAAAAGGAGACACACAATAGCTCCACCTCTTGTCTTCACTAGCTCATCCTGTCATTAATATCAGTATGTATATTTCATCCTCCTACCCTAAGAAAAGGCTTCTAAATAAAGATGCCACTCCATTAAAAAGCAGTATGTACTAGTAACAGTGGTGCTTTCCAATTGAGAAAACTCCATCAATGACTCTGGAGCCTGGTCCTGCCCCAGCATCAACATGGTCTCCAGGTACACCAAACCCAAGCGGGTAGCCCCGGGAGTAGCTGCGAACTTGGAGCACTTTCAAGATTCCTTCCCCATCTCCCTGTTGCTCTTGTAGGCAGCACAGATTCTGTTTGGGTTCAGGCTGCCTATGAACTTCATCAACCTTTGCAATGGCCCTTTTGGGAGAGACCTTGGATTGCCTTGTCCACTGTCAGCCACGCAATCCTGTGAAGACAGCCGAGACCTGCGGGTCAAACACTGACTGTCCAGGCCCAACCTCAATGGAAGTAAAACTGCCTTTGATACATACAAAGCTCAAACCACCTTCCAGCAGGTAGAGAGCACAACCCGCTCCTGATTCTGGCCTCAAGCCCACACAAAACACAGTGCTGAGGCAGGCACAGGGTCAGGGTCAGGACTCTGTGCCACCCTCTGGGAGGTCAGCGCAGTCCCATGGCACAAAGCACCAGGTTCAGAGGCAGCTCTGGGGTTAATTCACTGCCAGGAAAACACTGAAGCTGTCACTGTTCTTCAGGTGAGCACCACCAACCTGGTCACAGCAGCAGCTCAGCTGGGACAAAAGTGACAGGCCTATGAAACGTAAATCAAACCTGTGCAGGCTGTCACTGCTCAAGCGAGACCTTCAGGGACACCATTCCTTGCTCCTGTTCTGCCCCTACCTTCAATAGCCATGTACATGTTTTGCTCTGTGAAAAGTAACTGTGTGTAACTGCAAAAAAATACTGTGTATCCTTGTCCTCCCAATTACACATGCTCTGAAATAAAAGGTATTTAGTCAAATATATTTTCAATTGGTAAAGCAAGTACATATGAATCTGAATGCACAGAGGGAATGAAGACAGTGAATAATGTGGTGTTATTTTATCAAACATTTAACAGGACAGGATAGTGCTTCAAAGTTCTTTGGAAATCTGAGACCTTCTTTGAATACAAAGCTGTGACTGTGGTAGAAAGCAGATCTACTCCCTGCCAGTGCACAAGCTGCACTCCACAGCTTAGGACTGAAAAAATCTGTCTTCAGGCCACTGTGGCAAAATCAGTTTCCACCCAGAAACTAGAATGAGCCTTTAACAAAGGAGTATTTCTGTATATTATAAATACCTATTTTCCTTCCCCTAAGGAAAGTTCCTTCCATTATAAACTCTGCTTTGCTGTTAAACAAAGCGCACCCATTTCCCAAGTGAGAAACACCTGTGAGGGGGAATTCTCCAGTGCACTGGTGGGGAACTGGGCTGCAGTCATGCTTCAGAAACTGCAAGCAAGTGGACTGGGCTCCAGAGATTACTGATGAAAAGGGCTTTTTTAGCAATGGCTGATGGCTACTCGCTGACTTCTGAGGAAGCAGTTTATTGTCTTCATCCACTCCATTTTACAATTATCACCTTTAGCACAGAGAGGAAGCTACTTTTACATCATGGACCTGAGAACAAAAGGCTTACAAAAAAGTCAATTCTCCCCTCCTCCTCAAACTTCAACAAGGAATATCCGATTTTTTACTCTGCCTTTGTCATTTTAACATAAAAGAAAATGTCAGTGGCATTTTCAAGTTTTGCTGTTGTGCACCAGTGGGGTTTCAAATACTGCAGAGGAACATAATTACATTTACAGACACTTTTGACTGGAACTTAAATATTGTGACAGCACATAATAGTCTCTTAGAGATAAGAAAAATAGGCATTTAGCTCAAAATGTATGTTCTGATTAAACTTAAAATGGACACCACGTTTTTAGCGGAGTGCCTTTTGGCATCTAAAAGTTTTTCTATAAATACTAGACTATGATTTTTCAAAGCATCAACTTTCTACAGAGAGAAAAATAATCAACTTACTATTTAATTGTTTTCAGCAGAAATACTGTAAAACAGAAGGCATAAGAATAATATGTATTTAATAAAATTGGTAAAATGTCATTTCGATATTTAATTATATCTCATTAGAAAAGCAAAAATACTGCAAATCAAAGTCCAAGAATCAGCTGTTTACTTTATTTATTTATAGGCATTTATATAGCGCTCATCACCATAGCAACCAGGAACGTTTTCTTCCTCTTGTTCAAAGGAAAAGTTGTAATTTTGAAATGTGATCCTTTGATTTTACAGTGCAAATAGGTACTTACATCCTATGCTGCAAACACTTGGGCAGGTGCTTAAAGTACGTGAATAGACCTAAGCCAAAGGCATGGTGAAAGAGACAGAAACAGAGAAGGAAAAAAGAAAGGGAAGGAACCAAGAAGCAAGTGAGGACGAGGGAAGGAGGGAAAGAGTAAAGGGCTTTCCTATGAAAGTTCACAGTGCACTAGGTCCTACAATAAGCTGTGATCTCCCTGGTGCTTTTTTTCCTGTAATAGTAAGTGACTGGTTCATGGAGCACAGTTCAATTAATCAAGAGTGATCAACAAGTTCCCAGTTCATGCTGAGGACACCGGTGAATATTCTTGAGCAAGGATTTCTAAGAAGATTGTAGCTTACAAATGAGGCTGCAGAAGGTTGCCTCTCTTTCGAGAGCATAGAAGTCAGGAGCCTCACTTTGACTGCTTCTCTCTTCTGATCCTCCAGCAATTAGCCATTATCAAATTCCCACAGAATTAATAGACCTTTTTAAAAATGCCATCTGCTCACAAAACATCAAAGAAATGAGTAAATTAGAACATTGCTCCTGCATACACCATTATAGAATGAATTACATGCAATTGCAGTTTCCCCACGATACTCATGGTGTGCACAAGCACAAAACTGCTTTTCAGACCCTCAAAAGAGATTGAAATTGTTTTTATACTATTTCATCTGGTTGCTTCCCACCACCATATAGATTATACACATAGATGCACAATGTAGTACTTCAGATCCTTTTAAAAGCTAACGAATGTCTAATTGGGATTGAAAGAAAAAAAAGAAGAGATCTTTGGCCTGTTGTCACTTTGTTATATAAGACATCTTATCATCAAGATTTCCTCAAGACACAGGTATATGAAGTTATTACCTTCAACTCTGCATTTAGTTTGATCCTTTCTTCTTCATAAACCAATACTGTCCAAAGCAGTTAAATAAGGATGTTCAGTTGTTCCTAAACCAAACACATAAATCTTTACACAAGACTGGTGGTTATTTTGTAGTCTTTTTTTAAGCTGTATTCTAAATAGGGCAGAAGCTGCATGTATGACAGCAGGAAAAGTGACAACTTCCTTATCTGGAAAAGCACCAGCAGGCACTGTTATCAGAGCAGACCAGCTCTTTTAAAGTGGACTGATGAAGCTATTTTTAAAAACACCTAATAACATCACAGAGGAGAATCTGATCTCTGCAAAGGTGAGCCGCGCAGCTCGATACTCCTGGGAGGCAGCTAATGAAACTGAAGCTTGTCAGACACAGACTGCGTCCAGTAATTGGCTTTGAAAACTCACAGTTTAAATTCCGCCACGCTGCGTTCAATGCCCCGCTCACGGCTTGCTCCAACTGCAGGCAGAGCCGAGGGCTGTCTAGCATGACCAAATGTGAGCGGCCGCCTTTCCACTGCCTGTGCTGCCAGGCCCAGTCTGTGTACTTGGAGGGCAAAGAAAGAAACCTACTTTCTTCCAGCACCTCACACCTACCAGTTCACTGCCAGGACTGGGAGAGACAGTTGCGGGGGGAAGAAGGCAGAATGGTGTCGGAGCAGGCGGCGTGCTGATGGAGGAGGAGGGAACACGTCCTACCACAGAAGGTGAAGGAAAGGAGTGAAGACCTAAAAGGAGAAGGAAGAGAATGTCATGCATTCATCCACCACAGCAGAACCACCGACCAACGCTAACCCTCAGTCAGCACTCTGCGCCCACTGTGCAAAGTCCCTTAGGACTCACTTTCCCAGGAAGGTGGCCAGCAAAACAGGGGAAACCCATTTTCCCTGAAACTCCACTTACCCTTACTAGCTCGCTCCTCCTCGAGCTTTATGGACCCATAGACCCATTCTACCCCTTGCTCTGAACCACAAAACTGAATTCTGTGACCATCCTGGATAACAACTGAAGAAATTATTGTTCCACAGTGTGAGAAGGCAAAATTTGGTCTGCACAGCTGAGAACCTTTGATCTGGTTCTCGCTCTGTGGTTTAACACTCTCCTTTGCACCACCTTCTTTTTTGTGATTCTTCCCGCCTCCCACTACTTCCTAGAAAAATCCACTCCTTCACAGTCTAGATACGCTCTGGTTGGAAAAGCCATTTTAAATAGAAAGCAGGTCTTCTGCTGAGAGAAGTCATCTACGGCTCTGTTTATCTGAATGATAGTTTTACTAGTGGAGGATCTTTAAGCCTCTATGTTTTAAAACACCTCCTGAAGACCTTGCTGTGTTAGAGCACAGGCCAGATATAAATCTGTTAAAAACTCTGGGGAACAATAACTAAATGTGGGCTGCTGTCATAGGGAACTGTTTAAACCAACAGCACTTACTGGAGACTTTAAAACAACAATTTTTAAGAGAAGGGGGTGAGAATAAGGGGATAATACCTGATTTTAAGATGACTGAAGCAAACCTCAGTAAGTTCACAGTGAGATGCGACTCAGGAGATTGGAAATTTAACTGGAAAAAGATTTCCATATAGTCAATCCATTTTGTATATTTTTAAATAGAGAATGGGCTCTAGGTAATTAGTCCCAAAACATTAAGCAGGTACCTGGAGTGCATGTTCGTGGCACACTTCACAAGTGTTGGAGGCTGAACTCCAGCTCTGATGACAGCTAATTAAAACACAAAAGTGAGACTCCAAGTAAAACTGCCACCTTGCAATCATAAACCATTCAAAATGCGCTCTTGCAGAAAAGCAGACTGCAAAGCAGGTTTCCTATATCTAGTTCACGCATTTGGTATCTACCACGTTTTTGAAAATGACATTGCAAAATAAACACCCTTACAGTTGGTGTGTTTAGCATATGTCAGATTTGTCTGGAGGAGAAGGTTGTCCCAGAGAGTAAGAGCTCTTCTGGTTCTCAGCTAAGTCAAGGCTTGAGCTAACAAGCCAATCTATCAGTTCAAGTGTTTTGAGATCGCTATTAAAAGGAGCCCTTACTGTTTTATTACCAAAGTCAACAGATTCTCCTGAATCAGCAGTCACCGTTTAAAAGTCAGCATTTGTCAATAGTTATCCAACTATGGTACTGGTGTGAAAACACCAATATGTTCCCTTGCTTTTACCAGTTGTTCAGATACAGTCATTATTCTCATCACCAGAGAAGAGTGTGCCTCTTCACTTTTTTGCCAAAGCAGCAGCCATTATCTTAATAACCCATTTAAACATTGGGTTAATTGAGAGAGGCTGAAAGGAGGCAAGGGGACTTAAATCAGAACATGCATGTGCAACGCACCCAGAGCTGACAAACGCAGGAGAAACTTTTCCACCATGCTTAGTCAGCACACAATAATTAAAAGGGAAAGGATACGATAAATTCAGCATCCGTATCCACTGGGGCCAAATTCGTAAGGACTGGTAAGCTTTCAGAGCCGAAGACAGGTGTCTAGGGGGGTTCCCAAGGCACTCAGCCATCAAGGAAAATTGTCAGGAGAACATAATTACATCTTTACGTGCCCTGGCAGGCTTTAAACCTGCAGCATGTTTGACCTCTAGGGAGGTTATTAGAGTTTTAATTGAAATTGCGTTTGCGTGGTGCAGGCAGCTGTCTACAAGAGCTAAGCCTCGCAGCGTCGCCTGCCCCCGGTACCGGGACGGACCGCTTTTGCTCTCCGGCTCTGGAGAAGAAAGGTTTCCACGTCCAAAGTGCCAGCTCCGCTCTGCACAACCCTAGGGGGGGGTTTCCGTGGGTTATTTCCACACACACCACCGCCCCGCCCCGCCCCACTGTGGAGCCGCTGCCGACCACAGGAGACATCGCCCCGGTGCCCCCGCCTCCCCTTCACCCACTTTCCCCTCAGAAAAGAGGCGGCAGCCGCCGGCCCCCGCGAACCGCCTCTTGCGGGTGCCCGCCCCGGGCCGCCCCCGCCCCGCGCCGCCTCACCTGCCGCCCGCGGCGCCAACGGCAGCAACCGCCCCCTCGGCCCGGCCCCGCCACCCCTACCGCCTCCTCACGGCCTCCCCGCCCGCGGCGGGCGGTGCCACCATCTCCTCGCAGGCGGGCGCTGTCCACCGAGGGGCCGGGCCGGGGCGGAGCGGGGCGGCACCGCCTCCCCCGCGCTCCCGGCGGCGGCGCGGGGGGGGGGTGATGGGGAAGGGGGCGGGCGGCCCCTCGCCCGCCGTGCTCGGGAGGGCGGCGGCCCCTGCGCATGCTCAGTGCAGGGCGCCGCGAAAGGCATTCTGGGGGGTGTAGTTTGCGGGTGCCCGGCTGCCACGTTCCCTCAGGGTGGGCTTCTTGCCGGGGTGTTTAGCACGGACCCTCTCGCCGCTCCCAAGCCACCCCTGCTCCCACCTCCCCCCTGCTCCCATCTCAGTCCGGTCGTTTCCCCTCACAGCTTTCTCCCCAGGCTGCCCAGTCCTTGCCTCCCCATCCAGTCAATTTCCTTAACGCCTCTCCATCTCCCAGTCCTCTTGTTCCTCACCTCCGCTCCTCACCTCTTCCCCAAATCTCCTTCAACCTCCATTCTTCTGCTGTCCTCCCACCACCTTCCCTCACTGACCTTCCGCTGCCCCTCAGGGTCCCTCACTGATCCTCAGCTTTCCTCTGCCCAAGAGCCTCCTTGCTTGCTGCCCACACTCCCTGGCCTCTTGATTTCTTCCGCTCGGCATATATATGCTAAAGTGGAGGGCAAAGGGCAACCATCCTTATTGTGAGTACATGGCTTCAAATCCTCTAGGAAAACCTGACAGATAGCAGGCACCTGCATCTTTACCGGAGGAAGGTTCTTCCCACCAGGGTAAGTGGCAGGGGCACGTGCACATGGTGAGGTTTGGTAAGGTCAGACTTCACCAGAGCAATCTGAGATTATTACTGCTTGAATAAACCACCGAGGACATCTTGAGTCCGATACAAGAGGTCGAATCAGCTGAACACGTGGACACATGTGCGTACGGCACCTCTGCTTGACCCAGCCTCTCCCACAGTCAGTGGGGCTTTTGCCATTCACAGCACTGAGGCTTTTGATTTCTCATGGGGGCTTTCCATTTCCACACCCACGCAGTGCTCTTAATCAATGAGAAGGACAATTAATGGCTTGGTAGCATCTTTCACATTAGCTGGTGTTTGTATGCATAACTAAATGCTCCCAGAGTGACAGGATTGCTAAACATGCGTGCAGGAAATTAATGTAAAACTTTAACTGTTGAAATGTTTGCCCCTGAAAAGCTGATAGTCATTTGGGGGAAATCAAATTTAATAGCTTAGTACTCTTTCCTCCAGTCTTTTCTTCTGTCTTGCAGATTTTGCAGCTAATGATCCGAAGAACTATCTTGTGTTATAAGAGATACACACGAGAACTGAGGGTTTTCAGAAATGTTCGTTGCTACTCTAAATTTAATTTCATTACAGTCTCTATGAATTTTAGTTTTGAGCTCCCATGGACTGATAAGGCAAATGTCAGTCTTCTGAGCTTCGTTTTCCAGAGTTTGTTCAAGAACTATTACACTAATGAAATTCATTGCAAGAGATCCCATCTACTCCATTTCTCATTAAGTTTGTGAGTTATACTCCAGTCTTACAGAGACTTCAGAATGCTGGATCCTCATCCTTATAACTACAGCAATGGTGCAAAATCACCATCATCATTATTTTCATTTTCATTAGCGTTTGTTGGAATAAAAAGTCACTATTTATTTCTACAATGTTTAGAGTTCTCTATTAATTTCTCCAAAGCATTTGTGAGTAGAAATCTTGCCTGGAAACTAAGATTTCACGAATACCTGTTTGCATATTCACATATATGTCATCTGCAGTGCTACTTTTCCTCCTTGTTATGAAATATTTAATGAAGCAGTCAAAAAGCCAGACATTACAGTAATTTGAATTAAGTGGCCAGTCACGTATCACAAACGATGAATGGCCAAAGACACAGACATAATCATTCAAGAAAAAAAAGAACACCCATAAGCTGAAATGTGTTTCTATGAAATATTCATAGGATTGCCATGATTTATTGCCATGTCTGCTTCAGAATAACCTGCAACGGGAAAAGAGCATAATCTGATAAACTTTTCATGCAAAATAGTTCATTCGTTATTCCTGGAGTGTCAGGTTTGTAGACCCACATCTGTTTAAGTCTACCGCCTGTAAGGGGTAGGGAAGTGTTTTCCTTAATCCAAGGCTTTACAGGGGATACCTAGTGAAAGTAATGTGAATATGCTAATGGCGGAGACTGTCACTTCAGGTCCCAGACATAGGTACCTAGTGCCATTTTAGACAGTTTAGGTTGCCCAAGACGTCTGCACAAGGCTGGTAGATACAACGTGGGACCTATAAGACACTCTCAACTGGTGTAATGGCAACTAGAGGCCTGGCCCAAACTTGAGTTTCAACATGGTACCACACACTTACATTGCCCGAATCACTTCTGATGTGACTGTTCAGGGAATAAATCAGCTTTTAGAGACACGGGCAGAGGATGGGCTCACAATTAGGAGCTAGAACAATTGAGCCACCTTTTACAGTCCAATAGGCAGAGCTGTATCTCCAACCTCAAGCAAATATTGAAATATTTCCACCTCATACGTCCTCACCTCACCTTCTGCACTTGGGTTATGCAACCTCTGTATGTGCAACTTCTTTGAATGAGAAAATATCAGAGGGCTTGATCCTGGAAGCTGCCCCTGTCCAGCAGAGCCGCTGCTGTGCCTGCTCATGAACATCAACACGCTGGACTGCAGCGCTCCAAGCCTTGCTCAGCTGAAGTCAACTAGATCCACCAGCTTCTTTGTTGTGTGTTTCTGTGCGATGTTGCCTCAGCTCTTTTGTCTGTTTACCTAATGCCTCTGCTCTCCTTTGGTATTCACTACGTCTGTGTGTGCTGCACAAATGAGTATTTGGTGGGCACTGGCGCTGTTGACCTTTCTACATCAGGGCAGAAAGAAGCATCTACGCAAGTTGTTGGCAGGATCTTGCTGGGATTGAGCCACCCAGATTTTTTTAAATGTCAGCTTTGTAAATTTTATTAGGTGGGGATAGGGGAACACGCAAGCCCAAGAGATGTGGCAGTCTGCCTATGGTGTAGTCACAGCTCAGCAGAGCTTGTGGGCTAACCAGCCAGCGTGCGAAACTGGATGAGCACCAGTGATTCAAGTCTTGTAAAAGGTAATAAGCGACATCCATGGAGCGTGCTGCTGTCTGATTGTCCTGCCAAAGAGCACCGTTTCAGCCAAAAACGTCAGTGAAACCATTTGGGACTAAAGGCAGCATGTAATTCTCTGCACATCAGATCGGCATATTCTAAATGCAGGCAGCAGAGAGAGCTGAATGAGGGATTTTGCAAGTGCTACGTGCCTCAAACCTCTCTTACAAATTCATGTAATCCACCAAAGAAATTATACATATTCATGTCATTCTACCTCAGGTGTATGAATTTGTTTGGAGGGCATAGACACTTTGTTGCCTCCGAAGAGCAAGCTTTCATTAAACTGTCTCTCATTTGGAAAATGCAAGCAGTGACCCCACTCTCTGGAGTACCTGACAGCCAGTAATAGCTGTATCGTGATCAGTACCTACCCCCTGGTATCAATTTTTCACATGCTGATGTCAAACACGTGCAAAAGTAAAAAAAGAAATAAAAAAATCTGCTGCTGAGCAACGCTACCACTGAAGTGACTCGTGTCTACCACTGATCCACTGGGATCAGAGCTGCGCTTTCAGAACACCAAGTGCCCTCACCAAGTGCCCCACCAAGTGAGGGCACTTGGTGTTCTGAAAGCGCAGCTCTGATCCCAGTGTTTTGCTCCTTGAGCCCAAGGGCTGGGTAATTGCTGGTGTTGCCAAGGAAGGTTAAGGCTTTGTTTCTCTTGTTGCAGGTAAAACGAGGTGAAATGAGCACATGTGCTGTAAAACAGGTAAGCAAACATGACTATTCTATAGAAAGAGATATTGAAAAAACTTTTAAGAACATCAGCCAAAGCCACCCAGTTGTTTCGTGGTGGTATTAAGAGAACAAGAAGAGTTACCAGTCCCACAACCAGAGCACCGACCCCTGCTTTCTGCTGCTAGCAATCGGATCCCACTGACCGCAGAAGTGAGCAGCATGTGGCAATCTGTGTGAGCGCGACAGCAAAGTGACAGAGAGGGTAGCTCTTTTCTAGCTCCTCGTGGAGTGGCGACAACTTCTGCTTAGTTTTGGAGTGCTCTGCTTAGTTTGGAATGCAGGACAGTTAGATAAGCAAACACCTTATTTATTTAGCCATTCATTTATTTAACAACATGGTACAGGCAAGCTATTGAGGGACTTGAGAAATAAGGAATTTTCCCTCGTAACAGGATCGTAGAGAGATTTGTATATGGACTTTAAGTAGATGCTCCTCTTAAACACAGAAAAAGACTTGCACTAATCTAATACCGTGACTAAATACAAACCTTCACAATACAAAGAAGGAATAGGTAGTTACTAGTGACAATGAATAAAAAAGACAGGAAAATGGAGAAATTCAGTGACAGTCTGCATCAATAGATGTGCCAAAAGCTCGTGAAAGCTCCCTTGTATGATAAAGTGACTGTCTCATGAAATATTAGCAACTATCCAGAACTGGGAAAGTGTGAAAATCTTGTTGCTGTATAAATTATCTGAGACACTCCTGCCAATTATAGACTTGCTGTGAGGAAGAGAGACATTGGTAATCATGACAGCGACTGTGTTCGAGTGTCATGTGAATATTCTCGGGCAATTATTCAAATCAATCATTTCTTGTCTGGGTAGGAAAGATTCATCACTCTTAGTACCTCATGTCATTCAGCGACTGAATTGATGATGCCCTGCTCTTTCTGGTGTTCTGCAATCTGCCCGTTTAAGGTGACAACGCTGTCATGTATTTAACTGCTGAGGTGGAGAGCTCTCCAGCAGAAAATGGGAGAACATGGGCCTGGATCCCGTGAGAAGCATTACAGAGGTCCTAAGAGACCAGCTCCCTTCTGCACTGAGCAATGTCCAACCCAGAGGCGGTTTTGGAAGTGGCAGGAGTGATGCTGGGCATGAGAGGGGGGATCACTTGAACATAGGGGGAATGCAATGCATTTAATCACTCTTCTTCCATATGGGATGGATATGAGACCTGCTAACCATGTCTTATCATTACAAACCCTCCAACTTCAGTGCCTGGAGTCCCTGTCATTGAGAATGACCCCCATATTTGATGACATTCCTGCCTCTCGGTTGTCTGACTCAGTTTCCCCAGCCCTGTGAGCCTTGATCTACTCTCTCACATCTGCTGCTCTCCATAAAGAGGGGCTCCTATCATCACGACTTCTTTCATCCTCCCATCCTTGCTGGCAGGAATTCCTCTAACATGGGACTGTGTCCTCCTTCCGTGAGAATTACTGTTGGTAAGAGACGTTACTAAAAATGTGCAATGTATCTGTGTATTCACCGGATTGTTGCAACCCAAAGAGTGACTACATAAATTTGGACCTTTAATTTGGCCTGATACAGCCGGTCTTACCTTCTTATTTATATATCTTGCAGTATAATTTATCAATTCACTTTTTTTTTTTTTAAATAATATGCCCCATCTATTCCTTCTGCCTCTTCCTGTAAACTGTGCATATGCAAAGGCTGATTCCAGTCTGGAGTCACAAGGGGATGGATTCAGGTTGCAGATCTGCCTTTGCCAAACCTTAAGCACCTGATTTTGTGCACTAAATAAAATACCACTTACATGTTACTGCTAAAAGTACCAGGGTGATGTATCACCTGGGTTTCGGTACCACAGGGCTTCCTGCTACTCTTCAAGAAATAAAACTAACATCAGCAAATGGTAAATTGAAATGGCATTTGTTCTTTAATAAAATAACGAAACAAAGTCTTCACAGAGTAGTCGTCTCTTTTTTTCTACATATAACTGTCTGTAACAAAATAAAAGAGCGGTAAACTCTTCAGGCTGGTGATAACAAGCAAAGACGTGGCTTTCCCGTGCCCCGTCTCTCTTTCCAAAGAGCTGCTTTCCTTTATTCATGAGCTCTTCAGGGACAGGATTTTTAACAGTTCTTTCTGCCAACTTGTAGTTAGCAGAATATTTGCTTTCCATCTTTTTTTAAGCCTGTATTGTGGCTCCCAAGTATCCACCTGTACCTCTCAGGAAAATATCTGGTAGCTTGCGGCTAGGATGTATTTTAGGATATCTAATTTGAGCAGGTGACCATGTCACTGGTTAGCTCAGATGCTGAAGTTTAACCTGCTGACATCTGAAATTCACTGAGATGAGCAGTCCTTTGGAGAGTCTCTCTTCAGCCATCTCTTCCAGGTCACCGGTCTGAAATCCTGAGTGATTATTGACATTGGTACTGAGCCATCACACAGGAGAAAACTTTGATTTTTTCTTTTAAGAATATTTATCCTGCAAATTATTCTCACTCTCTGAATCCCTTCTGCATCTCTAATGAGCTATGATGCCCTGCATTCACGTACGGTTTTGGAGGTGCATATCCTATTTTTAGGAAGTCATTTTAGAGGTAAGGCAAACAGTTTTATGTCTTACACCTCTATAGCAAAGGTATGAGGTCTGGACATAGAAGATAACCATTCCTGCTTCACTTGATGGTTGAGCTGTGACAGCAGTCCAGCCTGTTGCTCTTTGTACCTGCTTTTTGTATGATGTGAGCTTTGTCCCAATGTAGCATAGCCTAACTTTTGTCACCTTTGTTCAATGACACATGGCTATGAGAGTGAGGAGGTGTTATACCCCCTTCCAAGATTGCAGCTTTCCACTGGCTGCAGGTGAGAGCTGTGTCCATCCTGAAAAACAATGGGAAACACCGAACCTAATGCTAAGAAATCCTTGCTTTTCACCCCAATCTTCCTTCTGACAGATTACTTTCATTTTCAGCAATTTGTTAGTTCTCATGCCAGCACAAACATTGTGGTTCCCAAAACTGAGTGGGGGCGAGTTACGGCCGATTCCTCTGCTTGGCGATCCCGCTGCCCGCCTCCTGGGGAGGTGCTGGTGGACCCACCCTTCTCCCACCGCTCCTCCAGCGGGTCTCATCTGTAGAGGAGGCTGGACTGGCTGGCTCCAGCCTGAAAGGGTTCAGATCTTTCTCCTCAGGTGCCCAAAGTGACCATGAAGCAAATGCTCTCTTTGTCTTCTCTTCCGAGGGCCGGACCATGATTGAGAAGGGAAACCGACTGTCCCGTTTTTCTAGGTGATCCTGATCCAGGCCAGCCGGAAGGCAAGCATGCCCACTGCCAATCCTTGCATACCGTTGCTTTTAAGTGGGAATATTTGGTCCCAGTGAACTTGCACACAACTTACTAGAACCGTGCCCTTCTCAGTAGCAGTCCTAGGTATTGCAGAAGTTGAAAAGAAGAGTGAATTGTGAGGGCTACAGCCAGCTAAAGCCCGTTTTGTTATTAAAGCTGGCTCCCCTTGTTGGATTCTGTCTGCCCCAGGAAATATGTTCCTAGGAGCTCAATTTTTAACTAACACAGCAAAATAAATGAAAACAAGACAAAGAATAAGGCTCCGCTGGGAACACAGGATCTCAAGGTTGTAACATGAATTCAGGACCTGCCTGTTTACCGGAGAATTTATACATAGGAGGGGGAGTCTCCAGGGCGACAGCAACCTGGGCGCTCTTTTTTTTTCTTTTTTTCTTTTTTTTTTTCCTTTTTTTTCCCTTTATTTTTCTTTAAATTTCTTTTTTTCTTTTCCTTTTTTTTTTCTTGTAGCCAAAAACATGTAACATTTGTCCGTGTATTTTGGGCAGGGAATTTGGCTGCTTGCATTCATCTCACACAAAGGCAGATCGTCTCTCAGACAGCATCATTTCCCTCCTCTCTCAAAGCACCGCTGTCTGTGAGCATGCCCCAGCTCTCCCCTCCTGTGCTTTGTGCTGACAGAAAAATCATCTCCGGCTGAAGCCGCTCTATCTCTCCGCAGCTATAGCCCCCTGTGAACCGCGGCTGCCTTCCCCCTGCTCCCTCACTTACAGATGACACATCCCATCTCATTTATATGATTAAAATGATTTCCGTGGGGTCACCTTCTGCTTCATGCCTGAAACGATATAGAAAATTAAGCTCTTCCTTTTGTGCCATTTGGATTTAAATTGTAGATTTTAAACCTGTCCTCCCTCCTCGATCCTTTTATTTTCCACAGACAGGACTGCTGCAGTGGCAACTCCTAGTGACTGCATTAGATGTTCAAAAAAAAGAAATCACAGGCACATCGACTCATATGATGTTATGATGAGTGAGGTGGATAATAACAAACAGGCAGTACTTCAGGCACCCACTGGGTCTCTTTCCATTTTCTTCACAGAAAACCTAAACAGCCTGCTGTGTGGAGTATAAAAAAGGTCGTAGCAAAAGAACATCTGCACATATTAGCGTGGTGATTAGCTTATAGAGTAGCACCCAACGGTGAAAGAGCTTTAATCTTCTTTTCCACATGCGAAAATGATGTGTCACGTGAAGGAATGCTTACACTGAAGTCAAACTTGATGGCTGTTGTGACTTCTCAAACATTTCATCAGAAATAGTTCCTTGCAGGTGAGTTTAGCAAAAGGTGTTTGGGTTGTTTAAGGTAAAGTGCTGGACTTCCTTAGGAAGTGTAATTGCAACTACTGTGCTTCACAGGCAAGAATGCTGCCAGGAATAAGTAATTCTCAGTATGGGATACATACAATACAATGCATATTTATGCAAACCAATACTCTGGAAATTGCTTCTTTCACTTGAGCTTGATTTAAATGTGTGAACTGTTTGCAGCTTTCTAGTATTCCCCAGTCTTTACCATTGGCTTTCTTTATTATCGGTCTGAAGGAAGCTGCTGCCATACGGAGACCTGGACAGCCGAGAGTTACATTCACCAGCAACGTACCTTTCAAACCGTTTAGAAGCTGCCAGTCTTCATGGTCCCAGACCAAAGCTAACCTTTGTAGCAGCACTATTAGATTTTCTTGCTTCTTTTTCCAAGTCAGATGGTGTTGATCTCTCTCTTGGGAAGAGCACCAGATGAGATGGCCTGAGGGGTTACTCCTGATGGCAATTCCTGTGCTGCCCTAGATAAGGCGCCCCCAACTAAGTTCCATTTTAAGGGACAGAATAATCCTCTGCACTTCTTCACTGTGCATGGTGCAGATCTGATGGGTCTCACCTGAGTACTGGAGCAGGGGTGGAGGAAAGGAGGAGTCTTTGCTCCTTCTTGGAGCGAATGACTGAGTTATTCCATAGAGAAGGCTATGCAATAAAAGTAATTCCAACTCTTTCATAGTGGCTAGTGGCTAAATACACAACTGTTAAAGAAACACTGGGCCATCTGTTCAGCCTTCCTTGCAGCATATCCTTCTACCCAGAGCAGACCCCAGAATATGGCTGGGGAATGAGATGGGACAGAGACTCTAGAAAGATGAAAGATATTGGATTAGCATTTTTGTCCTGGGGCTGTAATAGAAATCTTTAGTAAGCGAAGCTCAGGCGTGAAAATCACATTTTAGCTTGAAGTCCCATTTTGAGTTGAAATTCACCCCCCTTAGTGCTCTCAAGGCCAAAGTATGCAAAGAGACTCCATAAGTCCTATTTTCAGGGTGTTAGTGGCACATAGGCCCCTCCCCTAGTTCCTCTGTACATGAATGAATTGGATCCAAGGCACAAGCACAAGCTCATGTCAGAGCACTGCTGTAGGTCATGGCTGAAGACGACTTTATTAGTTCTGAAGTCAAAGATTAGCTAAAGAAAATCTGACCGGGGGAGAGACACTGAGTGCTGACACACTGGGAAAATTTGGAGATGAATGGTATCTGGGCTCTTTTAAACATCTAAGTGTTATGAAAGTAAAATTGCAAAATACCACTCTTCTATGTGGAAACCTCGAGACGTTGAATCTAACTTGCAGTAGACTATATCCTCTTCTATTCCTTCTTATGAGACGGTGATATTTAACATAGCAAAGAACATGCACACAAAACTCATCTGAGCTATAAACACCTGATTCTACTCTATTATAGACAAATTTATGCTACAGCTCATTTCTTCAAATAGATAGTGAGTATGATAGTTATGGTCCCAGCCTCTCAGCTGTGGCTTTGTACTAGGATCATTACCTCCCGGTAGTGAGCTTAGTTCTCTAGTCGCCACGTGATCTGTTCACGGACACAGTCTTCATTAGAATAAAATAAGGAATCACAGGCAGCACTCCAAGACTAGGCAGCCACAGACAATAATGCCCCCTACTGATATTTGAACAATTCAAGGGGAGAGCGATGTCTCAAATAGCCAGGCAAAGGCAACGAGGCCGATACAAGCAGCAAGAACCTGTGTGAGGAGCAACAGACAGGCAGCTTGATGCTCCACACACTTAAATGACTGGGTAGCACAGAGGAAAATAACTGCTCATAAAAATTCAGATTTTGAAAAAGGGCTGGTTCCAAGACCTTGTTTTTTAGGGTGAAGGAGCCCCAGTAGCTGAAAGTTAAACTTTCGGCACCTGTTTCAGCTGCCACAGAAGCCCATGGATTGTCCTGTCCAGGCCAAGGGAATTGGGTGCACGGGCTGCGTAGGAGCTGCCGGGGTACCACAGAGCACAGCTCACACCAAAACGCTGGCAGACGCACATCACAGTAGATATCACAGTCCCTGGTCACCTTACTTACAGGGAAATTGAGCCAAGACGGCAGCGTGACATGACTAAGGTGTAACCATGTACGGGTAGGCAAATGAGTCCCTTTCTAATCAGGGTTTATGTAATGCCTGAGTCCTATTACAAGCCCAGCAGTTATAATCCCTTACAGCCAAATGCTGCCAGTAAATTCATTGCCTACAAACCACTACTTGTAACAGGTTTACTGAAATTCAGTGTCTGAAACTCGGGTTGCTCTGTGTCATGATGCATTATTATCTATAGAGCAGGTGTTTCCAGTGCTTCCAAGGAAAACTGTTTTACCTTTTATACTGCCTATCTGTAGCTTAGCAATTACAAATCTGTATTTTGAAAACGAAAAGAAAGCTCAGATTTTTGAGCAAAAAGGCTGCTGATTAGTTTCCTCCTCTTCCCAGATACGAGGCCAGCTATCCTGTTGCCTCTGCTGAGAGCCAGCCTCATCTCAGAAGAACACTCCTGTAAACTGCCGGTGAGATGCAATCGATCCTGTGGCTCAGGCTTCCGCTGCTGTACCTCCATCCACGCACCTTCAGCAAGCCTTAAATCATAGCTAGGAGCCACATCTGTGCAAGAAGTACAAGTATGAGGATGTAATTTGCTCGTCCCGTGCGTATCCGTGCCCGAGGAGGGAGGAACAGCCTCCCCGCTGCCACAGAAAAGCTACTTGCTCTCTGGTGACTGGGACAAGGAAGGTGGCTCAGTACAGTCCTATGGACTGGGAGCCTCAGGGCCAGAGGTAGGACCTGGCTCTGGTCCTACCCTTAGGTGAGTTATTTCTTATTATAGACACAGCCTGTGTTTCCAGACAGCTTCTTCCTGCCTATAGACTTGCTTATAGAGTCAAGATACCGCTCGCTAATTTTGCTGTGGCAGTGCTTACGCGTTAACTCCGGGCAGCCCTTCAGCATCAGATGAAGATAGCGTCTGGAAAAATAGCAAGCCACCTTAAGAAATCTGAAAAATGAGGTTGGATTTTACTACCACTACCCTAAAAACATGTCTGTGTATCAGTGTGCCCTTGGGAATGCATTCAGACAGTGAAATCCAGTTTCCTTATCATGTGCAGTAAACACGGTGATGTTAAAACCCTTGGTGGTTTCTTATGCTTTTATTACTAGGATTTATGTCAGCAAAACAGCATGGAAAGTGTATTCAAGTGGTTATTATGCACCTGTCATTTCCACTCTGATCAGGCCACATGGGTTTGTATCTGGCACCTTGTATGCAAAGGAAATCTGCTTTTGATGGAAACTAACGTATGGTTAATTTGCTACATTATCATGTGATAATTAGTACGTAGGGTTTATGATGTATTACAATTCCATCTTAGTATATATGCACACAAATACACACATAATATATCAGTGTGGTAAATGCAGGCATCATGTAAACAAATCTAAGCAGAAGTTTTGGATGCAAAATGAGGACTGCATAATGAGTACCTCAATTTACAATCCGATAACGTAATACTATTCCTCCCCACACCCTGTACAGTGTGCATATATAAAAACCTCTTCTCTAGTCTGTCTGCTTTTATATCCCTGAATATATCAGGACTTTCTGGGGTTCCTTCCTTTTAAATTGCATAATCCAGGGTCAATTAAATAGCTGCAGCTTGAAGATGCACGCTGTGGTCGTGGCAGAGCAGGACGTCTCACCGCTCTCAGTTTTGTGCATCTGTAACCATGGCGACTTTGTGGCTGCAGCTTTCCCCAGACTTCGTGTAACCTGGGGTGGGTAAAGGCATGCTTCTCCGCCTGGTGCGGTTGTCACGTACAGGATCTCTTAGGATACATTTTTAATTACTATGTTCTCTTAATTACTCCTTTTGATTTCCCCGGTGAATTGCCTTTCTCGAGTTTCAGTGACTCATTGTGAAACCAGGTGAAATCTGCAGCGTCTTCAGTCGGTGTTCAGGGAAATTCATCCCAGACCTCTGCGCCTTCTCAAGGACAACACCTGGCTGAAAAGCGACGCATCCCAGTGCTTTGTGCTTGTGGCTCTAGACCAAATGTCGTGGTTTACAAGCGCAGATTTCCTTCCCTTGGCTGCTGGCCTTGCCAGCCTGCGCTGGAGACCGTGGCCGTGCTGTCCAAAATGGCCTCTGAGGGCAGACCTGCCTTTGCAGGCAGGGTGCCTGCGAGGTGGGCTCCCCCACAGCATCTCATCGTGGGGAGGTGAAAGGACTGGACGTTGGTGACCCCAGCAGGAGTGCAAAGGTGACTCGCGTTGGGGTGCAAGGAGAAGGGCGGCTCTCATCTCCCTCTTGGCCATCTGATCCCCTCCATGGCTGTCACGCACTTGCAGAGAGAGACTCACGTGCCTGCGGGACACGGTGCCAGAGGAAAGGTGGCTCAGATGTGCTGCGGGGGCAGCTGCGGGGTGCCCGGCGCATGCATCCCGCTTGCTGGGGGTTGCAGGCAGCAATCTGTAAGTCTGCAGCGTGTAAATGTTGCCGGCCCCCGCTGAGAGGTGACTTAGCCAGGCAGCGTCCCCTGCAATGGCACTCTTTTTTTGATTGCTCTTAACAGACAGCGAGCTGGGACCAAACAGCTCTGGATTTAGCCATTTATTTGGTAGATACGTTGCTAAGAGCTGTATTTTATCCCTTTAAAGGCAATCGCTTCTCCTGGTGTGTTAAACCCACCCCCGGGCAGAGGTCCAGGCAGCACAAGCCCTGCGCCCCGGCCAGGCGGGACGGATGCCACCACCATACAGATGTTTTACAGCTACACTGCATGGGACTGAGCTACACCAGCTGGGGGGTCTGTGCCAGACTGGGAGGGGGTATCCTTCTCCCAGTATACCTGGGGGGCTTGCCTTCAACTTGGCCTTCATGAAATGGGAAGTTATCCCGCACACTAGGTTAACCAGCATTTAAAAGAGTACCCATGTATTCTTCCACTTAAACTGCACTAAACACAAGTGGTAACAGCACTATTTCTTTTTTTTACCTGGCAGTATATGTCTCCTTTTCATTAAGTCATCCTTAGGTTAGCCGTCACCGTAAATAGCTGAGCAGTTGAGGTGCATTATTAATCACCGTCAGATGTTTAGCACATGAAATAGCGCAACGGAATGCAATTGGATCGCCTCCTCGCCTTTATGAGCGGGCTTGGATATGATGAGGGGGATTTATGGTTAAAAGCTGCGCCACGGAAAGAACACATAGTACTTGTTAATTAAGGACAAGCAATTTAAGACCAGTACTGCTGCATTTCTGACAGAGGGCAGCATTGAGTTTTTTATCTTACAAAAACAAAAAAAAATACACTTCTTAGCTCTCCGCTGATTACACAGTTCAGAAAGAAGATGAAGGGAAAATGGTTTTCGGTCACGACAAAAGCAACAATTATATTGCTGTTTGCTCCCAGTGATGCTGAAGGCATTCTAGGTGTAGACGACCCCGAAGCAGGGCTGCCACCACAGTCAGAGAAGGGGAAGTATTTACATACAAAGCACGAGTCGACTGACATTGCTTCGTTGCAAAAATATGCTTTCTGCAAAAATGTGCTTTCTGCAAAAACTTGGCAACCTTTTGCTGTTTGACTTTCAGCCTTGCAGAGTTAATACGAGGACTGGTTTGCAAGAGCGTGACCATCTCCTGCCCGCGTTGCCTGCGCTCCCCCAGCCCGCTGACGCGCTCCTGCAGCCTCCTCCGCCTCTGCCCGGAGCCACAAGAGTAAGCCGCATTTACGCGCGCAGCCGGCCTCGCACTTAGAGCAGATGTGATGGCAGCAAGCGTTTGGATGAGAGAAGTGGCACAACCGGCTGGCAGGAGCATCTGTGCATGCTGCCGCCCTGGCAGAGCCTCCTCCGTCCTTCCCTGGGCTCTCCTGCTGTCCCTCCCTCCCCAGCAGCTCTTTTACCCCTCTTCTTACAGCATCCCGACCCCTTGCACCAGCCACTGGCAAGCTTTTGTGCTGCGCTTCATGGCTCCTAATATTTTTCCCCCTCCCGGCAGTCCAGCTCATTGCCGTCTGCTAACCGTCCCCTCCGCGCGACCGCCCAGCGCTCCCTCCCCATCACATCCTCAAACCCTACATGGTACCCGTGTCTCCAGCCGCTGCATACGTAGCGTTGCCAGAATGGGATGTGCTGTACCACCGCTTCTGTCCCTTCTGTCCCACGGTGGTTTTCAGGAGCTGGTTGAGCAGAGCTTTGGGCTGATGCACCCTTGCAGAGCCCTGCTGGGAGCTACCCTGCCCCTGTGCCTGGCGAGGGGACAGCAGCTTGCGAAGAACCGAAACCAGAAGCCAATTCTGTTTATGCTTCACTGTCAGAAAGGCCTGTTTTCACCATCAGAAATTTCCATGGGAAGTGTTTTTTCCATTGCAAGAAATGCTTGAGATGCTCACAAAATGTTGACTCTACTGCGAGCCATTTCTTTGCAGTGAAAAGCCTAGCACTCACATTTTTCAAAAACAGTGTTATCAACTAGCTTTTAACTAAAATTTCCTTTTAAAGCTGGCTATTTTTCGTGAATATTTTGGCAGAGAAAGGGAAGGGTTGGATTTCTTTGCTCACAGCTTTGTGGAAAATGCTGCTTTCTGCTCTGCCCCTGGCCAGGGCCGTGCCACTCCTCCTTCACCCAGGCCATGAAAGCCTCCAGAGCTGGGTACCACCTGGGCAGCCTTGCAAAGGAAACGTGTCTTGTAACTCCCAGCTGTGTTTCCCTGTTTTGGGGGACTACGGAAAGGAGGGGGACTTGGGGGGGGACAGAGAAAGTATCTGGGGAGCCAGCAGCTCCTGCTGTGGACACCAGTCTCATAGCCCAGCTTTGGGCTTGAGTCCCTGTCTCACTAAAACACTCAATTCCCTCCTGGTTTTTAATAAAACTGGAGAGTTGTGAGGGCATCCCCATGGCTGCAGAGGAGGGGACGCTGCCGAAAGGCACCCCGGGCACATGGCTGGGCTCAGACGGAGGGCAAGCAGAAAGTTTTGGAGGGAGGATGTAGCTGGCGCAGTGTCTGGGACAGGATGGACACTGTCTCTCCTTCTCTGTCGCTGTCCTCCGTTAGAAACACATCTCTCTTTTCCCTGCCAGCAAGGAATCAATTCCTTTAATACCCGAGTAATGCATTTTATAATTAGAAACAGCCCTTAATTTGGGAGTTCACAGCAAAGCCTGGGTCTGACTTTCTAGTGTTCCCAGTCTGTCGCAGCCCTCTGTTTGTAACAGGGAGGAGGCAATCCCTATATAAAATTGCTAAGTGTGTGTGCACCATGAACTTGAATGGACATTTAGAAACTTGCCCAGATAGGAAAATTTTTCAGTAAATGTGGATGTTTTCCAAAAACGGGGTATGCGTGTGTGTGTGTGTGTGTGTTATCTGCTGCGTATGCCACCTCCCTGTAGGCATTTTCATTATAACTTTGGGAAAGAACTGCTGCGTATTCCATCTTTGCCCTATCTCATTGATATTCATTCTCTAGTGGGCTTAATGCTGCTGTCTGCACAGGGGGAAAAATTAAAATAACAAGACAAGGAAATAATAGAAGTAGGAGATGATTTTACACCTTTCTTGGGAGTGAAGATGAGGATTCATTTGTTCTGAGCCTTTGTTCAGGGAGCCCTCGGCACAGCAGCCGTCGGAGCAGGTAGCAGGAACGAGGTAGCTGGCTGGAAATATTCAAATACCTTGAAATACATCTATAAATCATGTCACCACTTTTCTCTGCAGGGGGTGAAGACGAGGAGGAAAGAAGGATCAGAACAGCTAATAGATCAAACAAGCAACCTTCAGAGGAGGCATCAGCCCCACACTGATCTTTGGCATGATGAGAGCATCTTTGAGGGTCCCTGTAGGTAGTTTTATTTGTCTATAATAGGGCTGACCGTACCCAAATATTTATGCACCTCTTGAGTGGCTTTAAAAATATTTAAAGGCCTTCGCTCATGCAGATTAAAAGTTTTCAAAGGAGCACAAGTCCTGTTGACTTGCAAGACGATATGAGCACCTATGTCACCCAGCTGCTTTTGGAAATACTCCCCGCAGCACAGCCAAGGCAGGCTGATGGATATTGTCCAGCTGTCCCGGCAGGCAGGCGTTGTGCAACCCCGCCAGGGCAAAGGCTGTTTGGACAAAGAAAGGGAAATGAGGATATTCCTGCCTCACCCAGCCCCTCATTGCCTTCGGAAGGATGCAAGCGTCTGTACAGCTTTACCTGGAGGTCAAACTGGACCTGATCAGGCCAGGGTCTGTGGAGCGAACTTCAGCTGAGCTGTCAGGTCTCGTACGCTGAGGGTGGGGGTCCTGGGGCCATTCGTCGCTCCTCTGCCGTAGGCTGGGTCCAGGCAGTGGGGTTACTCCCCAGCCCTGGTACCCCTCGTGCCACAGATGGCCTGACGTGAGCACTGCCAACCGTCCGTGGGGCTGGTGGCCGGTCACCACGGGGAGAGGTTACTGTGCGTTTTTTCTGACTTCTTGCGCCCATCGACCCCCTTCCCTCCCCTGCATGTTGCCAGTCACTGCCTTTCTGCTGTAATTTCTGCCAGACCCCACTCCACATCTGGTTACCCCTCATGCCCCAAGGTGTGTCACTGGGCTGCCATTGCTGTCCCTTTGATCACTGCCCACCCCAAAGGGACCTTGAGCAATTGCGTGCTCGGAGCAACATAACATTTTGGCTGTAGCTGCCAAAAGTTTGCCTACTTTGTAAGGGATCTTTGGCTGGGTGAAATCCTTGCAGCTCCACTGCTTTCACCTCTGGACTGCAGTGTTTGTACAGAGGGGTGCATGAGAGGTTTTACGGGTCCAGAGATGGTCTTTTAACTGCTATCCTTCATTTGTGCCTTCACCTCTCCTGCCTGCCCCTCTATAAATGCATAACTGGCCCATGGAGTCAAAGGTGGTTGAAGATAATGTTAGCCACACCATCTTCTTATATGCCTTATCTACTCCAGCTTAACAAGCCAGCTAGGCTTTCGTTGACTTAAGACAGCTTAAATTTGAATGTGATCACATTTGCTCCCAGAAGGGGAGCAGATAGGCCACTTTTATCCTTTGGGCACCATGCAGGAATGGAGAGATCAAAGTCACTGCTAGCTCAGCCAAGCATAAAATTATGTCAATGGCACTACCATGCTGCTGTCTGTCAGGTTCATGAGGACTGAGCTTTGCTGAGACCAAAACCAGCAACTCTGTTTATCTTCTGTGCAAGTCCAGAATCCTACGGTATCATAAATCTTAAGCTTCGAATGGAAAAAATCCTTTCAAAGGTGGCAAATGTTTGCAGTTTTGTTGCCAACATCCTTTAGTGACCTGTAGCATTCCAGTAGTCATTTTTACTATGTCAAATGCTAGTAAACAGCAACGATCCCATTTCACAGGGTAAAACATAAATTTTAAACAGCAGCAAACATGCCGCCTTCTGAGATGCCGTGATAGATTAAGCACCTTGTAAGCCCCAAACGAAAAAAACAGTCATGCATTCATATTTCATATCTTTTATCTCACCTCAAGATGGCTGTGGCATTTATTGAGTGCTGATAACATACTGTGTGGTTGTAGTAGCAAGCGAAGCAAACTGGGCCACAGAAGAGCTATAATGTCAGAGGAAAGCAAAACAGCACCATCGAGCAGATGATTCCTCACCTGGAAGAGCGACCTTCAAAATTCACACTTGGAGAATGCAGAGGCTGAGCATGGCCCAGACCAGTGCCGGGGCTAAGGGCAGTGTACAAACCTTTAGCAGACAATGAATCACAGTTTCGTGTATGAGCTACCCCCATGCCGAGGTGGGAAAAGTTTTGAAGGTTCCTCCCCCGCCCAGCCTGGGCACATGGCTGTGTTTCATCCTGCCTGGCATTCAAGTGATGGGCACCAGCAGGAAAATGGATAAGGGTATTAAGCCAACTTACTGAGAACATGCTGCTGCTTCACCCTCCAGCTAACGACAGTGATCACCTCCAGCACAATAAACCCAGCTTTGCTTCTGCAAATACATCCCTCACGTGCTCCTCGTGGGACCGCGCCGGGCTTTGCCTCTGCGACCTCCTGGAACAGGCGTGCCAGCGTAACTGGGAGATACTCAGACACAGTATGGCTTAAGGCAATGGAAACGATGGGAATGAAGAAGGAAAAAGCTTCCAAGGGGAAACATCTGTTCTCTTTACCATTAGCTACAAGTGGTACCTTTTTAATTATTGAGATGCTGAAGCTGGCAGAGGTTGCAGAGTAGATTGACTTGGTAATTATTTAGAAGAGTCCCAATTGCTGGCGAGGATTCCCATGTAGTCATTTTCTAACTGGATAGAGGGAGAAATAAACTCTTCACATATTTATTATTATTACAGCCTGTCAATTATGAAGATTTATTCATTCCTGCTGAGCTACCTCAAGACTCAGCTTTATCACTTCACTACTGCTGCCACGACACTATTATATATGTGAAAACATGAAGGTAAGGCATGCTTTTTGAAGCTATACACAATTCACCTTCCTGAGTTTTGACAGCTCGCCCCATGTACAAGATAATACCATCTAACATGCCGACCACGGCATTACAAGGTGCTTTTCTCAGGTTTGATTCAGCACAGCATCTTAGTGCACGCACCATAACATCTTTAAGCAAGTTGAAAGTGCAATGAGACTTAGCCTTAGTGTTTTCCACAGCTTTATAGACTGCTGCATTAAACAGTCTGGTCCATCAGGCTCGCGTGCTGCTGAGCACATATTTAAGCCCATTGAAAGTGGGATTTCAGTGGGTGTGAATTCCCCATCTTGCTGAGTCAGGCCTGGAATTTGAGGCAGGTTGACCAAGATCTTTAGGAAATGTGGGGATGCTGGTGTCTTGCTGTTCAGTGTAGCTCATTTGAGCCTGTGCATGGATGCAGTAGAGGCTTAGCACACGCTATTGTTTTCTGGTCCAAGAGGAAGTGGCTTATGACGCTGTTTTCCTCAGGATTTGTGGCTATTCCAGAGGGAGGGTCTGGCATCTGTTGTTGGCAGCAATTGAATTTCCTCCTCTCCTCTCCTCTCCTCTCCTCTCCTCTCCTCTCCTCTCCTCTCCTCTCCTCTCTGGTTGCAACCTTGGCCATGTCTGAGCATCTTACAAACACCAACGAGCAGGCCACCGCTGTGTAAAGCACTATCTCCATTTTATACACAAGCTTTGAAAAATCAAAGAAAATGTTGAGACATAGAGTGTTTGATTCCTCTCTCCAATGTTTCACAACTGTTTCTTATACCCACTCCACATAAATATGTTAGTTACAAATATAGAGATATATATAGATGACTAAGCTCTGATTATGCATTGTATTTCCACATGACTTTTTGCATTCCTTGGACTTGGCAAGGTGCAACACGTAGCAACTCGCTGTCAGTGAGGGGACACGCGTGCAGCCCAGGCAGAGCCCAGGGCCCAATGTGGGCGTGCAGGTGGAGGGATGCAGCCCCCTCCGAGTGCCGTCCTACCCCTCCTCGGCCACTGCTTGACCGTATGGGGAACATAGGGGAAAGCAGGCATTTTTGGCCCAGCAAAACTGCCTGTTTTGATTCCCGGTGGTGCACTGAAGTTCAGCCTTGGGTGAGAGCCTCACTGATTTTTAGAAAAAAGCAGCAGCCTCCTTTGGTTTTGATAAATGAAGGGTGGATTTATGGGGGCAGAATTAAGGAGATAAGGACACGGGAGCCCCCCTCGTTCAGACCTCAGCTGAGAGGCTGTGCCTCAGGAAAACCTTCCCCATCTCTTCGTTCCCAGCTCCCCACCTGCCCGCACAGCTGCCTCCCATGCCTGTTACTCCGCTTCCACTGCACCCCAGGGTGCGAGCTCTCCGACTGGTGGGGGACTCCAAAATTTGCTTTCACACGCTTTATTTCGGGACCCATCTGAAAGACGGGGCAGTTGAAGCCCCGCTGCCTTGTGTGTTACAGCCAGAATACAAACGGTGACACCAGCGAGCCCCAAATGTGTGGGACCCCCCCGCCACTCCGAATCGGGGGCCAAGTTCCTGGGCAGGGGCCTCACCATAAAAATGCTCTTCGCAGCCTCATCCCGAGCAACTGCAACAATCTGGGGCCATCTGCGGATTTGCCACCTCACTGCTCACCTCTTTTTCCAGATCATTAAGGCGTACATTAAACACCACTGGCCTTCTTAACAAATTCGCCAATCACTCCTACAGCTATCCTGACGAAAAAGATCCCAGCTCCTTATTTTCTGCCTCTGGCTCTGTTTTGTCCTGTTTTCCCTTATGTGACAGGGTGATGTCAGGATCCCCCAAGTCCTCCACAGAATCAGGGCTGGAATCTCTTCAGGAGCCTTTGTGGAGGAGCGGGTGCTGCTGCTGCGCTTGCCGGCTTTCCGGCCGTGCTGTAAAGTTGCTCTCTTTGCTGTGTGTGTTAAGGTCGTGCCATGCAGCTCTTCCAGAGGCATGGGAGAGGCATCCGGGGAAGTTTTCCCATTGCCTCTGGTCTGCTTTGTGGCTTTTTGCAGGAAGCTGTGCTGCATCTGCAACTGGGATGGGCACAACCTGGAATGAAAAGACATGAACAGCAAAATTAGAGCCACCGTCATGCCAGGCAATTAGGTTTTTTTATACAAACATCCCTTGCCCACTGTAGTTTTTGCTTCCCTGGCCCATATTCATTTTTCTTCCTCCACCCTTCTTGTCAGTACCTCGTGGGGCCATGAGTTTCACATCTGCTGCCTTTTGCTTTCACTGGCCATCAGCCCTGCCAGGTCAAATGCCCTCGTGCCAGGGCAGGCTGCGGTGCCCTCATGCAGCAGCCACGGGGCTGCTGAGTGATAGCCAAGGCAGATGTGCAACAGCACATCTGCAATACGCACCCCAGATTTCTCCCCCTGCCACTTTTGGGGGGCTGGTCCTGAGCTCGCTGTGAGGGGCAGGTAGCTTATTAAACTGCTTGCCATGCAATGCGGCCGCAAACCTCAGCCTTCCCGCTCGGTAAGACTGCCACCACTGTGTTGGTTTTGTCTGGCACCTCGAGCCATTCCTCCTACCCAAAGGTGGGGGAGAACCTGTCGGGAAACCTCCCCTCGTACAAAACTACGCTTTCTGAAAATGCACCGTGAGATACAGCCCTGAGGAGACAGAAGAGCCCAAAGCCGGCTTCAGATTACAGCTTTCCTTTCTACCAGCCGTTTTAAACAGAGGCTCACAACCCCAGTCAGATGGTTTGTACTTAACACACGCGAGGGACGGCGCCTGCATCCTCCGCCACCTTTCCCGGTTGCCTGCATGGAGGCCTGGCAGCTCCACGGCCAGCTGGGCCATCGCTTCCCCCAGCTCTCAGCCATCTGCCCGGAGATGGGCAAAGTGCAGTCCCTCCTCCCAGCACGCAGCCGCCCCGGGGGAGCCAGCGTTAAGGGGGTTAGGAGGCAAAAAAGCCATCACTAGCTGTGGGCGCTGCCTCCTGGGGTGGTGGGGAGCGCAGAGCTTTGGCTGCAGGACTTTGCTGGAGTTGGGGTATTTGCAGCCCTGGGGCGTCAGGGTGCTGAGGACGCTCCTGCCCAGCTGGGCTGTATTTTTTTTGGATGCACCGAATGGAAAATATTAGCCCGTAGACAAAACAGACGCTGTGAGTTGGAGCACGGGGCGGCGTGCCCGCTGCAGGAGCCGGGGCTGAGCTATGCCAGCTATGGGCTGCCGGGGAGCCATGCCGGCACCGTCCTCATCCGGCCTGTGCTGGGAATAGCTTTGACTGCTGCGAGTCACCTGGGCATGCTTCATGGAAAAGTTTAAACGTGAAAAGTCCCCTTTGCCTTTCCACCGCCTGCCCTGGAGGTCGGTTTGGTGTGTGGCCGCCTGCCTCTGTGGAGGTAACCGAGAGGCGGCCGGCAATCGGCTCTAAAAACAGCTCTATTTTATAACAAACATCCCACTTGTCATTGGCAGGTAGTAACCGCTAAGCAGAAGGCGTAACTTACGGGCAGCACAGGGCTGGATAGATATAGAGCTGGAATATAGAGCTGGAACCCACACCGCACCTGAGGTGACAACCTAGTGCAGCCCCGCAGAAACACGCAGGGAAAATTCACAACTACGGGCACACATCTTGGGTCAATTTTCCACAGTGCTTTTTGTCCCCCACTTAAAATAAAGCCAAAGCTTGCTAATTCAGAGCCTCCGCTTCTCTGAGCCATCTGCTTGCGAGCCGGCGTAGCTGACAGTACCTGGAGTCAGCTCTCCTGCCACCTGCTCCTGCTGGGTTTTCCTCCTCTGGCAATGCTATAACCTTCAGTTTGCAGCCTGCTCAAATGTGATTCATTATTAATTGGCTGTAAAAGTGGGGCCACCGCAATGGACTTTCGGAGCTCCTCCCTCCCACCCGTCTCCTTGCACACCCCGGGTCGGCCGAGCGGGACGGGCAAAGCATGGTCCGAGCTCAGCCGAGGAGGAGTGCGAAGCAGGGCCATGCTGCATGGCATCCCACAGCTCCTGCCTCCAGTGTCCTCTGTGGATCCGTATCCGGACGCCAAAATTGGTGGAGGGTACTTGGGAGGTACAGCTTTAGGGACAGCCTTGTTTCCACCTTGCAGGGCGGCACAGCCTCCCCCACGCCCTGGTTTTACCGAGCCAGGCTCCATCCCTCTCCCTGCAAAGCCTGGCACTCTCCCGCTGGCTGACCCATCCATAGTCAGGCCAGAAGAGACCATGACCATGAGCTGGTTTTATCTCCTCACAACTCAGCCATGCAGCTTCACCCAGCGATTCCTGTGCTGAGCTCATGAGCCCTGCTAGAGGTAGTGCCTGGCTTTTCAGGGGTCCAGCCACAATTCAAAGACTGAACATTTTTTACAAAAAAAATCTTTGGAATCTCTTCAAAAGGCCATAAATAATCACTATAGGCCGTGCAGATGGGAAATGTGGCTTTCCATCCTCCCGCCCTCACGTGGGGCACAGCCGTGGCATTGCAACCATCACCCTGAGCAGGTTGCACACACAGCGCCAGCGGATACACGCCAGTCCCCACGATGGACACTGTGCCTTCCAGCACAGCGTTAGCATGGAGCAGAAAGAAAACAAATCAGCGAAAAGCCCCAGAAGTTCAGACCAGGATGTTTCCATCCTGGTCCTTTCAGGGAGGGGGGAAAGCAGCGGTTCACCCTCCCAAAGCATAACCCAGCCGGTGGGGCTGCTACGCAGGTACCTGCACTGCGGTGGTCCGGGGTGTCATCTCCACTCCCTCTCCAAACCCTGGGGCCAGCAGTGGTCCCGTGCGCGATGTGGGGTGCCTGCACGGCCAGCAACCCTGCTGCTGGTGCCACCGCCCTGCTGGGGGAAAACCCTCCCCAGATCTCCAGGAAGCGCTGGCCGTCCAAAGCAAACCTAAAATCCAAGTTTTCCAGCTGGCCTCCTGTTTGTAATCCCGGAGAGAGCTTTTGGGTACAAAAAACAATCCCAAACGCCTAAAAATAACCCTGAACTTCTTCAGCAAGGCGGTTGCATTTTGAGATATGCAGAATATTATCAAACACAGAGGCCTCCTGCTAAAGCCGGGGAGGGGATGAAAGCCCCCTAACTCCTTTTCTCTTTCCTCACCTGAGCTGCCCTTCAGACCTGGGGTGTGTTTTTATCCAAGCGCATTTCAGGATGCAATGTTTTTTCCAGGGCTGAGACGGTGGGCTCATGCTTCATGTCCTGCTCGGCCGGAACAAGGATGCATGGCTGCCATTGACACTTTCTGCTCCTCCTGCGTCAGAGAGCCCCGCTTTGTTTCTTTTCCCAAGACCAGCCAGGGACATTTAACCAAGCAATGGACATTTTATTTTATTGAAATAATGAAAAAAATTTAAAAGGCCCTTTTGTTTTATAAACCTGAAGGTTTTGGCTTAGGCTTTCTGACAGCATCCCTTCAGCACAAAGCAAACCTAGAAGAAACATGACAACGAGATATATTAGCAGCTCAAACACTCTGCTCAATTTAATGCTATGTGTTATTGCAGGTCTGAAATGTTATTTCTGTTGGATATACAAAACCTTGCTCTTTTAACAGATTTATTCCTTCACTCCTCTCGCAATTCTCTCCAACGGCAGGTCTTTGTGCTTCGTCTCCAGAGTCCAGGGCTCGCTCATCTCAGCAGGGCCAATGTTGCCCGGCTCTGCTTGGGAACCTGCCCTGGGTGCACCCAGTGTTTCCGCCAGTTGCCCACTGCTGCTCCAGCCCTGGTGCAAACAGGCTTCAGGAACAGAAACCTGCTTGCCTGGGCTGGAGCAGGCTTTTTTCTTTAGAAAAAGCTGACCTAAACTGGGGGAAAGAATGCCCACCCCTTCTTTTATGCTAGTAACTTTAAAAAGCATTAAAATAGAAGGCTTTCAGGGCAGAAAAACTCCCGGCATCAGGCTACCGATGCCACAGAAGGTGATTTCGTTATGAGCAAGGGGTGTCGGGAGACACATACTCCTTTCAACAAACACTCCAGTCACTGCCTTGAAACAATTCAGGTCTCTCACCTGCTCTGTGTGCGGAGGTGCACTGCGTCCAAATTCAGAGTTTCTTGGATTATTATGTAGTCTCCAGTGGCATTGCTGCCTGCGGAGACCTGAGGATAACTGACCCGTACACCCTGTGTAAATATACACACACACACTCGTGGCAACAACTATCTTTATGGCCACAAAGTCCCATGAAAGCAGATGGTGCTGTAGTAACTGATCAGTGATCTATACACACAGGCAACTCCAGCCCTCATTAAGAACAAATGAAGTAAAGAGACTCAGGATGCAAGCGGCCCTCCAGCTCCGGCTCCAGGCGCTCCCAGCATCATTGATGCCTGTGCCTGGGATGCTGCTGCAGCCCTGGGTAATGATGGAGCCTGAGAACCCCAGATTTGCATTTATATATCAAGTTTGAGGCAGAGTGTGCACCCAGGGCTTCAGTCTGAGCCCACCTCCAACAGAAACTGAAGGAAAAAATGCTTTTCTTAGATTTTAAGATTTTAAAGTTGAAGCTGAGACCCGGTGCTAAGTGATGCAGATGATCCTCCTTTGAAAGCTGGAGCCCAGCAGGTCCCAGTGTGCCCCAAGCACGGCTGCCTTGCCAGCAGGCTCCACTCCTCCCGTCTGCTCAATGGAGTTGGGAAGGGCAAATCTGGCCCCTTTCACCTGCCCTTTGGCCTCTGGGCAGGAGAATGGCCCAACTACCCAGCGCGGGTAGGCCAGCGCTGCGTCCAGCATCCCCAGCCACCTTCCACAGGAGGTCCCGAGGGGTCCGAGTCAAGGACAGGCGTGACAGCAGGGATGGTGTGACCCCAGCCGGGTACACCCCAGCCCACCTCCCCCGTCGCTCCTCGCGCGGGTCACCTTGGTGAGGCTGCCCAGACTTTTTGCCCACCACCTCTTCTTCCTCTCCATCTCCCAAAGCAAGCGGTGCTCCCTTGGGTCTCCTCTGCCTGCTGGGAGCACGCACAGCCCCTCCACCAGCTCCCGCTGCCCCCCGCTCTGCCAGCCCGGACACAAAGGCAACAGCCGGAGGAGACAGCCGAGCCCTGGGCAAGGGCTGTGCCGTGCAGCACCTTTGCCTTTCTGGCGTGATTTTGAAACGATGGCCTCAGCCAGCCCTTGGCCAGACACGGCTGCTGTACCTGGAAAGATAAAGGGTAAAGTCCAGAGAATCACTTGTCCGCCTCCGCTCTCCGGGGCTCTGCAAGGGCTTGCCAAGGCAGTGTGCCTCTCCTCGTGAACCCTCACCTGTCCCGAGGGACTCGCTTTGTGAGAAAGGGGGGGAGGAAGGAGGAAAATCCAAGATGCAGAGCAATTAAAGCCGCCGGGAACCTGATGAGCCAGCCGGCCCCCGGCTGGCCTGCAAGCATCCTCGGGGACCTCCCCAGGGGCAGCCGCTGGGGGCTCTTGCAGCGAAGCCTCCGGGGAGCCTCTTCCCAGACAGCACAGCCTGCCTTGCCTTTCCTCTTATACGCTTCAGTTCTTAAGAGTTTCACCTGTGTGGTTTAGTTTTTGTTCGCAATTTGTTCCTGTACAGTTTAATTTGCACCTCTAAAATTAAAACCAGCTTCCTTGCTGTTAGCAGGCAGCAGGTCTGAGCACCAAGCTATGAAGTTTTCTGTTTTTCTGACCCTGTGAGCTTAGTCAAGCTCAGGGCTCCTTGTAGCCTTGGTGTTTCTCAGCCCAGAGCTACAGGAATGGGGAGCTGCAGCAATGCCAGAAAGTTTTCATGAAACTTTTTTTTTTAAGCGTCATCAAGCTGCACAATGAAATGGCATCAAAAGACACCAGATGAGAAACTCTGAAATTCATATTTAATTTGGTTTTTTAAAATCTGTCATTAATCATTGCTGCTCATGATATTCACAAGGAGCAAAATATTCCATTGCAAAACTGAGGCCGCCTTACTCCCGAAGTGGGAATAAAAAAGGGCCAGAGCAAGCTAGGAGCCCTGGGACAAATGTGTGCAACGTCTTCTAGAGTATCTTGCAATCTGCAAAGCAGCCCGTTTGTTAGCACGCAATTACTCGCTGCAGCCTTCGTGTGTGGCAGGGATGTAAATACACTCGGGTCTCCCCCAAGCATGGGACTCCTGAGCACCCCGGGTCCCTTCAGCTTCCGCCCTTGCAATGTCTAATTCCACGAGGCAAATCTGGCCGAGGTGATTCACTCGGGAGGAATGTCAAAACAGCGCAGCAGGCTGCAAGAAGAGAAAACAGCCGTCCTGGGCAGCCAGAGCCCCCCAGCCCCTACCCAGCCGCCCGAGCAGATGTCTGGGGAGGGCGTAAGGGAAGTGCAGGCATGCAACGAGCCTGCCCAAGGCAATGCCACCCGGTGGCTCAGGGACTTCACCGGCTTGAGGTGACATCCATGTGTTTAGCAGCCCTTGAAGGATTTTGCTTCCTTGAATTTGTCTAGCTGCTTTCTGACCCCTTACAAAGCTCCCAGCACCCACACCATCCTGTGCCAACAGTCTCAAAGGGCAACTAAGTGCTGAAATACCTTTTTTTCCCCTGCTTCTTTTAAACCTGCTGCCTAATAAATTTACATTATGACCTTAAGTCTGATGAGAAGGAATTAAAGTTCCTTCCCGTCTCCCTTTCTTTCACAGACCTCCCGCATACTCACCTTGGCCCTGCAGCAATCTCTCTTCCAAGCCACCCTCCTGCAGAAGCCGTTCACTACCTTTGCCTTTTTTTTGTCCAGCAGTCCAGCACTAGCCATGTTGATCTACCTAAGGCACCTCACAATGAGGCAACGGAGATAGAGGTAGAAAGAGCCACATCAGTGCGATGTTCTGTCTGAGGTTATCATGCCGTGCACAGCGTTGCCCTGTACACAGAAAGTCTCACTGTTTTCTTTTTGATGCATGTTCAGCCATGGGGATGATGCTGCTGGATGTGCCCATGAATACGTTGGCAGCTCCAGGCTGTCCGGATCCAGCTCCCGGCATGACCAAATAACCATTGTGCAGGCGCAGCAGGGATGCAACTGAGCATCACTTGGCCCATCTTGGCAAAGAACACAGGTGAAGAAGGAACAGCACAATTGCCTCAATTTCTCAGCCCATGCCCAAGAGCACCCAGAAGGCAAACACAGAGCTCACACGTGAGGAAGGCTCAGGAGCAACTACAGAGGAAATCTCTGGCTTCACATCCTGGGCAAAGGATGCTTCTCCCTGGGAGATAAAAAAAGGCTGGAGGGAGGTGGGTGCAGCTTTTCCCTCTCATGAGGAGCGGAGGGAGCACTCCCCTGCTGGGCACACACCTCCCCTCTTGCCCTGCTGTTCCTGAGCTCATCAGCGTATTTCAATTTACTTTAATTACTGCCTTTACCTCCTGCCTTTGAGAAGTTTGCCCACCCACCCCAGCTTGAGTGAGGAATGATATTTCAGCATCATTAAACCAGGCAGGTAGGCAGGCAATATCCCATATGTTTTCGTATCTGCCCAGCTTTAAATGGAGACCAGCTGCGAAGTACGTTGAGGACCAAACCCGTACACAGTCCATCCCATACTCCTCTGTGTCTGCCAACGCTGGGGACCAAGCTTAATCAATTTTCTCTGCTGCACATTGTGTCCCAGTCCCGACCACATCCCGCCTCTCGTGATTTCGTGCCCTTTCTGGCTGTTCGCTTGATGGGGAGCTGAACAAAACCAGTACAAAAGGAGGCTGCCGCACAATTTGCGCTGACATTTGCTGGCATTGTCCTTATTTTCTGGTAAGTTGAATGTGGAATGTGTCTGATATTTATCAGAGAAAAAATGTCACCTCCTACCCCTTCTTCCTGATATATATAAAAAAAAAGAAAAGCAATCTGGAAGCTTTCCATGCCCTGTGTTCTTCCACCAAAGACACTCACAGCTGCCTAAACGCTTAAGCACAGATGCACAGCATGGCCCCCAAAGAGGAAATTATGGTATCTTCAGGAGCTCCTTCCTCCCGCCGGATCACTTTTAAAGGATGCGATGTGCTTCTCATCCTTGCAGCCTCACACCTGATGTTCTGGGAATTGCCTAGCCATGACGTTTGTACCACCGTGGACCTTTTACATCCCCACAGTCCCCCACGTGAAAGCGATAAGAGTGAAGGGCTGTGTGTTCCCCCCGTCCTTGGTCAATCTTGCCTCCTGGTGCCCTCCTGTAATGAAAAATATCACATCAGCGACTCCTTCTCGGATGGAAAAATCTGACCTGAACACTGTCCCTCTTTCTCTTTTACATGTCTTCCCCCCTTTCCAGCTCAATTTATGTCCCATTGTATGATACTTTGGGGGAAAAGCCTATTGGCATGGTTTCTGTCATTGCAGATGCATGGATGTATGGGTGTACTTTGTGTGCGCCTGCGTGCTTTCATGTGTAAGTATGCACATATGCAAACATGTGAGTTAATCAAAGTATTGCACCTGTATATTTATCATTTATTACAATGCATGACATTTTAAAAGATAGCACGGTAGATGTAATATGTAATGCAAATGTCATATGCAAATAATTTACTTAGTGTCACAGGAAGAGTAATGGAAGACGAGGAATCCGACTCTCAGCAAATCTAGTGGGTTTGCATTTTACATTACATACTCACTCCATTTGCTGGGGATGGCACAAGGAAAATAGCTGTCAGTAATACTTTTTGTGGAAGCAGATGCAACGTGCAGAACTGCGAGCACGCTGATGCAGTACCTTTTATTACCCAGATTAAGGATGGCAGGCAATTTATTTGCTAAAGGCCAACAGCAAATAATCTTTTCCCTGTGAAATGAAGTTAGGCAGTTTGAGGTGGGGCCAGAAAGCAATTAAGTATATTATTAAAGCAGGGCAGGAGATTGTAATCATACATATGTATATTATGTACCTACATATATAGAAAGGCAAATAAGTCTGCAGCCACCTTTGGAACCAATATTCAAGTCTGAAATGCAATAAGGCTGGAAATTAAATGCTTATCTTCCTTTGTAAATGCGTAATCTTCGCCTTTAATCAGCTGCATTAATTATTTCATCGCACTGAGTTTTTACATTTCTGAAAAGCACAAAAGTTAATTTTGTTGTGGTTCGTGGCTTTTCAGACTTACCTGGGGCTGAGCACAGCAGGGCTGAAGGCAGGCTGGCCACGGACTGCCTCCCTCCCCTTGCCGGCACCCTGCTAACAGGCTCCTCGCCTCCCGCTCCGCGCTGAGCCCTCCTGCCCGCCGGGGCGGCGAGATCCCCGCAGCATCTGGCGACAGTGGGATACTCCACGCTGGATGTTGTCTGTTGTCAAGGAGATGAAGTATCTAGACTATCAGGCCAAACGATAATACGATAGACATTCAACGAAATACGTGCAGCTTTTAAGAAAAAATCATCAGAAATCTTCCATAGTACACAGAGGGGTTTTTTGCCTCCCTTACTTAGAGGTCTGGTTTATACAGTAAGAACAGAAAACAGTAGGTTTTGCATTTGGCTGTAACAGAGACGCAGATTGAGACATGCTACCTCCATACAAAATGTTAATAAATACATGACGGGAGAATATTTTCCTCTCTCATAAGAACAACAGCCACAAAAAAGCCTGATTAAGTACTCTCCATTCATGATATCTGATTACAAAAGGTAATCCCTGCTCACACTGAGGATGTGGCGGTCGTGGGCACAAACCACCAGCTGAGCAAAAGGTCATCAGGACGTGGGGACAGGGGTACCACATCTGGTCCAGGGATGCTCCCTCAAAAGTCTTCCAGCTCCTCCTTCCCCACCAGCCCCCTGGTAACCTCCCCACTTCCATGGAGGCAGCATGAGCTATGGCAACAAAAACTGTTACCCTTTAGCTAAGGAGGATAAAACAGGGATTCCTAAGACTTTTTTTTTTCCTTGTGGAATAGCTGATATCTGAACACAGACGTTGCTCTGCTGAGATCTCTTCACCACTCCGAGATGTCAGCACCTCCACTGAGCCCATATTGCTGCTGCCGTGGTAGGCATCGCAGGGGGCTGAGCCCCAGCTGCCAGACTTAAATGTATAAACTGCTACAGCTTGAATTAAAAAGTTTATTTCTTGCTTCTGGGGCTGTAAAAACCAGGAAAACCAAGTCACCCTCTTTCCCCGCTTCCCCTTTGGACAGAAAGACGGACACTTCCCCACTTGTTATGAACACCACGCGCCCAGGCTCGTCTCCTTTCCCACTTATCATTAATCCCCTCGCAAAGACCCTTCTCCTTCCTCTGAGCGCCAGGCGGGCGGGCAGACCTGCCGCGGGGTGCCAGCGCTGCACAGCTCTACCAGCACAGACAGCAGGGCTGTCTTCTCTTTCTGTGGGACTTACTGCAACCTAACCGGGAAAAGAGCTAGCGGGCACCCTCTAAGGTTCACACGGCATCAGACTTTGGTAGGCAATAATTTGGGAAGCATCGCTGCATATCTTCTCCTCCTCACTCATCCTACGCATAGCTGATCAAAAATGTTCTGACCAAATATTTTTCTATTAGAGGTTGCCTTTTTCCACAAATTAAAATGCCCTGTGTACTGATTTTGATAAAATTACAATTTTCTTTGCTTAAGCCAAGTGTTCCAATCTTATTAAAACATCACAGATCCATTGTTTTATTGAAAACCTTTCAATTAAACCAAAATACAGTTGTAAAGTGCATTTTAATTCCAGGCCATATTTCAAAATTTGTCATTTACTTTTGGATTAGGAGTGGAATAAAAAGAGGAAACTACAAGAATGGAAATTATCCAGGTAATGTCTACATACGCTGACACGACTCTCACATTAACTGCTTCAGGGCTCTGTTGCAGGACAGGGTTAAGATTCAAACTAGTATAGTGAGATACAGTACAGGCCAAATAATGCAACAGCTGGCACAGTGCTCTAAGAACTAAAGGAGGTCACTAAAACCCATGCCAATCCACACTGGTTTATATAAAATGTACTTTCTCAAACTAACCGGACGCCTTTGATGAGATAATAAATTTTGCTGAAAGAGATAAAAAGCCTTGGACTTGGTACTGCATGACATTGGCTTAGAAACTAGAATGGCATGAAATCAATGTGTCAATATCAAATTAAATTAAGCAACTACAAGCTGCTTAATGTCTACATCTTAAAATAAACTGTGAATAGGAATCATCTTCTCTCGTGTGCGTTGCACGCTGGCCACTTCAGGGATCATTTATTTTGTCTCCATTACAGCTAATATTTTTCATAACTTCTTAGAATAAAACCTAGTATCACCACTGATAATGTTTGTGGGTGACGCAGACGCCGAGGGATACACCAGTAACAAAGAAAGGATATCACAGATCAACATCGCCTGGTGACTTGCACCTGAGCAAAACATACTCGGTTTAGCAGAGCCAAGCATAAACCCATACATCTGAGCACCAGAAGATGTTGATGAGGCAGGCGACCCATGCCTGCATCTGACCTGTGAGGTTAACTAGTCCGGTAAGAGCCTTATTTGCAATTTAATACCCCAGAAAATCCTGGCAGAGCCCTACAGGCATTTGCATCAGCCAGCCTGGACCTGCTCGACACTCGGATGCCTCCCGAGTTCTTCCTCCTGCTGTTTGTTGACCTGCCTGTTGCTCTATTAAAGGCTCCTCGGAGCTGCAGAGCTCTCCAACCCCGGTTTTGAGGCACTGCACGCCCTACGGAGGTGGGACTGCAGTCATCTTCCAGCTTGACACGTGGCCTCCCAGCAGCTGCCCGCAATCAGGCTGCCCCTCGGGGACAAGGGACATCGGCACTCGCCTGGCTCGTCCCTGGGGGCCAAGGGGCAGAGTCCTGCCGTCTGTGGGCTGCTGCTGATTCGGGATCTCTAGGGGACTTGCTTTCAGGCACAAAACATCCTTCCTTCAAATGTTACAAATAAATCTTTGGCTTAATAGCTTCATATTTGTGTGCCATCTTTTATGTCCTCTCAGGATGTTATATGCCACATAAAATGCGGGAGGTCATTAAAGTTAAAGTGAGAAAGTAATTAGCCCATATTTACACTGAAGGATGCAAATAAATTATGTTACTCAAATATCAGGCATCCCTCTTTAAATATTGGCTAATATTCTAGCAAAATCCTCAGGTTCTAGAGATGACAGAAGACATTTTATTTAACGCAAACTCGCCCAAATATTTGACTACACCCAGGTAACGTCATCACCAGGCAAGAGGAGATCACCCTAACACCATCTGCAAAGCTGCACTGAGGGCATTGCTACAGGGACTCCTCCAGCTGCTACATCTCATAAGGGGAACAAAGAGCCGCGGACCCTTCCCCATGAGCCCATTCAGCTCTGGCCCCAGAGACTACAAGGTGCTAACATACGATGCAAACAAAATATATCCCCTATATCCTAGAGGAAACCTATTGCCAAAGCAGAGGAAGGGTATTTAATCCGTTGTCCAGTAAAGGCGGAGCGCCTGCTGCTTCCCTCTCGTTGCTGGCATTATTGGGATCTCTGCTTCGCTCAGCTCCTGTTTTCATGAATCATAGAATCATAGAATCATACAGGTTGGAAAAGACCTCTAAGATCATCGTGTCCAACCGTCAACCCAACACCACCATGCCCACTACACCATGTCCCTAAGGGCCTCATCTACATGTCTTTTAAATACCTCTAGGGATGGTGACTCCACCACTTCCCTGGGCAGCCTGTTCCAAGGCCTGACCACTCTTTCAGTAAAGAAATTTCTCCTAATGTTCAATCTAAACCTCCCTTGGAGCAACTTGAGGCCATTTCCTCTCGTCCTATCGCTAGTTACTTGGGAGAAGAGACCAACACCCACCTCGCTACAACCTCCTTCCAGGCAGTTGTAGAGCGCGATGAGGTCTCCCCTCAGCCTCCTCTTCCCCAGGCTAAACAGTCCCAGTTCCCTCAGCCGCTCCTCATAAGGCTTGTGCTCCAGGCCCTTCACCAGCTTCGTTGCCCTCCTCTGGACACGCTCCAGCACCTCCATGTCCTTCTTGTAGTGAGGGGCCCAAAACTGAACACAGGATTCGAGGTGCGGCCTCACCAGTGCCGAGTACAGGGGCACGATCACCTGCCTAGTCCTGCTGGCCACGCTATTCCTGATACAGGCCAGGATGCCATTGGCCTTCTTGGCCACCTGGGCACACTGCCGGCTCATGTTCAGCCGGCTGTCAACCAGCACCCCCAGGTCCTTTTCCTATGGGCAGCTTTCCAGCCACTCTTCCCCAAGCCTGGGGCGTTGCATGGGGTTGTTGTGGCCGAAGTGCAGGACCTGGCACTTGGCCTTGTTGAACCTCATACAGTTGGCCTCGGCCCATCGATCCAGCCTGTCCAGGTCCCTCTGCAGAGCCTTCCTACCCTCCAGCAGATCAACGCTCCTGCCCAGCTTGTTGTCGTCTGCAAACTCACTGAGGGAGCACTCGATCCCCTCGTCCAGATCATTGATAAAGATATTGAACAGGACCGGCCCCAGTACTGAGCCCTGGGGAACACCGCTCGTGACCGGCCGCCAACTGGATTTAACTCCGTTGACCACAACTCTCTGGGCTCGGCCGTCCAGCCAGTTTTTTACCCAGCGAAGAGTGTACCTGTCTAAGCCGTGAGCCGCCAGCTTCTCTAGGAGAATGCCGTGGGAGACAGTGTCAAAGGCTTTACTGAAGTCCAGGTAGACCACATCCACAGCCTTTCCCTCATCCACTAGGCGGGTCACCTGGTCATAGAAGGAGATCAGGTTGGTCAAGCAGGACCTGCCTTCCATGAACCCGTGCTGGCTGGGCCTGATCCCCTGGTTGTCCCGGACATGGCTCGTGAGCACCCTCAAAACCAACCGCTCCATGATCTTCCCCGGCACCGAGGTCAGGCTGACCGGTCTGTAGTTCCCCGGATCCTCCCTCCGGCCCTTCTTGTAGATGGGCGTCACATTGGCAAGCCTCCAGTCGTCCGGGACCTCCCCAGTTAACCAGGACTGCTGGTAAATGATGGAGAGCAGCTCGGCAAGCTCCTCCGCCAGCTCCCTCAGTACCCTCGGGTGGATTCCATCCGGCCCCATAGACTTGTGAAGCTTGTAGGAACTTAATATCTTTGTGCCTTCCATTCCTCTGTCAAATTTGGCTGAGGCTGGCCAACGATTCCAATGTAATAGCAGGGAATGCAAAGGGAGCGAGCGGCAGTGTGATTGCATAGCTGTATTTCATTACGAAGTAAGGCTAAAAATATCGGTGACCTTTCTGAGCTCTATTTTTCCGTGGTTTGGAGCAGAGTTGTGAAATTTGGCAGGTGCAAGAGGCCTTTGGGGTGTGCCTTCTGCTGTTCCTGTGAAAATCTTCCCAAATTTGGGCTAGGTATAAGCCTTTGGAAAACAAGACCATATGTTAAGATACATGTAAGAACTTCAGTAATTCGGTGGAATTCCCCAATAATTTCGTCCTCCCCGAGTCTCGTGCCACTTTCCCGCTCTGTGCCACTGCCTGGCTCTGGGGTCTCCATGCGGACATCCCCAGTATGGATACTGGGATGGAAAGCAGGGGCACAGTTTCTTCTGAGCTCCCTGTTCTCATCCTGCTAACAACCACGGAGCAAGAGGATGCTCAGAGCGACCGCATGAAGGGACAAGGACACAGAGCAGATGGCGGACCAAGGTGGCCCTGACTCACCACGTCCCGCAAAAGGCAGCACCAGTGGACAGCCTCCCAAACCCATTCCTGCTTGCAGAGGGAGGGCTTGCCACTGTGTTTGCTCTCAGGCAAAAGCAGTGTATGAGCCGCATGCATTAATCTCCGGCATACAAGTATGCAAGAAAAATAATCCCAGTTACATGGTTTTGTCACGCACACGGTCGCGGGGAGGTAAGGTCTCAGTCTGAGATCCACCTGTGTGGCCATGATGGGGAAGAGAGACTTTTGCTTCACAATGGATTAGTCATTTGCTTACAGTTTAGTTAAGCCTCCGAGAAATTGTTGGCTAACACTGTTTTCTGGCTGGACAGGTAAGAGTGGCTTTGAGCAGTGCCCATGGGATATCTGCCTCACTGAACTGGAGGGGTGAGCAATGGCAGAAGGTGGCTTGATGACTCCTGCCTGAGTGAAGGACGCTTCTGCAGACAGCAAAGAAGTGCTTTTTGTTGGTTCCTAATTTACAGGGGCTTGGCTTAAGGGTGGGCAATGTTGGGGCAGAGGACGAGCTTTGAGGTCCTCCATCCCTCCAGGCTCCAGCCTGCCTCTCCCCCGGCACAGCGTGTCCCCCTGACCTGCCCAGGCCACCCCGGGAGCAGATGATGCGGACTGGTGGGTGGAAGAAAAGACACCCAGTGACCGGGTTTAGCCAGGGGGATTACTCGGTCTGGAGCAGATTAACGTGGGCACACCTGATCCCCGAGGGACCCGGGAAAGCTTGTCACAGCCGCAAACACTGGGAGTGACTGGGGAGGTTGTAGGTGGCAGGCAGGTGGTGATGGAGGGAAAGCTGATGACGAATTGAATGAGAATTGGGATTGCTTAAGCAGAAAAGAATGAAATTGGATGGAAAGGTAAAGAAAGGACAAGATGGGGGAACGGGAAAATACTGTATTCAGTAGTGGCTATCAAATGGGATTTCTATCCTATGCACTGATGATGGCAAGAGTCCTGCAGAAAAATTAGATTGGGATTAACGCGCATTCAATTGCATTAGTAATTAAAGTCTGCATATTGTAGGGGCTGTTCAATTAAAGTTGCACAATCCATGTCCTTTTTAACAGCTCTTCATTTCCGAGGGGTCGACTTTGCGATGGTGCTCTGCCAGCGCCGTTTCCTTGGCTGAATTCTAAACCTCCAAGAGCGGTACGGCGCCAGTCGATCCGTGTCGTAGATCTCTGCATACAAATCAGTACCGAAATCACAGAGCCAGGCAGAGCTGGAGCAGGTATTAGAGGAGTCATTAGCAAAAGGGGCAGCCGTTCTCATGCAATGCCTTCACCGCATTCTCCATGCCCCTATCCTGAAAATGTCCATTTGTGGGTAAAACACTGCTTGAGCCTGGAGTGACTCCAGCAAGGGATGTCGTGAGCAGCAGGCTTTGCCGGCATTGCTGGCAGTGGGTTAAGGCACTGCCCTTGCACATCGCCCGGTGAAGCTGCTGTGGCAGCCCGGGAGTGCCCTGGCACAGGGAAACAGGGGGGTCGCGACACCCGGAGCCCCACCGCTAAGGCTGCCAGAGCCCATCTGTCAGAGCCCCGGGTGTTAGCAGGATCAGAACCGACTATCCTTAGTAAGCAGGGGAAGACTTTACTTTTGAGATTAAGGTTGGCCTTGCGGTGCAGGCAGGTGCCTGCAGTTGGGTGTTTAAGCCCCGGCTGCAATGTGGATGCAGGACAAATCTTGCACATCTCACGCAGGGGCTGCCTCCATCACACAGTGCATCCTGGGGCTGTGGTCCTGCTGAGGTGATGGGTTGTCTCCGAGGGGCTCTGCCTGGGGCCCTCAGCTTGAGCCACCGGAGACAACCCATCACCTGCTGGATCCTCTGCAGATGTCCCCACAGCCCACTGCATCAGGCTATGGCACTGGCATGCATCCACCACCCATCTCTCCGTGCCCGACTTCAGATTGCAGATTGCATCCTAATAAAAAGGCTGTTTCGTAAAGGACTCTCCATCCTATTTGCGATAATGCAAAGCCCTTCTCCTTCTGTTCACGGCTGCGCTAACAGCTCTAGTGGCAAATGCATCAGCTGCTTGTGCAGGAGAGAAATCCTGGCAAGGCTGAATGCAAATTTAGCTAAGCCAAATGGCATACAAGTTTTCCAGAGACCACTGGCAAAGCCCCACTGATTTTCAGAAATATCTATTCTTTTAATAGTCAATGGACATGTTCATTGGAAACCTATTTTTAAAGAGATGAAATAGCCTCTGAATAACTCAAGTGACCATGTGAATATTGATTAACCAAGTGAACATGTCAGTCCTGAGCAGATGAAATTTGGACACAGTCGCTGGGAATTCTCCCATGTCAGAATGAGGCAAAGGCTGCAACGTTTGACTTCTGTGATGCTGAGGACCCCCAGTTAGCCACCTTGCTCTCTTCCTGGCGATGAGTGAGGAATTATCCACAGATCACAAAAAATACAAACTAATCACATTATCCCCAGGCCTTTCTTAGCTAAATTGCCTTATTACCCACCCTGTTTGATTTGAAGAAATATTAAACTGCGGGGTGGCTCAGAGGAAAGTCTTGGTGTCACCTTGCCAATCTCAGCACAGTTCAGCTCTTCTTCTTTGAGGCAACGCTGTGGAGATATCATGGCTGATCGTCAGCAAAATTTACCTGGGCAGGTGCTAACACTGAGGCCAATCTATTCTATATATGTGTATTATTGAATTTGGTTAAGAGTCTGAACGAATTTTTAAGCAGATGGCAAACTGGGCAGTATGACAGGAGGGAAAACCAGGCAGATACAACTCTAATCCTGTTATATATAGGTTATACCTACTAGGGACCGCCTGTTTCTCTGGACCTGCAATGTCCCCTTGGGTTCATAGCGGCAAGGGCAGAATCACCAAAGTCTGATGTACTCGAGCCAGGGCCTGGTAGTCTCATGGCAGAGACAACTCTAGCTGCTTTCCACACTACTGCCAGGGTAAGCTGGGCCAAAGGGACCCAGGGAGACACTAGATCAGTTTTGCTGGGGTCTTCAGTGAGAACAGGGTTGGATCATCACCCACCATCCCCTCTGACCATGTCAGCTCTTTTTCTGCTGTCTAATGCTTTGCAACCCAAAGAGCAGGCTAATATTTTAACAGATGTAGACTGTCTTCTTCCCCAATCCCCTTATAGGAAGAGTTCATTGGAAGGTTAATAGGATGCTGAGAAGACAGACTGATTAAAATTAAATTAATCCAAATTAAATTAGGGGAAAGTCAAGTAACCCAGTCGGTTCATAAGAATTCATAGCAAAAAGCATTAAAAAGAAGCTGTTCAGACTGTAAGGAAAGAAAGGATCTGGCCCTGGGAGTGTTCTTGCCCAGGCATCATCCAGCTGGATTCAGCTGTGGAGTTCGCACAGCTTGTAAGACCAGTCTCGGGAGCAGCCAGAAACACGCCGTGCTCGCTCATCGGCCCCGCCGTACGCCTGGCTGGCTCTGGGACAGCCTGCAGACTCCCCAGGGGACAGCGTGGCTGGGAGTGCCTGGCGGTGGGACCTGTCACAAAGCCGTGCAGGAGGCCACGGGCTGTGCCCGGCGCCCTGCAGCATCCCATCCCGGCTACCGGGCAGGCTGAGACGGCAGCAGGCGGGAGGTGGTACGTGTTAGGAAGCAGGGCAACATGGAGCCAGCGGGTATTACTGCACTCCTTGCCCTCATCCACGCTGCCCCAGCAGTGCGACTGCCTCCACGTGTAGCATCCATCGCACAGGAGGGTTTGCAAGATCTGGGTCACAGCCCGCAAGGTCTGCAAGGATTCCCAAACGTCTTTGAGAAAGCACTTAGCACAAGTAAGGGTGTTTTAAAGTCATAATAATAACAATCAGGAGAGCTATATTCAGCTCTAACGCTATTAAAGATACTTCATAAAACAACAAAGCTCTCCACAGATACGTCTAGGTTACCCGTTCCTCCAACTCAGGGATTCAGATGGTCATCTGCTTTCACATGTAGCAAGGCAAGCATTTTTTCTCAGCATGTGAAGTCAGGAGAAAAATTGCTTTGGAAACAAACAAAAGGTCACAAAATATTCACTATCCTAAAGAGCACAGAGCCACAGATCCTGTAATTCAATATGTAACACCCATAATACACATGTGCCCAATTTTCTCTTCATTTCATGGTATCTGTATTTGCATGTCTCTGATTTTTGCTTTTTTATTCTTAGTCTGCAAACTAAGAGAGGCTCTTGAAACTCCATAGTGTGCAATACCTCGTTCTAAGGAGGCATTCATCTCGTCACAAGATGAAACAATATATATGTAAATGTACATTAATACATAAAAACTGAAATCAGACATTAACATCTACATTTTGATGCACTAATTTGGGCCTAGTTATGTTGACACAGATGGAGTGAATTATTGGAGGAGAAAAAGCACATCTGTTAAATGTTATTGTTTAATTAAGCCATTAGCAACCGAAAGACTAGAGCCTTTAAATTATAGGATTTTACATTTATCTCAGCCCGTGGTACTCGTATGGCTCCCCTAGCACTTGGAGCGCGTTGCAATCTTTAATGCAATCGGTGTAACGACCCCCCTGTGAAGGAGAATAAAAAGGGCCCCTCTCTCTGCCTTGCAGATGGGGAGGTGAGCTGTTTGGCCCCCAGCTTCCTAGGAAATTTGGGGAACACCACAGTGGTCTGAGGTTAACATCGTACCACTGACTTCCTTCATTAGTCAGCGTGGCGAAGCCTCACAGGACCTCCAAGGAAATCTTCACCTGGAGATAAGCATCCTTGAAACCACCAGTCATTGCTCGGTGAGGGCTTTGCACCCTGACATTTGTGTACGCCCAGTCATGGAGTTTTGGATATACAAAATTTGCTACCTAAGCGCTAAGATCTGTGCGTGCAGCCTAAGAAATTGGCAATAATCCTTTATTACAGCTGCAGGCTCTCTCTGGAAATCTTATTCTCCTGTTCAATTTTACAGGGAATAAATTTCCTAGCTGGAGGAAAATTTCTTCCTGTGAGAGGGGACAAAATGTCTCTGCGAGACACCTTACCAATGGATTTACTACAACACAGAGGGGAAGAAGTATAAACTTGTATTCCAATAAGCCCGCAAATTCACCAGGGAAGAGCCCACCGTCACCCCTGAGGACGGAGGGTTAGCCACGAGCCTGTTCCGCATTGCTTATCTCCTGCCATCCTTGCACCGTCCCCACCTGCGAAAGGGATGCCAGAATCAGCAGCCCTTGCTCCTGGCCTCAATCCTGCCTTCCTGTGTCGCAAGCGAGGCATTAGACAGGTGAATGAAGACAAAATGAAGGAAGCTCTTCGTCCCACGCTGGCGTGGCGGGGGTGTGCTGTTCAAGGAGAGCAACCCGGGCCTTGGAGAGCTGTCAGATGCTGCTATGAGCTGCTCTGCTCTCCCCCCTCTTATTCAGGCAACTCTCTGCCAGCGAGGGTGATGTCTCTGCAGGTTTCCACACATGGGGAGGTGTTTATTGGAGCCAGGATTTGCCCTGCAGACTGTCCCACCAAAGAACTGCCCCCTTTTTAAGTTGCATTTGCTGGGGAAATAGAGACTCGGGCAATCTCTCAGTTTCTTCTCCCTGTTCTTCCCCTCTTACTCCTGTAACAGCTTTTGAATCCTTTGCCCGGTTTCAACCAAATTTTACAGAGGTCTAGAGAGCTTAGAGATATTATGCACCCAGAAGCAGTGCAAAACCAGACATCCATAAAGAAGAAAGAGACCCTTTTAGCATCTTTAGGGTGGAAGAGGTGAACACCATCAGCCTTATCTTTGCCCAGGAACCCAGGCTTCCTTGGTTCTGCTGCCCAAGCAATGCCTGGTGACTGTTGCGATGGCGAGCATTAGGGTCATAAACAGTGCCATAAATAGCTCATTTAACTTTTATTTGCCATTTACACCATCACTGCCAATAAAGTGACACATGATAAATAAAAGTAAGAGATGCTTTCAGCTTTAAAAATAGAAATGTTTTTCACTTTAGCTGCTGCAGGAGGAAGGCCTGATTCTGCTCTCACTTATGCTGGCATAAAACAAAATTAGCTACACAGAAATGAATGGAGTTACATGTATCAAAAACTGTGCAAGTGACAGCAGAGCTGACCTCTTCTCTTTTAAACTTTTTCCTGCTCAATACTGTATGAACATCTTTTTTATTTGATGCACTAATCTTTTAGGGCTGACTCCTCCAAATCAGAGCCGATGCCATTCAGGAACTAACAGGGATACAGTTCAGAGTGGAAAATCAATCTCAGGGGAGACCCTGGCCACACGAGAAGCGATCCTTGAGCCAGCTCAAGGGCCCAGCGCAGAGCAATGTAAAGTGCCTCCAGGGAGGGCCAGCATTTGCTTTTCCTGCGCCAGTAAATGTTAAAGCACAGCACAGGCGCCGGCAGCAGGGAGGTGCTCGTGGGGCTCTCCAAGGAGCCCCTTTGCTGGCAAGAGGAGAAACACTGACGGACTCCTGATGGTGCCCCATTCAGCTGTCCTCATCCAGAGCCATCGACTTTAGCCAGGCAGGATCAAGCCTCCGTGGGACCTAAGCAGGTTGGCAGAACACATGGAAACTTCCCGAGGGACGTGCCAGAGAAAGGAGACGGCATATCCCTCCTAATGAAAGCAGAGGCTCAAAGACAATGAATCCCTTCTCCCAGGGAGCTGGATCCCAGTGCTCTGCTGTCTGAGGTGGCAGCGATTTTGAAAACTAACCAAAAGCCTTGCTGCTATCCCAGAGTACTGCATTAAATAATTGAAAAATGAATAATTAAATTAAAAGAGGATTATTTCCCACAGGCAAGCAGAAAATTGCTGCCTGCAGGACAAAGGATGATGGCAACACTTCATTTTCTGCAGTTCTCAGCAGTCAGCAGAGAGGTAATGTGAAAAACATCCACGGTGGGCAGGAAGAGCCCCCCTGAATCACATTGAGTTTTTGGCTCCCAGTTTATCCCTAAATTGTCTATTACCAAATGCAAAATAGGGATTTCTGAAGAACGAGGAAGCAAATCAGGAAATGGGAGACATTCCTTTTTTCATGAGTGTCACCCTTGGGGTGTGGGGGTATCTATTTATGTACAGATACCTGAGGGATTTGCACAGATCAGTCCCGTTGACTCACGGTTAGCTGCTATACATATTTGTAGGATACATTTCTATGTTTAGTCCTCTACGCTTATTTTATTGCTGGATATGAGGAGACGTAGATGCGTGCTTTGTTCTAACACTTTATAAGAACAGTATTTAGTGGCACTATTATATTTTTCCCTAAGCTGTATATATCTGTTTGAACAGACGACGCATTGTAAGAGTCTGTGTTTCTCACGAACTATAATTAAAAATGAACAACTCTCTGCATAAGATAACAATACCATAATATACTTGCTCTCCTCACAGAAATTTAAACAAGTCGACATGCTGAGTGAATAATGATCCTACATTTATGCAGCACTTATTTTCCCTGCGTAGTTGCAAGTCCTTGGTACATTGATACCCAGACTGTATGAGGTACTACAACGGGGTCTGAACACAATCCATCGGGGAATAAATTGTACTCTTCAACCCTTCCACCTTCCCAGCATCTCAAGCTCTCCTTGCCTTGTAAAACCTCGCACCCAGCCATCGCATCCCTTCGTCATCCCACGCTCTTTGTGCCTTTCGTATGTGGAAGCCCTCTTTTTCTTCTCTGTGTAAGGCTGCTTCTGACAGCCCTCCTAAACTCCGCCCTAGAACTCATATTTCTCCAGTGAAGCAATCTCTTCACTCACCACATCAGCGTTGGCTATAAAAGGTCAGGGTGTTTTGCCAAGAACTGTGACATTTTCCTTAAGCCCATTTTCTCCTCTCTCTCTGTCCAGAAACTTAATAGTCCGCAACACGGTGGTCGTAGTTGTGACTGAGTGTCACAAAGTAGATGGCTATGATGGTGTCACGAGATTCAGAAACACACGGGCCGCATCAGGAGGGGTAAGGCTTCAGCCCTATTAGTCCCCCTTCCTCCTGCCACTAGCAGGTCCATACTATCAGCACATCACACCATATAGATCTGAAAACTGTGACCCTGTGCGGGAGCCCGGAGTTTCAACAGCAGATTTCTCCTTCTGTGCCAAAGCAGATGGGCAGAGGAAGCGTGGCGAGTAAACAGCGTGCTTGACACTACAGAGCAAGGCTGCAGCAGAAGAATTTCTGGATGCCAACCCGGGGCCCCAGTTCCAAAACCAGCCCTTTCCTTCTGGCCACCCATCACATAGGTATGTGTCCAAAATGTTTCACTCACCTATTTAGATTGTAGCTGCCTGTGAGACAGACCCTTGCATCGGGTTGAGCACTGCGCTCCACCACAGCAACTGGGGAGCTGCCTTCACCTCTATGGAGAGTATGTCTGCAGGCTGCGTCCTAAGAGAGGACATCTTTCGTGGGACATGAGTATTGAGTATGGGAGCAACGAACCGACGCTGGAGCCCAGAGCCAGCGGGGCCAAGGTAGGGGAAAGGCAGGGGTGAGGCCCTGGCTAGACGTGCAGGCAGCTCCGTCGCCCTCATACAAAGGTCCAGCAAACCGAGGCTAACTCTCGGCACAGAAGGAGCAGAGAGTAGCACAGCAATTTCTCCTTCCATGTAAAACCATGAATAGCAGCACTCTGTAGGCTAGTGGAAGAGATATTTCAGCATGTACCTTTTCAGTAGACCACCCTTACGTATGATAAATGAATCTCCACTGCTTTTAAAAATGGTTTTGCTGCGACGCATTCTAGGGCAAATCATCACCGATCCAAGAATAACATTTGCACACACGGTAGTTCAAACTCAGTATTCACGCCGTATCCGACACCAACGGTCCTTTCTCTGCCTAGGCAGCCATTCCCTTATCTCAGCCTAACGGCCACAGAAACATAGTGGGTGACATTCCCTCCTGTCCTGAAGCCCTCCCAGCTAAACCAGTGCAAAGCATCTTTGTCCCGCTCAGCTCCAGCCCCAGCTCCCTCTACCACTCCGGCAGGGGCTAAAACTGCCCGAGGGATATTCTCATCCCAGCCATCTGGCAGTGGTCCCCGGGGGACGGTCCTCCAGCTCCGAACTGTCAGTGTGCTGCCAGCTGAGTGCTCCCCGCTGCTGGAACACCTCCCAGCCGGCCGGCCGCCCCCAGCCCCCAGCCTCTCCCTCCCGCTGGCGTGGAAGCAAAGAGCCGGTTCGGGGATGGGGGAGGAGGGAATTGAGCTTGGACCCTCCAGAGAGGCGGTTGCTTTCCCTCACTCGACAGGAAGCACTAAAGTACAGGTTTTGCGAAGGTGCATCAACCCCTGTCATTTAATCAGTTAGCACTGGCCCTTTTCATCTTCAAAGCTCGTTACCGTATGCCGGCCACGGTCTCCTCTCAGTAAGCACCAGGCAACTGTGCTGGAACCAGTGGCAGCGAGCAGAGCCTGTCCCCTCCCAAACAGCTCAGGCCCGCAAGGGTACCCGTGCAAGGCAGGCAGGGTCAGCGCTACCATTCCCTCTGACAGATGGGAAAACTGAGAGGAGGCGCGATGGCGAGATTTGCCCAGGGCCTTCCTGCTAACCCGTGCTGCGAACGCATGAATTACTCAGCCCTGCGCTCCAGCCAGTCGGCTCGAACTGCCTCCAGTGCTCATCCCTGCAAACCACTGACAAAAGCATAAGTGCACCAGTACTGGGTCAAGCCAAGGTCCCGTCTCCCCCCATATCCCGTCTCTGGTGAAGGGCATGGGTGGGCGCTGGCAGAAAGGCTGTGCCAACAAGGCTGGTACGGAGCATCTCCCTCCCAGTATGCCTTGAAAAACAAGTGATTCCTTTCTATCCCCATCACCTCTCCTAATGATTAAAGCATTGAATCATGCTTTTTGGCTTGCAGCGCTTGCATTGTGCAGGTCTGTTTGAGTTGAAGAAAGGAAACGCTTTGATGATCTTAATCAGAACTTCCCTCTAAACACACGTTTCCGTCCCCGCCACGGCAGGAGCAAACACAGCACTCTGCCTCCCGACAGCTCACATCCAAAATGCACTCCCAGCCCCAAAGGTCACTAGAAACAGAGGAAAAAATATAACCCTGCTCTCAAACTGTTAGCCAGACCAAACAAAAGATTCCTCTCCAGTCCCAAGAGCAAGAAAGTCTCTGATAGGCGGTGGGGCGTCGATAGGAGATCAATACATTTCAGCCTGGTTCCAAAGCCACTGAGGTCGAGAGGAGCTTTTCCATTGATTTCAGTGGGGTCCGGATCAGGTCCTCGGGGAGCGCGTATCATCGACATCAAGACCGGCCGTATGGATCTGAGATCTAAACTGTGTCATAAGAGCATACGGCAACACTTCGAGCAGGCGCTGAAGAGAGAGTTATTCACCATATGCTATTGATCCTCCCTTCTACCTTGTGAAGATGTTTTATATACTTTGCATCAGAGGTAAAATTTACCCAAGGAAAGTAATAAACAGTATCACCGCAAAGACAGCGCACAAACTTTACACTACTGGCAGATTAAAAAGTCATCCGCTCCCTAGTGATTTCCTCCTGCACGTACCAAAGAAGCCCAAGTGTGGATAAATTTAACACAGATGATTCTCATTTTTTGCTGCTGGAAAATGTTGCCCTGGCAGATCTCAGAGTCAAGCTATACATCTGTCACTCCCTCCAGTCAAGTCCTTGGGAATCTATATTTATAGTCCTAGGTTTTGTACAGTTAGAGTCTGTGCCAAAGTCTGCTGCAGTCAATGGAAATCTTGGAAAAAAGCCTTAGAAATATTTTATAAAAGCACAGTTTTGCCTAGAATATGTTAAAATGTTAGAATATATAAAAAAATTCAAAAACATTTTAAAAACATTTCAAGGAAAAACCTATCCAGCCATAGGCTTTATATACTAGATTCTGAAATCAGCTGTGGATGCGTGCTCCCGAAAATGCTCGGGGCAGGGAGATTACTTGACCAAAACGTATTACCTGCCGTGCACAGCATCCTGCACCCCTCCAGCACTTCAGCCTCTGAGCTGGGTCAAAGGGAGTTTTGCATAGCCGATTCAGGTGAACTCCAATTCCGCTTTAGCCTACCTTTCTGTCAAACAAACGCCATTCTACAACCTCACCATCTGCTGTTACCAATCACTGAGGAACCAGGGGGGGTGTACATTAATAAAAGCAGGGAAATTTTTCTCCCTTTTTAAGTTTGCGGAGAACAACAGCATTTCCTGCAAGAATTTTTGGATGAGCACGATCTTCCTCTGGGACTCCACTGCAAAATATTGGCTTTTTTTGGGTGACTGCAAAAATGTCAATGTATCTTTTGTCCTGGATTCCTTCAGCTTTTGCCAGGTTTTGTAATGCCTTTGAAATCTGGCCTACAAGAGTCCAGAATGTCTGATCCGTAGGTCAGAGATGCAGGTACCATGAAGGGGGGGGAAACAAAAAAAAACTTCAGGGCAATAAATGGATGAGGGAAAAATATACATCACAACTTTAAAATCCTGGAGCAACTGAAATAAGTTATAAGAAGTCCTATAGACAACTTCAAAACAATGGCATTTCCAGCTGAGATAACCAAGAGAAAAAAAAAAAAATTAAAATGCTAACCAGGAGCATTTGTAGGTAGCACAGTCTCCACAAGACTTCTCCAGTAAACTTGGCTTCTCAAGGTTGAAGAAGGTCTAAACCAACCTCACTGAGCCTTGCGCAGCAGGTATAGGGCTCTAAGCTAACAGGATCTGGCAAGCCTGGATCCAGCTTTAGCATCACTTAGGAATACTGCATGAAGCCAAATGACTTCCAATGGTCCCACATTCCCATGTATTTTAGTGTCATCTAGAGCAAACCCATGGCTTGAGGATATATAAAAGAAGACACTGATACATTGGCCCATGGGTTCCCCATGCAGCATCTGTACCACCAAATTTCCTGTGCAGTTTCAGAATTTAGGCACTTCTGTGCTGAAAGAGCAAGGTCAGAGGTGATCGAGGGCCCACTCCTGCCTGCACGCTGCCCACGTTGTTGGATTTAGCTTGTCTACTGCCAGAGCGCAGCTTGGATGTGAAGACCCATAGGGCAGCATCCTTAGGGAAGACTGAGCTCAGCTGTAACAAACATTTACGGCTCAGGGTGTCCTTATGTCCTTTGCTTCTGCTCAGATTTTAGCACAGGCCTGTGTGCCACCAGTTTGGGTACCAGGTGAGCCAGGTTTCAGCATAGACTTGTTTGGATTCTCAAAACCCTGCCTGGGGGAGCTGCAGTGTGCAAAAGGCAGCGAGAGTCCAGAGCCCAGCCAGCTCTGCTGGGAACCCCGGCGGCTGCCTCTGAGCAGCACAGTTTTCACGGTGCTGCGTAGCTAAGGACAGGAGGGCTCACAAGGTCCAAAATTAGGGGCTCCTCTACCCAGGTCATCTGTTAAACCTCATCTAGGAAGTAAAACAGTTTACTCTTACCCTGCTTCTCCACCCCTTTTACAGCAAGAAGCTTCATCCACAATGTGGGAATCCCAGGCATAATTTCCTCTTTTAAGAGCGTTGGAATATGTGCGTCCTAGATACACGCTGTAACTACCAAATAACAGGTTCTATCCTGGGGAGGTGCTTCATGCCTGAAATAAAACAAGGACACTTGGCAAGAGACAAGAGGATTTGGTGGGGGAATCAGAAGCTGTCAAGGGAAGCTCTGCTGCTGCAACAGCTGTGAAGAGGAAGAGGCTGGAGGATGATGGAGGCCATGGAGCAAGGTCACTGCTGGCAGTCTGGGACAGGGTCCAAATTTCTAGCTCCCTGTCTCACCTGAACACTGGATTTTTAAAAATTTCCCTATAAATTTTATGTCACTTCTCTTGAGTCTGATGCTGTGTACTTGCTCCTTTCGAGACAAGCCTTATACTGCACAAATCCAAAGCACACCTCCAGTGTGTGTAAATCAGCGTAGCTCCACTGACTTGGATGGAGCTGGGTCAATTTATACTAGGTGAGGAGCTCATGTGACTAGAGACATACCCCAAAACAGCCTGTATTAAGACACCGTCCTGCTTTTTCTCTCTGCAAGTGCACTAGCACTGCAGGCTTTGTTTCATCCTCTTCAAATATGTATTTCCATCCTTTCCAGAACTACTGAGCTTCCTCTAACATCCGTAATGCAAATATCACCCTTCGAAGTTCTCCTTTACGTGTACCAACATACACAAAAGCAACAATCCCCAAATTTCAATGTGTTCTCTCTTTACCCAGATCATAACAGCCTTTTTACTGCAACCAGGACTCTGATGACTGTTAAATGCTATGATTTTCAGCACAGAAAAATTGGAGGGGGGGCACTCCAAAAAAACCCATGGGGAATCCCTCACATCATTCTTTAGCAAATTGCTGGCTCTTTGCAGATGATTGTATGTTATGCCACAGGCTGGCCCTTCGCGCACAGCAAATGGCACTGATGTTTATCAAAAGCATTGCGTGAGGTGAGAGGGAGAAAACCACAGCAATGATAACAAGAACTTGGCACCACTTTAGTCCCATCTGAGCCTTGTTTTGATACCGGGGGTATTCCAGAGGCTCTGCCTGCCCGCTCTGTGCAGGCACGAATGGCAGCCTTTGATTCCCCGGGTGGCACCAGCTCCTGCCCTTTGCTGTGGCTTTAAGACACAAGTGCATTGTAAATGCCTGGCTGCAGTTCTTAAGAATACCAGCACTTTGGGCTCTTGGAGCAGCTGCATCCTTATCCCCAGCATCTGAAAACCACTTGTATTATTAAAGTGGCAGATTTCAGAATTGGCATTTCCCCATAACCACAAGTATTTAAAATATTTAGCAAAATAAGATGGCACACTGGAATGGTTCTTTACGGGACCCGTGTAGTACTTAGGCAGGAGACAAAAAGTACCAGAGTCGGCTGTGTGCTAGATGAGCACTGGATGCGATTCCTCCCCTCTCCCAGGCAGAATGCAGCCACTATGCTCACAAAACCACAAAGATTCTTCCATAAGCATTGTTCTTCTTGAAACTTTTCATGTCCTTGTACACAAAATGCTGCAAGACTCATAACCTACTTAAGGTTGGTAATGCAAAGTGGGAACTAATTGTCCCCGGGAAGTGGGGAGCTGATGAAAGTTCCACTGGTGTGAATAACCAGCACAATTACAGGGAAAGACAGCCGTCTTCAACAAACTGGTAGTGGGACACTGAGCCTTTAACTGTTAGATCAAAGAGCGAATTTCTCCCAGAGCAGCACTGACTCACGTTATTTGATGTCCTATGGGAAATGTGCTAGTAAGGCTCATTCCAGCTCCCTAACTCATCAGCACCATTGAAACCGAAGGAGCTGGAGCCTCCAACAGGCTGAGATGCTTCTGTTGGTCCTACCAGAATCGTATCTACACCTTTGGAAACCTGACCTTACTTGTCTCCACCACAAGGGCCACCACTGCCACTTATGCAGACTGTCTCAATTTTTGGCCAAGGACAGAAACAGCATGAAAACGAGAATCCCATTTTAGCACTCATATCAATTATTTATTCATGAATGCTGATTTATTCATCAAGATGTCTGCCTTCAGCTGTGATTTAACAGCTTTGCTAAACATGGGTTTCATTTAAGTAACAAGGAACTTCACTCTGGTCCTTCATCTATCTAATAAGGACCAGCAGGGGTCCTTATTTAATAAGGACTGCAAACGGACCGATCTGAATTCTAGCTTTAATAGGCAATATTAATAGCAAAGATTAATTTCCTCCACTGCAGGAATGAGCATTGGGATGAGCATTATGAGGAAGTCAGGCTAAATGATTGTCATCTCTAAGCCTTAATATCTATTTAGGTAGTCATTTTACAGTAATAAACAATTCGATCTATACAAAAGGCAGATAACGCATAGGAAAAGTGAATGCTCTATGGACCTTTCTGGACCATAAATGTCTATCACCTGGTTGCCCAAGACTGTGTGGAACCAGAACCAAAGAGCCCAGGTGGCCCTCCCAGTTCTATATTTGCACTGAATATAAAGTACCTCATTTATTGGTCAGAGAAGACATATTACAGGTATCTCCAATTTAGATAAAAAATAAAAGCCTTTCTACAGTCACCCAACCATGAATCACCAGGACTTTACACAGAGTGATAGCCACGTGCTGCAGGGAAGGCTCGCTGTAACGTTGGATACGGTACAGCAAGTCTGAATGCGATATGAATTCCTAGTCTAAGCAAATTCACTCTGTAAAATGAGAAGTTCCTACTCAGTGTTGCTCTTGCACATTAGAATGGGTAACGCTGGATTCCTGGTAGCTCAGTAAGGATATTTAATACAAACGGAATAGGCAGGGGTCAGTGTACCTAGAAAGCAGCCCAAGATCTAATAGGAAATGAAAACCAGTAAGTAAGATCATCTGATCGTGACCGAGTCACCATGAACTAGCCTGACCTGTGGTAAATGGCTATGGGTACAGTTTTAGCCCATGGCCCTCTGCTAACGTTCTGCTGCTCAACTGCAATGGTCTAGGAGCCAAGCGTGGCTCAGCTCAGAAGCAAGACTGCGCCCATGCCACCTCTTACTACCACAGCTGAGCTGAAGGAAAAAATGACCAGCGCCAGCTCTGCCGCAGCCTCCCTGCTGGCGTCCGCTCTTCCCTCACACCTCTCCGTACGGTGCTCAGCAAACAGTGGCCAAGGTCTCCCACCAAAGGGCCTAGACTAATCAGTTTAAATGGGACCAAAAAGGTTATGAAATGCCCAGAGAACCAACTCAGCAAGCAGACTAGGCTGGGTAGAGGAGATGTGGGGAGTAACAAGGAGCTACAGGTGACCTCTTAAGCCAGCCAAAAGAAGACATGCACCCACAACCTAGCTTGTGAAAAAGCAGTAATTCAGTCACATGGAAGTATGTGAAAATACCCAAAGCCACACACTGCTCGACTTTCTCCCCTTTGGATGGTGTTTATTAATGAATCTTTCTACATGTCTGGGGAAATGACACTGGGATGAAACAAAGTATGTATTGGCAGTGAGTACACACCATGGTTTGCTATATGCTTTGCATGCCTTTTTAAGTGCCAATGTTTTTCTTCTTAATTTTTTTTTTCAAAGCCTGGCATATTACCATGACAGCTTTACAGTGAGACACCAGTCCAACATGCTGACATCAACTAAAAAGGCATAGCAACAACCCAGCCCTTTCACATACTTTACGAGTACAATGTGTTAGTGTTAAGCAATATTTGAAGAAATACTAGGCAAAATAGTTCCCAGGATTCTGTCTTTATGCAGGCAAAGAAATATATGACACAAAAGATAAATCCTAATGACATTGCTGATGGCCCACCTAGTCAGGGAGCTGTTGTGAGACTGAAGTGTAAGAAATGATCCATGAAAGACTGTCCTCTTTGTTCTTTTCAGTTCGTTTGCTCTACTTTCATGCTGGTGAGAGTTGTTTGGTAACACTAAGTACACTAAGTAGCATAATAGGGTAAGAGGTTTGCTTATTTGGCATGTAGTGAAGATAGAGAGGTAAGAAAAAGCTGTGCCAATAATGACTTGTGTTAAAAAGGGTTGAGGTGGACAGTGTACTCTGCTGGAACCACAATAAAGCCCAAAAGCAATGGCACATTTGCACATTCAAAGGTCTGCACATTTCACAAACAAAACGGCGCTTAATCTCTGGAAATGGACAGATAAAGGGTTCAGCTCAATCTCTGCTGACATACGGTCCTTCATCGCTACTTTACAACATTCACATCTTATGCAATTCGCTCAGCTTCCCCCCGCCCACCCCCCCTTTGCCTTGTTCAGAGATGGAAATATTCTGCTGGCTTGCGTGCTGTAGCAGCTGCTCCTCTTGACATTTCTGCTGCAGGCTGGGATACAGACCCTGAGAGTTAGTTCTAATGAAATAGCTAATATAACCCTTCCTCTCCTTTCCCAATATTTCATGTGAAATAGATATTCTAATTTAGGCAATCGTCCCTCTGAGAAGTCTTCCAAGGTTAGCGGAGATTCAAAAACAGTTTGAAACAGCAACAACCAAACCAAGAGAGCTTCAGGCTTTAATTTTCTTCCAACAACTTTTGCTGCTTATTAGAAGAAGGTAAATGTTATTTCCACCAGGTATCCTGCAAGGAACTTCTGTCTATTAGTTATTTGCTCCCACTTTTTAGATGGGTGCCCAGGTAAATAGAATAAGGTACAGAAAGCTAAATTCTGGACCTGTGAGTAGGGCTGAGTGAGTCTATAGGACACAGCACAATAAGACAGTGTGATTTTGGCCCACTGAGTGCATTTGTAGCTCAAAAAGTTCCAGGGAGAAAGTGTCTTTACAGAAATTAATAATATTGCATTTATATGATAGAACATCCAAGCTGAGGTTTCATCATCTGTTGAAGGGAGAAATAAAGCACTCTTTTCTGGATAGGAAGATGAATACAGTGATTGCAACACGAAAAAGTGGCTAACTCTTGGCAGATCATTTCTCTAATGGGCCTGCAAGAGCTACTCATTAGGAGTGTTTTAATCACAACCAGCGACCACTGAAGTAAAGACAGCCTCCATTAGTTCCCATCACACTGCAAATACACAGCCCATGCAAACATTCCGGTTTTTTCAAGCTCCGCTGAGACCACTGGCTAACAAACCCATCAGCACCACACTGAGCAAATCTGACAAAGTAAGAAAGCTGAGTGTCAGTCAATGAGACCTGGGAACAGAGATGTCTATCTCGAATTACCCTTTTTGTGCTTCTGTCCATTACCTGAAGAAATGTGGGACATCTGGGAAGCAGGAATTGCAAATGCAGTCAGTTAACCTCTCAGCTGTGACAGATCCAGTTTGAGTTCTGGTTGTATTGCTCAACAATTTCTTTAGGGAAAGGTATGTCGCAGTAACAATTAATTGAAAAATGGTAATTAATTGACATATACACTCCAACTCAGCAACTAGAAAATGTTCATTCCTGCCACTGGAAAGAGACAACAGTCTCCTTGTCCCAGGTCATTTTACAGCTCTATTAATCACCTGCGTTTGCTCCAATGGGGAACATGCTTACTGCAACTGCTTCGTCTCATGCCTGCATACATTTTCTTACCCTGATTCTAGCATAGCCTCCAGGAAACTCCGTCAGCGCAGGCAAGTTACATCATGCAGTTCGCAGAGGCACGCAACAACGCCGCTTGGCCAGCTCCATTAATACCATCACGCAGCATATTGATACTGCTTTTTAGGCATGTATGTTTTTCAGATCCCAGGAACAGCTTTACCTGTTCTAAACAGAACTAAACAGAATGTTGACAGGATGCAAGATTTAACCCATGGTGAACATTTCTCCACACATGCAACCCTGGTGGAGGCTTGCTGCTATATTGCTGTGGACCTGTTTCCAAGGTTAGATTTCCACCGACCTGTTTTTCACCATTGGCCGCCTTCTGTATGCTGATGTCTTCTATCAACACAATTAAAACAAGGGCTGAAATAGCAACTAGGGACATACCTGCCTTGGACATGCACTGGATTACTATAAATCAGGGGTCCCAGGGGTGAATTTCCAGGTAGAAGCGAGGTGCAGTCTGTTGATCATACAGCCTCCCCCCAAACCCTCTCTGTCAGCTTCCTCCCTGAAACCTGCATTTCCCTCAAGATCTAGTATTGATTCCTCACACTCAGCCTAGAGTTACAAATATCCCCTATCTCCCACGTTCCAGTTAACATTTTGTAAGAAAAACTGAGGAAATACAGCGACACAGCTAGATTTTACGCAGCATCCTAAACCAGCTCATTAAAAGCAAACAAACAAAAGAGCTCCCCAAACCCCAAGCCCTTTCTGAAATGCAGCTTCCCTCCATCTAATTCTGTCCTGCTTTAGAAGTCCCTGGGCACCCACCCGCGGCAAGGAAGGCAAAGCGGCAGTTCAAGGGGTATCTGCTGCGAGATCTGCATCCCTTCATCTAGAGCCCGGGTCAGCCCCTTCCCCTCATGCTCTAGCTTTCTTGTGCATCTCCTGCAGGCTTCACCCAGGAGACATTTTAAACCCTCTTTTATCACCTCTTTAGCTTTGCCGAGTTGCTGGCAAGTTTCCAGCGCTGGGAAAAAGGGTACTAGTTTGCATTAGGAGATAATGTAGTCAATGGAACAAAACCCATTACGCCATCCAGCAGCAGCAATCGAGAAAGCCTTTACACTTTCAGTATCAGGAGGCACCGCAGCTGTAAACCTCTGCAGTGTATGTATAAGGGCTTGCCTGTCACGTTGGATTTTAGGGACCAGTCTCCAAGCAGAGACGCAACAATTTCCTGTCCCTGTTCCTGATAAGCAACCGCTAATGAAATCTTTTTTGGATTTTTGCCAAGGGGAAAACAATAGCCTGCTCCAGCACTTCTGCTTGAATGGGTGCGAGCTATTGTGCATCATCTGCTTAGCCAAATCCTGCGAGAGGGCTGGGGGAGTATAATCAGAATTCAGCGTAAGTGGAGAGAAGAGAGATGCGTATCTGCTTTTTTCTTAATCCCAACGTACTCCATTATCCCACTGGGGAGATGGAGATACCGTTGCGACTATCAGCCGAAGTTGAGGGATCAATTCTGACAGAGAGTATGCCACGAGCATATGAATGCATTGACCATGAAGTCACTAACTCACCTGAGCAATTTTGTTCTCTTTAAATGTCAGGTTTTGCTCTGTCATACACTAACCATTATATGATCCTGCAAATTAGTCAGAGCTTGGGCTGGCAAACATATGGTATGAAGCTGCGTCAGGGGAAGTTCAGATTGGACGTTAGGAAAAGGTTCTTCACTGAGAGGGTGGCTGGTCACTGGAACAGGCTCCCCAGGGAAGCGGTCACGGCACCAAGCCTGTCAGAGTTCAAGGAGCGTCTGGACAATGCTCTTAGTCATACGGTTTAGTTTTAGGTAGTCCTGCAAGGAGCAGGGAATTGGACTCAATGATCCTTATGAGTCCCTTTCAACTTGAGATAGTCTATGATTCTGATTCTATATCAGACAATCAATAAATATGGTGTCCCCAGAAGTTTTAGAGGTGGCAGAAACTTCAAAAATGGAAAGAGGTAAATGAAACATAACATCCATTTCTGTAACATTAGCTTTGGTGTTTGTGAGACTTTCCACGAAAGCAAAGGCATGAAGAAAGAACAGGAAGGTCAGATACTAGTAAAATTCTCTAAATTGAGAAAGTTGGGGTTTTTCTGTAAATGGAAAATGAAGATGTTCTGTGCTTTAAGAATCCTGAAAGATGATACTATTACATGAGCCAACTATAGACTATGAACATAATTTTTTATCATATTGTTTCGGTAAATGTGTTTGTCCATCCTCTTTCAACTCCAGCTGTAAAGGAATTTATTTATTTATTTTTCCAAATGCAATCAAAACATATTTCATTGTGCTTACGTGCTAGGACAACGCCTGTCGATTTTACAATGAATTTTCAATAGTTTGAACAAAAGTCCAAATTTGCAACTGCTGGTAGTGAGTGCCTGGTTTCGACACATACCTCTTTCTTAGTCAGCTGCTGCAAATCAGTCATCATGAAGTCGGAAATTCATTGCAGAACAAGGTATTGTACACCACGGGAAATATTCCGTGACTAACAAAGGATAATTTGTTTAATCTGATTTTATTTTCTAAGTTAAGTGGCTTTTCACTTCTTCTTTTAGATTCAGGAATGAACATTGTATTTGAGTGCATATCTCCTGTGTGTACTGCTTGAAATTGTGCAAATGCAAGAGCTTGTCTGCGGAGATCGAAACCAAAGGTCGGTTTGCCTAACATTGGGATATGGATCAGGTCTTGTCTATGTTTTTCTCTCCCTCCCAATATCACTCTCGTATTGGTGCCAGGAATTAGGATATTCATCTTCTCTAGGTAAACATCAGTTTATAAAAAGGAGAACATAATTGCACAGAAGAAGCTATGATATGTCTTTGGATTAGTGAATGCCTCCTAATTGAGCTTTAGTGAAAGCGGCAGTTCTGGCATTATTTTTATTCACCTTGTGGAAAATTATTGGAGCATATTTCATATAATTAGGATCAAGAATGGATTTGGCATCACTTCCAGCAAATGCCCCTGAACACTAATCTGGTTTATTTGGCACCACCGCTGAAGCTTCTCTTGTGGGGAATACAATGACAACAATTAACCTGGCAATACAGAACAGAAATGGGAAATTGTCTTGTCTTTTATCCACATACAGCACGAAGTGTGACCTCATTCAGCAACAGAGCAGCGGTGCCTTCAATTTGTTTTCTTCTTTTTTTCCCTTCTTGAGATGCCCTAAGGAATATTCTATTTTTTTTTCCTCATCTAGCTCTAAAATCCACATTTTTCCTGCTGTTCAAGAGGGCCTGAACAAACAGTCACATGGGCCCTATTTAAAGTGTTTGTAGGTAAATGTATTGGATTTAACTGGGTGTTGTTGAATGACCAAAAGATTCCTTCCCTTTCTAGAACTAGAAAGGGAATTGACTTTCAACAGCTGTCAGTTCAGAGTGTGAAATCAATGGCAGGATTTGGGCCAGGTCTTTAGGTTACTGCACCAAGAGGTACATTTCTTTTTGTTTTGAATAATTGCATATGGTGTGTGCAAACTCCAGTTTCTAGTGGGTTCTGTTTGTTCCTTTTTATTGCAGTGTTCTGGACAACTCATCAAAACCCCTTTTTCCCCCTCCTTTAACCACCAGTTAGAAATACAGCACTGGCAATATGTTTTAAGATTTCTAGGTCAGGTGCAGTGACAATTCATCCGTCCGTAGATATTTTTTCTTCTTTTGATATAGTCATCAAGCTGGACGATGGCGCAGCAAGACTTGGGAAAACTAGTTTGTTTGCAGGGAAGATGTTTGGAAGAGGAGACTTCCACCTGAAGCAGGACAAAGAGATTAGGTATTAACCTGGGATCTTAAATACTGCAAAGCTTGAGAGACTTAGAGAGACTTACAGAGACGTGGGGGAACTTGACAGGAAAGAGGAGGAGCAGAGTGATTTGGTTTAGCTGCTGAACCAGCTGAGAAAGGGACGCAGAAGAACTCGGTGGGGAGGAGTGAGAGGGGAGGATCTGTGTAGTCAGGAAACCTTAGACTTAAGCCCAAAGAACACTATCAAGCGGTGAGGAAATTTAAACAGGGAAATATGTAGAGCTGCTTATCGGTGGGGTTTTTTCCCCGGAGCAGTATATTTCTTTTGCCAGGTGTAGGACCTAAGAACACAAGACAGACTCGTATTCTGTCTCTGACCGTGGTAGTAGGAAACACCATCCAGGCGAGCATGCTCATTTAATTTAGGAATAGTCACAAAATCTGCCTCTGTTTCCTCTGTCCTGGGTGGCTGGAGAGGTGAGCTGGGAACCCCAGAGCACTCACAGCACTGGACCTCACAGAAGGAATTTGCTTAAGCAGCCCAAGGGGGGCAGCTGGGGGCCTGAGACATATAATTTCTACACAAAGTCCCATTTCTTCTAGGGGAAAGACAGAGAGAGCCTGTGGCCAAGGAACATGTGAGAGAGACTGAGAAAAAAGGCAAGTGCTGTGATGTGCTCAGATCTAGAGCACCTGAAGAGCCTCCTGTAGACTTAGTGCAGTAGGGACGAGGAATAAAATCCCGGTGAGAGCCACGCTAGTGTGTGTGATGAGTGGCTGGAGATCACAGGATTGTATTTCAGTCACATTATTAAAAATCTTTCCAAACACAACAGATTTAGGGAAAGCTGTCACGTCATCCCCAACTTTTCTGAAATCTGGGAAAATAGAAGAGACTCGCAGCCTGTCCTGATCATTAACACCCCCCTCCCCGCAGCCCCCAAACAGCCTCAAGCAAATGCTGAAGCTGAGAGCTCCTCACAGAAAGTGTCCTTCCATTATCTGGAGTTCCAATCTGTGCTCTATCCTTTTCTTTGACACCAGAAAGGGATGTGGTAAGTAAATCCCGTGCAAGCTGTTCACATCAAAACCAACAACTGATCATCTAAGATTGCTGCTCATGGTAAAATACCTTGTTTAGTAAGAGAATAGCTGCCTACAGCTCCTGGATTGACTGTAGATGTAGCCCAAAGACGAGCATGTTGCAGCAATTCAGCTGTGAAGCAACAAGTAACTGACTTGCAATAGCAAGGCCCGCTATGGGGAAAAAATACGCTGTCGCAACATCCCGGCCAGACAAAAATGAGAAACTTCCTAGAAACTGCTGATTTGTGATTGTGCAAGGGGAACCCACCTAGAGTCTCCGTGTGACAAACCAACAAACGGCAGGCGCACGTCTTCCACAAGGAGTGGAAAAAACTATTTTTCCCACGCAAATAAGTCACACTTGCCAGGCGTAATTTCTGCCACGCCATTTCATCACGAACTCAGTCCTCCACCAACAATCTGTGAGGTTTTCAAGAGCACCAGCCTTGTCAGGTGAGCCAGAGAAAGGGGACTGGTTATTCTCAACATGGCTGCAGTACCGCGGCCTATTTTTCCTATTCCGTCCCCAAAAAAACTCATTTCCAAAGCAGAGAGGAGCAAAGAGCAGGACAAATGACACTGCACCCAGGAGGATCTGACCCTTCCTCTGGAAATGCCTGGTGGAAGAGGTGGCAAACCTCTAACGGCAGTCCTCCCCGCTGCTGCCATCAGCAGGGACCTGAGCAGTGCCCTGCGGCTGCGGCTGGTCCCTGAACCGTGTCGTGATCCCCCGCAGTTTTATTCATGCTGCTGCCCCTCGCCCGCCCCTCCACAGCATCTGCCCTTGGAAAGGGATACAGGCCACAGTGCTGCTCCAGACCCCACCCTGTGCAGGAGATATTCTGGCTCATTTTCCAGCAGTTTTTATGAAATGAAACATTTTATTTTTACGCACACATGCCATTGTACCCTATTTTTAAACTCAGAGGCTCTTGAATTCATCCTTGGCTCAAAAATCTCAGATACCCACCTTCTGGCACTTAAGTTTAAAAAATTTGGCCTGAATCCTTCATGTCCTCTCTCGTGTCAGACATTGCACAGCCCTCTAAACAGTGCCAGCTAATACATTGCATATGCTGCAATACCAAGTTTCGTGAGCAGAAAATGGGGTCTCACCCTTAACCAATAATTTCCTTCTCTCTTTTTCTAAAAATCTGTGTAATAACAATTAGCACGGCTTAAATGTGTACCTTACATTTTCACGGGTTTCAGCCACAAATACTTTTACCTCATGCCACATGTGAAGTAGAAAAATAGCAATGTTCCCTGCTAGCACAAAGAGAAGTGAAAGATAATAAATCACTGGCTTGTAAACTGCACCCAAGAATCAATAAAATGTAAATGGCTACAAAATAGATGGTAGAAATACATTAAATATGAATGATAAGAAAGAGGAATAAGACTGGAAAATGATAAGGCTGTGTATTTCATTACATGAGACAGAAGTGATGGAGAATGGTTCTGGGTTGGTAAAAGGAGAGAAGTTCTTTGCAAACAAAATGGTATCTGACCATGTATCCCCAACCACTATTCCTCTAATGGAGATAGAATATATCATATGAGTGTCAACAACTTTTAGAAACTTTACACATCGCTGATTACAAATGAAAATGTAATGCAGTCTACACGTGTTCTGGCTCTTATCTCTCCTCCAGGGAAAAGCATTAAAGCCTCAGCTTGCCATGGAAAATGTAGTATTCGGACATCTGTGACCCGTATGTGTAGAGAAGAGGAGATAAGGTGCATACCAAGCCTACATCTGTGACAGGGGTCTCAAAGTCTCTAGGGACAGATGAATAAATGCATATGAAGACTAACTGAAAATTTTCTAATTAAACCTTTGCCTTCCCCAGAAGTATTTGCTCTCTACAGAGTATTTTCTGGTTTGAAGGAAAAGCTCACCAAAAAGATTTTAGCCAATATCCTCAATACCCAATGCTATTTTTTTCCCCCTTCTTTTTCTTTTAAGAAATAAATAGCCTATTCTTGAGCAAAGATATTGTGTATACGTTAAAGACTCCCTGGAGAAAGTTCAGCCTGCTGGCCTACCATGGAAGGTAAGAGGTAAGCTGTTAACAGTTGCAGGATGACATTAGAAATATGGGCTGTGAGAGAGATTTGGATCGTTGAAGAATAACTAGTCCTGAACAATAGCAGATAAATAAATCAGAGCAAAGCCACGGGTAGAACAGTGGCCTGCCAGTCAACATAATAAGGAAAACAGCAGTACCAGCAGTGTAGGTGAGGTGAATAAGGTAGACTTTCAACTTCAAACTTCCGAGCAAGGCTCTTGAGTTTTACAGCTAGAAGTACAATCAGCTTTGTATGGTCAGCAATTCACTTTACCGCTTTAGAAACTTAAGAATAAAAAATGCAAATGCACCTTTGATGTGTTGATTACTTAGGGATGTACAAAACCATGAACAGCGGCAGTAATGAAATGTCTCCTGGGTGCCTTGGAACATCGCAGGAGGACCCGGGCGAGGTTCCCTAGGAAACCAGAGATGCACTCCAAAGCATGTGCAATCTTGGCCAGCTGATGGCCACTCAGTTGTGCTCCAAACATCGCTGCTAGAAGGTATGTGATTCAATTCCGGACTGTAGTTGGTAGGACTAATTGTGGAAAGCCTAAAGGAGGTTGGGATAGATTTGTTCCTGGTTGCATAAATGTTCAGACCTCTAAAAGAAAGAAAAGACTGATTGCTAGTTACCCAAAATGAGGGGGAGAGAGGGGTGAATAACACCTTCAATTAATCTAAACATTGATCTTAGTCCCAGATTCTCCTGGCCTAAATTCCACCTAAATCCCTGTGCCTACCGTTTTCCATCGGCTGGCACCCCAAAGGCTTCTGAGTAATTATTCCAGAGATGCGAGCAAGGCTCTGAGCACAAAGCCACTTGTGTCCGCTGGTGGTCAACACTAAGCAGTCAGATTTACGTGGAATTTAGTCCTGACAAAACTGGGCCTTAGGACTAGACTGCACCTCCAAGATGCTTACCAAGGAAGATGCTTGCAGACCCAATGCTTGTCCTTGTCTCTTCTGACTTTTAGGCAAAGTAACCAATTTGGCATCTCTTGGAAAACACAATTTACCCCTCTCCTAAAACTTGCTCTTTTTCTATATGCCAGCACCTCCAACCCCCATCCTTGTTGGGTTTGTTCAGGAGAGAGCTAAGACTGTATGCGTGACCTGTGTGAGGAATGGGATTAGAAGAAAACAATTACTTTTGCCCTCCTTGGCAGCATGATTCCCAACCCTTTGCAGATCCTTTGACCCTTACCACAAGAAGTACAGACCCTTTTAGTAAAGGCAGAACAGCGGAATTTCCCACGGAGCTATGGGAGACATGACACGATTGAACTTCTTTCCAGTTGCATTTCTCTGACTCCCTTAGAACAAGCCCCTGGATCCACCGAAGACTGAAAAGTAGCCATAGAGATTTCAAAATGCTGTCTATGACTCAGCAGTGAGTCCTTCCCAATGATCTGTGGATCAAATATCCTAAAGATCAAATATTTGGGGATTGGGATGTCTGGAGTGAAATGGGTCTGCCACGTATGAACTTTCTTACAGCGTTTTCCACGGATTGAAGAAACACTGTTGTTCCTGAACTCCCATGCCTTGGTATGAGATAGGGCAGACAGGTGTGGCTGTGACTCCAGCACAAGTAATAAATACATTTAGCAGCTAGATTAGCATAATTGCTTGCCTAGTCAGCTAGCATGCAAAGTGCACAAACAAGTATCATAACCGTTTTATTACATGTACATGCTTGTGTTTCCTTGAGACATGATAAAACAAACAGATCAGTAATTTTAAAACAAGCAGTAAAAAAACTAAAAAATGCAATGAGTAATTCAAAACAAATGTTAAGAAAATCGTGTCTTTAAGAAATCTTCTCCAAGCTGCACCCCACTTATATTTTATTCTCGTGAAAGAAAAGATATTATGACCAAATGTATTACCGGTCACAAAAGCTTACATTTAGGTAGCTTTTGTTTTGCTCCATTATGAAATATACTTCACTGCAGTAATTTCTACTCTTCGGTGTAAAACCATCAGGTGTGATTCCATCTGGAAACATTTTAAATGGGCGATTGGTTGAGAAATGTCCCCACCCTTTCTTTGTTCAAACAACAGATAAAGAATGTGCCTCTTATTTCTGAAGTATTTCGTTCTTGCTGATAAGATTGTACAGTGCCTTTTGAAGAGCTTGAATATTAGTGAATTATAGCTGTTTTAAATACGTTTCTAGCAAGCCAGTATAATTTCACAAATATTACATGAACTAGCTAGCAAGTTTGTTAGTCAAAACAAAAAAAGGCAAAACATCTTTGATGTTACACCGAGATGCGCTCAGCTGTTAAATGAAGCAAAATCATCTGTTGGAGTTTGTTCATTTTACAAATAGCACATTGTGTGTGTTAGAGTGAACAGTGGGAGCAGTGAGCAAGATGTGACTGAAGTAGTCTGTCAAATCCTCAGTTTGATTTATAATAATGGGGTTGCATTGGCACGAGAGTAAAATACAGCAAAGCGTATGTTCCCTGTGAGTAACATAGACTCATTTATACATTATAGTAGTATTAAATAAACAGTCTCGATCATTTTCTAAAATAGTCCTATAATGAATGTGGTTATAGTGCCATGGGACAAATACTGCTTCGCAGGCAGTGATCAAACAGAGAGAAAAAAAATTCAACCCCTCTTGTTACCCCTTGAGTTTTCAGTCCTCAGACTGGTGGAGTGAAGTGAGTTGAAATAGCATACATTTTCCCGTTGTGGGTCCAAAGAAAGACTATTCCTGGTCTTTTTCTGGAACAGAGAACAAGCACAACAGTGGCTTCATGACATAACTTGCTCAGTTTCAGTCCTCAAAGAATCTGGTCCCTTTGATTCTCAGTCAGACTGTTTGCAGGAAAGGGTTCAAGAAAACATCGACATAGTTTCAGAGATGTCAGCGACAAAACCATCTCAGCCATAAAATAGTTACTGCAGGAACACAGAGAAATCCATGCATTTATCTTGAAGACTGGCAACACTTCCACATGAATATTCTAATGAGGAACCACAACATCCTGTTTCTTTTTTTAATACCCTAGTTATAAATGGACAACAAATGTTATTTACCAGTGGTTGAGCAAGAGAACGTCATTGTTTAAACATGGAAATGGAATTTAAAGTTCTGCATTCAATTATGTTTGGGGTTGCCTTTCATTTGGAGTTAAACCTGGAGATTTAAAAAAAATGTGGCTCCAATATTGTTTCTCTTTGTAAAATGGGAAAAATGTTAAAGAATGTATCCAAGCTGCCTGTAATGGCATGAAGATTGTCTAAAACGTAGTAAACCTCTTGGTTGTTCAAATAATCATGCATTGTATGAGCATAGTTATTTTGCGTTGTTTGAGTTTCTAACTGCTATATTATGTGACAGATCTTATAAACCAGAAGTTTCTGAAGTCTCATTTCTATTTCTTCTCTTTCCTTTTTCTAAGACACATTTTCTGTGAAAATGGTTCTTTCCTTTTTTTATCTCTCCCAGAGACCTCAATTTCTGGCGCACCTACTCAGTGTCAAAAGCAAAGTCATTATAAGAAAACTGTATTTTTTTTTCTTTCCAGACTGAATTGAGAAATTCTATACATCTGCTAGTAACTTTGTAAATCAGAAATCTGATAAACTAAACACACAGCATTCTTCTTAGGACACCTAAAGAAAAGGAAGCCTGAGTACAGGAAGATCGACTGAATGAAAGGAAAAAAACCCAACAAAATAGAAGGACTGCCTCCTGGGCTTTAAGGCACAGGCCAGATTCAGGATGAGGTGTAGGCGTATACAACTGCCACAGCACTGGTAGGGAAGCGCAGGCCAGAGCTGGACCTGTGAATTCTTGGGAACGAGCAGCTTAAAATCTGCTAACCCTGGAAAGCTGCTCTGCCCTTCGCTCTTCGTTCCAGGGGGTGAATTTAACTACACAGCTTTAACCGTTGGCTTTTACTGCGCTGGCAGAGGTCATTTTGACTGCATTTGCTGCAGCGCTACAAGCGGATGTGTAGGTATTTAGTATGGCATTCATCAGAATACCAAAAAAAAAAAGAAATCAAACAAAAAACCCCGCCTCCCAAATCCTTTGTTGACATGAATTTTTGAAATGTTTCATTTCAAAACTAAAATGTTGCACTTGTGAAAATGGCAACACTGTCCTGTTAGGTGAACATCAGTTATTCCACGGAAACACATTTTGCTGTGTAAAACATAATTGCTGCTGTTCCATGACTACAATTGCCCTCAGAGGTGCAATCCTCAAGCTCTCCTTCTAAGAAATTGCTTGTTTTTAAATCCATGGCATTACATCGTTGAGATGAGGTTTTACAGGTCTTCAGCTACAGGTCTCCACATTGCATCTTGCTGTTTTTCTGCACTAGATGCAATTAAGTTTACTTGTAAGTGCATGGAAGGAACTATTGCTGTTAAATCAGGGGTATGTATTCCTAAGGACCCTTCATTAGGTAATGTATGTTTGAACATACCTAAAAATAAGTAACAATGATAATACTGTAAAAAGCTTTTAAATATTTGCTTTTTAGGACATGATGGTCTTATTTCATCCATTAAAGTGGCACGGTGGAATATAGGTCATATCCTAGCCATTAGCACTCACGCTTCAGTAGCAAACACTGGGGTTGAGTAATCTGTCACATGATCGAATTCTAATTTTGATTTTAACACAAATTAATTGTGTACCTTTTCCTGTAGCAGCAACGATATGACTGATTTTCTACAATTCCTACCATTCAGTGTATTCAAACCCCGTATTTCACAGAGAAATTGAAAGAATTCTTTCTGCCATTTATTTTCAGAGAGTCTCAATCCTACCTTCCTTTATTCCTCCCAGGTCAATGCTGCATTCTTTATTCTTCTACCCTGCCAAGGTGATGGAGGATTTTGAGAATCTGGTTCATGTAAAGTCTTCGCCAGCCAGCGTGACACCTGCATGAGGAAACCTGGCACTTCGTCCCTCACAAAGGCCTCCCAACCTTTCCCAGAACAGAGAAAGACAGAGAGTACTTCTGAGTTAAACTCATGCCTGCTATAAAGTAACATGTTAGCACTAAGGAAATTTTTTTTCTGAAACTGACTCACTTTTTCCTACCTCGGCTCTCCTAGAAGAGTTACTGGGAATCCCTAAGCAACTTGGGCCAAGCCCAAAACCATAAGTGAAAAGGAATGTAAATCACCAGCCTTAGAACCACTCCTAACCTTACTATGTTTAATTAGTTTATCACCTAAAACACTAGTGGCATGTCCACAGACCTTGTGCCTCTACCTTCCCCTCTGGATTCACACATTTTTATCCTTTCGAACTGAGGCAGCAGGAGCCCACATCATACCTGACTTCATTCATCATTTCTATGCCTGATTTTCTTTTAATGTCCTGTTCCTTTCTGAGTGGAGCAGGAGCTTGTGAACTGTGTCGTCAGCTCACCAGAACTAGATGTGGGACAAAGGTATTACAGGAAAGGTGAAGATTCTGCACTGCTTCTGCTGACCAGGACCCGGAGAGGCTGCACGCTGGGTCTCAGTCTGATATTTTTGTCCCCCTTGCCTGGGGTAAGTCAGGTTGGGCCACATCCCAGGTTTCCTGTCAGTACAAGGGTCCCCTGTCCCCTGCATCGCTGCCTCTGCTATTTGTGTCATCAGCTGGATTGGTTGCTTTGACTAAAAAGCAAGTGAGGAGTTAGGGGACGCGATACGTGCTTCCTTCACAGTGGGCAGCAACTCTCTAATTGTCCTTGGCACTGGTGGGAAACGCTGCTCTCCACCCATAGCAGGAAGCACACACCTCCTTCCTTCACAGCACTAAAGCACCCCTGACCTCGCTTTGCGTCCCTCCTCCCCTCTTGTACTCCTTGGTACGAGCTGTGGGTGGGTGTTTGTGTCCCTCTTCCTTCCTGGAGGGACGAGAGACCTTTTGGAAAGACCTGCAGCATGGTGGAGCAACTATGCAGTGGTGGAAAAGCATAGTATTCCAGATGTGGTTTGAGTGCCGAGTAGAGGATGGTAATCACTTCCCCCATCTCCTGGCTGTGCTCCTGCTGACACAGCCCAGGGTGCTGTTAGCTCCATTGCTGGCTTGGGCTTATCCAGCTGTCCCCCAGGACCCCAGACCCTTCTCTGCAGAGCTGCTCCCCACCCCAGTACCTCACAGGGTGTTAGTCTGTCCCAGGTACCATTTGTCCTGTTTGAATTTCAAGAGGTTCTTGTCATCCCATTCTTCCAGCCTGAGTCCCTCTGAATGGCAGCTCTACCCTTGACCATATTGATTAGTCCCAAAATTTGCTGTCATCCGCAAACTTGATGAGAGGGCACTCTGTCATCTCCTCTAGGCATTGATAAAGTCGTTAAAGAGGCCAGGTCCCAGGATAGACCCCTACGGTACTCCATTTCTTACTGGCCTCCAGATAGAGTACAGCCCGTAAACCGCTGTCCTCTGAGCCCTATCACCCAGTTTTTTACCCGTGTGGTTGTCCATCCATCCAGACCATAACACCCTAATTTGGATACAAGATTGTGGCAGACAGTGTCAAAAGCCTTGCAAAAGTCAAAGTAAATGATACCCACTGCTCTTCCTTCATCTACAAATCCAGTTGTTTTATTACAAAAAGCAATCAGGTTGGTGAGGCATGATTCACCCTTGGTAAATGCATGCTGGCTGTTCCTGATCACTTTCTCCTTCCTGTTGTTCCAAGAGGACATGGATTTCCACATGGGCTGCAGTGAGGCTGATCAGCCAACAGTTTTTAACTTTTTTTTTAAGATGGGCACAACATTTGCCTTTCTCCAGTCATTGGGGACCTCTCCCAGTCTCCATGACCTTTCAAAGATAGAAGTGCAGCCTTGCAGTGACACCGGCCAGCTCCCTCGGCACCCTTGGATGCGGCTCAGTTGGTCCCATGCATGTTTATAGGTCGAGTTCTCCCACGTAATCCCTGACTTGATCCTCACCCATTGCTGGTAGTTCTCCTCCTTGAGTGCTAAGCACAGAGAGCTGGGACACCCTGTTGGTAGGTCTGAGGTGAAGATGGCTCTGGGTACCACAGCCTTATCTGTTTCCATTGTTACTAGATCATTTGCCCCATTCGGGAACATTTTCCTTTTTCACTCTTTTACTCTTGGAGTTATGGTAGAAGCTCTTCTCGTTGCCCTTGAGATCCCTTGCAAATCTTAACTTTGAGCTTTGATCTCAGAAAAGAGACTGTAGGTCATTCCTTTGGACAGCAGTTTCTGCACCAGCCCAGACACCTGAGTTAGCTACTCTGATGGTGGAAATGTACGGAACGTTCAAATGCAAGCACCGAGACTATTAAGAAATGTAATATCTGAATGTCCTGCATAAGCTTCAGTATAAATTGTACTCTTCTATATCTGTCCAAAGGCAGCTGCTTTGTTCTGCTTTGTCAGGGAAACTGTTAATAATTTAATAATGAAAGGGAACTAATGAGGCCTATGGATTTGAGCCTCATGCTCAGATTATCCAGTGTCTAATGAAGTGTGAATTTTGACTGAAGCTTTTTCCACCCTGAGGGGAAAAAGCCACTCATATCCATGCGGATTCTCCTGTGACTAATAAAGGGTGAGCTCACACTGCAGCTTTTGTCGTACAGGGAGTACAGGTAAGGTTACTCTCCAGTACCTAGCCCTAGTTTCATGACATTTATGAAAACATGTAATTCTGGAGATATCTACCCCTTTAATTCAGATTTGACCAGCGGGTTTGGGAATTACTAGGGAGAACGGACAGACTGACAAAGGCTGGTCCAAAGTCATTATTTAAGCCTCATGCACTTTGAAACATCCCAACATTTTCACTACTTTGCATTTCAAACACATCTCATTGGAAAGGTGCAAAATAATTTACATTATTAGCCTAATTTTTGAAACAGGGGAACCGTAATGATTCATCTTTTGAAAAACGTATCTCTTCTCGAATACTGGAGACTTAACAATTTCATATGTGTTTTTATATACTCCATACTTATCACAGATGGCTTACACATTTAGTATCTTACATAAAATAAGGCTGTTTCTAATGTAAGCCAGTAAGACTTCTGTAAAAACAAATATTACCTACCATTTTCTTTCTACAGGAGATTAAGCTTGCATTTAGCAAAGAGGAATGTCCTCTGGTCTGATTTGGATGCATATACGCCATGAGCAACCTCTCAAATAGATACATGAGGCTGTTGCTGTCACCTTTCCTAGACAAACACATTCAGGCTATGACTGACGGATGACGTGTGTTTTGCTGTGGCATAGCTAACGCGTATTAGCTGTCTCGTTTTAAAACCGATGCGGACACAAGGCACCGCACTTCTATTGCCAGGTAAGCCAGGTGAGGCCAACCAAAAACAGCGGCATAGTGCTGACCTCCCCTAGCAACCTAGCTGCAGCTTGTCTGATTTTACAGGCACATAGCTACCACATTCGTTAAGTTTTCACTGCGAAAAACCTCACAAAACCAAAGCGAGGCCTTGTGCCACTGAAGACAAAGCTCAGTGTAAGTGACTGTATACGTGACAGGAGATTTACGTTAGCCTGTTGGAGGAATGGTATCGGTTTCACCCCAGCAGCGTGCGATCTAGTGTAAGCGGAAATAAAACTGCCTGCAAAAAAGGCAAACCAGCCCGTACTGGATTCCAGCCCACTGTGACTGCCAGGCTCCTTCCAGTCCGTGTTGTCTCCCCTTAAGTGCTGCCCGTATCCTTGACCCTCTTTTTTAGTCTCACAAATATTCATCTACAAAGACTCATCACATTGAGTAAAAGAACTATTGTATTATACAAGTGACCCAAAGTAGAGTATCTCACAACAGAAATATTGCAGATGAGAATATTCTTTTTTTTTTTCTGCAAATGTATCCTTTTCCACCCACTTGTTCTCCCACATAAGCAAACACACACGCAAACATACTGAATGGTTGACTACATCTGATACCCTATGTGGCAGTGCAACAAATAATGTGATTTCTAGCAAATATAAAAAAAGTCCTTTAGGCCAAAATATTTTGCAAAGGGACGCTTAGTAGCACTGAACTGAAGCATCATTACAACTTTCATATGTATATGGTCTTTGTAAGATGTGCCTTCTCCAACATGCAAATGAAACTCAAACAGAACAAGTGGAAATCATAGCTATTATTAACTAGAAAGTGAGAGACAGAATCCAGACTTAAGTTTTACAGAACAATAAACATGAGGCGTCATCTGATCGTAGTAGGCTCAGGAATCCAAGTGGTGCATGCTGCATGCTGGTGCGAACTCAGACTTGAGAAATCAGCGATGATCAGGCAGCCAGAGGTGATGGGCTGGTTATTGCAATCTCTTACATCAGATCCATCCTTTAAGTTCAGCAATCAGTTGTGTTTTATTGGTGTCAAATTGGTATAGAAGTGGAGAATCAGGCCTACTGAATGGTCTAAATGACAACAAAATGAAGAAATCCTCATTCTTCTTAGGAAGCAGTGATCAGAATCAACATACCCTGAAATCTTGATGTATTTTTTTTCTGTTTCTCTTCTGAAACCTTAAAATATGAAATAATGAGGTCCTTTTTATTACATATGATCACACTATTTCAGTTTAGTAATTTCCTGAACTGTATTTTCTAGATTAGTTTATTAACAAATGATTGGTTTCCACCTAAGAAATTCCAGGTTAATTCAATAGCCCCTGCTCTACTGTGTAATATAAGCTATTCACGAAGGAATGACATCTAAATTTTGTCAAAGCATGGGGAAAATCGAAAAGCATTTACGAAACATTTTCCTAAAATTGGGCTTCACTATAATGAGGTTTTGTATTCTCTCTCCATATATCTTGATTGGCCACTTCTATTTGAAAAAAAAAAGGGCACTTTGCAAAATGCCACTTTTAAATCTTTCCTTTCCCTGGCTATTCAAAGATTTTCTTTCCTTGATCTTTGGAGGAAAGTCTTGCATTATTTCTCATGCTCCAAGCAACCGCTTTGCTTGTATCCCTTAGCACATAGGAGCCTGAACGCTCTTGTAGCACAACCGTTCAAGGTTTTTCCCTCCCCTTCATTACATGTACAGCCGTTTCCCTCTGAAACACCTGCCAGGCTCATTCCCTGGCCTATTTTCTCCTACTAGCCTCAATGTCATCCTTTCCTTTCACTACCCCTACTTCCAGCCAACCTCTACCATCCATCCTGATCCTGTCCTCACCACTGGGGAATCCAACGGCAGCGTGCCTCCCTGCCCACACACCATCGCTACCTCGGCGAACTGCCCAGGACACGAGGGGCACCGTCTCTATGCTCTCATTAATAGCTATTATTTCTACCCTCCTCACTTGCGATCCCATCAGCCAGCAAACACAGGCGTGGCTATTTCATCACGTTAATTAGCCCTCCAGTCCAGCACCCCCTCCAGAGGGAGAGGGGCGGCCAACGAGCGCCAGGCGGCGGGCTCGCGGGCTTCGCCCTCTCCTCAGACCTTCAACGGTTCGCCCTCCCCTCCCCTCTTATTTTGGCCATTTCCAGGGAGAATTGCCCGGGACCTTTAAGAAGCCGGAGCCCAGGGCGGGCAGGAACGGGAGCAAGCCCTGCCCCCGAGTGCCGCCGACCCACCCCCGTCCCCTGAACTGCCCCCTCCTGCCCTCCCCTCAGGCGGCCTCTCCCCTTCCCCTCCCCCTCCCCACCCGCCGCTCGCTGCCCCGCCCCGCCCCGCCCCGCCCCGCCCCCCCGCCGACGACGGCGCCCTCCCTTCCCCCATTGGCCCGCCGTGACGGCAATGGCGCGGCCTCCCCGCCGCGCAGGCGTAGCGGCGCCCTGCTCGCGGGCTCGCGCGGGTGTCCGTTGCCCCGCCTCGCCCCCGCCCCTCTCCCCCCCTCCCCCCCCCCCCCCAACGGCTCTCCGCGAGCTGCCGCGGCCGTTGTTGTCAGTTGCGTCTCGGAGTGGCTGCAGCGGCAGGGCCCGGCGGAGCGCAAGCCAGCTAGCCAGCCAGCCAGGCGCGGGGTAGGAGTCGCCGCAGCCGCCACCTCCGAGCCCCCGCGGCCCGAGTCGAGGTTCTCCGCTGCTCCCGCTGGGGTCTTGGACCCTTTCCCTCTCTTCCCGCCGCGCTCCCCGTCCCCGCCGCCTCTCCCGAGGGCAGTCGCGGCGGGTGCTGCCCATGCAGGGGGCGGCGCGGGGCGCGGCGGCCCGAGGAGACGCCGCCGCTGCTGCAGGCAGTAAGTTGCCGGTGGGGTTGGGCCGGGTTCAGCTTGGGCTGGGCCGGTGAGGACGGGTGGGGTGTGGTGGGTTCCCTTCCTCCCCTCCCTTCGCCTTTCCGTTTCTCCCGGAGCCGGCCTCGCCCGCCGAGCTTCTCCCGGCCGGCCCAATGGCGGCCTCGGCCCAGGAGGAGGCGGTGGGGGGACGTTTCCCGGCCGCCGAAGGTCGGTGTGTCGGTGCCGCCCGGGACTGGAGGAGAGGGATTTGGGGGGAGGGGAGAAGCGGGTGTTACTGCAGGGACGGCGGGCTCCCGGCGGGAGCCTCCTGTGCCCCTGGCGCGGCAGAGCCCGGCGTGCCCCACGCGAGACCTCTTCTCCTCTGAGGCAGTGTCTGTGTGACACGTCCCTGCGGCAGCAGCGCGTGTGGCGAGGCGTGCGTGTGACCGGCTCCCCGCCGCGCGACTGACATCTGACCCCACGCGTGTCTGTGCCCGTGCGTCTCCGCCCGGGTGTGTGCCCTCGCCGTCCGCCTTGGAGCAGGGACCCAGGGGTCACCGCGGGAAAAGTGGTGGCGAGTTTGTCCCTCCGCCACCCTGCTGCCCTCGCCAGCTCCGCCTCGTATTTTCTGTCGCTTGGAAAAAAGATAAACAAGCGAGGCGAAAGCCCTCCGGTCACAGAGTCGGTCCGGTCACGGGTGCGTTTTGGGGGAATGACGGTGCATCTTACCCCTCGGAACCAGGTGCATAGCCAACAGGTTTGCTCAGAATGCAAGCTGGCGTCTTTTCTGCTCGCAGAGCTGGAACGTGCCCCTGAGAGAGGCTGAAAGCACAAGTATCCCTTGTTTTTTGTCAATACGTTTATTGCTTCTGTCAATACACTTACTGCATTGAATTTCGTGCCTTTAGATTACTATAGATATTGGTCAGATGAGTAGATAAGTCCTGGAGAGAGGTCTTTGTGCTTTTTGCTGGGTGGATTTTGGCACCCAGATGGTGCTCCACTAGTTAAATTTATGGAAGATGACTTCTAAAGATGTTTGTGGTTGATATACAGCGTTGGTAATAGCTGAAGGACAGATGTGTCCCTGATTTTGGTGGTGGGGTTTTGGTTTTGTTTGGGCTTTGTTTTTTTTTTTTTCCAGTTTTTTTTATAAGTAGACTGAATAAAGTATTGGAGAACATCCAATAGGGAAAAAGCCTATATTGGCCAGAGGATGGTTGACGACAAATGTGACCTATTTTCAGGTTGGATATTTTTATTGGTAAGGGGTGCTAGAACACCTGTGAAGGAGAAAGCTTTACTCAGGATATGGGCATATAAAAAGCTTTGGGTTTTTGCTTATGCATAGATAGTTTCTTACTGATCATCTTGCTTTCAGGAGCTTGTAAAGAGTAGATATGCAAAGAAGTGGTTTCCTCAATGGTACCATTGCAGTTCCTGGAGCAGCTGAAGTGTATTGTATGACTTACAGCCATCTAGCATGAATGAATTGCATGCAAATCTGCTTACGCCTGCCCTCTGTAGTGCAGTCACTCCTTAGTCATATAGGCTGCTTTTTGGAGTTGTTTATTATGGATATATTTAGATCTTCAGGCTCTGGGGAAGGACCAGTTTAATGAATCTCAGCAAAATGAAATCTATATAGAAGTGTTTACAAGCAAATGTTTATTATGTTAGAATTAAGCAGTTCTTGCGAGGCATGCACCATTAGGAACTGGGTAATGAATGGTGGGGTTTTTTTGATAGCTATATCACAGAAAGTGGGAATTTGGCTGGTTGGTTATTTTTGAACTATTGCTGATCCTTAGAAAGAAGTAATCTGAAACAAACTTACAAGAACTAACAGTCATTGCTGCATAATGCAATCAAATTTTACCTTGTGGAACATGTTGAAATGTTAACTTAAATAGACTAATATCTACCCCTTTTACTTGTAGTGCATGAAAACATCCAGATTTGAGGACTTAATAACAAAAGCTAAGGAGGAGAAAGTCTACTCTTGTCTCATATTTTTCCTGAATATTCTAAACGGCTGGAAAAGTGGTAGAATGATGGCATGATTTTTCAAGTGGTTGGGAAAGGAAGCTAACCTGAATGCTGGAGAAGTCCCTGGTAGGCAAGGTATCATCAAAAACAGCACGTTCATCTGGCTCTTTTAAGAGAACCTTTGTGATCCAGACCTGAGGCTTCCAGTAAAAACAGGGAAAAGGGAAGATGACATCTTAAGTAGACTTAGTGATAAACTGTTTTTTTTTTTTTTTTTCTTCTTTTTACACAATTGAGAAGCAAGAAAGTACAGATTGAGTTTTGGATACAGGTTACTGCTGTTCCTTGAATCATCTTGCTATGAAAACTAATGGTGTGGGTGGTTGCACTGTACGTACATAGTCTGCTTTCTTTTTTCCAAACAAATAGCATGTTAAGAGTATGCATGTTAAGATGCTACTGCAGATTGCTTGCAGTAGTCATCTCCCTCGTGCACTGTTCTGACCAACCTGATCTGTTTTAAGGCTCTAACTCCCTGCCTTTGATATCATATTTGAGTAATTCTTTTGCAGTCTACACCTTCAGTGTATCATTGTCCTTTTTATCCCGCTAGCAACTGTAATGCCAAACTAGCGCCTTTGTCTTGCTTTGTTGCCTGCCTTGCTTTCAAGGGCACAGTATCCTGGTACAGCTAGCTTTTTTCCCTCAGACTATGTGTCTCATGAAATAATCCACTTCTCTTGGATTTTTGTCTGCTTTCAAAATTGCACTGAAATGCTGTAGCTGTAAAACTTCTTGATGAACTTCTGTCCATTCCTTCTTAATAGTGTTTTCTAATTATGTCTTAAAATAAGAAACCGATGAAACATGGTTAAGATCAGGGACACTACCTTTTGTATATAGGGCTGAACTGCAATTTATGATGAGTATACTAATACTAAATTGCATAAGCTCTTAAGTTTAGTAACCTATGAGGTTCTGTGCATCTTCCTTGTCACACTACTTGTGACACTGCTTGTCACACTTAACTGGAATGCTACAGCTTCTGTAATAATGTAAAGTAGCTGTTGTTTTAATACACATAACAGTATTATGTAAGAGCTTAAGAGGATTTGAAAAACTGTATGTTCACTTACAATTCTAGGATAACTTACCCTGGCAGAGTTCTAGTACATATAAGTTGATTAAGTCACCAACGTTAAGAACTTAATGAGGAAAAAGTGCTGTATAGTTTTTACACTTGTGAAATATAAAACAGAGCCTGTTCACTTTCTGAAAAGCTGAATCTCTCAGTTGTACAGTGATCTTCTACAACAGTGTTGGGGCATGAATGTTGCATTGAATTTGACAGACTGGTTTTTATTCTTTTCTTCATACATCATTCTGTGTTTTCTGCAGCAGTCTCCTATCTAATTACTGACTAGACTTAAACCAACTTCACTTGAGAGATAAGATGATACCCTAGACTTTTATAATTTTAGTTCATGTTGAAGCATGGTGTATTTCAGGTGTCTACCAGTTCCTAACTAATTTAGGATGCTATAAATGAGGATAAAGTATTGAAAATGAGGATAAAGTACTGAAAATGGGTAACTGTACATTGGGGTGGGTGCTATTTCTTAAGGTTTAAGTAGTTTATATCCTAGATGGAAAATGTCAGTATCTGAGAGGCAACTTGACATAAAACTTAAGTACTGAATTGGCTTATCAGAGAGATTGCTAAACAAATGAAGGTATCTGAGATTTGAGCTCAGAGATCATTCTTAAGAAATTTAATAGAAATTATTATTGCTTGCAATAGGTACTAACAATACATGCACATATTTGCATATGAATACTCATATTTGAGCTAGCGTTTGATGCTTTCACCTCCCTTGATACAGAAGAAAAATCATTGTGACTGAATTTACACAACAAAGATGATGTTGGGTGTTACAACAGTGGTAACTTACTAAAATACTAAGCTACACTGAAGTGTTTTTTGATTAATGGTGGAATGTTTAGAGCTCCTGTTAGTTATCTTTGCTACACTGTCTGGCATGAGAAAATTATGTGGTAACGTTAATAAATGGACATTTGAAAAAAGTGAAGCAATTCTGAGAATTTATGAACATGGAGTAGATGAGGCGATTCCTCTAGAAGAGTCCAGATTGGTGGAATAGAAATCTGAGTTGTCTGTTTTCTGTGAAGTTCCTGCAGTAGGTTTTCTGGAAATAAAGATGTAGTGTCCTGTCTAAAAGATAGTGATACCATCATGAATCACAATAATATGACTTCTGTCTGATATGCAGTTTCATGTTCCTAGGTATTTGGGGGGGTGGGGGGAGGGAGAAGAAAAAAGGAAAATGTGATGAGGTTTAGAATATTAAAGCCTTCAAGAAGCTACTTGGATACTGCTTATCAAGCTTGGAAAAGTATAATTTTGGGCTAGGGAGTCCAACTACCATGAGTTATCTCTGTTGCTTGTAAGATGGTTGACTGAAAAGCTTGTTGGTTTCTGTGATCTTCAGACTTCTTTGGTACCGGATCTTGACTGGTTAAGTTTATGAATGTCTGTAACTAAGATACCCATGTTAATTTCCTGTAGCTGAGGAGAAATTTTTCTTTTAGTGGGAGCTGCAAAACATGATCATTTCAATTGAAACTAATTTTTTGTATGTCGTGACATCACAGGATCTGAAAAAGTTTTATAAAAGAAAGTACTAGCAGATATAAAATTTGGAGCAAGTCCTTTTTAAAAGATGCTATCGTATACTACTTCGTGGAAGATAATTTAGGGGACATGGCACTTGGGAAGGTCTGCTATTCTCTTCCTCTGCAATAATACTTTGAGAGCAGTTTTAGACCTTAAGTGGTGTATTGCTGAAGCATCTGATATGTGAACAGGGTGGTGGTGTCTGTTTAAATTACTTTTTTTTTGTTTAGCTACATACTGGACTTTGAGAGTAGGCACAAGAGGAAAACAGAGACAATGTGAAATTAATTGCTTTTGGAGCTGTGGCTGGTGTGAGGACTTTAAATGGTGTAAAGCTATTGCTGAGTTCTCAAATCCATATGGCAGATTGCATTTGTCTTGTGTAATATACATCCTCTTAGAAATGGAAAGTGCCTTGTGAACTACAGTGGTTATCAGCACAGTTGGGAAAGTATCTTGGGCTTTTAACACATTTCACAACTAAAGGCAGTTGGAACCAATGTCAGTGACTACTAATCATGGGTTTGTCAATGGATCATAGCTTGATCACTCTTAGCACATCTGTCTTCCTAACAGCTTTGGCGTCTGGTCTGTAATCATCATCTTGCTATTGCTAGTAGTATCTTGCTATTGCTTTGCAATATATACCTACTTCAGTGTTTTGTTGTTTTTTTTTTCTCATTCACCTACTTGTTGTGAAAGAAAAAGGAAGTAACACCTTCTTGACTTAAAGTGGGGGGCATTGGAGGACCAATTCAGATCCAGTGGCTTTTTTTACTTGTCTGTACTGAAGATGATTCTCACGAAGATGTCAACTATATAGAGGGGTTTCTACAACACAACTCTCAAATTCTAGTTTGATCTTTACTAGTGTTCCGTAAACCACTTAGACAACTTTGCAAATCTGTGTGAAAGAGGAAAGCTTAAACTTTCCATGCTTGATGTGACTGTACTAATCTTCAAGAAAATAGGATGGTAGACAGCAATCTATAGGTCTAAATAAATGTATTCTTTAATTGATGATATCCTGAATCGTGCATCATATTTTTTAAGTTTAATTTTTCTCATACATAGGAGCTGCCTTGAAGTCTTGCTCTTAGATCTCAGGTCATGCAGGCTGTCCTAACTTTCTGTTACAAAATAATGTTAGTAACTTTTATTTCTTCTTAAATCTATAACGCTACCCCTGTCCCCCAATCTTTTGTTTATAGGTCCAGGAGCAATGTTTTATTAAGTTTATTGGCCTGCCAAATATTTCTGCTGCTGGCTGTTCACTGAATAATGGACCTTAGAGTTGAAGCATTCTTGTTAGCATTTTGTTTTTATTTCTGGATTCTAAGAAGAGCTAAGGTTAGGCATCAGTAGCTCTGATGCCTGCAATACATTCTAAAATAATGAAACACTGACATTTCGCTACGGGCTTCCCAAATGTTTAATGGCAAAACTTCATCAGCAATTGGCAGCTCTTGTATCTTTTCAGAGCAAAATTCTGAAGACTATTTAAAACTAGGGAATACCATTCAATTGTGCAGATTATTTCTTCTTTTTATGTTTGGAACATAGAACTACTTGATAACTCTTATCTTCATGATTTTAGCTGTAGCCATGCTGAATGGTAGAGAGATTTGCTGGTACATTTTGACATTTTGGTAGCGCAGTATGAGGTAGATGCTGACGCTGTGGGAGATGACAATATGAAAATAAAAGAAGTGCATGTACACTTTGAAAAATCTGCTGTAGTGTTTTGTTGTGGAACTTGTCAGGAGCGGAAGAGTTTATGGGGTTTGTCATCAGTAAAGGGGAAGATATGCATGTATGCTGTGATGCAGTCATGCAAAGTGGAAAATAAAGCATTAGATAGCATTGTGTATATAAGGGCTGAGTTGTAACACTGCTGCCCCTGTGTGTCATGTACCCCCCCCCCCCCCCCCCCCCCCCCCGCCCCAATAAGAACGCTGCATCTGCAAAGTGTTTGGCTGTAGGGCGGGTAGATTGCTGTCATTTGTTTTGAGTACCTTTGAATGGTAGCTGTGAAGGCTTAGGTCACAGGAGGGTGGGGGAGGAAGGGCTGGACTGTGACACTTGTGTGGTGGAACAAAAGGAGAATAGAGGTTCTTGGGATCTTAAGTCCCATATTATGTCTTGAATATTGGGTAGTAGGAGGCTTAAAAAGTTCCAAATACTCCGGAGGAATTGAGTCATGACTAGTTTTCAGAGCATGTGGTATGCTTTAAGTGTGTATGTTCTTCACGCTTCACTCTTGCAACACTTTGTACCTGTTTCTAGCGTGTTGGCTCTCCCTTACTTAAAAGGAATAGTGATCGAAAGCCTTCTCAGGGAAAGTAGGTTGACACACTGGTGCAGGTGTAACATCACCACATGTAAGTAGTTGCTCATATAGTAACAAAAATAGACTGTTTTTAAAGGCTCATAGATTAGGCTGTGAAGGTATCTTACAGTAGGATAGCAGATAAAAATTGATAGGAAATATTGGAAAAAAATGTGAAAAATTATACTTGCACAGTTTGTATACTGAGTTGGAATTTCCTTCAGTTTGTTCTCAGATACTAATGATTTGTACAAATTGCTTTCAGAGTAAAAAAACTGCTTCTGGATCTCTGTGATCATTTTATGTCAAATTTTGGTTTACTGTTTCTAGGAAGAATAGTAACATAAGTCTCAACATATAATTATGTAGTAAATAAATAATTGGTATAGATGCTGTTATTCATCTGAGACAAAAGAGAGCAAAAGGAGAAACAGGGTGAAACTTACTTCATCTGTCTTGTGGATGTGTATAATATGTACATCCTAAACTCCTGTTACGGAAAATGAAAATGTGTGCTTTTAAGAAATGATTCATTTGATCTATTTAGCTATCTGCTTTAGGGTGCAATTTGTTTTATCATAGACTCTTATCTGTGTTGACTGAATCTCCATTTATCGTGGAGACAGGAATGGTTAGCTGTCTGTGGACGGATGAGGCCCAGTGAAGATTACTTCAGCTTTTGTGTCTGTTAGCCTGATGATGCACGGAAGTTTTTTGCATTGATAGTATTATAACATTTTGTTGAAATGGGATGTTGAATCTTCGTTTTCTAAAAAAAGAAGCTAATATGCACATTAAGGTAAGATGAACTAGGCTGGTCTTGCATGTAATGTATAATCTAATGAAACTTCTTGGACAGGATGAATTGCTTAAAGAAAAACTAGTGTCTCTGAAACATGCTGTTTTTCTAAACAGATCTGTTAGAGATCTATTCATCCATCTTTTAGAGATGGTTGAATCACCGTACTGTTGTTAAGCCTCTTAATAGGATGCATGTGATATTACAAAACGGCTTCTGCAGATCTCCATTACAGAGGCTATTTGCAGTAGTTTGTGGAATAGGATCTATGGAAGGAAGGATTTGTTCTGAATCTATTTACTGGTAAATGTCTACATTGCATAAAATGAGTATCGGGGGCGTAGCTGAATTCTGGTATAGTTAGGGAAAACTGCATTTTTAAAACTATAATTAATTCTCATGGATTAAATGCTGCTAATGGTTAGTAAGCTCGCCAACTAGAAAACCCAAACTCTCTAGTCCTGAAAAATGAACTTATAAAGGACTTGAGATAATGTGAATTAAAAGAAAGACAAGTTTTCTGTGATAAAACTCTCTTAAATGTTTTTCCTCAGGCTGTAGTTTGGCTTGCTGGCAAAGTATGGCTGGTTGAAGTTTTGATAGTCGTATGCTGCAGTTTGCAGCCTCTTCATTTGGTAAAAATGTTCAAGAGATCACATTGTAAACTGGATCACTGAAATGATCTGTCATTAAAACTAACCCTGTTTGGAGCGTGATGGTAGTAGATGTGTTAAATCTGGAAGTTTTGGGTGATTCCATTTATAGCTAGCCCCAGAAGTTTTATTGATGTAACTAAGGAGACAACTGCAAAGAAAGTATCACAAAGAGGCTTCAGCTCAAAATCTGATACCTTGTGAAACCTCACTTAGTTGATCCTTAAGTGCTTTCAAAATTCTGTTTTCTTATCCTAGAGAGAAACTGAGAAAAAGAAACTACTTCTCTGAAAAGTGTTGGTATACCAACTGCGATCCTTTAGGTAGCATATTTAAATTGTAATCAAGGTTTGTATCTATATGCACTATGACAGTTTTGCATCCATTTGCTACTACTGAACAATTCTTGATTTTGGTATGTTCACTTCAAACTGTGTGTGCATCTAAGATCCTTGTGTTTAGCTGTGGGAGCTTCGTCTCTGAAGATTTATTTTAAAACCACAGAATTAAAAGTTAGTTGGTCTGTTATTGTGGAGACTTTATGTTAAACTGTTAATAAATCTGCATTAATTTTATTTCGGCTAATGGGGCTGCAACATTAGTAAGCGTAGTTTATCTTCCATTTCTGTAAGCTTTTATCCTATTGATTACTGTCTGATGTATTTTTCCACGGCTTAAGCATAACTGATTTTTGCTGGAATTTTGTTGACAGGTTGATGTTTATGTGTATTCTGTCATTTAGAGATAAATCACTTGAGTTTGTACAAAGATGGTTGAGAATGTGCCAAGTGAACAAAATAATTATGTATAAATCTTTCCTTACCGCTGAGTGTTGTAGTTACTTAAATTCAGACAAGTTACATTCTGTTACATCTGGCTAGGTTTGCTCTCTCCCTTTTGCTGTGCCAGGGATGGTACCTTCTTGAATTTAAGAAAGAAAAGCTAAGTTAAAATTGACTGAGGCTTTTTTACCTCCATCTTCCTTACCTCTTCCAGTAACAAAACTTGGGTTTTGCCATGCACTGAGAGAGCTCAGTCTTGTGTGCAGGTGTTGTTTTTGAATCCAAGACTTAACAGAAAATCTCTCTTAAAACCATGTTTCCCCTCAGAGAGTAAAGGTGTTTCATGATCTGGGCCAGATTTGTAGGATGTGATGAATTTGTGTGAATAGAGATGTAAATCTTGACGTTTGACTTAACATTCAAGAAAGAAATGGTCCGTAAAAACTTGAGCACTGGAGTTTGTGTTGTTGGTAACTTCAATTGCATAGGGACTGGCTGTCTGGTTTTTTTTTGACATGACTTTTACATTTTTTTAAAATTTAAGGATTCTAAAACTGTTAAGTAGTTTAGCATAAGGTATTGACTACAGGATGCATTGTGGGTAAAACAGATTTGTAAGGAGAGGTGATGTCCTAGGGGCAGTTAAAAAAAGTTGTCTGTGCACTCTTTTTTTCTTTTAATTTTATTTCTTTAATCTAGAAGCAGTGAAGAGTCTGATTAGGGTGCTGTGGAGACAGCAGTTCTATAAAGCATGTTTGTGTGGGGTGTTTTTTTGATTTTTAAATGCTTGCAGTCCTTTTATGATTGAGACTCTGGGGTCACACAACCATATGGGACACAGCTGATTAATATCTCCCCTGTTCCTTCATACAGGTTAAGGTTAGGTGGTTTATGTGTGTACATGGACTATTTTTCATTAGTCTGCATTTTGGGGGTTAGGTCAGTATGATGGAACATTATACAACTATAATAAAGCATTACATAAAAACATCATCTCGGTGCTCAGTAGTAGTCAAAAAAAATAAAGTCCTAAGAAAGTAGTATAGAACAAACCAGAAAATATGTAGAGAGAGGTGAGAAGAATGCTGAAGCCTGTGGAATAACCTCTGTAAAAGGAGTGACAGACTAGGACCTGAACAAGATTGAACTGAAGCTAGGAAGGGAAGAAGCTAAAACTGTGAGTTGCTTAAGGCAAGGTAAATAGAGTATGATAGTTCTTGTTTTGGAACAGACGGTGAATGACAAGATGCACAAATTATCAGAAGATTAAAAACAAACAAGAGGAAGTGGTTCTTCTTACAGCACATAGTTAAGCTATTAAACTCCTTGTTGCAGGATGTTCTTGAAACTAAAAATTCACATGCTTTAATAAAGCACCTGCCCAGTTTCACAGGGAGGGGTGGAATCCATCAAGCATTCTTAAACACAAAGCCACTGCCCTCTGATGTAAAGAGGTTTTTTGAATCCCTTAAAGATAAGGAGAGTTTCATTATTTATGGTTATGTTTGCCATTGTACTATGTTCTTCCCTGTGCATCCTCTAATGATTACTTACCAGGTAGGAGAGTGTTTGACATTTGGTTTGGCATTTGAGTGGGCATTTGGTTTACTGTAGCATGCTTTAATCTAGTTTTGCACTTTCTGGAATAAGGAGGGGGTGGTATTACATCGTTAATCGGGAGCGTTATGGGAAACTTTGTAAGATGAGCAGTATTGGGAAGCAGATATGCCAACCCCAATTTTGATACTGTGGCATCTTCTGATGAAGTGGACTAGTTTTTGGAAGAGCATCTGAAGCATAGTGCTTAGTAGCAGAATGAAAGGGTACAGTAACACAAAACCCAATGAAGTTTTTTAAAGCTTGATTATTATCTTTAAAGAAAAACAACAACCCAAACCCCAATGTTTATATGATTGTTACACTTACCCTATTCCTTGTCTGAGTTATGAGGTTTCAGAAGTTGATTGTTTTCATTCAAATTTTGCAGGGGTGGAGGTCTCAAACTGAATTCCCACGGACTTTGTGGAAGTAGATAGCTGGATAGAGAAGAGGTTATACCATGGCTCCAGCTGAAAGAAGCAGTAAGGTGAGCTTGTTAAACATCAGAGAATCCTCATAGGACCCCCAACCTTGTAATTGAATCCATATGAAACTAGGTTCATTAGTTTCACTGCCTGTGAAATAACTTGTTTAGCAGGGAGTGTTTTTAATCTAATGCTTATGTTTCGACTTGAGAATAACTAATGTAAAGGGCTGTTTGTTTGCCAGCTTCCTTTTCAAAGATTTTCTTTTTGAAGTTCAGTTTTGAAACTGAAAATATATTCTAAAGAGCTATGTTTTCTGTATTTTATTGAGTTGGCAATAAGCCATCTCATTTTCATATTTCTAGTTACTTTGCACTCGAAGTGGGAGAAATAGCTTTTTGATAGGTACAGATTTTTATTTAAACCTCAATCTAAGTTAAAGATGCAGGAAAAGTTTTTGGGAGGTTTTGTGTGTGAAAAAAAATGGTAATGGGACATAAGACCTTCAAAAACAGGTTTGAATATGAACATTTTATAAGTTGGATCTTGTTTGCTTAAATGCCAAATTAACTGGTAAGCAGGAGTTCAGCACAAATTAGCTGAACTTTTGAGTTCTCTCCTCTTCCTTCCCACTCTTCTTCCCCTTCTCCTGACTCATTCCCAGGACTGCTGAACATATGCAGCCTACATGCAAACTTTTTATCACCAGTTTTTATAACTCCAGTCAAAATATTTAACAAGACATTTTATTTAGCACTAAGAGCACATCCAAGCCAAATGTTTCATTTCAGCCTGTAAAGCTTTGTTTGTTTGTTGTAATTACAGTATTGATTGATAATTCTCAAACTAATTAGAGTAACAAAATTAAGTCTTGTATGTCAGTCTGAGCTTTGCTAAACAGGAAGCTGTTAAAAGGGAGAAGGTAGAAGTCCGAAGTCATGCCGTTAGAGCTGTTTCATGCTGCAACATGAAGGAATATGCCAAAAAAAAGATAAATCAAGCATGTTCCTCTTGTCAATATTCTGTGCTACCCAGCTGATTTCTAATGCAGCTGGAAAAGTTACAGATTTCAGCTTTGCCAAATTTAACAGTCCTTATAACACTGATTTCTTCAAGTGTTGCTTGCAAGGTTTCTAACTCAAGAACATGAAGGCCACTGAGTTTCAGAGAAATTTTCATTATTGCACTGTTGAAATTCACTTTCTTCAAACATACTGATAATGTGATTTCAGAAATCTGTTGGTTACCATGGCATGGCTTATCAAACCATGGTTTGGCAAAACCCCCTGAAGAATTCCATAAGTAATCTGTAATAATGTGCCAATGTTACTTTAGGAGAATTACAGGATAATAATTTTGTTTATTTTTATACAAATATATAATCTTGTCTCTTTATTTTTAGGCATGTTTGGCAGTGACAATGGACTATTTATTTGCATCGGATACTCTTATATGAAAAGATCACGTTTCCAAAAAGCTTAAATATTCTTTCATCTTCTGAAACAGAATGGCAGGCTTCAAACGAGGATATGATGGAAAAATTGCAGGATTGTATGACTTGGATAAAACTTTGGGCAGAGGCCATTTTGCTGTGGTCAAACTTGCTCGGCATGTCTTTACAGGTGAAAAAGTAGCAGTAAAAGTAATTGACAAGACCAAACTGGACACTCTAGCCACTGGACATCTTTTTCAAGAAGTTAGATGCATGAAACTAGTGCAGCATCCCAATATAGTACGGCTGTATGAAGTGATTGACACCCAGACTAAGCTTTATCTTATCTTAGAGCTAGGTGATGGAGGAGATATGTTTGATTACATCATGAAACATGAAGAAGGTCTGAATGAGGATCTGGCAAAGAAATATTTTGCTCAAATAGTTCATGCTATATCCTACTGCCATAAACTGCACGTAGTTCATAGAGACTTAAAACCAGAGAATGTGGTCTTCTTTGAAAAACAAGGACTTGTGAAATTGACTGATTTTGGCTTCAGCAACAAATTTCAGCCTGGAAAGAAGCTCACAACAAGCTGTGGATCTCTTGCATATTCTGCTCCTGAAATTCTACTTGGGGATGAATATGATGCACCAGCAGTGGGTATGTCCTCTTTGAATTCAACCGATATTCTAAACATAAGTACTATGATGTTGTACCACTGTTTTCTGTTTCAAGATAATGCCATATGTGGAAGCCAACTAATTGGCAAGAAATAATATTGTAGCCTGGATTGAGTTATGGATGAGTTATGCTGGAGCAGCTCTGTTTGAAGGAGATACTCAAACATTCTCAAAAATGCTTAGAAGTTCTTTTTGTATGAAATGAGGTAATTGTATACATTGTAATTAACTTTTCTATTAATAATAATGTGAATGCAATGTGTATATTTGTACTTGCTTTGTTAGAGGATCCATCTCCTTTTCTGTAAAGTGCCTCATTTTAATATATTTTTAACATCACACACACACCTCCCAAGCCCCCAACCACCCAGTGATTTTCTTTGCTCAGTTTAGCCATATAAGAATGATGTAAGCCCAGGCTGCTCACATGTTCTGCTGCAAGGTGGTAGGAATCCATTTTTAATAAGTACTAACTCGGCTATCAAAGGAGGAGACGGGATATTAAGGAAGGCTTGAACTCCCTCTTCCCCTTCTCTGCCCTCTTCTTGTCTGAGAACTGAAAGTAGGGGGTGAGTTCCCAGTTGCTCTGAATTGTTTAAAAGGTAAGAGAAATAGTAATGTGTTAATTGGCCTTCATCTTTCTAACTCGAAAGTGGAGTGTGCTAGAGAGACTACTACAGAAAATTCTCTTGCTCTCTGTTAGGTCTACTGCTATTAGCAGTAACTTAGAGGTTTTTTTAGAATAGCTGTAAATGTTGATAGAGTCACTGAATAATGTCCTGTAGTCATACAGATTGTTGGTATCTCTTAGTTGAGGTAGAACTCCCTTCAACAAATTTAGATACATATAATTCCAAATGATGCTTTAAAAATAGCTTATTGTAGTCAACATGCCTCTTGTTCTTGTGTGCCCAGTATCTGATACTTTTACTGTTGTAATAACACCCATTAGGACTCTATACATGGCTCTGTGTGTGTTTTGCTATGGTTATAGTAGTGGCTGTAGTTTAAGACTGACTTGTCCAATTTTTTGCTAATTTACCTGAGGTAAATGATCAGCTAATTTTGTATGCTGACAAGGTATTCCTGCACACTAAACTAAAATTCTTGCATTATTTTTAATATAAATATTTTTTAGCTAGTAGATCTTACGGTCTAAGTGTGCTGTAATGAGGAATTTTAGATGTCTGTGCTATTTGTGGTTTTGCAAATCCATGTTGATGCTACAGTGATGCTTGACAAAATGATTTCTATTTAGAGTCAAATGTTCTAGATGAGTTGGTTCTGGTTTTATTAGTGGCAAACTAGGGATCCTAACTCCTGAGTTCTTCTATATTCTTCTATGTCTTTTTATTTTTAATTTCCTGAAGCATGAGTGCAACTGATGGAAAAGCGCATTTGTTAAATGTTCTATACAGTGCTTCATGTGAATTACTTCTTGAACAACGGAGTAGCAGTCAAATTTTGGAGGATAAGCAAAAAATGAAGTTTTGATATTGCTGCCCAGCTGAAGATGCTTGGAAGAAAGGAGGTGTATGGGGATTAATGGGGGGAGTGGAGGGCGTTAGGAGCATTATGACCAGATGGTCCAAATTAAATTATGTAGTTAACAAAGCACACTTTGGACCTCTTAATGATAAATGTAAGAACGGTGGCATCACATAAAATGTTTCTTAGAGGACTTTGTAAACAATTGGATAGGTAAACTTCTGAATAGTACTAGAAGAAAATGGTTTAATGGATTCATAGGGGAGGATGCTAGTTAAGTTCTATTTCTGAGAATATTTAAATACACATCAGTGGTTAGTTTTTGCTTACTTATTCCCCAGTATACTGTCTCAGTTAGTGGATACTAGAACTTCACCTATCATAGTTGACAGATTGCAGTGCTTATATTCTAACTTTTTTAGAGGCACAGTTTTCATCACTTTGTAATACACTACAAAATCTCTAAAGTATTGTCAGTACAATAGTTACAGAATAAAAATATCAAAATTTACTACGAGTTGCCAATAAGATAATGACCTTGAAGAGTCTGGATTTTTCTTCTCTAACTGTGGGTAAAAAGGCAAGATACACTATGTAAGATTTCTAAATATGACTTCTTTGTGTACTTTAAATGCAAAGATTGTGGGGAAAAAAAAAAGAAAAAAAATACTAGGAACTTTAAAGCCTTCCTTCCCCCTTTACCCCAGATGGAGTCTTAAATGTGGAATCTTAAAAGAATGTATGTTTAGAAAATGTATCACTAACCATGTGATTATGCAACTGAGAAATCAGCTTGTGCAAACCTTTTTTTAACCTTTAAAGATAAACTTTCATGCTAAGATGAGGTCATACTTGTGGACTAGAAGTATGTATAAATTCGGAAGTAGACATTTTCAAAAGAAGAGAAACTACATCAGTTACCTTTTGATGCTAGTAATATGCAAGGTGTGTATATATAGCCTGAAATAGTGGTGAAGTGCTGTGAACTCATTCAGCTATTGGCTGAATAGGGCTATTAATATTGCAAGAGTAATGACTGACAATGGCAAGGATTTTTTGCCAGTTAAGATGAAACTACATTGTGGCTGAACCAATCTAAAAGCTAGTTGCTTATGAGAAAGGAGGTCATGCTTTCTCCAGTGCAACTAGATGGTCCTGCCCCTTTGTGAGCATCTGACCACTTGAAAACCAACTCGATTTATTAAAATGCCAAATTAAAAAGGATTGCCCTGATTATACTGTGTGCATTTTAAGGTACATTTGCATTCATTATATTTTAAAACCCCACACCTGTTTTCATTTATCCAAAATTGTTTTTATATTCACAAAAATTATTGCAAGAAAAATTGATCAAGGTATATGATGTTTTTTTTTTGCCAAAGATCTTTGCCACAAACATGACTTTTCTGTTGTCTTATGAATAATACTAGAATGAGCATATAAAGGAAAAGACTTTCTAACATTTTCTTGCTACAAAGAGCTGAAATATTCAGGGCAAGTCTTTTATTAAGTTATATGCTTAATAATAAATATAATGGAAAAGCGTGCTTTATGAAAAGGTAACTACTTCAGCTAGTTTAGGGATTAATCTTTCCTTTGTGATGCTACTTAAAAGTTTTCACACTTGAAAAGAGACTAGTTAATTTAGGACTCTCATTTCCTTTTGTGTTTAAGGCTGTAGTTAAAATGATGCAAGAGGAATATTAGGTAACGATCCTATGTTCCCAGGGCTTTTAAAAAAGCTGAGTGAGTTAGATAATGAGAAGTTCTGCTGCTTGTAGTTTCCCATGTTTTTTTCACACTTAATTAAAATTTGTTCTAGTCAGAGGAAAGTGTGAGGACTGTTGCGCATAAAGTTCATTTTGTAAATCAAATGGACATATTGTAGATCAGGCAGAGTTCTGTCTAGAGCAGTGGTGTTATCTAGCAAACTCCAGCATCATTGGAAAGTGGGTAACTAAAGATGAGAAAGAATAAAGCATGCTTCTGGTAATACTTCTGTTCTACCATCATCAACAGAGTTTGTATCATTGAATAAATAGAATTCACCTCTTTCCTAGGTGATAAAGCTTAATTACAGTTTTTCAGATTAGTTGATTCTTTCAGAGGGGAGCAAGTTCTATTTTAACTGCTCGGCATCTCTACAAAGTGTTAAGTGCTGTGTAGGCTACAGTAATTCTGGAAGAAATTGACACTTCTGATAGGTTTTTATTATTGTAGCGGGTATCCTGTTTGTGATTTTGTAAATGCATAGAAACATTTGAAGACGAAATTCATCCTTTGGGGATGAGAAATGGGCAAATTCAGATTGTAAGATTGGGATTGTCTATTTAGCACAGTTGAGCACAGGCCTCTAGAACGGTACTGTAATGCACAAATAACATGGTAGGTATCATCGTAATTATTTAGCATTGCAGTGTGTCGTCACAGCAACACCAAGAGAACGGTGGCAAGATGTTCCTCATAAGACATGACTAACAAGAATATTATGGTTACTGTAACTCAGTGCTATTCAACTGGAAGTTTGTACTCCAAATCCAACTTGCTGCCTTCTTGGAAGTTGCAGGGGCCAACCACTTGGATAACATTCATTACTTTAGTAGTTAGATGCTGGCTTTTTTGCACAACTCAGACCTTGGATATCTTCTGACAACATGGTAAGGTAATAATGGATGTATGTATTCATTATCTAGTCACGTATTTTTGATTCTTAAAGGAAACAGAGGATTTGCCATGCATACCTTTCCCTTTCCTGAGATGATGATAATGCTTTTAGACCCACTTTGTCTCTGTTGGAACGATCCCAGATTCTTCTGTTTCATTTTTGCATCAAGCAAGGGCTTCTTACTTGCATATAGTGTTGCTGAAGTGTGTTTGGTCTTTCAAAGCTTCAGCCATGTTTACCTTGTGCTTGAGCATAGCTAAGCAATCCCGATGACCCTATCTGGCCTGTGTGGCGCTAGTTTTGATGTTTCTGCATGTGTATAGCACTTCATTCACAAACTGAATGACTAATGTAAGCATAATGGCCAGTGGGTATGTACAGTAGCCTTTTAGACTATAAAAATGCTGAATATAAGATTTGACAGACTTGAGTTAAAAAAAGAAAAGTGGTAAGATACTTGCAAACCATATACGGTGTTGAATCATTTATCATACCTGACAGCATTTTGGAGTTTCAATATGCTCAAAATCAGATTACAGCCAACTTGACAGAAATGAAAAGCAAAAATTCCTACAAAAGCTTTTCACTAATTGTTTTGAAAATCTCCCTTTTGAGTGTTGTATTGCAACACTTTAGAAGATTTATAGTTAGATAGGTTATAGAATGAGCCTGAAGGTGGAAGGGTGCAGAAGGCTAAAAGAGTGTAATACTTAGCGGCTTCCAGTAGAAGAGGGCTTCCCCATCCGTTTTGCTTGTGTCAGTGCAGAGCTGCCCCTTCTCATGTGCTGCACTGTTGCATGGCTGACCATTTGATGAACTGATTTTATCAGGTAACTTGACAGAAAACTGTTCACTTTTCTGCAGGCTTAACTTCTGCCAGGTTAGCAGAGCTGTTTGTTCCCTTAGCATTGAGTGGAAGAGTTGGTGCAAAGGAGCTGAAGGAAGCACGCAGCTTGGACTGGGCGAAGGTGGTAGGACCTGCCCCTCTTTGGTGTTAGCAAGTTTATGTTAGATCAACTTGGCCTAGCTCACTTCACCTTCCATGTGAGAGAAGCTCATTTGACTGAAATTCATCGAGTATCATTGCCAGTGCGTTTTTAAGAGAATTGTGTGCTCTACTTTTCCAGCTTCAAATGCTTTTTGAAGCAAAACAGAAGGAATTGATGTGAGTACCTTGTGTATTTCAGTGCTGATTTCTCCTCCTGTGTACTTGTGTCAGTGGCCACACTTTTCTGCCTTCTCCCTGCTGTGCTGTGTATCTCACACTGCTGAAAAAACTGAGTCAAATTTGAAAAATTATCAGAAATGGTCTTTTTATACTCTTTAGAAGGGACGAATGTAAGGAATTGATGTAGAATACTTTTAGAAAGTTTCAATCTTGAGGATATTCTTGTTATGTTAACAAAGAATGTATTTTTAAGTTCTGTGGCAATTTGTATGCAGGTAGTAAAATTTATTTTTCATGAAAGGGGAGTCCAATTTTTATGTAGTATGCTATCCTTTGATTCTGCTTTTTTCCCTCAATCTAAATACTTTATTGACAAGAAAATACTTTTAATGCTTTAAATGATTGAGGGTGTTATGCTACAGGTATTGGAGCTTTGTATTCAGAAGTGAAGTTATGATGTGACAGAGCTGTAATGAAGGGTGCAAGTCTGTAGTCCTGATGACTTCTCAGTAAATGTGTGCCGGCTAATATTTATGAAGTATAATTTAAGATCCATCCTGGATTACTTTATGCACAAGTTTTAATGCATTCACCAGTAAACTGCTGGGTAAAGCAAAGAATAATTTATCGAAGTGAAACTACAGAGGAGAAGCTGTCAAGATAATCTTCACTTACTACCATATCAGCTGAACTGTAACTTAAGTATAGGGATGTTTCTTAGTCATCTTGCTGTGTTCATGGGAGAACTGTTTTCATAATATATCATAATGCTGTTGGAGCAAGATTTCATTATGATAAATACATCTTCACAGCCAGGAAGCTTCATTTTATGTATCTTGCAAGCAAATATTCAGATTACTTATGTTTAGCTCATGGCTGACTACTTTGGCAACACAGATCTGGTGGGACGTAAATTAATGGTGTACTACCTAGTTATAAACCAGATGCTCAAGTTTTGCATTCATGTGTAAAGATGTACTAAGATGTTAATTTTTATAAATAAAGTACAAATTATATATTTTACAGCTAAAACCTTTAGGAAAAGATAGTCGATCAGAAAATATGAAGGATTCTTAGATACTAGGAGCAAATTGTCTTTAGTATTTATATGTAAAGAAAGACCAAAAACATTGCAGTGAAACATGTATGTAAATTGTATGTGCTGTATAGACTTTGATGTCCAATGGTTTTGATAACATGTTTTATACAGAGAAAAACTTCCTTCTACATTTAACTAATTAATCCTGGCTAATTATTTTCTGGAGTAGTAGTATTGGAAAGTCAGTTCACGCAGAAACTGTTGGTTTTGTTTGTGTTTTTAATGTAAATTCAGTAACTTCTGAAATGTGGTTAAGCAACAGAAACCAAAGGAGAAAGAATGCATTTCTAAATGCAGAATTGATGAATCAGAGTAAAACAGACTATTTTGGAATAAAGGCAGTGGCATGTGTTCAGTAAGACCTTTCAATGGTGGTGTTTTCTGTTAAAATATCCTCACTGAAATTTGAGATGCAGTAGTTACCAAAAAATAAAGAACAACTATTTGTCTGTATTTTAATAGTTTTATGCAACCAGCAAAACCCATGTTAACTTGTCTTCAGGGAAAAATAAGTACTAGTTGCCAGATTGAAGGAAAAGAAGAATCGCTTCCAAAGATAAGACTAGTTACTGATGATCATGTCTTAGTCAAATAAAATAACATATATAGAACAGACTGTTTCATCAGGCAGATAAGCTAATTATGAAAATAATTTGCTAAATGCCATTTGCTATTTATGCTCTTTTTTGGAGGGATAGGGGAAGGAAAAGATTTCTCCTAATTCTCTTGTCTGGTATGTGTTCTAATAGTAATTTTAATTGCATTTGTAGTGCTTTAAAACAAGGAGAAAACCCAATTCTGCCTGTTAATTTTGAAAATGTTAGCATTGATTGCAGATGATCTCTTCCTCGGCCTTCTGAAAGGGAAAAATAAATCCCATTTTACAAAGAAAAAAAAAGCTGAATTAACAGATGGTGACATCTCTGAAAACTAGAGAGGTCAGTACACAAGTTTATTCAAAGCCTTTTTCATGAAAAGTTAAAGAATGGAAGAATAGTTCAATCAACTAAAAATTGAGTATCTACGAAAAAGTAATCTTTGTTCTTTACTCATACTCTTCAAACTTTACAACTGGTCCGGTTTGAGCATCTTCCAGATTTGCCAGCAGATGTGCATATGGTAGTGTAAAAATACTTGTGATGCATAGAAATGCTGGAATTGTTGACGCAAAATTATTCTATGCTATCTTGTTACTGACCTTTTATACAAGGGATACAACTTTTTTAAGCTTTTTAGCTTATACAGGGGTGGAAATACTGTTCTTATTCTCCTTTTGGAGCACAAGTATATCAACAATATAACAGGCACCATTCAAACAATTGAGTAGTATGATACCAGCTTTTATCCTTTTATACTGTAGTATGTAATTTTTCATCACTGTTTTTAATAGAAGTCTCATTTTCTGCATTGTTTGAGTTGTCATAAGAATTTTTACTCCTAAACTGTGTTTTGGTTCTTCAGGTAATTACGTGAAGCTGTGCTATAAATTAGCCTATGCTGTGAACCAGATCTTAAATTTCAACTTGTAACAAGCATGCTTACCACTGTTATCCTCATGAGTTATCAGCCTGTACCTACTCCTGAGCCCAGTGAAGGTTCCACTCCTAAATTCTAATTCAAATAAAGTAGTTCATGATGAGGTTTTGTGTCCAAGTTCAAAACAGCAGTCTTCAGATACTGCCCAGTTGCTGCCTAGCCCTGAACATGCCCAGAGTGAAGAGATGCTGATCATCTTTACATTAGATTTTTGTATTTAGATCTGCATGGAAGAACTTGATATTGAAGTGCTGATGTGTTGAGTCTCTTTCAAGGCTTGTTTTCAACAGGTTTCTATGGATTTGGCTCTCTTCTACAAATCTGCTCTGAAGAGGTTGTAGCAGCAGTGGTGATGACATTCTCTTTAATGTCTTAAGATAGTGGTTAGAGTAATTGCCCATGATGCTGGAAATCGGGGGTCTGTTTCTGTCCTTCATTTATCCAGTCTGTTGATACCTCTGCAGTGGCAAAATAAACATGTAAACATTTCTGTCATCTCCATAAAAGTTGATTTGTTTTCTTTTTTGCTTATTAAGTGGCTTCTAGTGGAAGGTAGCTGTTGTGTTCAGCTGTTGCAGTAAACATTCCAATGAGAAATGTATAAAACCTGACGAAATTTACTCAATGTTACAAATCACTTCTGAAGAAGCAGACTTTCTGTAGAAAGATCTGTCTTACCAACTGAGCAATATACTCTGTTAAGCAGTTCTACATTTAAGTTAGGAGGAAAAAAAAATCTTTTTCCCATAAAGGTCTGAAATAAACAACTTTAATAAATGGACTCAATTTACTTTATGTAGTGAAATGTGAATGTGTCTGTTCCAAAACAAGTATGGATTTTTAGCTACTTAAAATCACAAATTCACATAGCATATATAAAGTGTGACGAGTGTCTGACTTCTGAGGAATGGTAGGTATGGTATAAGGTTCCTCTGTTACATAAATTGTAGCTTTCTGAAGTCCGTAGTGTTTATTTTAGGAGTAAATCAGGAACTTTAGAAAGCAATAAATGGCTAATGAAATGGTGAAGCCCAGCTCAGTCGTTAAGCAGATGAATATGGATATCCTTTGTGCAGTGTACAAACTGGAACATAACAGATGTTTGACTGCCCTGTGTTTAAGACAGGCATAGCATAGGCAGCTAATGATGTAGTTTGGTTTCTATGGCAGTGACTTCATGTTATGTAAGGAAGTTGCATATACACAGCCCTGGTTGTCATGGTTCTGAATCCTGCTTGAACAGTCCTTTCCTGATCAACATTATTTAATGGCTTTAAAAAACAATAAAATATTCTCTACTGCAGCTAGCTAGTTAGTGCTTTTAAAAGTCCTAATCTCTCTTATTTTATTCTTATAGCAACGGCAGTTTCAAGTTACTAGTACCCAATTTAAAGGCTAAATTGCATCTTGAGATCTTCACTGTGCTTTTGAGGGAGACCTTGATTTTGGCCACTGCAGTATACAAGTGTGCCTTCCTTCACTATACTCATTTAAAGTTATACAGGTTATAAGCATGCTAAATGCATGCAGCATGTCAAGCCTAAATTCTGCTTTTCCATCAATTTTCTGCAGAGAGCAAATTAGATTACCCTTGAAGGGGAGGAGAGGAGAAGTAAGCAGTTTCCATAAAGCCTTCAACTGCTAATTACTAAGAGTAGTAAAACTTGAAATTGTGAAAAATAAATTATTGTTTAAATCTGCTTTTCTAAAAATGGGTCTCTATAACCCCTTTCTTCCCTCTGTTCCTTCAGTTAAGAGTCTCAAATCTAGAATTGGCACTGGCACCTGTGTTCTGAGCTGTGATAGGGGAGTATAGCTGCAAATGTACGCTGACTCATTGGCCCAAGCCAAGGAGTTTTGCGTACAAAACCTGCTCCTTTATCTGGTTAAACTATCCAGGAGTAAATTTATTACATCTAAAGGTTTTGTCTAAAACCTGATTTTTTTTTTTTGAGTGTTAACATAGCACGGTAGCTAATATATTATCTTAAAATGATATGCCAGGGGTGTGAAGGTGGAGGAGAGGCAGATCTCTTCACATGGTTCTTTACTGTGTATACTGTATGTCAAACCATATTTGCATTGAACTGAAAGTGAGATTTTTTTTTTTTAAATGGCACAGCCCATTTGACAGGTCTCAAAAAAGCAGTCTTGCTCTGCATTCATATCCTGTCCATATAGTTCTGCACTCTCCTTTGGTTTTTCTTTTTTTGACTCTGGTGCTTGTGCAACCTGTTAGTGAGCCAGTGCCATTCAGTGAATGGGTAAAAATGTAAGTGGATGTTGTCTTCTTTGCTTTTAAATGTATGTCTACAGCTTCTAATAATGTGTGAAAGCAGGAAACTCTCTCAGCTAGGATTTATCCCCTGAGTCGACATAAGGTATATCAAATTAAAAACATACTATAAGGGCTGCTTTCACTAAAAAAAAAAAAAAGTATGATTTTGCAAGTGTGTGGAGATCTTTAAACTTCGAGTTATTTTTCTTCCCCCTTTCCCCAGTTATTAGCTGGTCTAATAAGAGATGCTACTTCTTTCTAGAAGCCTTGCTTTGATGAGATGTCAGGCTCTTATTTAATTCATATGCTCCAACATCTCTCTAACTAGCTCACACAATTTTTTTGTCAAAGTTGATGCTTTTGACCAAATCAGAGCACTAGATCTTGACTGAGGCTTTCACGCAGTTGGAGTGAAACCCCCTTTTGTAATAGGGTAAGAATGCTCTGGGATTTAGAAATGAAAGATCAAGGTGCCATTGTTTGCTCTGCCGGTGGAAGTGGTCTCCCCAGCAGAAGCAGTTATTCCCCCTTTGCTACACCTAGTATGTGAGCAGAAATTGGCAATAGTAGGGTACAGCACAAGAATGGGCAGTATGTACTGACCAAGTATTGATCAAAGCACTTGATCAGTTGGGTGCAAACCATCTCCATCTTCATTAGGTTCCTTGGGATCCAGAGGACAGACGAGTTTTCTCTTTATTAATAGGAAAGAATAATAGAGTAGCGCTGATTATGGCAGCACAAAACAGTATGGTAACGAATGCTCCAGTGTGTGGCTTTGGGTATTGTTTGGGGAAATACTAAGATTTGGTAAACAAGCATTATAACAAAATAATCTCTGATTTTCCTTTACTGATTTCTCAAAGACAGCCGTGCTTAAAGATCTTGAATTTTGCCTCTCTCAGCCAGATAGCACTATTCTGGAAACCAAGAATTTTCCAAAATGTACCGTGGTTATTACATTAAATGAGCGAACAAAAATTGTATATTTAAAGAGAAGAAGGCATTTTCATTTCTTTCAGTCTTTTTTGCAGTATGTTTTCTGAATTTTACTGAAAAATACGCAGCTATGGATCTCCAATAGAGAAAAGTGGAAAGCGCAGATACAAGATTGATTTTTGCATGTATAGAATAGCTTAAAACTAATAAATCACATACAAAGATTAGCATTTCTTATATACGTACCGTATAGTCATTTAACTGTTGATCTTTTAAATCTTTCAAAATGATATGTGGGTATTAACTCATTATTTTGGAATATCTGCTTTGAAGACTTCGGATTCTAAACCTTGGATTTCAAGTTACGCTGAAGTCTAGCAAGCCAACATGTTTAAACTTACTTGCAGGTTGGCAGTGTAGGTCACCTATTTAAATTTAGAAGAAATATTTACAAATAAGTAAAACTTCTAACCCTCAGGTTTATGGATCCTTTTTACAAAGAGGAGATGATTTCCCCTTTTTGGTAGTGTTACCTACGTCAAGCTATAAGTGGCTTCAAAACATGCAAAATAAAAACTTTACAATGCAAAACCTGCAGGAATTTCTGTTTTCCTGGAAACTTAATTGTAGAGAGAGCTGCCAGTAAAAATCCATTTTTTTTGTTTCATCCAGCATTGTGTGTGTCTTAGAAAAAGTGCCAATGCAAAATTTTGTGGTAGGTGGGGAAGGGCAAGATACTGCTGTTACTGTTCTTATTTTGGTTATGATTGCGCGCAGTTGTTGTCTGAATAATTGTGGTAGTTTGAAATATCAGTGAATAATCCACTTCTTATATACCAGTTCCATTTTTCCATTGTTCTTGCAGGGTTTGTATATTTCAAATGAAGTTACTTCGAAAATTTTGTTTCATGTTTCCTGTTTTCTGCCAGCTTTTTTTACCACTTCCTTCACACTTACCATCCTTTACACTGTGTTTGGTGTGAGGTGTGAAAAATAATTGTGTTTTGTAGCTGAGTTGAGACAACCTTGTGCTGGTTTAAATGGAGCATTCAAGTTCTGTATGTTCACAGTGTTATTTTAGTTCTTACTGTGCTGTGTCATGCTTTCATTTTCTCAAATAAACACCTACAACGCACTGCTTCTGATGGGCAAAAGGAAGTATAGTTTTTCTATTGGTACTGCATACTCCAGTGAGGTGCCTCTGAAGATCATCTGGTGTAAGTCCCCCTGGTCAAGCAGCAACACCTAGAGTCAGTTGCCCAGGACTGTGTCCAAATGGCTTTTGAGTATCTCCAAGGATGGAAACTCCAGAACCTCCCTAGGCAACCTGTGCCAGTGCTTGGTCACCCTCACAGAGAAAGTGTTTCCTGATGTTCCGGGGGAACTTCTTGTGTTTCAGTTTGTGCCCATCACCTCTGGTCCTGTCACTGGGCACCACCTGGCTTCATCTTCTTTGCACCCTCCCTTCAGGTATTGATATGCATTGATAAGATCCCCCCCAAACATTCTGTTCTCTAGGCTGAACAGTCCCAGCACTCTCAGCCTTTCCGCATAGGAGAGATGCTCCAGTCCCTTCATCATCTTCATGGCCCTTCATTGGACAATCCAGTAGGTCCATGTCTCTCTTGTACTGGGGAGCCCAGAACTGGACACAGTACTCCAGGTGTGGCCTCACCAGAGCTGAGCAGAGATGAAGTGTCACTTGCCTTGACCTGCTGGCAACACCCCTCCTAATTATTGTGATTCACAATTATGGTGATTCATTAAGTGTTCATCTTTTTTTTTTTTTTTTTTAAATACAAACACCCATAGAGTGTTGCCTGCAATACTGGATGGCAAAACATAGGAGTGAGCTTGGCCGTCACACTACTTTTCCAGTCAAAAAAAAGCATCAAAAACTTCTGTAAACACCTGTGATCCAAGATCTGTAAGGCTGATCTTGTCACTTGTATGTAGGACAAAAGCTCCTGGAAGATTCACTAAGTAAGTTTTGTTACTTTTTGGAGGGGGCACAAAAACTGTGAGTCTCTACTTTTTCTTAGATGTGGCTGTAGCAACATGTACATTTTCCATTGTGCCTTTACCTTTAATAAGGTGGCAACTTGCAGTTGACCAGAAAGAGAACCGCCTCAAAGATGTTGCATCATTCATCAGGTTGGTTGGTTGGTTTGTTTTAGTTGCACATGGAGTTGCAAACAAGTGATTGGGTCTAGTTAAACCATAGCAAAGAGAATAGACTAGGGATCAACCCCTTGATTTGCGAGTCTGCGTATGAAAGGTCAAGACAGAACTCTTAAATGTGTCCTCTTAATACACCTACATCCAAACACTTGGCTCTGCTTCCATAAATGAGGAGAGACTTGCTATAATACGATCCTGGAGGGCTTGTGAAGATGATCCCAAGATGTCATCTGTCGTGTGACATAAAGTCTGAACTAAGTCTTCCAGTGATTTTTTTTTCTGTTTTCAGTCTTCATATGTAGATTAGGCTAACTTAGGTACACTATTTTCTTGCTTCCTAGTTATTAGTATACTTTTAAGTCTGCTTGGGCTGCTCAGCTGTGTCCTTGACACTCCGAGCTGAGTCATTTCAGTAGCCATGACTGCAGATGCAATGAAGTTGTTCTTCAGCCACAACTATAAAAATATGGTGAGAATAAAAGCCATGTAATTGTTTCTGTCCACTGTTATTCCTTGGCCACATCAGAATAAGCGTCTGCTATGCTGTCACGCTAACAAAATACATATTTGTCAGAAAAGTGCAATAGTAAGCTTTGCCTGTAGTATGTAAGAATGAGATAAGGTGTAGTTGTTGCTACCCTAGTGCTCTTCGCTGAGAGTGTAAGAATATCTGGATAATACCACAAGGTCAAAAAGTCTTAGGCACCATTTTTAGTTTCTAACAAAACTTTTTTCTGCATACACATGATACCTTTTTAGTAACACAAAGTGCATGATACAATGAAATACAGTAGCAGTTCAGTGCACAATTGATATTTCACTGTTAACAAGAGTTTGTTTTCTATTTTTTCGTGCAGTTGTATAGTAAAAAAAAGAAAAAAGTTCTTTCATTTCACCATTTGCAGCTCTTATGTGGAAAGACCTGTGGATATGGAGTGCAAAATATAGTAACCAGTGAAAGAAAAATATACAAAATTCTCCATTATGTGCTGGCTAATCAGTAATTACTGTTTTGTCTGTCAAACGTATAGGTTGATATATAACTGGACACGGCATTATAGCAAACAATAGGGTTTTTTGGCATTTAGAGGATCAGTTGGATTCTTCTTCTGAAAAGGTTTTTTTTTTTTTTATTCTTTTTATAAAGTAAATGTAATACAAGTTTATCTAAATAACTTTTGGAAAACTAAAACAGTATCTGTCATCACAAATCCTTCCAAATTGAAATACAGAAAAGTGTGTGTATATCCAAGAAAAGAAGCCATGTATGTAAAATAGCAAATTGATTAGGAAGACTACCTTCTAAAAGAAAATACTTAAGGATGTTCAGTATCTACTCAGTGCAGTTGAAACTTCAAGGTCTGCTAGTTTTCCTGTATATGATGATTTCATGGAACTTTAATTGTTGTCTTACTGTGATTGCTGTCCTTTTCTCAGGACTGCCTTATTGGTTTAAGCTTGATTTCTTAGAATATTGTGTTTTTCCTTCTGTTTAAACTTTTTATATGGTTATTTTTAACTTATGGTTTAATTACATTGCTCCCCTTCCCAATATTTTTCTCTTGGCTTAAATTTAGCCAATGTATATTGCCTTATTATAGCAAACGTAATTTATCTGTAATTACGAATACTATGCGGACTCTTCTAAAATACTTCATGCTGAAAGACACATGAAGCATTCTATTCTATTTTATTGGGGGGGAGTATCGAACAGAATACTAGGATAGATCATGTCACAAAATAGATCTTAGGCAAAGTTAGAAATTGAGGAAGGACATTGATATCCAAAAGATGACTGTGCATAGAAATGCATAAATTCACGTTTTATGTGCTCGCAAAAATGAGTTCTTGTAATCTGTTGTGTAGTGGGAGATAGATAATGCACCAAAACTTTTTGGCCACTTTCAAACTAAACAGTAGGAGAAAGGCATAAGTAGTTTTACAAAATTAAAGGTGTACCTCTTGGGTGAAACTACCTGTCTGTATTGTGAGGCTTTTTAAAATCCTATATTCCAGAATGTTCAGCTTTCTGGCATCAGGCTATCGAAGTATTAAAGCATTTGTTGAATCTTAGGCATGTGAATAGTCATGTTGAATTTGCAGGTATACATGCTATGGTGTACCAGCCTCAAAATGCTCAGTACCTATAGGATTGAGGTCCTAGTAAGCATAACAGAAATCAAATAATAGTGTGAGTTAATAGCGTACACTTACTATAAATTAGAGCTCTAAAGAAAATTACCATGTAGTGTTTCTCTTCCTCTGTCAGCTAAACCATATGAAGAATGGGTTGTAACTAGCAAAATGAATGATTGTTCTAGGGATGAATGTGTGTGATTTACATTATTAAATAAAATTGTAGCCATCCCTCAGTGTTAAATGCATGTCAAGTATTTTGAGTAGGCCACAGAAAGCAAGATGCAGTTGGGTAGGTAACTTAGCGTGGTTCCCTCTTGCAAGCCCTTCCAGGACAGGGCTGCCAGGTGCTCTCCCCTCTGCCTGTTCATTTCTCTCACTTCAGCTGTTTGGTTGGTTTTACTGGGTACAGATCTCTGAAATCCTAGGTGTAAGACCCCAAATTGCCATTGAAATTTCCAGAGCATGGATTTGTAGCTGAAGTTTAAGAGCATGGCCTTTTCTCTAAGCATATATTGGAGTTACTTGTTTATTTTTGGGCGATATGATATATTTCTCAATATTTAAGCTTCCTGTATTGAATGCAGTGAGACTTGTGAAATATTTTCTTTGAGGCAAACTCGTAATAAAGATTTGAACTAAATATTAGCTTTTACAGTAAGTAGAAACCAACTAAAGGGCTTTATGCCCAGAAGTGCTTCTTTTTCATCTTTTGGTATGTCATTTCATTGGGGAACAAGACAGTTGTTAAATGTTTATTTCACACAAGCAGGAATTAGAAGGAAACAAGACGACTCCCAGAGTGTAGTAGAGATCACTGTTAATTATGTTATCTTTGATGGATATTTAAAAGAAGAAAAAAAAAACACACTTTGTAATACGATTGGTATAAGAACGTCGTTTTACCTAAATGATTTAATTTATTATTTACCATTAGAAGTGGCAAAGAATTTTTTAAAGCAACACTACTGAAGGAAAAACATATCTAGTTCAGTCTCATTAAAATAAGTGACTTTCTTTGTAATTTCTTACTTCATAGAGTAACATGTAAACAATACTGAGAATGGTTTATGCTAGTCCTTCAAAAGGGAACGTGCTTTGAATACAAATATCTTTAATAATCTGTGCCTACCTGTGAAGAAAAGGGTAATGAATTCTTGACCTCTGAGCAACCAGATTTTCTTCAACTTCATCTAACACTTTGCTGTCAAAGATGTTATACATCTCAAACTGTTATGCATCCCTGAAGTAATGAATTCTGATTCCCCCCCCCCCCCCCCCAAATTATAAAAAGCTGTCAAACAATGGAACTACTGTATTTTGTACTTCAGTGGAATTGCAAATTCCGTAAGTAATGCTCATAATCGAGAGTGCAGTAATCACCCCAGTATGCATCTCAAAAATATTTCACGGGTTTGATGGTAATTATGTCTGTTTCCTCAACAGTTATTTTAAAATAGGTACTATGTATTTACAGATATATGGAGTTTGGGGGTCATCCTCTTCATGTTGGTTTGTGGACAACCACCATTTCAAGAAGCAAATGACAGTGAAACTCTGACTATGATAATGGACTGCAAATACACAGTGCCACCTCATGTGTCCAAAGAATGTAAAGAGTAAGTAGAGTACTAAAGAACTTGGAAGCATTCATAGAAGTGGATTCTCATTACCTTTGGGAGTTCCCCATACCATATTATCAGCGTGTGGAATATTCCTTGCCTGTTAATAAGACATTATGCCTACTGCTTTTGCTTAGCTGTTAGAATTTTTTCACATCGATTGAGTAGTTTCATGGGCACCAGTATTGCATTTTTTTATTCTTTGTGTCTCTTCTTACTAAAGGTTAATCCCGTGATGTTTTTTGCCAATAGGTTTTTCCCACATTTGTGTAAAACTTCATTTTGATTTTACACGTATCTTTCTTTTATGTGTGTCAGTTGTCATGCATTTTATAAATGATTGAAAAAGCTGTTCACCCTGGCTGGCTTTGGCCACCACTCTTGCTGGACAAATTACAAGGTGTTGCTGAGAGTTATTTTGTGGCAGGGGTTAAAAAGGTAATGATTCCTGTAGATTTCTGTTCACAATACAAGTTGTCAAAACCCAAAGATATCACACCAAGTTTTGCTCATCTCTTACTGAAATAGCAACTCCAAATCAACATTCTAGGCAATCAAGGGAGAAAAATATTCTGTCTGCAAATACCATATGCCGCTTGGGAATCATGACTCATTTTGATTGTGGTGTTTTTCTGCACTGTCCACTGCAGCTTTTTTTTTTGATATGTGCCAATATTTCCCGTATTTCCCTATTGGTTAATGACCTATTCAGTCCTTTTATATCCCAGCTGCATTAGGTGGACTATTTTACAATGTTTGGCTGGGTTCTTGAATCTGCAATAGAGTATCTTTTCATTTTCAATATGAAAGTCCAGATGCCTTTATAAATGCTTGAAAAATGTATTTGGTCCAGTCAAAAAAAAACTAGAGCAGCATCTAGGATTCTGTTATTTGATACAGAATGAAATTTGTAACAGCTGTGGTCATAATGACCATTCCTCTCTTGACCTGTCATCTGCATGGTCCAGGAATCTAATGCATAACATGATGCCATAGCTGGTTTTCATGTCTTGTCATTAGTGTTTAGCATTTCCAGTAACATGGAAAAGCTGCTATCAGTGCTCTCAATAGCTTGAAGAGCTTTAGATACAGGAAGGGGTTTAAAATACAATACAGGAAGAGGTTTAAAAGAGAGCTCTTATCAGTGCATTCTATCGAACAAATCTCTTGAGATGCTGCATGCTGTGCTGAGGCCAGGAAACTTATTTTTGCAGCCTTTCACTTAATATATTGGCTAACACTAATTTGCCTAAAGGCCCAAGTAGATCTGCTTTTTCATCAACAATGTATGATCAGTTACCCAAGTCCTCTATAGGTTAGGTTTTCTTAGGGAAAACACCCTGGGAATGTTTAAATTTCCTGCTTGGTGTGAAAGCGTTGGTGGTGGTTTGGGATGCATAAGCAAGCTTAAAGCGGGAGGCATGTGTGGTATATTTGTGTGGTTTTACTACAGGTGTAGTTTAAAAAAAAGTCAAATGAAGTGTATAGTTTGTTCCCTTTCTGTCATAGTATTAACAAAAACAAAGAAAATCAGGGCTCCCATGTCTCACCCCGCCTTTCCTTTTGGTAAAGGCAGAGACCACAGCTACCAAGTATACATGTGACATTCTTTTTTTACAGTAGAGTTTTAAGAAGTCTGAATTAACCTCCATTTTCAATTCCATACATCATCTCACACTAAAAAAAAAGAAATAATTTTTTAAAAAATTGCGATTACCTTTGTGATTTGTGTGGCCCTGCAGTTTGAAGTTGCATGGTGTAGTATAGTTAGTGGAATAAAAAGCATTATGTGAGAACCGCAGAACTTTAATTCCACATGTTGGAGCAATAAAGTTTCATTGAAACCTTGGCACCAAAACTGTATATCCATGTTCTGTTTGTTGTACAAAGCCAAAAGTACCTCCCCCAAGAATTTTTCACATACAGTAAGTAACAGAGATGTGCTGTGCTAATCAAGTCTTCTTTCTCTGTTTATTTGGGGAATTTATGCACTTCCTTTCCAGCACTTGTAAACACTCAGTATCAACCCATTAGTAGGTTTGTCACTTCGTCATCCCAGATAGTGTTTTGTTTTGGTTTTTTTTTCTCTATGGATAGAACAGATCACTGTTCTTTCAGGGATACTGAAGAATCAAATGTCTGATAGCTACTTCAGAATAAAAAATTTCGACTCATCTTGCCATTCCATATTCTTATTGACAGCAGCAATAATAGAAAATTATATTTCTATTACTTTACAGACCAGCCTGTAGGCCATCTATGACAGTTGCCCTGTAAGACCTATTAAAAACAAACCAGAAAAATCAGGTTAAGAATCTAAGCATAGTAAATGAAAACTGCAGTATTTATGATATCTGTAGTTTTTAATAAGCAAATTGTTTGTTTCAGTTCAGCAATATTTGGAATGTCTTTCAGAATTTCCCATCACATTGTTTACTGTAAAGACTTCTAAAGATCTATGTGGACCAACAGCAGAAAATTTTTTCCTAATGTTGCTCTTACAATGGCTGCTTTTTAAACATGTGAGTGCGTTTTGTTTAGATTTATTTTTTATTTGCAGTCTAATTACACGGATGTTGCAGAGAGACCCGAAGCGAAGGGCATCTTTGGAAGAGATTGAAAACCATGCATGGCTCCAAGGAGTTGACCCATCTCCTGCAACAAAGTACAATATTCCTCTTGTGTCTTATAAAAATCTGTCTGAAGAGGAACACAACAGTATAATACAACGCATGGTTCTCGGTGATATTGCAGACCGAGATACAATAGTAGAGTAAGTTGTCAGTTTTCTATATGCAGTTTGTTTTGTGCGCTTGTCATTTTCGATTAAAGAATGTCGTGAGAACCTGAGTAGTTCAGTGTTTAAATATCAAGCCATTCAGTTAACAAACAAAATATTACAAACTTGCTCTGTGATAGGATATTCTAGGATGAGAAATACTTAAGTAGATGCAACCTTAGTAAAAACTTCAAGAAAATGGGTCGGAACAGTGTTTGATTCCTGAGGTAGTTTGCCATCTTGAATAAACTTAAGTGCTTTGAAATCCATGCTTTTATTTGTACTTCGTATCTCATGCATATTTGGAGGTGATAAAATTCTGGCATTTTTCTCTTAGTACGTTTCCAGTATACCTGAATCTTTGTTAATTTAAAATACTATTCCTTTTATCTATATAATGCAAAATAGTAATTGTCACTGAGTGAGCTTGCTAGAAAGCTACGTCGTTTTTTCTAATAGATTAAAAAACCAAAATTTCTAAAATGCTCCGAAAATCGAAAGAGGACTTAAAATTTTTTATATTTGTTTGTGTTTAAGCCGTAGAAACTGTTACTATCTTACCATTTGGGGGCAGGAGGAGGGGAAACAGCAGTCTTGCTTCTTAAGCTTTTAGCTGCATAACAGTGGCAGCCTTTCTGTTACAATGTCTGAATGATGCTTATTGGCTTATGAATTTAATTTTACTGAAACTTAATTTGACAGCCCTAAAATAATGAAGGTTTTTCCTCCAGTTGTTGCATAAACAAATATTTGTACTTTGTGGTTGTATGTGCCAGTGGGAGAGCCCACCACTGGTGTATAATATTAATGAAATACAATTTTATCATTTAAAGAATGCTCAATAAAGGAAGAATTACTTAATTTTTTGGATGATAGTCTAAAGATACCCTCATCCAACTATAGTTGAAATTACTAGACTTGTTGGCTCTTTATTTTTAATAAAACCAAGACATGCGTGTCAAAACATCAAAAATACACAGTTCTGTTTTCAGGCGCTCTTCTGGCTATGAGAAGTACAGCAAGGTGAGAGAGATGCGTGTCCAGTTTTCTAAAAAACATTGATGTATAGTTTATTTCATGTTTTGTACTTTCCTTAGGGCATTGGAAACTAACAAATACAATCACATCACTGCTACTTACTTCTTACTAGCTGAAAGGATTCTGCGAGAAAAACAAGAGAAAGAAATTCAGACCAGATCTGCAAGCCCTAGCAACATCAAAGCTCAGTTCAGGTGAGAATTTAGGAATCTAAATGGTTTCTTTTTTTTTTAACGTGGCTTAATGAGAATATTATTGAATTGCTCAAGTACTTCTTTCTTAAAAAAAGTAAAATACTTATTCATTGCAAATTTTAAATGTCTTTGAAGTGCTGTGGATGCTTCAGAAGTTGTTCAGAAATCATAATTTCTGAATTATGTTAGTTGTTAGTACCAATAATATTTTCAATTCCTACTGTTTTCAGGAAATGCCTAATCAATTTGAAGTCTGTATCTGAAGTAGTAATTTTTCACACCTGCTATGAAAGGGTTTATTGACCTTCAGTTCCTCATACAAATTGTGTACGTAATGTCCCTGGAAAAAATTTAGTTGGATAATCCATAAACATGTTGATGAGGAATTAGTTATAAATGAGAAATCACTTTGAATTTGATATTATGGTTTAGTTGTTAGCACTGATTTTTAATGGGCCAAACATCCCCTAAATCAAGCTTAGAGCATACATCTGTACGTTATGTTCTTTTTAATATCAGTTGATATGCCAGTTGTCTAAGGAAAACTGTTGAATTAATTGCTTTAATCACCCATTTAAAGATATTGCAATAGATTTGGGGTAGCCCTGTATTTTAGGGAGTGTTTTGATTGTCTAGAGCTTAATGATGGTGATGATAGGGTTGAGTTTTTGTGGGTAAGAATCGGGGGGAAGGCCAACAAGGCAGATAACATGGCGGGAGTCTGTTATAGACCAGCCAACCAGGATGAAGAGGCAGATGAAATATTCTATAAGCAGCTGGGAGAAGTCTCACAATCGCTAGCCCTTGTTCTCGTGGGGGACTTCAACTTTCCAGATGTCTGCTGGAAATACAATACAGCAGAGAAGAAACAGTCTAGGAGGTTCCTGGAGTGTGTGGAAGATAACTTCCTAACACTGCTGGCGAGTGAGCCAACTAGGGAAGGTGCCCCACTGGACCTGTTGTTTGCGAACAGAGAAGGACTTTTGGGTGATGTGATGGCTGAAGGATGTCTTGGGCATAGGGACCACAAAATAATAGTGTTTTTGATTCTTGGAGAAGTAAGGAGGGGGGTCAGTAGAACTGCTACCTTGGACTTCCAGAGGGCAGACTTTGACCTGTTTAGGAGACTGGTTGACAGAGTCCCTTGGGAGGCAGTCCTGAAGGGCAAAGGAGTCCAGGAAGGCTGGACATTCTTCAAGAAGGAAGTCTTAAAGGTGCGGGAGCAGGCCGTCCCCATGTGCTGAAAGACGAGCCGGTGGGGAAGAAGACTGGCCTGGCTGAATAGAGAACTTTGGCTGGAACTCAGGAAAAAAAGGAGAGTTTATGACCTTTGGAAGAAGGGGCAGGAAGGAGGGCTAAGGAGAATCTCCATCCTTTATTGGATGTGGGAGGAAATGTAGAGACAAAGGATGAGGAAAAGGCTGAGGTACTTAATGCCTTCTTTGCCTCAGTCTTTAATAGTAAGACCAGTTGTTCTCTGGGTACCGAGCCCCCTGAGTTGGAAGACAGGAATGGGACAGAGAATGAAGCCCCCATAATCCAAGGGGAAATGGTTAGCGACCTGCTACACCACTTAGAGACACACAAGTCTATGGGGCAGGATGGGATCCACTCAGGGGTACTGAGGGAGCTGGCAGAAGTGCTCACCAAGCCACTTTCAATCCTTTATTAGCAGTACTGGCTATCCGGGGAGGTTCCAGTTGACTGGAGGTTAGCAAATGTGATGCCAATCTACAAGGGCCAGAAGGAGGATCTGGGGAACTACAGGCCTGTCAGTCTGACCTCGGTGAAGGTTATGGAGCAGATCATCCTGAGTGCCATCACGCGGCATGTACAGGACAACCAGGCGATCAGGCCCAGTCAGCATGGGTTTATGCAAGGCAGGTCCTGCTTGACTAACCTGATCTCCCTCTGTGACAAGGTGACCCACTTAGTGGATGAGGGAAAGGCTGTGGATGTTGTCTATCTAGACTTTAGTAAAGCCTTTGACACTGTTTCCCACAGCATTCTCCCGGAGAAATTGGCAGCTCATGGCTTGGATGGGTGTACTCTTTGCTAGGTAAAAAACTGGCTGGATGGTTGGGCCCAGAGAGTTGTGGTGAACGGAGTTAAATCCAATTGGCGGCTGGTCACAAGAGGTGTTCCCCAGGGCTCAGTTTTGGGGCCGGTCCTGTTCAATATCTTTATCAATGATCTGGACGAGGGGATTGAGTGCTCCCTCAGTGAGTTTGCAGACGACACCAAGTTGGGTGGGAGTGTTGATCTGCTCGAGGGTAGGAAGGCTCTGCAGAGGGACCTGGACAGGCTGGATCGATGGGCCGAGGCCAACTGTATGAGGTTCAACAAGGCCAAGTGCCGGGTCCTGCACTTGGGTCACAACAACCCCATGCAACGCTACAGGCTTGGGGAAGAGTGGCTGGAAAGCTGCCCGGAGGAAAAGGACCTGGGAGTGTTGGTCAACAGCTGGCTGAACATGCGCCAGCAGTGTGCCCAGGTGGCCAAGAAGGCCAACAGCATCCTGGCCTGTATCAGAAATAGTGTGGCCAGCAGGACCAGGGAGGTGATTGTGCCCCTGTACTCGGCACTGGTGAGGCCGCACCTCGAATCCTGTGTTCAGTTTTGGGCCCCTCACTACAAGAAGGACATGGAGGTGCTGGAGCGTGTCCAGAGAAGGGCAACGAAGCTGGTGAAGGGCCTGGAGCACAAGTCTTAGGAGGAGCGGCTGAGGGAACTGGGACTGTTTAGTCTGGAGGAGGCTGAGGGGAAACCTTATTGTGCTCTACAACTACCTGAAAGGAGGTTGTAGTGAGGTGGGCGTTGGTCTCTTCTCCCAAGTAACTAGCGATAGGACGAGAGGAAATGGCCTCAAGTTGCGCCAAGGGAGCTTTAGATTGGGCATTAGGGAAAATTTCTTTACTGAAAGAGTGGTCAGGCCTTGGAACAGGCTGCCCAGGGAAGTGGTGGAGTCACCATCCCTGGAGATATTTAAAAGGCCCGTAGATGTGGTGCTTAGTGACATGGGTTAGTGGTGGATTTGGCAGTGTTAGGTTAACGGTTGGACTCGATCTTAAGGGTCTTTTCCAACGTAAATGATTCTATGATTCTATTTTTTTTTTCTTTTTTGACAAAAATGATTAAAAAAACCTTATAGTAAGGTTCCCTGAGACTTTCAAAGCTTCAGCTTGTGACACAGTAAAACTAAGAGGGAAGTGGGGTTCTGGCATCTAGTTGGTATTGATATGTTCAACCAGTCCATTTGCTCTGCAACCAGTTATCAAAGCATCCCATATTTTCAGTTACAGCAGCATATGCTTTTTAAAAAAAAAAAAGAAACAAAACAGACACAAGGCAAATAGTATAGTTTCCACCTGCATATTGATATTGGAGGATGCATGTTTTGAACAGTTATTTTCCTTAAACATTTTGTTTTTGATTTCCTGAGTTAAGTGTTAGACTATGACTAAGGGATCTGCTGGTATTGAAAAAAATCTTTACTGGCCCATCTTGACAATCTTTCCAGTGAAGATGGAGGTTGTGCTGAGGCATTTCCATTAATTTTTGTTCTCTAACCTCCGGTCTCTTCAAAAGTTGCCTTTTAGGTTTTGGTAAAATATTATTGGTAACTATTATTAGCAATAATAACAATTGCTAGTAAGTAATCTCTCAACGAGAGAAGACTATTAAGTGCTTGTGCTGATGTTTAGAGTTGCTGTCTATATTCAGTATTGTTAATCTATCAGTAGGATTTGGAGAAGAAGAAAAAATAGCTTGTTCATTCCAAAGGTTTCTTTGTGCAACTTTCATGCAAAGTTGCATGTGAAATCATTTAATAGGAATAATAATAGGGACATAAATGCTCTGGTGTCCTTCTGGTGCATATCCATATTTTCCTTGGCCTGACTGATAAAAGTAAGGTACTACCACCTCAAGTTCAATCTAGGAAAAAAAGGACACTTAAAAATTAAGGGCACGCACTTTGGAAAATAGGTTAAAGATACATCACCTCCTTTGATTGTTACCTTGGATTTAGGCTGAGATTTTGGAGGCTTTTAGAGGAGTCTCTTCCGAATACCACTCCATCTACCGAATAATGAGTTGTTTCTCTCTGAACCTTACAGTGGTTCTCAACATCTTTGTCATCTCCAGATGAGATTGCACTCTGTGTTGCATACTAGGCTGAAATTTTGTTGCTGCACTTAAAAGGTCATTCACTCAGTGGTCACTTATGTAGGAAATTTTATCTTATGTTGCATAGTTACAAGTGCTTTAGAAGAATTATTGTTGCGGGCAACTAAGGGTTGCCTACAAACCTAAATGGTCTGGAGCTTGGTGTTACAGAGCTTACCTCTCTTCAAGGGTAATACTGTAACTTTCACTCTGCAGTTCTCTCTTAATGGATCATCCTCTTATTTAATGTCAATTTATTTTAAAAAAGAAATCCAAGCAGAGCACCAAATATGTCTAATACTAAGTATTAGTTATAAAACAAATTACAGGAAAACTTTGAGTTTACCTTCAAATGAAAATTCTAAAACTACAAAGTCTGCTTTTAAATTGTTTTGGTTTTTTCTCTGCATCAGTGTCACTGTTTCAGTAGAAGAGCTGCTCCAGTTATATGAGAAACTGGAACAAACAAGTTCATCGAATCTAAATCTTGGTATGAATTTGTAAAGTTGAATGGCACAGTTGAAGCCTGCCTTATGAGTATGAATTTTCTTTTCATGACAAGGACATCTGCGTAAACTCAAACTCTTGTCCTTAATGGTCCCAGGTAGCTATTCCTTCATGATGGTTCTAAATTCAAAGTGTTTATATAGAGTGACCTCATGGAAAAGACAACAAAGTAGCGCATTACTTTGATTTTGAGACTTCAAAAGATTTAAAAAAAAAAATTTAACTTACTTGCAACCTGGAACTTCCCTTCTGTCCCACTCTCCCCTCAGGCCTACTGGGAATAAGGGGAGGGGGGGAAGGGAAGGGAGGCAAATATGGGCTGCTATGAGAGATAAACATACTTAGTGAGGAGGTTTATTGCCTGGAAACTACAGTACTGTTAGATACTATATTTACCCTTTATTGTGACAGCCACAGAACTCTCTTCCTTTTTTTGCTGACAAACCAGTCTGTTCTTAAAGGACGGTAAATTCTTGAAACGTTTAGGTCTTCATTTTCTGTCACTTTTGTAGTTATGTTTCTAATTTCTTTAAGTCCTACTTGTTAATCACTGACAGTTGTTTGTGTTTAAAATACCCAGCATAGCACAAGTCATCAGGAAACTAGGTCAGTGGTTCCCAGTGTTTCTGGAGTCAGCTGGGGCCTAAGGGAGGATGCCAGTGTCAAACCAAGGAGGACCACAGCCTAGGCGCCACTTCTTGTCTGGACAGCTTGGGTCAGAGCTGCTGGTTGTGTGGCCTCCCTCAGGCAGAGCTGCTCACTGGAGGGAAGCTGGTGGGAGGGCACCAGCAGCTCCCAGTGCCCAACAAGACGGGAATGGACTACACAGGCTCACACGGGTGTGTTGGCATCCGGGTCCTACTGTTAGAGGATCCTGGTGGATTTTTGTATCGCTGGTTTGTTAAGCAAAACTGAAGCTAGCACTTCAAAACAAAGTCTGCACTTAGGCTTGATGAGTTTAATGTTGGCTTTAATACTTTTCTTCAAAGTTCATACAGTTGGGAAGATAGTGGTCAATTGTTACCTGTGTAGAGAGGCATCTCACACTTCAGGATCCTTTTCTGTCCAGCCATTACACAGGGACCCTTGAGTAAATGCAGTCCTATTGCAAGTGCTTCCATTAACTTTAAACATTTAAAAAGAACATGTTTAGAATAAGAGTATCAAAGAGGCGTCTGAGCTTTCCTTGTTTCTTCAGCTTGACCTCTTAACACAGCAGAGATCAGGAAGTTGGTATGATCCTTCCGTCTTTGTATGCAGGCTGTCGAAGCAGATATCTGGGGTCCCACTTGCTGTGAAACGTTCTCTGCTTCCTCTCCTGCTTTCCTCCCACACCTTGCTTCTAAACTGGGCTACAAAGTCATGCAGCCCTTTCTTTTGGCAGACCCAAAATATGGTTGGGAATGTCTTGTAATGTGGTATCCATATGTGAACAGAAGTCTCTAATACAGCTTTTCATGCAGTATGCTAGAGTATTTTAGTTATGTAAAGTTAAGGGATTGGCAAACTTCTTTGACTTAAAGATAACTCTTACTTTGAGAGGTTAGAAAAAATTTCTTGGTCTCCACAAGAAATGTGGGGCTTATGCTGAGTGAAGGAACTGAAGAATTATTCAGTGTTAAATGTTGGTCTGTAGGTGGTGGTCTTTTGGATTAGGCATTCAAAATACCGAGAGAGGAAAGACTGATAGTCTTTGTTCTTAATTGATTCTGTGTGCATTATGGGAAAATTACAATATATTTCAGGATTTAAAGTAAAATACAAATCATTAGATACTAGCTTAAATACTGGACATAAGACATCAGCTGCTAACTGTAAAACTGATTTACACTCGAGTGTTACTTTCATTTTGATGTGAGTTAATGCTAGTACACAGTCATACATTTTGAACTTTGATTTACAATTTATTTAAGTGTCATATTCTTAAGCAGCTTGAGTCCTGAACTCATGCAGCTGTATTATTCCAGTTGCTCAGCTAAGATCAAATAAATATATGATCTCAATTCATGTGTGTTTAAATTAAAGGGGATTTTGTAGAATAGAGCTTGGTCTGAATGAGACTTACTGAAAATGAGAGAATGTTTCTTCTGACTCAATTTTCAGTCTCACTCATGTTAATTCTAAGCTAATTTTTATATTAAGAATACTGGGGAAAAAATAACAGAAGCTTCAGATTAAAAGTAGTTTGAAATACTTAAGTTGTGCTTGAATTGGCTCGTATCTTCCTCTAGGTACCAGTGGTTCTATACCTACTTCAGATTATTTTCTTTGAGACACAGTTATTTAAAGTTTTTTTATTGCTTAATTCATTTTCTGAGAGCAGTGAAATCTTAAGATTTCATTTGACGGTAAGCAACATAATTTCTAAACTATACTTTTGTATATTTGATGTTCCTTTCAAATAACAGCATTTCTAAAGGAATGCACATTCTCTGAGGATGTTTCCTTTTCCTCAGTTACTCAGTACTGTTATTTACAAACATGCCACTCAGCAGGCCAGTTTGTGTGGCAGTACTTGTGCTTCTCTTGTGCAGATCTTACATTTTCTCTCATGTTCTGAAATGCTCGCCATGATCTAACTTTTCTTTTATCCTTTGTAATTCTTAATGTAGGCAATCATGGCCAACAAAAATCGACGTACCCCAAGATCTGGAGGATGACCTTACAGCTTCTCCTCTCTCCCATGCAACTGTTCCTCAGTCACCAGCTCGCACGGCTGAGAATGTTCTCAACGGCCACAGAAGCAAGGCCCTTGGCGATTCAGCAAAGAAAGAAGATATCCCTGAATTAGCTGGACCAGCACTTTCAGCAGTCCCATCAGTGAGCCTAAAACCCACTACGAGTGGCCGGAAGTGCTTGTTTAGAGTAGAAGAAGATGAAGAGGAGGATGAAGAAGATAAGAAACCTATTTCTCTTTCTACTCAAGTTGTTCTGCGCCGTAAGCCTTCAGTGACAAATCGTCTTACTTCGAGAAAGAGTGCACCAGTCCTCAATCAAATCTTTGAGGAGGGCGAGTCAGATGACGAGTTTGACATGGACGAGAACTTACCCCCAAAGCTCAGCAGGTTAAAAATGAATATTGCTTCACCTAGCACAGTACATAAACGCTATCACAGGAGGAAAAGCCAGGGACGGGGCTCTAGCTGCAGTAGCTCAGAAACAAGCGATGACGACTCAGAAAGCAGGAGACGCCTAGACAAAGATAGTGGGTTTACTTACTCCTGGCATAGACGAGATAGTAGCGAAGGGCCACCTGGCAGCCAAGGAGATGGTGGTGGACAAAGCAAACCAAGTAATGGCAATGGAGGGGTAGACAAAACGAGCCCAGGTGATAACAACAAAGGTGGGGGGAGTCCCTCCGGTAGCTCCAGTGGTAGCACCAACAACACTTCAGGTTCCACTCGTAGGTGCGCTGGATCTGGAAACTCAATGCAGCTATCGTCTAGAAGTGCAGGGGAACTGGTTGAAAGCCTGAAGTTAATGAGCCTTTGCTTAGGTTCACAGATTCATGGCAGCACTAAATACATTATTGATCCTCAAAACAATCTGTCCTTTTCCAGTGTAAAAGTGCAGGAGAAATCAACATGGAAAATGTGTATAAGTTCCAGCGGAAGCGCAAACCAGGCTCCGTCGCTGGGCAAGCTAAAATTTTTTTCTGACCAAATGTCAGACACAGCAAACGAATTGGAACGGATAAAGAACAGGAACTTGAAAAACAATGTGCTACAACTACCTCTCTGTGAAAAGACGATATCTGTGAATATTCAGCGGAACCCAAAGGAGGGGCTGCTGTGTACCTCCAGTCAAACCAGTTGTTGTCATGTCATTTGACAATGACCTGACTTCAATAGCTCGATCTACTTGACAGCATCATTCTTCCTGTTCAGAGCTGTGAACACCTTGTCACCGGACCCCCTTTTGTTGTCTTAAGATTTTTAAGTGGGCTTTGAGCAGTTATTTATTACACTTTAATTTTGTGTTTGCTTGATGGTATGACAATGCATGGTCTTTGCATGCTGCTAGCCGGGATGTTTTTCTTTTTCAACAAAACAGGATATTTTATTGTGTACTTTTTACATTTATAATTTTACTATGGAAGATCTGGATTAAATTAAAATAAATATCTGGATCCTAATGTAAATGGAGCACTTAGAAGTTTCATGTTCTGCACTTAAACTAGAGAGAGAAGCTTTTGTTTGCTTGTGAAATGTTAATTCTTGTTCTGACCTTCTGTGATAACTAAAATATGTGATATGTGGCATACTTCTATGTGTCTGAAACAGAACCAAAGCAATAATGTTTTGATGCTGAAAACTCTTCAGGGAGCTTTCAGATGTTCCAAGGCTTGTACAAAGCAAAGATGCACTGAAAATTAGTGATCTTGAAATATGATTTTAAACCCACACCTATTTGTCTTAAGCTATGATATGGATAAAGTTGTGGCTCAAAAATCAAACTGAAAAGATCTTGTTTTGCTAGAGGCAGTTTTCTTTTAAAAAAAAAAAAAAAGGCAAGTAGATTTGTAAGGCAGCTTTCTCCCATAGAAATATGTTAATATTACAAGCAGACAATCTTCTTTTTTAATATAACAAAGGTAAATTATTAAGTCTACTTCTGAGTTTTTACATGCTAACTGAAAATAAAGTATTTGTATGAATTACTTTTGTTATTAGTATATCATGACACTTAATATTTTAGGTTTTTACCTTGTAATCCTTCTCCCCTATCCTCTCCTCCCCTCCCTGAGATTTCAAAAGGCAATAAGGGATGGAAAACCTTTAGGTAATTGGATTCAAATTGAAATTGTTATTGTCATTTACATTTTTCTCATTATTACTCTTTTTAAGACTTAAAATACTGCTGTTCCCCACATGTACACTACTTATTTTCCCTCAGTAATCATGCTTTTTCATAAAGTCAGTTTAAAGTAGCCTATAGGAAAGTATTTATTTTACAGCTCTTAGCCTTTCTGTCGGGTTTCCCATTGCCACGGCAAGGTCTTGATTTAGAGTATTTCTGTACAAAAGGATACTTTTGACCAGATGAATTAACTTTGTGGAATTTTATTACCTAGAATAAAATATATTGCAGATTGCTAGTTTTGGGAAGGGCAAGAATGTTTTATTTTTTCATGCTGTGCACTGGGTCTTCTAAGCAATGCTAGTGAAACTGGTGGTAGTATGTAGCAGTGCCCTGGGCAGACATTGGATGTCTGAGAGGAGTTTACACTGTTGAGCATCTCGCAACACTTGCGGAATGGTCAAATGCAACGCATTTCACGTCCACCGCAGGATGAGCAGAGCACCAAAGAACGGCGTTACGCTTGGTCGTAATTTCTACAGCTCATGACAGCTCTTCTTGATTAGTAAAAGACTTTACTAAGAGAGTCTACATTGCATGGGGAATTCCCGCTGGCTAGCCTAGCCAGGGATTTCACATTCTGCTTCCTAAGCAAGGCAAAGGATAAGTGTTTTACTTCTTTAAGTTTTAAACTCTAGTTGCAGTTTAGTCAGCGTGATATTTATAAATCAAAAGCTACAAGAATAGATGTGTGGGTGAAGCCATAGAACATATTTGCTTGACGTTTTTGAGCAGGGATCTTACCAAGGGCCAGAAATGAGATGTGTGGTTCACAGACAGTGAGCGTAACATCTGAGTAGGAGATGAGTTTATAAAGGGCATTGGCAATAAACTTATTTGTTGCAGCTTTTTTCCAAGTATTGTAAATACTCTTTCCTGATATTATGTACAGCCTTGGAATGGCACCTTTTAACTAACCCCAGGTGTATTTTGTTTCCAATGTTTTTATATACAACTGTATATATGGTGCTCACTTTAGAACGGCAGTGTTGACCATTTATGCTGCATAGTTGTATCATAGCCTTAGAGTTGTGCGTGGTTGGTTGAACCTTTGGGTGTACAGATGTCAGTCTGAGTGGTGTCCCTTATCCCCGTGTTGGTAGGTGAATGACTGTGCATGTGGTGTATGTCGTATTATGTTGTCACGTAAAAGGAAGGGCGAGAATAACCACTACATTAAGATAATATTGGACCAAACTATTTAGAGCAAGTAAACAGTTTCTTGTACCCCTTAACGTGTCTTTAAAAGTTGCATATAGTTACAGTAGTGTATAAATTAAATATTGTGGAAAAACAATTAGTCTTGTATTTTTCTGTATGTGTGTATATAAATATATATAAAAAAATAATGTACCTCTAGCAACTTAATCTGTATTTAAGATGTGACAATCTTGACACAGAATTTTAAGAGTAGCAGTATAAATAAGTAGAATTAATGAACAGAAATATAAAAATTTCTCACCAAGAAAGAGTCCGTGTGTGTGTGTTAAGAGGGTACAGAAAGATCAGCTGATCTTATTGCTTCCAGCGATGTTTGGCTTTTTCATTGTATAAACATTCATGGTGTGCGACAGAAATGGAAAATCCAGTTAATAAAAGTGATATCTTGATTGATGCATAACCTATGATTTGCATGTCAATGCAGTTTGTTGCTCCTGGTGTTTGCTGTGCAAGGGCAGCACAACTCCTGGCCGCGGACCCCACGCTGCAGCGCGTCAGAGGTCAGGCCTCCCGGAGACCGGCTGGCTGGGAGAGCTCTCGCTGCTGCGGACACCGAATAGCTCGTGCTGAGCGACGCTGAGCAAGTTCACAGGGAGTCGTGAGCGAAAAGAGAAAGCAGTGGAAACGTAAGCTCGGTTGCCTCGAAAAAACGCGCCTCTGTGTGTGGATGCATGTCAGGTTGCAAACTTTCAGTTATTCTCTTGCATAGATCATTTGTTAATTTGGGCTTAAAAGTTGTCACGGTTGGCATCTGCTAAAACAGCTTTTTTGTTTAAAGGTTGAGGTTGCTGTTTCTTAGGCAGAACTTCAGATTTAAATAGCTTAGTAAACTTTACAAGCTGCTGTTCAGCTAGAGAACATCGATGACAAACTTGTCCAACTTACCGCCTTAGCAAACCGGGTGCCTTTCTGGCAGCTTGTGCCCAGCAGCTCTGGGTTTCAAAATCTCAGTTACAATACTTGCTGCGCGTGTGCCGGGTCAGTCAGGTGAGTCTCACCTCAGGCACACGTGCGTGTCCCTTACAGCCATGGGAGGGAAACCTCGCCTGCCCCTGCTGTAACTCTCAGGGAGGGCAAGGTCCTCGACTTGCCTCAGGTTTTTCTTGCTAGATGAAATGATTGGTTGTATAAATTGGTGGTGTGTAAACTAGTATTTTTTTTTTTCTTGCAAAGATGTGTGTGAATTAAGTTTCACCAATAAGGATTGAATGTTTTTAATCCAAACCTAACCCAGTACTATTCCCTCTGCAATATAAAATGGGTAATAGTAAAAAAAAACCCACCCCATGTTAGCATGAGCACCGATACACATCAGCAGTGAGTAGGGGAGCACGGTACTGCGCACCAAACGATGGGTGCCTTAAGACAAAGCTGTGAAGCCCCAGTGCAAGAGACAGCTCCGCTGGCGCGCGTGCTCTGCGTGGCTTCTGCTGTTGTGTAACAGGACCCCAGGAGTTAATCCCACCGATTCCCTGCAGCTGCTTCACCGTGTACGTTGTACAGCTGGGCCCCGCGTTGTGCTGTGTAGACTGCCAGGTGCTGGAAAACCTGCTGTGCGCAGTCTGCCTACAATTCAGTACGTCGGTACAAGAAGGGAGGGAACAACTGGAACGCCCAAGCGCAAATCCAGGCGTGTGCTCTCGCTGTGGTCACGTACAAACTGCTGTGCCTTACCGTGCTGCTTACGGCTGTATCTCCCGGGGTGCTGCGGGCAGCAGTTCAGGTTGGGGGGGTAGCAGCGCTAGCCAGTGCTTCTGGAACATGTTCTGCTGCTTTGCCCCACCGGCACGGACAGGCTGCCTGCGCGTGGGTGGTTTCTGCTGTCGTGCGCGTGTCACCAGTGTGGCTGCGGAGCTGTCGCTGGTGACCTGTGGTTGGAGCGGTTCAGCACAACCTGCTCTTCTGCAGCAGGTTAACACACAGCCTGCGATGCGGCTGCTCGTGAAACACGAACTGTACTCACCCAGAGACGGCGTGTACACAGGGTGTTTGGCACACACGCTTAACAGGTGATGTAATTGTATGCAATTAACGTATGATTGCTTTATGATTGACAATTGTGCGAAGTTGTACCCACAGGCTTTTGCAGCTGGGACCAGCTTCCCAATGCTGGTTATCGCAAAATGGGGTGGAGGCAAGGAGCAGCCAAGGAACTCACGAGGCTGTGACCGTGCCTCAGCGGGGAAAGGCCTAACGAAGCTTGTACTGCCCGCCTCTTTTTTAACACAACAAGGCCAAGCAATAACATCTCAGTAGTTGGTACATGCAGGTCAGATTTTTTTTTAATGAATTTTTCATTAGCAAATAAAGAAATGTGCTAGCCAGTTACAGAGAAATCCCAGTGTGGATGGCTGGCAACAGAGAACAGGGACAAACTGGAATGTCCCAAACATTAGAGACAACCCAGCCACCCTGACAGCCTTTCCCCTGTGTTAAATTTATGTGGATGAATCAGAAGAGATCTCTCTGTCGCTAAGTCCAGATGATGACTTGCTTTCAGTAAAAGGTGTTTGAGTAATAGCACCTTGACGTGACTGTACTTGGGGAAGCGTAACAGTGACTCACCTGTTCAGTTGCCTACTGACCGAAGCCAGCGGGGCTCCCTCACCGAAGTCACACAGGTACAGTGTTTCGAGGGACAGCCCGATCGCCCTTCTCTGGAGCAACGGCTGCATAGCTGTTTTAGCCTGCTCCCTTGCCGAAGCACAGGCTGGTTTTTTTTTTGTGGCTATTTTTTTTTTGTGGCTTTTTTATTTTTTTTTGAGCTTAAAATTGTAATTACTTGCAACAAGTTGACTCAGTTTGGCCTATTTGTGTGTATTACAAATGACATCAACTTCTAGAAGTCAAGAAACCTGAATTAGTGGCAAGAGTAAAGTCTATTATACTAGGGGAAAAAAAGAGATGATCTCTATTTATTTTCCCAGATGGTAGAAGAATTATATCATATGAAAAATGCAAATATACTTGATTCTTCAGGGGACTTGAAAAGCACGGGGGTTTTTTTTGAGGGCTTCACTAGGCTCTCAGATGTGTCACGTCAGAACTCCTTAGCAATTAATTTCAGCAAGCCCTTGTGTAACATCTTCCTCTTTCTTCCCTCTCACTACTCTCTCTTGAGAAATACAGGGCTGGGGGAGGCAGGAGGGAAGGATCTATTTTTCTCTGGGCGCTTGTGTGCCACACGCACTCAGCTTGCTTGCCCAAGGCCTGGGAGAGGTTTGCTCAGCGCTGCAGACCTGGGAGCTGGCAGGAAGGGCTTTGGGCTCTCTTACACCATGCCCAGGATCACCCTCGTCACACCAGTGATGACAGATGCCGTCTGTGTTTTATATCAAGCGGCAGGGTGCAGAGAGATCCCTCCTCTCGAAGGGCATCAGTCTTCAGGGCTGGCAGGTGAGTCACCAGGCTCTGCTGTCAGCTCCAGCCTGATGCTGGCACTCACCCCTCCAACTCCTGGATGAGGCATGGGAGCGCTCCCCTGAAGAAAGCGGGTGGTGGTAGTGGGCATTGTTCCCACTGGCTTTGCTTATGTGAGTAAGGAAGTAAACTCTCCATCAGTGCAAGTCTTCCCGAACGAGATCTGAGACCGATTCCCTCAGATCCAGGTAGGCTAAAATACCCAGACCGCTTGCCCGCTTACAGAGGAACCTTTCCTCACGTAACGATTCCAGTGTTCTCCTCTTCTACTGTCCTTAAGCTCATGGGAGGTGCTGCAACCTGGCAAGTACGGAAGAGATCTTGAGTCAGCAGATCCCTCTGGGGCACGCAATTAGACCTGTGGCTCACAACGTACCTGGTGAGAGAACGTTTTTATCACCAGTGAATTATTTATGACTGCCCTTTTCCTTAAAAACAGCTTTCTGGGTTGCTGCTGCTGCTGCTGAGGAGACATGTAAAATTCAAGCCTTATGGATAGGTACAGGTTACTCCCGCACACTCGTCTTCCCAAACAAAATGCCTCCAGACTCATCCTATGTTTCTCCCTAAAGCTTGAGACCAGAGATGAACTTACTTTATTTCCTGGACTCAGGCATTGGAAGAACCGCTGCACACCCAAGTCTGCCCACACTCCTGGAAGTTCCAGAGCCAAGACCGTCTCTGTGAGGCGTACGGGTCTCTCTAGTTGGGTAACGGACCGTGCCATGAACCTCCAGGGACGGACTCGCTGCCCGTTGCGGGGGCAGAGGCAGAGCGTAAGCTGGGCTGTGCCCGGTCCCAAGGCAGCGGCTCAGAGCCCATTCACGCTTTCCACAACCCCTGCATGAACCCACCACTATTTGCCTGAAGGGCCCGAGCTGCAGCTTCAGCTATGGCTGTACTCAAACTGCTCCATGACCCCAGGGGAGAAGACGGAAGACGCTCACGGGGAAGCAGACACCTCTGACCTAGGTGGCTTTGTTTCCTTTCCCTTCAGTGCACTGTCCCCGGTAGCCCCCTGTGCCCTTCTCTATTGCACGGTGAGGAAACCAGACCAATGGCCTCTTCTGTCAGCTCTGCGGCTCGGGGACACAGTTATTCAGACGAGGAACAGACATACAGATTACACAACTTGTGAATGGCAGTTACTGGTAAATATCTTATTTATTCTTTCTAATATTTTCATCTGACAACAGATTTTTGTCAGTAAGTTTCATCCCTAGCATCCCACAATTTTTACAGACGCACCTATAGCAGAAAGAAAACAATACAAAAACATTCAGAAGCATAGACAGAAATATTTTTTCTCTCAAATGAGAAATGAAAATAGATGACATCATGAATGTAAAAAAACCAAAAAACAAACCAAAACCCAGTATCAAACCAATATCTAACAGTATGAAATACAGCACCCCTCCCCCAGTAAAAGGACGAAGAGCAGCATAGAGAGGGACAGAAGCTAAATTTCAGTTCAGTGACAAAATATTACTTGGCAATATACAGGTAACATTTCTCAGCCAGCTAAAGTGTGTGCTCTTTAGGACAGAAACACCCTCTGCCATGACTGTGTAGCACCTGTGATGCTAAAACAAGAGTTCTCCCAGTATCTAGAACAAACTCTAACCCCTATAAAACAAAGGATTCCCATACTTCTCACTCACTTCCACTATAGAAGGTCGTAATTCCTCCATACATACTAGCTTTAGGTAGAGAATCACCTAAAGAACAGTATTATCCCCATTTATAGGAAAGGAAACTAAGCAGAAGTGAAGGGATTTGCCCAAGGCAAGGGCAACAGCCATGTTACTTATGTCACTGAGTAATTAAACCTTACTAGAGATTTTCCTGTTAGTCTACAGAAAACAGGAGGATGAAAGGACCCGCAAGCACAACCACAAAGTCAGTTTTGCAGAAGTCTACTTATTTTTTTCACATGAGCACAGTTGAGACACGACTCGATTCCTTTTTTAACCCATCTTAGAAAATTATTCCAGACACCTGATACAGTTGCCATCAGCAAAACACACCAACTTTACACTCATAAACCAGCGCAAATTAGCAGACCAGCAGAATCCCTTCCAAATGGCTGTGACAAGCTCACAAGAACATATCCCACCAGGAACCCATCCCTCAGATTTTTCTTCTCCTGAACTGTTCACTCAAAGCCAGTGACTAGGCAGCACGAGTAAAACTTGAACCAACGTGAGCTACTTCAGATCAAAGCGGGCAAGAAACTGCAAAGCTGGGGAGCTTTCATGGAGAACATGCTGGCCCCCGCCTTCGGTTTTGGGATCTCTACAGCGCTATAGGAAGGGAGACGCACTCCTCTCAGAGATCTCTGGTTGCTCAGGGCAGAGCTTGTGCAGCCACAACCCTGCAACAGCTTCAGGAACAGGCTGTGAAACAGCAGCAGCCCATGAGATACCCCTGAAATAGCAGCAGCGTGGGGGACGCACAGTGGGAGAAGCAAGAACAGAGACAGCAGCTGTAGCACGGTTTTGCTCCTCTTCCCAAGGGAACAGTCGTTTCTTACTGGGTCACGCTTGCAGAGTTTGAGAAATGCTAATTTTAAATTCCAGACAGAATACATTATTTTGGCTTAGTTATATTACTCTGCTGTTGGGGCCCTGTGGCAGAAATCTGAAATGTGCGAAGTAGGCAAATACCTTAATTATTGGAACAGCAGATTTTTCCAAACAGAATTCCAGCAAGTATCACATATAGGCAAGTTACATCTACCAAAGATGAAGGTCACAGCAGGAGAAAATAAACTGTATCAAGGTCACAGGAGCAAACACTGTAGATTTTGGTCCTATTACTGTCAGAAAACAATGAAACATTAGGAAAACTACCTTCTTGTGAAATGCAATAAAAAAAAAAAATCAGATATTCACTACATACATGAGTACTGGTATATCAAGTATCAGGTTTAATTGATCTGTTACTATCAGTTCATTTAACCAGAAGATCCATTCATACAATACTGCAGCTCAAGATCCAGGGAAGTGATACCGAAATCTAATGTAAATTAAAAAATAAATACACTTCATAAATTACTGATCAGCAATCTGTTTCCTACCGAATGCTTTTTACCCAACTTTTGAAAAGATTTTAGCCGGGGCTTATTTAGATAACTAGCACACAGGAGTATATAATACATACATTATAATATTTATGTTCAACTATTTCTCAGATCATATATCATGTATTTCATTATGCAATGTATAAAATATTTAAATTAATTTGCTATGTGCAAACAGTAGCTAATAAGCAAGTCCTTGAAATAATGCAGGATTGATTAGCTATTGTAATACAGGAACAAAAGGGGCAATAACCCCAAAGGGACAGTACACTGTGAATTAAATACTTGTCTACCTTTTTTTTTTTTTCTTTTACAAAGTTGCAGTTGAAAACTCTAGTTAGCTTCTGGATGCTTACTCACAGGATCTGTTTTCAAACACTTGAAGCACGGTGAGTCTGGCAGATTTCAACCAGACCTAGCGTAAGCTGGAGCACTTTATTTGGTGTTAACTTCACAAACAGTTGCATATAAGAAACAAAGAGAGCAGGAAAAAAACATCTTTTTTTACAGTGTCAGGCAAAGAATATTTACCAAGTATCATATAAGCAGGTGCCACCTACTGAATAGATGGTAGAGTGCACACTCCGAGCGCTACACATCATCATAAACAAACGCTCAAGAAGTGCCCGCATTCACATGTGACTGCTTTAGTCATCCTCGTTCCTTCGTGTTTACTCCTTCAGTGACTCAGCCGCGAGCTTCATTTGCTGTGAGAGAAGGGAGAAAAGAAAAGGGACACTAAGTGCAGTGGTAGCATTGCGAATGACACAAACCAGCAAAATCTGAAAGCAGGACGCTTCTGAATCCAACTGAATAATAAAGCTACACAAAAAAATTAACTCGAGCTTTAGTAGTTAAAAACAAAAACGCAAGACTCTTATGCCTGACTTTTACAAATGACACAGTTTTAACAGAGGTATTGCTTTTCCCACCGAAAGACTTAGCAAATGATGATGCAATTTGTATGTTAATTAATCCTTTTTGTGATGAATAATGCCTTAAGCCAAAATTACTGGGCCCAACAGATACAGAAAAAAGCCTTCTCCCTCAGACTCATGACCAGGGGCAACTGCTGTAAGAACGCAAAATGAAAAGCCGGGGGCAATTATTGTTGTACTGGAACTGTCTTCCGCCACTCCCAGGCCATAACCGTGCTCACGACAGCGCGCTGGGCCGGCTGGCATCGCCACCGCTGCTCCTGAAACCCCCGACCCCCATCGCTGCTCACGCCTGCGCGCAGGGGAACCGGCAGTCGCTTTATCTCGTCTTGGGCAGCACTGGCTGTTACCAAAAACAATGGCAGTGAGCAGAGACAGGTACAGCTGATGGGCTTCACTGGAAATCCGCTCTTACATTTAGAATCATAGAATCATACAGGTTGGAAAAGACCTCTAAGATCACCGAGTCCAACCGTCAACCCAACACCACCATGCCCACTACACCATGTCCCTAAGGGCCTCATCCACACGTCTTTTAAATACTTCCAGGGATGGTGACTCAACCACTTCCCTGGGCAGCCTGTTCCAAGGCCTGACCACTCTTCCAGGAAAGAAATTTTCCCTAATGCCCAATCTAAACCTCCCTTGGTGCAACTTGAGGCCATTTCCTCTCGTCCTAGGCATCGATACCAGGCTGCAATTAAGAATGCTTATCTCTGAATCACAGATTTATTTATTTATTTATTTATGCATTAAAATACAGGATAGTTCTTTGAGATAACTTCAAATATGCAAAATGCTCACCACAATGAAGGACTGTGATATCAGCATCTCAGACACAAAGGGAATTTAAAAAAACATTATTAATTATTCCTTGTTATAGTAGATATTCATTCTGAAGACATGAATGCAATTTGCTTAGTCAGTGGGAGAATCTACCTACTGGCCAAGTGGTATGCACATTTTTAAGGTACATTCTTTACAGATGTAAAATTTTAGTTCACTGTGAAGTCTTCAATACTGTAGAGGGGTTTTCTAATTTTTAGAAAAACGATAGAAGTCATTTAGCCTTAAATATTTACGTTTTTAAGGGATCTTAAAAGGTCAGTTAACTACTGACACAATGCTGCGCCCAATTTCCCATTGCACGAATGTTAAGCTGTAACAGTTATTCAGTATTTCTGTATTGCCGATTTTTTTTTTTGCTGTTGAATTGAACAAAAACCTTATATCCTGTGATATAAGAAAGAGGTAGCAGACTGCTATGGTGATATGTGTTATTTCCAATCCTGTTGTTAACCGGTTTTGTCTTCATTATCTTAGGACGTCACCAGAGAGATCTCAATGTGAAACCAGAATAACAATTCCAGGTATCAAAAGTATCTGCTGAGTAAGAGAAACCAGAGCCACTCTTCGAAGCTTCTTGTTAAAGAGGATGTTTCATAGTACAGAATTTACAGAGGCAATAAGAGCAGAGTTTAAACTGTGCCAAAGGCGTCTCTCACACATCACCTTGGGTTACCAGCTAAGGGTCTTGCAACGTCTGGAAGGCTGGAAACCACCCTGATATACTAAGAAATAATTACAGTGACTTAAGTCCCCAAAGAAAAAGACTGAGAGAGAACAGTCAAAGGAAGGAGACTAGATGGAGACCAGCCCAAAGCACAGGGTGAGGAGCAAAGGCAAGGAGATGCACAGCACTGCTGGAATTCAGGGGGCCGCAGGCCGGTGTCCAGCATGACCGCCTCCTTCGAGGCAACTTAGCAGACAAGGCAAGAAGAAGGCTGGACATGAAAAAACGTGAGTGATCATATGAGGAAATAACTTCCAACTCCCAAGCAGCTGTGTAGTTTCCATATCATCCACCCAGTGATGGATGGACATGTGCTTCTGGGTTAACGTTCCTTCATTTGTGCTTGTACTTGATTTCATACAAATGGCCCAGCACATACGAGCTATTAGAAACACAAATACCTAATAATGCTATCAAAAAAAGTGGGAAAAGAGGAAGCTGCAAATACGTGGATACTTCCATTCAATTTCTATCCTGTAACACAAAGATGTCAGATTGCTTTAACACAGCACCTTCTAACTTTCCTTTGCTGCTAGTCTGTGCCTGAATCCATTCCAAAACATTAGTCTGCATGATAAAACCCACCTACAATAACTCCACTTTACCATTTTTATCTGTATTTCCATGCCATCTATAAGGGAAGTAAAATTAGTTTGTGATACAAATATTTATATGCTTCTCCATAGCAACAGTGCAGAAAAAAAGCCATAGCTAAATGCTGGAATACAGATTCCTCTTCTGTATCCTGATTCACTTATTTAAATAAATGTCTGTATAAAACTACAGCATCTTAATTAAAGTGACTTCTACCCCTCTTGTAAAAACATTAAAAAGATACAGAAGACAGCAACGTAATTCAGTTCATGATTCATCAAATTCAAAACTAATTCTCTTATTTTAGAATAATTTCCTTAAATTCTTAACATTGTTGTAATTATACGGGGATTGATGAGGAATGTAGAAAACTGGAAAGGTATTTTTATTCTCCTATTTCTGCAGGGCTTGCCAAAGTCTTGGAAAAAAGCAAGCACGTGACTATTAATGATGACTAGATGGTAATCTGCCCAAAAAACAAGTGGGACTACTGTCATTTATTTTTGAAGGCCCTCCTAATTTTAACTGAGCTAATCTTATGCTAGTATTCTCTTAGGCTGGCAATTTTATGCTAGTATATTTAAATATATGATGAACAAACAAATTTCCCAGCTTCGTCAGTGGGCTAGTGAGTAGAAAAACCTCTTAAAATAGCTTCACATGCTGCCATGGGCAAAACCAGTCCAAATGCAGTCACTCACATATTTCAGGAAATGAATCATAAGCAATGTGAGAACCCCAAGAGCTGCGTATTTAATTTTTTCTTTATAATTTCTAATACCAAAACATATTTTGCAGTACCTGGCAGCACCAGGCTCCCCGAAGAGCTATCACTGCGGCAAGCAACATGTGGTGGCACCATTAGACAGCGAAATTCTTTGCCAAGTTCAGGCTGAAGAATTTTTAAATTTTCTTTTCTTTCACTGTGAAAGGAAATGTTCCTTTTTACTGGGAAAACATCTCTCTAGGACAACATATGGGCAAGGGAGTGTATTTTTTTTCTGATACAGAGAAAGGGAACTGACAAGGTACATTTTAAGATCACCTTTCCCCGGATGGCCCCAACAGGCTCATTGACAAACCTGGGGGGGACTGAGTTAACTACTCTTCCATCAAAAACTTACTTCTTTGTAAGTTTTAAGTAGTATTTTAAAAATATAGAAAAAGAGGTATTAAAAACTTCTCAATCTACTTTTCAAACCTACTACACACATCATGACAAAAAAAAGCAACGCTCAGTTGAGGGCTATTAAAAGCCTCTGTAAACTAACCAGAGGCATAGCTCAGAAATGAGTTGGCTCAGGAAACCATTCTTCGCTTATTATCAGCTGAGAGTTACAGAGAAAGGTTTATGCTTCTGTTTTGCAAAACAGGCGGCTGGTGCCTGACAACTGATCGCACAGTCCTGCTCCCCGGCAAGCTAGGCCTGGCTCTGCGCAGCACTTCGGACCACGTCTCTCTCCCGCTGCGTGGCTGTACCAACTTAATGGTCTGGTTTACGCAGCACACTTAGCCACAGTGGCCTATGCATGCAATACATAAGCGAAGCATATGTTTAAAATAATATTAGTTTATTGTGGTGGAGCTATAGTGTAGTTTATTCTAAAATTCTACTGTTGGGAACTGCTCTAAATATTTATCTGCTGTAATTCAATAGATCTGCTATTTCCATTTTATTAAGTTTAAATTTCTTTGTAAAGCACACATAATATAATTAGACAGTACTTTCAGTAGAAATAGCAAAAATTCTTCAATGTGGTTTACAAATAGGCTTTTAGCAATTAATTAGATTTCACTACATTTCAACATTAAATTTTCTGAAAGCACTTTAATAAAACATAATGGATACTTTCACACCACAAATACAGTTGCATACCAAGCCTGGAAATCAGGCTACTTCCTTTGTGTGTTCACAACCAGAAACACAAATTTTAGTACACAGGGTATTGACTGTAGTTATCAACGACCGGTAACTCTCCAATTAGAGGGTGTACGGAAGTCTGATCTCGTGATTTAGCGCTGCGAACAATACTACTTAAGATATGCAAGTAAAAGAAATAGCTACAAACAGGAACTAACAGAAATACACAGTAACACCACAGACCTCGACTAAAGCAAAACCAGTTGAGTTGCCAAGGGTTTTACCGCCCGCAGCGCTAGGGCTTTGTTCAAGCCGCAGCCTCACTGGAAATCCAGGTCGCTTCTGCCTGGCATGGGGAGAACCGTGGCCCACCTTCATTTTCAAGCCCTGTGCGCAGAGCCCACGGACGACGAGATGCTTTGCATCTCGCTCTGCGCAGCAAGGCTGCCGTGAGCATGAACGCTGTACGCCCCGGCGTGAAGCTTCATTCTGCCCCCGCGGCTGAGAAGCGTGCGCTGCCTTCCACAAACCCTATCTCGCAAATCCATCTGTGACCTTCTTTCTGCACGGGGGGATGAGAGAGATAACCCAGCATTTCTGCTGTTACCAGTGCTCATTTCACACACACTCATAATCTAATCAAATACCCTCAACTTTCCTATATGGTTTCTACGGGACAGCCAACGTTTTATCAGGTGGCTAACGGTCTTTGCTTTCCTCACTTCTGGTTGTCTGTTTAATGCTGATTTCTTGCACTTGCTGAGCTCTGTGTCAAATGCTTAGAACACTGTTATTTTCCAGTTATGGTTGGTCCTGGTAAGCCAGCCTCTAACTACTTTTAATTTTACCACCGTGTGTGTTAACACCAACTGAAAACTCAACCACAACCTGAGTAAAACAATTTTAAAAAAATAGAAAGCATTTAAAAGTGAGAATCAATGAAACCAGGAGTTAATGACTCACCCGTTTGGTGCTTTTCCATATACATACTCAATGTACACATACGTTTGTCTATATGAAGAACAGACATGTAAATAGCCATATAGTTAAATATAAGAAGATATAAAGGCAGATGTTTCTAATCAGCAACTCCATCTTCTGCTTTTCCTGTATTCACCATGTAGAACAGCTCGTTAGCAGTTTACTGCTTAAAGAAAGCATAGTGTTACATAGTATCTTTCTCACTTTCTCAAATTAATTATAATGTGAAAACATGATGGATATATATTAAAATTATTCTTTCCTAATGGTGTACAGTCACAACAAAGGTAGCTTCTTGGGCCTTGAGCTGTTTGCTGGCAACTGCAAGAACTGTATCAACTTAATCTCTAAGTACCAGTCAGTACTTACTACCTCAGAAGAGAGAAATTAACACCTACTTTAAAACTCAGTAAGCCTCTTCCGCATCTAATATTTTATTCTGTGTAAAAGTGTAAGAACTTATTTAATGGAAATTCGTTCTCGTTGATTATAATGGTGGAAAGTTGTGGTAACTTCGTATCTAGAACCACAAACCTTCCCTCAAGGTTTCCGCATGTGGCATTTAACGCTTTGTGCAGCAAATGGAGCTTAAGGACTTCAGGTTTGGGGTAACTTTTAAGCCTCATTTCTGACTCTGACCAGTTTTTCAGCAACCTCTTAGTTGCCACAGCTGAAGATAACTGATGCTTGTTTACAGTAGCAATAAACACCATCTATATTAGTATACTCCTGTTTATAAATCCACGCAGCCACAATATAACACTGAATGCTTATTTTCAGTAACTCATCCAGTACAACCCCTTAAGTCTTCTTGAAAGCTATTGACTTCCAGAAGACAGTTTCCCCCCTATGTCCTGGTTTCGGCTGGGATAGGGTTAAATTTCTTCCTAGTGCTGTGTTTTGGATTTAGTATGAGAAGAATGTTGATAACACACTGATGTTTTCAGTTGTTGCTAAGTGCCCTTCTAGTCCAAGGACAGCTCCCGTGCCTACTGACTGAGCTAGGTACACAAGATGGGAGGGAACATAATCAGGACAGCCAGCCCAGCTGGCCAATGGGGTATTCCATACCATGTGACGTCATGCTCAGTATATGAAGGGTAGGCGTGATCCAGGAAGGGCCGATCGCTACTTGGTTATCGGTCAGCGCGGGTGGTGAGCAATTGCATTGTACATCACTCATTTTGTATATTCTATCATTATTTATTATCATTATTCTCCCTTTTCTGTTCTATTAAACTGTCTTTATCTCAACCCACGAGTTTTTCTCACTCTTACCCTTCCGATTCTCTCCCCGTCCCACTGGGGGGGCGGGGGGAGTGAGTGAGCGGCTGCGTGGTATTTGGCTGCCTGCCAGGTTAAACCACGACACCCTACTTAAATAATATGACAGAAGACTTGTTCTTCAAGACTTGTAGGAACAATTTCGCAACTTCTGTATTTAGCAGAGCCGAGACCAATGGTCCTGTGATGCTGCGAACCAGTGAAAACAACTCTCTCTAAAGAAGAGCCATACATAACCATTAGGCAGCCAAAATGCAGATTTTTGATGAGGAAGTGAGAAGAATTTTAAACTGAAGATAACAAAGAAACAAATGCTGAATTATGTAGCTCTCATGAGGACTCTGTAAGCAATTACAATAATTTAACCTTCTGAGCAGTGAGAAGTTACTAAGCGCTGCAACTGTTATTCTCCTTATCTCTCGGCTGCATCTGGAATACCGTGTCTAGTTTGGGGCCTCCAGTACAAGAAGGATACTGATCACCTTCACCAAGTCTAGCCACGGGACACAAGATGGGCAGGGAGTTGATGCACATGCCCTGTGAGAAAAGGCTGAGACACCTGCCAGTATCTACAAGGATGTTAGCAAGAAGACGGAGCCAGGCCCTTTGCTGAGGTGCACAGCAAGAGAAGAAGAAACGAAGTGGTCATAAAGAAATAAGAGAAAAAAAAAAAATCACTACAAGGATAACTAAGGACTGCAGCAGGGGCCCAGGGAGGTTTTGCAGTCTTTGTCCTTGGAGGTTTTCAAGACCAGACTGGAAAAAGCCTCAGGCAACCTGATCTGAATTTGGTGTTGACCCTGCTTTGAGCAGGGGGTTGGGACTAGGGACCTATGTGGTCCCTTCCAGGCTGGGAGATATTTATTGTTGTTTCTAGAGGAATCGCAGCAGAGAAGTTTGGCTGGACTCTACAGATCTAGAGTGGGAATCTGCTACAACAAATAGCAGGTAACAGCAAAAAAAAAATTCTCTTCTTTCCTTTCTTGTATGCCTAATTCATGACAGAATACCAAGTAAAAAAAACTAGCGCTAATGAAACAGTAAGTTTGCAAAACTAGTAAGTGCAGAGTCAGGAAAACTTGCAGAATCACATAATACGTGCCTTGGAGTATTGTGCCTGATTAATAGCTCTGTGAAGCATAGCAGACAAAGCAACCCCATTTGTAGTAGATTTTTTCCAAGATTTTTTTCTGATCTACTTCATATTATCTCTGATTTCAATTGCAAAGTATTAATTAATACTTATTACAATATTCTTACTGTATTAGTCACCCTTAGCTGAACCTTATTTTAGTTCAGTAGATAGTACAAAAATGTGGAAATAATAGAAGCCACATTAGATAGTATCATAGTATTTTCTTCAAAACTATATCTTACATATTCTGACCCTCAGAACATTTATTTTTATCTTATTTTAGTTCATACTTTTAAAAATTCACTTCTCTCACTGTATCTGACCATATAGTTGCAAAGTGAGAGATAAATACACAAAGTTAAACAATATGTCTGAATGCCTAATGAAGAGCATGTGCTCTAACCGCGCTCACAGGACAACAGACCAGCCTAGCAAATGCTCTCCCCTTTAGCTTATGCAATTACCTCTCATCCAATAAGCCAGTCAATAGATTTTGGAGTCAGAAACTATGGACTAGCTATGAAAGCAATGATGCAAAAATATCCGAAGTGACATGACCTTGATTGCATCTCAGAGCAAGAGGAATGGGCTGCACAGTCCTTCCAGATCTGTGCCTGTCAGTCACACATTTCTTTAATTTTGTGACCTGGGTCAAACAGATTTCACCAGAGTTTAAGGGTGCAGTTTGTCCCTGGGTTAACAGCACGTCAACAATGTTTCAATGATTTCAGGGTGAGCTATGATAAAATTTATTTTTTCAGGAGGTTTGGGTAATGTTAATTACCAGTTTGCAGTTCCTAGTTACAATCAAGAGACAATGGGTAAAACAAACCATTCCTCCTCTCTGAAGTTTAACAAGTTTATGCACTAAGCAGGATGCCTCTGAGCACACACTTATATCCTTTGGAAGAGAAATACCCAGCACTTTCAGACTTTACTTAGGCCACTGGACACAAACCCCTAATTTACGGATATGCCTGACACTGAAGTGTAACTGCAGACATCGCTGAGTTAGCTTTACACCAACTGTAACAGCAGTAACAGCCTGGCTAAGAACCAGGTTGCTCAGTATACACTGATTTACTCCTTAAGCTCACACGCTTTGCAGTCACCCTGCCTCATGATTCAGGAGGCACAGCTGAGAAACAGTGAAACCAGCGCCTGAGAAAATGCCAGCACCAGCGGCGAGGGACTCGGAGGCACCGCGGTGGGATAGCCAACAGTCCCTCCTCCTCAGGCTTCTGCTTCAATGGTTAAGTGCCCAGGTGATGTCAAAAATACAGAGCTCACTACAGCTTCTAAGAGAATATACGTTTCGGTCTAATACTTTCAAGACAAGCAAAGATATGTGAGCTCTGTGCTTCCATTTTTTCCACCTTAAGACTGGAAGGGACCTGCTGGGTTATAGACACGAGCCTCCCTCGAGTGCATAAACCCACGCAGCAGTAGAGGTTTGGCCCTGAGGAGACCACACAACATCTATTCCAGTATTACACATGCCAAAATCCACACAGTTTTTGTCAACGTACTTTAAAAAATTCTATTGTACGAAAGGCAAAAGACTAGTTTAAACTATTTAATGCCACAAAAAGAACAGAGGAAACATCAAGAGCATGAACACTTCTCCTTGTGATCCGTGCAACAGCAGGGAATAGACTGTGTGAAAAGCCAAGATGGCCTCTCAAAATGAATTATGCCCAACCCTCAGAAGAAGACAAAAAAATACTCCGTAAGGCCATTACTTTCTGGCCACAGATTTGGCCAACACTGGAACCCAGGCACACGAAGCCCAACACCTAAGCACCCACAGCACTAGCACCCTGTCCACCCTCTCCTCTGCCAGCGGACACAAAGGCATGCCTAGCCCCAGCCCAAGCACAGCTTGCCTGAATAATAACCCGGGCCCACATTTCTTTCCAAATTTGTTAATTTGTGGATCCGTAGAGAGCCCTACTCAGTTTCCAAAAATTAGTAATACCAACAAAAAAAGGTTACTCCTCTATACAGGAAATTAATTAAGTAATCTAGACTGGACTCCAGATAACAAACAAAGAACCCAACTTCAGGCACTATTTTTAGAAATTTCTATCCGTGATACAAATCTGACATAAAAAGCAGGTAAACATGGAGGGTGCATGGCTGTGCTCTGTCCTGCTACTACACACCAGCCAAAATGCCCCGAGTACAAAATTTCCATCCGTCTTGTAGCAGGCAAGAAAATTCAGCCTAACAAATAGGTCAGATGACACCAGAGAAATCAAACAACTGAACGGTATAAGTAGAAAATATTAAAATATACTTGAAGTATAAACCACGTTTAGAAATTAGACTTCCACACTAAGTGCTGGGCAGATACATAGCAAAAGCAACGACTCTCTTTAAGGAGTTTTTTTTTTAAGAAGGAATTTGCCTCTCAGTTTATCTGCCATATCAGCACGGAAAGTGAGTTCAATTCTAAAGTTATTGTTACCACAATATTTACAAAAATAACACTTCACTGCAGTAAAGTAGGAAAAACCATTCAATGTTTAAATTATTTGGTGAAGAAGAACTACTGTCAATTCTACCCAAGAGTTTAGTAGGCAAGGAATCCAAGACCAGCAACAGAAGGGTCCTGCCAGGTCACCCTACTTGTTTTCCTCCACAGTAGAGGCTCTCCTGCCCCAAGTACTTGTCCTTACAATATCATTTCCAGTAACATTTTCATTCTTGTATTTCTTTTCAAAGACAAGCTTTCCTCTACTTCCTGTGGGGGCTCTGCTATTACCTGCTATGGCCTATTCACAGCCCCCTGAAAAATAATCAGCATAGAGCTGGTAACCAATTGCTAGTTGCGGTCATTTTATAAATATCCTGAAGAAATCAGTTCTACAATTTTAAAGTGCATCAAAGCTCCCTTTGGAGATACTTTCAGAATAGCAATGGCACAACTGACAGAATTCCTTCTTGCACCAAAGACACCTGTGATAAGGCAAATTCCCCTTCTGCCAAGCACCCCGCTCCTTGGGAAGACTAGGCACACAGGGAAAAAGAGGCAACTTGTTTTCCCTTAATCAAACACTGGGCTAAGCATAAGTATTGATCAGTTACAGGTATTGATTTGCTTTTAAAACTATATTTAAGTTGATATCTATCTGACCAGATAAAGTCACATACCTATTCAGACAAAGTCAATTACTCATATTAGTTACGGTGGATTTACGGTTTGATCTGGCTCAGAAAGTTCTTGAGCTGAGCACAGGCAGAGGATGGGAAAATATTATGGGGAAATATGTTAGCCCTGCTCTTCGCTCTAGCCTAGGCATCTGCTTATTGCCACTTTGGGGCCTGGGCTAGAGAAACCCTTGATCTCACAACCCTTATGCAGATATACACACATACACAAAGGACATGTATAGCTTATTAAGCTTGCCATTTTCATTTAAGACGCACAACGGGATACGAAGCATTACTCTTAGAGAACTACAAAAGATTGTCTAGTAAGCATGTGAGAGAGTCAGAATAAACTTTGAATTAGCTTGCATAGGTATTTTGAAAATGAGGAAAAGGTTGGTCTGGTGGTTTATAAGTCTGCATTGTAATAGCTGACATAGTCTTAAATTATAACAGTATTTATAAATTACTCTGCTATGCCTGTAGTAATTTTAAACAACCTAGCAAAGGGTAAAGGTCTGGTTTCCTTGAAGGCAATAGCAAAGTTCCTGTTCACTTCAGTGAAGCCAGACTTTTCCCTTTACGCGCTTCCTAGGTCATGAGTGAACAAAATGCTTTTCCTTTTTCCCAACAAATTAGTAGGAAGAAAACCTCTTTGCTACAGGTTTGTTACCACATTTATTCAGAAGTGAAGAGCTGTAGTGCTCGATTGGTAAAGCTCCTGTCCATCTGTCTGCTTTTTCACTAGAAAAACAAAGTCCTCCTGTGAGTTACATCAACGAGACGCTGTACTCATCAGTACAGCCATGCCCCAGGCGCTCTTCCTCCGTAGCCCCCTTTTCAGAGCTATCTGTATTGCTATCAGAGACCCTAACAAAATTTTGTGGTTTTCTGATACTAATACTATCAGCAATTTCTTTGCAAAGCTTTATGAAATTATTTTGCAATAAAGAGCAAGCTATGGAAAATTAAAACTATATAATAGCTACTATTTTTAGGCTGAAGGGATTTGAATTTTTAAGCAGCTTTGTAACATAAAGACAAACAACAATCTGCAGATATGCTGAATATTAGCGTGTACTCTGTTTCTGAGATTGCTTTAGTGCCTTGGAACACCCTACACTATATAACTGCGCAATTACAGAAAAAGATTTTAGGATGAGGTTTAGATTGGAAAAAATGTAGGAATGATTTCTGACTACTTAATTTTATTATTTTCAAGCCTTGCCAACCCTATAATCCCAGTTTCTCGCTGTTAACTTATTTTTTGTGCAAAACAATACATAAAAGCATAAGCAGATTACTTGTATTATATAAAATACATATAAATTTATTTTAGTAACATTGTAATTTTTAGGTTTAGAACTTCATATTAAAACTATTATCTTCTAAACAAAACTTGAATAATTGCCAAAAAGGGTAAGCATACTGAAATTATTCTTTTACTTTTTCAACATGAACCTTGTGGCCTTTCCATGCACAGAATGGTCAATTTTCATATGCTTTGGTAACACTCCTCCTTATTTTTTCTGCTTTTTCATTTCTGTCAAATATTTTTGCTTTCTTTATTAAAGCATTTTACCCCCTTTCCTTAATTTATTCCTTGCTGATTCCCCATCCTGTGTTCTGCTGTCCTAGCTGCCACCCTCTCCCTTAGATTTTTTACTTCCAATTTCTTCAAACCAAGAAATTGTTCCCTTCTGCATCCAAATTCACTGGTTGGTAAGGGTCAAACTTGCTGGCAGAAAAGCTGCCAAGAGGACTGGCCTTGGCGGCTGGCAGCTCCCCGGTGGGAAGAGAGCCGCACTCTTCCTCCCACTCTCATCATCCTGCTCCGCTTTTCAGGAGCGGTGGGAAGGAAGGGAAGAACCCAGTACTGCTAGCACAGCCCCACTTTGCTGCTCTGCTCTGAGGGGCTGGATAAAGCCTGGCAACAAACCAAAGCCAGAAATAAATGTGTTGAACAGATATATACTGCTTCAGTCCAGCCTCTGTTCTAGACTGACCTTCTTCTTTTGCTTCAATGGAAATTAGAGCTAATGGTGCCAGCTTCAGCATGCACTGAGGGAGTAACTATTGTGATTCATGTTAAATTGCCACACTAATTTAATTCTATCAGACCTCAAGGCTTTGCTTTGAAATGTTTCTTATACATTGCAAAGTGCTGTTACTGGGTACCCTGGGTTACCAGTACCATCACATTCCTATTTCTCAATTTTAATCTATCACAACAATAAATACATTATCTAGCATGCAACCACAAATATCTAAAATAATTCCTCTTCAACACATTAGCTGTAGCACATTAAAACTCTGTCCTATTGCTATAGAAACACTGCACAACATTACCATTTGTCAGAAAATACATGTTGTCTTATAAATTTTATAGTAAGACCTTTATAAAATAGGTTGTTACATCTGTCAAACAAACCACATTTTAAAAAACATGCCAGTAAGTGCTGTAAATAAATGTTTAGGACATCATATGATTTTGCATCAGTAAAGTGAGTTAATATTATCCAGTGAGTCACCTAGTTAATTCACTGTAAATTTATGTGATGGTATAAGATGGAAGGTGAACACACATTTCCACAGATCCTTCAGGGCAAATCAAATATGCAAGCTGGGACAGGACAAATAATTACAAAATATTAACAAGCTGCAGAAATCCATTTTCCGCACTTTGAGCTTGATAATATGTCAGTGCTCACATGCTCATGCTTCCTTCTTGGTACTGGAAACAACCAGAACGCAAAAAGTGAAAATTCCATATATCGTTACAGGACCAACAAAACTGCAAAAACCATGGCAGTCAGCTACATCCTTTTCTAAAATAGTAATAATAATAATAATACACAACTGTAGCGAAAGATTTCTTCAATAACCTAAAGCAAATACCTTTCACATACTAAAAAGAAAGCGCATCATCTTCCACATTAATAGGAAATAACGGTAACTATTAGTGGTGTCAGGAAATACATCAAAGGAAAAGAGTATGCTCAGTAAAAAGAAATGGAATTGTAGGCTGTGGTTTACAATAAGCCAGTGTCAGAGTGCATCTACAAAAGGAACTCAATAGCATCCACACACACAGATTCTCATTCTCTCTCTCTCTGTCTGTACCTGTATACTACATCTATACATATATAAAAATTATAAAGAAAATGCATACACACAAAAGAACAAATAAAGACGACTTTAACAATGCTAGCTTCACAGGAATGAGCAGTGTTAGTATAATGCTTGTGTTTAAAGGGGCATTATCAACAATATTAATGGGAGGCTGTTAGGTTTTGGTTTCCATGTGTTGTTTTTTTGGTTTTTGTTACCTTGAAAATTCTCCTCCTGATGCCTTCCTGGTTTGTAGCCTGTGAAATCTGGAAATTGTCCAATATCACTACCATAATGTTACGGGGAATTCACACTTCAGATCAGCAAAGGAATTCTTCAGCAGACAGTATACCCTAAAGACTAATTAGCATTAAGCATTAATTTAAAATATATATTATATATGTTACTCTATATCACTAACTATTAATCTCATATATAAATAACCTTCAAATAATTATATTTGAATTTTGCAATCTTATTAACGTTTGATCAAAGAAATGTATCCCATTCAAACTGCCATCTGCTGAACTTGCTTCTTGACTTTGTTTGATCTTTCTGTGACATGGGAATAATCACAAATAATATCGGGAAAAATATATAAATAACACCTTAACAAAATTTTCTCTCTTATGGAATCTGCAGGGGTTCGACTAAAAAGACGAAAGGAAGTCTCTGTCCCGTGTTAGTGAATGAGTGAATCTCTTTTCTTGATTTCTGCTGATCAGTGAAAAAACAGAAAAGAAAATACAACTCAGAATTACTAAGATACATATAAATGCTCTTGTATTAGATGTTTATGCAACAAACTGGAACCTCCACAGTGGCATTAAAAATAATCTTGCTTTCGAAGCAGATATGAAAATTCTTCTGATTCATGAGATATACTAATTGATACAGAAACTAAGCAACTGCTCCCATTAATAGTTATTCCAAAGTTGTAACTGTGTTCACTACACTTTCGTACACTTCTCATGGAAACAACAGGACTGATCACTCCCAGAGAAGTACTAACTGGATGAACTAATTAATGGTTTGGGCTGATAATTTCAACATCACCAAGTTAAAAACAAGTAAGGGAAACTCTGGGTGTGTCCCACCTGCAGAAGAAAGGTGTCTTCTTACCACATGAGCCTAATTCAGTCACTTAAGAGTTTCTCAACTTGGCAGACTAGCTAAATTCTGGGTTTGCTCAACAGTACTTCCATCAACCCAAACCCATCTGTCTTTCATTTCATTAAGATTTTACCTCACCACTAGTTACCAAACCTTAGCTAAAATGTGGTAAGAACAGACCTTTCCACCTCCCCAAAGACAACCGAGCCTTTTTCAAGAGACAAGATTAATTTGATAGCATCTCAAATCAGAAACAGGAAGGACCAAGAGTCACAAGAAACTTACCTATTTAGCAATATATTTTTACGTATTTTTATATATATATAGGAATACTCCTAGCTTTTGAAAAAATCCATCAGCTTAAGAAACCCCATCCTTTCAGGGAAATAGACTTCCTTAGTTTTTCAATTTATTTCAAACTATTCAAGCAAAGAGGGCACCAACACAGAGCTTCTCTTCAACAAATATCCAGCAATCCCTGTTTTGTTTCAGGCAGCCCTGCTCTTCCAATAGAAGGTAAAATTGTCCTTAAACATCTAAGGCTGTGTTGCTGCCCAAGCTTTTTCAACTCTTCTTTTTTCTTCCTAGGTAACCAAAAGCAGTTCACAGGCAGAATTGTACAAGGCTTTTGGAACCTGCATGGCCAAGCAGACGGTGACCTGTATATGTAGTACAGACATCCAAAAAGACCTCTGGGGCAGGAATTTAACACTTGTGCATTTTTATAGAGAGCTAAGGCAACAGAAGTCCCAATGTTCATAAGCCCCCTAAGTGCTACAACTATATAAACACTGCAATATAAATAGTTACCTACCACACACAGTTCTTTTGTCTCAGCGTCTGACCTGAATCTTAAAAACCTGCATTTGGTGAGCCATTCTAGCAGATGTACCATCTCCTACATGAGAATTACCAAAATAGTTATGAAGACTTTTAAAGTCCTGCAACTTTTTCCCATTTCTTTCCTATCAAAAGCTATGGAGTCAGCATGCATGCACATGTCTGCTAAACCTCCAAAATATTTTCTTTGCATTGAAATTTAAACTCCTCCTAACACGTCTCTGAATGAACTATGATTGGTCGCATCCCTGAAAGTTTGATTAACCAATTTGGACATCATTAGCGCAAGATCACACAAAATACCATCACATTTTTTGCCTAGCTTTTTTAGGAATGGTTTTAGTATTATCTCTGTTTACCTGGGGATCAAACGTAATCAGCCTCTGTCCTTATGTAAAATCTCTAAAGAAAGCACTTGCTCTAGTATCAAAAACTGGTTTTCACCTTTGAAAGGAAAAATCCTTGCTTTGTGATCTTGAATGTCTTTGTTGCTTTTCCCTGGGGTTTTGGTGTCGTCCCCACCCCCCTTTCTTTTTCCCTAAATGGAGATAATTACGTTCTGCACCTCTCCATCCTTTCCACTCAACTGTCCCAATGATTCATTCCAGAATTTTATCTGGGAGATGTTCCTTTCTGGCTTGTCCTCTTCTTCCAGAATAAGCCAATACTCTACCAAAATTTCAGTGTCTGACAAGGTAAGAACTTCCGCCCAAACAGGACATGTTTTGAGTGTTTCTTCCTCTGCTCTGAGGGACCAAGGAGAGGACATAGAACTGCAGCAGACTCTTCAATTGAGATGTGTGCTACTGCAGTATATATTGCTCTGGACAGCCTTGCTCCAAGATAACAAGGTAGAAAGTACAACTATGGCTGGGCCAAAGACCATACCCCTGCAGGAATGACCTACCACGTACTGCTTGTTTCTCCACAGACATTCCAACTAGATCTTCCAGGTGAAACAAAAATTGAGGCAATAGAAAAAAATGAGTATGCTGGAATATGAATGATATTATCATCATGTGAGGAAGCAGATAAAAAGAAAAAAAGATTTTCCTAAGAAAAGAAAGGAATCGGACAAAAAATTCATAGATTGGCTATGCAGCTCTAACAAAGACTCAAGAACTAAAGCAATCTCAAAAAAAAAAAAAAGGCAGCAAAGTCTGTAAATGAGAAAAAACCCAAACAAAACAAACAAGGCATCTAAATTCAGATTCTCCAAACACTTCTTAGGAAAGCAAATCTTTTTCTTTTCAATCCATTTCACAGGATATATAGCCATAAGCAGTGCATATTACACCTATTACTGGGTGAATAACCTAGCAAACTACGGAGGAGCATAATGCTCTGAACTGATTTCTGAAGTTTTACTTGCTGTCAATAGAAAAGGAAAAAAAAAAAAAAGAGTACTATAGTACCTTAACTTAAAAAAATATTCTATTTGTTTCTAGTCCTGCTTTTCCGTTTCATTTTCACTTATTTTACTAAAACTTTAAAATACAATAAAGCTTTAAAAAGTATCTGTCTGAATTTAGTTCTTTTACCAGGTATTTTCCTCCCAGCTTCTCTAATCCGTTTTATATGAGCTGGCATCTTAAAAAGCACGTTTTGGTATGCAAAGCCTAACAGTACCATTGAAATCTCCTGACAGCCTGCTTCTCAGAAGCAAAAAGACATTATCTCACCAACAGACCTGCTCTAAAGAGTGTTCTCTTTTGCGTATGAGCTACCTATCACCACATGCCATATTACTTGTAATTCATATAACTGCACATCAGAAAGAACCAATGCCGAGAGTACATACAGGAAAACTTATCCTTTTGTTGAAGCATACAGCTATTTATATAAATGTATGATGCTTTCCATGTACATAAATGAATTTGGTTTTTATGAACATTCCCTCTCAATACTGGAGACTTCAGTCTCTTATTTAATAAAGTAAGTCTGATACATATGCAATGATGTATATATGCCTGTCTACAGAAAGCTACAGTATGCCCCATGATTTCAAAAAGTTCCCAGCAGAATATTACATTAAGTTGACAAAAATATAGGTCAGACACTTCAGTTTAATACTTATGTCAGGAAGAGAAGGTTAATGGAACTCCACTGATATCTACTTTCTAAATTACCTCAGAATACATTTTAGTACTTTATAATCTGTTGAACGTACAACATGCTTTCCTATGTATGAACAATAAAAAATGGTTACTTTCAGCTTGGCAGATACACATTTCTTGCAGCTTTTACAGCATAGCATGTAATGAATTAACTACACACTAGGCAGTAAGAATCTAAAATATTCCCCATGCAAACTGAAAAGGATGCTGCATACTAATTAAAGACTGACATGCTCTTTGATCCTAACCATCTTTCTCTGAACACAAAACCTCTTGCATTTCCCAAATGTCAAGTCTTGCTGCTTTTCCATAGAAGCGTATGAGACTTCAAATGCAGCAGAAATGCTGCATTTATGATGCACCACAGGAAAATGAGAGAAAACAGGCAATACTTGTACGTTAACTGTTACAGACATTCAGGTTAAAAAAAATCCACCATCCTTCATGAAAACGTCAGGCCTCATTTGCTCCACTAAATGTGCCCCCTATTTTGCTTACGTATTGAAAAAACCCCTCATATTAGTGTGAGTAACCTTCTCATAGTCATTTTTCTTTGTTTAATCACTTCGCAATTCAATCATTTCATAGTTCAGCTGTTGTTTCAATGAGATGGTCTATAACAGATTTGCTGGCAGTCTGAACTACATGTAGCTTCTGTCCAGAATGGCATTTTCCCCCAATCTTGTGCTAGAAACAAATCTGATTTAAAGAGGAAATGCAATAGTAATGAATGTATTTTATACATCCATTTCCAGTGCTTTATGATGTATCATCCGACTCTGAGTTTCTCAATTCTCTAAGTATCTGCCTTCCCCTCAGGTTTGTTCTTAGTATTTTCACATTTTGTACACACACGTCACCTTCCAGGAAGACTAACACATGCTATCCTTACGCAATTTCACACTGTGGATGCATATTCCTAAAGAAGTAGAGCATGAATAGTTTTTTGCTTATGCAGTGCCCAAAGCGTTTATATATGCCCTGTCCCCTCACGTTAGACTAAAAAGGAATTGGAAGTAGGTAAATGGTAAATTTGCATATTGACAAAACACTTCTGACAACTCTAATTATTAATGGGTAGCTTCCTTTTCTCCCTTCAATGCCTGTCCATACGATCATTCACATTGTCACTGATTCAAAGCAGTATCCTCCCACATATTCACAGTTGATTAGGAGTTAGATTTGAGAGTCTTTCAGCTGCACAGCTAACACAGGACCGCCAAGAACAGCTTTGCTTCTGGACATCTCTGAAAGGGAAGAGTTTGGTAATACGGTAGCAAACAAGGGGGTTACTTTTCAGATGTCAAGACCACAGAATTTTCTGTGAGGTCAACGCTGTAGTTTGAACACTGATGTGTGTACCTGGGTAACTGCAGGCAAGTATCTCACTGCAAACTCTCATGACTTGTTATCCAGTTAGTCTCCCTAGTGATAGGCTTATATTAAATAGAACTATCTCAAGTAACCAAAACATCAAAATAAAATAAAAATCTCAAGCTCAAGTGTTCAAAACACATGTGCATCCACATTGTCATAGGCATCTGGACAAACAAACAACAAACATAACCCCACATCTTGAATTGACAGGATGTATTACTACAGAATAATTATAAAATAATTCTTCTTTAAAGCTCAAGCTAGTCTCTGAATTTCAGTGGTGGCCAACAACTGCCTCCTAAAATCTGCAACTTTCACAGTGACAGTATGTCTCTTCAAAATCACCTGAATCAGATGTCTAAAGGGCAGGGGCTGTGGAGGAAGGGACCACGAAGTAACTTTCCAGCTACCAGCCAATTTCAACAAAAGCCATCAATTTGCAGAGGTCTCATGGACACTAAGTGCCTCTTAATTTCATGAAAATTAGTGGCTTGGTATGAAGGGAAATCCAAACCAATACCTTAGCAATGAAAACACAATTGCAACTCAATTCCTTCTACCGTCCAGCAAGTAGCTGCTAGTTGTTTAATCAGGACACAGCTGTATATAAGTTCAGGAGAGACAGAACATAAATCCTGAGGAAATCAGGCTTCATTAGCTACTCATAAGCAAGTTGTGTGTAACATGAGAACATGCAAATGGAGAAGTTTATTGTATAAGAATCAGTCCGATCTCTTTCACAGTATCTGCCTCCGGGCAGACTTGAGAAAAGCACTTTCATTCCCTTCCCTGCTTACAATCTGCGTTTATCGGAGAGTTCTGCCATTTTTACTAGTCTCGGAGCATACAGGTACTGAATTTTCTGATTTTTTTTTATTTTCCTCTTAAAAAACCTGTAAGACACTATATGCAAAATACTTTATCACCCTTTTTTGTCTCTAAAGGAAAGTTATTGTTCTATTTGAGAGAGCAAGGAGGTAAAGACATTTTAGAACATTTTTTTAAAGAATAAAATTAATGCCAGCATATGACAGAAGGAAACTGTCAACAACAACAAAAATCAGAGTTACTATAGCTTACTGCTTTGATAAACTTGAAAACACTCACAGTTTATAGAAATTTAGCTCTCCAAGGAGCCAGGAGAATAATATCTGCCATGGCAACCAAACAGAGCAGTCTTCTGGCACTTTCTGAATGAGCATTTAGGAGGAGATTAATTCAATACTCCGAATGATGAAAGGGCTCTTGAGATCCATAACTGTCTCCCACAAATTACCCTTATTGTACAACTGGATGTTTAGAACAGATTGCACATTATCTATATTGAACTAGAGCTTTCACAGCAAATTTATACGAAACAGATTAAGCCCACATGATGTGTCACACTATTTTCACCCACTCCTTTCAGGTCGTTTACAAAAATGGGTACTCCATTAAATGGATCATTGCAGTTTTGCAGGATTTATTTTTAAGCTTATTTATATTTAGAAGCTACTGTAAGCCTTTTTACTGTACAACTTTGACATTTCTGAAACATGTAAAAGCATAAAAAGTTACCAAAAAAATTTACAATTTAGTATATAAACAGACAGCAGAAAGACTGCCACATAAGTGAGCATTATAGTCCTTTTTTATGCATTTCCTGCTATCTTGAATTTACAGGAAATTCAATTATGACATACCTCAATAAATAATTATGCGTCTTCCTACTTATATGTGTCAAACCACTTTTTTCATCAAATGCAGCATCTGATGAGCACCAGACACCTCAATGAAGACAAGCGTCTTATAGAAAACATTTTAGAAGAGTATTTTAAACATCTAGCTGCTTCATCACAATTACTATAGAATCCCATCTCTCAGGATAAATGTAATTAAGTATTTTGTTTACTGATTTCCTTATATTGCAAACATACTGTGTAACATACAAAACAAGAAACTAGTAATAAAACAAGATTTATAGTGCAAACACATTTACAAACGATTACAGCATAAAAGAGCTAGTCAGCTAGTTTTAGGAAAGCAGAAACACGTGTTGTCTCTTCTGAGACCACTGCAAGTTCTTCTCCGCAGTCTAGCAACGTTCAAGACACAGTACTTCACTTGCTGTATTAAGTGAATAGCTTTCCAGTTGTTTGCAGTTATGAGTAACACCTGGATTGCATAGATTGTTATGGAGGACGTACACCTACAAATTAGTCTTAGCCAGTCTGATGAAAGTTACTGGAGGTTAAAGATTATAAATAGCATTGATTCAGTTTTGTATTTGGCAACTGAAATGAATGAAAGGTGAACTTTTCAAAATTTCTGAAGGCCACACATAATTTGTAGTGGTAGACAGTGGAAATTAGACACTTAATCTACCACCATTTCTGAAAATCCCATTTTCAGCTTTTGATTACATTATCATACATTATTTTTGCAAAATTCCTACCTTCTTCACAACTCAGAATACATTAAGCAGGCAACAGAGAAACAAAAAGTAGTGAATGTAATTACAATTTTGCAGATCCAAGACTTATGTAGAACTACCATTTATTTGCAAATGAGACAATTCTGAATTTACTGCTTAAGTATAGATTGTGCTCTATACTGTATATGGAGGAACTGTGTATCCTGAATAATAAACTGCATGTAAATGGAGAAACAGTGGTTAGGTTTTAAGCAGAAAAGAAAGTATTCACCTTGCCACTAAACAATGAAAATAAAAATAAAATTAGGTAAAGCAACCTCACTCACTGAACATCATCTAACTTATCACAGACTGAGTTAAGAATATTGGGGGGAATAAAAACTGCAGTGAAATCCTGAATAATGATACAGAGCACAAGGAGCAGAACCTTTGGTCCCCATTTTGGTATTGAT